>NC_136068.1:1598683816-1600095996 GCF_964261635.1 Lissotriton helveticus | reverse complement strand
AGAAATAGGACTGCAACTCCCTTTTTTTAAAATGTACATTTACCTTTTCCACTAAACTTTTTAGGTATACGGAGAAGTTATTTTGACATTTCTTTAAGGTGAAGTTTCAGCCTGATTTTGAAAATTAATAGAGTTTGGAGAGAATCAAAGCTACATGCTGGCTCTGACCTAAGAATTGAAGTTATATCTTTCCAGGTTTCGTGAACCCATTTGAATGTTTTTGTTCAAATATTGTAGGTGACGCGTAAAGCACTCTTGGCCCTTTCCATCCTATGACAGGATCATGTGGCCCATGCTGTTAAAGTTAGCCACTATGAGTGCCCTACTGTTGGTGACCGAATAGGCCTAATCAGTTTTGGATTAAGGTGCATCTACTTTGCCGAGTTATCTTTGTACTTTATGTCCTTGTTTCCTGATGAAATTGCCTTGAACTTATCGCAGTCAATCCATCAGGATTTATAAAGCACTACTAATCCCCACCCACACCCCCTCCATCCCTCTCCCCTCGGACAGAACATCCCCCACCCACAACACTCCACCATTTGAACAAGCCACCGCCCAGAGTTTATCCACCCCCCCTCCCATCCCCCCCTCGACAGACACCTCTCCCTCCCCATCTCCCTCTCCACTCCCACCCACGTGTCTCTCACACCCGACACAACAACTCCCACCCACAACACGCCTACATCTGCACACACCATCACTCGGAGTTTATCCACCCATCCACCCCATCCCCCCCACGGCAGACACCTCTCCCTTCCCCGCTCCATCCCCACTCCCACTCATAACGCCATCCCCCTCCCAACACAAGATACAGAACATACCTCCTCCCTTACCCTAGCACCCCCCTCTCTCCCACCTCCTATTCTTAGCCCTCACTACCCTCCTGTCTCCCCCACTGTCTTCAACCTTCACTCACTCTTCTACTCACCTGTACCGTCTCCCACTGAAGTCACTATCTATGCTTCCCACCCACCGCCTGCCTCACCTTCACCACTCACACCCCTCGCCCACAAACACGTCCACACCTTGAATACCATCCCACCCATTAGCACCGCGGAACACCTCAGCAACCCTCCTGACCTGACCTTATCCACACTCCAACAAGTCAAGGAGGAAATTTTACAAATCAAAAAAGACATCCACGCAATTAAAGATCTTCTCTCCTCACAGCCCAGTGTACCGCCCACCATCCCATTACCCTACAAACGACGCACCCTTCCTACATACACTCGCCCCCGACGACACCAGCAATGGTCCACTATCCCCGTTCGCAATAACTCCCACCGCCTCCGTCGTGTTCTCAGCCCCTTGTCGGACCTCGACCTTTGCTCTCTCCTACGCTCTTATGGCCCAGGTCCGGTAAAAGATTTTTCCAATTCGCACATCCCCATACCCACAATTCCCACAAACCCTCTGAGGCTCCCAATACTCAACAACAGAGGCTCCGTCCCTAACAACCTCAGGAAAGTTCCCCTCACACTAGAAAGCTCGACCACCCTTCTCTCTCCCAAACTCAAATGCATCCTACTAAACTGCAGATCGGCCCAGAGACATTCCTCCGACATCGCGGATCTTGTCTCAAACAGGGAGCTAGACCTAGCCTTTCTAACGGAAACGTGGCTCACTGAAGCCTCTACCCCGATTATGGACATACTAGTCCCCCCCAATTATCACATCATTAGGCTGGACAGGTCTCCTGGCAAGACGGGCGGGGGAATTGCATGCATTTTTAAGAGCAACCTCTCCGTTACTCAAGTCACCTCCCCCTCCCTTTCCTCCTGTGAACTCCTCTGCCTAGACATCATCAGTGAGGGCAAACAAGTATGTACTTTACATCTCATTTATCACCCGCCTGGTGACAATCTCATATTCACCCAACAAGTCATGGACCTGATCACTTCCAACGCCGGTCGGCAGACCACTCAAGTCTACCTGGGTGACTTCAATCTCCACTGGAACGATCAGAAAGACACTGCGGTGAATAGTCTAAAAACTTTCCTCAATGCGCTTGACCTCACCCAATTATGCGATAAACCAACACACGACAAAGGCGCGATACTCGATCTCATCATTGCCAAAGAGAACGCTATTCAACTGGAAGCGATTCTACCCTGCGATTGGTCAGATCACCACATTATCACCTTCTTTATCAACGAAAAAGTTAAACCTAACCCTACTCAACCAATCAAATCCAAAACATGGAAAAGGGATTTGAAGAATCTTAACCCCTCCACCCTACCTCCCCACATCGGCAACCTCCTCCTTCCCCCTTCAGGTGCCTCAGATGTTCAATCACTGACTGACCACTACCTTGACTCTATGAATACAATAGTCAATGAAGTCGCCCCTCTGCAACTGAAGAGAGTCTCCACCAAAATTTCTAACCCCTGGTATGATGACAGTCTCAATGACGAAAGGCGTAATATGCGAATGGCAGAGCGCACCTGGAGATCGGACCCTTCAGCACTGCATCTCAAAAAGCTTAAGACCAAGAGAAATGCCTACTTTAGGAAAATAAAGCGCACAAAGTCGGACTTCTTCAGCCGCCAGTTGGACCAAGCGAAGAATAGGCCAAGAAAACTGTTCGAGCTAATCAAGACCCAAACAAAGGCACAACCCACACAATCAAATAGCACAACAAATGACACCCCACACTGTGAAGCCTTCTCTGCTTTCTTTAAACATAAGACTGACAACATAAGAAATGACCTCATCATGGATGTAAATCGATACTCCAACTACACCAGAATGGCTGACACTCAACCTAAAAACAAGGCATCCTGGCAGTACTTCGACACCTACTCGGAAGAAGCTATACACAAACTGCTCTGCACTTTGAAGCCCTCTAATCACCTCACAGACCCTCTACCTGCTAATGCTGTAAAAGACTTTATCCCCTTGCTCCTCCCTCTCTGGACCAAGATCATCAACAGCTCTTTGCAACAAGGACACACTCCAGACTCCCTTAAGGTGGGGCAAGTCACGCCTATACTCAAGAAACCTACAGCTGATCCGTCTGACCTAAACAATTATCGGCCCATCACCAATATCCCCACCCTGGCCAAACTGTTGGAGAAATGTGTCCAACTCCAACTAACAAAACACATTGATCAATTTGACCTCCTCAACCCTCATCAATCAGGCTTCAGAGCGAAACATAGCACGGAAACAGCTATGACACACATAATTGATGACGCCCTCCAAATTCTGGATCGCAATGAGTCCTGCCTCCTCATCCTTCTTGATCTCTCGTCAGCATTTGACACGGTCAAACATGAGAACTTGTTGGAGCTGCTAAGTACTAGAATGGGGCTATCGGGAACTGTTCTCAAATGGTTTTCGTCTTTCCTTCACAACCGGTCTCAGAGGTTCAAGATCGACAATGTACTATCTACACCTGTGCCTGCAGATCTAGGGGTTCCACAAGGATCCACCCTCTCTCCTACACTGTTCAACCTCGTTATGGAACCCCTCGCCACCTTGCTTCAAGCATCCAATGTTCAATTCCATATGTACGCTGATGACACACAACTCTACCTAAAGTTACAATCCCCGGAAGATATCAAACAGCTGAATTCCACGCTTATTAACACCCAATCCTGGCTGGCCGATAATCACCTCAAACTAAATGCTCTAAAAACTGAGTTCCTACTCATCTCACCTCCGGCGAAAATCTCCACCACCCAAACCTGGCTCAACAACCTAACAGCACTCAATGTCCAACCTACCATCGTGGACTCGGCGAAATCTCTAGGCATCACACTCGACGCCAAGCTCGACATGCAGCAGCACGTCAGCAAAGCCACAAAAGCAGCTAATTTCCAAATTAACACGCTGAGGAAAATTAAACCCTTCCTCCCGGCCAAAGACTTCCAAACTGCTGTACAAGCTCTAGTCATCCCTCGAATAGACTACGGAATTGCGACCCTCAGCGGTCTCCCACTATCCACAACAGCACCCTTAAGAGCCTCCCTGAACGCTGCCGCGAGACTCATTACTGGCTCTAGAAAGCACTCGCACATATCCCCAGACTTAAAGTCTCTAAAATGGCTGCCTTTTGAAGCCAGAATACAGCTAAAAATTGCAACTATGACACACGCGGCCGTGCACCACAAGGCACCCAACTACCTCGCTCAAAAGCTGTCTATATCAGGAGGTTCGAGATCCAATAGGAGTACTAAAAATCTACTCCTGAAACCTCGTAGATTTCGGAAAGCGAAAACTTACAAACGCTCCTTCTCAGGAATGGCACCCAGGATCTGGAATGCGCTCCCTCCTGAAACAAGGCTAATCACCTCCACTGCACTCTTCAAGAAAGAGGTGAAAACAATCCTTCTGGCCAAGATCTCCTGATCGCTACAGATGTTGGGTCAGAGACTCGGCATTGCTTTGTACCGCTGCTCTGCCTATCCCCTGGCACTATACTCGACTTGTTGGGGGCACTATTACTGATTACTGATCCACCTGTACACCATTGTAGTGGGATCAATGACTTGTGCTGCTCTATACTACTCCCTTACCTGATCATATATGGATTGGTTTTATGTTTGTTTTTATCATCCATGTTATTACCATGTTACTTACCATGTTATTACCATGTTATTGCCATGTTATTACCATGTTACCATGTTACTTACCTGATCATATATGGATTGGTTTTATGTTTGTTTTTATCATCCATGTTATTACCATGTTACTGACTATTATACTGTTCCCATTATCTCTGTTTACTCCTATTGCCCCTTCCCTGTCTTTGTGAAGCGCTCTGATATCTGTAAGGATCCTGTTCGCGCTATATAAAACTTTGAATAAATAAATAAATAAATAAATCACCAGATCCAGGCGCTTGCAGGACGCAGAGGCTTATTCACGCAGCCATGTCTTGAGGACTATTCGGAATTCCGAAAGTGAAGTGATAGTCCGAAGGTGCATGGGGAGACCGTTCCAGGTCTTTGCTGCAATATGGGGGAAGGAGCATCCTCCATTTCTGCTTCGGTAGATGGAAGGAGTATGGGCAAGTGAAAGGGAGGCGGAGCGTAGTCTTCTCAACGGTTGGTGGAAGTTCAGGCTGTGCTTAATGTAGGCGGGTCGTTGGATGTATAGAGCCTTGTGTGCGTGGGTCAGCAGTTTGAATTGTCATCTCTTCTGTTAGGGGAGCCAGTGGAGTTGCCTGAGGTGGGGTGTGATGTGGGTTTGTCAGGGAAGACCGAGGATAAGTCTGGTTGCTGCGTTCTGTATGCTCTGAAGTCTCTGTGGAGTTGTGCGTCAATTCCTAGATAGAAGGTGTTGCCGTACTCCAGTTGGCTGATGATGAGGGCTTGTGTCACGGTGCGTCTCGTGTGTGTGGGTAGCCACTTGAAGATCTTACGTAGCATGCGCAAGGTGAGGAAGGAGGCAGAGGAGATGGCGTTGATCTGTGATGGGTGTCATCTCCTACGCTGACGACACCCAACTGATCCTCTCCCTCACCAAAGACCCCCTCACCGCGAAATCCAACCTACACCAGGGCATGAAGGCCGTCGCCGAGTGGATGGAGGCAAGCCGACTCAAACTGAACACGGACAAGACAGAGGTCCTCATCCTCGGGCCCAATCCCTCAGCGTGGGACGACTCCTGGTTGCCAGCATCACTGGAAACCCCCCCCCAGCACCAACCAACCACGCACGCAACCTAGGGGTCATCCTAGACTCCAAGCTCAGCATGACCAACCAAGTCAACGCTGTCTCCTCCTCCTGCTTTCACACCCTCCGCATGCTCCGCAAGATCTACAGATGGATCCCGACGGACACTTGGAAAACCATCACCCACGCCCTCGTCAGCAGCCAACTCGACTACGGAAACACCCTCTACGCCGGAGCCCCGTCCAATCTCATCAACAGACTCCAAAGAATCCAGAACGCCTCCGCAAGCCTGATCCTCAACATCCCACGCCGGGACCACATCACCCCGCACCTGAGAGAACTGCACTGGCTCCCCGTCGACAAAGAATCACATTCAAACTCATGATCCTCGCACACAAGGCACTCCACAACACCGGCCCAGCCTATCTCAACGACAGACTCTCCTTCTACGTACCCAACAGGAAACTCCGCTCCGCCGACATTTCCCTGGCCGCCATCCCGCGCATCCACAAAACCACCTCTGGGGGCGGATCCTTCTCCCACCGCGCTGCCAAGTCCTGGAACGCCCTTCCCCTACGACAGACCGCAGACCTCCCGGCATTCAGAAGACTGCTTAACGCACCCTTTGACCCTGAAAGACATCAACAGCGTTGACCTCTTTTATAACCCATGATACCTTAATAACCTCCAATTTGATGTTGTATGGCTAGAGAAAGGGCATGGGTGAACAATGCAGAAAGTATAGAGGACATTTTGAATCTGTTTTGTACCTTTTGTTACTGCCGTCACCTTCATAGCCCTTGAAGCACTTGGTAAGAAGGGTAGTTCCAGAGGGCAGCTGTAGGTAGCAGATGCTATCTCTGGTTAAGCCATAATGACATCCATTTATAAAGTCTACTGATAAAGCATTGTCGGAGATGTCTTAGCTAATGAATTTGCTATTGGACTGATCATGTACGTTGGTTGTACAGATCGAAGCTGCCATATGCTTTCTGTCACATCCATTTAATTTCTTGTTTTTGTCTGACTGTGTAGCTGTACTGGGCAGTTATTAGTGTTTCCAACAGAAGACCCACATGGCAAATCTTCATTTGACATGCTATTTTTGTTGTACACTTTTTGGCAATTTGGGGCCATATGTATCATTGTTAAGTTTTCAATTCTCAAATAGCGAATTTTTGAGAATTGCTTTTTGAGAATCGCAAAATGCTATGTATGTAGGATTTGCAATACATTTTGCGAATCCTACATATTCCTTAATTGCGAATTGCAAATTGCGATTCGCAATTAAGGAATACCTCCCCATTCAATCGAAAGACAGTCTCAATTTGCGATTCCCAATTAGAGAATCACAAATTGAGAATGCAATTTCAAGTGTGGCAGGGTGTCAAAAAGACACCCTGTTGCACCCCTGAAATGAGCATGGGTGCACATGTGGCGCACATATATGCCCTAAGGGCATGTGTGTGCGCCACATGCCACTTTGAAAAATGCAAAAATGTGCATTTTTGAAAGAAATTGCAAATTGCCACCAACCTGTAGTTGGTGGTAATTTGCGATTCCTTAAGTCATATTCGCACAACTTGGGTGCTTCTTGCACTGGTCCATTCCCCTCTCCCCCACAACCTCCATGAGGGTTTTTTTACCAAGCCCTACCTCATACCAACTACTCCTACCCTCAGTTCCTACCCCTTTCCTTCACTCTCCTCTTCTTTCTTTCCTCGTGTCTACTTCCTCTTCCTCCAGTTGGGGTGTAGTAAACAAAAAAGAAATAGGACTGCAACTCCCTTTTTTTAAAATGTACATTTACCTTTTCCACTAAACTTTTTAGGTATACGGAGAAGTTATTTTGACATTTCTTTAAGGTGAAGTTTCAGCCTGATTTTGAAAATTAATAGAGTTTGGAGAGAATCAAAGCTACATGCTGGCTCTGACCTAAGAATTGAAGTTATATCTTTCCAGGGTTCGTGAACCCATTTGAATGTTTTTCTTCAAATATTGTAGGTGACGCGTAAAGCACTCTTGGCCCTTTCCATCCTATGACAGGATCATGTGGCCCATGCTGTTAAAGTTAGCCACTATGAGTGCCCTACTGTTGGTGACCGAATAGGCCTAATCAGTTTTGGATTAAGGTGCATCTACTTTGCCGAGTTATCTTTGTACTTTATGTCCTTGTTTCCTGATGAAATTGCCTTGAACTTATCGCAGTCAATCCATCAGGATTTATAAAGCACTACTAATCACCAGATCCAGGCGCTTGCAGGACGCAGAGGCTTATTCACGCAGCCATGTCTTGAGGACTATTCGGAATTCCGAAAGTGAAGTGATAGTCCGAAGGTGCATGGGGAGACCGTTCCAGGTCTTTGCTGCAATATGGGGGAAGGAGCATCCTCCATTTCTGCTTCGGTAGATGGAAGGAGTATGGGCAAGTGAAAGGGAGGCGGAGCGTAGTCTTCTCAACGGTTGGTGGAAGTTCAGGCTGTGCTTAATGTAGGCGGGTCGTTGGATGTATAGAGCCTTGTGTGCGTGGGTCAGCAGTTTGAATTGTCATCTCTTCTGTTAGGGGAGCCAGTGGAGTTGCCTGAGGTGGGGTGTGTTGTGGGTTTGTCAGGGAAGACCGAGGATAAGTCTGGTTGCTGCGTTCTGTATGCTCTGAAGTCTCTGTGGAGTTGTGCGTCAATTCCTAGATAGAAGGTGTTGCCGTACTCCAGTTGGCTGATGATGAGGGCTTGTGTCACGGTGCGTCTCGTGTGTGTGGGTAGCCACTTGAAGATCTTACGTAGCATGCGCAAGGTGAGGAAGGAGGCAGAGGAGATGGCGTTGATCTGTGATGGGTGTCATCTCCTACGCTGACGACACCCAACTGATCCTCTCCCTCACCAAAGACCCCCTCACCGCGAAATCCAACCTACACCAGGGCATGAAGGCCGTCGCCGAGTGGATGGAGGCAAGCCGACTCAAACTGAACACGGACAAGACAGAGGTCCTCATCCTCGGGCCCAATCCCTCAGCGTGGGACGACTCCTGGTTGCCAGCATCACTGGAAACCCCCCCCCAGCACCAACCAACCACGCACGCAACCTAGGGGTCATCCTAGACTCCAAGCTCAGCATGACCAACCAAGTCAACGCTGTCTCCTCCTCCTGCTTTCACACCCTCCGCATGCTCCGCAAGATCTACAGATGGATCCCGACGGACACTCGGAAAACCATCACCCACGCCCTCGTCAGCAGCCAACTCGACTACGGAAACACCCTCTACGCCGGAGCCCCGTCCAATCTCATCAACAGACTCCAAAGAATCCAGAACGCCTCCGCAAGCCTGATCCTCAACATCCCACGCCGGGACCACATCACCCCGCACCTGAGAGAACTGCACTGGCTCCCCGTCGACAAAGAATCACATTCAAACTCATGATCCTCGCACACAAGGCACTCCACAACACCGGCCCAGCCTATCTCAACGACAGACTCTCCTTCTACGTACCCAACAGGAAACTCCGCTCCGCCGACCTGTCCCTGGCCGCCATCCCGCGCATCCACAAAACCACCTCTGGGGGCGGATCCTTCTCCCACCGCGCCGCCAAGTCCTGGAACGCCCTTCCCCTACGACAGACCGCAGACCTCCCGGCATTCAGAAGACTGCTTAAGACCTGGCTCTTCGACCACTAGCTGCAGCTCCCCCACCCCCCCAGCGGCTTCAGACCCTAGCTGGTAAGCAGTGCGCTTTACAAATTCCCTGATTGATTGATTTCGTTGTGAGCTTGTTAATGATGATTCCGAGGTTTCTGGCGTGGTTAGAGGGAGTGGGTGTGGGTCCTAGGTTTGATGGCCACCAGGAGTCGTTCCATGCGTTGCTGCTGTTGCCAAAGATTAGTACTCCTGTCTTGTCTATGTTCAACTGCAGGCAGTTGTTCTTGCTCTAGTCAGAAACGTTTGTCATGCATCTGTGAGTTGGTTCAGGTGGTGGTGGGGCCGTCTGTGAGTGAGAGGATGAGTTGGTTGTCATCAGTGTAGGAAATTATGTTTAGACCGTGGGATCTGATGATGTTGGGCAATGGGGTCATATATGTGATGAAGTGCGTGGGGATGAGAAATAAGCCCTGGGGGACACATAGATGTGTTCCATCTGAGTGCGCCCCCTCGGATTCCGATGTTCTGGAGTCTTTCAGTCAGTGTGTGATGGGATATGGTGTTGGAGGCTGCCGAAAGGTTGAGGAAGATTAAAGCTGTTGTTTCTCCTCAGTCGAGGGGGGTTCGAATGTCGTCGGTGGCTGCGATCAGGTTGGTTTCATTGCTGCGATTGCTGCGGAAGTGGTATTGGGAGGCGTCGAGTAACTGGTTCTATTCCAGGTTTGTCATGAGTTGATTGTTGATCTTTTCCCGTACCTTCACTGGGAATGGGAGCAGGCAGATTGGCCAGTAGTTTTTGAGTTTGCTGTGGTTGGTGGAAGGTTTTTTGAGCAGTAGTCTGACTTTGGCCTGTTTTCCAGACATCTGAAAATGTTACGATGGTGATAGAGGTGTTGAGTTACACTGTGGCCTGCATTAAGGAGGTTCTGGGGTGGGGAGGCTTCTGTTGGCTGGAAGAACGGCGAGTGGGAAAACCCAGTCGGGAAAACCCGAGCAGCTATGGTGTCACTGGATCAGTCTGAAACATGCAGGAACTGGAGACCACAGGCAAGTGGCAAACTAGGTGTCCAGGGCCTACACTAAAATAAGTCGACCTATTCACATATCTGATCTATATATACTGAAGACTTTTTAATATTCCCAGACAGTATGCATATTTTTTGAGTTTAAGGAGCTTTATTGAAAAAATTATAAACATAGGTACAATGTATAGCAAGGCTTATAGAAAAATTAGCTGTGTGTTGACAAACTGAATAGATGATTTGATGGAATAAATGACAAATAAAACTCTATATTAAACCTACACGTATTCCAAGAAAAGGAAAAGCAATAAAATAAGAATTGTACCTAGAGACAAAATAGCATTTTATATTTTTGAGTTTTGGGCAGAAAAAAGGGGAAGAACTAGAAAAGAGAGAAGAAAAGAAAAAGAAGGAAAAATAGAAGCGAGAAAAATGAAAGAGAAAGAGAGAAGAAACAGGAGCAGAGACAGAAGAATATCTTCAGCTGTTAATATATTAAAACATTAAAATTATAGACATCAGATTGCATCTAAAAAAGGAACAAAAATGTAATTATACAGTACTGATGGTGGTTGAAAAACAAAGGAACTGACTTGATTATGAAGTGCAGTAGCAGATAGATAAGCGGAGACCAGACCAGACCAGAGAGCTTCTTTACGAATACGTTGCTGAGAAGTTTTGAAAGAAGCTCTTTCTAGTGTGTGATGATAACAAAGAAGGTTCCACCAAACGAAAACAGAGACTTTAGAAGCATCCTTCCAATTAGAGGTAATTACCTGAAAAGCAATAGCAATTAAAAAAACGACAAATATGCCAACCTTGTGAGTACCCAACCGGATAGTGGATTTACTGCCCAGAACAAGCATTGGCATAGCCAATAGGTCTCGCTTTTGGGACCTTATAGGTATTTAGTTATGCAGCACAATATCCTTGGTGCAATAACATCAACTGTTTCATGGCTAAAAACTTATAAGGTCCCAAAGGGGAGACCTATTGGCTATATCTGAAAGAGACACGTTAGTGATAGATTCCTTACCTTAGAATATCCCCAGGCGTCAGACTGGATCCGGAAATTTTTCGCGTAGCAGTACCCTTGCGCGTCGGTAGGCGTCGTCTGCGGCTCCGTGGTCGGCGTCGTGGGCGCCGTGATGACATCGTCAGAGTACTTAGACGCCGCCTCCGCGTGCTGACGTTAGTTCTTCTTTTTTCTGCCAGCAGCGCAGATCCGGAAAAAGTGGTACCTTAGTCACTTTTTGACTAAACTTTTTTGATCTTTTGATCATCCTTTTTCGAAGTCTCCGACTCCGAACTGTGCCGGTAGGGATGCCAGGTTTTAAGCCCTGTGAAGATTGCGACCAGCTGATGTCGGTCACCGACACTCACCGTCGGTGTCTCCACTGTCTCGGCGTCGATCAGGACGACAAGACCTGCTCCGACTGTCGGGCCCTGACTTCGAAGGCTAGGCGGGAGCGGTCCCGTAAGCGGCTCGAACTCCGGCAGTCGGCCCCACGCCGAGAAAGGTCCCGGTCCGGACGGAGGTCGAGGGACCAGTCGCGGGAGAGGAGCCATCGGAGCTCCAGGAGTCGACATCACTCCTCAGGGTCGAAGTCGTCAGGTAAGCACAAGAAGTCGAAGAGACGTCATCGCTCTTCCGACTCCCCCCGACGCTCGCGCGACGTGGCTGGGGGTTCTGGTGACACCGCCCACGCTGCTCCGTCGGAGTCGCAGGCGCCGCGTCCGGCCTCATACCCTCCGGTCCCTGGGCCTAACGCGGCGCCGGAGGAGATCTAGCGGTTCCTCGTGGCCATGAGGTCCCTCTCTCCTCCGACGGGCTCTGCGGCGCCTTCGGGCCCAGCGGACCCGTCTGGGGGGGCCTAGCGGGTCAGGGACTTCGGTCCCGACGCCGTCTGGTGCTTCGGCTCCGACGCCGCCGCAGGGCCCCGCTGGATCCGGTTCCGGATCCGGGTCGTCGCCGGTGGACTTAACGACCTCCCCGGTGCCGACCCCTCAGGTGTCACGAGGGCGGCGCCGTCCCCGATGCCTCCCTCGACCCGGTTCCGGCGCCACAGCGGCGCCGCTTCAGACGCCGTTCGGAGAGTTTACTTTCCATGAACCGGACCCATTATTTTCTAACCCTGAGTACCAGGAGATGGGTGATGAGGAGGATCGGGAGGGGTCTGAGGACCCTCTGGCACGTGAATGCCAGTCTCAGGACTGGGCAGGTGAACTTGGGGAGGCCAGTGGTATTGACACTTTGCCGGACACTGGCTTTGTCTCACCTCCTACCGTGGCTACGGAGGAGGGGGCAACCTATAGTGTGGTGTTGATGAGGGCGGCCAAGGCCTTGGGCCTTGAGCTCCCGGTCGCGGCCGTGAGGACTAGCCTCCTCACTGAGGTCCTTAAGCCGCAGTCATGCTCAGCCGAGCCTCTGCTGCAGTTTAACGAGACCTTGACCGACGTTCTTTTGGGCACTTGGTCCAGGCCCGCTACAGGTTCGCCTGTAGATAGGAACGTGGCCAGACGCCACCGCCCGGCCCCTGACGACCCTTGTTTCCTGTCCACCCACCCCACCCCTGAGAGCCTGGTGATCCAGGCCTCAGATTCCTAGACCGCATTCCCGTCGGCGCCGCCTGACAGGGAGTCCAAGAGGTACGAGCAATACGGCAAGAAGGTATTCTCCTCCCTGAGTCTGGGACTGCGGTCTTCCAACACCGCATGCCTCTTGGGCCATTACACCCACTCTCTGTGGGAGACGGTCGCGGACGTGCTGCCAGAATGCCCGTTGGAGGTACGGGCTAAACTCGGCCAAGCCCTTGTGGAAGGCCGAGATGCGGCACTTTATTCGATCCGGTGTGGACTGGATACCACCGACTCTCTGGGCAGAGCGATGGCAATGACAGTGGCGATTCGTCGCCACGCCTGGTTGAGGTCCGCCAATTTCTCGGCTGATGTCCAGAATACACTCATGGACATGCCGTTTGATGGCCGTCGCCTTTTTGGCGACAAGGCAGGTCATGCGCTTGAGCGCTTTAAGGACTCCAGGGCTACGGCCAAGTCCTTGGGCCTCTCGGCCCCGCGCCAGCAATCGGCTGCCTTTCACTCCTTTCGTGGCCACGGAAGGGGTGTACCCACACGTGCTGTCAGCCACGCTCCGCAGGGTAATACCCAACGTGGTGGCGGCCGTGGAAACCGCCGTGGCGGCGGTCGGGGACAACGGCGAGGTTAGTCCACACCTTCCCCCGCAGCATCTGCCTCAAAACCCTCCTAGTCCGTGCTTTCAGGCCCATGTGACGCCAGTGGGGGGCAGGGTTCGCCATCACCTCCTCCACTGGCGCACTGTCACGTCGGACAGGTGGGTGCTGCAAATCGTCCGAAGGGGCTACTCCCTCCCCTTAGAGGCGACCCCTCCAGCCATGCCACCGCAGTACCACCGCATGTCGGGGGATCATTTGCGGCTTCTGCAGGAGGAAGTTACGGCCCTCTTGGCCAACGGGGCCATCGAGCGCGTTCCTGGCCCAGAAGTAGGGTGTGGTTGCTACTCCCACTACTTTCTGGTACCCAAGAAGGGCAAAGGGGGCCTACGCCCTATCTTGGAACTAAGGAACGTCATCGGCTTCCTCGGGAAGGAGAAGTTCAAAATGCTGACACTGGCTCAGGTCTTAGCTGCCCCGGACCAATGAGACTGGATGGTAGCGTTGGACTTGCAGGACGCTTATTTCCACATCCCCGTCCTGCCGGCCCACCAGCGTTACCTGCGGTTCACGGTTGGCCAAGAGCACTTTCAGTATACCGTGCTCCCCTTCGGCCTTACCAGCGCCCCACGGGTGTTCACAAAGGTGATGGCGGTGGTCGCAGCTCATCTGCGCAGGTTAGGGGTTCCAGTCTTCCCCTACCTCGACGACTGGTTGTTGAAGGCGGGTTCGCCCCAAACAGTCGTCAGCCACCTCCAGACAACGGCAGACCTCCTGCACCAGCTGGGGTTCTCCCTCAATGTGCCGAAGTCACACCTGTGTCCCTCTCAGAAGCTCCTCTGCATCGGAGCGGTTCTGGACTCAGCACGGTTTCGGGTTTATCCTCCCGAACAGCGGGTCCGGGATATTCAGGCTCTGATTCCACTATTTCAGCCTTTATTCTGGGTCTCGGTCAGGTTGACGCTGCGGCTTCTGTGGCTGATGGCCTCCTGCATCCTACTGGTGCATCACGCCAGGTGGCGGATGCGGGCTCTGCAGTGGGACCTGAAGTTTCAGTGGGCCCAGCATCAGGGCAACCTGTCCGACCACGTCCTGATCTCGGAGGGCACTGCGAGACAACTGCAGTGGTGGCTCACGGACCGCAATTGGGTCAGCGGCAGATCCCTCTCCCTTCCCCAACCGGAGCACGTAGTTGTGACGGATGCGTCCCTCCAGGGCTGGGGAGGCCACATGGGAGAGGCGGAGATCAGAGGCCTCTGGTCTCCGGCGGAGGCCTGGCTCCACATCAACCTTTTGGAGTTGCGGGCGATTCGTCTAGCACTGAAAGCATTCCTCCCCTCTGTCCGGGGGAGTGTAGTGCATGTGTTTACGAACAACACCACCGCCATGTGGTACTGCAACAAACAGGGCGGGGTGGGGTCGTGGACCCTTTGCCAGGAGGCTCTGCGCCTCTGGCAGTGGCTGGAACGCCAGGGCGTGACCCTGGTGGCTCAACACCTGGCAGGTTCTCTGAACGCCAGGGCGGACGAGCTCAGCCGTCGGTGCATGATGGATCACGAATGGCGTCTGAACTCGGACGTGGCGCAAGGCCTCTTTCAGCAATGGGGAGAGCCTTGGTTAGATCTATTCGCCACCGAAGAGAACGCGCAATGTCATCAGTTCTGCGCGTTGGAATTTCCAAGGCGGCACTCGCTCGGAGACGCTTTTCGTCGCGAGTGGAGTTGCGGTCTATTGTACGCCTTTCCGCCTATACCACTTCTGCCTCGAGTGCTGAAGAAGATCAAGCGCGACCGGGCACAAGTCATCTTTGTGGCTCCGGACTGGGCACGAAGGTACTGGTATCCAGATCTACTCAGTATGTCAATCGATCCCCCGGTTCGTCTGCCTCTTCAGGAGGACCTTCTGTCGCAGCAGCAGGGAACGGTCCTCCACCCAAACCTGTCCAGTCTCCACCTCCATGCTTGGAGATTGAGCAGCGACAGTTGAGGCCATTTGACTTGCCTCCTGAAGTCTATAACGTCATTCTGGCCGCCAGGCGTCCCTCCACAAAGTCGGTATATGCCTGCAGGTGGAACAGATTTGTGGCATGGTGCACAGCAAAGGCTGTGGATCCTCTTGATGCCCCTCTCTCTGAGGTTCTTCTCTTCCTTCTTTCTCTTGCCCAGCAGGGCTCTTCTCTGGGCACTATCAAGGGCTACCTTTCTGCCCTTTCAGCCTTTCTAAGGCTGGCGGATCAACCTTCTTTGTTCAAGTCCCCTATTGTAAATCCTTTTCTTAAGGGCATCACACACACGTTTCCTCCTGTTCCGTTTGTGATGCCTCAGTGGGACTTGAACCTTGTTCTTACATTTCTGATGTGCGCTCCCTTTGAACCACTTCGCAACTGTCCTCTCCGCCTTCTTACTTTGAAGACTGCTTTCCTGGTTGCCATCACCTCTGCCAGGAGAGTGAGTGAGCTCCAGGCCCTTTCTTGTACTCCTCCTTTCCTTTCTGTCCATCCGGACAAGGTTGTGTTTCATACTAAGCCATCTTTCCTGCCCAAGGTTGTCACAGCCTTCCACATCGGGCAGTCTATCACCTTGCCAACCTTCTTCCCGCCACCGCATCCCTCTAAAGAGGAAGAGCGGCTCCACCGTCCGGACCCAAAACGTGCGCTCTCATTCTATTTGGATCGCACACGCCAGTTCCGAGTGGATGACCAACTCTTTGTTGGTTACGTGGCCGCTAAGAAGGGGAAAGCGGTGCACAAGAAGACCATCTCCCGGTGGATCATCTTGTGTATCCAGGCATGTTACTCCTTGGCTAATAAGGAGCCCCCTGTTGGATTGCGGGCTCATTCCACCCGAGCCACGGCGACTACAACTGCCCTGGGCCGGGCAGTGCCCTTACAAGACATCTGTCAGGCAGCTACGTGGGCCTCGCTGCACACGTTTGCAAGACACTACTGCCTGGACAGCCAAGTCCAGAGGGATGGCTTCTTTGGCCGTTCTGTCCTCCAGGACTTTCTGGTGTGATTATTGGTTCGCAGACCCACCACCGGGGTTGGTATTGCTGGGGTATCTATTCTAAGGTAAGGAATCTATCACTAACGTGTCTCTTTCAGATGCACAAGTTACTACTTGTGTAACAATATATCTGTAAGAGACATTAGTTAGTGATAGATTCCTTACCGACCCACCCATCCTCCCCGTTCTGCGAACCAATATCTAGGGTTAGGGTTATCCCCTTTCAGGGCCCTAGTTTCAATGGCACCAGTGTTGGTTTTTAACATGGCTCAGCACTTCTGGCGCGGAAAAGCTGTGTCTAAGAACTGACGTCAGCATGCGGAGGCGGCTTCTAAGTACTCCCACGACGTCATCACGGCGCCGACGACGGACGCGGAGCCTCAGACGACGCCTACCGACGCACAAGGGTACTGCTACGCGAGGGTACTCCTTCCCGTTCCTCTCTCACGCCCAAATGCTTCTCCTCACCAGCTCCATGTTGCTTTCTCAACAATTTGCTTTTTCCCCCATTTATGCTCGCCGTGTTGATGTCGTTACTCACTAGGCACTTTGTGTTGCTTCTGCCCCGTTTCTTTCCCCATCCACTTTAAAAAACTATTGATCTGTAAATGAAAGTGAAAAATCAGCTGCGGTATTTTGTATGTGTGGTGTGTGCACCAACAAAACGTGGTCGGCTACGTCAAAGGCTTTTTCCCTATTCTTTAGCCATGCTGCATTGGGAATGCTGTGCAGCCTTGCTAAAAATCCACTGACACAGCCAATAGGTCCCAATGGTCAGATTGATTGGCTTTCTCATTCACTGGCCTCCTTGTACATGGAGATGGTTTGGTTGTCAAATAGAGACAATGTTTTCAATTTGCGGAAGCTGCCCCCTAATCAGTGCCGAAGGCTAGACAAGCTTGTAGAGTAAGCATTCACGCACATTATAACAACGTTTAAAATTGGGTAACTGGAATTATATGATCATCGAATATTAAACAACCAGTGTAATAACTCACAATCAAAACTGTATATTATGACATTAATATTTATTCCTTTTCTTTGTTCACGGTGTAATAAAATTCGAGCCGCTGTTTGGTTCACTCTTATGAAGGTGGCAGACTCTAGTCAGCGTCAGCATCAAGCCCAAATCAAAGCCAAACACAGATCCAGTTGCATCAAAGCTTCTTGCTGTCAGAAATCTGGCCAGCTAGGCCTGAGAGAGAAGATGTTGCTTAATTGTATACATAAACGCATCAAACATTTGCTGGAGCACGACCCCACACAATGATTCCCATCAGATCTACATTTATATAGCTGCGCAGCAACCCATTAACTCTGAAGTTAAATGTGCCTTCTTATACAAACTGGCAACAATGGGGGCAGTCACTTGGCCTGGCATGCTCTCAGCACTGCAGTGGTATTTCAAAGGTCAATACAAGGTCACGTTTGTCTCTTAACACTCACGGCCAAGCCTATTCAAGCAGTACACATTTTCTTCAAATGTGTTAGTTGTTCATTAGAGATGAAAGGCTGGGGAAGCAGAACTAGAGCACATCAACAGCACAACCCACATTTATTTTATTTATTTATTTTGGAATCTTGTATAGCGCACGGTTACCCTTAGGCATCCCGGCGCTTGTTCATACCTCAGGGAGATGGCACACAAAGGATGACACAGACAGAAACAAAAGAAGAAAGATAGAGCAGGAGCCTATAATAAGATACATCATACCGGAAATAGGTGAGTTTTAAGCAGTTTTCGAAACCGGAGGGTACCTGATTCTGTTCGTAGGTTCAGGGGAAGTTCATTCCAGCACTTAGCAACATTCACCGAAAATCTTCCCCCCCCCCATTCTGGCTCTTTTCACTCTCGGCACTTGTAGCAAAGCTTTATGGTCAGAGCGTAAAGCTCTAGTCGCTTTGTAGGGCATCACCATATTACCCAGAATGGGAGGGCCCTTCCCATACAGGATTTTATGTGCCGTACAGAGAGATTTGAATGTTATCCTCTCCCTTATCGGGAGCCAATGTAATGCTTTCAGAGCCGGTTTTGCAGATTGTCTCCTGGGGATATTCATCAGCAGCCTGGCTGCTGCATTCTGCGCTTGTTGTAATTTATTAAGCGTGGCTTCCGGTGCACCCAGGAAGAGCGCATTACCGTAATCCAACCTCGAGACAATCAACCCCTGAATAAGAAGTTTCCTGGACATTGGGGGAAGGAGAGGTAAAGTCTTCCGAGCAGATCGGAGTAGTGCAAAACAGACTCCAGCTGTTTTCTTTGCGTGGGTCTTGAACGATAGTTCTTGTTCAAGCCACACGCCCAGGCTTTTGATCTCCTTTTTTGGGCAGGGAGGATCGCCCAAGCAGCTCGGCCAGCTGCCCATCGGCAAGGAAAGTCCTGTTTGTCCCAACAGCATCAGCTCTGTCTTAGAGCCGTTCAGTTTTAATGCTGAGTTGACCATCCAGGTGTGCACCCTGGACAGACAAGAGTGCAATACCTCTGAGCAGTTCACCAGTTGGGAAAGGGCTACTACCAACTGGGTGTCATCAGCATAGCTGATGATTTTAATGCCCAGCGGGGCCACCACCTCCTCCAGTGGGGCCATGTAGATGTTAAACAATGTGGGGCTCAGGGAGGAGCCCTGAGGCACACCACACTGAAGGGGGATGGAGGCAGATTGCGCATTCCCTTCCCATACTTGATAGGTTCGTTGACACAAAAACGAACTGAGCCACTTTAAGGCCATTCCAGTTAGGCCAGCCTCTGACAGTCGTTGGAGCAGCACCTGGTGGTTGACGGTGTCAAAAGCTGCACTAAGGTCCAGGAGGATCACTGCCACTGATCCTCCTGAATCCAAAATGCACCTAGTCTCTTCAACGACTGCCAGAAGGGCAGTGTTTGTGCCTTGGCCCGGCCTGAAACCTGTTTGGGAAATCCGTAACAGATTATTGGATTCCAGGAATAGTGAGAGTCGTTTATTCACCAGTCTCTCCGCAATCTTTCCAATCCCTGGCAGCAGGGAGATCGGTCTAAAATTGGCCAGGTCTGATGGATCGAGACCAGGTTTTTTCAACAGTGCCTTTACGACCGCCTTTTTCCAGCTCACGGGAACTACTCCCTGCGCTAGGGAGGCATTGATAAGATCCGTCACTGGTGTGACGGTAGTAGCTACTATCTGCTTCAAGTATCTCATCGGGACGGGATCCCTGGGTGAGCCACTTTTTATGGACCCTAGAGCCAAACTGACTTCCTCGATGGACACTGGGCCAAAAACATCCAGCTTTTTCTGTACCTCCCCTCCATATTCGCCTGTATGAACAACCAAAACAGGCTGAGGTAAAGAACTTATGATATTTTCCACTTTCATGTGGAAATAGTTGGCCAATTCCTCACATTTCTTCAGGGGATTCTCATGGCTCAGTGATGGTTCTGGGATTTTCAAGAGGTCTCTAAAAATCTTAAAGGACTCTCGCGAGGAGCTGGCTGCATTGCCATTTCTCTCGTCATAATACTTGGCTTTTGCCTCCCGTAGGGCGCCTTTATACCCTCTAATAGCAGCACGGTATTCAGTCCGGTGTGCTTCTCCCCAGTCCCTCCTCCAAATCCTCTCTAGCTTTTTACAATCTTTCCTGAGGACTCTTAATGCCTGGGTGTACCAAGGGGCAGAGCCCGCTCTCTTCTCCCTCTTTGGCATTCTCTTTTTTGGGAGAATAACATCCAAGGAGCTAATTAGCCACTTGTTCAAGTTCTCATCGGCGATTACGGGGTCCTCCACCGGGCGCGGGCACGTGGCATTTAAATAAGTAGTCCAGCGCTCCAGTGGTAACCTGGACCAGGCTCTGTCAACCGAAAAAACTTTGGGAATCACCCCCTCCTTTGCTTCGTACTGCCAGTTAAAAGGGACCAGAAAATGATCCGACCATGGTAGAGCCAAAGGGGTCAGGGAATCAGTCCGGTCCATATTAGAGAAGACCGGATCCAATAAATGGCCCTTACAGTGCGTCGCCCCTGAATTAATTAGATTAAAATCCAAAGCTTTCAGGTCGCCCTGCAGGTCACCAGCAAGTGTATCCTCAGGGTCATCGAAATGCAGGTTAAAATCTCCTAGTAGGAGGAAATTAGTTGTCGATGACGCCAAGGACGTAACCGTTTCCACCAATGAGCAGGGAAAACTACCTGCGCCTCCCGGTGGACGATATACTAAAAGACCTGACATGGAGGACGTGGCTGATATACATAGTGAGAAGTAGCAGCTCTCACACTCACGTACCCCCCCATCCTGGGCTCTACAGACCAGTGTGTCCCTATAGATTATTCCAATACCACCTCCTCTCCCCACCGGTCTATCTAGATGATAAATAAGATAGCCAGGGGGGAGTGCCTGCACCATATCTGGGCCAGAAGTGGATGTGATCCAGGTTTCAGTTAAAAACAAGACATCCAAGCCATGATCAAGTATAAGGCAGTTAATTTCAGTTGAGTGGCTGGGCAGGGATCTACAATTCAGCAAAGCTGAATGTAGAACCTTATTTCTCCCAACTCCCTGCTCCTTCATGCAGTACTTACACGCTACATAAGGAGACTCACTTGTGTGGGTAACCTTACAGGGTTCATCCCCCGGGCGTAGTGATAGCAAGTCATGTCTAGTATATGTGATCCTGACCCAACGACGCAGACCCAGCGTGTCTGGCCCTAAGCCCGTCTGGGCCCGGACGGGCACAGACGGGCTGAACTCTGGCGTAACTCCGGCGGACTGACGGCGGACCCGCTGCGCGAGCCCGCTGCGCGTTAGCATGGCCGCCCTTTGTAGGAGGTCTAGCGTCCTTGTGACGACTAGACCGTGTAAGGGGAGGCGTCCCACTCACCCCCAAGATGGCCGCCAAAGTCGACGTCACGAGGACCACGAAGGAAGAGCAAGGACCCGCCAAGGGCGGTGGTTATTACCATTTAAAGTGCAAGTAGATGGATTTTAAAATCAGGGGATACAGTAAAACACAAATAGAAATAAAATTGACCAAAAACATCACATAGGTGAGGAAACTCACACAACTGACCACTGCCTAACATTCCAGTGACCACAAATGCATTGATGCTACCACTAATAAACTAGACCTTTTGAAGACAAAAAGAAAAACAATCTATCTTTATATTTTTACTATAACCGATAGCGGAGTTCTTTGGTCTTGTAGGACTAAGCTCGCTGGGTAACAAAGCTATAACTTTACTCCTGGCTCTCATCTAAGTCGTTTATCCCGTGTCAGTGAGCTAGATTTCAATAAGTGAGGCGTAGAACAACCGACAGTCACCCCAGAAAGGGACCTCGTGATAATAGAATTAGAGGGTTTATACTTGAATATATATCGGTTTACATGTAGCAAGAGTTGGGAAAAATCGATTTTTAACACTGTAAAATGTAATATGTAATTAAAACCCACCTCAGTAATAGCAGCACTAGTATTCCACGGGAGTCAACTTTGTGAAGTCGCAGGTCTATTAGTACCTTTCAACTTTGGAAAAGGCTTGTTACATTATAAAAAGTATTTGCCTACAGCCAGTCTTTGCTTTTTTAGCTTCCATTACTTTGCGTTGGACCGGATTTTAAACAAAGGATACAGTCTGGGCCTCTTCTGGGTGTCCAGCAGTGGTGTAGCACCGCTGCCCCCACTTCACAAGCCGTTAGAATTACCCTCACTCACGCAGCAGACTCTGCCAAGCAACCTAAATGTGAAATCACATGTACCTGTTGGCCAGGCCTGACATCACCATTCTAGAGCAACTTCACAGCACATTCACTCAGATTCAAACACACCCAGAAGAGAAGGTGTCCAAGAAACAGCTGATAGTGACTGCCCATGCAAACGGAGTCAAGTGAAGACTTCTTCCAGTGGTTCATCTCATGCTACACTCCAGTAAAAAAGCCTGGAACTTTTTTTTTAAAGAAATGGCGCTGCACAGAGCTACAGACAGTACAACAGGCCTGTCTATCTCTGATCTGCTCTGTCTTGCACACTTAGATTTAAACCTCTCCAGTAACAATCATTTACATGCCACAGATATCTTCAGCACAAGAGGGAATGCTTCAAGAGAAGTGCACTTCAGCCTGCACACAGAGAGCTCCAAACCACAATTGTGACCCGAGCTCTTTATTGCTGTGGTTGCCTAAGATGATGGCACGGTGGCTACAGGGTGCCTTCTACTTACACATTCAAGGGGGCGCTCATCTCCATCCTCACTGTCAGCCGACCTAAAGTGGAAAACCCATGGTGCATAGTCTACCGTGTCAAGGCTGCTCTCTCACAGTGGTCTTATTCAGAAGATTCACATATGTCTGAACTAAGTTGAAACAGGCCGCAAGTGGAATATCTATTTAAGACAACTGGATCCACAGGCAAGAAGTACACAGAGCAGACCCACAATTCCACAGAATCAATTTGAAGGTAACCAAAGAGCATAACATACAATATCTAAATTAAATTTTTTAATGCAACCAAAAAATCGGCTCAGGTTGAATAACGATCTCCCAGCGAATCCAAGATATTTTGTTCAGAAATCAAACACATTCTTACAAAACTACATTTTCATCCCAAAGTAAAATACTGCCTGCTTGCAAGTCTGGGCAGTCATGACGTATCGGCAGTGGTGCGCGCGAAAGCACTTAATGAGCCATGACGGCTCGTACCTGTAGTAAAAAAAAACAAGACGTGCTCTGTGGCGGGAGGGGGAGCAGGAGGTGAGCCTGCGAGTGGTGCGCGTTGCAAAGGAAAGCCAGGGCGCTGAAAGCTGTAGGCTGCGCATGTGCACGCGCCTGTGAACGCAAGCGCTAGGCCGTATGGCAGCACTTTTAAAAGCCCTAACTAAATGTCTCGCAGAGCAGCGCATGCGTTGGCTCAGGCGAGGCCTAAAAATTGAATAGATGTCAAAGGGAAATGTTATATTACAAATAGAGGATATTGCTTCACAAACCTTAGTCCAAAAACTTGTAATATTAGGACAAAGAAAAAAGGAGTGTATAAATGAGCCAGGAGTTGTAGGACATACCCAACAGTTCGGGGATAAATCTGAATTAAACCTAGAGAGTGATATTGGAGTTAAAAATAGTCTGTGATAAAAGTAATAAAGAGTCTGAGTTATACTTGAATTACATGAGGTATGATGTATGCACGTCCAAATGGAGTTCCATGTTTGAACAGAAAGAGAATGTTGTAGCTCAGATTCCCATAACAGCTCAATTTTACTTTTAGGGCGGTTCAGTGTGGAGAAGTTGTGGAGAAGTGTAAGTATTTATAAATATGAAAGGCTCTAATAAAAGGGGAAATGGTTAAAGGTTCAATCAGAGGATCCTGAGGAGGAATTGGAGAGCTAAAGAATATAGAAAGTTGATCCATTAGAAGCATTCGTAAAGATTCATATTTCAGTAAGGAGGAACAGGTATGTCAAATGTTGACTGGACTATTGTAGAGAAAGACAGAGAGAAACCTTTATTAGTGTCTTAACCCAGAGATCCCTTTGGTGGCCCATGTTTTCCAAAAAATGGTGCGGTTAGAAATTTTAATATACTTATTATGCCAAAGAGGGGAGTCCAAATATAACTGTAAAGGATTATGAGATTTACACTTAATAGAATGGAAAGTGGAGATGAATTTGAAAATTGTTGGGTACTTAAAAGAACGAGGGGAGTGAGTAAAGCCGGCTAAAAGGGAAAAAAGGGTAAGGAGAAATCAAAGATTCCTCCAGTCTATACCATACAGAAGTTTAAGTACCCCCCGAAGTGGATAGATAAGGTAACATTTGGCGGAGTAGAAAGGAGGAATGATACTGTTGGAAGTTGGGAAAATGAACACCACCCCGATCTTTGGGAAACAGAGAGAAGCGCAAGAGAAATACGGGCTTTCTTACCGCTCCAGAGGAATTTACTCAGAATTCCATTGAGGGTTTTAAAAAATGTCAATGGTACTTTAACCGGTAACATGGATAAATAAAAGTTGATAACAGGAAGCATCATCATCTTGATTGAATCCAATCTACCCCACCATGACAAAAAAGGAGGGACCATTTATCAGCCATTTTATTTACTTTTGATAAAACCTCATAATTCCTAAACAAGTTATAGTAGTGGTGTTCCATTTAAAATCAATACCTTTAAACATGCTTTTTAAACAAAATGTATTTAAGGGAAGTACTTCAGATTTGGAAAAATGTAATTTATAACCAGACAGGGTCGCATAAGAAGAAAGAAGCTCGGTAAAAGCAGGCATAGAAGAGGAAGGATCAGAAACCTATAACATAATATCATCTGCGTATGCATTACATTTAATTTCAACAGATTTATGCCTAAAGCCTCGGAAAGTTGGGGAATGCCGTACAGAATGGAGAAAGGGCTCAAGAGAGAGTATAAAACGTAATGGGGAAAGAGGACATCCTTGACGGGTGCCCCTTTTTAGAGGAAAATTAAAAGATTGGGAACTATTAACAAAAACTGAGGTGGAAGGTGAGGAGTATAATAGGTTTATAAGGGACAAAATAGAAGGACAAAACCATGCCATTTAAGAGATAGCATCATAAAAAGCCAATGAACGCGGTCAAAATCCTTTTCGGCATCCAATGCTATGGCCGCTGTAGGAGAAGAGCACTTAGAGGCAAGATGAATGATATTTAGGAAAGTTCTAGAGTTATCAGTAATATTTGATCCCTTTACAAACCCTGTTTGTTTAGAACCAATTAAATCGGGAAGGAGTCTGGTTAATACGGAGGGCTAATACCTTAGCAAATAGTTTGCAATCAAGATTAATCAAAGATAGAGGACAATAATTGGAACTAGAGGGATCTTTATCTTTTTTAGGAATAAGACAAATCATAGCCTCAAGAAAGGAGGCTCGGGCCTCACCGTTACGGAGAAAATATTGGAAGAGAGATAAGAGATGAGGCAAAAGAACAGAAGAAAAGCAAGAATAGAATTCGACAGTGATACCATCAGGACCAGGGGCCTTGTCTTTAGGTAACAAAGACAAAACAGATTTAATCTCTAAGAGAGATATGTCTTTCTCCCAAAAAGGAGCAATCAGGAAGAGGAGAAGATCGGGGTAACGAGTTAAAAAAAAGAATCCAAATCAGCTTCTGAAGGAGAAGACTGAGGGGTATAAAGGGCCTTGTAGAAGTCTGTGAAGCACTGTAATATTTCTTCATCCTTAAAACGAGGAATATCGTGATCATCAATAATCTTTACTATTCTGGATTTTTGCGATTTAATCTTTAAATAGTTTGCCAGTAATTTACCAGCACGATTACGACCACCATAAAATTTAGAGATCATTTTTAACAAAGTCCCTGAGGCTTCTTCTGTAGATTTCTTATTAAAATCTAGCTTTGATTGGATTAGAGTCTTATGGATGCCTGCAGATTGAGACGAAAAATATGCATGTGCCAATTTTTTAATAGAAGAAAGCAAAGCAACGGATTCCTTGTGATATTGTTTACAATTACGAGCTACATAATCTATATGAAGCCTCTAGCTGTTGCTTTGAAAAAATCCCAGAGAGTATGAAAGGGCATGTCTGGTCTGATGTTAAGAGTAAAGAATTCAGAAATAAAATCTTTGAACTGCTCAAGAAAAGAAGGATCTTCAAAGAGATAATTATTGAAACGCCAGCGACGAGATTTAGAGGATTGAGAAGGAAGATCTAAACTAATCAAAACAGGGACGTGATCAGAAATAAGAAGTGAGCCAATTTTTGCATGTAGTAAATTGGGAAGAAGATTTGGGCTTAAAAATATATAATCAATTCTGGATGTAGAATTATGAGTGGGGGAGTAAAAAGTGTATTCTAAACTATCATGATTAAATATTCTCCATGCATCAATTAGGCCCCTTGTATTAATGGTCCAAACAAATGTTTTTTGCATTTTATTTGGAATATATCTAAAGGAAGATTTCCTATTTGTAAAAGGGTCCATAATCTGGTTACTGTCACCTCCCACTATGAGATTAGAACTACAACATGCATGAAGGGTATGTGACATGGAGTGCCAAAATTGTGAATCAATGCCTGTGGAGCCATAAATGTTAAGCAAGGAAACCTGAGAACCATTAATAGTAGTGTGGAGAAGACGCCAACGACCATCATCCTCTCTCTTCTTTATCTATTGTGAGGGATAAGGATTTATGAAATAATATGACTACTCAATTTTTCCTATCTTTCAAAGGGGAACTGTAAACATGCCCCACCCATTGTTTTTAAGGGAATTAGCATAATTCTCATTAAGATGCGTTTCTTGTAGCATTGCTATTTAACACTGGAGCTTAGAGAGGTGAGTAAGAATACGTTGCTTTTTAACTGGATTGTGCAATCCCTTGACATTCCATGAGATAATTCGAACATTTTCAGTCATTACAAGACAAAAGCAACAATAATGACACAATCATCATACAATTCAACACCTATATAGAATCATTATAAAGGTGTCCAAAAATACTAGAATTAATGCAGGTAAAAAGAAAAAGATACAAAATAGCAATTTTTTAAAAGAAAATAGAGAATAATAAACAGTGAAGAGACAATCAGATAATCAAAAGTAGAAAACAAAAACAAAGAAAAATAAGTAGAACCAGAGGATAGACATGAGAGAGTAAAAGAAAGAAGAAAAAGAAAAGCAGAGAAAAAGAAAGAGGAAAGAAAAAAGAGATAAGGGGAATAGAAGATAGAGAGAGAACTATTGACCAGAAGCCGAGAGACTTCAGTCAGGAAGAACGGAATAAATAACCAGAAAAAGGTAAATGGCATCAGGAGCGGGGAGTTGCGGGACAGGACAGATAGCAAAATCACGCCGGAGACCGAGATCAGAGAAGTCTACTACATAACAGAAAAGAGGAAATAGATAATAACAACTCAGGGGAGGCCAACTACATACATAGCAAACAAAGGCTTACCACTTACCAGACTAAGAAGAAACAATGAGACCTTGGGGACGAGATGAAGGGGCAGGAAGGAGGAATGACATCTAGGGAATGGGTCGGCACAAGATGAGAGACAATTACAAGGAGAAACAAAGAACAATCACAATATGGAATGATCATAGAAAAAGGGTGAACAGACTCTAATAGTAAAAAACAACAATCAAACAAACATGAGCGACAACATCACGAAAGATGATTAACCTAAAAATGTAAAACTAGAATAGGAACTTCAAACTGAAAAGCAGATGACAGAACAGGCACAACAGTGAGATTCAAGACCCTCCAGAACCATCTCTTCCCCTTTATGGCGTGAGATAAATTGTCTCAAGTCCTCAGGACGGTCAAAGGAGTATGAACTCTCTTTATAAGTAACCCTGAAGAAGCAGGGGTGAACCAAACCATATCTGGCACTCGTGGATCGAAGAGCCGGGCGAAGTGAAAGGAATTCCTTGCGACAAGCTGCAGTGGCACGGGCTACTTCTTGAGAGAAAAATACTTTTTGACCAGACCACAACATCTGTTTTCTTGACTTTGCCGCTGTAAGGACCGTTAACAGCTCAGTGTATTCCAGGAATAAAACAATGATTCCTCTAGGACGACCGGCTAGTGATGAAGAAGATAGACCACCAGTTTTAGGGCCAATATGATATGCACGTTGTAAATTGAGAGATGTACCATCCTTGAGACCAACAATCTTGGGAATGATTATTTTCAAAAAGACCAGCATATCAGATCCCTTCTCTCCTTCCGGAATTCCATAAATTCGGAGATTGTTGCATCTGTTGCGATTTTCCGAATCCACCGTTTGCGCCTAGAGGAGCTCTATTTCCTTAGACATAGCCATAACTTGAGGTATCACATCCAGAGTATCACTGACACGTTGTTCCACAGCAGACACTCTAGAATCCAGGTTAGACCACTTCTCGTCAAATCTCTGAAGAGTGGCGATAGTGTCTAGAACAAAGGGTTTGAAAATCCTTATCTCCTCCATGAGATCCTCCATCGATATAGGTAATAGTGACTTGGTAGGTGAATTAGACTCCTTCTGGTTACGTTTAGAAGGAGTGACTGGACTGGTATCCTTGCGGGGAGGAGGCCATACTTGCTGAGGGATTCATTTGACCCAACGAAGAAGACACCATGTAAGTATATGAAATATAAGAGTGAGTGTAGGCCACAAAAGGAGATCTCGTAGTGAGCAGAGTGTAAAAAGTGCTGTTACCGTTGAACCTGCTGTCTGCGTGAAAGAACAGGAATACTAATATTGTCACTCTGCGCTAGATGATATCAGCCAGTCAGCCAGAAAAACAGTCAGAACATGAGGAGTTTGACACAGTCATTGAGAAAAAGTCTCATGTAAACAAGCCAATGTAGAGCAAACTTAATGGTTGTAGCTGCCCAGTTGAACAGACATGTGAGGATTGTAAGGTGACAAATACATGAGACAGTTTCAAAGCTTATTGTTAAAAGACTAGCACCCCATCATAAAGATAAAGTTCAAGAGGAGGAACCTGTAAAAAGGAAGTTAACCAGCATAGTACAATGAGGCCAAGCATATGAACGTCTTCACACATTGATGTGATGTAGAATTAGGTATTGCAGATAATGCAGAAAAACAAAGTGACAATCTCATGTAATTAAGTAAGCGCTTCACAGGCAAAATTGAGAGCAAGAGGACTGTAAGTTTAAATACCTGAGAAAATACATGAGAAAATAATTGGCTCCAGTTCTCCTCATAAAAATTACAGGCAATGCAGGCAAAAATGATATACTCTGAGGGAGCTGGTTGTCGCGCTGAAGCCAGTAAATCACGAGACACACAATGTCGGTCGCGTTGGACAAATAATGTGCATCACAGAGCAGAGCCGAATTTAAAACAGTGAGGCATAAATGATGAAGAAACGAGCTGGTCCCTTTCCTCCCCAAAGAAATTTCAGTCATTGCAGGCAAGGCGGCATGTTTAGCGGTACTGGTAGCAGCGCGAAAAGAAAACCGCAAAAGACACAAGATGGCGGCCGCGATCCACACATGGAGCGCGCCGCATTACAAGGGCAGATATCAGGCGTTATCGGGCTCACTGTGGAATGAAAATAATGTCTTTTAAGGGAGAAGGCATTCCGATGACGAAAAATGTGTCCAGGAATCACTGTAGAGGTCAACATTCGCCCCTCCTCGTATTTGGTTTCGATCTCGGAGGGGAGTGAGATCAGGCAGCTGCCATCCCGAACAGCGCCCAAGCCACGCCCCGACAGTATACATATTAAACGTTGCAAACACTTGATGCATCTGTACTTTTTCCTATTTTGCCCTCGCATTGTGCTATATCAGTAGAGGACTGACTTCATCTATTGTTTTTGGACTTGATTTTCAAACCTGCTCCGCTCAGTTTATACTTCAGGTAAGTTACATATGGGAACTTACTTATATCGTGATCAGGTAGTGACCAGTAAGCTGTTTTCTCCCCACCATACCCAAGGCCACAACTCTCCCCCTGAAGGTCCTGCTTAAATACACGGGAGCCAGATATCAATGATGAGAAGACCGGGGTACAGAGCATGACTATCTCTTGGTACCTCCATGTAGCTCTTGTGAGGTGTCCTCCACAATCTGTGTGTATTTTGTAAGGATAATTTTTAGGAGCTTGTGACATGTTTTTGCCTCATACAGTGTTGATGAGCAACTGAGACAAGAGTAATGGATGTTCACTACCAACAGTTTTTAATAGAACACAATGTTATCTCCCCGTTTTTCCTAAATAATTCCTACTTGGGAACCACACACTGGAACACAACTTCCCTTTTCCATCAAACAAGTATGCCTGTTGCTTTTGGACATTTGCATGGTCTATTATATAATTTATTTTGCGCTGGTGAAAGATTTTTGCCAGCACAATCACAAAGGAAATGTTTTCATTTTCATGGGTTTGTTTCAAACAAGGGAATTCATTGACATTGGCTTGCACCATATTACAAGTGTATAAGGCTCCGTTATATACACATATAGAGCACAGTCAATGTCCCATCTCAGGATGCTTTTACAGGGTGACGGTAGGGAGGAGGTCCAAAAATCCCACTGCATGTGGGATCAGAGATTCAAACTTCACCATTCTAATGGGGATTTCATTCAGAGATTGGTACGCCTCCAGTGAAAGATGGAGTTGTGGTTTTCAAACCATAGCTCTATGTTTCACTAATGTGCTCTCCTCAGCACAGTCATGAACTGTCAGAGTTTGCACGTGTGTTGTGGACACTTTTTAATGTGATTGGGAGCACAGTCAATTTCTGCATCAAACACATCGAGATAGTGGTGCTCTGTGCTCTAGTCTAAGACTTTGTATTATTCTGGTCTTTAAACAACTGAAATCCTATATTTTCTCTATGTTTTGATTGTTGTGATTTGTTACTCTCTTAGCCCCAAGAACAGGTTTCGCTGTAATTGATGATAACTCATAAGAACTATTTAAAAAAAATAAAACAATTATGCTGCTTGAAGTTGTGTCCTGAACCGTGTTATGTTAGTTTATGCTGTAATGTTGTTCTTCACACTGTGGAAATGCCCATTATCCAGCATTGGGATACATTTTATAGATTCACATGCTTGAATCATTCCCCGTCGTCGAAGTATGAGTCCCACAGTAATCTAAATAAAGCAGTAGTTAAAAAACTTGCATTTAATAGCCTATCTACCCTCTTTTTAAAAAAATGTACCAAGTTTTAGCTACAACCAATCAGTAAATAGCACCCTGTAGTACCTTCCAAAGAGAGGCTGAATCCCTTACATTTTCACCTCACATTGTGTGTGAAGATTGTCTCCCTGAGCTCTGCTCAGTTCTTTCATACTTTTCACAGATATGTCTTTTTTCTTACTAGATGTTCATCATGTCTGACAGGAAGGGACTATTTCGACCTTGTCAGTCCTATGGTAAGAGGGTTCCCATTGATGATCCCCACAAGGATTGCATTTATTGCCTCTATCCTCATCATGAGGCAAAACATTTCAAAATATTATGCACTTTCTCAGTCAAAACTCTGAGAGATAGAGAAGGCCGACTTTTGTTGTGGCTGCAGAAGACTCAGAGGACATCTTCTGATGAGGAGAGCAACACCTCGTCTAAATCCCAAAAGAGACCCAGGTCGTCTGAGGGTAGGTCTGAGGTGGTCAAGAAATACCTTAAAACCTCCCATCAGACTAAAGAAGCTCAGAAGGAGAAGAAAGATTCCAAAGTCTCCTCACAGCTAGTCTTGCCATCACATTCTGGGACCTCTAAGGTTAAACTGGAGTCTACCAAATCTTCAGGTTCTTCTAGACATTAATCCAGTCACAAATCCCTCTCAGCATCAGTATCACCATTGATACTTTCAACATCAACGATGACTACTCTCTCATCTTTGAGACAGTTGACAGCGCCAACTTCATCTGCATCGTCCATCAATGTACTGATAACATCGACAACATCATTACCGTTGACGAGGACCTCAGTGACGGCAGTACCACTGTTGACGTCCCCACCACTCTTGACATCCGCAGCACCGATGAGGACTGTATCACCGTCAACGAGCATACCACTGTCGAGGGCGGCCACATCGACGATGGCTTTACTGTCGACTAGAACACAATCTACGACAACTGTTCCGTCGACAACGGATCCTACGACCCTACTCCCGTCGACGACGGCGGCATCAGAGACGGTGCCGTCAACACCTCCACAGCAGGTATCCAGTTAGACTAAAACATCCCTGCGGCCCAGGTTTGCATCGCCAGGCACGATTTCACCTTTGCCTCAGAGCCACTTACTGGAGACAAAAGAAACAGACGATATCGGTCCTTTTGGAACGGCTCATAGTCCTTCGGAACTCAACGTAATGTGTCAGGAGAAGGATAAGGACTATTATGAAAAGGAACAGCACTACCAACTTTACTATCCAGTTCCTCCTAAACAGTACCAACAATATAGGTATTATGTTGATCCTCCTAGACAAAAACCTGCTCAGAGTTCACCTTTTTTGATCCAAGATCTGGAGGCCATGCTCACAGATTACAATAAAAGGTTCCCACCCCAAGAGGAGGAACAGACTACTGTGCCTCCACCACCACCACCTATGGTGCCACCAACACCAAAGTTACTTCCTCCTTCTACTCCAATCATCCCGGTTCCTTTTAGGGATGAACCGTCCTCTTCTGAAGAAGACGCCGAAGAGGTAGAAATTCAGGATCCGCCACTGCCTCCTGTTGAATGGGACAATTACATCATTCCCACACCATCACCATCTCCTTATCATCCTTCTCACTCTCCTCTCAGAGGATATTGGAGGATTTCATAACTTGATGGATAGGGCAGAGTCTAGATTTCATCTGATCTGCACACAATAGTGAAGCAATCAGATTGCTTCCTTTATGATTTTAAAGAGCTATCAGGGAAATCAATGAGGTCTATACCTATCATCGACCATATTTGGCAGGACAGCCTTAAGGTCATGAAGTCACCAGCCACAGTTGTGCCTGTATTACCAAGGATCAACAAGAAGTACTGGCCACCTGAGGATTCCCTTGCATGCTTTACAGGGCATCCCAAACCAGATTCAGTAATCTCTCAAGCGGCACAGAGGTGATCAAAGAATCTTTTAACCCCCATCACATCCTCACCAGACAAGGAAGGACGCCATTGCAAACCGTAGGAAAAAGATTCTCATCCATGTCTGCAATTACCGTGAGAGCTGCTAATGCCCTGGCCTTTCTTGGCTGCTATGATTGGCAAATGTGGTCTGACATCTGGGCCATGTTGGATTTCATACCTGAAGAAAATAAGCAGGAATTTCCTTGCAGAGGGGAGACGCACAGCGGCTGAAGTAATAGACTGCGCCATTGACATATCCACAACAGGCCGTGCAGCTGTGTTAAGGCGACAGGGATGGCTTAGAGCAACATCACTTGGTCCAGAAGTACACTGAAAAATCCTAGGAATGGCGTACTATAGCGATAGTTTTTTTGAGAAACGCATATATAAAGCTCTACTAGCCATCAAAACCGATACAGAGACGTCCAAAGCATTGGGGACCCTGCAGTATCGTAAGGTGCCCTTCCAGGGAGCACGTGGACGAGGTTTTTCTGGATATAGAGATGCTTTCCAACGCACCCAATAGTATCAATCCTATCTGAAAGAAACACGTTAGTGTTAGATTCCTTACCGTAGAATATCCCCAGGCGTCAGACTGGATCAGGAAAGTTTTTCGCTAGCAGTACCTCTGCGTGTCAGTAGGTGGCGTGGGACTCCGTGTCTGTCGCTGGTGTCGTATGCACCGAGATGATGTCACGGAGACTACTTAGGTGCCACCCATGCGCGCTGATGACAGTTCTTTCTTTTTCCGCGCCAGTAAGCGCAGATCCACTTAGTACACGTACCTTAGTCACTTTTTACTATCTTTTTGAGACTTTTGTCTCCTGTAATTTTGAATCTACTCTAGTGCACGTAGGGATGCCTGGTTTTAAGTCTTGCCATGACCCCGAAGGCCTTGAGGAAGCAGCGCCGGAAGCTGCCCTCGTCCCAGCGCCGTTCACGGTCCAGGGGCCGCTTCAGAGAACACTTGCGGGGACAACGTCATCGCTCCTTGGGTTCCAAGTCTTCACCCTCGGATTTGGATAAGAGACAAAGTCGAAGAAGCGTTGTTGCTCTCCAACGTCCCCCCGTCGGTCCCCGGATGCGGACGAGGGGGACAGGGGTTCTGCCCCTGCGACCCATTCGGAGCCCGGGAGTCCCGCGGCCTACCCACCTTACCCGGGTCCGTCAGTGACTCCTGCACAGGTGCAAGCATTTCTTGCTACCATGGACTGCCTGTTTAGGCCTCGGGCTCCCGCCGGCGTGCCCTCGGGCCCCGTGGTCCCGTGTCAGGATCCTGTTGGGCCGGCACCTCGGGTCCCAGGGCAGCTGGCTCCGGCCACGGCACCACATGGTCCCGCGCATCCGGCGCCGCAGTGGATGCCATTGGTTCCGCCCCTGCCCAGGTTCCAGGACAGTTTTGTTCCTACCTGGGATCCGCATTGGGACACGGCGCTGGTTCGACCCCGTCCAGCGCTGTTCCCGACGCCGTTTGTTCCTTCTCCAGCCTCTGCCCTGCCGCTGCGGTCAGTACCACATGCGGCGGAGGACGACTGGGAGGGGTCCGAGGATCCTCTTGCGCGTTAGTGTGACTCTGAGCAGGACTGGGTAGACGAGTTAGAGGAGGCCGGCGGCCTTGATGTCTCCTCTGACCCGGGGGTTGCCTCTCCTCCACCTACCATGGAGGAGAGTGCTTCTTACACAGTGGTGCTCTGTCGGGCAGCTGAGGTCCTCAACCTTGACCTCCCTACGGTGGCCCTAAAAACGAATCTCTTACTGAGGTGCTCCAGACATCGTCCACTTCGTCGGAGACCCTGCTGCCATTTAATGATGCCCTCACTGACGTTTTACTGGGCACTTGGTCGCGGCCAGCCACAGGGGCCCCTGTGGATAAGAACGTCGCCAAGCGTCCTCACCCGGTGCCGGGTGACCTTGCCTTTCTGACCACTCATCCTACGCCTGAGAGCCTGGTCATCCCAGCTTCGACAGCCCAGAGTGCCTTTCCCACGGCTCCGCTGGATAAGGACTCTAAGAAGCTGGAGCAGTTCGGCAAGCGGTTGTTCTCTTCGGCCAGCTTAGGGCTGCGGTCGGTGAACACCGCATGCCTATTGGGCCGCTGTTCCCACGCAGTGTGGGATACCGTGGCACAGGTGTTGCCTCAGTGTCCTGAAGAGACCCAAGCTGTGCTGTCCAAGCTGTTGTCGAGGGTAAAGATGCGGCTAAGTTTGCCATTCGGTGTGGTTTGGACACCGTGGACTCACTAGGTAGAGCAATTTCTACTACTGTGGCTCTTCATCGCCACGCCTGGGTGAGATCTACCGGTTCTCGGCAGATGTCCAGAGCTCCCTCAACGACATGCCCTTTGATGGCACTCGCCTGTTTGGCGATAAAGCCGACAGTGCGCTGGAGCGTTTCAAGGACTCGCAGGCCACGGCCAAGTCATTAGGTCTTTCCACGAAAAGCCCAGCCAATCCTGGTTTTCGTTCCTTTCGTGGCAACGAAAGGGTCACCCAGGCATATTCCTTGAGCAAACCTGTGCAGAACCTGCCTCTGCGCGGGCGCGGTGTCTGCAGGAGCGGGTCTGGGAATCAGCGTGGGGGTCAGTCCACCTCCGCCCCTGCTGCTTCTACCTCCAAACCTTCCCAATTCGAGCCTTGGGGGGCACCCCCCTCCAGTGGGTGGCAGGATCTGCCATCACCTCCCCCACTGGCACGCTATCACATCGGACAGGTGGGTGTTGCAGAACATCCGCAAGTGTTACTCCTTTCCATTTCAGTCCACTCCTCCAGCCATGCCACCTCAGTACCACTGCATGTCGGGGGAACACTTGGCACTTCTCCAGCAGGAAGTCACTACCCTCTTGGCCAAGGGGGCCATAGAGTGTGTTCCTGGGCCAGAAGCAGGGAGTGGTTGTTATTCCCACTACTTTCTGGTCCCCAAGAATGACAAAGGGGATCTGCGTCCCACCTTGGACCTCTGGAATGTCAATCGCTTCCTCCGGAAGGAGAAGTTCAAGATGCTGACTCTGGCTGAGGTCTTGGCTGTCCTCGACTCTGGAGACTGGATGGTAGCGTTGGACTTGCAGGACGCATATTTTCACATCCCTGTCCTGCCGGCCCACCGGAGTTACCTGCTGTTAACGGTAGGCCAGGAGCATATGAGTCCCTCTCAGAAGCTCCCCTTCATCGTTGCGGTTCTGGATTCAACGCGGTTTCGGGTCTATCCTCGCGAGCAGCGAGTCTGGGATATTCAGGCTATGATTCCGATCTTTCAGCCTCTATCCCGGGTTTCAGTCAGGATGACCCTCCGGCTCCTGGGCCTGATGGCCTCCTGCAGCCTGCTAGTGCAACATGCCAGATGGCATGTGTGGTCTCTGCAGTGGCTTTCTTGGGGGCCGACTTAGACACCATACCGAAAAAGGCTTTACTCTCAGGAGTAAGACAGGAGCAGACAAACTTTGGCTCTCACACTATCAAAAAAACGGTACACTTCAATGAGGACATACAAGTCGCTTCTGGGCATGCTGTATTCAGCGATCGACCTAGTACCTCTAGCTCGTCTTCACATGAGGCCATTGCCAGAAAAACTTAAATTACAATGGATTCAAACAACTGGATCCTTCGACAACGTGGTATCTATCACTCCACGCATGAGAGAGGCGTTCAGATGGTGAAGCCTAAAGTCGCACCTTTCACAGGGCCTCTCTTTTCTGCCCCTGGTTTCCGGAATTCATCGTCACCACCAATGCTTCCATGGAGGGTTGGAGAGGCCATCTCCAAAACCTCTAGATTCAGGTCCAGAATGGTCCTTGTCCTAGCAACTAATGCATATCAGCAGGCTTGAGCTAAAGGCCATTTTTCCTTCTGTAGGCTTTCCTTCCTCGGATAGAAGGCTCATCAGTGTTGGTCCGTATGGACAACACCACAGGCATGTTTTATATCAACAAACAGGGAGGAACCAAGTCTCTTACTCTCTCTCAAGAGGCCAAGAGCTTTGGAGTTGGTTGACGGTACATTGAATATACCTAAAAGTGGAGCCACTGGAAAAGATGTGCATAGCTGCAACTTGGAAAACTAAGCACACCTTCCCGCAGCACTACTGCCTGGAGTTGACGCAGTGTGCTGACTCAGCCGTGAGACAGGAAGTTCTACGGTATTTATTTAAGTAAAATGAGCCTTTTTAATCCGAATAGTTAATTTCTGTTTTAAATTTGGCCTGTTTCAAAAATTTGTTTTTTCTTGATTGTTTAATGAAAGTGTTATACTTGTTCAAGCATATGACAGAAATGTGTATTCTACATGTCTGTGCATTTACGTGTATATTTCACAGGAATATTTGTTTGTCTACACATTTTGTATATATATTTATAGTACCGCCCATCATCAACTAAGGTTACTTACTTGTTTTACAATACTGCTTGCTAGTCTGATTCAAGCATGTGAATTAATGTACAATACCCCAATACTGGATAAGAAATAAGTTACTTACCTGTAAGTGCAGTTATTCAGTATTGGTATCTTTCACATGCAACCCACCCTCCTTCCCGGAGAGGCTCTCCTTACACTTCAGTATTCCTATCCACACTTGTGCTGGAAAATCTGAGGTATTCAGCCTCTCTTAGGAAGGTTCTAGAGGGTGCTAGTTACTGATTGGTTGTGTCTAAGGTGTAGTCCTTTTTTTTTTTTTTAAAAAAAAGGGAGGTAGATAGGCTATTAAATGCATGATTTCTCCATGATAGTCTATGGACGTTTTTTAAATGACTGCTTCATTTAGATTATCGTGCAACTCCCACTTCGACAATGGGGAATGATTCAAGCTTGTGACTCTATGAAAGATACCAATACTGGATAACTGCAGTTACAGGTACGATTTCTTCTTTTGCACAGAATGATGTTGTTGGGCTGCCATATTGCTGATGTTGCTACATAAGGCTTGTCTCCTATTAAAACAGATTCAGTCCACAGGATGAAATCTGTGAATGACCTGTGCTTGTGAAAATCTGTGGAACACCTGTACTATGTTCCAGAGGTGGAGCCAGGGCTTTTCTTTGTACTTCTGCTTTGTGTCTGCAGTGCTGACTTTCTGTCTGTGTCTGCCACCTGTCTGTCTTGTGTCTTCACCCTTCTGTCTCCCTGTTTTGTTGTCTTCTTTTCTGCTGCTCTTGGGATTCGTTCTTGCCCACTCTCCCTGTCTGTGTGCTCTGCCTACCTATGACGGGATGATGCTCAGTGACTTGGAGCCGCCTACTGAGAGTCCAGCATCTCAATTGGTGGATTCATCCCCTCCGTTGGAGTAAGGGCTCATTCATTGACATTTACTACCATGCAATGTATGGAGGATGCACATGGGCAGGACTGGATAGAGCTGGTATTTTACATACATGTAACCATGCATCTTCAACCGCAAAACCACTGTTTGATTTAGGGAGGATATCAGTGGCAATGGCATAGCAAGGGTACCTTTGGCTCTAATATTAGCAAGGATACTCATTCCTTTTTTCCCCCAGGTTTGGTATTAAACGGCTGCCATAATCAGGCTGCAGTCGGTCTCCCATGCCTCGGTGTTATGGTTTCACTGCACCTGCTTCACTAATGTCCCTGAGCAGCTGAGAGTGAGTGAGGTGGTGAAATAATGATTTGAGGGCCACTGGATGTATACTCTCAGATGCTCATTCAACTGATGTGGTAACACTGTATATTACACTACCATTCCATGTGCATAACCATGGAATGAGTAAAAACTGCAAAAACCTGTTTTTGTAAACAGTTTTTCACAGATTTTGCTTTATATTCTCCAGGTCCATTCTACCTGCTTTCTACGGGTAAATGTGGCTGGTTAAAATCGCAGTGGTTCATGTTTTTCCACAAAATTCTTTAAAATTGGCCTCTAACTGAAGTTAGAAGTAAAATTGGTATTTATACAAAACTGGTAATGAGGCATGCAGTGAGGTAATTAGATGAACTATTATTGAAGCTTTGATTGTCCATCCATATAAGGGAGTATATACATTAACACATACATATTCTTTCTCCCGCCTTCCTCTCACTTCTCGTTTCCACTTTTGTGTTTCATGTGCTCTCTGTCTAACATACGAGAACTCTAAGAAGTATGCATGCACACTTCAGTCTCGCAAACTCAATTCTGATTCCCTTCATTTTTGAAGTGTGGGGATAGTGCTGCCATGTGATTGTTAGAAGAAACTCTACTATCATAGTTGTCTTAGTGAGCCAGTGGTGTGCATCCTTCCTGTGCGCTTGATTCTGACTGAAGCTTATGCCACAAGATTGCTTTGCTTCTTTTGTTTTTGCATTTTTTCAGTATGACTCCATATTGTGCCAATACCAACATTTCTAATAGATGTATATTCATTTTCTGCACTCAATGTGCTTTAAGAGCTCATGCATAAGTGTTCACCTCCATGTTAATATTCCTGAAACTGTTATAAGATTCCAGAGCATCAACTATTGGGGGAGGGGGGGTATTGGCATAGTTCATACACATGTGTATTTTTACTCATTTATATCTTTACTTCTACACCAAGGTGTAACGCTACACATTTTTGATGTTCATCACAACAGAGTGTAGACTCACACTTCTCCACCGCCACAATTCAGGTAGTGGAGTTTCCTGCAAAAGGATTTAGAAATATAATGTACACTATCTCTCCCCTGACGCTCGGAAACAGGTCTCAGTGGCCCTAATTGCCCCGCGCCTGGACTACTGCAATGCCCTCTATCTTGGCATAAGCAAAAAGCTTATTCATCGCCTCCAAGTTGTCCAAAACGCTGCAGCCAGGTTTGTAGTGGATGCCCCCAGACGTGTCTCTGTCTCGGGGATCAGAAAAAACCTCCACTGGCTGCCTGTGCAGGCCAGGATTAATTTTAAGGTTCTTGTCCTTACCTACCGTGCCCTACATGGCCTGGGTGCTGAGGACATTGGGTCTCTCGTGTCCTTCTACACCCCGGGCAGGGCCCTGAGATCGGCTCAAAAAAACCTCCTGACTATTCTCCGAACCGTCAAGGCCAGGTGGGGAGGGAGGGCCTTCTTCTCCCTTGCCCCTAAACTCTGGAACACGCTTCCAGCTGACTTTAAGGGCCAGCCGTCTCTTGCCCTTTTTCGAAAAAATTTAAAAACCTGGTTTTTCACCGAGTCCTACCTGTAATCCCTCCCTTAGGAGCCTCCGACTACTCAGCTGTTTCCATCATATGCGCCTTGATGCCTCCGGGTTAAGTTGCGCCATATAAATTGATATTCATTCATTCATTCACTACTAGATACTTGGGTCTAGATCTTCCGCTGGGAATGTACATGGAAAATTAATAAAATGTAATATTCTTGGGAGTAAAAATATCAAAAATATTTTTATGTACGAAATGAATGTAAATGAATGTAAAATATTTCATTTTAACTTAGAGCTAATAAAATAAATTGCCACAACACATTACCTCATCTAATTAAATGTGTAGTAAATAATTCAAGTATATTAATTGTAATTTATAAATAATACTTTTTAAAACAATAATTTTAAAAAATGCAACTCGTACTGGCATTTTATATGTATTTGAAATGTCGAAATAATTTGATTATTTTAACGTTAGTTCCTGGGGTGTTATTTTATTTTCCTAGCCCCAATTGTTTTCTATGGCAGTATGTTTTAGTATAAGTGGTTAGCTATGGGTGGTTCTTGACGTTTCCAAAAGCTGGGCTGGAGCACATTAACACCTGTTTGGGCACCTTTTGTAATGTAGTAACTTTAGAATTGTAGTTTATGGTCAGCAGTAGTCTTACTTGTTTGGGGGAGTGTTCTTGTATTAGCATGTCCATCCCTAAATCCCTCCCAAACTTTCCCTAAATCCCTCTTATTTAGAAGTATTTCCCAGTTTCCAGCCACTCCCTCTTGTCTCTTCTAAATTTACTACTGATGTGTATACCTTTGTGTACAGAGATCTCAGCCTGAGATCTATTCACAGAAAAGGTAGGAGAGGTGGATGTCTCCACTCATAGAATTGTGAATAGTACTTCTGTGGGCAAAATGCAGGTTGGGAAATGGCCCCATAGGATCCCAAGGGATGATTCCAATGGAGCCTGTAACAGCCTTTATCAGAATGTCCGGCTGACCGTCACTGTAAAGCCCCCACATTTTCCTAATCTCTAGAACTATCCTAAAACTCTCCTCTCTCAATTGGAGGATCCACAACCAATGTTCCTGTTTCTTAACTGAGTAGCTATTTTGTGCTTCAAGACCCAGGGGCTCTGTGTCTTAAATCTGAAAATTCCAGGTAGCAGTGCACTTAAGAATGCTGCGCTTTCATGGGAGTTTTTCTCAAATCCGCATTGTTGTGCAGATTTATTTTATTTATTTTTTATTTAAAAAGTTTTATATAGCGCTTGCCTGACCGGAAGGAATCGGAGCGCTTCACAACAAGTACAGAGCAGTGCAAAAGAAAACAAACATAACACAGTCCGCAAGACATTCAGGGTACGAGTCGTAGTAGAGAGGGTGCTGACGAGTTCCAAAAACAAGGTCTTGACAAACCACATCGGAGAGGAGAGCAGTGGCGTTTTAAACACTCCGAGCTGTTCCTATCTGTTCGATAGGGAGCGGTCGAGGAAAAGGATTTTGAGCTGGCTTTTGAATTTAGGGAAGGAAGGAATAGTTCTGATGTGGGGGGGGGGGTATAGAGTTCCATATTTTAGGAGCATTTCCGGCAAAGGACCTCACCGCAGTTTTTTGTTTTTTGTTTTCGTGCTTTTAGCGGGATAAGAAGTAGGGTGTTAGAGCTTCTGAGAGTCCTGTTCTGACTCACTTTTCTGAGTTTGGACGCCAGATATTCGGGTTTGCCTGTGTGAAGGGCTTTGTGTGTGAGGCAAGCTGTTCTGAAGTTCGCCAGCATTTCTATTGGTAGCCACTTGAGTTCTTTTAATGCCGGAGAGATGTGATCAAATTTCTTTATTCCAGTGACCAATATGGCGACCGCGTGGAGGGTTGTTTTCAGAGGAGCAAGGTGAGTTTTGGCTATTCCAGAGAGGATTGCATTTCCATAGTCTAGTCGTGACAACACCAATGCTTGGGTGGCTTGTTTGAGATCCTTGGATGGAATGAAAGGTTTAATTTTGTTTAGTAGTTTCAAGTTAAGGAAGGCACTCTTTGCCGAGATCTTGATGTGTTTGGTCAAGTCAAGTTTGGAGTCTAGCGTGATGCCTAATGATTTAACTGAGTCAGCCAAGGTGAGGTTCCCATTGAGCGCATCGATATCTTTTAGCCTTCCGATCATTTGTGGGTTCTCTTCTTTGTTCGAGATGAGGAGTAGTTCGGTTTTGTCCGGGTTAAGCTTTAAATGGTTGCTTGACAGCCAACGTTGGACATCCTTTAGTGTTTCATTGAGTCTATGGATGTCTTTAGAAGAGGAGATTTCCAAGTAGAGTTGTGTATCATCAGCGTAGAGGTGAAAGGGCATGTTAGCTTTTCTGAATAGGGTGGTGAGGGGTTCCATATAGATGTTGAAGAGTAGGGGGGAGAGCACTGAACCTTGGGGTACTCCCCTCTTGACTGGGTGGAGGTCGGATTCAAAGCCTCTGATTTTGATTCTTTGGGAGCGGTTGTGCAAGAATGAGGAGAACCAGTTGAGGACCACGTCGTCGAGTCCGGCCCTTTCTTCCACATGTTTGACGAGAAGATTGTAATCGACCGTGTCAAATGCCTCCGATAGGTCTAGGAGAATGAGGAGGCAACAGTGGTCTGAGTCCAGTGATTTGTGTAAGTCATCAATTACGTTGAGGATTGCAGTTTCTGTGCTGCACCCTTTCCTGAATCCCGATTGATGTGAGTTGAGTAGGCTGGTATTGTCCAAGTGTCGAGTTAGTTGGTGGAGAACACATCTTTCTAGGATTTTGGAGAGAAGAGGCAGGTTAGAGACGGGTCTAAAGTTATTTAAGTTACTTCTGTCCACGCCTGTTTTTTTTAGTAGTGGGGTGACTTGTCCCACTTTCAGACAGTCTGGGACTACTCCAGTTTTTAGGGAGCTGTTGATAATCTTGCACCACAGTGGGGCAATGGAGAGTTTCAGTTTTTTGGTGAGTTGAGCCGTAAGGGGATCATGGGTCTGAGATGAAGGTTTAGAGGTGGCGATAAGTTTGACTATCTCTTCTTCTAGAACGGCTTGAAAGATTGAACAGGGTTTAGTAGTGGGGGGGGGGGAGGGGAGAGGCGCTACCAAGCACCCCACCATGTCTGCTGTGGGGGTGGAGGCAGCAGTTGGTGACCAGAGAGTGCTCGATCTTGGAGATCTTATCATCAAAGAAGTTGGCGAAGATGTCGCATCGTTCTTAGGAGGCCTGCTCCAGGGAAGTATCTGGTATCTGGTTTGGAGGTTTTCAGTCTAATAATACTGAAGAGTCCCTTAGGTCTGTTTTTTGCGCTCTCCAGAGCAGTGCGTAAGAACATCGATTTTTTTTGTTTTGTTCTTGATGTCATTATTGTATTTCTTCCGGATAGTTCTGAGTTTGTCGCGATGGCAGGTAGTGGGCAAGCTCCTCCAGCTTCTTTCTGCGGCTCTTAGTTGTCTCCTTTCTTCATTGGTGTCAGAGTCGAGCCAGGATCTGGACGGAATGGCTCGCTTTTTTCTTAGTTTCAAGGGTGCTAGTTGGTCAAGAAGGGATCCCATATTCGCGTTATAGAGCGAGATGAGGTCATTTGTGGAGAGATCTTTGTCACTGGGTAGGAGCAACTTGAGTCTATCCTCTATGATGTCCAGGGGGATCTGGTTGAGATTTCTTGACCATTTGAGGGATCTGGAGCAGGAGGCAGGGATAGGACTCTTTGGTTGATGTGGATTAAGATCATGTGAAGATCCGACCAGTCCACTGGGAGGATGTTATCGATCGTGATTGCGTCTTGATGGGCAATGATGGCATCCAGGGTCGCTCCTTTGTTGTGAGTTTCTTCAGAGCAGTGTTGGACATGATTGTGTGATTTCAAGACACTTTGACTTGCATAATAGTTTTCCCAAATAAATATTTTTCAGTAACGTATCAATTAATGATAGATTAGATTTTTTTTTTTACCCTTTGATGGCCTTTTGGAAGTTATGACTCTCCTTCTTAGGCAGTGTACTAAATGTTATATTATAGATTAGTCAGGTGGACAAGCACAGCGTAATCTTTGCATTTTGAAAAATCTAGACATTGACAGGAGTACTAGATGCAAGTGATCTCCTTTAGAACTTTATACAAGGTACCAGGAAGTTTGCAGGCAAAGCTGGAATCATGCTCCACCAGATCTTGGATCCTTCCTTGCTATTGAGAGTGGGACAGCATGGAGGCAAATATGGCCTCTCAAAGCTCCTGATGCTTAATAATCTGACACCACACAACCATAAGCCTCTGTCAGAGCAGCAGGAAAGCTTTCTGAGGTGGCAGAAAAAGGTTATGAACCTATTTCCTAATTTCCTGCAGTGCTGCATAGATAAACGACTTGTCTAGACAGACTTGGGAAGATATTGATCAGGCGAGAATAATGGCATATATGACCTCATCTAATCGTCCCTGTGGGCTGTTCAGAAATATCATTAATGAAGAATGGCCCTTACATTTCTTTTTAGATCTCAGATTTACCATAAACTTTATCATCGGGGGGTGAATAAGAACTTGCCCACTGCACCCTTAGAGGTTCCTGCACATATACTCCGAAAGGCAACTGAAGGATCCTCTATTTTTAGACATGACCCATTGCACAGACATGTCATCTCCAAAAAACAAAATTCAACTTGCATGGAAAGAGCTCCTAGTCCCTCTTAGCAGCACTTTATTGCTGCTTATGCTGCAGATGTATGACTAGTCGTAGAAGGAGCCGACCTCCATTCTGGCCGTTGTATATACTGAAAACCTCAGTTGTCTAGGAATATACTTGCTATTTGTGATACACTGTTACCGCCATTTCCAGACCTACACGGCTTGCATCTAGACTGTAGCACGGACATTTAACAGTTCTTGGTGGACAGGAGCTTTGAAAATTTGGCTTCAATGGCTTTTATCTTTTCCTTAATTGAGGGGTGTCAGAGGAGGGTGCCCTTGTATCTGCTATGTCAGTGCACTGTGTGTTGCACATGACCACTGTAGTCAGGTACAGGCTGAGCTTGTCACTAGCTATAGCCTGACCCAAGACAACAAATATCATGGAGCACATCCTTAAGCGAGAGAGATCACCATATCCAACTGTAAGAGCACATCAACCTTCAACTGCTCCAGATCTACCCCTGGAGGGTTCTTCCTCATGCATCACTGCAAAAGTAGCAATATAGGGAAGTGGTAATGCCCTAGGAACAATCAGCCGTGAAGATATATTCCACTGTGTGTTTTAGCCTAAATTATCCTGTTGATTCCATAGACTAACAGGGTATTTTAGTGATGCTTTTTTTTAAACTGACACCACAGAAGTGAAGACAGTATGTTCTGCTTTCTAGAGGTCTCTTCTCATTAAATTCGTTTTAATGGGTCACTTGAACCATCCCTTATGTTTTCTGCAAGTTCTGGGCTCTTGATAGTTGTAAAGATGATTTCAGTTTACCTGATCAGTCTTGAAAACTGTGATTAAGATCTATACTTGCTCCATCCTCTCTGTAGTTTCCTGGTTTGAAACGTTCCTAAACTTTGGCAGTGGTGGAGGTGGACATGAGAATAAAGAAAAAAATCTTTCCTTTACATGAAGACCCAGTCTATCCATAGGGCTTGGGCTGAATATATATATTGTATTCAGCACTTCTATACAAAATTACAGCGAGGGGCACTTGAGAAGTATATCTTGGAGAGTGTTTGTATTAGGGCACACAGGAGGTATGCATGCAACAGCACAATCATAGTAGAAAGAGTTGTATAAATGTAACTAAAATAGCTTTGACAGATTTCTAATATCTGCAACAGAGTAATACTTTTATCACAAGATAGAAATAAAGGTAACTTTAGAATGGGTAAAGAGATACTTCACAAGTGCAGGACTTTATTTATTGTGTACCGAACTAAGAATCCTGCACTGTCACAGGGATAGGCATAGGCACATACACACTTTCTTCCATATCACCTTTCTCTCTGTTTCCCTGCTCCTGTCTGTTTAGGTTCTCGCTCCTACGGTGTACCCCTCTCTCTAAGGAAATTTTACCTTTTGCTCTCTTCCTCTCTGTTCCATGTGATCACTTGCGTGGTTAAAAACTAGCTCATTGTGTTAAGAGTGCTTGCCTAATCTCCCCTTGTGTGTGAAAATTTTAATGCTAATGTGGCTTACTAATGATCCTTTAGTAAACAAAACTGCCAGTGCCATACTATATGTTCTCACCCTTTCTTGAAGTCACTTTATACTGTTTATAGGTTTTTTTGCATGCCTTGTTTCTTATAGGAAAATGCCGCCAGTGTCAATTTGCGCTAGCCCACATGTTCATCTTGTTTTTTTGTTTGTTTCTCTTTTTTCTGGCTTTTCGTCATCTCTCCTCTTTGCTTGTTCCATGTCTGTCTGCTGAATCCTCGACTCTTACAGTAGCTCTGGTGCAGCTGCTGCTTCTGCCTCCGAGGATTCTGCTTTACCTATCGCTGAGGCTGATGATCTGCTAAACAAGTAAGAACTGCATCTGTGTGAGCGGCAAGAGGTTTTCCTGACTTCAAAGACACACAAAGCTTTGGAAAAGCCATTAGGTTTTCCCTTTAAAATGAAAATGTTGAGCTTTGGATTTGTCAATGCTTGTTTTTAAAGCATTGTTTTAAAAAAAAAAAGTGGATAAAGAACTGTTCAAAATACTGGAGGAAAAGCTAATACCTATGTTGAGGTGTCTCAAAACTGAACATTGAAGTCAACATTTTTTGTCTTTATAAACGACATGGTTCATTTTTCAAATACTTTCACACTGGAAACTCTGAATGGAACTTAGAATGCCAGTTACATGGGTTCCAGCTAAAAAATAACTCGGACGACTGGTTGCAGATTCTTAAAAGAACATCACAACTCTCTAAAGACATGAATAAAAAAGTGTCAGAATTTAAACAAAAATGCTTACCAAGGCCTACAACTGGAACAGATGCTCCAGTGATTTGGTCCTCTGTCGCAACCCTGAGAGTAGCTTCATGGGCCTCCTGGAGAAGACACATCTCACTTACAGTCACACTTAGTACACCTTCTGCCTCAAATGTGACTTTTTGAGTACAATAGCCAGCCCTTCCTCGAGCACCATAAATGTAGCCTTTGTGTGCCAAAGGCTGGGCTTCATACATGTGCAATACAGGTAAAAATATAGCAGTTGCTGTGGTTTTACAGATCAGCTTGGTGGGGTGGGGAGCACCACAAAGATTTTGGAGGAAAGGGATGTGAAGTGGAACGCAGCACATGGGAAAGAGAGCAAGAAAACACATGTACTCCTAGAGAAAAAAAGTAGTTGCTCGATGCGAGCCGTGAAAGAATATAAGTTATTCTATTAAAAGGATGATAAAAAGCTAAGCTCCAGAGAAGGGACAAACACAAGAAAAGGAAGGAAATTCATGAATAATAAGCAAGCAAATGATAATGACACGAAAGCCAACAAATGATAAACAATGGGTTGACTCAAACGTCCACTCGTAAGTACTGGATTTGCACACAATTGGCCTTTGTCAATACATACCTAAAAGCTGCCTATAGGCAAGACCTAAAAAGTGTAGACTTTTATGTGGATCTGTAGAATAGATCTTTCCAGAGCTCTTTGGAGTGGCCGTGTTAGGGTCTTCGTTGTTGAAAGGACTTTCATTCACCATATTTGTTCCTAGACACTAATCGTAATGGCGAGGAATAAAGTACTCTTGTTTCTCAATCAATCAAGTAGTACTTGTATAGCACAGCTTATCATCCTAGAGGGCATCCAGGTGCTATGTTGCAGGTATCAGTCGAAAATCCAAGTCTTGAGTCCCTTCCTATAGAGGGTCAGCGAGGGTGCAGTGCGGAGATGAAGGGGAAGGGTGTTCCAGGCTTTGGCGGCGAGATGGGAAAAAGAGCGTCCTCTGGAGCGGCAGTGGTGGATACCTGGTTACTGAGCGAGGGCGAGGTGTGTGGAGAAGAGATTTCTGGTAGGTCAGTAGAAATGTAGGCTGCGGTTCATGTAGGCGGGTCCTTGGTCATGGAAGGCTTTGTAGGCATAGCTCAGAAACATGAAATGGCATCTCTTCTGAATGGGGTGCCAGTGGAGGTCCTACAGGTGCTGGGCGATATATGTCCTCTTGGGCAGTTAAAGATCAGTCTGGCAGCTGTGTTCTGGATCATCTGGAGCCTTTACAAAAGTTTTTTTCTTTCCTTCCCATGTCCCTCGTATAGCAATTTTATTTCTTTAGTTTAAAGTCTTTATTCACAGGCATTCGTGCTGAACAGGACAGTAATGATTACTAGGCAGTCAGTGGTTGTCTGATTACCAAAACTGGCCAAATACCTTTCGTATCTTGGTCTGTGGTACTATATATGCAGCCAGTTTATCTATGGGCTAAACTCTTTTAAGCCAGTAAGAGTATTCACATTTCTGGTTTGGCCACCAATCGTCACTGCATGTGTATGATCTATTGTGTATGAGCCTTTTTCTGTGACGGCAGCTGCTCCATGTTAAAATTGGTGATAGGATGGTGATGGTTAATTTTGGGATTGGCATTAGATAATGGTCACACTGTTAAACTAATTACATCTATATCCTTAAAGCCTTTTAGCTGGATCTCCCATGTGAGATCTTTGCCTTTTGATAATGGAGAGAGGACAAAGGAATACATTCTCACGACTTTCTTATTTCTCCCCCGTTGTCCAAAAGCCAGAAATATACTTTAGATTAGATGTGCTCTACACACAAAGATTTTTATGGGCTATGGTCTTGCATACATCTTTTCAGAACATGTAAGTTGTGTCTCCAGAACGTGGCCTCAGTGGGTGTTCTTCAATGAAGAGCTTCGAAGTAAAGTCTGTTAGGGTGGACATTGATTTGTGCCCTTGACCACGTGAACACTGTGAAAACAAATTGCTCCTTGTGTTCTGGTATTGAGGAACAGTCTCAAGATTAGAAAGGGATGCACTAGCATTCATATCTCATTATTTATTTAACATTGGTGGAGCAGACACTTTTAAACATGCTTTCTCATGGCCTTGTTTTCCCACATTAAATGTTCCCAGATGGCCAGTGCCTGTAGTTGAATGTTGCCTTAGCAGGAATTTTATGAACTTGTAGAAGATCTTCACGGACCCCTTAAGTTAGTGAATAGTGAGTTCCAGAATGTACCAGCAAAGGAAAATGTAGGTCTTAGTTGTGGGTGATTAGTTGTTTAGGTTCTGAAATAAGAAGTCTTTGCTACTCCTAAGCTGCAATGGTTATTAGGAGAAAATGTCTTTGTCTTCGCAGTAGTAAACTCTTTCCTGTAGAAACACTGCAGTACAGCTTATTTTGAATGTTATGCAGCTATTCTACTTGGAGGTCTAGGGCTAGTTGTTTCAGTGTCTATATGAGTCTACTAGAGTGGTCTTTAGCCTTTGCAGGTGGTCTTTAGGGTCTCCAGGAGACCGGTGTAAGACCCCCAAAGGATCAGAGTGAAAGAATTTCTGTATTAACAATACTATTTGTGTATGTCTTGAATGAAAGGGATATATAAATCAGTACAAGTTAGTTGTTGATACTAGGAAGGGAGGCAATTGTTTGAAATGTTGGGACTCTTGTTATGAATCATTTCAAGAATAAAAAATGTTAGTTTGGTTTAGAATGTAAATATCTCACAGAAAGTGGTTTCCCATTAATAAATTCAGTGTTACAAATTCGGTATTTGTTGGAGTCTTAGTGGTTTTTGATTTATACTTGCCTTCAAGAATCATTTGTTGGAGAATGTACATGAAAATCTGACTTTTGTGTCAAGGATAGAAGTGGTTTATGTTAATGCGGATTAAGATTGGGTCAGTGATGAGGATTGCGAATCGTGGTAAAGGTTTAGACCATGCTTAGGTGGTAATTGACCAGATTTGAACCACTGATTGTTTATATTTTTTTAACTGAAGGCTGCCAACAGAGTACCCAATGGCTACACAAAAATGCAAGGGAATGAAAATACAGAAGTGCGCATAATGCACATATCTAAGAATAGCTACAAAGGCTCGCAGCAAGCACTTCAGTGCCGTTTCATGAATGGAAATAAGATCAAATGGGATGGATTGTGTAACCGGAGACTTTGTATTTATCCTGTTGCTACCCTTTATGGTAGCTTGGCAAAAAACAATTTAGCTGCTGAACAGTAGGTTCTTACAAACCCTGGGCCAAGACCTTTTTTACTAATGCGGTGATAGAAGCAACTGTCAAGAATAAGAGATTAGCTCCTGCTGGAACAAGGCATTTATGAAAACTGCCACTTCCAGTAGTATTAATGTTGGCATTATGTTATTGTGTTATGTGCCAGGTTTGAAAGACAGTTGTTCCGAAGTGAATCTGAAATTGAACATTTATGGTCACTTTTTCACTGTCTGGCCTGGATACACTTGCATTATTGGAGGCTAGTGTACATAGAAAACTGGCTTTTGAATGTGGTGTCGTAGACTATTGAATCATGGTGTATATGATGAGGTTGGGTGTTTTAAAGTGTTGTGTGGGATGGTAAGATACTGGATGTTAATGCATGAAAAAAAAGCTATTGTAAGTTGATGTGTGAGTAGAGATAACTGCTAGATACAGCAAGGTAGAATATTGGTGGCTGGAATATAAGAAATATAGTGAATTGGAAGTGGTGTATATAAGGTGTGGTAGGCTACTGGAATCTATCTATCTATCTATCTATCTGGTCATTTATAGAGCGCACTACTCACCCGTAGGGTCTCAAGGCGCTGGGTGGGGGGGGGGTGCCGTTACTGCTCGAACAGCCAGGTCTTGAGCTTCTTCCTGAAGGAGAGGTGGTCTTGGGTCAGGCGCAGGTCGGTCGGGAGTGAGTTCCAGGTCTTGGCGGCCAGGTAGGAGAAGGACCTTCCTCCTGTTGTCGCTCTTCGGATGCGGGGGACGGCGGCGAGGGCGTGGTTGGTTGATCTGAGGAGGCGCTTGGGAGTGTAGAAGTTGATTCGGTTGTTGAGGTAGCTCGGGCCTTGGTCGTGTAGGGCTTTGTGCGCGTGGGTGAGGAGACGGAAGGTGATTCTCTTGTTGACCGGGAGCCAGTGCAGATCTCTCAGGTGTCCGGAGATGTGGCTGCGTCGGGGGATGTCGAGGATGAGTCTGGCCGAGGCGTTCTGGATCCGCTGGAGTCTCTTCTGGAGCTTGGCGGTGGTTCCGGCGTAGAGGGCGTTGCCGTAGTCCAGTCGGCTGGTGACGAGGGCCTGGGTGACCGTCTGCCGCGTCTCGGTGGGGATCCACCGGAAGATCTTACGTAGCATGCGCAGGATGTTGAAGCAAGACGAGGAGACGGCGTTTACTTGTCTGGTCATGGAGAGGGAGGAGTCCAGGATGAAGCCCAGGTTGCGTGCGTGGTCCGTCGGTTTGGGTGCGGTGCCCAGGGCGGGGGGCCACCAGGAGTCGTCCCAGGCGGAGGGCGAGGAGCCCAGGATGAGGACCTCCGTCTTGTCCGAGTTCAGTTTCAGGCGGCTGGTCGTCATCCATTCGGCTACCTCTCTCATCCCTTCGTGCAGGTTGGCTCTGGCGGTGGCGGGGTCGTTGGTCAGGGAGAGGATCAGCTGGGTGTCGTCGGCGTAGGAGATTATGTTGAGGTTGTGTTGGCGTGCGATGGCCGCGAGGGGGCTCATGTAGACGTTGAAGAGGGTGGGGCTCAGTGAGGATCCTTGAGGGACGCCGCAGATGACTTTGGTGGCCTCTGACTTGTACGGTGGTAGGCGGACTCTCTGTGTTCTTCCGTCGAGGAAGGAGGTGATCCATTCCAGTGCCTTGTCCTGGATTCCGATGTTGCCGAGGCGCTGTACTAGGGTGCGGTGGCAGACAGTGTCGAAAGCCGCGGAGAGGTCCAGGAGGATGAGGGCCGCTGTTTCTCCGTTGTCCATCAGAGTTCGAAGGTCATCGGTGGCAGCGATGAGGGCGGTCTCGGTGCTGTGGTTCGCTCGGAAGCCCGACTGTGAGGGGTCGAGGGATCCATTCGTCTCGAGGAAGGCGGCCAGCTGTTTGTTGACGGTCTTCTCGATGACTTTGGCCGCGAACGGGAGGAGCGAGATGGGACGGTAGTTCTTGAGGTCGGTGGGGTCTGCTGTGGGTTTCTTGAGAAGAGCGCTGAGTTCGGCGTGCTTCCAGCTCTCAAGGAAGGTGGCGGTGTCGAAGGAGGTGTTGATGGTGTCCCGCAGGTGGGGAATCAGCTACGCATGGAGACCTTTGATATTGGAGTCGGTCTACAATAAGTCGTAACTTCTGGATGCTTTGCAGTAGGATGTTGGAAGCTGTTGTGCAATATTGGATATATTGGAGGACGATATATGTGGGCTGGTGTAGATAGGAAGATAGTATACCGGGTGCTGTTAAATGAGACGGACAGTTGCTGATGTAGGATGCTGCAGGCTGCTGTACAAAAAAGTAGTATATTGGAGGACTGTGTATGACCAAAGGTTGTTTATTGGAATCTAATGTCTGAGGAGAGGATTGGATATTTTCGGTGTTTTTATAATGGAACGTAGGATATTGGTTACTGGTTTGTGAGCGAGAGATGGAGGCTGATATAAGAGAAGAGGTAGGATACTTGATGGATATTTTATAAAGGAAGATATATACAGGACTATGTTGTCTGAAGGGAGTTAGGACAGTTAGAGCGAGTTCATTTTGGGAGTTGAATTTTTAAGACTGGTGATGTATTTACAACATTGGAAAATCGTAGTTGATGTAAATTAATATTGAAGAGTTTTTATTGAGGGGGCAGCTGGATAGTAGAAGGTATAATGTTAGAGACTATGGTATGGTATGATGTAAGGTAGGATTTGGAGACTTTTGGAATGGAGTCTAAGGCTGAAGAGTAAGGTCGTCTTGCACTGTCACCTAGCACTGTTTTATTTAATAAGACTGTGTCTGCATGCTTCTTTCTTTCTTCTGTAGATTTGTATGCAAAAACAATGGAGTCCTATTTGAGAATCAGTTACTACAGATTGGAGTGAAGTCTGAGTTCCGACAGAACCTTGGTGAGTGCATTGCCTTACACTATACACTAAGACAGGTCTGTGTTATGCAAAATACATGTAGGTCCACTAAAATATATTTATTCTCACATCTTTTGTTACAGTTTCAGGGCACTTTTCAAAACTGCTGCATTACTCCCCCATAGCTTTATGTTTATTCCAGAAATGTGGAGTAAAGGTCTCCAGGCATCCTGAGGCCCTTGTTCTGGGGTGACCGGTGTGAGAAAGTGAGTTATTAATTGGGGTAGATGGAAGTCCACAAAAATAATAAAGTCACTACCCTGTTAGATGCAATCAAAGGATTTAGTCATTTAAACCTGAACTCAAATTGTGGTAGTTGTGGCACAGAGCAGACAGTCTTAACTTAAAAAAAATATGTATAGCATATAGAAGTGCCAAAACAGTAAAAACAAAGTAGTCAAAAACACAACACAATAAAAACCACACTCCTAATTTTAAATTTAGAGAAAAGATCAATAACCAAAATGATATAAAAACATCAAAACTCCAATAAGGGAAATCAGAAATATGATTATGTAAAAAGTGCTGAGAGAAAGCAATGGGCCAATGATAGTCTATAGACAAGGTTGACCGGGGTCTAGGCACCATTGCAGGTCAACTGTGGTGAAGCTCAGGTATGCTACTCTAAGCAGGTTCATCCCAGGTGGAGATGTTACCCTGGGACTTAGTCACTGATATAAATCCTCCAGCGGGTCAAAGTTGCAGGTTGTATCTGAGGATGGGTTTCACAAGGCCAACCAAATACCTTCTTACCCGTTGAAGCCTATTTGTTGCTGCACTGAAGATCCAAGCAGGAGAACTCTGCTTCTTATGCCCAGCGAAGTTCTGCCTTGGCTTAGGTGGTTGGTCCTGGATGTCAGGATTTTGCAAAGTTCCACAGCTTTTCAGAGAATGTAGGAGACATCCAGTTAGATAAGGCCAAGGGTATCAGAACCTCAAGGACATCATTTAGTGGTTAAGACTCACTCCATTAGGGTCACCAATAAGGTTCAGTCCAGGTTCAGTTGCAACTAATCTGGTGGGTGTACCAATAAGAGGTATACCTTGCAAAGAGTCCAGGTATTCCCTTATGTTGGACAGGTGCTTGCTCTAGCAAACCTAAGGTGCTCTTCTAGTGGGTAGATTTGTTGAGCCGCCTTAAGCTTATCACAGAGGAGTGTTAGACATTTGCAAATATGCACATACAGTCAATAAAAAGGTACACACGACTCATTAAGGAGATCCACACCAATTTCTAAAAATAACACGTATCTTTATGTATATTTAGGCACCAGAATCAATACAATCTGGTTAGTACGTTTTGAGATAGAAATACTTTTAAGTTTAAAAAATTGACACTTTTCATATTGGCGGCAATGTTATCCTATGGAGGAAAAACAAATACTGCATACAAGGTCTTTACAGTGACTTACGAGACCAATCCTCAGGACTTAAGGTGAGTACAGGGCATGGTCCAGGGCAGCACCACCAGGTCACCTCCGACAGCACTAGGGGGGCTGGGTGCTGAGGTGCAATTTAGGCGTCGGTGCCCAATGTTAGTCAATGGGGATCAGTCTGGTCGAAAAGAGGCTGCAAGTTTGGACGGAGAGGGCAGTCTGTCTGAACCAACAAGGGGGCTCAGGTCTCACAATGCTCGGGGACACCCTTGGTCCTCTTCTCTTGGGGCCGGGGTGGCTGGGTTCTGAGGTACTTAGAGGTGTCAGGTTTTTGCCATCAGAGACACTTGCAGCTGAGGAAGCCTGCATTCAGGGACTGCAGGCGGTGTTTAGAAGTCCACAAAGGGCAAGTCCAAGGTGGCCTTAGTCTCTGAAAGGGCCAGGGGACCAGTCAGGCACCGTTGGCCAACTTCAACTTTGGCTAGGCAGCTTGGGGTGCAGTGATGCTTTCCGGTGTCTGCTTTTGGCGGTTCCGAGTCCTGACATGCCTCCTGGGGTGCCTGCAGGAAAGCAGCTCTGTTGCTCCACAGGAATCTCTGAGTCTTTGTAGAAGTGCTGGCTTCCCTCCCAGGATTTTGGAGGCTCGCAGCTTGCAAGTTGAGTCGACTTAGGTGCAGTTCTCGGGAATAGACGAACAGGCCGGCAGGGTTGGCGCCAAGTCAGCTGCTCCTTTCTCAGTTCTTGCTTTTCACATATCTTTGTTCTTAATCTTTTTTTGGATTGACATGATCTGATCTCCTGGTGCTAGGTGCTCACCTAAATACTAAATTTGGGGGTGTTAGCGGAGTGTAGGTTAGTAGCTAATGGGCTACCTACCCATGGGGTCATTACGCCCCCTAAATGACCACTTCCTGTGGGAAGTGGGCATAACCCTGTCCCAGAGCCCCAAAGATGGCAGACTCTGAAATGTTGTGTACGCTATAGGTAGCCCACCTTGGGGGTGGGACTAGCTTGAGGGGGAACATGCTTCTCTGACTACTAATTTTCCTGCCTGTCCAGGTGCCATATGTGCCTTAGACATAGGGGGTCCGCATCCTCTCCTGTGAGAGAAGCACGGTTCACATACCAAAAGGCGGTGGGCTCTATGCTTCGGACTGCTAATTGGCCGGTCATACTTTGGGAGGGAGTGTAAACACACTCTGTCCGAGCAGGCTGTGTCCCTGACCCCCTGAGAGCAAAGACCCTCACCAGGGGGGTCAAAACCACGTCTGAGGTGGCAGGCTGGCTAAGACCATTCCGTCAGCACACTAGTAGTGGGCTGGTTTTCAGGGGGCACCTCTAAGGTGCCCTCTGGGTGCTTGTAATAATGCATCCATCACTGGAATCAGTGTGAGTTTATTAATAGAAGATGTTTGATACCAAACATCCTGGGTTTCAGTGACGCCATCATGTAGCTGTGGAACTCGTTTTTGATCCTGTAACCAGTACATGGACATAAAATGGCTTCCCTGATCACTTGTATTGCAGTAATTGAACTAGCCAGTACAGGAGCTTATCTGCTCATGCAGATATGTCCATACATGTAGTGTAGTGCACCCTGCCTTAGGGCTGTAAGGCCTGCTGTAGGGGTAACATGCTCATACTACATGCTGTGTCTGCATGTAGTATGAGCAAGTCACTCCTACAGCAGGGCATGCATTATTACAGGGACTTGCAAGCTTTATCAATTGAAGGCCTAAAATGTGGCCAGAAGACCTTCTCCTTACTCCTCATCAATTGTTATTTGAACCCTCGCAAATCTTCTAAACCATGAGCTATGGGGTCCCTGTGCTCAAGTATAAAAGAAATCATTGAAAACTATCCTACCCATGAAATCGTACTAGCAGGGGACTTCAACAACAAATATCTGGGTCATCATGACAATGCTGCTCAAAACGAACGAACAACTCCAGTTTAACAAACGTCTATACACATTTGGGCTAACATCGGCAGACCAGAACTAGTTGAATTTGGGGAACATGACTCGCCCAACGTTCAAGAAACATTCAATAACCATGACTTGTTTTCGCTTTTGTCTCCACCAAAACAGCAGTCTGTTTGTGTTTGGTGAGGGGTCCCTTAGGGTGCCACAAAACATGCTGCAGCCCTTAGGGATCCTCTTTAGCCTTGCCCTAGGTACCAGGGGTACCACTTACTAGGCACTTACAAAGAGTGCTAAAGGTATTGCCAATTGGGGTAACACTTATAGTTTTGGGAAAGAGATCTAGTACTGGGGAGTTGGTTAGCAGGAACGTAGTGCACTTCCAGTCAAAGCTGCATTGAGTACCACGCAAAAAGTGGGGGTTATCATGTCAAAAAGGGCCACTTTCCTACAGTGGGAGCTTCAGGGAAAAGGCTTTTTGCAGCTTGTTGTGTCCCTGTAGCCAAACGTGAGGTCAGCTAACATACTCTGGACTCACTTCCTTTAGCTGGGTGCAAGTAGAAGCAGGTCCAGTTCCCCTCACAGGTCTCAAACATCAGGTGCATTCCTTCTTCTGTTCTTTTCACAGGTCCAGAAAGTGTTCAAGGAGGGTCCCTTGGCATGCTTCATTTATGGTTGGTACTAGCTAGTGTGTCAAGGTGACTTGTGGCTTCTTCCTAATCAGTGGGGTAAAAGTTCTCCGGGCCAACCCTACCCACTTTTTCCTCAGTCCCTTTTTGTTCTGCCGAAAACAATACCACAGTGCACCTTACATAACCCAAAATAGGGAAGCCCTTTCTCACTTGTGCAGAGCCTGTGTGTGGACCCAGAGGTGTGGCCAGGGAAATGAGCAGTCCTCTCCTGTGTGGTTATCAAAACCGGTTGTGGTAATAGCTCCCCTCCCACATTAGTAAAATTTTACTGAGGGGAGCATTATTAGGATTTTACTGTTCCTCATGACCAGGCTGTGCTTGGCTGTGACGGACAGTAAAACAATGGCTGTATGTCTGCTCATCCTTTTCTAAATTAGGCGAGCGGACAATTATGTTGGCAGTAAGGAGTATCTTTACTGCCAACATATAAATCAGCCCCAAAGTGATTAATTAAATAACTGAGTAGTGGAAAGTGGTTTGGAGGCAGGAAGGGGATCTCATTCTTGAGCTAATGAGGTTTGATTCTGATCCCCAAATAATAAGAAGTCTATCTGCTGTGGCCAAATGTTGGTTAAATTATGAGGTTAGTTGACCAGAATAACAGTCAGTATGTGAGTTCTTTATACGAGGTGAGCCACCATTGATCTTGTCAGTCTGCCCTCGGCCTGTCATGCGTGCTGAACAAACTGTACTTTAGGTAACTGGCCACTGGTATATCTAGTGTTGTGCATGCTCTGAATGTCTTTGAATGCTTTATTTTGGGGATTATTATTTTCAAATGTCTGTCTGTTTTTTTCTTTCTTTCGACAGGTCGGATGTACCTCTTCTATGGGAACAAAACCTCTGTTCAGTTTCAGAGTTTCACTCCTACTGTCTCTTACCCTGGAAACCTGCAGAACCATATCCTTTTACTGCTGGATCTCATACTTACAGAAAACCAGGACTGACATTTTTTGTCGTGTTGGTGCTCTCGACCATGCCTTTTGCACTCGCTCTAACCTGTCTGTTCTCTCTTTTTCATTTCTACCACAGAAATTGTGAAATAGAGTCCAGCAACATTTCAGATTTCACTGATTCAAAATATAGCAGCTTTCTGTTTGTCTCTCTCTTTCACCCCCTCAGGCTCTCTTGCACAGTGTCTCACTGTTCACCCATGCTCTATTTCTTTCTTTGTTTGTATTTTCCTATATCTACCTTCCTATGTTTTCCTATTCTACTGCTGTACATCTCTTCCTTCCTCTCTCATTTCCTTGCAAATCCCTTGTTTTTACCTCTCCCATTACTTCTTATTGGTTTCCTCCTGTCTCTTTTTTCCCTTCCCCTTGCTTCCTACCCGTCTCCCTCCAGCTTGTCTTTTCTTTCTTTCCTCTGACCTTTCTGTACCCCGTTCCTTTCCTTTTCAATCTCGATCTCCCTGTGAACCATCTTTTTCTGCCAAGTAAGTTTGCCTTTAACAAAACTGCTCACATCTAAACATCCAGACAAAGCCAGTGGACCCTACTGTAGAAGGAGGAGCTCAGGTGCAGCAGGTCCTAAACATCGAGTGTCTGTCCGACTTTAACGAGGTTCCCCTCATGAACATTAAATTTAGGTAATTGCAGCATGTGACTATGGAACTCTGCAGGAAATCTACCTGTAGTTGAGCCTTGAGTGTATGTGGCCATGGTGTGGTCGTCCTTTAGGTGAGTCTGTCTAGAGACCTGTTCAGGTTCTGCTTTAGGATGGCGCTGTATGACTCTGCTCAGAGGGCAGTACTGCTTTTGGTGTGTTTGGTGAAGATGTGGTGTACCTAAGGGTGATTTTGATTATGGAACAACACATTTCTTGGTAAGTTTGCATAGGGCCCAGTCCATATCTGGTTTGTTTACCTAGAGTCCTTTTGTGCACTGTGTGAGTCTGTACAAGCTAAACACCTGTTCTGAATAGGTTAATAAAAAGTCTTGTTCAACACTGGATGTGTCTGTTTAGGGTGTAGTCCACCAATGGAAGAGTCTGTCCAGGGTCCATTCCAAATTTGGATGTTCTACCTAGGATCCAGTCCAACTTTCAGTGAATTGGTCCCAAATTCTATTAACCTCCAGGTTAGTCTGCTCTTAGACGGGTCCTCCTGTTGGTGAATTTTTCTGGGGACAGTGCTGCAGTGTTGGTCTGCCTTGTATCTTGTCATCTCTAGGTTGGTCTTCCAAGAATCAGGTTCTGCACTGGGCAAACCTCAACAAATCTACTCACCCTGCTCGCTTTGGCAGGTCAGATTCTATCAGCGCGAGCTGTATTTAGGGCCTACTTCCCCCTTTTTGGCGAGCTGACAAAACAACAGGTTTTCAGTGCACTCACTAAGTGAAGTAGCATTAAAGATGCTTATACATCTTGTTTTTATCTTATCACATTTGTTCTGTGTTCAGAGACAAAGGTCAAAAGTCACTTTACATCTACAAATACTTTTCAGATTAGAAAGTTCCAGGATTTTGTAAAGTGAACTGACTTGATAAAGTGCTGTACAAAAAGTGTAAAATTAAAGGCTGTAGGATGTCATGTTTTATTCTAACACACATTTAAATATCTAAAAGGTTAACTGTACAAACATTTCAAAATAATTTTCAGTTGTTAGGAAAGCCTTTGTTTTGTAATTCTGTGTGATAAAAAACAATATTTAATAGGATGAAAACAAAAGAGAACAGGTTACTTGGCGATGTGCAAATGAAAAATATGTTTGCTGAAACCCAGTTTCCACAGATTAATGTTTATACACTATATAGTTTTATAAGTAAAACTGCATGTTTATTGAACTAAGAGGCAAGTCAGGGGTCATGTGTACCATCATTGTAGGCTAGATTCTTAGTATGCAGAGAGCAAACATTTGTCTATTAAATCAAGCTAAATAGTTTTTTTTGTACAGCAGGAATGCTGAACACACATATTGGAATGTGCTCTCATATGTGATAATGAAGAAAAAGGTGGCTCTACAGAAAAAAAAATTGTATAGGATGACATAATGAGACCAGTTTAAGGGTCAAGCACATTACACTCAGGTCAAGTAGATTATTCATATTACTAGACCTGCAAGGCTAGTAAAGATTTTCAGATTTTTCTAGGCCTGCTGGAAGAGTCTGCCCCTGGGTTCAGCCCAGATTTGGGTGGTCTAGTCCAAAACTGAGTGAGTCTGTTCCATATTCTATTAATTTGAGGTTAGCAAGCAGGGTCTTCCCTGGAACTGTGGGCAGATTTGCCGGCAGATTAATCTGCTCATGGTGCTGTGCTACAACTGTTGTCCGCTCGAGATCTGGTCCAGCTCTGGATGCATTTGTCCAGAGTCCTTCTGGGCAAGTTTGTCCCAGGTGCAGTTAATCTCTGAGCATGTTCAGTGTCCCTGCAGGAGCAGTATGTCTGATCATGATCTAGTCTGGAGTAGGATATGCCTCTCCAGGGTCTGCTCCCACTTGGCCATAAATGGCGACCGCGCGGCGCAGGTGAGTGTGACCTGTTCTCAGGACACCCCCGGGCCACACGGCCACCAGCTGTTGTGTGCGCACCCCTCCTCGCTGCTGGCCGCAGCCCCGTGGAGCCTGCCACGCCGTTCCCGCCCCCCGCCGTATTAGCGTGTTGTGTTGAATTTAATTTGTTCCATTTCTGTTTTTCCTGCACCTTGTAAATACCGTTTTGTTTCCCATTTGTTGTTTTTGCCCTTTCTGTTATTATCTGCGCTGTTCTGTCTCTCTGCCCCCCTGTGCCGCCCGCCCCGCTCCCCGCTTCCCGCCGCCGTGCTAGCGGCCACGCCCCCTTTTCCTTCTGTGCCCTCCGCGCTCCCGCCTCCCAGCTGCTCCTCCCTCCCTCCCACTTGGCCATAAATGGCGACCGCGCGGCGCAGGTGAGTGTGACCTGTTCTCAGGACACCCCCGCGCCGCACGGCCACCAGCTGTTGTGTGCTCACCCCTCCTCGCTGCTGGCCGCAGCCCCGTGGAGCCTGCCACGCCGTTCCCGCCCCCCGCCGTATTAGTGTGTTGAATTTAATTTGTTCCATTTCTGTTTTTCCTGCACCTTGTAAATACCGTTTTGTTTCCCATTTGCTGTTTTTGCCCTTTCTGTTATTATCTGCGCTGTTGTTCTGTCTCTCTGCCCCCCCTGTGCTGCCCGCCCCGCTCCCCGCCGCCGTGCTAGCGGCCACGCCCCCTTTTCCTTCTGTGCCCTCCCCGCTCCCGCCTCCCAGCTGCTCCTCCCTCCCTCCCACTTCGCCATAAATGGCGACCGCGCGGACGCGCAGCGGTCACGTGCAGCGGGCGCGCCGATTGTGCGCCAAAGGCGCGCCAAAGGTAAGCCCGTCTGCGCCCTTCCGCGCCTGGACCGCGCCCAGCGCCAGGACCCCAGGCCCCCACCGACGCAAGACGACCCGACAGACCTACGATGCCGCCACCCTCAACGCACTCAATGCCGGCCGGAACCCCGCCTGCTGCCGGGCCGCCCCGAAACGCTTCCACGGACCCTTCACCTGCACAACCTGCAAATTCACCTGCCTCCGAACATGCACCGCGCCCACCAAGCCAAACCCCAGCAGCAACCTCAAGTGCATCCTGCTAAACACCCGCTCCGTCCACAGACACGCCGTCGAACTCTGGAACCTGCTCGACACAACATCTCCAGACGTCGCCTTCCTCACTGAAACATGGATGAACGCCTCATCAGCCCCCAACATCGCCATCGCCATCGCCATCGCCATCCCGGATGGATACAAGATCATCAGGAGGGACCGCATCAACCAGACCGGAGGAGGCATCGCCATCGTCCACAAGAACACCATCCGCATCACGACCGATGCCGACGACACCTACACCGCCGCCGAACACCTCCACTTCCAGATTCACACCGACCCAAAGACGACCCTCAGAGGCACTCTCATCTACAGACCCCCGGGACCACGCACACAATTCAGCGAAGACATCACGGACTTCATCAGCCCACACGCCCTCCCCTCCTCCGACTACATCCTCTTAGGGGACCTCAACTTCCACCTGGAGAACAACGAGGACCGCAACACCGCCACCCTGCTGGACAACCTCGCCAACCTCGGACTCAAGCAACTGGTCAACACCCCCACCCACTACGCCGGCCACACGCTTGACCCCGTCTTCTCATCCAGCAAGCACATCGCCTTCAGCCACTCCACCGGACTTCACTGGACCGACCACAGCTGCGTCCACTTCAGCTTCAGAAAAACCACCACCACCCGCAACAGGTTCCTCACAGAAGCTGGAGCAAGATCACCGCCGACCAGCTCACCGCCTCCCTCAGCCAGAACCCACCTGCCAGCACACCGGACCCCAACGAAGCAGCCCGCAACTTCACGCAGTGGCTGACCGCCTGCGCCGACGACCTCACACCTCTGAAGAACCCTCCCAGCAAACCCAGAAGCAAGAAGGCCCCCTGGTTCACCGACGAACTCAAGGACTCCAAGAAGACCTGCCGCACCCTCGAGAAAGCCTGGCTCCTCGACCGGACCACTGACAACATGACCGCCCTCAAACACGCGACCCGCAAGCACCACCAGCTCATCCGCACCACCAAGAAAAAATCACTGAAGGATCGACTGGACAACAACGCCCACGACAGCAAGGAACTCTTCAGCATCGTCAAGGAGTTCTCCAACCCCAGCACCGGCAACAACGACATCACCCCCTCACAAGATCTCTGCGACTCCCTCGCCTCGTTCTTCCACCGCAAGATTGCCGACATCCACAACAGCTTCGGCACACCATCATCGCACCCAACCGTTGAACCAACGCACCCCACCGCCACCCTCCGCATCTGGACCGCAGTGACCACCGAAGACACAGCCCGCACGATGAACACCATCCACTCCGGATCTCCGACTGACCCCTGCCCCCACCACATTTTCAACAAGGCCGACTCCACCATCGCACCCCAACTCTGAGACGTCATCAACACCTCCTTCAGCACCGCCACCTTCCCGGAGAGCTGGAAGCATGCCGAGCTCAGCGCCCTACTGAAGAAACCAACAGCGGACCCCACCGACCTCAAGAACTTCCGCCCCATCTCGCTCCTCCCTTTTCCTGCCAAAGTCATCGAGAAGATTGCCAACAGACAGCTTGCCGCCTTCCTCGAGACGAATGGATCCCTCCACCCCTCGAAGTCCGGTTTCAGAGCCAACCACAGCACCGAGACCGCCCTCATCGCAGCCACCGACGACATCCGAGCCCTTCTCGACAACGGGGAAACAGCGGCACTCATCCTCCTGGACCTCTCCGCCGCATTCGACACTGTCTGCCACCGCACCCTAGTCCAACGCCTCAGGAACACCGGCATCCAAGAGAAGGCACTGAAGTAGATCATCTCGTTCCTCGCTGGAAGAACACAGAGGGTCCGCCTCCCCCCGTTTCGTTCCAAGGCCACCGAAGTCATCTGCGGCGTCCCGCAAGGATCATCACTCAGCCCCACCCTCTTCAATGTCTACATGAGACCTCTCGCAGCCATCGCACGCCAACACAACCTCAACATCATCTCCTACGCCGACGACACCCAGCTGATCCTCTCCCTCACCAGAGACCCCGACACCGCCAAAACCAGCCTCCACGAAGGGATGAAAGACGTCGCCGAGTGGATGAAGAACAGCCGCTTGAAACTGAACTCAGACAAGACGGAAGTCCTCATCCTTGGGCCATCACCCACCGCCTGGGACGACTCCTGGTGGCCTCCAGCCCTGGGCACCGCCCCCAAGCCGACAGACCACGCACGCAACCTGGGCTTCATCCTGGACTCCTCCCTCTCGATGACCAGACAAGTCAACGCCGTCTCCTCTTCATGCTTTCACACCCTCCGCATGCTCCGCAAGATCTTCCGATGGATCCCGATCGAAACCAGGAAGACGGTCACCCAGGCCCTCGTCACCAGCCGGCTGGACTACGGAAACACCCTCTACGCCGGAACCACAGCCAAGCTACAGAAAAGACTACAACGCATCCAGAACGCCTCCGCCCGACTCATCCTAGACATCCCTCGACGCAGCCACATCTCCGGCCACCTGAGGAACCTGCACTGGCTCCCCGTCAACAAGAGGATCACGTTCAGGCTCCTCACCCACGCACACAAGTCTCCACAACCTGGGCCCCAAGTACCTCAACGACCGCCTGACCTTCCACACGCCCACCCGCCAGCTACGCTCCGCTAGCCTCGCCCTCGCTGCCGTACCACGCATCCAAAGAGCCACCACCGGAGGCAGATCCTTCTCCTATCTGGCGGCCAAGACATGGAACTCCCTCCCCATCCACCTTCGGCTGACCCAGGACCACCTCGCCTTCTGGAGACAACTCAAGACCTGGCTGTTCGAGCAGTAGCAACCCCCCTCCCCCAAGCGCCTTGAGACCCTTCCGGGTGACTAGCGCGCTATACAAGTATTTGATTGATTGATTGATTGAATTAGTCTTTCGAAAATGGATCCCTGATTTTGACCAGAAATCACTCCAGTTCTGGCTGAGTCTTATCTAACCCCTTCGATGCTTCTGTCGTCCAACGGCCGTCACAAGCACTACCTCCGTAGTGCTGCGCACGTTCGTTGGCCGACGCGGCCCGCCCACATAATTAAACCGCCGCACTGTGGCGGAATTCGCACCGCGGTTAAGCGGGTAAGTAACAGATCTAGCTACAGTGGCCCTGTGCCATATGTACGACGGATTTTTGCATCCGCAAATGGGTTTTAGACCCGTTTGCGCATGCAAAAATCCTGTTGGCCATGTACTAACTATATTTTGCGACTCTCAAAAATTTGAAACTTTCAAAATAGTGTTTTGGGACTCGCTATGAGGAAGGGGAGTTCCCTTCCTAAGAGCGACCCCAAAAGTTATGTATGACTGTTTTGCTAACAGTCGCAGTTTACCACCTCTCACAGAAGCGTGGTAAATCACTTGCAAACAGGATGAAGTCCCCAAGGGACCCCTTCCCCTTTGTGAGCGCCCCTAAACATATTTGACCACTGCCTGCCCTTAAAAAATGAAACAGAAAAGTTTTTTTTTTAAATGCATTCCGTTTTCCTTTAAGGAAAATTGACTACATTTAAAAAATAAAAATCGACTTTTTTAAAAGCAGTTCCAGACATGGTGGTCTGCTGACCCCAGCAGGCCACCATCCCTGGGAGTGCCAGCTATTCCCAATAGGTCGCAACATGCAAAAGCCTCATTAATATCTATGAGGCATGCAATTTGTGACCCCATTAGGAATCGCAAACAGTGTCTCAGACACTTTTGTACATCCCAATTTGCAAGTCGCAAATTGCTTGGTTGTACATATGGCCCCCAGTGTGCAGAGTCCAAATAAGCTGTGAACATGCTTTACTCGTCTCTGATCTACAAAGTACATATACATCTTCTTAACATGCCTCCATTCAACTGGTACATTTATAGAGAGGTGACCAGTTCTTATTAAAAAAAAAAGTGATTCTTTAAGAAAATTCAGGCTCTGCATTGTTTGATCTTTATTGAAACTCATAACCATTAAAATAATTTCTCACTGAGTGCGGCAACCCCTTGAACACATTTTATCAATATATCTGTACATATATTAGTGGAAAGGGTGAAGACTTCAACTTGTCCATATTTTGAAGAGCATCTTCCAGAAGCCTATTGCAGAAAAGATTTTCCATATTGTAGACTAAAGTACCTATTATTCAGTCTCCTGCCTACTTGTCTAAGTAATGATTAATAGTGCAGCCTAATAGGTTTACATTAGGAGAGTTAAAAATGCTTCCTGCCCCATTAAGGCTACAGGAGATTCTATTACCTATAATGCTTTGTACTGCACTTGCTTCACAGTCAGTTCATTTTTTTTACTCATATGACTGAGATACAGTAATACACAGGTTAATTTCACACCTGTTTTTTTCTGAGAAACATATTTTCTGAATATTTCTGTTTGAGGCATATGAGCTGTAGATCATATGCTGTGCATACATCGCCATCTAGTGTTGGGTCCGGATGTTGGCATGTTTTTCTTCGAAGAAGTCTTTCCAGTCACGAGGTAGGTGACTCCTCCTTACGGTGATAGTGCGCATGGGCATCGACTCCATTGTTAGATTGTTTTTTTCCACCATCGTGTTCGGATGTGAATTGTTGCGCTCTCGTTCGGCACTGTTTCTTCGGGCCCCCTTCGACGCGCAACCCACTATACTCAACTGTATTGTTTATCAAACGCATTTGCCACTCTCCGCGCATCGTTTACAGTCGATCTGAATATTTGAAGAAGGCCGTTGGGCCTATCCGCGCCAGAATCGGTAGCAGTCTATGGAACGGACTCCATTCAGGTTCTGTCCAGGGTGTCGCTCTAAGTTTCCGCACACCGAATTGCACCAAGTGTGCAACCATTGCCTATCACCAGAAGATGACGAGAAAAACTGCGAAGCGTGTCGGTCGTTTCGATCGAAGAAGACACTCCCTGACCATCGAGCACTGCGTCATGAAATGTACCAGGAAAGCAGTTCCGTGCAGGAAGAGTCCGAACACAAAGAATTACAAGCGCAGGAAGCCGAAATGGAGGAGGAACACATCTCCGTGTCTGAAGCCAACTCCAATGCAGAAGACCTCACACCAGGACAACGGGAGTAAAGAGACTTCCTTTCCCTACCATCTTCTCCATAAAAATACTCCAGTCCCTCGTCTGCCTTCAGGCCAAGGTCGGCACAGAGAAAAGTTTTCGAGCGCCCCGCCTTCGAACTCGGTGCTGAAACATAAACAACAGCCTTCCGGCTCTCCTCATCCCCACGCCGGTGCCGACCCGAACCCTTCGGTGTCGAAATCCAAACACCTTCAACGCTCCAATTTAGCATACACGTCCATATGCTTACATTTAGCTGCAATAGCTGCATACTTCCAGATTAGAAAACATCTATCTCTTTTTAGAGTTCCTGTTATCAAAGCCTTTATGGAGGGACTCAAAAGAGTCATTCCCCCGACACATCCCCCTGCTCCAGTGTACAATCTCAACATTGTTCACACAAGACTAATGGGTCCACCCTTTGAGCCATTGCACACATGTGAACTGCAATTTCTCACATGGAAAGTCGCTTTCCTCATCGCTATCACATCACTCAGAAGAGTGGGTGAGCTTCAGGCATTAACTATAGAAGAACCCTTTTTACAAATGCACTAAAATAAAGTGGTTCTTCGGACTAATCCTCCGATTAGTGATTCCTCCTTCCTAAAGTCATTTCTGCTTTTCATAACAATCAATCTGTTGAGTTACTTGTGTGCTTCCCTCAACCAGATTAAGTGGCAGAACGTGCTTTAAACACCTTAGATGTGAAGAGAGCATTGCTTTATTACATAGAAAGGACAAAACCTTTCCATAACCCAAATCAGCTTTTTGTCCCTTTTGCTCCACCACATAAAGATAATTCCATATCAAAATCAGGTATTGCAAGATGGATAGTCAAGTGCATTCAAATATGCTATGCAAAAGCAAAACGAACGTTAACAGTTACTCCAGATTCCCATAGCTTGTATCATTCCCCATCGTCAGAATGGGTGCCTCTGTAAATAAAAAATACCATAGCAGTAGGTACAAAAGAGAAAAAAAGGCTTAGGCCTCATCTCATTTTGTAGCATATCCACCTCTTATTGTAAAAGAGACCAAAATAATACAACAACCAATCAGATTAGCCTCACCCCATAGAACCCTCCTGAGAGAACCTCAGAGCCTCAGATTTTCTACCCCACGTTGTGCAAGGGAGTCTCCACTGAGCTCTGCTCAGATTTCTCTTCAACTTCTGGTTTTTTCAACTGTGTTTCAACTGTTTCTTTTCCGCGTTCTTCAGGATGTCTGACAAGGAGAAGAAGGCTTTATTCAAAACTTGTACTACTTGTTCAAAAAAGAGGCTTCATGTGGAGGACAAACATAAGGACTGTATTTATTGTTTGTACCCTGACCACAAGGCCACCGACTGCAAGATCTGTCGGACCTTCTCTTCAAAGACCTTGAGAGACCGTGAGGGATGTTTGCTCGCCTGGTTGCAAAAGTTAAAGTCACAGAAAGACCCGGTATCTAGTGACCGTGATGATGCCTCCTCTGCGACATCTTCGGGGAGATCTCAAAAAAGGGGTAAGTCTTCACCTTCAACTTCTTCTAACCCCCCTGCCAAAGTCTTACAAAAGACCTCTGATAGGTCTGACAGGCGCAGTCCCATCAAATCTCCTCTCCGAGGTGTAAAGGAGAGGGAAGGACTGGTTTCTGAGGCACATTGTATTAAGAAGGCGAGCCATGGGCCTTCAGTTTCACTTCCACCTTCTGAGTAGCCAAAACTGTTAAAAAATACAGCTTCCGTCCTGCCTGAGGGGAAAGCTGACAAGAAAATCCGCCCATTGACAACGACAGCATCAGACTCCTGGTTCCACGTCGCCATGAGAGGACTCTGTGAAGATTAGCCCCCGCAGTCTGGAAGCGCTCTAGACGAGAACTCCATGAGAGTTCAGCCTGTCCTTACCCGGACCCTCGAAAAGACAACGGATACCGATGAAGTCTCCCGTTTTATCCTGTTCTTTAAACCCAGACGCGGCTATCATCGCATACCAATTATCGGGAAACCATCCCTGCTATGTAAACGTTGCCTCAGGAAGTGAAAGTTACGAAACTCGACTCCTGGCTGGCCCCTGATTGTCAGACGTGGCCTTTATGCGCTTTATTACATTAGTGTGACCCCTTAAAAACCGAGCATTGGATACTTGAAAGATCGTTTTGAATGGAGCTGTGTACCAGATTATTCTTCCATTGCCAGTGAAAGCTTGTGTGTTCCCCTCCCCCACTGTCTCTGCCAGCCCTGACGAAGGTGCCTTACACCGAAACGCGCGTTGGCGCTACCATCAAGAACGGCAACACTATTCAATCTAATTTGCCCTGTCATAGTTGCACCCCCGTCCATGCAACCATAAATCCAGCTCTTTGTTGCAGGTTACGCAAGATCTACCCGTGTGAATTGGTTGAACATGTATGAGTATGAATGATCCCCGAAGGTGTGAGTGTCTGTTGAGCCCCCTGAAATGTCCCGGAGTGAGTGGAACACCTAACTTTTTGGAGAATGTCTTTCTTAATATGAAATAATGAACTTTTTTGATTGTATTTATTCATCTCTGAATTTGTTATCCGCGAATGTTTTTTAGAAACAACTGATTGCATAAAAATAAATAAAAATGAATATATTTTACATAAAAATATGAATTGAATGCTATCTGTTTGTTGTCTTGGGCCTTGATATATGGTTAATATCGCTCTCTCCTTATCAGAATTGGATCCTGTAGAGGACTTCTTATTACCTACCTTGGCAGGGTGTTCTTTTCTAGTTGTAACTTTTTGATCCCCTCCCTTCCTGCCTACATCCCGTATTGCCCTGGGGAACCCCCTTCTGTTGTATATAGCATCAGGTACATCGTCAACTGCTTCAAAGAATCAACCGACGTCTATTTCAGCTCTGTCGACGGGCTTGTCGACGCTGCAACCTGAGGTACCAGTTTCCATGTCGTCGACGATGATGACTACCTCAACATCGACAAGTACGACAACGATGATGGTTGCGACGACATCTACAGCTTCCAGCATGATACTGACGACGGTCTCGACGACGATTCCGTCGACGGTCCCATCTTGTTCGATGGTACCACCGTCGACGACCTCCACGATGATACAAAGTGTGGCAATTTTAAAAAAAAGGCACCAGATTGCACCAGAGATGACTTCTCCTCGTAGAGTGACACCACTACCTCCGGCACTCCTTTTGGAGGAGGATTTTTCAGATGAAGATGAGGGTCCTTACGGGGATGCATATAGCCCATCCCAATTACGTGTCGAATATCAGGACTCAGACTCTGAGGACTATTATATAGACCAAAGACCGTATCTGCCGCAAACTAGGCAGGAACAGTCGCAGCAGGGCATGGTGGCTAAGCCGTTTACACTGATTGCTGATCTACAATTCATGTTGCTGGATTATAGGAAAAGATTTCCATCTCAATCCTCCGGCCAACAGTCAGTGCAAGTGTCTCCACCTCCACCTCAATCTTCTGCTCCTGTTGCTCCTGCGCTTCCACAAGCTCCGGTTCCGGATCCAATGGAACCTCAACAAGATGTAGTCACGGTTCAAGATGACTCATCGGATGATGACCAGGGCACAATCTCAGTCCCAGATCCAGATAGGGAATGGGATGAATATATGATCCCGGATCCCGCTTCTCCATCTCCGAATTCGGCGGCTTCTCCTCCAGCAGATATAGGAGGTTTCCACAATTTAATGGAAAGAGCTTTGAAACATTTCGATCGTCTCATACCATCAGTACAGTCGGAATGTTATCTTTATAATTTTAAAGAGCCTTGTAAAAAGTCTGTCCGTTTTATCCCAATTGTGGGCCATGCCTGGGATGAGGGGGTAAAGGTGATGAAATCTCCAGCTACCGTCATACCTGTTCTTCCTCGACTGGAGAAAAAGTACAAAGCTCCAGAGGATAGCCCCAATTGTCTGGTTAGCCAACCAAAACCGGACTCTGTAATTTCTCAAGCGGCCCAAAGGAAGTCAAAGAATCCGTCGGCGCCCCTTACCACACCACCGGATAAGGAGGGTAGGTGTCTTGATAATGTGGGTAAGAGGTTCTCTTCTATGTCCAGCCTGCTGGTCAGGGTTGCTAGTGCCTTGGCGATTCTGGGACAATATGATCACCAGATGTGGTGCAACTTATCTCGGTGTTTGGACCAGCTACCAGAGAGTTCGAAGGCAGAGGCAAAGAAAATCCTGGAGGAAGGAGAGCGTTCTTCTTCGGAAATTATTGATTGTGCAATGGACATTTCTACCACTGGTATCCGCTTTTGACAGGCTCGGCAGTCCTTAGACGGGAAGGCTGGCTTCGGGCCACCTGGTTTCGCCCGGAAGTCCAAAATAAAATCCTAGATCTGCTGTTCGATGGTGAGATGCTTTTTGGAAAGCATGTGGACGATGCACTGCAGGACATAAAAAAGGACACAGAAACAGCAAAGTACCTTTCCGTGGTGCGAGAGGAAGAGGTTTTTCTTCATACAGAGGTGGATACCAGCAGCAGCGATATTCCTCCTATTCGCAACAATCTCAGTCTTACAGGCCCCAGTATTCTCAAAGACAGGGCAAATAGTCATCTTTCTCTCACCAACCCTCTAGAGGACGACATGGGCGCCAGGGAAGAGATTCCACTTAGCGCCAATAGCGACTTCCCGGCTCTGTCTACTGTTCCTTCACCCCCTGTAACACCAGTGGGGGGCCTGATATCACAATGCCTCCACAACTGGCAGCTCATCACATCAGATCGGTGGGTCCTCAATATCATCCGATTTGGCCACACACTGGAGTTTCAACACTGTCCACCCTCTAGAGCCCCTTGCGCCACTGAATCCAAACAGCTACACCTTCAACGTCTAGAAGCTCACCAACTGCTTCACAAAGGAGCGATAGAGCCAGTACCTATGTCTCAACAAGGCAAAGGATTCTATTCCCGGTTCTTCCTCGTTCGCAAGACCGTAGAAAAATGGCACCCAATTTTAGACCTGAGGGAGCTCAACATCTATCTCATAAAACTCTCGTTTTGGATGGTATCCCTACAGGACATTTTGCGGCTTCTCAATCCAGGGGATTACATGCCCACTCTGGATCTAGAGGACGCATACTTCCATGTTCCCATCCATCCGGCCCACAGGAGGTTTTTGCGCTTTACAGTAGCCAAGAGCCACTTTCAATTCAAGTTCCTGCCTTTCGGACTCAGATCTGCGCCGCGGATATTCACAAAGGTCTTGGCCCCAGTAACAGCGTTTCTCAGAAAACAATCTCTAGAGGTTTTTCCTTATCTGGACGACCGGTTTGTGAAAGCACCTTCTTCTCAGGCAGCTTCAAAAGCAGTTGAAAGCTGCATTCAACTTTTCAGTCATCTGGGACTTCAACTCAACAAGGACAAGTCAGTCCTCTGTCCTTCCAGGTCAGCCAATTTCCTGGGGGCTATTCTGGACACGACTTGTTGCAAAGCTTTTCCATCAGAAGAAAGACAGCAAAGACTGATCACCTCCGCCCGTCGTTTGCAAACAAGACGGTCTCTGTCTGTTCGCCTATACAAATCTCTTCTAGGATCAATCTCATCTTGCATTCCCTTAATTCCGCATTGCAGACTTCGTCTGCGCCCACTCCAAGAGCAATTGGACTTATGTGGCGTGAAGCAGAAGGTTCTTTCGACGACAAAGTAATTATCACTCCTCTTATGAAAGAGGCAGCCAGATGGTGGATGGTCAAAGACAATATCTCAAAGGGTCTCACCTTCACAGCCACTCCAGCTCCGTTGATACTTCCCACGGACGCCACTCTGGAAGGCTGGGGAGCGGTCTTGCAAGACCTTCAAGTGAGCGGCTGGTGGGGGCCCGAACAACGTCTTCTCCACATCAATCTACTGGAGCTCAAAGTGATTTGTCTAGCTTTACAGGCTTTCCGTCCGAGGATTCGGAAATCCACCGTCCTGGTCCGTACAGACAACACGACGGCCATGCATATCAAGAACAAGCAGGGTGGAACAAGGTCTCCTCTGCTGCCCAAGGAAACACAAGAGATTTGGGAGTGGATTATCTGTCACCACATTTCACTTTCGGCGGAACATCTTCCGGGTGCCCTCAACAAGACAGCGGATACGCTAAGTCGTCTCAAATCTGTGAGCCACGAGTGGGAGTTGGACCAGCTCACTAAAGAGTACAAAGATAAACACAAAGCTTATAGTTCCAGAATCCACTATAAACGGTAATGCGTAGTAATTTCACCACAGCACGCCGCTCTATGATAACACGAAATGAAATGTTTCTGCAATAATCCAATAGACACGGTAATGCGTGGTTAGTCTCACCACAGCACTCCGCTCTTAAAAGAATCACTATGCAAATTAGTATCAGGAGTTCCGCTAGACACGGTAATGCGTGGTTACCCTCACCACCACATTCCGCTCTATAAGATAGGTGTTTTCTCCAGCAGCGATGGAGCTCATCGCTCCCACATTCAAGGGAGTAGAAACGGTAATGCGTGGCCGTCCGTACCACAGCACTCCGCTCTATTAAACCACAAACCACAAACTCCAAACAGAACCTCCCGGCAACTCACCCACAAAGCAGGAAATGTCGGTGAGGTCTGGGGTAATCAAGGGCCAGGGAAGAAGCTCCGTAGCGAGGAACGAAGGTAGAATCCGTGGAGCTTCCGACAGCAAAGCGCCTCTCTCGCATCCGCCAGAGAATGCCAACAGGAACCAACAAAAACACACACACCTGTGTGCGCCGAGCATGCCGGATTTGAAGCCCCTACTCCCGAGGCATCATGGGATTTGTAGTTTTCACCTGACACTGCAGGCGCTATCCGCCTGGAACCTGACAAAACCAGTCAATGCAATATTCAAGGCTACCAAAATAATAATAGCAGTGGTGTTGATGAGGACACAAGTGAAATGAAAAATTGTCAGTGAAAGTGCAAAAGCAGATGCAGAGTACCGGTGGTGGGAGCCTCGAGCAATGTGAGATGACTGAAATGGAATGTGATGAGTGAAAACATGCCGCTCAAGCGTGGCAACGATGAATGCGAAAGTGACATGCCGAAATGAGGGAACACGTAATGCCCGGGGGCATGGTTACCTAATGATGTTTGGCAAGGGGACTCAACCGTTCCAGCTGGGGGGGGGGGAAGTGGTTTGAATAAACAACTCCTGGCGATGAACACTGTGGGGAGAAGTTCGAGGGTGAGGCTAATGAGAACAGACCGCGTGGATTAAGCCTGAAAATGACGGCCGGTGAAAAATTACCTTATCTGATTCACAAGGAGCGCCGGGGGATTTTGGCGGGGAGGCCAGTACCTGTAGAGAGAAAGTATAAGCAGGGCTGATGCCAAGTTGCCTATGGCGACAGGGTAAATAGTCAGTTGAAAGTGAAGTCATCGTACCTTATGGATGAAGGGGTCGCTTTGTACCAGCTGGCCGGGGGTCCTCAGAAGAAAACGGTCGGTGCCGTGTGAGCGAGGATCCGTGCATTAAAACAGTGGCTCAATGTGAACTGGGCTCTGCGGTTAGAGGGAGTGTGGTTTAACTACCGAGATCACGGCGGCATAGGAGAGTGGAACATTAAAACCGGAAGTGGTTGACTACAGGGAGCGGGTTGATGGCAAGCTGGCGGCCATCATGGGTGTGAATCGCGAGTGAATGAAAAAAGGTCTGATGTCATGCGGGGAGAAGTGCGGATAGTTAAGAAAAAGACATATTTTGATTTGAGCGTACTTATGATAAAACACCATATAAAAAACTGAAGATACATTAAGGCACAAAATTGGTATGTAAAGTCTAGAGGACAGCATGGTGAACCACAATCATATTCAAATTGTAGTAAAGACATGATAATAATGGCAGCATGTGTTCAGAGACCTAAAAGTAACGGTATTTACAAAATGGATGTCCAATCCTCAGTCCTGTTCAAGCCATTTTTTATACTTTGAGTGCGCAAAATTCATTTAAGCTCCTCTTTGTTCAATAGGCTGCCAATGTCTGCACCCCTGGGAGCAAGCTTGATCTGATTGATGATTGTCCATTTGATATCGTTTTCATTGTGGCCTTGGCTGGAGAAATGTTCCAGCAGGGGTGTGTTTGACGTTTTGCAACGGACACGGGTTCGATGTTGGCATATCCTGGTGCATGCTTTCTGAGTTGTTTGGCCTATATAAATTTTGTCACACGGACACTGTATCAAATAAATTACATTACAGGAATTGCAATTCGTGAAACTGTTTGATTTGATATTTACACCATTAAACACAAAGTTTTGCCCTTCAATAGTGAACTCGCACACACTGCAGTTACCACATTTTTTGTGTCCCATCAGGGGAGTGAGTCCCCAAAGTTCGGTGAGTGTGGAAGCTGATTTAGTCGAGGGTTGAGCTGCCCTGACCAGATGGTCTTTTATGTTACGGCTCTTTTTGAAAGCAAACAGTGGGCGATCGATGTTCTGGGTACCTGCATTTAGTATTGTCCAATGTTTTAGGATGGATTTTTGTAAGGCATTTGACACCGGTGAAAATGTGGTGACAAATACTATGCGATTTTGGACAGTCTTGGGTTTGGGAGTGAGTAGCACTTCCCGTGGGCAATACCAAGCCCTTTTGCGTGCATTTCGTACCAACCGTTTGGGGTAGCCCCGGGCTTGTAGCTTGGATGAAAGTATGGTTGCTTCATGAAAGTAGTCTTCCTTATGGTAACAGTTCCTCCTAACTCGTAAAAATTGTGAGTAAGAGAGAGAGTCACGGACTGCTCGGGGATGATTGCTGTTGTATTTAAGTAGCATTTTCCTTTCTGTTGGCTTGCGGTATAGTTTGGTATTGAGTTAATTGTTGAGGTGATAGACAGTGAGATCCAAGAATGCTATTGATGATTTATTGTGTGTGAGTGTGAAAGTGAGGCCCTGGCAGTTGTTATTAAGCCAATGAAGGAACTGAGAAAGACTACTTTCAGTGGAATGCCAAATTAGAAAAATATGGTCAATATAGCGCTTCCACATGGTCATACCTTCAAAGAACGGGTTGTCTTGGGTGAGGATCCTAGATGTTTCCAAATGATCCATGTACAGAATGGCCAAGTTTGGAGCAAAAGCCATGCCCATGGAAGTGCCCTTCACCTGCTGGTAGAATTTGTTTTCAAAGGAAAAGAAGTTCCTGGTGAGGCATACTTCTAGCAGTTGAAGTATGAAGATAGTGGGGACATTATGTGGGCGTGGCCTTTTATTCAAGATTTTTTCAATGATCAACATCGACTCTATTTGTGGTATATTGGTATAGAACGATTCGACGTCTAATGTGCACAAGATGTCAGACTCAATGTTAAAGGGATGGTGCTCCACCAGGTTTATCATAGACATACTGTCCCTTACATAACATTCCGTTAGGGGGACAAATTCTTTTATTAAGTAATCAACATACTGGCCAAGGGGCTCCAAAATTGAGCCGCACCCAGAGACTATGGGACGTCCTGGGGGTTTGGTTTCATGTTTATGGATTTTGGGTAAGGTGTATCTTACAGGGGTGCGTGGAGACTTGATGTTGAGAAATAGAAACTCCTTTTGACTGAGGAAGCCTTGGGTTTTACCATCAGTAGTTATTTGTAGGATCAATTTCTGGAGTTCAGTGGTGGGATTGGTGGGAAGCCTGCAATAATGGTCTGTGTTTGTGATTTGGCGCAAGATCTCGTTCCTGCATGTGTCTTTTTCCTGTAAGACTATTCCGCCGCCTTTATCTGCAGGTTTGATTATCAATGAGTTATTGTTCTTTAATGTGTCAATGGCTTTTTCTCCTCAAGCGAAATGTTATATGGAATGAATCATCTGGTATTTTCAAGGGAGGTTAGATCTTTCAATATCTTGTTTTCAAACGTGATAATTTCACTGGGGATCATGGTAACACTGGGGAAGAAGGTGGATGGTGGGCGGAGTGGTGTGTTACTGGTGGCTGCCGTGGAGGGATTTTGTAGAAAGAATGCATGCAGACGTATGCGTCTAACAAACCTTAACAGTTCTGTCTGAAGTTCAAGAAAGTTGGGTTTAATAGTGGGTACGAAAGATAGTCCTTTGCTTAATAAGGAAAGTTCAGAATCGGCCAGCACATGTCTAGAAAGATTAAAAAGTGGAATAGTTTGAGACATGTTAGTATCTTTTACCATTGGTAATATCTCCGGCGTGTTTGGCGCTCGCCTAGGGGATTATACCATTGTCTCTTGCCGCGACCTTGATTCTGGTTCTCTCCTCGGCCTCTGCCTAAAAAAGTTTGATTCAATGGGCGGGTGGAGGTGCCCGGGGACTCCCCTTGGCCGGAACTATCTGAGGATTCAGCGGAGGTGTCGGGAAAACCCACTAAGTTGTTGCGCCTGTTAAATCTACCCTCAGGTCTGGTGTTTTGAGGGTTAGAGTAGGTGCGATTGTATAATAGTCTTTTCTGTAGTGAGAGCTACTTCGGATCAGTGAAAATCGGCGTGCGCTTCTTAAGGCCAAGCAACTCGTGCATTTTTCAGAGACACCTCCCACGCATTTTTCAGAGACGCCTCCCACGCCATGTAATTAAGGCTAAATTCTTTGTGGCCCATACTGTGGTTTGAACAAAATACAGACCTATAGAGCTGTTCAAAGCTGTCAGCAAACTGAAATTCACAACATAATAAACTGTATATCTGTCTCACACCTCATTCACCACAATGCTGCACACTGCTTCCCATAACATGGTAACGATAACTGCACCTTGGTGTTCATCAGGCAAGACAAGGAAGCACTTCTCACATAGGGTCAAAAACCAAAGAAAACATCTTGAACCACCCACCGACACATGCCATAGCTTGCTAACCATGTAAATAAGTGCTTCAGTGCCACACATAAGTAAGCACTATAAAAATGCTGCAACAGAAGTCTTCCCCTTTCTTCATTATGAAAAAAAGTAAAACAAAGGGAGAAAAGTTATGTTACAAATGAAAACATATGATTTTCATTCATGTCCTGGTCTTTGCATGAGTACCATTGAGTTGGGTAACAATGAACATCTGTTATTCAGCACCAAGAGACCTCTGGGTGAACCTGCGCTTTACAAATACACATGTTATGTTATTATATTATGTTTGCAGACTATTGGAACAACAAATGGCCAATATTTGGAAAGGCCGCAACCTTACTTTCATTATCAAGCACTTCACTCAGGTCAGTAACATATGCTTTAACTCTGCAAAGTCCATTTTCAGAAAATTCATAGCTCTGCAATGTTCAGCAACAGACTGTCTGCTAAGCCTTGCCCTCACTGCACAGTCCTCTTCTACTTCCAGTAATAATACTGTAGCATGAAACATATGGAAATGTCCTTCAGCCATACTACAATAAACAGAAAGCTCCATAGTCAGATCAATAACAGGTTCAAGTCAGGAACTACCCTTTGTAATGCATTTAAAAAGGAATTCAACACATTCATCTAGTTCCGCCTTATCACACTTTTGTTGAGTAGGACTCGCCTACAAACAATATGAACATATGCAAAAACAGATAGTTGGATTATTTTTATATTAAGCATAACTTTCTGAAAATAAGCATGAAAAATAAATAGCACACTGGTAGAACGCTTTATTCTCATGGTATTTCAAATGGGCTATCATCTCCCACCCAGACTGTGGGGAAAGTTGATATTTCTCAGACATTTCTTTGACTATGCATAAAGAGGGCTGCATTATAGCTTCTATTTGCTTTAATTGAAAATGTCATTATTGAAGCAGAAGGCCCCTTGTGTAACCTCACATATTATTGAAACAATAGAAATAAAGTGTACATTAACTAATCTAATATACAGATCAAAATTATTCAAACTCTTACACATCATGAAATACTGAAAAAGCTCCAAATGAGTAAGCATGAATTTGTTCCTTAAAAACAAATGTCAAATCTGATCACACCTCGTTCACGAACACACACTCCAGTTGTCTTTTGCACTCACCAGCCTGCTTTCCTCCTACATAGGCCATGAGTTTCTAAATCAGTGTAAAGGAGCTCTTTATTAAATATTCTCCTAAGTAACACCTCAAGAACCATGCTTTATATAAAGACAGAACAACAATAGGATCAAAGTGCATGGGTAGAATCACGTAAGGACTAATGAACCTTGCTCAGAAAAATCCCACACAAGAAGAAATTGCATCATCTCCGACTCAGCCACAAAAATTGGAAACAGAACCTGCATGTATTAGATGCATACCAGTAGAGATGTACTTAAGAAATCAAATTGTTTGGCGTAGCTTGGTGCAGCAAAACACAGCTCAGTGTCACAAAAGCAGAGCTGCCGTGGCACAAAGAAAGAGCGTTAGAGACAGAGAGACTGGGAGTGACAGGACAGAAAGGTGAAGGGCCTGTTTTGGGAGGATTGGGTCAGTGCATGTGAAGTGCTTTGATTTTAACATTGGCTGCCACCGCGCTTCAAATTGAAAGAAGATATAATAAAGCACAGTGGCATCAGATGTCAAAATCAAAGGGCCTTGCATGCACTGAGCTGCTTTCACTGACTACAACACAAAGGCAAATTTAAAGCGTACTGTAGTCAGTGAAAGCAGTTTAGTGCAGGCAAGAATCTTTGACTTACATTGCCTGTCACCGTGGTAGCAGCTCAGTGCCTGCAAGGACCTTGGATTTTAAGGTCAGCTGCCACTGTACTTTATTACGAAAGGCAGATGTAAAGCTAAAATTAAAGGGCATTGCATGCACTGAACTGTTTTCCCGGACTACGACGCAAAGGCAAATTTAAAGCGTGCTGTAAAAGTAAGTGAAGGCACAGGGTCAAGGCTGATTTGCATATGGCCATGTCTGAATTGGGGTGGTGTGGTGAGCAAAAAAACGATGGATTTAGGCCCAGATCTCTGTACTGTGGTGAATGTATGACATTGTTCTGCATTCTGTCCATCAACTGTTGTTTTAGCATTTTTCACCCCGAGTGGGACGGGTATGCTCAGACGTCAGTCCCGTGCTCTCCACACCACTGGAGTCAAGCTATCCTGCCTGAAGATGGCTGATAGCCAGAAACCGGTCCTAGGATGCCTGATTCCGGTCCAAGGAAGACATGGCTTGGCAGTTCGGGCTGGAGTGTTCCCATGAGGCACAGGGTCAAGGCTGATTTGCATTTGGCCATGTCTGAACTGGGGTGGTGTGGTGAGCAAAAAACGATGGATTTAGGCCCAGATCTCTGTACTGTGGTGAATGTATGACATTGTTCTGCATTCTGTCCATCAACTGTTGTTTTCGCGTAAAAGTAAGTGAAAGCAGTACAGGCAACAATATTTGATTTTAGCATTGCCTGCTTAGCAGTTGCTGCCCAGTGCCTGCAAGGACCTTGGACTTTAACATCGGCTGCCAACGTGCTTTGTTACTGAAGTCTGATATAAAGCACTGTTGCAGCCGATGTTAAAATCAAAGGGCCTTGCATGCACTAAGCCACTTTCACTGACTTCAACACGAAGGCAAATATAAAGCGTGTTGAAGTCTGTGAAAGCACTTCAGAGCAGGCAATGTCTTTTGATTTTATATATATATATATATTAGATAACTTTATTTCGGTCACAACGGTCCATAAAAGTGCATAATAAAATACATACATAGCTGGATTTTAAAATAATAAATACCAGTAGAAAATACAAGTTCAAATTCATCTTTAAAACACAAATTTGGAGAGTTGCAACTATAACTCTATCCCTTGGCATAAAACTGGTTTAAACATTAAACTCGTTATCGAAATAATAATTAATTACATTTTAAAACAGTAATAGTTCCTAATGGCCCATTACATCGTTAATAACATTCCTACGTCTATACCACATTCCGTACAAAAAATGCAAAACAGCAAATATGATGGGGGTGGGGGAGGGTGTATCGTATTTTAGGACTCTGGATGCTTGGGCACACTGGTGGAAGCCTAGGTTTCTGCAAATTGGTATCACCCAACGTTTGCGTGGACCTTGATACACTGGGACTAATTTTAACATTGGCCTCCACCGGGGTAGCAGCTCAGTGCCTGAAATGACCTTGGATTTTAAGGTCGGCTGCCACCGCAATGTATTATCAAAGGCAGATGTAAAGCACGGTGGCAGCAGACTTTAAAATCAGAGGTCCTTGCGTTCACTGAGCAGCTTTCACTGACTACCATGCAAAGGAATATTTAAAGCGTGCTGTAGTCAGTGAAACCAGTTTGTGCACGCAAGGACTTTGGATTTTTACATCCGCTGCGACCGCGGTAGCAGCTCTGGGCCTGCAAGGAGCTTGGATTTTAATATCGGCTGCCACTGCGCTTTGTTACTGAAGTCAGATATAAAGCCCGGTGGCAGCCGATGTTAAAATCAAAGGCCTTACAATGCATTTAGCCGGTTTTAACAACTCTGCTATTAATCCAGGCAGGGGCACACTTACCAGTCCTGCTCCGCTTCCCAGGAGGATGAGACTGCAATTATGAAGTGCGGTGCCAGCCTTGAAAATGCAGGTGGTGCGTGACTTCAGGAAGAACGTCACGTTTTTTGCCCCGCCCCAGCTTAGCTCATTTCAGCTTATCAGAGCAGCTGGTTTGTGTGAGGGCGGGCAATGGCTTATAGCCGAAAAAAAGACAATGAGGGTCTAAAAAATAAAATGCTTAAAATACGTCTTTATAATTAGAAAGCAGCGTGAGCTACTCCCAGAGGATCAGCGAGCTACCGGTAGCTCGCGATCGACCGGTTGGAGACCCCTGGTTTAGAAACATAGCGGACCCACTATAAGAAGGATTAGGTCGATTATTCGATTGTTTGACAAGATCAAAATATTTTTCAGGATGTTTTTTAGCTAGATGTAGTTGACTTCTAAAGAAATTAGCTTTCAAACTTCTGATTTGTTATAGGTGTTCCTCACCGATCTTAAGTGTTTTAGGTGATTAATGGACGTCGAGAAACTCCAAGCTCTTTCGGCTAGTCTCAGATTGCATCTTTCAACGTTAAGGCTGTCGTTAAACCAAGGTTTAGAGTCTTTGGTGGATATTATTTTTAGTTGTAATGGTGCAATTGAGTCTAGCATGTTACAAATTGAAGTATTGTAGTGGTCTGTAGGGACGTGGACATCTACCATGTCCATCTGGAGAGTGAGGATGTTGTTACAGAGGGCAGTCAAATCATTAACGTTTATGTTCCTCAGACTTCCTTTCAATTATTTTGGTTTCTTTAGCTGAGCCTTTTTAGAACTCACTGCCACTGAACTGAGGAAGATGATACAGTGGTGATCTGTCCAGTCGCATGTGACAACAGATTCAAGTTGGATGTTGTCCATTTTTGCCATCAATAAGTCAAAGGTCTCACACCCTTGTTGTGTGTAGGGCGGTCACAAATTTGGGTCAGCTCTAAGTCTGATATAAAGGTTTTAAATCTGTTCACTGTATGGTCATTCAGGTCATTCCTTTGTAGATTGAAGTCCCCAAGAAAGATCTAGGTAACTTGATAATCAGCGTTTGTTGAGATGATTTCCATGATTTGTTCAATGAAAGGTAGGTTGTCTCGGGGTGGAAGGTAGATCGTGTAAAGCTTGCAAATTAATCTGTTACTAGCACTATCGATGTATAGGTATTCACATGCATGAAGAGCAGGGGTATCTGACTGTTTCACAGAAAGGGTGTTACGGTAGATGCAGGCTACCCCACTGCGTGGTCTGCTAGCTCTATCTAGTCTAATGATGTTGTGACTAGGGGGAACTGGTAAGTCTAGTATAGAAACAGATGCATCGTTTAGCCATGTTTCTGTAAGGATAATGAGATGGAGCTCATGCGTGAGGATGAAGTCAGAAATATCTGGCTCATGTCTAATAGTCAATATGCAGTTGAGGAGCATGCATTTCAGGTGAGTTGTGGTGTTAACTGAGAGAGACTATGTAATGTTAATACGGTTAAGATTGGCTTTGTTTCCAGCTCTGGAATTGTTTCTAGGTTTGGATTTGGCCAAGACCGTACGTTCCGGTATCTCTAATAGGGTTGTAAGTGAGCAGGAGGGCGTGAATGTTGCTTGTTCAGTTTCAAGGGCCAAGAAGGGGCGTTAGGGGAGAGTATGGTTTTCCAGTATAGATTAGTAGAGTAAGGGAGATGGGAAGGCAGCCTCACGCAGAATTTAGCAGCTTGGGCGTGGGTATAAGTAAAGATCATTGAGGACCTGTTGGGCCTTTGTTTGACCATCATCTCTGTGGCGATGTTTGTGAAGCTCTGTAGATCTGCCTTGAGTTGACAAAGGTTGAATGAAATCTCGTCTAGTCAAGATTCCAGAGAAGTGTGGAAACGAGTGGTCCAGGTTTGGGGGAGAAGGCCAGGAGCGGAAGGGAAGCCTTGGGTAGTGGTGTAGGCGTTTTGCTGGTCCGGGAGGTCCGGCAGAGGGTATGCCTGGGTGGAGATGGAATTAAGTGGCAGAGGGGGAAATGAGGGATTTCAGTGCTGAATGAGAGTGGTCTGAGATGAGTTGTTAGTCTTGTTAGTGGATTCGGGCTGTGACATAGTCGACGAATAGGCCCAGGATGTGGGAGTGCAAGCTGGACCCGCGAGGGGGAGTTCCGAAGACAAACAATTTGCATTGAAGTTTCTTTCAGCTGCCTGCTGTATGACAGTGCCAGCTGCTGCCAACAGCATGTGAAATAATTTTTAAAGACTTGCCTGAGGCTAAAGCTTCATACGTGGCTACTGTGAAAGATGACAAAAATGAAAATAAACTGGTGAGTACCCAAAAGTATCCCGATCGGATACTTACTTGTGATAACACTGCTCCGCCCAAGAAAGTTTAAATTGATGGAGTTCTCTAGTCCAATTTGCACCCAACAATTGACAATTTCGAGATAACATTTTTTCTATTTAGCAGTTTTTCTCCTAATAAGATTGATACTGAAATGGCAGCATGTGTCTCATGTTTCACTACTTCAACACACAATTCTACTCGGTCTCTGTTGTCGTTTTGTTCTGCCACTACTGCCCATACTTTGAGATTGTGAAATCAATAAAGTTTGGCTCTCTTGATGATTCTTGCTCTGCTCAGATCGTACATATGGCAGCTGTTATGGTCTCTGCAATCTGTTGAACCAACTCTTTGTCACAGGCGCTCTCCCCTATCCCTCTTTGTAAAAAAAAAAAACGTGTGTGCCAATCTGCTGAAAAATAAGTAAATTCTCCACTAATTTATTTTTGGGTCCTTGCTTGACCGGCCCGGGCTGGTTTCAGGGCCCAGCATTGCACAAACGTAGCACTTATAGCTGTACATAATGAGCTTTCCATGATTCTTGATCAGGGAGGAGCGGCTACACTCAATTCTCCTAGACCTTTTTGCAACCTTTGACATAGTATGTTACGATATACCAGAGGAGAAGCTAGAGCTATTTGGAGTTGCATGTAAGGTCCTGCTCTCTTTTTAAAGGGACCACCTCAAGGAGGCCTACATGCCACCATTGAAGCCATCATGAAAATACACTGCCAGGTTTGTAGCAGCAGTTGATCAAAAATGTTTCTGGATCCAGTCTGGCACCTCCGGGGTTTCAAAAGGTGAGGAGTCTGGAGTTAGGTGGTCTTCGTATCTTTCTAGGTCACTCTAACAGAGAAAGGGCTTACATTGTTGTTGGGATGCTAAGAACAAAAGCCTCCCCATGCAAATGCAATCTTCAAGGATTCTGTGGGTGTAGGGGGTCCGTTGGGAGTGTTCATTGCATTGGATTACACCTAGCTGTTGGAAGCATGCAGAGAAGAGGGGTTTAGTCTCAGACACACACCCGAGCTTCCTGTCTGTGCAGTTTGAACTCAACATTTTTGGAACATTACTATATAGTGCCTGAATAATAACTGTAGGCTTACAGCTGTTTAGCTGTGGATCACACACTGTGCACAATCCTGCCATCTAATGTGGGGCTCAGAACTTTGCAAGTTGTGTTTCTTCGAAGATGCAGTTTCAGCTTTCAGGTAACTTGTAGTACCTCCTCTGAAACACACATTGAATCAGGACAGACTCCACCTCAATTTTTCCCCTCCGTTGGGTACAGACTTCTCCGTTACCACAGCATATTGGTTGAGAGCTTCGATAACGGAGAATTGGGAGGCTGGAACCTTCCGTAGAGTATCAAGATTTATCCAAATAATAGTGATTGCTTCTCAACTAAGTGATCTGAAGAGCCTATGGCCAGATCGTATGAGAATGACTTATTTGGGGGAAGGGAATAGAAAACTCTTGTTTAATTCTGTCGCAATTACAATCACAAGTTCCATGAAGAGACCCAACATTTGGTTGGCAACCTGTGCCTTCCTCATTGAAAGAGCCTGTTCGCTATGCAATGCACTGCAAGAAAGCTGTTAAGCACCAATGAATGAAGGTGGGTGCACTTTGTAGAAATGCAGCACCTGACACAAAGCACTGAGTCTCTTTTTATTACATTGAGGGCTTCGATTCAACACAGTTTTGGTTGGGCTTTCTGGTATAGCGGAAGCCCATGAGCAGCAGATTACTATTTCTCTGTCCCCAAATGACTTCCATAAGATGACCTGGCCCGGTAGAGCAGCTACTAGATAAACAGATTAATGTGCAGGATGACTCCTCTTTAAAGTCATGCCCATTAAAAGATTCCCCACCTGATGGTACATCAGCCTACTATGCTGTCATAAAAAGTGTCGGGTCATCATAAGGTCCAGCTGCTTGTAGTGCCTCATTGAGACACTGTCCAAACATAGCACAATATACATATTTTAGCTCTAGACATTGCAGATACAGGCTCCAGATAAGGACGCACTGGTGTTTTTCTACAAAGCCATGGTTAGCTCCGCATTTATGGATTCTGCCCGAGGTCGAAAACCCATTATTGGTCTACCATTTTATGGTCAACACCTCTTTGAACCATAGTTTGACAAGTTGTTAGAACAAATCAAGAATGACTGCGATACAGCAAAGGCCATGTGAAAACTCTATCAGCAGGAGCAGCAGAAAAAACTAGATTTCTTAGGCGCAGGCACGACAAGCTTCAAAGGCAATCCTTAGTAATACAAGACAGCCCTACCCGCAGAAGCCTTTTCTGGAGGGACAACAGACAGAAAGTCAAGGAGAATACTCCAAAGGAACTTTTCATGGCAACAGCAGAGCCAGAGATACGCACTCCTGCCACCAACCAATTGCCATCCTCTCATTGTTGGGTGGTGACCCCCCCACCCAACAACTTTAGGAGGAAGGTCACTGCTGTAGCTTCGGTAGTGGGGGAATATGACCTCGGATAAGTGAGTGTTATACCCTCTTCCTCTGGGCTGTTACTTTGAAGCTCAACCCCCAAATTATCTGCACCACCTCCACGAAAAAATCAGCAAAGATCATCATAAACTGTTAATGGGGGAAGTACAGGTACTTCTATCAAAAGGCGCCAGTGTATGAAATTATATGCAAGATGTGTATTCTCTGTACTTCTTCATTCCCACAAAGACCAGACTCTGTGGCCAAGCTTGGATTGCACGATTGCCTAATGCCTGCATCATTTCAAACTATTGACGACAACCTTGCCGCACGTCATTCCACTTCTACAGGCTGGGAACTATATGCCATTCCTCGATCTTAAGAATGTACACTTCCATATCGCAGTAGATAAGGCTTATCAACCGCAACTAAGGTGGCACCCCACCAAATCAACAGCCCAAGGAATATTTATCAGATTCCTAGCCATAGTGGCATCGCACAAGTGGCATAGTCCAGTTCATGTGTTGCCATACCAGGACGTCTGGTATGCAGACACATTGGATGCCTTGGCCTCAGTCAAAAAGTTCTTCTCCTACACAAATTAAGATTCACAGTCCTTGCCAAAAATAACACCTATGTCCACAACAGACCCAAGGCTTTCTGGGGACTACACTCAATGCAGTGATAGGGAACGCTTACTGCATCAGCAAGAGAGTGGTGGCATTTCAGATGCTGCTTAGCCTTTACCAGGCGTGGTGTCCTCGCAAGTGACTGTGCACTAGGAGGATCTAGTGTTGGTGGAGCACAGCACAGACTGCTATGGTATAGTAAAAACAAATCTGTCACTAGGCAGATTGTTGCTTGACCCGCAGCCGCAAGTGACCATCAACACAGACACATGCCTGACAAGTTGTGGAGTGGACATGGGTGCCCTCACTATACAGGGTCAGTGGTTTCAGCAAGAGAGACCTCTCCTCGGAGTTGGAGCTCATTATGATGCAGTTAGCCCTTCAATCATTCTGAAAAAGTCTTCACAGCAAAGTGGTCCTGATGCGCACATACAACATGACCACCATATTTACATATAAAACCAAAAGGTCACACACACTCCACAACTGTCAATGCCGACCCAATCTGTTTGGCGCTGGGTGTTACTTTATCAAATCCATTTGCTAGCAGGCCATCTCCTGCAGTGGACAACAACTTTACTGACATCAGCAGACCACCTCAGGGAAAGCAGGAATGGGAGATGAACTTCAGTGTACTCAATCTGTACTTCTACTGTTGGGGGACTGCAACAGTAGACAAAAGCCAAAGCATTACCTACAGGTACCCACTCAACTGTCCTTTTTGCAATTCCCTGTGGACAAGCTAGTCAGGGATATTTGCTTGTGTTTTGTCCCCGCTGGCACTAATCCTTGCGCAGTACAGTAAATGTGTCATGCACCTATAATCACTAATTCTATTTTTTCTCCCCGGGGTTCAAAAGGACTTTGCAGTCTAGATGCTGTTCCCCAAGAACATCTTTAACTCAAAGTGGCTAGACGGACTGTAGGCACATTCACTAATCCTGCATTCTCAGATCACAGATGTCTTGTTGGAATATAAAAGGGGAATCTTTTAGTATGGAGACTGGGCCTTTTATCGTACAGGGCTTTGTAAAATATGCATAGTGCTTTAAAGCGTATTCTTTTACAGTCCAGAAGCCAAGGAAGTTTGGCTAGACCTGGAGTAACGGGTTCATGTTTCCAAACATTTAGCATCATTCTGTTGGACACATTCTGCACAAATAAAGACAGAAAATTACATAAAGACAGAGTTGTGCTGTGCGCTCACCCTCATTATGTGGAATGGTCATTTTATGTTAACCATTTTTATAGAATTACCTTTTATTTTTCGCCCACAGTCTCTATCAATAGCGGTAAAAGCATACCCACATTAGATGCCCAGAGGACCCCCGTGTAATATGTTCACTGTAGTCAGTCCATCGGAAAAAACGAAGGATTTTTTTGTGGCTTTCAGATCTAGGCAATTCTGTCTCAAAGGCAAGGCTGGTGCGGTGGATTGTTAAATGCATGCAGTAATATTTCGCCATAGCACATGCACACTGCATGACATACCAAGAGCACACAATGTAATTTTTGGGTAATGTTCTGCTAAAAGATATTTGGACTCTGCTACCACACGTCCACTAAATGCACATTCAGTCACTACCGTGTGGACATTCACACCCCTAGGGAAGCATTAGTTGGGGAAACTGAACTGAAAACATTATTCCACATGGCTTCCACCTCTGTTTTCAAGCCACTGCATTAGTGGTTTGGGAAATCCTTTTCAGTCTATGCACATCACGTGATCTACAGCTACATATGCTGCAGATATAAAACTTTACCTGTGACAATTATTTTGCAGCTTCTAGGGCTGTAGATTGACATTCACTTTACACACACCACTGGAATTGAGCACATAGTAACACAGGTCGATGTGTGTGTGTGTACACTCTCTCTCTCACGTAAAGTTTGGGTCCAGGTGCATTATGGGTTTCAGGGAAGGTACCACAAATAACCTTCATATCATTTCCAAGTAGAACAACTTGTAATGTTGCGAACCCAACACTAGTTGGCAGGAATGTGCCAAGATGTGAATCTACACCACTGTAGGCAAACCGTTTGTGACAGGTAAGTAAGGTGTTCCCTATCATCCTCGCACACTTTGGTATTGGTTAAATGCTTCTGCTCCAACTTCTTGTTACCAAAGACAAAGGAATGGTTAGTAACCTGCAAACAGGCAATTGACATTTAAGAATGGCATTGTGGTGGGGACAGAGAACAATGCAAGTGGGAAAGTGTTCTTGAGTTTCTCGTGCTCTCCTTCCTCACCAACTTCTATCTTCCCCTCCTCCACAGATACGGGGGCACGTTACAGAACATCACCTTGAAGCTGCCGATCACCATCAACAAATTTTTCCAGGCCACAGAAATGCCCTCCCAGGACTTTTTCCAACGGTGGAAGCAGCTCAGCATGTAAGCTTTGTCCAAACATGTGGGCTGGTGGGGAGTATAGGCGTGGTTTGCAGAGAGAGAGAGTCAGGTAGATTCACACATAGTGGAGCCAACAGCTGATGGTGAAAGCAAGACTACATTAGCATTACATGAAGTTTGTCAAGAGATTCACAGTAATTGCTGCTGCCTATAGACAGAGCTTATATCTGGGAATCCACAAGTGGTGGGAGAGCATAAGTTAAAGGCAGTTGCTTGGGAATCTACAAACAGAAGGATACTTATAGAGCCTGAAAGGAGACCGCTCCCTCTGCCCCGCTCTCTAGGCATGGCTTGTGTCTGTGATCCTGAACGGAAACTTTGGAAACCTCTGAGACCACACACACCTGCCCTTACCCACCCTCTCCATTAAACCAAAGAGAGGGAGAGAGTTGGTGCCTGAGCACAGCGTTGCTACCTGTGAATCAATGCAGATCCAGGCATATTGTAAGAGTACGATTTCAGGGCCTGTAAGCACACATAAAGGGATGACGGTAGAGTCTGGAAGCAGTGCTGCTAGCTTTGCAACCCCATAGGTGTAACGTAACACATGCAAGATATTCACATAAACAAGGTTGAATAGGAATCCAGGCATAGAACCTATGCTTGTGAATTCAGATGAGTAATATTGTAGGACCCTGGATGTAGGGAGCATGTTTGTAAATGTGTAGACCGAGAGCGAGAGCCTACAATTCAGGGTACAGGGTTGTGTTTTTTTTATTTACAGAGTTGGAATGTTAGAGCCTGCATGCTGAGCCTGTGCATGTTAGTTCCCACAGCGCAAGAATGTAAGAGTACTGGTGCAGGGCCGTTTCTGTGAATCCTCACAGAGGCAGACCCAAAAGCCTGGGTATGTTGCCCTGTGTCCGTGCAACCTCACAGAGCAAGAGTATAATCGCCTAGTGCGTGGCCTGTGTCTGCGCAACCTCACAGAGCAAGAGTGTAATTGCCTGGCTGCATGGCCTATGTCTGTGCGACTTCACAGAGCAAGAGTGTAATCACCTGGGTGCATGACATGTGTCTGTGCGACCTCACAGAGCAAGAGTGTAATCGCCCGGGCCAAGGCCTGTGCGACCTCACAGAGCGAGAGTTTAATCGCCTGGAGGCATGTCCTGTGTCTGTGCAACCTCACAGAGCAAGAGTGTAATTGCCTGGCTGCATGGCCTATGTCTGTGCGACTTCACAGAGCAAGAGTGTAATCACCTGGGTGCATGACATGTGTCTGTGTGACCTCACAGAGCAAGAGTGTAATCGCCCGGGCCTAGGCCTGTGCGACCTCACAGAGCGAGAGTTTAATCGCCTGGAGGCATGGCCTGTGTCTGTGCAACCTCACAGAGCAAGAGTGTAATTGCCTGGGCACATGGCCTGTGTCTGTGCAACCTCACAGAGCAATAGTGGAATCGCCTGGGTACATGGCCTGTGTCTTTGCGGTCTCACAGAGCAAACGTTTAATCGCCTTAGTGTATTGCCTATACGCCCTCACAGAGCAAGAGTGTAATTGCCGGGGTGCATGACCTTTGTCTGTGCGAACTCACAGAGCAAGAGTGTAATCGTCTGGGTACATGGCCTGTGTCTGTGAAACATCACAGAGCAAGAGTGTAATCATCTGGGTGCATGACCTGTGTCTGTGCGACAACACAGAGCAAGAGTGTAATCGCCTGGGTGCATGACCTGTGTGTGTACGAGCTCACAGAGCAATAGTGTTATTGCCTGGGTGCATGACCTGTGTCTGTGCGACTTCACAGAGCAAGAGTGTAATCGCCTGGGTTCATGGCCTTTGTCTATGCGACCTCATAGAGCAAGAGTGAAATCGCCTGGGCGCGTGACCTGTGTCTGTGCAACCTGCCAAAAGCAAGAGTGCAGTCACCTGGTAGCCTGGCCTGTGAAAGCACACACAGTTAGATTGTGAGTAAGTGAGTATACACTTGTAAAGCGCATGGCTACCAAAGGCCTCCCAGCGCTATAGACAAAGCATAAATCGAGAAAAGCAGCACATTTTGGGGAAAAGCAGAGTCTTTATAAGTTTGCGGAGAGCCTAAGCTCTGAGCCTGTGTCTGTGAAAACACACTGTGAGAATGTGACAGTCTGTGTGCAGGGCCTGTCTGTGAATCCACACACAGTGAGAATGCGACAGTCTGGGTGCAGGGTCTGTGTCTGTGAATCCACACGCAGGAAGACTGTAGGAGCCTCGGTCCAAGACCTCTGTGTTGTATCTTACCAGACGTAGCTGAGTTATGTCTTTGTAGTTTCTTTATTAGTCTTGGTTTCAGGATGGCATCTATGTGCATCAGGATGGCAATCATGTACATCAACTTGGTATCCATATACTACATCTGATAGTCCATGTATAACAGCCCCAACAGTAGCAGCCTGCCTACTGCCCAGCCCATCTTCAACTGTCACACTTCACTCACACAGGCACTCAAGCATTCCATGCGTCTCTGTCACACCAACATTCCACTCAGAACACTTGCACTGGCTGAGCAGCAAGGAGCTAGGTAAACTGGGATGAACATAAGTAAATAAGCAGGATATAACATATCCCCCTCCTTTTAAATGACAATAACAACACTACATGGGATTAACTATACACAAGAAAACACATATGCAGAAAATAGTTCAAAAGTCAGGGATGCACAGTAAAATACAACATCTCGAGAGAGTCTGAACAATTGAGAAACCAGAAAGGATGAATAATAAATTGATCAGCAATATCAAATATATTGACAATCAATATCTCCCATCCTCCATAAAACAATTTAAAAACAGTTTGTAACGTGTAGCAAATGGTGATACGCACCCAAGAAAAAATAACGTACGCTGTGAAGATGAGAATAAAAACCCATCTCGACACCCCTAATGTAAGGGTCAAACACTTGGGACTGTAACCCATAAAGTCATCCCTCCTGTAAGGGTTTTTTAACTTTAACCATGTATATGAGACTGTAACCCATAACCTACTCCTAATGCAAGGGTGAGTAACGTATGTAAATGGTCCATGACCCATAAAGATATACCCTGTGTAAGGGTTAATACTATGAACTGTGTAAATGGGACTGACACCCATTGAGACAGCAAACAAGATGTGCAGCACAGGGCGACTTATACACAAAGTAAAACAAACGTGCAGCACAAGGTGACTTACACACCATTTAACAAGTGAAAGGATACGTGTAACACAAGGTGACTTACACACCGTATAGACAAGACGTGTAGCGCATGGCGACTTACACAACGTTAACAGATCCCACATGTAAAGTAGTGTAACTATGATTCTGAAAGAGACACGTTAGTGATAGATTCCTTACCTTAGAATATCCCCAGGCGTCAGACTGGATCCGGAAATTTTTGCGTAGCAATACCCCTGCGCGTCGGTAGGCGTCGTCTGCGGCTCCGCGTCCGTCGTCAGCGTCGTTAGCGCCGGAATGACGTCGTCGGAGTACTTAGACGCCGCCCTTGCGCGCTGACGTCAGTTCTTTTTTCCGCGCCAGCTAGCGCAGATCCGGAGAAGCTCTACCCCTAGTCATTTTTTGACTAAACTTTTTGATCTTTTTGATCATTTTTCTACTCGAGTCTTCAACTCCAACGGTGCCGGTAGGGATGCCCGGGTTCAAGCCCTGTTCGAAGTGCGACCGACTGATGTCGGTCACGGACCCCCATCGCCGGTGCCTGAAGTGCTTAGGCCTCGACCACGACAACCGCACCTGCTCCGACTGCCGGGCCCTGACGTCGAAGGCTAGGCCGGAGCGGTCCCGCAAGCGGCTCGAGCTCCGGCAGTCGGCCCCGCGCCATTCCAGGTCCCGGTCCCACGGGAGGTCGAGGGACCGGTCGCGGGGTCGGAGTCCCCGCAGCTCCGGGAGTGGACAGCGGTCGTCGGGATCCAAGTCCTCAGGTAAGAGGCATGAGAGGTCGGAGCGGCATCATCGCTCCTCCGACCCACCCCAACGCTCGCAAGATGCTGCCGGTGGTTCGGGCGACACCGCCCACGCGGCTCCAAGAGAGTCGCAAGCGTCGCCGCCTGCCCCACACCTTCGGGTCCCTGGGCACGGCGCGACGCCGGAGGAGGTCGAGCGGTACCTCATGGCCATGAGGTCCATCCCTCCTCAGCCGGGTCCCGCGGCGCCTTCGGGCCCAGCGGTCCCGGCTGGAGGCCCTAGCGGGTCGGGCGCTTCGGCCCCGACGCCGCCGGGTGCTTCGGCCCCGGCGCCGCCGGCGACTTCGGTCCCGGCGCCGCAGGACCTCACCGGACCCGCTTCCGGATCCGGGTCGTCGCCGGTCGACCTCACGACCTCACCGGCGCCGGCCCCGAGGGTGTCGCCCCCGGCGCCCGTTGTGGACGCCGTCCCCAATCTTCCCTTCGGTCCGACTCTGGCGCCGGAACGGCGCCGTTGGGCGCCGCTTCCGACGGCCTTTGGAGATTTTTATTTCCATGAGGAGGCCCAGTCTGTTGACCCTGAGTTACAGGAGACTGGTGACGGAGGTGATTGGGATGGGTCTGAGGATCCTCTGGCACAGGAGTGCCAGTCTCAAGAGGACTGGACATATGAGCTTGGGGAGCCCAGTGGTATTGACACCTCGCCAGACACTGGATTTGACTCCCCTCCCACCGTGGCTACGGAGGAGGGGGCTGCTTATAGCATAGTGTTAACGAGGGCAGCCAAGGCCTTGGGACTTGAGCTCCCCGTTGCGGCCGTGAGGACTAACCTCCTCACTGAGGTTCTTAAACCGCAGGCAAGCTCCAGTGAGCCTCTGCTGCCGTTTAATGAAGCCTTATGTGACGTTCTTGTGGGCACTTGGTCCAAGCCCGCCACGGGTCCGCCTGTGGATAGGAACGTGGCCAGACGCTACCGCCCGGCTCCGGGCGACCCTTGCTTTTTGTCCACCCATCCAGGTTATCCAGGCCTCCACTTCCCAGACCGCATTCCCGACGGCCCCGCCCGATCGGGAATCCAAGAGATACGAACAGTTCGGGAAGAAAGTGTTCTCGTCCCTGAGTTTGGGACTGCGGTCAGTCAATACCGCGTGTCTCTTGGGCCGCTACACCCACACCCTGTGGGACACGGTCGCGGACGTGCTGCCACAATGCCCGGAGGAGGTCCGGGCTAAACTCGCCCAAGCCCTTGTGGAGGGTCGAGATGCGGCACGATACTCTATCCGGTGTGGACTGGATACCACGGACTCACTGGGCAGGGCGATGGCAACGCCGGTGGCGGTTCGCCGCCACGCCTGGTTGAGGTCCGCCGATTTCTCGGCCGATGTCCAGGCCACCCTCCTGGATATGCCGTTCGATGGCCGGCGCCTTTTTGGCGACAAGGCAGACCATGCGCTGGAGCGCTTTAAGGACTCCAGGGCTACAGCCAAGTCCTTAGGCCTCTCGGCCACGCGCCAGCAATCGGGTGCCTTTCGCTCCTTTCGTGGCCACGGAAGGGGCGTCCCCACACGTGCTGCCAACCACGCACCGCAGAATACCCAGCAGCGCGGTGGCGGCCGTGGAAACCGCCGTGGAGGCGGCGGCCGGGGTCAGCGGCGAGGCCAGTCCACACCTCCCGCCGCAGCACCTGCCTCCAAACCTTCCTAGTCCGAGCTTTCAGGCCCATGTGACGCCTGTGGGAGGCAGGGTTCGCCATCACCACTTCCACTGGCGCACTGTCACATCGGACAGGTGGGTGCTGCAAATCGTCCGAAGGGGCTACTCCCTCCCCTTCAAGGCGACCCCTCCAGCCATGCCACCGCAATTCCACCGCGTGTCGGGGGATCACTTGCAACTTCTGCAAGAGGAAGTCACGGCCCTCTTGGCCAAGGGGGCCATCGAGCGCGTTCCTGGGCCAGAAGTAGGGTGTGGATGTTACTCCCACTACTTTCTGGTGCCCAAGAAGGGCAAGGGGGGCCTGCGCCCGAACTTGGACCTACGGAACGTCAACGGCTTCCTCCGTCAAGAGAAGTTCAAGATGCTGACTTTGGCTCAGGTCTTAGCTGCCCTGGACCCCGGAGACTGGATGGTAGTGTTGGACTTGCAGGACGCTTATTTTCACATCCCCGTCCTGCCGGCCCACCGGTGTTACCTGCGGTTCACGGTAGGCCACGAGCACTTTCAGTTTACCGTGCTCCCCTTTGGCCTTACCAGCGCCCCACGGGTGTTCACGAAGGTGATGGCGGTGGTCGCAGCTCATCTGCGCAGGTTAGGGGTGTCAGTCTTCCCCTACCTCGACGACTGGTTGTTGAAGGCGGGCTCGCCCCAGTCAGTCGTCAGCCACCTCCAGACTACGGCCGACCTCCTGCATTTGCTGGGGTTCTCCATCAATGTGCCGAAGTCGCACCTGTGTCCCTCTCAGAAGCTCCTCTTCATCGGAGCGGTTCTAGACTCGGCGCAGTTTCGGGTTTACCCTCCCGAACAGCGGGTTAGGGATATTCAGGCTCTGATTCCCATCTTTCAGCCGTTATCCCGAGTCTCGGTCAGGTTGCCGCTGCGGCTTCTGGGGCTGATGGCCTCCTGCATCCTACTGGTGCGTCACGCCCGGTGGCGGATGCGGGCTCTGCAGTGGGACCTGAAGTTTCAGTGGGCCCAGCATCAGGGCAACTTGTCCGATCACGTCTTGATCTCGGAGGGCACTGCAAGACAGTTGCAGTGGTGGTTCACGGACCGCGATTGGGTCAGTGGCAGGTCCCTCTCCCTACCCCACCCGGAGCACGTAGTTGTGACGGACGCGTCCCTCCAGGGCTGGGGTGGCCACATGGGAGAGGCGGAGATCAGAGGACTCTGGTCTCCGGCGGAGGCCCAGCTCCACATCAACCTGTTGGAGTTACGGGCGATTCGTCTAGCGCTGAAGGCATTCCTCCCCTCTGTCCGGGGGAGTGTGGTGCAGGTGTTCACGGACAACACCACCGCCATGTGGTACTGCAACAAACAGGGCGGGGTGGGGTCGTGGACCCTATGCCAGGAGGCTCTGCACCTCTGGGAGTGGCTGGAAAGTCAGGGTGTGACCCTGGTAGTTCAACACCTGGCAGGTTCTCTGAATGCCAGGGCGGACGAACTCAGCCGTCGGTGCAGGATGGATCACGAATGGCGTCTGCACTCGGACGTGGCGCAAGGCCTCTTTCAGCAATGGGGAGAGCCTTGGTTAGATCTATTCGCCACCGAAGAGAACGCGCAATGTCATCGGTTCTGCGCGTTGGAATTTCCAAGGCAGCACTCGCTCGGAGACGCTTTTCGTCACGAGTGGAGTTGCGGTCTGTTGTACGCCTTTCTGCCTATACCACTTCTGCCCAGAGTGCTGAAGAAGATCAGGCGCGACCGGGCCCAGGTTATCCTTGTGGCTCGGGACTGGGCACGAAGATACTGGTATCCCGAGCTACTCAGCATGTCAGTAGATCCCCCGATTCGTCTGCCCCTTCGGGAGGACCTTCTGTCGCAGCAGCAGGGGACGGTCCTCCACCCGAACCTGTCCAGTCTCCACCTACAAGCTTGGAGATTGAGCGGCGACAGTTGAGGCCATTTGTCTTGCCTCCCAAAGTCTGTGATGTCATTCTGGCAGCCAGGCGTCCCTCCACAAAGTCGGTATACGCCTGCAGGTGGAACAGATTTGTGGCATGGTGCACAGCAAAGGCTGTGGATCCACTCTCTGCCCCCCTTTCTGAGGTTCTCCTCTTCCTTCTTTCTCTTGCCCAGCAGGGCTCTGCTCTGGGCACTGTCAAGGGCTACCTTTCTGCCCTTTCTGCCTTCTTGAGGCTCCCTGATCAGCCTTCTTTGTTCAAGTCCCCTATTGTAAATCGCTTTCTTAAGGGCATCACGCACATGTTCCCTCCTGTTCCCTTCGTGATGCCCCAGTGGGACTTGAACCTTGTTCTTACCTTCCTGACGTGCGCTCCCTTTGAGCCACTTCACAACTGTCCTCTTCGTCTTCTGACTCTAAAGACTGCTTTCCTGGTTGCCATCACCTCTGCCAGGAGAGTGAGTGAGCTCCAGGCCCTTTCTTGTACTCCACCTTTCCTTTCTGTCCATCCGGACAAGGTTGTGTTGCGTACTAAGCCATCTTTCCTGCCCACGGTTGTCTCAGCCTTCCACATCGGGCAGTCCATCACCTTGCCAACCTTCTTTCCGCCTCCGCATCCCTCTAAAGAGGAAGAGCGGCTCCACCGTCTGGACCCAAAACATGCGCTCTCATTCTATTTGGATCGCACACGCCAGTTCCGGGTGGATGACCAACTCTTTGTTGGCTACGCGGGTGCTAAGAAGGGGAAGGCGGTACACAAGCGGACCATCTCCCGGTGGATCTTTCTGTGTATCCAGGCATGTTACTCCATGGCTAAGAAGGAGCCCCCTGTTGGATTGAGGGCTCATTCCACTCGGGCCACGGCAACTACAACTGCCCTGGGCCGGGGAGTGCCCTTACAGGACATTTGCCAGGCAGCTACGTGGGCCTCGCTGCACACGTTCGCACGACACTACTGCCTGGACAGTCAAGTCCGGAGAGATGGCTTCTTTGGCCGTTCCGTCCTCCAGGACTTTCTGGTGTGATTATTGGTTCGCAGACCCACCACCGGGGTTGGTATTGCTGGGGTATCTATTCTAAGGTAAGGAATCTATCACTAACGTGTCTCTTTCAGATGCACAAGTTACTACTTGTGTAACGATATATCTGTAAGAGACATTAGTTAGTGATAGATTCCTTACCGACCCACCCATCCTCCCCGTTCTGCGAACCGATATCTAGGGTTAAGGTCATCCCCTTTCAGGGCCCTAGTTTCTTGGCACCAGTGTTGGTTCTATCATGGCTCTGCGTATCTGGCGCGGAAAAGCTGTGTATTAGAACTCACGTCAGCGCGCATGGGCGGCATCCAAGTACTCCGACGACGTCATTCCGGCGCTAACGACGCCGACTACGGACGCGGAGCCGCAGACGACGCCTACCGACGCGCAGGGGTATTGCTACGCAAAAATTTCCGGATCCAGTCTGACGCCTGGGGATATTCTAAGGTAAGGAATCTATCACTAACTAATGTCTCTTACAGATATATCGTTACACAAGTAGTAACTTGTGCAACAGAAAGGTGGGAAACCACCCACCAAGAGACTAGAACCACCCTCATGTAAGGGAGTGTGAAGAATAAACAAAGAGATGGGTGACCACCACCCACTAAAACACTAGGACCGCCCTTATGAGGGTACCTATGTATCCAAAGTAAATGGGCAAAACCAGCCTCCAATGCAATCCCAAGAGTAAGGGATGTGTATAATCCAAAGTATGAGAAATGTAATGTGAAAAGTATAATAGTTACGTATATGCTGTGAGAATACAGTAAAACTAATGTGGCAAACCACCAAGCAAACACAGAGTAACTGGGAATAGTCTTGAGCACGGCACACATAACTCCATATGACACTGGTGAAAAAATGTCCTCCATATTGCATGCAATGTGACTAATAACCACCAAAAATGTGTCAAATACAATAAATCCATACAACGTGATTTTGAGCACTGTCTAAGTGTATAACTAGAAAACAAAATGCAGAGTTAGTGGACTCGTACTTAGGCAATAAATGCAATATGTAATAAAACAGTAGAGAAATATCCATTCATCCATTTTGAGTGAGAAGAATATCACTGCCAAAGTTATGAACAATCATCCAGTTGTTGGTAAGTTAACCCACAACCTCCTGTGGGAGTACTGAGTTCCAAGAACGACAAGCAGACACACCAAACCAAATCCGGATAGAAGAGGAAATCACTACAGATGAGGGCACGTTGAAACTCTGATCCCAGACATGAAGACTCTTGAAGATGTAATGTTAAAAAAAACTGATATAAAGTTTACCTTCTAACCATGCCGTACCGTTTAGAGTTAGACTGTGAACGTTGTTGTTTATGTAATGTCAAACCGTCCGCATAACTCGTACGAGGATGATCAAGTACAGAAACAGGCAGGAAAATAATGTGATACTAGATAGACCCGGTGTTTATGTGCTGCCTTCAACACATGCTGGCGGCACGCAGTAACGACCACGCCAGGTGGCTTACGGTTGCAGCATTCTGAAAAGTGTCATTTGGCATCTCGAAATGCTGCCTAGCAACAGACACGGCGTACCGGTTCCTGCTGGCTGCACATCCACGTGACCACATGTTGCGGGTAAGACTGCGCGCGCTTTTAAAGGCTTGTGCTTCCGAGTTCAAATTGCACTTTCTCAGTTAAACCGCCTTCGCCTCAGTAAAGACACAGGAGAGAATACTCACATTAAAACCAGTATAAGTTTCACCTTTGATGGCCCCCTCTTGCTGCTGGTACAGAGACCACGTTGTGAAAATGTTATATAATTGCCTGTAGTTGTAAAACACGCAGAAACATGCCAGTGAAGCGTTGTGGTCCCAGACCAAAGCGTGTAAACATTCCACAAAGGAAAGGCAGGAAAAAGCGATGGCACAGTGTGCAGCGATATCTCATTCCACAGCACACACATAGAAGATAATGAAACAAGTCGTATCCTTTAGACGATAACACTTCTTTAAAATTCCTCAGTGTCTTGTAGCAGCAATTGGCAGATAAATAACGCTGTGAAGGAGAATGTTTCAAAGCTCATTACTATTTAAGTGCTTCGACCCGCATACATTTTGCGTTTGAATGAATACCAAGATTTCTCAGCATATGAAGCATGTGCATGCCAGGGCTGTCCACAGTTAAGGACACTGGTGGAGAGGGCAGGCCTGGTGCTTCAATCTTGACTCTTTTATCTAGTTTCTGTAGGTTTCTGTATGCGTTTCCATTCCATTGGCATCTTCTGCAAATCCAGTAGTACGCATAGGTGTGTCTCCAGATCGTCGCCAACCTCACTCACACAGGCACCCAAGCATTCCATGCATCTCTTTCACACCAACATTCCACTCACAACACTCACACTGGATGAGCAGCAAGGAGCTAGTTAAACTTGGATAAACAGAAGTAAATAAGCAGGATATAACACTCTATCTGTGAATCTTCACATGGAGAAGGTAAGACCTGGGAGTAGAGGCTGTGCTTGAGTGCACATTGACCAATGGTCTTCAAACATTTAATGCTGCACCTCCTTGTGTAGAGAAAAGAGTCCCCAGAATGGTAAACTTTTTCTCTTATATAGTTCTGTAAAACTCACGTTTCTGAACAGATTGAGCACCTCAAACTTGACAGTTTTGTCAATTTTCCATTTTCATGCAGTCAAATACTTTATTGCCAACAAATGTAAAAGTATCCACAGTATCATCCTTTATCGTAAATGGGGGAGAGGAACTTGACCTTCAATCCCCAGCTAGCGCTGGGATGCTTCCGGGTAGCCATGCGCTCTACAAATGTCCTTCCATTCCACTTTGATGCCTACTTCCTGCCAGGACATGAGTAAAAAAAAGATATTACTGGTGGCCCATTACAGAGTTGCACAGTTCCAGTCTGTTTTCTTTCACTAAAACCACAATTCTTCTAAGCATTAAGTGGGTCTGTATTCCCGCGTGGTATAATAAATTATCCTCTTGCCAGAGCCTGGAGACCTTCTGGGACCCATGGAGCCCACCTGCCCAGTTTGAAGGGAGGGGAATATGCCACCTACCATGTGTAAATAGGAATTTGAATCATAAGGTGACACTTTTGGCCGCCGGAGTTTTCCTTTTATATGAACCACCAGCACACCAGGGTCTTGGAGCACAGTATGACCAGGCATATGCCTATGGGAGGTGGAGGGGGCATAATCTTGGAAAGAAGGAGGGAACAGATTTTTGATGATTTGTCTTGAGATTAAATTCATTGTTTTTTTGTTGGTGGTTTCAGCCCACAACAGGAGGCACAGAAGATATTCAAAGCAAATCATCCAATGGATCCGGAGGTGACAAAGGCCAAGGTGAGGGAGGCAGTTTGAACTAAGCCGGGAAGGTTGAACCGAGAAGGGGTTAGAAAGAGGCGTATCGAGACAATGCAAGGCATTTTGTGAATGTTGGATGATCCTGTGTCAACTGAAGAACTGTATTCACAGTGGATCAGCTTTGTAATTGACCAACTGTTATTAATTGTATAGTACACCATCATGCGGTCCTGGCTGGGTGGGGCCTAAAGAGGAGCTCGAAAAGCCCTAATAACTGTCTATATATGTTCCCTTTTCCTGCTCTAGCTGTTGGGCTTTGGTTCGGCACTGCTTGAGAAGGTAGACCCAAACCCGGACAACTACGTTGGAGCTGGAATCATCCAAACAAAATCCCTTCAGGTTGGCTGCTTGCTTCGTCTGGAGCCCAACATACAAGCACAGGTAACATAAGATGGGTAATTTAGAGCTGGGTTCAGTGGGAAATTGGCTCTAGGAAAGTAAGGGAAAGTGGACTTCTAGACAAGAAGGGACTTTACAACAAATTACCATCAGTGACCCGATCTCCTAGTGTTAAATATATTTTTAAAGCAGACCTTCATTTAGGTTCTGTTGACTTTGAATTTTATCAATTTCAATATGAGGTAGAAGTTGTCTGCGCAATTGTGGGTTGTCTGCTGTGACACCTCAAATATAGCCCTGTTGGATCTCTCATGCTGCCCAAGGCAAAAAGACCCTTTGGGCCCTGAAATACACCCCTAAGTACATGATACTTTGCAGACAACAGGTTGGGACTGATGTCTCCAAAATATTAACTATAACTGTTTTGGATGACAGGCAGGAAAAGAAATCTTTGTGTGAAGAAGCCATTTTACTTGCGATTCTAGAACTGAGAATGGTATTGCAGAACCCTCGTGCTGCGAGGGTGAAAATAAGTAACTGCAATACCAAATACTAAATTGTGTAATCATTTGAAAAAGCAGAGGTTAAACAACAGTCGGAAATATGTGGGTAATGGAAGTAAATCTCAACTTTCCTGTTCTACTTACCCTTTATGATTCAGTTAGCTTCACACATAACATATTTGTCCATTCGTTTGTTTATCTGGGAGCACTTCCTATTCCCCACCAACCCCAAATCGTTTCATTGACTGCCACGGTTCCATTCCTTCCCACCTAGGTTTGCATTATAGAAGTACCTGTTTCCAAATGCATGCACACACACATTAACACAGACATTCACATTGTCTCTCTCTCTCTCTACCTCCTGCCCCCCAACCACCATATCTAGCAGTATAGCAATGGAAGAAGGACTGCCCCAAAGGTAGCCTTATTCCGCCTGTCTCAGCTAGTTGTTGGTAAAAGGCGATCAGATTTCTTAATTGCAATACGTTACTGTTAATTGTAATGCATTACTGAAGCAGAAGAGCTGAACAGGGACTGAAGTGCCAAGAAACTCTGTTCCCGTGGACTGGAGAGCTCATTGTTGTACCTTAAAATGCACGATTTACCTCAAAATTGCATTAGTGGATAATCATGCTAAATATTCCGTAAAATGTTATCCAATTTTGCAAAGCGTTACGAGCAAATTCTGCTTTAAAATTCACCCATTTACACAATTGTATTAATTTTCCAATGGCATATTTTTGCATTTGCATTTATCATATCTATCTGACATAATAAGTGCTAATGATTACCCAGATGCCTTTCCTGCTCTGGAGGAAAATTACCCCATGGGCCTTTGGCAAACCATAAGGAATTGTGTTTTTTCCTACGAACTATGTGTATTTTAGTGAATATTTGTTGCAAGATGTGCTTTAAAACTCATGCTTCACCAATACAATTTCATAATTTCCTTGGTGAGATGAGCTCCCTCTTCCCATCTTTAAACTGTCATATGAAAGACTAGGCTGTTGTGTTCAGCACTGCATAGCCTCTTGAAACTATATGAAACAAACGCTTCCATCTGTGCGTTAAACACTTACTAGCACAGCATCTCCCTACACACCACTCCTTATACTCCATTAACCCACAAAAACATGGGTTCAGCTGTTCATTTGATGGCTGAGGCCTACCCACCTCACCAGAACTAAAAGTGACAACTATCCACATGTCTGTTTTTTATTAACAGCTACTTTGTTTTCTCCAATTTCTAGATGTACCGCCTGACTCTGCGAACTAGCAAGGAAGCTGTGTCCAAACACCTCTGCGAAGTCCTGGCAAAGCAGTTTTAGAACAAGGAAAAACAGCCAGTAGACAAAAAAACACTATCAACACATAGGGCGTAATGGCATCGTGCGGGCGAATGTGGAAGGGTGTGTGTATGTGCGTGCGTGTGTTTACATGATACGTCCATCGGTGCGTGCATCTGTCCTATCTATGCATATTGTCTTACAGTCTTATCGACATCCCAGTCGGAGAGTGTAGCATTCTGCCATTGGAACCCCAGAAGAACGGTTATGGCATTGGAACTTGTGGGAGTGCTGCATTGAGGAGAGATGCCTAAAGGGCCATTCTCGTGTGCCGGGAAGGGAGGTTCCGTAGATCCCACGCGAGAATAATGTACGACTGCTTATGACCACTTTCTGAGGTCATGGTGGATTCCTGGCATAGCTAATGTGGCCACCTTTAAGATTTCATGCTGAAGTGACTTTTATGACTGAATAAACATTGTGGGCTCTGAGATGGGAGGTTCATCCCCAGCAAAGTTTGCATGCATCAGGTACTGACAGTTTAGGTGGCACCTGCCTTGGAGCAGAGCCCATTTAAGCAGCAACATTTTGAGAAGAGTACTGTCTTACAGGGAACACTGACGACATGGAGGCTTGAGGATGACTGTTCTCTCTGCCTTGACTGTGTACTGCCCAGGAGGGCCACAGCAGAATGAGACCAGAGCAGAGAAACAATCTCACCCTCTTTTATCTGTGGGGCGAGAGTTATCTTGCCTTTTTGCTCTATTGCTTCTACCAGTGTCTTCAGATTGTATTTGTATTTCTCCTGGTGTGTTACCCTCACCACTGTCACAGGCTTTGGGTATGGGTATGTCTGAGTGTCGTGGGAAGTAGCAGTGATCTGCACAGTGTGTGTGTTTTTTTATAAACTGTCCATGACCTGTAATTTAGTTTGTGTGTGTTTAAGGTGCGTGTCTTTTTGAGAATGCCTGTGTGTTTACAAGAGTAGTTTTGCCTTTGTATGGGGTATTGGATTGTTGCTTCTGCTAATCCCCAATGTATGTCTTTTGGTTATTTGCGTGTACATAGGTGTGATTTATGCCCTTTCTCAAGATCGAGTGGTTGTGTGCCAGTACAGTCTCATTCCAGGGGCTGCTGTGAGTTGATCAGTTATGTTCTAAATTTATGTACAAACACAGGAGTCTGTAGTGCTTATGTGTATTCCCACTTGAATTACGTGAGTGCGTGTGTGTGTGTCTTTCTTTGTGGGCACACTTCGTTTCCACGACTCTGATGGGATGTGAGGGTGATCTGGAATTGCAGTTCATGCATTTGCTCGGCTTGGGTTCTCTTAGGAACTTTGGGCCAGATGTAGGTCACGAAATTCCGGTCGGCCGTTACCGACCGGTATTTAGGATTTGGCATGTAGGGGCCAACATTTTACAGAATCGGTAAATTTACTGATTCGGTAAATTTACCGATTCTGTATAATACCGAATCGGTATTTTTACCGATTCGGTAAATCCTAGATGTAGGTGACACCCCTAGGAGTGCCACAGGCCCTTAAGAGTCGGTATTTTACCACCCAATCCTATTGGGTGGTAAAATACCGAATTCAGGTGTGCATGTACATCTGTGCATGCACACCTGCGCCATGTGACACACAGACATGCCCTTAGGGCATGTCTGTGTGCCACATGTCACACATGCCTGTATTTGGGGTGCTAGAGGGTGTCAAAGTGACACCCCCTGCACCCTGGCAGGATTCGGTATTTACCGATTCGGTAATTACCGAATTGGTATTTCCCATTGATTCCTATGGGCTGTGAAATCAATAGGAAATACCGATTTGGTATTTACCGAATCGGTAAATACCGAATGTTACCGATTCGGTAATTGAAAATTTAATTTTACCTACATCTCCCACCTTCTATTTTACCGATTCATAAATACCGAATCGGTAAAATTCGGTATTTATGAATCGGTAAAATAGTGAGGAAGTCGGCCATAGAAGCTCCCTCCAGCATGACAATTCAGAAAACATAATATAACCCACATTGTTTGCACATGCAGATCTACATGTTCCAAGGAATGTAAACACCTCTTTAACAGATAGGACCCATTCGCTGTCAATGGACGAGTTAACAGGGATAAAGGAAGGGGGTCCAATCCCAAAGTCCTGCTGTCTAGGTGTTTAATTCTGTGAGAATCCCTTAGTTCTGTGATGCGAGTAAAAGCCACTGAAATCGGTTTGCACAAAATATCTGCCTCTGCCAGTCTGAGACTGTACAAATGAATCGATCAATTAATATTCTCAGTATTATGTTCATGATTTATTTGAAGAATCATTCTCCCCTCTTTCTTCTTTCCCATGATAAGCTTCATATGATTTCCTTTTTTCAAGCCCCAAGCACAAATAATTTGCTATTCATTTATTCCCTGCCACCCTAAAAAGAAGTGTGTGCCTGATGTTTGACTGCTTCATGAGGAATGGTTACTCATTGCCATTTCACCATTTGCGTCACACTACCACCACAACTTTTTTCCCAGCAGGGTTGTGCAGCTCTACATATGCAGTCTGCAGTAATTGTTGGAAAAGGTGGTCCTTTCGCCCGGACTGCTTTTGCCTATTCTTAATAGGTGAGCTTAAAACCAGGTGGTCAGATTGGACTGTGAATGCAGTGTTAAAACAACAATCTGTTTACCAACTCAGACTGATTTGAGATGTTCAGAAGAAGAAAGTGCATTACCATTCTGTCTATAGTGTCTTCCGTCCTGCCTCGGGGACCAGTCTGCACCATTATATTGGCTGACGATGGGTACATAAACTGAGACTGAATTAGAACAGTCTCTCCAAATATACACATCTTTGGAGCCCATATTTCCTAGATACGTCGGTCTTCTGTACATATCCCTTCATAGTTTTATCTATTTTATTTGCAAAGTCTAGTTTTCAACCTGCGTGTTGTAACGATCGTACCCTACCAGTGAATAAGAACATGTGATCTCAAGAATAAGCTGGGTGTGTGGAGCCAGCCTTGGGAATGTGGCAATGTTAAGGCACATGTTCTACACATCAAAATATAATCTTAGATTCTAAATGTAAGGTTTAAACTCTGTTTCACTTAAAAAGAATAATTGTATATATTTTAGGTAAAAAAACGGCTTGAGAGGTCCTTTGTGTTCCATTGGACATGTGATGCCAGTGGGAAGAGTTTCGGTAGTTGTGGTGTGAAACTGTAGGATTGCTCAAATAGATACTGCAGAAAGGCACATCTACTCTGCTCCCACCTGCCTTCTTCCACTAATGTGGTCTCCATATAGTGTTATAACTGAATCTTCGTCCCCAGCAAGTTTCTGCCTTCACATTCTTCTGCATCATAATAATACCAACATAATGATAAATTACAGCCATTCCCATCTAGTCTTAAAATACTTTCCTCTACTCAAAAATGTTTGAATCTCTGTGTACTTCCAACAGGAACTCTTAATACTCACTGGTGAAATGCCTTCAGAAGGGCTCATTCCTTCTAACCATTCTCCTCTCTCTGCTTTTCTTTGGGGAATGATTCTTTCTTTTTAGGTCTCACCTAGGCAGCTTTGCGCGATCTCTGCATGCCATGCTGTATTCAGGATATGGGACTGCCCCTGTTACATATGTTGTTAGCTACTAAGCACTATTTCTTTAAGCTGGAGTACTCAAGGCCAGTGTTCATGGTTTACAGAGCTCTGTTGTAAACAGGACTGCAAATCATGCTCTTATCTTGCCACGTTTGCTAAGCATTTAATAACCGAGGTCTGTTTTGGCTGCAGCTGCCGCCTCCACTCTCCTGCTTTGGAAACGCACGCCCTGGCGGTACATTCCCTGCCTTTCTAAGGCTGCTGATGCCTCTGTCTCAGAGCTCCACAAGCATATTTATTGCAATAGGTCTTGCAGTTGTGAGAGTTTGAGCTATTGGCATTGTAAATGACAATGCCTGTTATTGATGTTTTTTGAAAACCTGCAGGTGGTGCGTTATCAGGCACTTTGTACTTATAGTCGTTGCTCACAAGAAGGAAGGCTGGCAGTATCTGTGAGTTTTTTACCGCCAGCCATGACTCACGTAACCTAGGACTATAAGTACAAAGTGTGTGTTTACTCATTCTTAGAGGTTTTCAAAGCATATAAATAAAAGCAATGCCAATAGCTCAGAGTCTTCCAAATGCAAGAAATATTGCATTGCAAATGCTTGTTATTTAGTTTCTCTGATTTTCATATCTCTGTAGCTCATATAACCCTTTTACGGTATTTAACTTGTCTATGGGGAATGTTTCAACTCCACTTCCACCTAAAATAAACAGTTTATCTTTTTAAAGCATCAGATACGTGACTATACATTTTGTTATCAAGAGTTTGTTTGTCTCTTCCGAAAGACCCTCTTGTATGACATCCTTTGAGTCCTTTTATCTTTTTAGTGCTTCACAAACTTACTATATGCTTTGTGGAACATGTTCCTAACCTTTTCATCCTTCCAGTCCTTCAGTTGTTACCAGCTTGCCACTTATCCGACACTCCTGATTTGGCATTTTCTTTGTAACTCTTCAGGAACTTAATTTGTCCTTCATTTGACAAGCTGTTCACTATTTTCCTATTCACACCTCCTTTATAACCTAACTTACTTGTTGTGTGACCTCCTAACATAATTAACAATCATGGGATTCCTCATAGGGCCAAATACGGCAATGTATCAGACACTGCCATGGACAGGCGCTGCGGATAACTTATTTTTATTTAACTTTGTATCAGTGTAATCCTTTTATTTAAACTTCTGTGATTTCAGTAGGCCCACCACCTTGCACCTGCCCTTTTAGTTTCATTACTCTGCCATTTCAGGATATTTGGTTACTCAGCCATTAATTTTCGACCTAGTGAAGCTTCCTATGCGTTAATTTTGTAGCTTTTTTACATTTTCGCTACTCTTTTTGCATTTATTTTAAACTTTACTGTGACTGTTTTTAATTTTTTTACTGGCAGCAATTGTAGTGTTTGCTCTTTTGTTCCTTATTTGCTATACATATGTATTTGATCAGTAAATTAGGTCACCTTGTTTCACATTTATCTGAAATTGTTTTATAACTGTATCTTCTGTTGGTCAACTTCATTATGTACCTATCTTTCGTCTCAAAATTCTTGAAACTCTACATTGTTAAAGAGAGAGCAATAGAGCACCTTCTACTATGGTCTGTTGATTTAACGTGGCAGACACTGCCTCTCAAAGATGAGAAAATGGAAGACCCATTTAAAGCACTTCCGGAATATTAGATTTAAGATGTTTATACTGTAAAATGGGTTTCGTTTATGAGGTAACTTGTACTGTGGGAGGTACTGAGTTTCATGCTCACCTAGTGAGCCATTTGCTCTTTTTGTTAACGGTGAACGTATGCAAATTCCTACCAGCTGTTTTTTCTGGTTGTACGACGATACAACACAGATAAAGACATCGTATGCCTTTACCATGCATTTTTTACCACGCATGTTTTTACCACGAACATGCTTTTAAACGCATGCCATTACCACGCATTGTTTTTATATATCAAAACAATGTATTTGTTGGGGGAGACCCTCCACGCCCCCAACTTACCTTAAATGTGTGGTAAAGGCATGCACGTGGGATGCACGTAAAAATATGCGTGCTAAAAATGCGTATTAAAGGCACCAAGTGGTAAAACCCTTGCTGTAAAGACTGGTTCCCATTTTTTCTGACTCCTCTAAAGTCATTAGACAATCATTCTATTCAACACCTAGTTCTCTTTCTTAATCGGCTAGTGTTTGTACAACTAAACAGACATCAAAGTATAATGATTTTTTGGTTCAGTATTAAACCAGTTTCAAAACATGGCATCGTTAGTTGTATAGTTTCTTGCAGTACATTTTCTAACAAAGGGCTAACAGCCCTTTCCAACGTTGAATTAAAGCTCTCTATATATGATGCAAGGCAGTAACTGTAATACTGTGCAGTGATATGCCTCTAACTGAAATGTGCAAAGCAGCCCTGTGCCTTCTAGAAACACTGTTGTGTGGATGATTGATGATCAAGTTGGTCAACTGCTCCCACAAAACATTTGAGTAATGGCATATTTTCAATCCCCCCCTCTGTTTATCTCATTACTGGATACTTTGTTCTAAGAATATGAATGTCTATACTGTCCCTTGCTCTAGAGAACAACAGAAGATCTCCAGAGTAAGAGACTTCTTTACATGCGCCTCATGCGAAATCCAGTTTTGGAATAAGTAGCCAAACTGCTTTCCAGTAGAAAACCAAATTAGTGCCTGGTGGTGGGCCAATTTACTAAAGCACTCAATGCCATAAGGCCAGTTTATATTGCATACATTGAGTGACCATTTCTAAAACCCTCTTTTGTGATAGTGGGACATATTTTAAGCATACATAATTATAGAAAAGGCCCACTTTAAAAATCTTCTCTTTAATGAGATTAACTTTGTCTTCCTGCTTTAAAGTTAAATTTCATTGTGTGGTGGATGCTTCTGTATAAGTATTTGGCACTCTACGGATTAAGCATACCTCATACGAAGTTATTTAGAGATAAGTTCTTATTTCTTCACGGATTTACCTCACCTTCATGTGACATGCTACCTCTTCGAGGACATTCCATCTTACCTAAAGTGTAGGTCTTTGTTCGCTTGTTTATGCTAGGTGCTTACGCCTCCTCCATCGCTACCTCTGTATAAGTAGTGTTTGAAACTTCTTTTGCCTGGTCTATTTTTTCCAAAATTGTTCTCCTTTGATATGTGCTAGGAACCCTTTTTGAGTCTGATTATCTTTTGGGAAACCATGCTGCTTTGGTGACAGTCTCCAAAGGCTCTATTGGCAGTCTAGCTCTGCCATGGATTAATGATTAAAGGGAGTCACCAATATTTTGAATGTGTTCTGACTGGAAGGTCCATACTAAACCTGTGTACATATATTTATATAACTGCATAAGCACATATCATAGGTAACCTAGCTAGAATAATCATGTCTAGTACACACCCATTGATAGTGCCATAAATTTTAAACTAAAATTGAACACACATGTAAAGACTTGCCTGTGGATTTCCACGTCGGGAAAGCTAACTGAGGGGCAAATTTACAAGAACTGATGCATTGGCATTGAAGCGTCATCTTTCTTACGCCTGCCACAAATGGTCTAATGACACCATGGATGCGCTGTATTTACAATACAGTGCTCCATGGCGCAACGATTCACGGATGCATCAGAAATTCTGATGCATCTTTTGGCGCTAAAGAGATGCATCTTTGGAGTTGGTCGTAAGATTGAGCCAATTCCAGCAATGCATCAGACCACAGAGGCAGGTCTCTTGTTAAAAGCCCTGCGTCCATCCTTATGCCTGGTTGGAGAAGGCATAAGGATTTTGACACAGTCAAGTCGTAGAGTTGTAAATTTCACTGCATCAGTTCTTCGTGGCTTTTAACGTGGGAACGTCTACCCTGCATACATTATACATGGTGCAGGTAAGGTGGGACGCAGGCCTCCACAAACTGACACATTGGACCCAATGCGTCACTTTGTAAATATGGAGCAGTGTAGAGCACTACTAGCAACGCTGCGGCATAACAAAAAAATTATGCTGTGGCAGCACTAGCTCCTTGTAATTATGCTCCTGAGCGTCTTCACTGAGTTCATGATTCTTTGATTCACTGTCACTGGCAACCAGTTCACAATCAATGCGAACAAAAGACTACCAAAACAACAAACACACCAAGTGGATAAAAACACCAGAAACATGTAAGAGTGGATGGAATATTGTAACAAAAGTCAGAAAGTTTTACAGTAATGTGAGAGTATTTTCAGATCCTCTCCCGCTACGCCTCTCATGAAGGATATGTAGGGTGGCGGTTTAGGGCACTGGGGGCGGGGGTTGATATTGATTGTTGGAGTGCTGAAGAGCATATGCACAGAAAATGTCCAGCTCTTTTATCACCCCTCCCTCCTCCTCTTACTTAAGCATCCTGCTAATTGTGAGAGTAAGCCTTGTCCTATGACATCCTCTCCAGTCTACTGGATTCCTTCTCGTTCAATATATGCTATGACTATATATATATATATATATATTTTTATTTGGTTTTGTTTGTGGGTTTTTTGAGTTCTGTTTACAGTTCTGGTCCATGACAGTGGTGGGTGTACTCTGGTGTAGTGCAGTAGTGCAATGCTAGTGAATAGTAAGCATAAGTGTGTAACCCCTTGTGAATGTATTACCATGCTTCGCACATTCTCTACCATGACATTCTGTATTTTATAAACTGTAACATTCCCACCAAATATTTCTGGAATAAAATGTTGAGCCATGACTGTATCTTTTTTTTGTCCTGTCTTCAAAAAAAGAGATTTATGGAATGATGATACATGTGTAACTTTGATATAAGTGAAGAAAAATAAGTTGTTTTTAAACAGAACTGCTTCAACCTGACACAGTATACCTTAGCAGCTGGCATTTGGATCATTGTCAGACTGAATCTATTGTAGAGGCACTACATGATCGGTGTTAAGAATGGATTAATCAGTCACCAGCCCTAAGACACATATGAGAAAGAGACCCTTGGAGTTTGGTACTAGGTCTTCTGTGTACCAGAATGAAGGCTAGCTTACGGAGGAGTTGGGCATCCAATATGGAACTAAAGGCTTGATATCTGAACCACTTACAGTCATAAACCAGTCAGAAACTCGTTTGCAACCACAGAAAAGCAACACTGTGATGTATGAAACCCTAAAACACAAGAGATTGCAATAATCCCACAGCAAACTGATCTGTTTAACAAATGTGTGAATTATGGGGTCGGGCACATATATTGATTTGTCCACCCTCAGGAAGTGAGTATCTAAAATACATCAAAAAGAGTAAGCATTCACTCAAGATATAGGTGGTCATCAATGCAGGGTGATATATTAGTAGCATTGTTGCATGATACAAAAGGAGTACTCAGGCACTGTGGACTTATGAGAGGAGAGTTGGAGATGGTTGCCTATTGTATAAATTACATACATTGTACGCCCACAACAGCAATAATTTTAGAATCTTCACCATTTTGAAACACTCTCATTCCATTGTAGATGACAGTGAACAGGCCATTTGTTCATGGATTTCGACACTTACCTCAGTACACAGAAAGACCATACAACATTGCACGCAGGCAAATCACATCTGTGGTGAAAAGTACATTTGGAATACTCGATATCAGAGTGAGGTGTGTCATAATGGTGGTGCAATACACTATGCCCCATAAACGCTGTAGGAAAGTAGGATCTGCTTTCATGGTTACCCCCACTTTTTGCCTGGTGTTATGCTGTTTCTGACTAGTCTGACTGGGATCCTGCTAATCAGGCCCCCGTCTCTGTGGTTTCTCCCCTAAATTGGTTATGGCGAGTACCTAGGTACATCCCAGATTGCCTACTAGTGTACCCTTATAAGGCCCTAGTATATGGTACTTGAGGTACCCAGGGCATAGGTACAGTAGGGGTCCCCCATGGGCTGAAGGATGTATTATGCCACCCATGGGAGACCACTCAAACTGTGGCTACAGGCCTGCCATTGCTGCCTGTGTAAGCTGGTGCTAGCACCACTAACAACAGATATAGGTTTCCCTACATCTGAGGTCACTGCACTTCCTATAATTCACCCCTAAGGCAGGCCTTTTCAAACCTGAAGGCAGGGTGCCACTGCATGACTGGAACACCCCTACAACTTTCGGAGTCCATTCTTCTGGGTTGTAAGTGCATCAGCCATTACGATATATAGAGTGACCATGCATCATTACGCAATGGCTAACTCTAAACTGGCTGTAACGAACCCTGTCATGCTCGGTATAAAACATTTTGGACTCATACCCCCACACCGTACGCACCGTAAACGGTGTAGGAGGCATGATTCCATGCACTATAAATCGCCGGGAGGCCCTCAGTGCTCCCAGTACCAGTCTCCTAGAACCAGACAAAAAGCTAGGGCTGCTGGCGACCAGAGACACGATTCTGCCCTCCTGTTGCTGAGCCAAGTACGAGCAGGGAACGGCAGAACAATAGATATCGTGTCACAAGGAAGTGTGACCACCTCCTAGACAGGGTTTAGTGTATTAATACAGGGTGGTGGCGCTTGCCAGCACCACTGAGACTGCTTGAAGGGCACACTTGGTGCCCTCCTGCATACTCCAGTTCAGGGAGCCGTTGGCTCCAGCTCTGGCGCAAAACTGAACAAAAGACATGGGAGTGTCCACCCAATGTCCAGCCCCTCCTCTGGGAGGGAGCCCCTGAATCGTCACAACCCCTTCCTTAGGTAATTTAAGGGCTTACCTGTGGGTGGGTCCCTAGATTCGTTGTGGGACAAGATTCATATCAAGACACCATTTCATTGTTTGCACTGTGGGCCTGCATCTTTGGAGCGCTGCTCGAGGTCCTCTTGCGACTCCTGTGCCTCCGGCCTGTGTGTCCTTTCAAGGGTCTTCTTTTGATTCCAGGGGGTTCCTCTGCTTGGGGTGAGTCACTTGGACCTTGCTGGTCACCACACTGCACCTTTTTCGTTTACCACATTGTTTGCATTTACCAAGGCTTATTGGTGCTCCAGATGGCCACCGACCCCTCAACTCTCGACAACCGATGTGGGACAGCTCGTGAACGGCACCTGGTCTTTCACAGTGACACCAGGTCCACAGAGCTGCAGCTCCAAGGTCACCGTCAACTCTCCTATATCACCAGACATTGGTGGACATTTGTCTTCCGTGCCTCCTGGTCACTCCTGAGTGGCACAGACTCTGGTCTCTCTGCTTGCAGGTACTTCTCATCTTGAATCCACCTTTGGGTTTCACCACCGTCAACTCTCCTGCATCAACCGACATCAGTGGGCATTCGTCTTCCTTGCCTCCTGGTCACTCCTAAGTGGCATAGACTCTGTATTCTCTGCCTGCAGGTACTCCTCATCTTGAATCCACCGTTTTGTGTTTGACCGGACACTTTCACCTTCTTTCCCAACGGCATCTTCCTAAAGTCCTCCATTGAGTTAGACAGTGGTTTCCGATGCACTTCGCACCTATGCACCCGTCTTCCCTGGTGAAGGTATCCTGGTTCCTAGGGTATCCACGGGTGGGGTGGCTCTCCAATCTTCTGTCTTTCATGGGGTTTCTTCAGGGTCCAGTGGTAAGGGTCCTTCTTTAAAATTGCAACTGCGACTTACCCATTGACTTGAACCGAGCACGTGTTTTTTTTTCCCACTCTGCACACGGCCTCCGTGGGGTTCCTGATTACTTACCACGGGTGGTTCCTTGGGTCTCCAGCACTTCCAAGTCTTCTTGGTATAGTATAGACTTGGATCGTGGTTCGAATCCCACTATTGTAGTATATGGTGTGCTTCCCCCTGGTGACCTCTGTGTATATTATGCTATTTACCTGTTTTCTTCGCAAACTATTGTGTGCATTGTGTACACCTCCGGGTAGGATGCATTTTTATGTGTTAGTGGGTACCTTATAATAAATCCATATTTTTATAAATACACTGTGTGGTTCTTTTTCACTTAATCTATACTAATAAGATCGTGTTCTGATAAACAAGCTGCTTTACACTCCTTCTGGACCAAGCCTGAAGGCTACTCTCCACAGCTACCATTTATAGAGCTTTCTAAGTTTGTCTAAGACCACTAAAATCACCATAAGAGTTGGCTGGATCAGTGCAGGATGCTACACTTACATAAGTGAGCACCCTATACTAAGCCAGCCTCCTACAGATGTCTTGTAAAATATTAGCCTTTGCAACAAGGATAGGCCTACCTCTTCAACCTGAAAATGTAGATTTTGATGAACCACTCGTTGCTGCTAGGTTCACAATTTGCGAATTGGTCCTAATCACACATTGCAAATTCATTATTTTGCAATTGCAAATCCTTTAGTTTGATAATAGGGAAAGTTGCATGATTGTGCACTTATGTTTGTAAACTTGAAATACTACTTCGATAATTGTTGCTAAATGCGTTTTGCAATTCTACTCCTTTGTAGACTACGGCCTAAGTTATTAAAGGCGGCCCCTGCTAGATTCAAGGTAATGTGCCTATCATACATGAAAAGTGGTCATATTGATCCAAAGTCTTAAAGTTTTGTATTCACCCACAAGTTTAAACGTGTGACATTGCCTTCTAAAACATCCTGCCCAAGAAGTCTTTGTTGTACTTTATCTCTTGTAATTGTTATCCACATTCATGGAAGCCATTAGTATTAATATATGTCAAAATATTTTTCTGTTCCCCACCCCCCCTTGCTATTTCCCTTTCTTCGCTTTTCCCCTTTGACCCCGTGTTCTACCCACAATGGAATGTTCAGGCGTCTGTCCTAGTATGTTGGGATCAGAATGTTGGCATTGTTGCGAAGTGACTTGGAGGTGTCAGTTGGTAAATAATAAAGGTTTTGCCACAGTCCCGGCTTAGACCTGCACCTTCCCCAGCAATATGTTACTGCCAGTCTGTCGCACTGACTGGCACAGCTGCTGTTTCGCTTGCAGAAACTCATTGTTTGGGGTTGTCCATTTTGATCGTGATTCAGTTACTGCACAGTTGGCATTTGGCAGAGGGGAGGCAGTGTGACTCGACTCCTATGGATCCCCAGGGGTGTCTGCTCTTATGCTGACATGTTTCCTGAAGTCACAGACAAGGAGCCTGTCACGCTGACTGGCACAGTCTGGGTTATCACATGCCATCTGCTCTGGGAGCCTGAGATTATCTTCAGGTGAATTATACGCTTTCAGAGGGCACCAACACAGAGCCTGTCACTCTGACAGTCACATCTTTGTTTTTGTGGCCGTTTTAGTGTTTCGCCCCTGGAAAAGACAGCGCAAAGCCAGTGACACTGAAAGGCACATAGTTGGAATTGGCTGCCTGAGTTTATGCCTCAAGTATAAGGGCGTGCTGTCATTATGTTTAAATTGGAGCACTTGGGCCCAAAGCGAGCATAGCTGTGCAGAGCCTGTCACGCTGACAGGCACAGCTCAGTTGGGCTGCGGCAGTGGAATGTGGTTAGTTGCACCACACATCCACTGGCGGAAAGCCTGAGCGCCATCAGGCAGTCATTTTGCTGCAAAATTGCTTGGGAGGGAAGGGGCAGACCAGACACGAAAACATTTTGTGTGTGAAAAAGGCTGCTTTATTGAAACAGGTGCACATTACAAATACCAACCTGGCAACTTCCTAACAATCCTAAAACCTCGCTATACATGCCCCCACCTTACCATTCACATATTAACAACATTACAATGTTTTGCAGTTAACATATAAACTTCTAGTAAACCAACATCCTATGCCTGCCTTTCTAAAACTGTAAAAAACCAAACGTCTACAGCTCATCCTTAAATTACTTGCCTACCCTTTTCCCTGCCCATGCTCCCAACTTTCAAGGCTAACCAAAAACGTCTGGCAAACTTTGAATACCCTGCCACCAGAAAAGGGGTGAGTGACACTACCCATTTTCTGCCCCCCATTCCTGGTTTTCTCACAGGGCCCACTGCCTGAGTGCCCCATCACATTTAAAGTCCTGGACAGGACCTCTCTGACCTCCAAAAAATACAAATCCATAGCTATCCTGGAGAGGTGTACGCCATCGCCTCCTGAAAGTCTACGGCATCAAAACGTATCTGCGAATGGCAAATCCTGCCAAAACCCAAACGCCCACAAGAACGGATTGACATCTCCTCGCCACACCCTTCGCGGAAGAAACTCAGTCCATAAAACAAAACAACCTGCCCACTGCTCCTTAATCAAGGCCAAATCTCTTTTCATGCTCCGCATCAGAACCATGCCCTTCTTACACAGGTCATTCTCGCCAAGATGTTACACCAAAATATCGGGGCACCTGCCGCCCACAAACATCCTATGTAAACAGGGGATTAGTCCCTTCCAAAACATGCCCCCTTTGCCCTGCCTCATAACTTTACACTAAAGTTTGTTAAACCTAAGTTTTGGTCAAAATAACTCTGCTACGACTGTACTTGAGCCCATTTTATGAATGAGTGTCCCACAACCCAAATATTCATCATCTCTGCATACAGGCCGGGCACGGAACCTGAAATGAGAAATGGTAACATGAGTCTCATACATTGCTGCCCACCATGCGCGCAAACCCTCTTCCCTTCTCACGTATCCGACTTCCAATGGCCCAAACGCATAATATCTTCAGCGCCCAACCCATGATGCTGCTCCAATACGGAAGGAGTGCGTCCCATACCCTGCTCTGTCCACCCCAATGCGATGCAAACCTTTACGCAAAACTGCCACTGGTAAGCCGTTACTCTGTCCACTTTCGCTTGTTTAAATACCAAACCCGCTGACCTTCCTGATAGGCTAAACCAATGTGACGTCCACCTAACTGGCAGGTCGATGTGAGGTTTACTGACTGTAAACGGACCCATTTTCCTATCCCTCTCTGATCTGTCTTAGACCGACGCAACCATATTTGTAACTCAGTTGCGTGCGGGCCCACTTCCTGCCAAAACACTCCCCCTCCCTTTTTGTTACCCAGAAGTTCCGATACTCTAAAGGCCCTGAAAAACATCCATACCATCAGCGTCAAAAACAGACATGTTTCTAATTCATTCTTACATGTTCCTGGCAGTACCTCCAGTACCCTTCTCAACAGCCGCCAGAACAACAGCTTCCTGAGATTCTGCCCTGCTTCTTGCTCCCCGGCCCAACCTTCTGATATTCTCGTTCCTAGTTCACCTACGAGGGGATTAGCCCCATAAGAGCTTCCCCATGAAGGCAATACCTGCTAGCTTCCCAGCTATTGTGACCCTCGACAAACCTTAATCTATGCGGTCCAATGTGAATTGAATGACATCTTCAGTCCGCCGCCACTTCTCGGTACGCAACTGGGTGCCCGACCACAGAAATTCCTTTCATGCCAAAATGTGGGCCACCCTAGTTTATTCTGCTAATAACCCCACCACCATTTGTAGCATCCTACGTTTCCTTCATACTACAAATGCTGCGGCATTGGGGTCCTACCGGCATCCTTGGCCAGCCCACAGAATCTCCCCAACTGTGGACGAGACACAGCATCCGCTATGTCACTGTCCACGCCAGGCATGTGTAAAGCCCTAAAAGCTTTATTGTGTCTCAATCAGCCCAACACAAATACTCCTAGCAGTTTCAAGACCTGCTCGTCCTTTGTACACTTGTGATTCACTATCTCAACTACAGCCATATTGTCCACCCTGAAAAGAACTCTTATGTGCTGATTGCTCCCCCCACAGTGTTACTGTTACCACTAAGGGGAAGAATTCAAAGAAAGCTATGCTCCAGCTGCCGTCCCTCCAGTGCACGGGCCATTGCTCTGCCACCACTTCCCTTGCCAGAACAAGTCAAAACCCATGCTGCCTGCTGCTTAAGAAAATATTTGCACATCCTATGTTAGGTCTTCTTCTCTCGCCAGCGGTACCCCATTAAAAGACTAAAAAAAACATTCCACATCCGCAAATCCTCCTTCACCCCAGCTGAAAGCCAAACATGATGGTGTGGTAAATGTCACCCTGACAGTGCCTGCCCCAATCTCCTAAAGAATGCCCTCCCTGTTCTCACTACTCTGCACGCAAAATTAAAAGGACCCAAAAGGATCTGTATTTGTTTGACATTCACTTTCTCCTGGGATAGCATGTCCCACAACAATTCCAACATTTTCTTTCTTTTATCCTCTGGGAAGCGTGCCCTCATTGCTCCAGAGTCAATCTCGATGTGCCAAAAATACAGCGCCGTGCTGGGGCCCATTGTCGTTTCAGGTGCCAATGGCACCTCAAGCTCACCCATCAGCTTCTTGGAACCTGACCTGCGCCTTCTGACATTCAGTGGAGGCAGGGGAGCCTACAAAGAAAAGATTATCCAGGTAGTACGTCGCCAGCTGGTGCCCTGTGCGCCGTGAAAATAGCCACTGTAGAAACGTGCTTAAGTGCTCAAACAATGCGCATGAAATAGAGCAGTGCTTTGTCCTCGTACCGTTTTCCTTCAAAATGGATACCCAGAAGATCCAAGCCATCTGGATGGACTTGAAGCAACCGAAAAGCTGATTTTATAGCACATTTTTCCATTTTGCAGCTTCGCCTGCCGTCACTACCAGGCCAACTGAGTAATAGGATACCGTTGGTACCTCCTCATCGAAATAATTATTGACTGAAATCCCTTCCGGCCATGACAGATGCTGTATCAGTCTGTATTGCCATGGCTCACTTTTTTGGCACCACCTCGATGAGGGAGATGATTAGATTCTCCGTGGGCCAGTCCTCGAAGGGCCCAGCCATCCTCCCCTCCCTCACCTCCTTATCTAGTTTTTCCTGCACTATCTGCTTGTGTTCACTGGCTGATCATAAATTCTCTGCCCATCTTCTCTGTCTTGGATACATGTAACTTAGACAAAACACATAACTAAACCCATTTCTCAAAACCTGTGCTGCCCCTTGATCTCCGTAGCCCTGTAACCCTGCCTCCACCTTCTCCAGTTTAACCGGAGTACGAGCCTTTCGTCTCAGGCCCTTGGGGTCCCTTACCTCCCCGCGCGCCCAAAAACTGTTGCTGATGCCCCCGTTGTTACCTCTTGACTGGTGCCATTGCTGCCTTCCCTGCTGATAACCGCCCCGCCCCAAAGCAGTTGACCAGCATGTACCGGCCTCCATTCATGGTGAAACGTACTATAATCACATGTGCACAATACTTTGTTGAAATCCGAGCAGGCCCCCTCTGTTCCTGTCTGACTTTTCCCTGTACCTCCTACCCCTCCCCAGGTGGGTCTTCCCTGAAAGGGCCGTTAAAGAATAGGCAGACCACTGCCGTAAAGATGGTCTTCCCCCCGTTTAGCACCCCCCCCATCGTATGCTGCCACAAGTCCGTGTCCAGTTACCCCCATTTTGCAACTGGGTCCCATGCTAATCGCACTTTAAATTCCTCATCATACGGTGCCCATGTGTATTCCCCTCCTGTATTTTGTGCCTTTCTGATGACATCCACGTATTTAAATAATGCCACGCAACTCTCTGGGTATTTTTCACAGTTTACACGTGCATGTATCAGGAAGGCTGCTGTCCAGTTCTCTGTTGTCAACTGGACCCTCGGCCAATTCATATTCTTCTTTGGACCCTTACTAAGACCTCACCTCCCTATGTAAAAGCTTAAGCATTTCAACATATTCTCCCTTCCAAATGCGCTTCTTCGTTGCCAGCATCAGTTGCACCCCTAAAGGTTTCGTCACCCCCATGTATGGTAAGTTCTTGATTTTTTGTACTTGCTCTCTGGCCCCTCTCTCCTGTCCCCTTTCTTCTCACTGTCTTTGGCCGCCTTCACTGTGTTTGTGCCACTCTTTAGCCCCCTTCGTGTCCCCTGTCTCACTTGTGCCCACTCAATGTCTGTGACGTACTTTCCTTTTCTTAACCTACATCTTCCTTCTTCCTGCCTTTCTCCCCTCCCCCTACACCCACCGACACCATCAATGGCTTTGCTTTAGCGCTTGTGGCCTTACCTGGCTCCAAAAGGGGAGTGCCCGTATAGTTGCTGTCCGCCTCGCCATTTTCCCCCGAATTTTCAGATGTCCTTGCTGGCCTCCCCGCAGGACCCAACGCCCTCCGTGGCCTCTCCGCTGGCCCCTGAAAAATACTATTCGAAACGTTAACGTGTAGTGCCACCCCTCCCCCCATCTTGTTCATCTTCCTCCTTTAACTCGCCTTAGGCTTTCTTTCTCCAAATCTAATTCCATCTGTCCCAGCTCTTGGAGCCACTCGTCATTTATCTCTCCCTTTTAGGCCCTACCGGGCCCGCATCGCCAAAGCCGCTGGTAAAGCTGACTGTACCCGCTGGTACTCCTCCAGTAACCCCATCTGTCTAATTGTTTCTCCTTGCCCCAGCGGTCCACTGAGAACCGCCGGGTGTTGGGGCAGGGAGGTCGTTCTGTGCCTACTTTTTCTGGCCGTGAAGGGCTCCCCTGCAGGTATCGGGCATGCCGTTCTGGGCTCCACCCTCACCCTCGGCACCACTGAACCGCCCCCACCTGTGCCAAGTCTGCCGTGCTGCGCTGCTCCTCGCCCTGCAACAAAAACATCTGGTCTGATGTGCTGGTTCCCTACCTAGCCTACCCTCCGCTTCTTGACCTGTCTTCTATTCCCTTGTACCTGTCTCCCTTCACGCCCAAACTCCCTTGCCAACTTCCTTACGTCATCATCGCCCTCCTCGTCTCCGCTCCACTCTAGATTATGAAGATGTAAATGTAGTCATTCAAACAGTTTCACCCACTCCTTCCAGGGTAATAGTGGATTCCCTATATCATTTAGAGAAGGATACTTGCAGCTAGCATGTTTGCAAGTATAGATCAGGATGGTTTTTATGAATATATGAATTACTAAGTAATTAATCCATCTGGTACAGCATTCAAACACTTCAGATATTTACCCAGGAGTGTCAAAATGTAATAGAAATATGCTCCTTTACCAACACCAATGTTGTGTAATGACACCCCAAAAAAAATTACAACCAGTTTATTAGCTTTACTCCCAATATGGCTTCCAAAAGCACGCAAAGTACTGGTCCACTCCTGCAAAATACTCCACAGGAAAAGGGAACAAGTCATAGGGGTGCGGAGCTCAAACTTATTAAGATGCTGGTTGAAAACGGGTGAATGGAACCACTACAAGGCAGTTCCTAAAGAGATCAGCATAACAAATCCTCTGACAAAAACTTGAGATTAGTAACTCTTCAACTAATCGCCAGATAAGGATATGCGCTCCTCCTTGGTAAAAAAAACATACATCAAATGTAAAAAGGCGTGTGCTGTGCCTGTCAGCGCATTGCTACACAAGGAGAGTGTGGGGGCAGCTGACCACCGGGAGGTCTGCCCCCCAGGCAGATTTGGAGGGGACAGGGAGGCCTCCATTTTATATTGGTTTGGACTATGTAGCTATTGCAAAACCAAAGGGGATGAAGGACGGAGTGTTGAACATTGCAAGGACTCATCCGCAGTCAGATGATCTGGGTTTAAACCATCAACATTCTTTAGCTCACTCCGCCACCCCAGTTCAGACATGGCCGTATGCAAATCAGTCTGCTTGTTTGCGGTCCAGGGAAGAAATGGTTAGGCAGTTCGGGCTGGACTGTTCCCATGAGGCACAGGTTCAGACTGATTTGCATATGGCCATGTCTGAACTGGGGTAGCGGAGTGAGCAAAAGAATGGTGATGGATTAAACCCAGATCAGTTGACTGGGGGTGAGTGCTTGCAATGTTCAACACTCCGTCCTTCATCCCCTTTGGTTTTGCTTTGTTCGCCCTAAGTTGGCAGGGTATGCCCAGACGTGGGTCCCTTGTTTTGAAAAGTAATGTTATTTCACTGTACTTAGAGGCCTTTCAAACGCATGTAAATTTTGAGTGTTATGTGATTCTTTGGTACGTGATCTGTTGGTAAGATATACTAATAATATGAGTATACAGGAGAAATTACTTGCTCACAACCCGAATCTAAAAGAAGCTGTAAAACTCACAAAGAGCATAGAACACACAGTTAAGTGCATAATTGTCTAGCTACGTGGCAGGTGATTAGCCAATTTCTTCAGCCGCACAGCAGGGCCTGCGTCATAGTCGGAGTGAGTGCCTCGTTGGATACTTGGACTCAGGCTCCAGCGATCTGTCAGCCACACAGCAGGTGCTGCGTCGGTTCTTCGGCTGCATCAGGGTGATGCATTGGTTTTCAGCTGCACAACGGTGCTGCATCAAGAAAAACAGGCGCTGAAGGTTGATGTATGGATTTTATTATCTCTTTGCAGCAAAACCAACTACAATGGCCCAGAATTGGAATTGGCACCAGTGGCAGGTCAGAACCCCCAGCGGAGGAGTTTAGGGGCTGCCGGTGAAGTCTTTGGTGGCCCAGAGACTTCTTAACAGGAGGCAAGCACACACAATCCCTTGGACAACCTTGGTAAGCAGGATACAGAAGAAAAGTCCAGTTCTTTCACTGCCCGAGACAGACCCTGCAAGCAGTAGTCCAGCACAACGCAGCAACAAGCAGAGTGGCAGTTCCCCTCCTAGAGCTTCTCCAGCTCTCCTTCTTGGCAAAATCTCCTCTTATTCCAGAAGTGTTCTGAAGTTATGGTGTCACAGCTCCAGTACTTCTACCTGTTTCTGTCTTTGAAGTAGGCTAACTTCAAAGGGAAGTGTTTGTAGTGCACAAGACCCTGCCTTTCACTGACATGGCTCCAGACACACAGGGGAGTTGAGAGAGCTTTGTGTGATGACAGGTACAGCCCTATTTAGGTGTCAGTGACAACTCCTCCCACCACTCAAGATCTTTCAGCTTAATGATGGGCCATAAGGATATGCGGGGCACACCTCAGCTCCCTTTGAGTGACTGTCTAGAGTGAATGCACAAACAACCCAACTGTCCCCCTCCCTCAGATGTGGATTCCACGGACAGGCAGAGGCACAGAATAGTATAGCAAGAAAATGCCCACTTTCTTAAAGTGGCATTTTCACCTACACAGTTAAGTTCAGGGAATCCAATCTCCAAATCTCTATCTCTTCCCAATTGGAAGCTACACTTGTAAGAGGCTACAAGCCAGCTCCAATGATAACCTATGGGAGAGATAGTCTTTACAACAGTGAAAAATTAAATTGGCAGGATTTCACTATCAGAACATGTAACACACACCAGCATGTGTCCTACCTTTTAAATAAACCAAAATAAAAGGCTCTCTTGGGTGAAATTTATTGTAATGTCTATTTTACTATCGCACACTACCACAGTCATGCACACTCAATCAAAAAATCCATGCGCCAAGGTAGGACCGGAGCAATCGCGTATTTTTCCGAGCCAGGTCCGACTAGTGGTGAAGGCACCCTGGGACTGCATTCATATGAATAAAACAAGCCCAAAAAAAAGCCTGAGTAATATCCCCAGAGGTGCACTTTGACAAGTATTTCGGATTCCCACACAGGAGCAAGACTGCGGGGAACACTCTAAGAATTTGGAAGCAGTAGAGTTGAATTCATGCACTAACTTTAATGAAGAAGCATATAGGACTGGGACCTGGAGCCCGAAGGAGCCCCGCTCATATCGATTGGAGAGCATAAAACCTCTGGTCTGTCCTGGGAATGATTTAGGAACTTACAAGAGCGACTGTTAAGAATAATATCACCGAAATGTGTCGACGCCTTTGGTCTTTTAAATTGGTTGTATCCAAGGAACTTGTTAATGTCCAATAGAATATAGGGGGCTGTGCACACTTTAACAAATAATAATACGAATTCCATAGGAAGCAACCCATTCTAGATGTGATCATTTGTTTGCACTGAATCTTGTGTCTCTCACTGGTTTTATTAATACAGTTTTGTGTTTATGTAAATTTTTAATGCATTGTACTTTTTAATTTCTGAATTTTGATATAGACATTTTTGGAATAAACAAAGAACCTTTCTTAATGCATTTCCTTGTTATATCACATGTATTATAATTGACTATTAGGGTCTGTTTTTTTTTTTGATTGAGTGTGCATGCCTGTGGTAGTGTGCGATAGTGAAATAGACATTACTGTGTTTGAAAAATTTTACCCAAGAGAGCCTTTTATTTTGATTTACCTGTGGTACCCCTTCTCTTGGTCAGGGGGGTCACTCCCTTCTTTTTTGAGCTACCTTTTAAATACACTGCACCCTGCCCATGGGGCTACCGTGGACCTACCTTAGGGGTGCCTTACATGTAGTAAAAGGGAAGTATTGGGCCTGGCAAGTGGTTGCCTTTGCCTGGTCTACATGACAGTTTAAACTGCGCTCAGACACTGCAATGACATACCTGTGACTTGGTTAGTGGAGTGGTGTGGCTCACTGGTTAGAGGCGGCAGACCCGGAAGCAGAAGACGGCCCAAGACCAGGGTTCTATTCCCGACGCGGCAGGGTCGAGGACCAGGGTCAGCGGACTCGATAATTCTCGCCTCGGTGCCTACTCTAACCAGGGATCACACTCGGCAACTCTGGGCATTAGCTTGGCTCATCTCCACAACGGCCCCCCACATACGCCGGGGATGCCTGGTTTCGCCTTGGAGATACCCAGTAGGGACCATCTCACAGGGAAAGCCAGGACGGGTTCCCCAGCGGTCTACAGCGCAGAGATACTCCTTCGGGAGTCAATTCTAGCGCTTTAGAAACCCACAATTAATTAATTAATTTGGTTGCAGGGCTACTCATGTGGGTGGCACAATTAGTGCTGCAGGCCCACTGGTAGCATTTGATTTACTTGTTCTGGGAACACACAGTGCACTTTACTAGGGACTTACCAGTAAATAAAATATGCCAATCATGGATAACCAATCACAATCTGCAAAGAAAGCACAGGCACTTTAGCACTGATCAGCAGTGAAATAAGTGCCCAGAGTTCTAAAACCAGAAAAAACGAAATGCAGCACACAGTCAAAAACAGGAGGTCAGAAGCAAAAAGACTGGGGAAAACTCGCATAAGATGCCAGGCCTACCACTAACCACCTGCCAAAGTTTGGAAAAATACAGAAAGTAAACAAATATATGCAGCGAGTAAGGAGGAAACACAATACAATATGCATGCCCAGCTTGCACGATTGTATTAGAAGGTGAAGACGTTACAGTTTTTGCAGACTCGTGTTCACCATACACTTTTATAGAGAAACATGTATACGAGAAATATGATTTCTAAAAAAAAAAAAAGGTTACAGTTTGCAAGATGTCGATATAAATCCCAGTGGCTATAACAGGGATCCTTTTCCTTTGCTCGATATGGCCACAATGAGAATAAAGTTTAAGGAATGTTTCACTTTTAGAAAGATACATGTAACTGCACAGGGATCCAACGTATTAGGGAAATGAAGTTAGACCCCCAGCAATCCTGAACAAGTACTATGTGAAAGGTCGTACACTGGCAAAGACATTTGTAAAGAATTTTTGGAATTTTTTAACAACAAATTGGGATGTTTAAAAAGCTACCAACACAAGATAAAACTGAATTTGGAAGAACAAGGGGTAATTGAGCAAATTGAAACTCAGAGAGCAAGCGCCAATTGCAGTTACCAATAAGGCTGAGGGTAAAGGGATTAGATTATTTGTGTACCACAAGGACCTTAACTTAAGCATTTGGGTAGATTGGTTCCCCCTTCCCAAAATAAACGAAATGTTGAGCATGATGGGTAGTGCTAGTTATTTTAGTGTAATTGACCTCTCGCAGACATATCATCAAGTTGAGTTCCTCACAAAACCAAAATCTTACATATCATTTATAACCACTTTTGAAGCCTACATGTATCGAAGAATGCATTTTGGTATAGCTTCCGCTGCTGCAGTCAATTTTTCAATTTCAAAACACTTTATTCGGTTTTCTTATGCAAAACCATAAAAGAAGATAGAAATTACAGAAAAACGGCTCTCTATAGAGTTCCTCCGGCAACAGAAATAGTCAGGCCATTATACTGGGGAAAGACGACAGCAGCCTGTGTGTGGTAAACTTTTATAACTCAAGTAACAAGAGTGAGGGATGCAGGATCACCGAACTGCAAAATTTTATTAATCGGTGTCGTGGCCCAAATAGAAAGAACTTTCTTCTTGCAGGTGATTTTAATGTGCACCCTTGCGGCGATCCCATGTCAATAGCGGAGTTACATTTTGAGCACACAAAACAGGGAAATGCATTGAACCTCATGCTAGATGAGCATGACCTGATGTTTACTATGAGTATAGTGCCACCGCTGACTACACAAATGGAACCCACGTTTAAGGGTAGAAATCATGGAACCTTTACAGATTTTATTCTAGCTTCTAGACCTATTATGACCCATGTTATGGACTTCTGTGTAATTCCAAGTGCACACAGCGATCATAACCCAGTCTGTGTGTCATTAGGAGGGTATTTCTTGACAAAAAAGTATAAAATCTCTAGAGGTAACATGCTGCAACCTATTAATGGTGGTCGGCGTATTAAGTGGAATCAGGTTATCCCGTCCCTCTTCCTTGATAGACTTAAGAAAGAGTGCGCAGCCAATTTTCAAAGCTGCCTTAGCGATGAACCTTTGGACGTGGGAGTCCTTAAAGCTTTTGAGTGTATTGCATTTAAGGTAGGAGAGATGTTGCACGCCCCGGAGGGAAAACTCCATCTGGAGATCCTAAATGGTTTTGCCATAACTGCTCTAAAGCAGCTAGAGATTTGAAAATGGCCCTTAGAATTACCCCCCGGAATAGATTCCTGATTAGCACATTGTAATTGTAATTTATATAGCTCATTATCACCAACGGTCTCTAAGCGCTTGCTTTGGGAACCCGTCCTGGTTTTTCCCTGTGAGATAACCCGTACTGGGCACCCCCAAGGTGAAAGCCAGGCATCCCGCCGCGGGGGTCCATAGCGGAGATTAAGCAAGCTATTGCCCGGAGTTGCAGAGTGTGAACCTGTGATTCGAGCAGGCACCGAAGCGAGAATTATCGAGTCCGTGGACATTTTGGGCTCAAGACCCTGCCGCGTCGGGAATTGAACCTTGGTCCCGGGTCTGACCTCTGCTTCATGGTCTGCCTCTTCTAACCATTGAGCCACACTTCTCCACTTGAGCCACACCTCGGCTAATCTATAAAAAACCCTGGCTAAAAGGAAAATGGAGCTGAAAAATGCACTATGGAGGGAGCTTTTAGACCCCTCGACCTTATCAAGCAGCTCAAGATTTTGGTCCACAATTAACCGTTCGACGTTATTAACACCAGAAGAAGTTGGGTCCAACATCACGGAGGAAGAGTGGGTTTCCCACTTTTCCCTAATCTTCCAAGACATAGCTGCCCACCCCGCTCAGCCAAAAAAGATGATGGGGTTGGACGTGATGGTGTTCTCAGAATTGGAAGTGATGGAGGGAATTAATAACCTTTCAAATAAGAAGGCACCAGGTCCTGATTGTATCCCCCCCGGTCTATTTAAATCTAACCCTCTATTTTGGGCTCCTATCTTGGCAGCAGTGGGAAATGCCGCAGCGAAAAAGGGTTGCCCTCCATCCTGGGGAGTATCAACTATAGTACCCGTATTTAAGAAGGGTGATCGATCTTGCACAATTAATTTCAGGCCCATCTCCCTGATTGATTCCATTGTTAAAGTTTTAGGGAGTGTTATATTGAAGAGGTTGACTACATTGGCGGAGGAGAAAGATATTATATCTGACATTCAGTATGGGTTCTGTACGGGGAATTCAACTATGGCTCAATGCCTAAACCTTTATCGGATCTTGGGTAAATACACACTCTCACGTCCAGGGACCATCTACATGGCCTTCATGGACCGCTGCTGCAGTCTTCGAAAGAATAATGCAGCAAATTTTGGAAGGTATCAAAAACGTTCTTGTTTTCCAAGAGGATGTACTCATTTATAGTAACTCAGAAACTGAACATAACGGTACCTTAAGGTCAGGTTTTGCAGTTCTAAAGGAAGCGGGGTACCTGGCCAAGATGGCAGGCGGCTAGGATGCATTTCCTGATCGCTCCGAGCCGCCGCCAACTTTAGCATACCTTAAAGCCCAAGGAAAAATATGCTGCAAAGGGTCCGAGCTATACGAGACCAGCACTAGACATCACTATTAATATCAGCCTGTTCTATTCTAATCCCCGTGCATTGGGTCTGGGATGTGACCCATATGCATCCCACAATAGTGATTGAGAATCACTTATAACCAAAGAAAAAAAATTGACTCCGCACCGAAGTTCATAAATATATAATGTGTATAAATGTTCTAGTACATCAAGTCACACCAAACAGCACAATGCAACAAGGTGCGTGTGCGACCGGAAGATTGGTGTAACTTTGGAGGGCTACAACCGACTCGAACATTACGAATGGACCGTATTGTGGTCTCTTGTTGATCTTAACGCAAAAGAATTAGGAGGGACATCCTCTGTATCTAACAGATCGGAGCTTCTACTCGGCAGTTTCGACGTTTTCACAATTAGACGTCATTTCTGAAAAAAGTCATCAAGTGTGGACGTTGAGAAAATATTTGGGTTATACTCAGTACCTTAGGGTGAAGATGATGACAATCTCATGATTAATACATGGTTCCATCAGTGCTGTTGCTATTTGAAGGGTGGCGTGAACACTTGTCAAAACATAACATTCAAGCCCTGAAGAAGTCCCAAGAGGGATGAAACGCGTTGGCGGCAAGCAATTCTGTAGTATTTTAAAGAAATAAAGTATCTGAATAATAAAGAACGAAATAACCTTCAATCAAGTTTCTGAGATTGCTTATCCTTGGGAAGCCTTTCATTGTTGCATTGTGCTGTTTGGTGTGTCTTGATGTACTAGAACATTTATACACATTATATATTTATGAACTTTGGTGCAGGGTCAATTTTTGTCCTATACCTTAAAGTTCACCGGCTCCCTCTGCACTGACCTCGGTGTGTGTGTCGGAGATGCCTGATTCCACGTGACACCCGTTGGTCCAACCGGGAGCAGAACGACAACGTACTTGGCGGCACCCAAGAGTCCAGGAGTGACGGCCGCGTGGGCCTGAGTGCAGCCCCTGGCCTGTAAATTGAACGAGACAGGACCCCGCAGCGCTCACAGGATGCAAGGTGAGGGCAGAGACATCGGCCCTGCTGGTGCCCGATTAGGGGGGTGTGCCTCCCCGAGTGCATGGGCCCGGCGGGAGGAGCTGAGCAGGGGTGTGGCGCCGTGACACCAAGCCGGGAGGCCTAGCCATCATCCCCCCATAGAACGAAGGGCAGCCGGGGGGCCTGTGCCACATCATGGTGCCCACCCTGCGGATTACCCGCCTGGCTCCTTGTGCCGGCTCGATCGTGTTCCCAACGCACCTGCCCTACACTTGAAGAAGGCCGGGTGGAAGATTGGAGCCTACACTACGGGACTTCCTGTGGCTTGTGAGGGGCCTACTCCCGTGTGTGAGTCACAGTGAGATCCCTCTGCCTCTCCCGGGAGCTCAGCCATGCGCACCGGCCCCCCAATTGCCAAACACAGAACAGCACCGGGGGTTTGGGAGAGGTAGCGGACTTTCACCCATCCAGCCTGTAATTGGAGGGCCCCTGAGCCAAAGCGGGCCCTAGGGGTCAAAGGCTGAATTGGGCTGGTCGGGCCAGACCTGCCCCAAGGGTCCCTGCCTCACGACAGCAAAGAAAGAGTCGCAGTACGGCATTCGGATTGACCTGGTTGTGTGCCCTTAACCAAGTACTACACCCACTAGCTTGACACGTGGCTGGAGCCACACACCTACGCCCCACTCTTGGGCTCACAGGAGGACCGTTTAGAGACTTTAGCTCCTCCGGTAATGGGACAGTGAGGACCGCTGAATGCACTGCAGCTCATGTGCCCCACGACTGGATAACTCCAACATGGGCCTGAACACACGCGCAGAAGCCGGGGCCATGCGAAGGAGCATGGAGGGCACTCGCTTCGACCTTCGTTCACTGTATTGCGAACACCGAGAGCTCCTAAGCAGCAGGCTTCCCAGAGTCACTACACAAGATCTGCGACAGCACTGGGGGTCACTCGAAAACATACCCAGTGCTGGTCCACCACTGATGACGATACACATAGGAACCTAACAGCATGGCGGTGAACAGATCTAAGAAGGACCGCTCCCTTAACGACATGATCGGAAAGCAAAGTGGCGCCACTACAGAGGAGAAGCTCGCCAGCACAGGCACTGACCCAAAATCAGACCCTTAAGATGGGGACGTTCCGGTGACTAAGTCCTTTTTGGAATCACTGTCCACCTCGTTGCGAACGGATCTGCAGGTGATGAATCTGGACCTGACCGCGTAGCTGCGTGAAGTGCGTCGGAATGTGGATGAAGTGGGCAGGAGTGGCCTCACCTGAGGATAGAGAGTCTACTCGAGAAGAAGACCTGGGATGGTTTCAACAAGAGGTCCTGAGGTTGAAACAGCAACACATAGACTTCCAGGCACACAATGAAGGCCTGGAGAATCGCTCAAACCTTAGGGGTCCTGTACCCTGACACTCACACGCTGCCTTTGCAGGCTGCGTGTCTTGGTGCAGAACAAAGTGAAGAGTCAACATGGCACACATCCCTGTGTGCCATGCCTACAATCCATTGCCCTGACATAGATCAGTCACCCTCTAGCTGGGTGCACTTTACCAGTGGTGAGGGTACAGGTGCAAGAGCCCTGTACCCCTAAAGTGTTTAAGTCCAGTCTTAGACAATGTAATTTCAGTGCTGCCATTAAGAGTATATGGTGCTGGGAGTTTGTCATTACGAACTCCACAGCACCACAATGGCTACACTGAAAACTGAGATGTTTGGTATCAAACGTCTCAGCACATTAAACCCACACTGATGCCAGTGTGGGATTTAATGAAAAATGCACACACAGGGTATCTTAGAGATGCTCCCTGAAAACTAACCTACAACTAGTGTCCAGGCTGAGTGGCTGCTTTCAGCTGCCACCACCAGCCATGTTTCTGGACCCCTGGGCCGAGAGCCTGCTGCTCTCTGGAGCCTGAAACAATGCACATCCTGGGACGAGGTGCTAAGCTTCCTCCCCCAGGATCGGCAGTGTTCACGAAGGAGAAGCTTCAAAGGCTTGCCGCCTTTATGAGCTTTCCCAGGCCACTTGCTGCTCTCAGCAACTGGTCCCCACTGGTTCTGACCCCCACTTTTGGCGGGAGAACCGGCGGGAAAAACAAGCGTGGAAGAGAGGTGTGTCCACCTCTGCCAACTCCACTCCTCAGGTGGGGGAGGCGAGGTGAAGCACAACTCTCAGTCCACGCCATCTTGAAGATGGGGACTCAGCCAACCAGGGACAGGCTCATGCCCCCCTCCACTGGAGGGTGCCATAATAGGGGGTATACCCACCTGAGCGAAGGGACCCATTGGTCCCTACCTTTTACCTACCAGTAATCTAGTATTTAGGGGCACCCCTGTACCTTGCTTCCTCAGACCTGCAAGAAGAAGACGAAGGACCCAACCGCCGTGCAGCAGCTAACAAGAGGAAGACACCCGCTGACTTGGCCCCAGCTTTACCGGCCTGTCTACCCTCGACCCTTCTCCTGCAAAATCCCAGAGTGTCCTGCAGACAGCAACCTCAAAAACCCTGGAGGACCTGCCTGCCTTCAACTACAAAGACGTTGTCTCCCATGAACATCAGATTTGTTCATCTGCAATCTCTGGGTCCGGCCGGACACCATGGATCCGCCCCACTCTGCACCCGCCGTCCACGGCCCGAGCTCGAGTAGACAAACACCAAGGGGTGGTCACCCCGGTGATCCTGACTCGAGATCCAGCAACCCCTGACCTGCGTCATGCCTCCAGCCGACGCCTGCAGCCTAAATCCAGAAGGCCCCCCTAACCACGACCAGGAGCTAGTAAGAAGATCCAACCCCAAAAGGCACCCCTGCACCCGACGCCCTATGGCATTGTGTGCCCAAACCGACGGTGCCTAACCAACCCCTAACTTCCCAACTTACCTCTCGAAGTGGTGGTCGCACCCAGAATACCTTCGTCCCCGAGCCTGCAGTGCCTTTGCAAACAGGAGTTCCCCATTGAAACCGGCCGCCCTAGTGCCGCTGAGGGTGCACCTTTGGTGCTACTTTGTTTCACCATTTGCCCTGAGCTAAAGTCCAGGAGCTTTGCTCCCACAACCCAGTGGCCTGCTTGCCAGCAGCCACCACCCGGAAGCTCTCTATCCCCCATTGGATAACATTGGGCCTCAGCACTCTGTATCCGAACGCCCTAATGCTGCTGAGGGTGTAAGGAGAGTGCATTATTGACCCTGGGGGAACTGTTGTTCTAACCCCAGAAGCTCAACTCCAAAGACCGATTACTTACCTGGTAACCGTTAACTTAATTTATCTCCATAGGACTCTATTGACTGTTTTTTTAAAAAAAAACATTTCTAAGTGTGGAGTTAATTTGTATGAAAACCTGAAAAATAATTGTACAAAACTGATTTTACTTACCTTTTCTCTATGAAATGTCCCAGTGTGATATCAGTGCATATCACTATGAATAGAAAAGGTAATCTAAAAATTAATCTCAAAAGTAATGTAAAAGTAACTTACCTGTAATTTTCATTGCAAAGTCGATACAAATTATATGTACAACGTTTCACAGTATTGCGTTACCAGTAATTCAAACTGTAACAATTTCAAAGTACATTTACAATTGCATTTCAAACTGTATATTTACTGCAAAGTATTTATCAACTTACCTATGCCAGGCTTGCTTGGTTCTAGGAAATAAAATAATTATAAGAATATTTTTATACAAAAACAATTGGTCTGAAATTTAGTCTTTGAGTGTGTGAATTCATTTGCTGACTGAGTGTGTACAACAAATGCTTACACTGTCCTCTGATACTGCATTACTGCTCGACCACACTACCACAAATAGATAGTGAGGATGCTATCTAACTTTCCCTCTGCCTACCTTTGGGGATCACTGGACTCTCTGCACACTATACCACACTTTGGTATAGTATATACAGAGCCAGCTTTCTACATTGGTGGATCAGTGGTGGGATATAAAACTTTGCATTTGTTGGACTACTTGGTTACCACCTGAACACACGACAGAACTCTTAAATTGTCTTTAAAATTCAGATTTTTTTCAAATTGGTATTTTCACAAGATTACTAAAAGTCTTGTTAGGGCCTTGGTTAATTCCCTTTAGAATTTTAGAAAACTAAAAGTCACTGTAGCTATGGTTAGAGGGGTTAGAAGTTTTTTAACTATGTCTCAAAACAAGAATCCAGCTGTTAGTGAAAATAACCACAATGACATAGAGGACTTGGTTGAGAAGCTCGACCCCACCCCTTACCTTCACTTGTCTTTCAAGGAGTTAAGGTCCCTATGTAAAATTTAAAAAACATAGAAATGGGTCCCCATCCCACCAAACAAAAGCTCCAGGAGCTGTTGGCTGGGTATGCTAAGGACCACCCATCTGAAAATGGTGAAGACCAGTCAGATGGAGAAGGAGGGGAAGGGGATGACTTGGTAGATCAACCCCCTCAACTTCCTAGGGAGAAAAGGGTCCAAGTACCTTTGACTCCAAGAACCAACCTCTCAGTACCTAGATCCCACACAGGTGGATCAGATACCACTGAGGACATTGAGGACAGCCTCAATGAGGAAGACAGCCTTTTAGTAAGGTTGACCAAAAAACTGGATCTAGAGACCAGGTTTTTGGCTCAAGAAAGAGAGAGAGCAGAGATGGGCCTAGCACCCATCAATGGTGGCAGCAATTTACTTAATAAGGATAAAGAGAAATCTTATGATCCTAAATCCCCAAAGGGGATTAAAATATGAAGAGAGTGATGATTTCACAAAATGGTTCACAGCCTTTGAGAGAGCTTGTGAAATAAGAACAGCGAAGAAGTCACACTGGGGGGCACTCCTTTGGGAATTATTCTCTGGTAACTGCAGAGAAAGCCTCCTGACCCTGATGGGGGCAGATGCTGGGTTTTATGACCTCATGAAAAGAGTCTGATTGAGGGATTTGGACTCACAATTGAGGAATACAGAATTAGACTCGGGGGGGCTTAAAAGACCCAAAACCAATCCTGGATTGACTTTGTAGACTACTCAGTTAAAACACTAGATGGTTGGTTAACTGGAGACAATGTGCATGATTTCAATGGACTTTACAATCTGTTTCTGAAAGAACATATTTTAATTAATTGCGCTAAAGAAAAGTTACATCAGCATTTGGTAGACCTAGGTCTAATTTCTCCCCAAGAATTGGGAAAGAAGGCAGACCACTGGGTCAAAACAATGATGACAAAAACAACCACTGGGATTGATCAAAAGAAAGTGGTTACAAACCCTCTCCAGGGGAAATGTGGTGAGAATCCCCAAGATAAAATGCCTGTCTTCAAAAGGGCCCCAAAAAACTGCACAGGGGGGTGGGTCCAAAACTCTTCCCAGTCCAATAATAGGCACAGGGAAAGAACTTTGATCCTTTAAAAGTCTGGTATAACAACTGCAAAAGCTGGGACACTTAACTGGAGATGCTGCTTGCCCAAACAAGAAGGCCCATAGTCCTACTACAGCTACTCCTGGGGTAGCAAGTCTCCAGAAGGGATCAACAGTGTACCAAGAGCAAATCGGGTCGCACACTGAAGCAGTTCTAGTTTCAGAAGGGGAAGTTGAGTTTGCCACTTAGCTACAGAATGTATGATGTTACAATGCATACATTTACAATGCATGCCTTTACAATGCAGTTTTTACATCTCAACATCCTTTACAACGCATTCTTTTACAAAGCATGCCATTACATCGCATTTTCAGAAACTACCTTTACAACGTATTCCATTACATCGCATTATACCTTTACAACGCATACCATTACAATGCATACCGTTAAATTGCATTTAAGGTAAGTGTTGGATAGTATAGGGGTAATAATTACTATTCTTACTCTAGTGAGTGCAATAGTAGGGTAAGTGTTGGATAGTGTAAGGGTAAAAATTACTATTCTAACTCCATTGAGTGCAACAGTAGGGTAAGTGTTGAATAGTGTAAGGGTACTATGCGTTGTAATGGTATGCGTTGTAATGACTTGCGATGTAATGGCTGTGTTGTAGTGACATGCATTGTAATGACATGCGTTGTAGTGACATGCAATGTAATGGCTGCGTTGTAATGACATGCGATGTAACGGATGTTGCAATGTAATGACTGCAATGTAAAGGTAGTGCGATGTAATGACTGCGTTGTAAAGATTGTTTCCCGTAGCTGTGTGGCCACCCAACTTAAAAAAGTACCCTTGGATTAATGGAACTAGGATAGAAGCTCTGAGGGATACAGGTGCCAGTGTCACCATGGTGAGAGACACACTGGTTTCCCCTGAGCAATACTTGATTAGGAGAACTTACCCAGTCACCAATGCTGACAGCGTTACTACTAACCATGCAATGGCTACGGTGACATTAGACTGGGGGGTGGGGTGGGGGTCAGTTACTGGCCGGAAACCGGTAGTGGTCTCTCCAAAGCTACCAGCTGCATGTCTGCTTGGCAATGACCTAGAAACCTCAGCATGGGCTGAGGTTGAACTGAAATCCCATGCAGCAATGTTGGATATCCCTGAATTGGTGTGTGTGTAAACCCAAGAGCACAGAGCAAGAGACAGGGTGAAAAAGAAGTATTGGAACCTGAAAGTATGGCCCAACCTTCCAAGAGAAAGGTACAACGACTGGGGAACCAGCTTCTGTACAGCAAAAGGATCAAGATCCCTCTCCTCAGGGAAAGGACTTGGACACCCCAGAGGGAACTGAGCCCATGAAGCTTGACCCTCACCGGGTCAAGCTCTATGCCTAGGGGGGCCCTCTAGGGAAGAGCTGTGCCTTGGACAGTAGGACTGTCCAACTATTGAAAGCCTGAGGCAGCAAGCTGCTGCTCAGGAAAAGGGAGATGTATGTGGTACCCACAGAGTTTATTGGGAAGAGGGACTACTGCCCACTGAGGCCAGAGACCCCAAACCTGGAGCTACTAGGAGTGTGGTAGTGCCTCAGAAGTACAGGGAGTTTCTCTTAACTTTAGCTCATGAATTCCCCTAGTGGGACATCTGGGCCAAACCAAGCCTTGGGAAAGGCTAGTGAGCCACTTTTACTGGCCCCAGATGTACAAAAAAGTTAAGGAGTTTGTCAGCTCATGTGTCACCTGTCAGGCCAGTGGCAAGACAGGTGGCCCCTCAAAGTCCCCCCTGATACCACTACCTGTGGTGGGGGTTCCCATTGAAAAAGTAGGTCCCCTTGAACCTCCCACAGCATCAGGGAATAAGTTCATTTTAGTGGTAGTGGATCATGCCACTAGGTACCCTGAGGCAATTCCCCTTAGGTCTACTACAGCTCCTGCAGTAGCCAAGGCCCTCATTGGTGTCTTCACAAGGGTAGGGTTTCCTAAGGAGGTGGTTTCAGACAGAGGTTCCAACTTCATGTCGGGTTACCTAAAACACATGTGGAAAGAGTGTGGAGTGCAGTACAAGTTTACTACACCCTATCACCCACAAACCAATAGCCTTGTTGAGAGATTTAACAAGACATTGAAAGGCATGATTATGGGGCTCCCTGAAAAACTCAAAATAAGATGGGATGTCCTCTTATCATGCCTGCTTTTTGCTTACAGCGAAGTGCCACAGAAGGGAGTAGGGTTTTCCCGCTTTGAACTTCTGTTTGGCCATCCTGTGAGGGGACCACTCTGTCTTATAAAAGAGGGTTGGGAGAAGCCTCTCCAATAAACCAAACAAGATATTGTGGACTATGTGCTAGGCCTAAGGTCCAGAATGGCTGAGAACATGGAAAAAGCATCCACAAAACGTGAGGCCTGCCAGGAGCTTCAGAAGCACTGGTATGACCAAAAAGCTGCACTGGTTGAATTTCAACCTGGGCAAAAGGTGTAGATTTTGGAGCCAGTGGCACCAAGGGCACTCCAGGACAGATGGAGTGGCCCTTACCCTATCCTAGAGAAAAAGAGTGAGGTCACCTACTTGGTTGACCTGGGCACAAGCAGGCCACCCAAAAGGGTTATCCATGTGAACCGCCTGAAGCTCTACCATGACAGAGATGACAACACCATGCTGATGGTGACTGATGAGGATCAGGAGACAGAGAGTGAACTTCTCCCTGACCACCTCTCATACAGCCCAAAAGATGGGCCAGTGGATGGAGTTGTCTTTTCAGACAGCCCCTCTGCCCAACAGCAGACTGATTGAAAGCAGTCTTGCACAGTATGCTAAGCTCTTTTCCTGACCCCTAGTCAGACAAACTGGTGTACCCATGCTATGGACACTGGTGACAGTTCATCTGTCAAAAATAAAATCTATCGACAGTCTGATCAAGTCAAGCAAAGCATCAGAGCTGAAGTCAGCAAGATGCTGAAGATAGGAGTTATTGAACCCTCTGAGAACCCCTGGGCCAGCCCAGTGGTTCTCGTCCCCAAACCCCATCCACTGCGGGAAACAGAGAAATGAGGTTCTGTGTGGACTATAGAGGGCTCAATTCTGTCACCAAGACAGAAGCTCAGCCCTATCCCAAGAGCAGATGAGTTGATAGACAAATTGAATGCAGCCACATTTCTAAGTACCTTTGACTTAACTGCAGGGTACTGGTAAAGTGGCATGGCCCCAGGAGCAAATGAAAAGACAGAAAAGTAATCTCAAAAGTAACGTAAAAGTAACTTACCTGTAATTTTCATTGCAAAGTCGATACAAAGTATATGTACAGCATTTCACAGTATTGCATTACCAGTAATTCAAACTGTAACCATTTCAAAGTACATTTACAATTGCATTTCAAACTGTATATTTATTGCAAGGTATTTATCAACTTACCTGTGCCAGGCTTGCTTGGTTCTAGGAGTGTGTGAATTCATTTGCTGACTGAGTGTGTACAACAAATTCTTAACACTGTCCTCTGATACTGCCTTACTGCTCGACCACACTACCACAAATAGATAGTGAGGTGCTATGTAACTTTACCTCTGCCTACCTTTGGGGATTCACTGGACTCTGTACACACTATACCTCACTTTGGTATGGTATATACGAGCCAGCTTCCTACAGCGTTTCCTTCCAAATAGCGAGTCTCAAAACCATGTACAAATGTTTTGTAACTGCAATTGCGGTTGCAAAATACTCGCAATTACCACCTACTTCAAGTAGGTGGTAATGCATTCGCAAATGGTAACAAACAGTCACAAGAAAATTCCATCAGCCTCATGGTTTTCACAAAAACTAAAAATCCTTTCAACAGAAATGTAGGCTCCGAAAGCACTGGTGGAGAAATTAATATGGCCCGGAAGAAAAGACTAAGGGGCAGATTTACAAGAACTGACACATCTCTGCATATTAGAAGAGATGCGTCAGTTCAACTACGTCACGCAAAAAAACCTTGCGCCACCGTGGATGCTTCACATTTACAATGCGGCGAACTGTGGGGCAAGGATTGACAGATGCATCACGCATCTGTTGTCATAAAGGTCACGCATTGCTGGAGTCGTGTCGCAAGTGCGATGCAACTCCAGGAATGCCTATTCCTATTGTGCTGCGTCACACCTTATGCCTGCTCCAAGCAGGCGTAAAGTTTTGATGCAGTGGCGTCATAGAAGTGACGCAGTGAAATCTTGTAGATTTCACTGTGTCACTTTTACAAGGCTTTCTTGCATCAGAACGCCCACCCAGCAAACATTATACCTGACGCAGGTTTAATATAACGCAGGGCTTTACAACGGGCGCATCTCCCCAGATGCGTCACATTGTAAATGTGTCGCATCATGGCCCATTATTTACGACCCCGCTGCATCACATAAGTGATGCAATGGTGGCGTAAAAGTGTCACAAGGGGCTTGGAAATCTGCCCCCAAGTATAGAAAAAATACTCACAAATTACAAGGCACTAATTAATGCAGCTAAGACTAAATCATCATCATCATATTAATCTTTATTTCGGCAATACATGCCATAAAAGACAAACATAGTCATAAAAAGAACATTTGTCATTGCGATTAAAAACAGTGTTCAGTTTCAGCTGTCCAAGATCTGTACAACAGAAGATACACAAAAGTGAGTGGCCTTTACAAAAATCAATTAAATAGATTTCCTTATAAAGTGCATGTGCATTAGCAATTTTTAAGTGGTGTTTAGCACGCCCCTGCGTTTGAGCCACACCGCCGCCAGATATTTTGCAACAGCAAAAATAACTACAGATGACAAATCCGTTTTAAGTATGCGGAAAGCTTGCATACAATGTGTGATTCGCATGTTTTTACACAAGGGCACCAACCAGTACCTTCTCATTCTCCGATATGCAGGGCAAAATAACATGATATGTACTTCACTCTTAATATCACAACTGCAGTTAGGACAATTTTTCAATGCAGACGGAGACCAATTACATGTGAAGGCTCTGGTTGGTAATGAACGGTGGAGAAGTGTGGCTCGATGGTTAGAGCGGCAGACCCTGATGCAGAGGTCTAGCCCGGGACCAGGGTTCAATTCCCCGCCTCGGCGGGTCTTGGGCTCAAAAATTCCATGGACCTGATAATTCTCGCCTCGGTGCCTATTCCAATCATGGAGTCCCACTCTGCAACTCTGGGCAATAGCTTGCTTAATCTCCACAACGGCCCCCACAACGCTGAGGATGCCTGGCCTCCACCTTGGGGGTGCCCAGGAGTGGACACCTCACAGGGAAAGCCAGGATGGGTTCCTCAGCGGTATTCCTACAAGCGCCTTGAGACCCTTGCGGGGGAGTAGTGCGCTATACAAGTATCAATTTACATTTTTTACCGTACCTCCACTGCAAATACAGCTTCCTTGTAAAGACCGGGACGTTAACATCTAGGACAGTCTCAAAATGATAAAAATCTTTTACCTTTAAAAAACAATCGTTTAAAGTGCCGCTATGAGTACTAGATATCGAGGCAGTTAATTTACTTTCATAAAAAAGTTTGGACAGACTTTTTCGTGAGGTTCTAGGGCAAGCTATTTCAGGATTATACCACATTTGCAGGAGGCCCAACTTGATAAATTCATCTTCGATATAAGCTAGCCAAGGAATTTTCCCCGCATTAGTTGTATTTAAAATTTTTGATAATTCCTGTCTGTAAACAGAGAGCTCCAGGATACTCCATAATCTCCTCCAAAACATTAGAGGCTTCAAGCCCACCACCTCATCAATCGGTCTTAGACCCATATCCAATCTAATGGGTAGCAGGGGGGAGCTAATGGGGAGCGTCAGCAGTTGCCTAAGGAATTTGTTATCTGTGACAACAATCGCCGGGTTGCAGGCATGCCCCCAAAGCTCACCCCGTAGGTGACAGCCCCTCTCACTTTTGTTGTGTAGATCTCCACAACACGTCGAATAGGTTTTATTGTGGAGCTATTAGAGAGTTTTAGGATGCCTCCTATAAGCTGGGATTGCCTGAGCTGAGACTTCATTTGCTGGGGGGCCCACGTCATATTTTCATTAAGGGTTATCCCTAGATATTCAAAAATATGGACTCTTTCCAGCATGATCGTTCCAACGCGCGGGTTAGGTCTTGTCCGTGCAGGGGGATTGAAAATCATAAATTTAGTTTTCATAGCGTTGATTTCCAAACCCCTTTCCTCACAAAATCCCACAAAGCCATCCAAGACCCTCTGAATCCCCATTGGGGATTTTGAAAGCAGCAGGGTGTCATCTGCGAACATTATCGCCGGCACCCTGCTGCCAGAGAGTTTGGGCGCATCAGTGTGGTTTATCCCGTTTAGGTGGGAAATTACCCCATTGACATAAAGGCAAAACAGGGTAGGTGCTAAGACACAACCCTGTCTCACCCCCCTGTCAACGGGGAATTTTGCTGAGAGGTGGCCATTTCTTCCACACCTAACCCGTGCAAAGTTGTCCTGGTGTAGGCGTATTAGGATGTGCAACAAGTGTTGTGGAATACCCAATTCGGCTAGCACGGCCCAAAGCTTGTGTCTTGGGACCAAATCAAATGCTGTTCGCAAATCTACGAACACGGTATAGAGGCTACCCCCCTCAAACTTAACTGACTTCCAGAATAGCATGTTCAACCGAAGAATCTGGTCCATGGTGGATAGTTTATTTCTGAACGCTGCCTGATATGGGCTTAGTATAGAATTTGCCTCCATCCAGTCCTGCAGACGGTCCAGTATTAGTCTTCCAAAGATTTTTTGCAGGACATCGATCAAACTGATCGGCCTGTAGTTGGCTGGGAGCAGAGGTGAACCCTTCTTGAAGATAGGGACAATCTCTGCGCCCAGCCAAGTACCAGGCAATGGCATCCCTCTCAGGACTGCATTAAATATTAGTAGGAGATATGGGTCCCAAATTGCGGGTTGATGTTTAAAAAGATCACCCGGTAGCTTGTCCAGCCCCGGTGCTTTCCCAGTTGCCAATTTGGATATGGCGTTACCGACCTCCTTCACCGTGAGGTCAATAACGTCCGGTTGCCATATCTGATCTAACGACAAACCCCCAGAGTCTCCCTGCGGGTTCGTTGGTCCTGCTGCGTCGAGTGCGCAAAAGTGTTCTTCCCACACACCTTCAGCTATGTTAGCCTCTACAGCTGCAGCTGGCTCTGCTGAGCCATTATTTACGATGGACCAGAATCTTCGTAAATCTCTGGTTGCAAGGGTATTAGATAGGCCAGTCCAATTATCGTGGTCCCATTCCTCTCTTGCGCACTTCATTACGCACTTGTAATCAGCTCTCAGGGTCTGAACTAGTGACTTGGTAGCTTTGTTTTTAATAGAACTAACAAGTGCAGCCTTAGCTCTTCTGCAAGCAGAGTTGTACCAATTAGGAATAATACCCTTCTGCGGCCGCTTAGCTGTAGAAGGTTGGAATACATCTGACAGAATATTTATTAACTGTTCATGTAAGGTTCCTACCATTACAAACATTGTCATGGATAGATCCATCATTTAGTGCAATGCTCATCTCCTCTAGAGTAGGGAGGATAAGAGCATAAAGCTCCGAGACTCGCTCTGGCGTTTCCACTATTTTCGCCCACTTTATTCTTCTCCTATTGTTAGTTAAAATCATTCTCGAATCTGGGGCATCACTTCCATCAAGAATCTCCCTTAGAACACCGGGCATAGTTATTTTTAAGCTTAAGGCGCTGTCATTCCGTAAAAGTACGGAAAAGTCCCTTATTGTGGCCCATGATCTAGTTTCCACAAATATGTAGTCCAGCCGGGACTCATGGCCCTGCTTATTAAAAGTACATTTTGGGGGTAGGTCTGAATTAACCCGACCATTACACGCCCTAATGGAGTGCTTAAATGTTAGACGTGATTTGTACCGCCAATGGTGTCCAAGGCCTAGAGGGCAAGGACTCCAGAGTGGGTATAGCCCAACAAGCATCCTCCTCAAGGAGACCTCCATCTGTGAGGCCTGACAGCGGCTCGAAGTTGCAATTAAGGTCACCCCCAATCACAAACTGGGTGCCGCTGGGTATGGAACTTATGAATGAGGACAGTTCCTCCACTGTGTTAGACTCGGTGGTGACACTCACTGGTCTAGAGTATACATTAACCAGTGCCAGCTTGGAGCCATTAGGCCATTCCAGGATCACACATTGCACATCATCGGATGATGTGTTCAGGTGTTTGGCCGTGCAGCCTAGGTGGGAACCCACCCAGATTGTAAGGCCCCCTGAAGGGCGTCCCCTCCCACCCCATCTCGCTAGTACAGAATAGGCGGCATATCCAGTGCGTGCCTTGTCCTCTCTGGCCCATGTTTCTTGAAAAAGACACACATCATTCCCGTCTATAAACGTCCCCCACTCTGGGCAATCAATCTTATTGCCAAGACCAGCCAGATTCCATAACAGTATTGTTAAAGTGCCATGGCTGTCAAGGTTGGAAGCACTCCTCCCTACCCTGTTATACTCTCCCATAGAAGGCTCCATAGTCTCCTGTACCACATCGCGAGGAGATAGACTTCCCAGCGCTGTGGACTGGAGAGTTAACATGCAAGGGGGGGTATCTGTGCAATTTAGGACTGCTTTGTTAGCACTCACAACCAACCTTGTACATTCCTTGGTTGTGCAGCAATCCTCATCAAAGTTCGATATAGAGGGCCCACTAGGTCTTGTCAACTTGGAGCGGACCAATGACTCGGCGCCCTCCCGAAACGGATGTGGGGGGAGTCAATCAACCATGTCCAGGGGGCTGAAATGATTACAGGTCAAGCAGGGGCCCGGGAGATAGATACTGGCCTTTCCTGTCTTCGTCCCTGCTCCTCCTCCCCTGGGACCCACCTTTTTCCAACAATCCTCCAGCTCCCCCACGAACCTCTGGGGGCCAGGCCGGTAGAAAAAAGACAGAGGGAAGGACTGGATAGGAGTATCAAGGATGCGATGGGGCCAGGAACATATGTTCATGACTGTTCTCGGGTCTTGAAAGTTTACCAAAACACAATCCCCATTGATACTTTTAGTGGTATTACCTATCCAGTGCACCCTTCGTACCATCAAAATCTCACTGGAACATTGTGGAGGGAGAGGCCTATTCCTGCTCAGCCAGCTAATAACCGTATTTTTCAGTGATTGAAAAGATTCCCTAGCCGAATCCTCCAGCACAGGTACTCCTGTTAATACAACGACAAAGGGGCCTGATTCTGGGGGTAAATTGATTACCAGCTTATTATGCTGTCGGCCAACCGGGCTAACTTCCTCTGTATGACTGGTGCAGAGTCGGTCTCTGTCCTGGTGATCTCTGCCAGTGAATGTCTCTGAGCGATAGTAGTGGTGTTACTGTGTGGCGTTTGATCTATGTCTCCCGCACTTCCTAGGGTATTAATGATATCAGTGTGGGTCCCCCCTGTACATCCTTGACACCATGTACACCCTCCCTCAGCATCATTTTGACTCTATCCATACCATCTCCAACCTGGGCAGTAGCCTTCTCAATACTAGACAGCCTTAGCTCTATCTGGGCTAGTCTGGCTACCAGGGGGTCTAACAAAGCTTTGCATACCATGCTTAATTTAGTAAACATTGGATCTTTCTGTTGGGTGAAAGAAATACCACTATTTGGATCCACCATGTTACGAGTAGGGGTTCTATCTTCGGGGGGATCTGAGCTACCAGCTTGTTTAGCGATCTTAGCCTTACGGCCACCTGAATTTTGGGCAGTACGTTTCCTTTTAGATATGGCCCCCTCGCGTTGTCCCCTTGAATTGTTACCATTCTGTGTCCCCTGAATTGTGTTTACAGAATCAATAATAACAATAGGTACAGGGTTAGGTTCCACAATACTTTGGTCATTACTGTTGCTGCACTGCGAGAGTGTCCCCCCCCAAGCAGGCTGCCCCCTCATTTACCACATTATCCAACATTTCAATGCAACTGCTAATTGTAGCCACACCCTTGACTGGCGATTTAGCATTCATGATATGTCCCAGTGACGATCTTTTAGTATTTAACAATTCTTGTGATAAGCGCCTTTCCAGGATAGAAATTTCATTGGATATAAGCGTACTAGCTCTAGTAATATAGTTGTCCAAAGTTCCTGCTGTTTTGTTAATCGCAGGTGTGGTTTTACTCCTAAGCTCGCGACCAGCCATCTTGTAATAATGGATCCCCCGGACAAGAAAATAACTTTAACTTACAAATCTTCTTGTGTCCCCCTCGAGTGAGTGTGAGTGACAAGGGGTATGGCCCGGTCCGGTCTCTGCCGGTCTGAACGGGCTAAAACGGGCCCGCCCTTGGCCCAGACTACGCCCGGCGCGCGCCTGCGTGCGGCCCGCGAAGCGGGAGGAGACCCAGTAATATAGCGAAGTGGCGGTGGGGGCAGGAAGAAGACAGGAACGTTGCCGCGCGGGCTGCCGGTCCTCGCAGTCCCGCCGGTGCAGAATTATACCCCAGGAAAAGTCTATCACCAAAAGAGCCTCCGAGCGGCTCCCGCGAAGCGGGGGCTGCGAGGCGCTGTTTTAAGGTCCCAGGTGCGGTCGGGCGGGAAGAAGACAGGAACGTTGCCGCGCGGGCTGCCGGTCCTCGCAGTCCTGCCGGTGCAGGATTATTCCCCAGGAAAAGTCTATCACCAAAAGAGCCTACGAGCGGCTCGAACTACTTCTCTGATAGGATAAGCTTAGCAATACATACATCCAGGGAGCTATTTAAAACAGTCAAATCTCTGTCAAATTGGAGTAACAGTAGTACCTTTACCCCAGACAAATCCTTCTTCAATAAAATGGCAGATTGTTTTCCAGTCCAAAGTCAATTCTATCTTTCAAGAGTTCAATCTCTCCCAGAACACTTGGGGTACAGGTGTTTTAACCCAGGTTGCCCAGCTTGACCTAGGGCAATTCCACAGGCTCCCAGATATTCCACAATTTGAAAGGTTCACCCTTTTCACTAAGGAAAAAGTAATCCGTCTCACTAATTCTATGAAATCTGGGGCCCCTTCGGACCCATGACCCTCCCCCCCCAGTCCTTAATCTGATCGTTAGCTCAGTGGCTGGTCCACTTATGGAATTATTGAAAGAGAAACTGATTAGAGGGCAGTTCCTTGCCATATCAAAAAAGGCCTCCATTCTCCTGTTGGTGAAAAAAATCTTCTCTGGACCCAAAGAAGGTGGAAAGCTATAGGCCTATATCTCACCTCCCTTTTCTTTCCAAGATATTAGAGAAGGCAATGAATGAGGAATTATTATCTTTTCTAGATGGTAATCAGCTGCTTGACTCTTCACAGTACCGTTTCAGAGCAAACCACTACACTGAATCTGCTCTAGGAGCAGCCTCTGAGGAACTGAATATGATAATCAACAAGGACGGCAAAGCTGCACTGATTTTATTAGACCTATCTGCCTCTTTTGACATGGTTCACCATTCACTCCTCATAAATTGGCTCCATTTCTTGCGATTTAGAAACTCCACACTGGCTCTATTGAGCTCATACCTAAGCGATAGCTCGTGAAGATTGGAGACTCCAGTTCCTCTCCTTTCTCCCTCCCTTGTGGTGTGCCTCAGGGGTCTTCATTTAGCCTCATGCTTTTCAATATTTATTTTACCCCCTTATCAATCTCATTTGTAGCTATGACCTTGCAGTATTCGACTACGTCAATGACACCCCGATTGTGATGCCTATCTCATCGGATGTTATAAAGGAGGCAAACACTTTCTGCTGCTGTATGCCTCAAGTAGCAAGCTGGATGCAAAGAAACAGTCTGAAGCTGAACTCAGAGAAAACTGTGGTTCTGCTTTTTGGAAATGAGACCACCTTCTGGAATGTGTCATAGTGTCCCTTGGATTTAGACCCTTTACCAGTGCTGGTTCCAAAAGCAATAAACCTTGGTGTCTTCTTGGACACCAAATTATTTTTTAGAACAAATAAATCAGATCACCTCATCGGGCTTCTTTATGCCTAAGGTCCTCAAAAAATGTTTTCCGTTTATTCCTCAGGGTTTGCCAAAGACAGTGATGACGGCACTCATCTTCTCAAAGATGTACTACTGTAATGCTCTGTATTTTTGGCACCCATAAATATCTGGTGAAAAAACTCCAATCTTTATAGAATGCAGCGGCAAAAATGCTCTTAAAAATTCCCAAGTTTGCATCTGTATCTCAATCACTGCATGGTTTGCATTGGCTCCCAGTGGGAAAAAGGATTATTGTTAAGGCTTTATGCCTGGTCCATAAAGCCCTTCATCAGACCGGTCCAAAGTACTTTGAGGAACGGATCACCTGGTACACTACTAGAATGGTAACTATCCCCAGAATTAACAAAGCAAAATGGGGAGGAATGATGTTCTCCTTCTGTGCGGGGAAACTCTGGAACTCATTGCCTCCAACCCTGTGTTCCCCACCCATCCTGCTGCATTTTAGGAAGCAATTGAAGACCTGGCTCTTTACTGAATCCTTCAGCTAGCCAGAGTGCCATTTTTTTCACCCTGCCTGGTGGTTCTGTCATCCAATCTCGGCACTAAGACACCCATCGGGTAATTGCCCGCCTTATAAATAATCTTACTTACGTAGAAGCTTGCAATGTAATTAAATTAAAATGTAATTTATATAGCACACTTCTACCTGAAAGTGTCTAGGTGTCATAACTCTGACTAAACAGAAAAGAGAGATCGAAATATAAGTGGGGTGTTAATTATTGAACAGCCAGGTCTTTAAACATTTATGGAAAGGGAGAAGATCCAATTTTATCTTGAAAGAAATTGGCAAGGATTTCCAAAGTCTAACTGTACCAACTATAAAACTTCTCCCCCCCCAAGGAGGCTGTTTTGACTTTGGGAATCACAAGATTGAAGGCACATGTAGATCGAAGATGTATTGAGGGAACATACCGGAGGAATTTGTGTATGAAGGTGTCAGAACTGTGACCGTGCAGTGCCTTAAAGACAATACACATGGACTTAAATTGAATACTTTTTTTATAGGAACCCAATGCCGTTGTGGCAAAAGATGGAATACTGGCTGACGTTTTGGTACCACAAGCTGTAGCCGGCAGCTGCATTCTAAAGAACTTGAAGTTTATTTAAAAAAAATTATCTGGATGGTAAAAACAGCACACTGTAGTAGTCAAATTTTGACAATATTAAAGCGAAGAGGACAGCTGTCCGCAAATCCAGGGGACTAATTGGTAAGACCGTCCTGGGAATTTTTTATGTTAGAAAACAAGAGGACATTATAGAATTAATTTGGCCCTCAAAAACGAGCTTCTCTTCAAAATAGACTCACAGATTTTTTGCCTTCCTGACCGGGATGGGAAACTCATCCATCTCCCAAGGCCACCGATTTGATGACCAAAAAGGAGGTATACTTCCCAAACAAGAGAACCTCTGTCTTTCCAGAATTCAATTTAAGACAGTTGTCTGACATCCAGTTACCAATTTCTTGCATAAAGACGTGAAGTCTGAGAGCCGTGCCCTCCACTGGCCAGTGATACAATATGTGTGTAGTGGGCGTAAGATACCATTGAAAGGCCAAATGCCTTTATAAGCCTGGCTAATGGTGTGACCTAAAGATTGAAGAGCGTAGGGCTCAGAGATGATCCCTTAGGAACCTCACAGGGAAGCGAGAAGGCCCTTGACCTAAAACCATTGAGCTCCACAAACTGCTCTCTGTATGAAAGGAAATATGAAATAAGAATAAGTGCCTTACCCCTTATCCCCAGGGCTGAAAGAGAGTTGATGAGAAGGCTATGGTTGACCGTATCAAAGGATACAGATAGATCTAATAAAAATAAAGCAGCTGTACCACCCTTAGCGATGGTTTGTCTGATTTACACAGACACCGTGATCAGAGTCGACTTGCTGCAGTGCTGACTTCTAAAGCCATATTGAGTTCCATTAAGAAGATTTTTGTTTGAGATGAATGAGGACAGTTCATAGTTAATGGCCTTCTCCACTACTTTTGCGGGGAGAGGAAGCGGAGAGATTGGCCTGCAGTTGTTCGAGTCACTGACATCAAGGTTAGTTTTTTTTTATTAGGGGCAGAATGGAAGCCCTTTTCCACTCCTTGGGAAAATGGCCTTCCAAGAACATCTTACTAAAGATGTCCTTAGGATAATTAGCTGTGGTGTCAGGTACTAGATGAAGGAACTTAGCGGGCAAAGGTCCAATGGTGAACCAGATTTAGTTTGACTTTGCAGGGCCTGAATAGTACCTTCATCAAGAGGGCTTAACTCATTCTGATTACAGTAGCTTTCGATTAATCGATGGCCTGCTTTGCAGCTTCAGAGGGAGCGTTACCATCTTCCCCCATGGGGTTATTCCCAGATGGAGTGTAAGAAAATGAAGTCTTCCCTGCTGAGGGTATAAAGGCCATTTCTTCAAAATGTACCCATTTTGGGTGACTGATTACAAAGGAGTTATAGACCAATTCCACTTTGCTCAGGAAAAAAACAGCTGAAGAATTTCAAAAATCTTGATTAATTTCAGTATTATTCGGTTTACTCAACCTGCGTTCTGTTGTGAAAAGCTCTTTAGGGACATTTAAGGAGGCCTTTATCTTAGCTGTAAAGTAACTAGAATTGGCATTAGAAACTACCACTTTATAAACCTAAAGGGCCTTTTTATGAGATGTTTTATCAATGGGATCATACTTAGTAACACAGGCTTGTGCATGTGGAGGATGGTATCATGTTTATCTGGATTTTTATTTATTGGTGGTCTTCAGGCATTTACTGGCACACAGTGCGTTTATTCAGCTGCTTCACGGTGATAGGCACTTATCTTTACGTGCATCGCTTTTCTTCTTTTTCCATTCACATTTATTTCCTGTTTGTATTTCCTCGTGAGCACTGTTGCCATGTCTATGTGCATCTTTGGTGTTGCAGCTGCTATCCCTGTAGATTGAATGTTGATATCATTTCGTTCATCGTAATTGGTTTTCATTATTTCTGTCAGAGGCCCCTGAAGAAGGGATTTGATGATCCCGAAATGCATTGGGCAAAGACAATATTTCTGTTTGGATGCCTGTAATTGATCATTGTTACATGGGCAGTGTGATGTCCACACTGCATTTATTTGTTGGGACATTGTGTTTAGAAATCTTTTCGCAATAGTTGAATTTCAAACAAATTATTGGCCTAATAAAGGCTTAAGGATTTGTTAAAAACAGAAACAAATTATTGTTTAATTGTGATGACCGTTTGTATATATTGACTGTCTGATTTTTGACAATGTGAGTAAATTTAACCCACGCTGTGCAACCAGATATCGAGTGAAGAGTCGCTCGCACACCGTCATACTGTGACTGCCTTTTTCTTTCCAGCCTGTGACCAGCTTGTTTAAGGCTCCCAAGAGTGTCATCAAACCAGAGCTTGGTCCGAGCAATCCTCCGATTATTAGTCGGTTTAAGTGGGGCCAACAGATTGAGATTAGAGGTAATCCAGTTATGATAATCTGAAGTAGCCTCCTCCAAATCTCGGGGAATTTCTGGTTTAGAATCGAATAACAGTTGATTAAAAGCTTCAGAGGAAATTTTATTGCAGGCACGACTTAAAGAATTCGATATTTTGGGCACAACAGTAGGTGCTTGCCTTTCCATATTAAGTGAAAACATTACCGCACAATGGTCAGTGGAAGGATGGACGTGACTGTAAAATGAGGATTGTCAGAAAAAATACCATCTAGAGTGTGGCCTGCCGCATGTGAAGGAGCATTTATAAGTTGTAGGAACCCCCAATTTCCATAAAGTCAGAAATAAAGACAGCATCCCTGTCTAGGAGTTCTCAAAATGGATATTAAAATCACCTAGAATGGCGAAGTCAGAAGAGTTAATTTTTATATCTAGCAGTTCTCATCCAGGGGATACTCATCAAAGTCATGATCTATGAATAATCCCCGCCTATGTGCGAGATCCCGGAGCATATAGAAAATACATATAAATATATATGTATATATATGTGAAAACATATATTTGCAGCGTAAAACATTTCCTAACTGGCAAAATTTGCCGCAAAATTACATAAATTAGCATACATACAGTAGTACTCTCCCAACCCCTAAGGAAGAAAGAGAGAGCAGTAAACATTTGCATACAACAATGCTTTATTGCCATAGGAATATCCTGTTATTGCAGGCATTTGCCAGTAGGCTGCAGTAGAGTATAAAGCAACAAAGAAAACTGACACCTTGCCTTTAAGGCATTAGAGTAGGGGTACCGTGCCTTTAAGACCTGAAGGTGACCCCCTGCTCCCATGGTGCACCACAGGTGGCAGTTGGGTCAGTTCTTTTTTCCAGCTCCTTCTGTGAGGATCCTGGAGCTTGAGCTCTTCAGTTTTTAACTGAAATTGTGTTTTTGAGAGATTTTTCTCAGAAAATGTGACATTTTCTGGCTCATTAAGGCTTCTAAATTGGTTTTTTTGTGGTAACCCACAATAATTTCCTGTCAGATGCCTGCTTTGTTCCGGAAATGTCCTTCTTGGGACAGGAAGATGACTCTGGCTGACCCACACTCAGTGTGTATTGTGTGCCTTCCATCTGCACACAACCCTGACCAGTGCCACCACTGTCAAAAATGTTCTAGCCGGACTCTTCATGACAGTGAGAGAATTAGATTTCATGCCATGCTGGAGAAGGACAAAAGTCACCAGGTGGGTGCTCCTGCAGCCCCCAGATCTTCTTCTGCAAGCAAGCATGGCCAAAAACGGCATTGTTCCGCTTCTCCTGCCCCCAGAAAGAGGAAGGAAGGTTGAAGAACTCCGTCGACGTCGAGGTCGCCGTCGAAGAGGCCCAGATCACCATCGCGACGCCGAAGATCTCCGCTGCAGTCAAGTAAGTCGAGATGCCACACTTTGGGCTCGAAGTCTGTGGCTGCTACCACCTCTAAATCTTCGTCGACGTCGAGGCTTCCGTTGACGCTGAGACACTCTCCGCCGCCCCCGAGGGGGTCAGTGTCGAGAGCTAAGACGGCTTCCAGGTCGCCGCCGGCTGGCGGGGCGCCGTCGAGAGGTTCTTCAAGATCCCACCATTCGACGTCAAGGAGGTCGACATCGAGGCGACGCCAGGAAAGGTCGCCGTCGACACGACGTTCGAAGAAGGTCTTTGTCGACACGACGTCGAGGGTCGTCGTCGACACGACGTCATGGAGGCTCTCCATCTGACCGACGTCAAGGAAGATCGACGTCGAGGTCACCGGCTCGACATCGAGGTTCGCAGTCTAGCCCCTCATGGCGCGGGCGATCGTCATCGAGAGCATCAAGACCCAGCTCGACGCCATTGGTCACACAGACGTCTTCGAAGTCGAGACTTTCGCCCTCAAGGGATCAGGTGATGATCGTGGTGGAGTCCCCTGGTTCCAGGTCTTCAGGAGACAAATCATCATCTCCCGGATTGAATATCGTGGAGATCGGACAGATCACGCAGCTTAGTACCTCATCGTCCTCAAGGGGCTGTCTCTGGCGGTCATAGTAGTCCGGGCTCGGATTACTCCCGCACCAACTCTCCTTCTACTGAAAGAACCCCGGCCAGACCGTCTAGGTCTCCTCGGAGGCCCCGGGTTTCGCCCAGACCAAGATCTCCAGCCAGATCACGTTCTCCAGTGCGGCCAAGAACACCTATCAGGCCAAGACCTTCTCCTAGACCGAGATCTCCGTCAAGACATCGCTCTAGGACCAGGGACCATCACAGCAGGCATTGTGACAGGCCCCATAAGAGGCGGCGCACAAGATCTTCATCATGGCCATCTTCCATTAGGTCGTTTTTCCGAGATTACTCTCCGACCTTCTCCTCAACGCCTCCTTCACGAGTCTCCCCAATTGATGATATCGCGACTTTTCTCAGATGTTCTGGGCAGGGGAGCAAAAAAGCTCAGTATTACGCTGCATACCCCAGTGGTACCCACTTCTGTGATTTTTGATACCCTTCATCATCACACAGCGCCCAGACCTCTGCTGCCACTGGTTCCCGGCCTCCTAGAACCGACTATGGCTACTTTCCTCACACCGGCGGTGGTGGGATCTGTTCCATCTCGGATAGCCAAGAAGTACAAGGCCCCGGTGGAGGATCCTTTGTTCCTCAGATCTGATCCTCCTGCTCTATGATTGTGGCGGCTGCCATGAAGTCCCATTCGGGCACTAGCTCCTCCTCGGTACCACCTGAAAAGGACAGCAAACTCATGGACTCGTTTGGCAGAAAGGTATGCAACACCTCCTCTTCATATATGAAGGTAGCTAGTGCCTCTGCCTTACTTGGAAGGTACGACAGGTCCCTCTGGGACTCCCTGATGCACTATACAGAAAAGCTTCCTAAGGAAGATCGACAAGACTTTGTTGAAATTGTACAGGAAGGAGGGCTCGTAGCCAATCAGGTCATCAGCGCCTCAGTAGATTCCTCTGACCTTGCGGCCCATGGCTACTCACATGGAATTTGCTCCCGTCGTTCGGCCTGGCTCCGCCTGACAGGACTCAAGCCGGATGCCCAGAAAAAGATATTGGACCTCCCCTTCAATGGTACTTCTCTTTTCGGGACACATGTGGAAGACGAAATGTCCAAAATTAAAGCAGAAATGGACACGGTCAAAGCTGTGGGCTTAGAGAAGCGCAAGGAATTCAAGAAGCGCTTTCACCAGGGAGACAGGAGGTCTTTTCAGCAGAGGGTTCAAACCCCTCAGTGGACATCCCAGTGTCAGCAGAAAACGCAGTTCCAGCAGCGACGTCCTGGCAGAGGCAGAGGCAACAATAACAAACAGCAGTCTGCCTCCAAGCAGCCTCCCAAGCCCTGAGCCTTTGCTTCCTCCACGACTGTTCACCACTCCGGAGGGAGGGAGTGTTTCTCATCATCCGGCGTAGTGGAGATCCATAACAAAGGACAGATGGGTGCTGAATATTGTGCAGCATGGTTACTTGCTGAGGTTCAAATCCCCCTCTGCGCAAGTCCTCCTTCAGGCAAAGCGCCTTCCCCGATTCCATAGTCAACTGCTGCAAGACGAAGTCTCCCTCCTCCTCAAAAAAGATGGCCATAGAGGAGGTTCCTTCCATGCAAAGAAACCAAGGAGTCTACTCCAGGTATTTTTTGGTTCAAATAAGAGGAACAGTCAAAGAATACAGGCCCATTCTGGATCTACGGCTGCTGAACAAATTCATCCAAAAAGAAAGGTTCTGCATGCTCGCCCTGCACCAGATCTTCCCGCATCTCCATCAGGGAGACTGTATGTGTGCCATCGACCTGTAGGATGCTTACTTCCACATACCAGTGTCAGTAAAGCAACGAAAATTTCTAAGGTTTCAGATCGGACGCCATCACTACCAGTATCGAGTGCTTCCGTTTGGCCTGAAATCTGCACCTCGGACATTCTCCAAGTGCATGGCGTAGTGGCTGCTTTTCTTCGCAAAAGAAAGATCTTCGTCTATCCATATCTAGACGATTGGCTTTTGAAAAGCTCCACGCCGACTCTGCTTCAGAACCATCTGTCGTTCTGCCTCAAAATGATGGACTCATTGGGTCTTCAGGTCAATCTAAAGAAGTCAGAACTCAATCCTTCCCAACGGATTCACTACCTGGGCGCTTCCCTGGACTCGGTACAGGCAAGCGTGTGTCCTTCGGAGGAGAGGTTGTCATCTATGCTCCTGAAGGGTCGCCATCTACTGGACACTCACGCCCCCACAGCCAGACAAGTGTCCTCTCTCCTGGGGTTGATGGCCTCGTGCATCTACATTGTACTCAATGCTAGCCTTCACATGAGGCCTCTGCAGCAAGCCCTCGAGGACCAATGGTCCCAGAGATCGGGTCACTGGGAAGACCGTGTCTTGCTTCCTCAAGAAGCCAGGGACTCAGTAACATGGTGGTTGAAACGGACCAATCTCCTCCGGGGGGTTCCATTCCATCGTCCTCCTCCATCTCAGTCACTTGTCACGGATGCCTACCTTCAAGGCTGGGGTGCTCACATGGACCAGCTCCAAGTTCAAGGCCTCTGGTCCGAAGTAGAACAAGGCTACCATATCAACTTCCTGGAGCTTCGAGCAGTTCATCAGGCTCTCAAGTCTCTTTACCCTTCTCTGCGCACCAACTACCTCCAGATTCAGACGGACAACACGACAACTATGTTCTATCTGAACAAGCAGGGAAGCACGAGGTCAAGAGTCTTGTCTCTGGAAGCACAAGCATCTGGCACTGGCTCCTGGCAAGGGGGCTTTCCATCGTGGCAGTTCATCTACCAGGACTTCAAAACATCCAAGCAGACTGCCTAAGCAGAGTCTTCGTAGAAGCGCATGATTGGGTGCTCAACGAGGAAGTCACGCAGGAGGTTTTTCTGCACTCGGGCGTACTGGACATAGACCTGTTCGCAGACGCGGCCAATGCAAAATGCCCCGTCTTCGCGTCCAGGTTCCCCCAACAGGGATCACTGGGGAACGGACTTTTGATCAGCTGGTCGCAGACATTACTCTACGCCTTTCCTCCCCTGCCTCCGATCCCGGCAGTGATCCAGAAATTCTACAAGACCAACACCAGGATGATCCTGATAGCGCCAGAGTGGCCATGCCAGTGGTGGTACTCCGATCTTCTACAGCTGTCGGAGGTCCCGCACCGGCGACTTCCTTGCCGTCCAGACTTGTTATCCAAGGACCAGGGGAAGGTGTTTCACCCCAACCTCCCCTCCCTTCGCTTGACGGCATGGCTCCTGAGGTCATCCAGTATGGACGCCTAGACCTCCCAGCAGACTGTATGAACATTCTTAAAGAAGGAAAACGACCATCTACTAGGAAGTCATATGCTTTCAAGTGGAAGAGGTTTTTCTTATGGTGTCATGAACATTCTCTCGACCCGGTACATGGTCAAGAGCAGGTGATTCTGCCTTATCTGTTGCATTTAGCGAGATCAGGCCTAAAATATCCCTCCATCAGGGTTCATTTAGCTGCCATCCCAGCATATAGGAAGTCACCTTCTCAAACATCTTTCTTCCTTATGCCTGTAGTTAAAGATTTCCTAGAAGGGCTTAAGAAAGTCTTCCCACCGGTGAGGTCACCCTCCCCTCCCTGGGAGCTTAATATCGTCCTGACTAAACTGATGAGTGCTCCGTTCGAGCCTATTCATAAGGCTTCTTTGCAGCATTTGTCCTGGAAAGCTGCTTTTAGTGGCGATTACCTCTGCCCGTAGGGTCAGCGAAATCCAGGCCTTATGTTGTAAGGAACCTTACACGGTTTTTCATGCCAATAGGGTGGTCCTACGATTGCACCCAGGTTTTTCTGCCTAAGGTAGTCTCAGACTTTCATATCAACCGGACTATTACCTTACCCACCTTTTTTCCTCAACCTTCTACTCCCCCGGAGAGGTCATTACACTCTCTAGATCTCCGGAGGGTCCTGAAGTTCTACTTGGCTAAAACCCTTCCACTTAGAAAGTCTGACCAGCTTTTTGTTAATTATGGCAGCACTAATACTGGCCTGTCAGCCTCAAAACGGTCCATTTCTCGCTGGATTGTCTCCTGTATAGCTTTAGCTTACCAACTAGCTAACAAGACCTTACAGGGTAAACCACATGCACATTCTACTAGAGGGAAAACTTCCACTAGAGCTCTCCTCCATAATGTTCCTATTTCAGAAATTTGTAAAGCGGCAACTTGGCGGTCTGTGCATACCTTTACCCGCCATTATTGCCTGGACTTTGGGTATGAGCTTGCTAATCTATTCATAGATTATGACTATTGATGAGTATCCCCTGGATGAGAAGAATTAGTTACTTGCCTGTAATCCTAGTTCTCATCCAGAGGTATACTCATCAAAGTTATAAGCTCCCGCCCACCTCCCCGGACGAGCATGTTCATAAAGTTATGAGATGTTTACTGTGGATCTACTCAGGTGTTATGCACCTTCAAAAAGAACTGACCCAACTGCCACCTGTGGTGCACCATGGGAGCAGGGGGTCGCCTTCAGGTCTTAAAGGCACGGTACCCTTACTCTAATGCCTTAAGGCAAGGTGTCAGTTTTCTTGGTTGCTTTATACTCTACTGCAGCCTACTGGCAAATGCCTGCAATTACAGGTTTTTCCTATGGCAATAAAGCATTGTTGTATGCAAATGTTTACTGCTCTCTCTTTCTTCCCTAGGGGTTGGGAGAGTACTACTGTGTGTATGCTAATTTATGTAATTTTGCGGCAGTTTTGCCAGTTGGGAAATGTTCTAGGCTGCAAATATATGTTTTCACATATATATATACATATATATTTATATGTATTTTCTATATGCTCCGGGATCCCGCACATAGGCGGGGATTATTCATAGATTATGACTTTGATGAGTATACCCCTGGATGAGAACTAGGATTACAGGTAAGTAACTAATCCTTATCCAAAAAACTGCTCTAGGACGGGGGTCTATAAATCAGAGCGCCATTGAAAGTAGTGGTTGGTCAAAGATATTTTAAAAGCCAATGCTTCACACTTTGAAATTGTCTCCAATAGCCTAAAAGAGGCTTTGAAATAGTCCCTATATATAATGGCTAATGCACCGCACCTTCTTCCTATCGGTCAAGCCTATTGATGGTAAATCTGATGGGAATAGCCACGATGAGATCTGGAGCTGAAGTAGAATCAGCCCATGTCCCAGTGATGAGGCCAGGTCCATCGCCTAGGTCTCCAGAAAGTCAGAGAAAGCCAAGGAAGTTTTAACAAGGGATCATGCATTTATGAGAGTGACATTAAAAATCTTAGAGATGGGCAAAGCCTTTGTGGTAGGAGATTCGTTCGGTTTTAAACGCTCTACCCCAATATTGGATAACGTCAGCTGACAATGAGGACAGGTTTATAGAGATTTTAGTGGTGTCAGCTAGGGTCCTGAGCAACAAGCGTTTTTTGCCTTCAAAGAAAACAGCTGGTCGTGTGAATAGCGCAAAGTTGACGGGTGCTGACGGGCTTGCCTTTGGTGTGCCAGCGGGGCGCCCGCTGCGCGGAAGCTCTCTTCAGGCATTTAAATAGCCTTCCATGCTGTCTTGATGAAATTAGGGGGCGTGTCCAAATTGGAACGCTGATGGCGTGTGGCCAATACAAAAGCTTGGTCAAATAATTAACAACCCTGGAGTCTGGCAACTCCCCTTACCTTAGCCAGGCCTCCCTACTGGTAAATAAAAACAAATTAAAGAAAAATTGAGAAATGCCACACATAAAATCAGTAAAACGGGTAAAACCCACTAAATGATTGCACTAGGCTTGTATTTGTGGAATGAATTCAAAACCTGGAGAGTCATTAACATGGACCAAACTTTCTCTCCACATCATCATAGACTTCATATATTAGAGTCTAAAAATCGGAGTTTCAGCCCAAACTTTTGATGGAGTACAGCTCCAGCCTGTCTGGATCTGAGGCAAACTCATCAAGATCCAGGCATGGCAATAGATTTCTGTTCACACTTACCCTTTCATCCATTTCAGAGTTCAACATTAACCTTTTTGATGACTAGTACAAAGGACTAAATCTGCAAACTTGCACTACCATGTTTTGCAGCATGAATTTTTTTCTAGATTCACATGATATGCGCAATCCCGCCGTCTAGTGGTTGGGCTCGGAAGAGTTCCTAGTGTTCTTAAAGTTTTTCCATAGGTTTGTGGTTGAGATCGACATGGGCATAGTTACTATGGCATCAACCTAATCCTACAATGCCCATGTACGTGCCTACCATCTTGGATTCTTTTTTTCTGCCTTTGGGTACGTAGGTGCATCAGAAGTCTCCCAACCTTTTTTGGCAAAGGCATGGAAGAGTCCCCGAACAACCTTCAAAAGCAGGTCATACATCCAAACCTCCAGAGCCTCCACCTTCATATCTGGAGATTGAGTGGGGCAATCAGAGCTCTTTTGGCTGACCAGCAGAAGTGGTGGACATCATCTAGTCAGTGTGACGTCCCTCTTTCAAGCAGGGTTATTGTGGATGATGGTCCCATTCTGTGTCTTGGTGCATCAAGTAGTAAATTGATCTCCTCAAGGCCCGATTGTTGGAAATGTTGCACTTAGCGTTGGTTCTTATAATGTTCCTCTTTATCCCCACATCAGACACTGTGAGTCGCTTTGGTTGCAGAACCATTTATTCAAGATAAGTTAAGTTATAAGTAAGCATAAAGCGCCGAGCGTCTTAACAGGTAGAGCTCCGGTCGCCAACTGTCATTTCCCCGCTTCGCGCCTTCAATCTCTCCTTACTGCGCATGCGTGCGCACTCCGCTCTTGTCTACGGCGTGACGCGTCATCGCGTTCACGCTCGTAGACTAGAGCGCACACCACATATCTCCCCCCTTTTACATAAATGTGGCTGAGGTGGATCCGCCACAGATCAGTGTCCACTCAATTCAAAGTCTCGATATCTGGAGGGCACCTTAACTGCCCTGCCACTGCGGGTACACCTTACCGGCATCTTTTCCACCATCGATCTCTCTCCCAGTGAACTCTCACCGTCTCTCTGATCTTCTCCCTGTTCTTCGCTGGCAGGTGTATCTCCGTCACTGGTAAATCTAGCCATGGAAGTTTCCATTTCTCTGTTCTTTACTGCCTCATCCAACTGGTCGTTAGAGTTCTGCACACAGGAAGGCCTCATGTCCTCCTGCCCCACCTGTATCTCCTCTCTCTCTGATTTAGGCCACGTTAGGATCTTGTTGACTTTTGCCATGCGGTCTTGGGACCATACTTTGCCGTCGCTGAGGAGGGCCGCCCTTCCTCTCACCTCCTTAACCTGTAAGGGTTGACTGTACTTGCTTTCTCCTTTCCTTTGCATGGTGGGCAGCTTTACCCTGACCCACTCGCCTTCTTCCAGACCTGTTTCCTTCACCTTGCGTCTATTGTCATAATGGGCCGCATATATCTTCTGGGCCTTCTCCAGGTTGTGCTGTACCACGGCCGGGGACCATTTACTGGTTATGGTTTTCTCCCTCCACACCACGTTGTCCTTAGTGAAAGGGAGGCGGCCTCTAAGCACTTGGAATGGACTATACCCCACCACTGTGGGGGTTATTCTGTAAGCCCACAGCATACTCATCACTTCGGTCTCCCAGTCTTTACCTTGCGATATGGCTGCTTGTATGGAGCCCATTAACACCCGGTTGAACCGCTCCGCTTGGCCGTTGCAAGCTGGGTGATAAATGGCTGTGTGCTTCGTTTCAATCCCATTTCTCTTCATGAATCGCACCCATTTGTCCGATACAAACTGCGGTCCATTATCACGGAGTATGGATTTTGGTATGCCTTCTCTCAAGAATAGCGCAGTCAAGAACTTCAAAACAGTGTCAGTGTCCATAGATTCCTGTATGTCGACTTCCGGCCATTTCGAATATTTATCAATGACTACGCACAAATATTTGTTCACGCCTCTGTTATCCAATACAGGGCCCAATATATCAATGGCCACGTTCTCCCAAGGATTTTGAGGGGTCTCAAACTTCCCCAAGGCAGGTCTGAGAGGCCGAAGTATTTTGTCCGATCCTTGGCACTGTACACACTCTCTCACTTGCCTTTCTATTTGGGTATCCATTCCAGGCCACCAATACATTTGCTTGACTCGTGCCTTTGTCTTTACAATGCCCAGATGACCTTCATGGAGTTGTTTCAATAGTCGGGGTATAAGAGACTCAGGGGGTACCACCCTTTCTCCTCGGTACAGAAAGATCCCTGAGTCGCTCAACGACAGTTCTTCTCTCATCTCGTAGAATTTCCTTGCACTTTCCGTGAGCCTTTTCTTGTCCGGCCATCCTGATGTGAGGTATCCTTTAATCTCCTCTTTCTCCCCATCTTGCTGATACGCAGCTGCCCATTCTTGACTACTAATCATTTCCTCATGATCCTCCATGCTGGCTACCATCTCCTCTTTGTCCAGGACATTCTCCTGTGCCTCCTCCATGGCCGACGCCCGACTCAGGTAATCCGCCACCCTGTTGCGAGTACCTGGCAGATACTCCACATCGTAGGTGTAATCTAGTAGCTTCAATGTCATTTTGGCAATTCTTGGAGTCGCCGTGTCATGGCCTGAAGACGTCAGGACTTTGACCAGGGGCTTATGGTCTGTTTGGAGTTTGAACCTGGTTCCCCAAATGAACTGTCTAAATTTGCCCATAGCCCAGGTGACTGCCAGCATCTCCTTTTCAATGACGCTGTACCGTTGTTCCGTCGGGGAAAGGGCCCTTGACGCAAAACTAATGGTCTCCACGGAACCATCCTCCCTCTTCTGCGCCAACACCGCCCCTAAGCCTTTGTCACTGGCATCCGTTGTCACTATGGTGTTCCCTGTCGAGACAAAACCTTGCAAGGGAACGGCTAGGCAGATGCAGTTCTTCACCGTTTCAAATTCAGTCTGTGCCTCTCCATCCCATTCAAACTTTGCTTTGTCCCTGATGAGCTGCCGCATTCGGTACGTTTTTGTTGCGAACTGTCTCACGAATCTGCTATAGTACTCGGCCATTCCAAGGAATGACCGCACTTCCTCCTTAGTACTCGGGGCTCTGGCCTCCTTGATGGCTTTCACATTCTGCTCTTTCGGTGATATGCCATGGATTCCAATTTCGTGACCCAAATAGGTGACAGATGGCATCCCTATCTTGCATTTACTCCACTCTGCAGTTAATCCTTTGCTTTGTAGCACTTCGAGTACCCTGGTCAGTTTGTTATCATGGTCTGTCTTGGAGGAGCCCATTACCAATATGTCATCTTGAAAGTACTGCACTCCAGCGATATCTTTAAAAAGCCGATGCATTAACTTTTGAAAGACAGCGGCTGCAGACGCCAGACCGAAGGGCATCCTGCGAAATTGGTAACACCCAAAGGGCGTGATGAAGGAGGTGTACTTTCTGCTTGCGGGATGCAACTCAATCTGATGGTATGCAGACGTGAGGTCTATAGTTGAAAAATGCGTGACGCCTTTCGTCTTTGCCAGCATCTCCTCAATTCTTGGCAGGGGAAACTTCTCCACTATGAGGCATTTGTTGAGCTCGCGGAGGTCCACGCAGAGGCGGACATTTCCATTTGGTTTCTTGACTACCACCAGGGGGGATAACCACTCTGCGCTGTCCACTGGCTCTATGATGCCTTGACTCTCAAGTCTCTGCAACTCCTGTCGCACCGCTTCACTGGTGGATATGGGAATGTTCCTGACTTTGTGCATCACTGGTATGGCACCTTCCTTGACGACCATTTTGTGTACAAATTTGTCCAGTTTCCCTACCGTACCCTCGAATACCTTGGGGTAGGCCGATTTCCAATCCTCCTTTTTGGAGAGAGGCCACTCCTCCGTCAACATTATCTGTTCCTTGCCTCCGGGATTGAGTATGATCCCCAGATCCCCAGCATCTCTCCATCCTAGCACTGATGGGCCCTTCTCTGCGACATATAGCGTGCAGGTGGCTGTCCTGCCCCTAAACTCAAACAGAAAGTCTCGGCAGCCTACCAAGGGAATGGCGTTCTCTGTGTATGAGATGGGCCTGATGTCGGGAGGCCATAGGTCCGGACCAACCACCGGTGCAAAATCTTCCTCCCATATGGTTCTTTGCACTATTGTCCATGGGGAACCTGAGTCGACAGCCACGTGTACCTTCACACCCCCTATGAGCATGTCCGTGCGGGGCTTGTCTCTGCTTTTCCCTGTCACCTCCAACACTTGATCCTCTATGCACAGCACCATTTCTCCATCGTCTAGGTCATCCTCGTTGACCTCTGACATCGCTGACTCCACACATTTGACAGTGGTCCTCCTCCCCTTTTTTCGACACACCTGTTCAAAATGGCCGACCAGGCCACAGAACGCGCATCTGGCACGAAAAGCCGGGCACCCTTTATCTTGAGCCGAGTGCGCAGCACTGCCACATCTATAGCAAGCGAATCTGTTGTCCGTGGCCGTGCGGCCCGCCTGTTTGCCAGTCCATTTGGATTCCTTCCTCTGTTCTCCATAGGATCCTTTTTGTCTATTGGAGGCTGGCGCCTCATCTACTTTGTTAACCATCTGCCGCTGCGTGCTTTCCCTTTTGGCTGCTTCTGCGCAGCGTTTCGACATTTCTGCCTTCTTTACCATCGCGATGACTTCCTTAAGTGAGGTTTCACTCTGTGCCCACAGTTTGTCCTGGACCGCCCTGTTGGTGGTATGCATAACAATCTGGTCTTTAATATACTCCTCCTGTAACGTCCCATACCGGCATGTGATGGCCAAACTTCGGAGCGCAGCTACGTAGTCATCAATAGACTCCCCAGCCTCTTGCTTCCTTTGTTGAAAATTGTACCTGTCTATTGAGACACACACTGCGGGGCGGTAATGATTGTCCAGGTCCTCCAATGCATTTTTAAAGACATCCGTCTCTGTTGCACCCCTTTCCTTGGGCACTATGTTTGCAAACACTCTCACCCCTTCTGGCCCTAGATTGTGGAGTAACAATCTCTTTTTTCTTTCAGGCGTGTATTCCTCTCCATTGTCGTCCTCACGTGCCTCTATGTAGTTCTTAAAGTATTCTCTCCAATCCTCCCATTTTAACTGTGGTTCCCCTGGTCTGGGCAGGAATGGGATGGGGGCCATCAGGGCCGATGCCTGGTTCGCCATCTTGGCCTCGCCTCGGTGATCTGCTTCTTGGGATCTGACCTGGTCAGGCGCGCTGGACATTCCTGCACTCGCTGTGGTGTCGCCTTGCCCCCTTGGACTGCCTGGGGTGTTGTCCCTTGCTGTTTGCGTGGGGTTATCTAGTTGCGCCCCCTCCTCTAGTTGTGGGACGCTGCCTTTGGCTGCCAGGTTGCTGGCTTATCGGCCTTTTTTGTCCCCGGGGCCACACTGACCTGGTTCTTTGTGCTGGGGTAGTTGCCCGCTTGACTGTTGCGCTACTGCCACGCTTTACGCTTTGTTGTAGGTAAATGGTGCTGCTTTCCCGCTGGCCAGCGTGTAATGGTGGCGGGGGGAGGTCGCTCCTCTTCACTGTGCTCGGTGGTGTTCGTGTCTCAGCCTCGTCGCCAATATAATGTTCCTCTTTATCCCCACATCAGACACTGTGAGTCGCTTTGGTTGCAGAACCATTTATTCAAGATAAGTTAAGTTATAAGTAAGCATAAAGCGCCGAGCGTCTTAACAGGTAGAGCTCCGGTCGCCAACTGTCATTTCCCCGCTTCGCGCCTTCAATCTCTCCTTACTGCGCATGCGTGCGCACTCCGCTCTTGTCTACGGCGTGACGCGTCATCGCGTTCACGCTCGTAGACTAGAGCGCACACCACAGTTCTTCTGCTGCAAGTCAGTGCTGTGAGCACTGTTAAACGTTCTTTGTCGCCCCTTTCAGCCTCTTTTTGATTGCCGAAGGAGCGGTTGCTGTTTTAGTCTCCTATTATGTACTTTCTGATGAGGTTTACCTGATTCCACTTTCTCCGTTTGTTATGCCACATTGGGACCTTCATTTGTTACTTATAGTGTTGATGTGTTATCTTTTGATCCCAGGCATATTAGCCCATTGAGGCTCCTGAGTCAGAAGACTGTTTTCCTGATCACCATTATCTTGGCTCAAAATACAAGTGAGGTGCAGGTGTTGTCTGTCCAGCCTCCTCCCACTTCATTTTTTCCTGACCAGGTGGTCATGCATATTATGAATTTCTTTCCAAATTTGTCACTCAATTTCATACAGTCCAATTACAATCTGACACCTCCTTATCTCACCATGAAGGAGGAAAGGCTATACCATCCGGATCCTTGTAGGCCTCTCCGTTTTTGTATTAGAAGGACCTGTGAGTTTTGTTTTGATGACCAATTTTCCTGGACTACTCCAGCTCCAAGAAGAGCAAGGCAAGTTAAAAGCAGACAGTTTCCTGGTGGATCAACTTGGGTACCCAGAGCTGTTATGATCTCTCCAAGAAGGTGCCTCTGTGCTCATTCCACTAGGGCAAAGGGGATCAGAGCCGATTTTACCAGGGCAAAGGCCATATCGCGGGTGTTGTCTCGTGGCATTCCCATGGCCATACCACAGTGTGCAACACTTCCAGTGACTCCAGTAGAGCAACCCCAGCGTGAGCGGTGGGACTGATCATAGGGCTTAAGGGCCCATGGGAATGTCTTCTGCCTCAAAACACCGTGGGCTCTGGAACACTTATGATTTTAGAAGAGTTGGCGAGAGACTCCTAAGACTCCGACTTCTATTGGAGCTTAACCTGAATGTCTCCTATCATGAATGGGAAACAACCAAAACAATAGAGAGAGGGAAGTGGGACTCGGGGACCTGTCTATCTAACACTAGAGTACTGACCTCAGGAGGTCTAAGACTGTGTGTAATATATGTTTATGCCACATTTTACTTTAGTATTTGGGATCGTATGCTCCTATTTTGTCATAGAAGCAAGTATTTGACTAGGTAATCATTTACTGCTGCTATTGAACGTATTTAGAGTTGTAGCCTGTGTGCATCTCTTGCATCCATCCCCCTGTATCTATGTATCCACCCCATTCCCCCGCCGCCCTCTTCGAGAAGCCTTGGACTGATCGACCGATGCTGCTGCTGCTGAGAGTCAAGTGCTGAAGGGGTACTTGGCCCAGTTGCTCAGTACCCATAGTAGGTCGGCCCAGGACATCAGGAGTAAAAAGCCTTAATCACTACAGTTGGGCCCAGTAGCACCTGCTTGCCTCGTGTCCCTCTAAAAGGAGTTCTGACACCTAGTTGTAGCTTTCAACAAGATGGCATAACTTGCTATTCCAACAAACCTCCTTTGAGTGGGGCGGGACAAAGATGGGAAAGAGTAGGGGATAGGTCTGGCAAAATAGAGATAGTGAGTCTGAAAAGGTGGAGAAAGACCACTGGGTGGGGGTGTGTTGAGAAAGGGTTTGATGGAACAGAGGGAGGGGTCGGTGCAGTCACATTGCACATCTGTTGGGGCTGCAGGTCATGTACCCTGCATGGCTCTGGAGAGTGAGCTCTTGAGTTTCCCATAGAGGGAGTCTCTGGTTATTTTTTTTTTTTTTGCCTCAGCACACAAACGTGCTGAGGGCCTGCTGTGACAAGGACTGTAACCCAGAGCAGCCCCTGTTGTGTGGAGCGGCACACTGGGAACAAACCCTGGTACTCAGCATGGCTACCATAAGGTCACGAGCTATGGACGGACAGTGACGGCAGACACATATTATTTATATTGCCGAACAGACATTTTTACTTGTGCCTGCACCAATATAATTGTCTACTGACCTCTCCTGACTAAGATAGTCTGCCAGTCCGCTGCAACCGGGTCCTACATCACACCCATGTGTAAATGGATGTTGCATGTATGTATGCACGGTGGCCATGTAACAGGATAAGCATGGCGAGTGTGTGCTGTGAGTGACTGTGGGCACACTGACATCCATTTTGGATCTCCTTTGTGCAGATAATATAATAGCTGGGTAGAGAGAGCCTACCAAACAGGAATATAAAATGCAAGACTCCCCAAAAGCATTTCTGGGGCCATTCGTGTAGGACCAGACCCAGGGGTGTGGAGGCCGTGAGACAGCGTTTGCCCACTTTCTGCTCCATTTCTACCCAGAGGTGTTACCTGCAGCAGGCTGACAAATTGTTGCGTAAGGAAGCTTCTCACTTTTATTCTGCTTTTGTATGTTATTTCTATGGTTGGGAGATCCCTGTCCCCAAACCTCCTTCCTCCTAAAACTAACAGACAAAACTGTAGCTTAACTAGTTTTCTAGGATTATAGTTAAAGAAAGGATCAACCCGATGCGATGGATAGACGAGGCACCGCTTGGACTTTACACCCGGCGGCTAGCTCTGCTTTGAAAGCAATATTGGCTGATGGTGATCTGATTGATATATGGCGCACCAGACATCCCTCTCTGAGGGAAGGCACTTGTATTTCCTACCACCACAGCGCCTGGTCTCGTTTGTATTTTTGGTTGGTTTCGAGGGATGTGGCTACTTGGCCTACTGGAGTGGAGCACATGCCACGCTCGTTGTCTGATCATGCGCCCTCTTTACTAAAATTACTGCTCCCCAACCAGCCGAAACGTGCCTTCTCTTGGCGCCTTCCACCGCACGCCCTGCTTGATGAAGCCTTTTAAGGAGGAGATCCGTCAGGACATAACTGACTATTTTGCGCTTAACATGGGGTCGGTGGACACCGAAGCTTCACTGTGGGAGGCATTCAAGGTTGTCATCAGGGGAAAATGCATTGCGGGTCAAGTGGAGGTGCTAAAGGCTATAAGGGGCACACTGACCTCCTTTGAGGCTAGCACAAAAGATCTTGAAATATTATTTTATGAGACTGGCGACCTTGTCACCTCAGGTTTGCTGAAAAGAAATCTGTTAGATTACGCGACGTAACAAACCGTGTGGTGAAATTCCTGAACAAATATGCGGTGGCTAGGAGGTACGGGGAGGGAGAGAGGCCGGGACGCACACTGACGGGTATGATCCGATCGCCTAAATCTACAACCTATGTCCGTGTTGCGCCGGACACCACGGTTAGGAGTCAAAAGGATGTTTTAAATGCCTTCTTAGGTTTTTATTCCGACCTATACGCTACCACCCAAGAGACCTGTCCAGAGGGATTCTTCTATGGATTCGATCGCTCTTGCCTGGTTCAACAATACTCATAGGAAGTATATGGACCTCCCTATAACCGCTGAAGATGTTGCGCAAGTCATAAAGAGCCTGCCTCTAGATAAAGCGCCGGGTCCAGACGCCTTGACTACGGCCTTTTACAAAACCTACGTGGAGGAGCTAGCGCCCAGACTGTTGGCAGTGTATGATGAGGCCTTGGAAGAGGGGACATTGCCCAAAACCATGAGGGAAGCCATGATTATTACATTGTTAAAGCCCGGTAAACCAGAAGGGGAGATGGACTCCTGTAGACCGCTCTCACTACTAAATGTCGATGTCAAAATACTTGCCAAGTTGATCGCTAATTGTTTGCAGCCACTGCTTCCTATGGTGGCACTTCCTGACCAGTCGGGTTTCATCCTGGGCAGGTCGACCTCACACAACATACGGACAATCTTCTTGACACTACACTACCTACACCCATCGGTCCATGCTGCGGTGGTGTTCCTGGATGCCACCAAAGCTTTTGATATCTTAGAATGGCCATACTTATTCACCATTCTGGGACGCATGGGGTTTAGTCCGCTCTTTATTAGTAGGATTCGATTGTTGTACTCGCAACCCAGCGCTTGAATAAGGGTGAATGGCCTGATATCTGATCCTTTCCCTATCTCATGTGGCACCAGGCAGGGTTGTCCCCTCTCCCCGCTTCTGTTTGCCATTGCTGTGGAGCCCTTAGCTGCCCGAATTAGACAACACCATGCGGCACGCGGCATAGGGTTTAGCTCCAGATGCCTTCTTATATCACTTTATGCAGATGACGTCACTTTGTACCTGATGGACCCGGAGGTTACTTTGGACCCAGTGCTACCTGAATTCATTCGATTTGGTGGACTTGCTGAAATCTGTCAACTGATCCAAATCAGTGATTTTTCCACTGACGGACGGTACCCCCAGGTATCCTCTGAAATGGGAAGCAGAGGCGGTTAAATATTTGGGTATATGGATATGCCAGGTGTACAGGAAATTTGGAATTTAAATTTTGGGAGAGCGGTCACGTGGCTAGAAGAGAAGGTCAAGATTTGGGCGAAGCTGCCTCTGTCACTTACTGGCAGGATAGCCCTGGCCAAGATGGTCATTTTACCTGAATTTTTATATCTCTTTGCAAACATTCCGATCCCACTCACAGCGCACTTTTTTAATACGCTTAAATCGCTTCTTGTCACCTTGGCGTGGGCGAATGGTCAGGCGAGGGTTTCCTGGGATGCGTTGACACTGCCTCTGAAACAGGGTGGCCTGGGCGCTCCTGATATGCACCTGTATGCACTTTGTGCTCAGGCCCAGTACTTGCATTTTTGGACCCATACGACTCCTTTCCAAAGCTATGTGGCGGTGGAGCAGGATTCAGTTGGGCCTGTCCCACTGAGAGTAGTGATCTGTGCTAAGACAAAACGCCCTAGAGGGGATGTGGACTCTGCAGGTATGCTCTGCTGGATGTGGGAGGAGCTGCGTAAAAGGGCGAAAGTTCCGTTGTTATATGCTCCCTCACTCTCGTTATCGCAGAACCCGCTGTTACCATGCATTGCAGGGGGGATTAGATGACACTTGGAACAGAAATTACATCTGTAAACTTTGGCTGATCTGTTCCCGGATGGCAAATTCATGCCTCCGCCGGAGGCAGAGGAGGGGCAGACGGTGCCCTTCTCGGAACTGTTTTTGAATCACAAACTCCGTGCGGCATGCCGGGCTATTAGTGATGACTTCCCTGCTGCCCCCTGGTCTTCCCTGCAATGGAAAATCTGGTGAGTTCCTTGTCCCCCCGTGAGTTAGTCATCAGACTGTACAAACAGATGCAGGCCACAGCACTGGTGGTTCAACTTAAGTCCCTGAATCACTGGAATGATGATCTCCCGACTCCATTGGCAATAGACCAATGGGAATTTTGTTGTGGGCAACTTACGGAATTGTCACCTAATTATAGATTGCGATATATACATTTAAAATTCCTACATAGATTCTATAGGACGCCCATTAGCCTACACAGGATGGGACTCAAGGATGGGGACGACTGCTGGAGGTGTGGGCGCTCCCCTGCTTCCTTTTTACATGTGGCTTGGTCATGCCCGGTGCTTGCGGATTATTGGTCTAACATTTTTATCTCTGTGAACCAAATTGTTGGTAGATCGGATGTCCCATCCCCGGAACTGGGTATATTGGGTTATGTCAAACATACTCCTCCCAAAACGGTAAACTACATGCTTTACTCCTTTTGTTTACCAAGAAACGGGTGGCCTTGCGTTGGGACAGGAGGAGGGCGCCCACGATCAAAGGCTGGCTGGCAGATGTGGTGTATGGCCACACACAATTGGTAACATTTTGGGAGCTCATGCCGCCTGCTTCCCGACCTCAGGACATTTGGGAGCCCTTTTTTTGCAGTGGGTCCAGGTGCAGTCGGAGGCTGTTCATTCTGGGCGGCCCGTAGCTACACCTTCCCCGGAGTAGGTGGGAGGGTATTTCACTCTTTGTGTATTACTTGGTAGGCCCCTTTCTTTGTACTACTGACACTGGAGGGGACAAAAGGAGGAATGGGTGAAGGAGGTTCTACCTCTGGTGACGACGACCTGCTGCACTTGAATTGCCATTTCTGTATGTTTTTTTTTTTGCTTTCTTCTAGGTACCGTGAGCCCCTCGACACTTCGTGCATGTTGCTTATGTGTGTATTTCCTTTCTTATGGGTGTAACGTGACCATATATTGTATTTCTGTAGTAGGGGAATCTCTGTTATAGTCATAATCTAGTGAATACTCCCGCCCATGTGCGTGGACCCCGGAGCAATCAAAAATAATCTCTTACAGTGTCGAAAAATGCAGACCTGCACAGACACTTAAGAGAGAATTAAAGACAGATAATGCAGCCTATAACACAGGCTACACTGTCCAGTACTTCAACTAGAAATTCCACCCAAAAAATCCACAAAACAGCAAAGCCTGTACAGATTTCCCTTGCTTCAGCAGCAAAAACCCTCTGGAATGATAGAGAGGAGGATCTGGACAGACAAGCCCCATAGGCTGCCATTATGTGGCTCAGAACAGGATACTGTGCCTTTAAGAGAACTTTCCAGAACTTCACAGTATCCCAGAATGCACTGCAGGTCCCATTTACTTTCAGTTCTTTTTTCCGGCTCCTGCAAGCAGGACCCTGGAGCATTGAGCTCTCCCTTTTCAAGGGTTTATTGGTGATTTTTCACTAATTATTTCATTTTGAGTGCTTCTAAAGTACTTTAGTGCTGTTCTTCTTGGGGTTTGATCCTTTTTTATGTCAAATATGCCTGCATTATTTGACAAATGCCCGGAGTGCTCCAGGAAGAAGGCCAAATCGGATTCACATGAGGTGTGTATCCTCTGCCTTCCCTCTTCCCATGTTCCTGAGGAGTGTGAGATTTGTCAGGGCTTCTCTGGAAGGACCCTGAAGGAAAGAAAGAAGATCAGGCTTCAGGGACTCGAGGAAAGAAGGCTGAAGGCACAAGGTGGGTCTGGAGGGGCTCCTTCTACCCATGCTGAGGCCTCTGGGGGGCTCCCCAGGGGCAGGAAGACCAGCAAACGTGCCCACTCTCTGTCTGGGTCGATTGCAGAGACCTCGACGTTGAGAGGAATGACTGCGATCTGTTCCTCGTCCCCCCAGGGCTCTGGGGCAAAGCGCCGTCGGCGCTCGACGTCGAGAGATGTGCACAGACCGCCGTCGACGTCTCCATTGACGATTTCGTCGTCATCCTCGTCGGTCCCGACGTCGAGCGCAAGAGGTCGCCGTCGAGGCGCAAGAGGTCGCCGTCGAGGCACAAGAGGTCGTCGTCAAGACACGAGAGATCGATGTCGAGGCGTACGAAGTCGACGTCGAGGCATGGACGACGGTCGACGTCGAGGAAGAGACGCTCGACGTCGAGGGGCCGACGCTCGCCGTCTGGTCACCGTTCTTCGACGTCGAAGAAGCGGGAGAGGAGGCCTGATGCCATGGGAGGCTCTCCGACGCCACAGGCTGGTGGTGGATCACCGGGCTCGGTGTATTCCGAGGTGTATACGCCTTCGCAGGTTACGCCTCCGCCGCCATTGCCGAGGGGTCCCCCTCCGAGGGTTCCTACCCCTCCGCCTTTGCCTCCGCTTCCGCAAACCGTACCTCAACCTCAGGTGCCACTGATGCCTCCTCCGGTTCCTCCGAGGTCGTTTTCGTTGCCCAGGTTTCTGACGCCTCCCAAGGGGGCTCCTAAGCCGCAGGCCCCGGCCAAACCTCAGACGCCCACGCCGGTGGAACCGGCGGATCGCCCGAGGCCTAGGAAGTCAAGATCGCGCTCCGGACGGAGAGGTAGATCTAGGAGTCGGCGCAGATCCTCCACTAGATCTAGGCGCCGCCATAGGAGGCGAGGGTCCAGGTCACGCACGGACTCCTCCAGGACTCCATCCTATTCACCGACCTTGTCGGATTCCCCGGGGACAAGGGTGTCTCCAGTGGACGACATCAGCACGTTCCAGGAGGTTCTCCTGAGGGGGGCTACGAAATTGGGCATCACGGTGACGGCTCCTACACCTACGACGTCCGTGATGTTCGAGACACTTCACAAGAAGCATCTGTCTCGCCCTCTGCTGCCATTGGTGCCAGGACTGGTCGAACCGGCGGAGGAGCTGTTTCTTACGCCTGCGGTGGTGAAGGCCGCTCCCTCCCGACTTCTGAAGAAGTATAGAGCACCGGATTCGGACCCAGCCTTCCTGAGGATGGACCCAGTGCCCGACTCAGTTATAGTGACGGCGGCCAGGAAGTTACACTCTACCTCCCCGTCCTCCACCGTGCCGCCTGATAAGGAAAGCCGATGGATTGATTCGGCTGGGCGGAAGGCTTGTGGAACTTCTTCCACGACCATGAAAGCCTCCAGCGACTCGGCTTTGCTGGGGCGGTACAGCCGTGCCCTGTGGGACTCCCTAGAACAGTTCACGGACCTTCTGCCACGTGACAAGAAGGAGGACTTCCTAGAAATACTTAAGGAAGGGATGCTGGTTTCAAACCAGGTCATCAGCGCGGCTGCGGATATTTTGCTGTTGGCAGCCCATGGTTACTGTCACGGGATCAACCAGCGCCGCCACGCTTGGCTCAGGCTCACGTCACTCAAGCCGGAGGCCCAGCAGCGGGTGGCCAATCTGCCCTTTTCCGGAGAAACGCTGTTCGGAAAACATGCCGATGATGAGATGGCCCGCATGAAGGCGGAGGCGGAGACCCTGACGGCTGTGGGCTTGGAAAAGCCCAAAGAAAAGAAGTCCTACCGCCAGTTCCAGAGACGGTTCGGTGCACAGGGGAAAGGACGAGGCCAGTCTTCGGGACAGCAGCAGCAACAACAGCAGCAGTTCCGGAGACCCTTCCAAAAGCGCCAGAAGGGTAGAGGTGGACAACAGTCCTCTACAGCTAACAAAGGCCCGGCCGGGTCTCGACCCTGAGTGGTTACTTCCCCTTCATCCGTTACCCGCTCCGGTGGGGGGGAAGCGTTCAACTTTTTCTGGCAGAGTGGAGAAAAATTACTCAGGACAAGTGGGTGCTGAATATTGTTTGCAATGGATACAGTCTTCGGTTCATCAGCCCTCCTCCATCGATTCCTCCGGTCAGCTCGCAGTATCAACTGCGCGAGCTCCAGGCGGAGGCCGATATCCTGTTAAGGAAAAGGGCAATAGACGATGTACCTCTGTCTCAAAGAGGAAGAGGTCTGTACTCCCGGTTCTTTCTGGTCCGCAAGAAGGACAAGAACGAGTTCAGGCCCATTCTGGACTTGCGACAGGCGAACAAATGGATTCGCAGAGAGAAGTTCCGCATGCTGTTGTTGCATCAGATTTATCCTCAGTTGCAACAGGGAGACTGGCTATGTGCAATAGACCTACAGGATGCATACTTCCATGTGCCCATTGCACACAAACACAGGAAGTTCCTGCGATTTCAAGTCGGCGCCAATCACTATCAATACACAGTACTTCCGTTCGGGCTGAAGTCTGCGCCCAGGACATACTCGAAGTGCATGGCAGTGGTAGCGGCACACCTGAGGAAGAACAAGGTGTTTGTCTACCCGTACCTGGACGATTGGTTGATCAAGGCCTCCTCCTTCTCGGAAGCTCAAGCGCACTTCCAGAAGACGTGCGTTCTCTTGAACAAGCTGGGTTGCACATCAACATGTCCAAGTCTGTCCCGACTCCGGTCCAGTGCATTCAGTACTTGGGGGCCACCATCGATACAAGGTCAGCAAGCGTGTCTCCTTCGGAGGAGCGACGATTATCGCTTCTTCGGAAGGCTCAGGCTCTTCTGACCACTCCTTCTACAAGAGTGAGGACGGTGTCTTCTCTACTGGGATCGATGGCCTCTTGTATCTTCCTGACACCACATGCACGGCTGCACATGAAACCGCTGCAGGAGTGCTTGGAGGATCAGTGGGACCAGAGGAGAGGAACTTGGGACGACAAGATACGACTGTCTCTGCATGCTCTTCAGTCTCTGAAGTGGTGGTGTTCAGCGGAGAATCTCCTCAGAGGGGTTCCCTTCCACAAGGACATTCCCACTCAGACTATCGTGACGGATGCGTCTCTCCAGGGCTGGGGAGCGCACTCCGGAGACTTGCAGATTCAAGGGACGTGGTCCCCGACGGAGTCCACGTACCACATCAATTTCCTGGAACTCAGAGCTGTTCACTTGGCACTGAAGGCCTTTCATCCGTCCTTCCAGACCAACTCTCTGCTTGTACAGACGGACAATACGACCACGATGTATTACCTCCACAAGCAGGGGGGCTCGCGATCACGCACCCTGTCGCAGGAGGCGCAGGCGATCTGGCACTGGCTTCTGGCCCGAGGACTGACGATAACGGCCACCCATCTGCCAGGTGTGCAGAATGTTCAGGCAGACACACTGAGCAGACGGATTCAGGAAAACCACGAATAGGTCATAAACGACGAAGTACTAGGAGAAATCTTCGCAAGGTGGGGAACTCCAGACGTAGATCTGTTCGCTACCGCAGAAAACAGCAAATGCAGAGACTTCGCTTCCAGGTACTACCAGCCGGGGACGCTGGGGAATGCGTTATGGATCAACTGGTCGAACAGCTTTCTGTACGCTTTTCCACCCATTCCCCTGATTCCGACGGTTCTCATCAAGCTGTCCCAGTCCAGGGCGCGGATGATACTGATTGCCCCGGAATGGCCCAGGCAGTGGTGGTTCACGGACCTGCTTCACCGGTCTCTCCTTCCTCACATGAAGTTGCCGTGCAGGCCGGACCTTCTCACGAAGTTCGGGGGGCTGATGTTGCACCCCAACCTCTCGTCTTTGAGTTTGGCGGCATGGCTCCTGAGATAGTGCAATATGGCCATCTTAACCTCCCAGATGATTGCATGGACATACTGAAGGAGGCTAAGCGACCTTCCACTAGGACTTCTTATGCTTACAAGTGGAAGAGGTTTTGTATCTGGTGCAAGTCCAAGAACTATGACCCAACGACGTGTAAGGAAGATGTCATCCTTCCATACCTTCTACATCTGGCGCAGTCTGGCCTTAATGTTCATTCCATTAAGGTCCATCTGGCTGCATTGACTGCGTACAGGAAATGCCCTTCACAGCTTTCCTTTTTCCAGATTCCTGTGATCAAACACTTTTTGGAAGGCTTGAAGAAAGTGTTTCCTCCTGTCAGGCTTCCTTCGCCTTCATGGGAACTGAATGTGGTGCTGTCCAGGTTGATGAAGGAGCCTTTTGAACCTATTCATAAGGCTTCGTTGCAGCACCTGTCCTGGAAGGCGGCGTTCCTCGTGGCCATTACATCGGCCCGCAGGGTGAGCGAAATTCAGGCGTTGTGTTGCCAAGAACCTTATACTGTATTTCATGCTGCTAAGGGTTTTATGCGTACTCACCCTAAGTTTCTTCCCAAGGTTATTTCTGATTTTCATGTCAACCAGACTATAACTTTGCCTACGTTTTTTCAGAATCCTTCATCTCCAGCGGAACGGTCTTTACATTTCCTGGATGTGCGGAGGGTGTTGAAATTTGATCTGGATAAAACCAAGGATATTCGTAGGTCGGACCAATTGTTTATCAATTATGGATAAGTCAGGACAGGTCTTGCTGCCTCTAAGCAGTCCATCTCAAGGTGGATTGTGTCCTGCATACAATTGTGTTACCAAAAAGCTAATAAGACCTTAGGGGGTAAACCTAAGGCTCATTCCACCAGGGGCAAAGCTGCCACGACTGCTTTGCTCCGTAATGTTCCAATTGCAGAAATCTGCAAGGCGGCCACTTGGAAGTCGGTTCATACCTTTGCTAAGCATTACTGCCTGGACACTGATGCCAGAGCAGACGCTCAGGTTGGGCAGGCTTCGCTGCGAAATCTGTTCGCACAATAGTGGTGTTATTTCTCGTTTCTCCACCGCCGCTTTGGTGTGGGGATGGGCTTGCCATTCTATTCACTAGATTATGACTATACACAGAGATCCCCTACTACAGAAGGTGTAGTTTCTGTCCTGTAACTCCAGTTCTGTAGTAGGGGTATCTCTGTTATAGTCATAAGCGCCCGCCCTCCTCCCCGGTGGAGAGAGAGAGATATTCATGTAAGGAATGCTGCAGGTCTGGCGTGTTACGCCTTCAAAAAGAACTGAAAGTAAATGGGACCTGCAGTGCATTCTGGGATACTGTGAAGTTCTGGAAAGTTCTCTTAAAGGCACAGTAACCTGTTCTGAGCCACATAATGGCAGCCTATGGGGCTTGTCTGTCCAGATCCTCCTCTCTATCATTCCAGAGGGTTTTTGCTGCTGAAGCAAGGGAAATCTGTACAGGCTTTGCTGTTTTGTGGATTTTTTTGGTGGAATTTCTAGTTGAAGTACTGGACAGTGTAGCCTGTGTTATAGGCTGCATTATCTGTCTTTAATTCTCTCTTAAGTGTCTGTGCAGGTCTGCATTTTTTGACACTGTAAGAGATTATTTTTGATTGCTCCGGGGTCCACGCACATGGGCAGGACTATTCACTAGATTATGACTATAACAGAGATACCCCTACTACAGAACTGGAGTTACAGGGCAGAAACTACTCCATCTGTACTTTATTATATGATTTATGCCTACACCATGACATATGAGTGATGTAACATCAGACTGGCTGGTGGTTCTGTTGTTGTTATGTTATGTAATTAATTAAAATGCCAATAAATAAAAAAAGACGGAATCAACCCTAAGTTTGCCCCAGACCTGGTGCTAAGGAATCCAAAATCTCTGTCTGCAGAGTGAGCATCTGCAAAAAAAAACACAAATCGATGTGTCAGGATTTCTCTTCGACCAGTGCCTCGGTTCCCACACCAGTGGAGACCAAGAGAGACAGACATCTTCGCTCCAGGGCTGTGGTCGCTGACTCAGATATCCCATTTGCCACATTTGGAAACAGGAACCTAGAAGTTCTGCTACTTGCTGGTAGCAGCTGCCTTGAACGAACTTGAAGAAAGGAGCCCACTGAGTGCGGAGGAAAGGCAACTGGAAGTACCTTGCACAAAGGAAAGGCTGTATACAAATGGATAGCCGAAAAAACCAAAGTTGTCGTCCAGGTCAGACTAGCCATGCCGGACATCAGGGGTTATCCTGCCAGTCTGGAAGGGTGGGGGCTGATTTTGTTTCAGGGTTTCGTTCTGTAGCAGTGTAGCAGTTCTAAAAGCATCCACTGCAGAGTTCCCTGTATATTCAACAGTTTTCAGGCAACAACAAAAGTGTCAAAAAAAACGTTGGCCATATAATGTATCTGCTGGAGAGAAATGGAGTTTAGTTTAGTGGCAATTTTGACTCATCTAAGTTAGCGCAGCGGGTTAATATACCTGCTGCTTCGAATATGTAGATAACAGAACAGTATTTTATGTGCACAGCTCAGTGGGTTACTGATTTTTTCACAGAGATCCTTTTGTTATTGTGCAATTCACAAGTTAGAATCGTAATCTAGCACAGTGTGCTATGAACTGCCATCAAAGAGCTGCATGCAAACTGCTTAGTACAGATCAGAAAGATATGTTTTTCCCAGTCTCTCATCCTAATGTTGAGAAAAGGGGTTTATGGGGTGGTGCAGTGTGGGGTGGTGCAGTAGCACGCTGCTATTACAGACAACACTTTTTTAATTGAAATGACCATTTTATTTGTACAGACATACTAATAAAACTATACCATTTACAAATGCTTGCACACTTAATTTGAACATTGTTGTGTTCTAGAAGAGAACCCTTTTAATTTACCCGGAACCGAGCAAGATTGTCACATAAATCCTCTTACTTTGAAGTCTGAGAAAGAAAAGTTAACACCAAGCTCTTTCGGAAGACCGAGCCTGACATTTGACCTCTGTTTTTGAATGCACAGAAAATGTGACAAGATAAGAACAAGATTTACAGGCATTTTTATAGAAAAGAGAACTTGTGGAAGAATATAAGGAGAGGTAGTGTGAAAATTCTTTCCTCATTGGGAGAGATGGACTCCATCTGGACAGACTAAAACAAATAAGGCGAGCAAATAAAAGCCAGAAAATATGAATTGCAAACCACAAAGCCAATGATCAGCAATGGGCGGAATGCATTTCACATGGAAGATTTCTGAATGTCCTCAACATGCCTTTAGCAAATCAGGCAGCTGTGCAGTCTGGTAGGCTTCAACCTAAAAATATTGAACAGCAGTGTTCGAGAATGCGAGTAGGTTTGGGGTGCACCGCTTTCAGCCATTGACGTTCTTCAAGCAGCCTCCTTCATCGATTGGCTACAGACTTTGTCAATCATGTGTTGGATAAGCACTGTGGAGTGTTCATCTCCAGACTACTGCTATTGGCTTTTTGGTTCATTGCAGTGTGGGGTGGGTGGAGGACTTAGATTGAGGAGAGAAGAGTGGATTGGAAAAGTTGACATTGCCGTCGACAGGAACTTGAAGGTTTAGATTAATAAGAGGTTGAATAACACGATGGATACAGGGGCAGGGGAGCGAGATACGTTTGAATTAGTTATGTTTATGGATTTGATCGAGGGAAGTTGCAGGTTACACTGGTGTATGGTGCAGGTATTTTTTGTAAGGCTACAGCCAAGGTTTGATGGTTTGTGATGTGCACCTGGATCATTAAAGCGGCCTTTTTTTACTCAAACTTTAATCTTGACGAGTTGTTTTTCAGGGTGCGTTGTCCCCCTCAAATTAGCTTTGCCAATACCTGTCTTTTAAAGTGAACAACATAACTAATAAGTTTAGCAATATCATGAGAGCTGGTTGGATAGTTCCATATGAGGGTGCCTGCTGCAGTTACCTGTGTGTGCTCACAAGTTCAGGTTCTAAACCTTTTCATCAGGAAAGCCATTTTTAAATGGCTGCTCTTCAATGCTCAAACACAGTGGATATGTGGAGAGAGGGCAATGCAGCTAGTCATTTGCAGTCCTTCCGAAAGAATGGAGGGGTCTGGCACTTTTTCAGTCTGACCTGCTGTTTTTGGCAGGGCGGTTTGGCCTTTAAAACCAGTTGGCATTTTCCTGGTGGGCTAAAGCCATTGGAGGCTGGTTTGGAGGGCCCAGGGCAGGTGCTGATGCCTCTGTCACTTTTCCAGGAACCCTGAGGTTAATTTGCAGCAAGCACATGACGGCTTGAAGAGCGCAAGAGGGAGGACGGTGCAAAGTGAGAGATCCGTGGAGAGAATGGATGGATGGAAATAGAAAGATAGAGCAAGGAGGAAAGGAGCGAGTTGATTGGAGCATTTTTGCCTGGACTGCTTTAATTCCCCAGTCCTACCCTGGTTATTGGGTCTCAGCAGCAGTGTTCCTGGTCAGATGTGTGCTAGTTAGTAGCTGCCAGGTACAGCACAGCAGAACAATTGGCCTGCAGTGACAGATTGTGGTCCCATCTTCAGAAGTCTGATACTGAAATGAGCAAGAACCTCCAGGTTTGCACCTGAATAAGGGCTGTTCTGTAAGGGCTGCTGCAGTGTCTTCACAGTCTTGATGACTGTTCATTCAGCCCACAGAAGAATCTTTCATGTGCAAAGTAGTTACTGTGTTTTTGCGTACGCCAGCTGGAGGAACAAAGCAGTGCTGCAAAACTCTTTCCTGTAGAAAACAGTGGGGCATATGTACAAGCCCCTATCAAGCTATGGTTAGCGTGAAAAAGGGGTGTGAAATGGGTGTTGTGGCAGGCCTTCCACCGCAACACCCATTGTATTTGATGCTGGCCACTATGTACAAGGGTGGCGTACATAGAAGGCAGTGGCAAAATTCAGACCGGAAAATCCTGGTCTTAAGTTGGCAAAATGAGGAGAAATGCATTATTTCTCCTCGTTTTTGCTTGTTCCATGGGTGCTGCCTTGTGCTGTGCACCACACATGAAAAAACCAAAATGCCATGGTTTGTTTGTGTACAGGAAGGTGTCCCTTCCCGTACATAAACAAACCTTTTAAAAAAATTCAATTTTGTAACTTTCATGTGTGCTGCATGTAGCAGCACACTTGAAAGTTACAAAATGGCATGTTAGGATTATTTCTGTGCAGGAAGGGACACCTTCCTACACATAACCAATCATCCCCTGCATACAGACACCCTTGCACTCTGGTTGTTAAACTTAGCGCAATTGCAGAGGGAAACGCAAGGCTGCACCACATTCTTGTAAATATGGTGCAGCCTTGCGTTTCAGAAGTGGCAGACTGTGTCGTTAAGCCAAGGAGGCTAACTCATCTCTCCGCCACTTCCTAGTACATATCCCCCAGTGTGTCTCGGGAATTATAGTCTTAGTTCAATTCACATGAACTGTGTGAACTAAAATACCTAGGGAAATTCAGGATTTGAAAAAGGTCAGCTGGTCCAGCAAATATAGAAAGGCCGAAAAGGCTGACAAATAATCTTTGACGGTGCCCACTTTAAGGTCTTGCTGGGCTATAATCAATACAAACATCAGACAGGTCCCCCTGTAAAGGGTCAGTGTAGTGAGCATAACAGCAGGTCACAAATTTGTCTTTGTGCCCGGAATAAATGGATTTAGTGGAAGGATGCCCGGCCGCATGAATGACATCCATCATTTAAGGCGGCAAATCAAATATAGTCAATTGCAACCGCTCCATCGCCATGCATGTACGTGTAGATTGCATTGACACACGCGTGTGGAGGACCCTGTCCAGGTACTGAGACAGGAAGTCCTTGTACAGTGGCTGCCTTATTGGAAGATTGATGCTTATGCCTAGGCGTTCCAAGTACTGCACTATCCTGGCCCAATCCAGGGCATGTTCGTTCTTGATTTTCTTCTAGAATCGTGACAGGTTATGGAGAGGCAGGAAGGCATACAGCATTCTCTTATTTCATTCCAGACGAAATAAATCTAATAAGTGTTCTTGTGGACACTCCCTGTACAACATTGTTGGCACTGCCTGTTCTCAACAGTGCTGAAAAGATCCAGCCTGGGTTCTCCCCATTATTGGAATATGCCCAGCACCACCTTTCGTGGTCTGTTTGGTTCATCCTCTGTGGCATTCTGTGACCCTGTCAGGTGATTTCTGATCAGGAAAATGCCCTGTTGCTCCAACCATCTCCAGAGGTGCATCCTGGAATAGGCCCCAGGAACCTACTCTGCCATTCTTATTGCAGTATCACATGGAGGTGGTGTTGTGCGCGAGAACCTGCACCAGCCTCCCCTTGATGGACAGAAGAAAGGGCTTCAGAGCCAAACGAATGGCTCCAGAATATTGATGTAGAGCTGGCCCTTCACTGGAGACCAAAGCCATCTGTTATCCCCCAATCCAGCAGCAATGCATTCATCATCATTGTCAGTTGCAGGTGGAGAATGTAGAGTGGCCTGTTGCAGGGCCACTGTAGATCTTGAGCTGCCTACTTTGTAATCTATCCGGTGTCATAAAGGCAGTCTTTGTGCAGAGCACACTGGAACTTTAACTTCCACTGTATGGCCTGCATGTGCTTCCTGGCATGATCAACAAGGAGGCTACATGAGGCTAGGAGGCCACGAAGCCTCAGAAACAACCTGGGAGGAGTGAGCCTGAAACATCCACATCATAGCCGGAGTGTCCTAGTATCACAGCTGCAGCAGAAAATACTTGATTTCGTTGTTGGTGAACCCCAATGATGTCAGGAGTTCCGCTGTCTTCCGGAGTTGGTCAACATCTGAGTGCAGCGAGCCTACCTTAAGCAGCCAGTCATTGAAATATGGTTCTACGGTATTCCTGACCTCTGAAGATAGGCAGCGAACACCGCGAACCCTTTTATGAACACCCGGTGGTTGCTGGTGAGTCTGAGGGGGAGCACAGTGAACTGAAAATGTTCTTGACCCATATTGAAAACCAGGTAACGCCTATAGTATTCCAGAACAGCTATATGAAAATATGCATCCAAGTACAGAGACACCATCCGATCTCCCTGGTCCAAAGCAGAGAGAAGCCAACAGGAGCATTTTGAATCTGTCCTTCTATAGAAAGGCATCAAAAGTACAGAAGTCTAAGATAGGCCTGAAGCCCTCATCCTTTTTCAGAAAGAGCAAATAGTGATAGTAGCAACACCCACCTTTCTGAGAGTAATGTACCTTCTCTATTGCACCCTTTGTAAGCAACAAGCGCATTTCCTGTAGGAAGATTGACAGGTGCTCCTCTGAAATCAGTTTAGTGTGGGAGGCATATTGGGAGATGAGAAAAGAAAGAGTGGGGCATAGCCGTTTTCAATAATTTGCAAGACTCGTCTATTGGACCTGATGGTACACCACCCTGCAACGAAATGTTGGATCCTTGCCCCCCGAGAGTAGGCATGAGCCACTGAGGCCAAACTAAATTGGTTTGTTGGCAGGTGTAGAAGGGGAGGATTCGTTGATTACTAGTACTCCTATTGGATAGCATGTTATCTGACAGCACCACGTCCGCAGCCACAACAAGCCTGGGTTGTCTGCTGCATCATAGGTTGTGAAGGCTGCCTTTGTCTATACGATAGTACCCTGCAGTACCTTCTGAATTTCCAAAAGTAGTGTGGAAATTATTTTGCAGGAGCCTACAGCCTCAAAGAATGTGCTGTAGCTCTATTATCTTTAAGCATTCCAAATCGGAGACCTCCTTCTCGCCTAAGAAGTGGGACCCATCAAAGAGCATGTCCGTCAGTGAAGCCTGCACATCATCTGAGAACCCATAGACATCTTCCAGGCCTGGAGACAAAGGACGACACTATAACCAATCATCCTACCAAGGTACATTTGTGGTATCTAAACCTGTGTGGATAATATAATTGGACGTGTCTTGCCCACCATGTGCTGTTGGGTCAAAGCGACCCTCAGATCTTCTGGGACTGCCGGCAAGATCTCTCTGGCCATGTCACAAAGGGCACATGAGTGTAACAACCCAGCAGGCAGACTGCATTGGCAGACTGCTACTCCAGATCACCTGCGGAAAACAATCATTTGCTAAAGGCATCAACTATCCTAGATCCCCTAACTATCAGAAGTAGGGATAGGCAATGAATTAGGTTTCACTTTACTGTTTCAGCCCTGCATAGTAAGGCTTCCTGGATGGGATGCTTGGTGAGAAAATCGAAGTCACCAGGCGCTAATCTTTAACGTTTGGTCACCTGCCTATTCACAGGTGGGCAAATATATGGTTTCTACGAGGTAACCTCAGAGTAACCTCAGAATATCCGTAAAAGTGTAATTGAAAGGAAGCAAGGGCTCATACAATGCTGGCCCAGACTGTAGGATTTATGTCAAAACATCTGTTTTAGTCTCAATGGAGAGCAGCTGTCGCTTTAGGCCCTTCCTCCGAACCACCGCTGCAAATGAGGCTCTCTCCTCCATTGGTGGTCCATCTGACGAAAAACCAAAGGGGATGATGGACAGAGCGTTGACAATACAAACACTCACCCCCAGTAAACTGATCTGGGTTTAATCTATCACCGTTCTTTAGCTCACTCCGCCACCCCAGTTCAGACATGGCCATATGCAAATCCGTCTGACCCTGTGCCTCATGGGAACAGTCCAGCCCGAACTGCCAAGCCATGTCTTCCCTGGACCGGAATCAAGCATCCCAAGACCGGTTTTTGGCATTACAGCCGTCTTCAGCCAGGCTTGCTTGAATCCAGTGGCAAAGTGAGCAAGGGACTCACGTCTGAGCATACCCTGCCAACTTAGGGTGAACAAAGAAAAACCAAAGGGGATGATGGACGGAGCGTTGACAATACAAACACTCACCCCCAGTAACTGATCTGGGTTTAATCCATCACCGTTCTTTAGCTCACTCCGCCACCCCAGTTCAGACATGGCCATATGCAAATCAGTCTGACCATGTGCCTCATGGGAACAGTCCAGCCCGAACTGCCAAGCCATGTCTTCCCTGGACCGGAATCAAGCTTCCCAAGACCGGTTTTTGGCATTACAGCCGTCTTCATCCGGGCTTGCTTGAATCCAGTGGCAAAGTGAGCAAGGGACTCACGTCTGAGCATACCCTGCCAACTTAGGGTGAACAAAGAAAAACCAAAGGGGATGATGGACGGAGCGTTGACAATACAAACACTCACCCCCAGTCAACTGATCTGGGTTTAATCCATCACCGTTCTTTAGCTCACTCCGCCACCCCAGTTCAGACATGGCCATATGCAAATCAGTCTGACCCTGTGCCTCATGGGAACAGTCCAGCCCGAACTGCCAAGCCATGTCTTCCCTGGACCGGAATCAAGCTTCCCAGGACCGGTTTCTGGCATTACAGCCTTCTTCAGCCATTCCCTTGCTCACTTTGCCACTGGAGTCCAGCAAGCCACGGCTGAACACGGCTGTATTGCCAGAAACCGGTCATCAACATCCTGGAATACACTCAGCTCTGGCAAAGGATCAGAGACAGGACCATAAAAGAGAATGAAGCCTCTGTATATAGCTGCAATGCAGTAGAGGCCAGGAATAGAGTCATGCTATATTACAACCGGTTGTGCACTAGTACTTTTCTTGCATAATATTGTTTGAGCTCCAACTGAAATCTGTTTTGGATGTGACACAGGCATCGGCACCGGGTTATCTTCCGGCATTGGGATGGCAGGGACCGGTATGGATCATGGGGCCGATGTGCAAGTCTGTACCGGAGTTGATATGGCCATGCAGTGGGTCACCAGGGGAAAGACGGTGCCGGTGCAGGACCTGCCAACAGTAACCCAACTGGAGGCTTCTGTGGTTTGTTGGGGCCCGAAGGTACACCAGAGGGATCCAGAAGCTCTCTGAATATTTCAAGCATAGCCTCTTTGAAGGCCTCAATCTGGGGCCTTTGATGGCCCAGGATACTCGGGGTGCATCTGGACCAGCTGAGGAACTGGCTCTGGACCGGGTAAACCTCAATAGAGTGTGAGTTGTATCTTGACTCTCTTGCGTCCTTGCCTTGGAGTCGGAGTGGTGGCATAGGGTTGAGTTCTGCTTTGCGTTTTATGCTTGCATTTGGAGTTACTAGAAAACCTTGAGCTGGTAGTGAAATGGTTGCATAAGTGTCCCGAGAACGGCACTGAGTCCAGGCCTGCAACTGAGAACAAGACATCTGAGAAGGCTGCACCTTCTCCCTGTGCTCGGTGATGTACACTTTCGCCTCGTGGTCCTGCATCTCCTTCGGATGCAGAAGTGCACTTATCAAGCAACTTAGGGCATTTTATCAAGGGCATAATCACCGCTTTAGCTGAACTTTTTGCCGATAAAGCGGCGATATTTTTATTGCCGTATTAGAAAGCCTGCGCTAACATGCGTTAGCGTAAGCTTTTCGGCGTTAGCTGCTGGTTTTTATATCTCCTTGCATGCCAGCAATATTTCTCGCTAATGACATGCAAGGTAGGCGTTACTCACCTAAATTTCACGGCAACAGTCACTAACACCACTTCGCTGTATTATCTAACATGACCCGCTATAATAAAGTTCGCACTAAACACTGATGTGCTCAAGATTTTTACACCTGCTAGAAACCTGACTAAAGGTGCTGATACATGGAGGTACATGCGGCAGAGTAGCCAAGATCTCCATCAGGACACCCACAAACGTCAAAGAAGTGCACAAAGTCACAACGTCAGGGTGTCCAAGTCACTGGAGTTGGCGTGATTCCCTCAACTTAATCATAGACATGATTGTGACGGATTGTTTACCTCCCTGTGTGGCAAAAGGAGGTACTTGTCTAATAGTGCAGTTAGAGCCCATTATATGCCCTGTGCATGTGGACAGCAGTACGTGATGATTTTGTCACGCGGTTACCCAGGTTTGCAGGCACTCCATGGGTCTAAAGATGCATTAGCTGCAATATAAATGCCGCTAACGCATCTATTTCCGCCGAAGCAAAGGTATCGCAGGAATACTTATCGCCGGTTAGCGATCCTTTGCGCGTCCTTTCCCAGACAGTATCACATGTTACCAACTTGTTGATAATATCTCGAAAATAATGCAAAAACTATCCGGGAAAGGTTGCGATACAAAAAATGCCGAAACTTGGGGTTGGCGATCATTATCGCCATTACTAGATAATATACCCCCAGGTCATGCCCTGATTTTAGGCACTAAAGTCACGCCTTGTTCTTGATCTGCGACCAACATCTGCTTCCTATGGTCGCGACACAGCTGGAATCCTGTCGTTTTCGGCGGAGTCAACATTTCCCTGCACACTGTTAGAAATCGGAAGGCTTCAAAAAACTGAGGGCCATATTATCAAGAAAGGGCTATACATTATCGCCGCTTTTATCTGCAGGAAACTGCCGCTAAAGCGGCGATAATGGGCTTGATAATAGGCCCTTGTGAATTCCCACAGAAGCCCAGGTTCTGGTGTTAACCTGGACTTCTAGGGGAATTCACAAGGGCCTATTATCACGCCCATTATCGCCTCTTTAGCGGCAGTTTCCTACCGATAAAAGCGGCGATAATGTATCGCCCTTTCTTGATAATATGGCCTTGAAATATTTGGGAGCAGAGTTCTGGATGCAGTCGGAAGGCAAGGAATTGAATTGAACTAAAACAAAAGTGCACCTCTCAGAGTGCACTGATATGTTGGATAACACTCCAGAAAGGAAACTAAAGCGCCCTGGGGACTCGGAACCATCTGGTTCCGACAATACCTGCATCCTTACAATGGATTCCTTTCATTCAGTCATCACTTCCCAGTTGTATTTACAAGGCCATTGGCTTTTGTGAATGAAGAACTGTACAGGAACATGTCCCAAAGTTATTTTAGATTTTTTTTCTATATATTGCCAGGTTTGTGTCGAGGGACACGTACACACGAAAGGGTGCGCTGTCCTGGGGCACGAAGCACCACGCCCTGTGAGCTAAGTGTGGGCTATGATGTCTGGCGACCAGATGACACAACGTCACTGGAGGCATCTCCTGCTGAGTTTGCAATAACAGACCAACGTATTTTGGGAATTGTAGAATGGGTTCGTTTGGGCCACAGGGCAGGGTGAATATGGAAATGTGTGTCTCTAGTGACAAAATGGAGGACTGCCGATAAAAACAGGAAAAAATAAATGCATCTCCTTGCTGTCCTTCACGCCCCACCCCCACGCCCCGCCCTCATCACTCTTGAGGGCACGAAGGGGCAGAGCTGGCCTTTGGTCCGATAGCGCCCTGGGCGAAATCATACCTGGCACCCCTCCCAGTCACCCTCTGTAATTATCTATGAGTCCCAGTCCAAGCGAGGCTTCTGCAGCCAGCTCCCGCACCCCTCTGGAGGTGGGCGCCCTGGGCGTGGGCCCAGCTCGCACATGCTTGAGGCCGGCCTTCCCAATAGGCAACTATTACCTGCTGCGTTCAGCATAAAACAAATTAACACTGAAATACAATTTAAAGCATAGTTTTTCACGGAAAGTAAATAACAGAAAACCGCACGTTCTGCCAGTGCACACTGCTCTGGTGTGGTTCCATATACAGCACAGTGAGGCGGGCGGAGGAGGCCCCGCACCCCTCTGGGCGCTGTAGTACAGGCCTGAGTGCGGCTTATAACGGTCTCGGCGACGCAGGGCCCGTCTCACCTTTGCACCGTGGAAGGGGTGCGCAGAGAGGGCTCTTTGTGTCTTCTGGCAGGATTTGCATGCACTCAAATGAGCCGGGAGTGTGAACAGAGGTGTTTGTGTGCGCGCACATTACATGCAAAGGAGGGAACAATTCACCGGACACACACAGTGCAGCTTGTTTCGTTTTATTTCGAAAATAAGGCACATTTCCTGTAACAGAACAAATGATCAATTTACAGCTATCTATATATTAACAAGAGATTTCCATGCGTGTGTTTGGAGATGTTAGATCCTGCACATTCCATTTGCATTTATTTCAATATGCAGTCTCCTCTGTCCCCACGTTCATGCCTGACACCCACGTTGCATAAAGACCCCAGGCCACTCCACTTGTTCTCAAATGGCAAAGTCACCTCCACCGCCACGTCCTGGATCCTAAATGTGAGGCAGCCCCCTGTTTAGGGCCATTGTGCCACCCCTGGTTCTATACTGGCCCCATACACCGAGCAGGGTGTTAACCCCCAGTCCTATATCACTTGCAGCAACACAGTTTCCATAGGACGCACTGTGTGACCCTCTTTTCTGTGCTGGGGCACTGCGGGCCACAGTCCCCACACAGTCTGCATTACATGACCCTAAGTCCTATATTGAGCCAGAGGAGGAAACTGTGACCCCTGGCCCTATACTGTCTAACACAGGGGTCTCCAACCTGTAACTCGTGAGCTACTGTAGCTCATCTGTGTGCAGCCTACTTATTAAATTAGAAAGCTTTTGCTTGATTGAATTAATATAAATATAACAAAATTTTAATTATACAACACCAATATTATTAGTAACTCTCAGTGCGTTTCATTGAACATAAGTAGCTCTCAGAACAGAAAAGGTTGGAGACTCCTGGTCTAAAGGCAGCACTCTGTCCCCACCAAGCCACACTTTATGACCAACGGGCCTATACTATCAGATATCAGTGCTCAGCGCCTCTACTTGCCGCAGTGTGTGATCTTTGGCCCTATGGTGTGAGACAACAGAGTGCGCTATTCACACAGGCTTCAGAGAATGACCCCTAGCTCCAGACTGTGCGACTGGATGCCACAGCCCTCAGACAGGCCCACTGCCCTATACAGCAACACATCAGAGACATTATGTCTAACGACAAGTGTGTGGTACCCGGCCCAATACCCAAAGAGCTGCAGCTATACAGCTCTATACCAGCTCTGTACTGTGACAAAGCAGGAATCACTCATACATTACAAAGCGCCTAAGACACACTCTGAACGCTGAGCCCTAAATGGAGCCCCCATACGGCCTGAGTCTGTGGTCCTTCCCCATGTACTATGAGACACAGGCCACATAAGAGTGTGCGGATATTGCTGCAGGAGGGTGAGACATCAGGCACTCACGCAAAGCTGAGCACGAATACTCATGAAATGAGCAGAGTGCTGTTCATCCGCGCCCAGCCCTGCGGCCTCGGTCTCCTCCTCATATGCACTTTATTGGCCGCTTCATCGTCTCCACTCTTGACTCTTCCCCCTCTTCATCACTTCTCTTGCCTCCATTTGAGGACAGTTTAATGAGGCACCTCGTGTTTGTGTACATATATACACTGCTCAGGCTCCTGTTGGCAGTGAGATGTCTTTGGCACAGATTTTGCATGAGATGGTTCTGGTCGGTGCCTGAAGCCGCCCTAACTTCCTCGTGCTCCAACCCTGCGGCAGGGTCTCAGCCAGACCACTTGCTCCTCCAGATATGGCAATGTCCATAGGCCACAAATTTGGAAGTATTGACATAGACGCAAGCGATACAAGTCACTGGTCCAGTTCTTATTGAGGGGTTACCAGCCAGCCCCCCAGCCTAAGTGGCCCCTGACAGACTAAGAAAGGGCCCTGGGGGTGCTCTTCCTGCCCTCAAGCAGCCTGCAGTCGAACTGGTACGTCAGCTTCTTCTTCACCTTGAGGATCTCCCCAGTCTTGCCGTAGTTGCGTAGCGCGCGGGCCATCTTCTGGTAGGTCATCTTCTTACGGTTGCCTTTCTGTTGCCCCCAGCGGTGGGCCAGCAGCTCCTTGTGTTTGGAGGAGAACTGGAAGGTGCCGCACTCCTGGTCCAGCCACCACACGCAGTCCTTCATCTGCCCGCTCTGCAGCAGCTCCAGCAGGAACCTATAGAGGCGCACCTTCTTACGGATACCTGTGGACAGAGAGAGAAAGAGACAGGGACACTGAGTCAATCGACTAAGAGTTGGCAGAGGGCAAGTAAGAGCTAGGGTGAAACACAGCAATGTTCCCAACCAACACCAAGAAGACCGTCACTCAGGCCACGTCACCAGCTAACACGACTACGGCAACGCCCTCTACGCCCGCATGTCTACCCAGCTCCTCAGAAGGCTCCTGACCATACAAAATTCTGCAGCCAGACTCACCCAGGACCTCCCCATACAATCCCACATCGCCCCTCTCCTGAGAGACCTCCACAGGCTCCCCACCCACAAGAGATACCAGTTCAAGATCCTGACGCACGCCTACAAAGCCCTCCATGACCTAGGACATGCCTACATCAACCATCGACTGAACTTCCACCAACACTTTAGACACTTTTGCTGCTCTTCACTCTCCCTCGCACACAGTCGCAGCTGCAGCGCTGGTCACTCCTTCTCCTATATCACTGCTAAGACCTGGAACGACCTTCCGCTCCAGCTTCGTACAGCCTCCTCACTGGCAGACTTCACAAAGAGACTCAAGACCTGGCTCGTCGATGGAGACACAGAGCCTCTAGGGTTGACAGTGTTAAGCTTTACAAATGCTGTTTGGTTGATTCACCAGGTGCTAAGTCATGAACAGCATGGGAGCCAGGGTCATCAGGAGGTGAAGGGTCAAGGTGGGGTCATCAGAGGGTATAGAGGGATAATCAACCACATATGGCATCTATTTATAAATTCACACTGATTTTGAGTAGGTGTTGATGTCCTTGGCTTTATACAAGGGAGCTTAACCCTGAATGTATATATTTAATTATTTCCTGTGAGTATAAATTTTTTATTTTGTGATGTTCACTTTATCAATGTTTGAAACAGTGATTATGGTAATAAATGTTTTTTTTCGCTTTTTATTACTGTATATTTTATTCATTTACAAAAATAATATCCGTTTTTGGACAGATTTGTGAAAGTTATTCAATGTTTATGTACTTTTGGAAAATGTAATAAAGAATTGTGGTACAAAATCAGAGCTGCAGGAAGCACAGCAATTATTTTAATTAGAAAAGGTCAGATCAACTACCAGAGCTGTGTCATCCGTGACTTTCTTTCTTTGTCCCTAAATGTTTCCCTCCATTTAGCGTTTTTACACACAGACTATTCAAACTGCAGCGATTATGCTTTTCAGGGACCCCTTTGGTATTCCCTGAGAATGGGGAAAAACGTAATTGGTTTCCCGCTCTACAATCTGAAGGGGGTAACGCCCCTTGATGTCCCTCTGCACAGAGAATGAAGGTGGGAAGTCTTAAGAATGACCTTGACCGCTGCAGTCGACCTGAACCATTGATCAGAGAGAGAGGCAGGATGCTGAGAAATCGAATGCTACAAGTGCAAGTGAGACTAAGTAATCACTGCCATGAACCAACCAATCAATCAACGTGGATTTGTAGAGCGAGGCAAATCACTCGTGAGTGCTTGGATCAGTCAAAGAATAGAAGGAAAAGCAGGGGGAAAGCAATGAAAATTAAGGAAAGGCAAGGAGAAAGCACTCAGAAAAACAGGGATAATACAAGGCGAAAGCAGTGAAAACCAGGGAAAAGCAAGAAGAAGGCACTCAAAAAACGAGGAGAAAACTAAGGAGAAAGCAGTGAAAACAAGGGAAATCAAGGAGAAAGCAAGGAAAACAGGGAATAGCAAGGAGAAGGCACTCCAAAAACGAGGGAAAAGCAAGGAGAAAGCAGTATAAACGGGGTAATAGCAAGGACAGGAGCAAAGGCGATGCAGCAGCATGGGGATCGAGGGCCACGTTTTTCTCTCCACCACCTTTGTTATATTCGGTTGTAGGACCCTGCAGTGGCAATGGTGCAGCACACAGTTGACTCACCACCTACCCAGACCATAGAGACCCTCATGGTGTGCTGTGAGCCGTGTGAACATACATACATTGTCTTTACTCTAATTCTAAACTAGGAGGTCCACATGCCTCGCTAGTTTCAGGAAATGTGCATTTGAACTCCAAGACACTGACCCATTCTTTACAAGTACATTTGTTGTGGTTTTTGCTTTTCTCTGTGTTGGTTTAGAAGTTTACGAACTTCTAGGGCTGTGCACCTTAAAAGTTTCCAACTTGCTAGAAAGTAACTGTCTTGGCAGCAAGATTATGTTCTCTGTTTCTTATACTTCTCTATCTTCTTCGGGCACTGTTCGAGAACCTTCGCCGTTTGCAAACCCTATTTAACTGTATTACTACACTGTGTTACTACTGCACTGCCTCTATCCAAGCTTTTTTTTTTTTTTTTATTTTATTTTCGGTTGAGATGGATTAGAATACAAAAAGAAAAAGAAAACAGAAAACATACATACACAAGTATAAATTATCAGCTGGGTAAAAAACATAGAAATATGCATGGAGGAGAAAAAAAAAAAAAAAAAAAAAAATGTCAATATACATGGAGAATTAAAAAGGTCCATATCTAGCTACACACTAGCTTCTTATTATTAAATTTACATATACTCCATTTCATCCTCTTGATTCCCTCCATTTACTAAGGGGTGCCCAAATTTTTTTCCCAAAGTCTTTCTTCTTTGGTCCCTTGAAGTTATAAAGACAATCCTCAATATTATGAATCCCGAGCAATCTAGTTAACCATATCTGGAATGAAGGTGCTATTGGATCTTTCCAGGCTGCCGCTATTAGAATTCTTAATACTGCAACACACAAGAATACAAAGGCTTCCGCATCCTGAGTAATATTAAGATTTTCATCCCTGCCAATTAAAACAATCGTTGGGGATAGAAGAATTTGGCCCTCTAGCAGCCCCGATAAAAACTTCTCCATTTCAGTTAAGATCGGTTTTAAATTTGGGCAAGAGTAAAACATATGGATTAAATCTTCTGGGCCTTGATCACATCTTGGACATCTGTCCGTATCCCTTTTTCCCCATTGATACAATTTCGCAGGTGTGTAGTATAAATTAAACATCATCTTATAATGTTGAGCTTTTAGGTTAGTTGCTCTTAAAATTTTCTTATTCAATGCCAATGCATAATCCACATCCACATTTGGGTCCCCGATTTTAATAGCCCAAGCATTTTCCACCTGTACAACATCATCTTCCATGGCCTGTAACAGGAAACCATAACCTATTTTAATCTTCCTACCCCCATTCCTTACATATTGAACAATCGGATTAACCTCCTGAATAGAGATCTTGGGTCTTATGGATTTCACCGATTGTTCTAACTGGTTGTACAACATCCAGTGATTCGCTGAGATACCATATCTTTGTTGTAGGGTCTCGAATCCCAACATCTCTTCCTTATTCATAACATCCCCTAAATACTGAATACCCAACCTTTTCCAGAGTGCACTATTTCTATTCTGTCCCAGATGTATGAATGGGGTTGACTCCCACAGGTCTATAATTCCATTGATTTTAGGGATTTTAAGAAATTTCAAGATTAACTTCCAAACCCCCCAAACACCTAGCATGACCTTACTTTTGCTCCTCTTAAAGAATTGAGCACTCACTTCCCGGGTTAAAATTCCATTGGCTTTTTCACCGACTACCAATTCGTATATTGTAGGAACCCTAGGGGAATCATCAGATATATTAGAACAAAATAGGTGTTTCATATGTAACAGTAAACATACCCAATGATATAACCTTAGATTAGGAGCTGCTAGCCCTCCTCTCTCTATTGGTAATGACAATTTAGCCAATGACCTTCTAACTTTCCCGTATTGCCAAAGAAATTTTGAAAAAGCTAAGTCCATTTTTTTCATCAGGGATTCATCAATTAGCAGCGGGATAGCCCGGAATAAATACAACAATTTTGGAAACATTGTCATCTTAAGCACATTAACTCGTCCAATCAGGGAGAGATGTAAGACGTCAATCCTCTTTAGTTCTTTCTCAATCTCCGCTAATACTGGCAGATAATTTTCCTGAGTTATTTTACCCACATCAGCATTGATTTTAATTCCTAAATAAATCGCCGCATCAACATATCTTTGATCTTTTTTCGGAATGTTCTTTGTGCAAATTATTATTGTTTTATCAGTATTCAGTTTGTATCCTGAATATACACCAAAGTGCTGAGCCAAGTTGTTTAATTCTTGTATTGCAGTATCCGGTTTATTTGTAACTATTGCTAGATCATCTGCATATGCTAAAATCTTAGTAGTATGACCGTGAGATATCACAGGGGAAATTCTCTCCGTCGCCACAATTTTCCTGATCAGAGGGTCTATGTATAGGGCAAACAAAATGGGTGAGCACGGGCAACCCTGACGTGTGCCCCTTTTAATCGATATCTCCTCTGATTGGAGCCCCATGGTGGTAATTCTAGCCACCGGATTCACATACATAGCCCTGATACCTTTCCTACAATTTTCTCTGAAGCCCCTTTTCTCCAACACCTCCCACATAAAATTCCATACAACCCGATCGAACGCCTTCTCGGCATCTAATAAAATCATAGCCATGTCACTCCCGGCAGCCGTAACAGCATCGAATAATGTAATAGCCCTAGCCGTATGTTCGGTGGTACCTCGCCCTGGGACGAACCCATGCTGCCAGGGTGACACTAGATGACCTATAATCCCTCCTAGTCTCTTAGCCCAAACTTTTGAATATAATTTCGCATCTGTATTTATCAATGAAATTGGCCTATATGACCCGGGATTATCCTCTGGCTTCCCCTTTTTGTGAAATACCACAATGTTAGTCTGCTTCCACGTATCAGGGATAACTCCTGAACATATAACTCCATTAAAAAGATCCACAAAAACTGGGAGAATTTCTTCACTCAAAGCCCTGTAAACCTCAATTGGAATTCCATCTGGGCCAGCTGCTTTGCCCAATGCCAGTTCACTTAAAGCATTCATTATCTCCTTGCTTGTTATGCTCGCTTCCAATCGATCTCTATCATCCTCCCCAACCCTAGGTGTTATGGGAAATTGATCTTGTCTATGGGACACCCTCCCTGGTTCATGATCGTAAAGCTTTTGATAAAACTCTTGAAACACCTGTACTATAGATTTTGGGTCATTATACTCTCTCCCATTAAATTTCATCTTACTAATTTTCTTTCTGTTCAGATCCTGTCTTATGCGCAATGCTAATGCTCTCCCAGCTTGTTCCCCTGTCTCATAACGCCTAGCTCTTTGAGTCTGATATTCACAAATCTCCTTTTGGGAAATTAGTTTTAAAAGGTCCCCCTTAACCCTGGCCATATTTCTTATGGTCTCACTACTATCCTTACCAGTTATTATTTCATCAATGTGGTATCTCTCTTTTTCTGCCAGATCTGCTGTAAGTTTATCTATCTTGATTTTGTCCTCTTTCCTGATTCTCGATGAACAGCTAATCGTCTCCCCCCTTAATGCGGCTTTGAACGACTCCCAAACCCCATTCCTGGAGGCACTATACCTGTTACAATCAAAGAATTCTTTTGTCCATCTTTTCATATGTTTTAAGAACCTTTCATCATTTAATAGCTTTCTCTCAAAAGTCCATCTGGATATTTTCCTACCTACACTGGGAACTTTATAATCAAGTATCAAAGGGTTGTGATCAGAAATTACTCTCGGTAATTTCTGAATATTTACCTTGCCTATCTCCTCTTGTGTAATAAAAAAATAATCCAGCTTGGAATACTTTTGTGCTGAATGAGAGAAGTACGTGTAACCACGATCACCTGGCATCTTTTCTCCCCACACATCAAGCAGGCCATGGGATTGTAACATGGAGCTAATCGCTGTATTAACTTTACGTTTGCGGCCTGTAAAGGTAGTCCCCAGTTGCCAATCCACAGAAATATTCATGTCCCCACATACTATCATTGGGGCTGTCCAGTTAGCCAATTCCTCCTCTAATTTGTTGAACATCGTAGGATCATCCTCATTTGGACCATATATTACACATAATGTAAACCCCATACTCATTTCCGCTAAAATCCATCTACCCGAACCATCCGTTTTTATGCGTTTAGCACTGCCTAGATGATTCTTAGCTAATATAGCCACTCCTCTTGTCATTGTTGTCTGGGTGGAACATCCGATCAAGGTAAACCCATACAGTTCTAAGACCTTCCTATTATTCCAGGGAATATGGGTTTCCTGAACACAAACTATGTCAATATTATTCGATCTCACCAGATGACTCATTCTCTGCCGTTTCTTCCAGTCATTTAACCCCCCAGCATTTATACTACATATTCTAATGTCTGGCATATTTTGCAGGTTTACTTTTCTCCCAAAAATTCATATCCAGATACCTGATATCAACCTGAAAATTATTCTTTTCCATCTCAAATTTTTTTTCATTATTTTCACCCCCCCTTCCCTCCCCCCCCCACCCACTCCTCCCTCTGCACTCTCACCCTCCCCCTCCGAGGCTCCAAATTAGGGCCTCCCCTCACCCCCCCGCTTGAATAGAGGCGCTCAGACCTTAGGTCTGTGCACGTGATGGTTGCAGCTTAGTGTGAGGAGAAGAGATCACGCTTCAACCTTTTATGCTTTATCTAGACCCCTCACCTTCTTATGTTTTTCCTTTCCCCTTTTTTTTTTTTTTTTTAATAATTTCCCCCTTTCACCCCTCAGTGAAAAACATCTCACCCAAAAATTGAACACTCCCCCTAAAAGTATTTCAGTAGTTCATTAAGCAAATTTCCTAGTACAGTTTAGCATTCCCTGTATTCCATCTATGCCTGCAGGAACTCTTTGGCTTTAATCTCTGAGGAGAAATAAAATACTTTCCCGCCCTGGATTACTTTCAGTTGGGCAGGATTAATCAGGTATGCCTGCATACCCTTGTCCTGAAAAGGTTTTATCATTTGTCGTAGCCTCCAACGCCTCTCAACTGTAATGTGACAAAAGTCCGGACGGACAAAAAAGGTATACTCATCTACTGTTTTTTTTTTGTCAGATGCCTCTATCCAAGCTTCATGAACAAGAAGTTGCTAAATTCTCAACTAGACACTGAGGCTACCAGTGATTTGAGGTTGAAAGGCTCCCACTGTAGTAAGTTATTCTACTTTCTCTAAGCAGGGTCGCCCAAAAGGGGATTATGAACTGCGTTGTGTGACTATCTGGCGAGGGAGGAACTTGTTGTTATGTTCAAAGCTCCATATTTGCTAGAGTAAATGGCTATGCTCTTGGTTGGCCATTTTTCAAACGAGGCTAATGTAATCCTAATGAGCGACTACTGTCCACCTGGGGACCCAGGTCGCAACGTGGCTATCAGCAATCTAGAGAAACGAATTGGGGCGGTTGGGACTTGGTTGTTTTCTCCGGTGACTTAAATGCAAAAATATGAAGTGAACACTGCAGGTAATACTATAGCTCATGACGGAACAAGGTATAGTTTGGGATATGGCTAAGCAACCACCTGCAGAAAAGTTCTCGTATTTCTGGAGGTTTGGCATGCGCCAGTCAGATGCCTGCTAGATGATAGGCCAGATCCATCAATGTTAGTTAAGTGTCTGATGCCAATGCAAGCAGTGTAAACATTCACAGCTGGTTCTTATTGTAAAGACCTGTACACCTCATATCATTGATACACGCCCCATGAGCACCCGTTACCCAACAACGTCTTGGTTTTAAAATAAGGGAGGATAGAGCTGTGTCATACACGTGTTGGTGACAGTACCTTAAAACTTGAAAGTTAGCTGGAAGACAGAAAACGTGAAGATATTTTTACATTTGATATAGCCAACGCATAACCAGAGATCTAGGGAGGAGACTGCCCCTTCTAGGCGCTGTCTCATTCAGTAATGGAAGATTACGGCTATTTTATCTAAAGCGTCATTACGCATATAAGTGAGACAGACAGAACTCTGAGAGTAGATTGTGTGTAAACCAACTTGGTACCAGGAAGTGAAGAAGTATATTGGCTAGATAACTGCGTCATGCTGTCTCCCCGCGAGATGGATGACGGTTCTAAAAGTAATAGGGGGCAAAAGCAGAAACCATAAAAAGCAGGTACAACGACAGGAGAATAGGGTGGTGTCTGGGAGCTGGGAGAAGATGTATGTAACCTTAAACATTAGGAGCTGTAGTGTCTTTTGGAAAAGAGACTGAGCAGTGGTGGATAGTTGGATTTCGCTCATGCGCCAATGTGTCAGACGTTAAAGAATTCTCTGTATACTGAGCATTTCCAGGGGGTGTAGCGTAGATACAGTTCCTAGGCGAGGACCTTCGGTTGCACAAGAGGGTTATTTTGGGCTGCATCAAGAAGACGGATGTCTTTTTTTAATTCTGGTTTTTGCTGCTGTAGCAACACCAAATGCATTGCTCACAGGATGGAAAGAGGAGATTTGATCCCCAATATGTTCTACCCGACCGGCTATTGATTGCTGTGTGTGATCTAAAAGGTTTGTAAAAGAAAACACCAGAAAAAGAAATACTGCGCTGGATGGAAATAAGAATCAACTTCTGATTCCCCAACTTGCCTTTAGAAGGGGAATGTCCACAGTGCAATTGTACTTGTTACACAAAGGTTAAACAAGCATTGGTAAAGGGTGTTGCGCTGCTGCACCGTGTGTTGTGGGCGTCTCTATGGCAGTGGTTTAAGTTTGTGGATTATCGACTGGGAGAACCTCCTCTGCTGGGTGCTACAAGGTTTCCAGCAGAATCGATCAGTGATATTTAAAGGGTCATCTTGGCTACTGTAACGCACTCACTGATACGTTTTTACTAAAACCCATTACTAAGATTAGACAGGGATATATTTTTGTCCTCCTTGATTCCCAATATTTGTCTAATTTCCATAAAAAATTAATAATAAATGGCAAACTGCAAAGCAGACATCTAGAACTTTAATAGTTTTTCTCAGTCTTTCGTTATCCTATGGTTGTAAAAAAGAGTGGTTTTGGGAAGTAAGGTTTACTTTGGCTAACCACTTACCGCTGGCTTAACAGGTACATTTCCTAAACGTGTTTCCCCACTAGATCAGTTCCAGGTCAAACTTGCAGTCATATATTTATTTTTGCAGATATTTTTAGAATGCAGAGTTGGCCCAATGGCTTGGAGCGCTTCACAGTGGAGCATGACGAGCATTGTGGTTAACAAATAACATAAAGCAAACGATAAACACCAAGGGAGTCAAAGGAGCCAATTGTCGCATCATATACAGTCCAGCTCAAGGGGTACTTGGATACCAGTCATAACAGAACAACCACAGTCCAACAAGAAAACAGGAAGAACACACAGATCGCCTCATGGTAGATGGCCCAAGTCAAGAGAGGAGAAGAAAGGGGAACACGTCTCCCTTTCATCACAGTGCCTATTAAATGTCTTCCTCGAGAAAGGCTCCTGTCTAAGTCATCCACTCCGCTCCCTCCATGTCGGTTAGCTTCTCCCTGAACCCAGGTGAGTCATTGGTCAGACTGTCTCTAGCGCATGCGCATCCACTTCCAGGCTGTCACAGTGTACGAATGTGCGCCGGTTGGCTTTGTCTCACGCTCATTTGACATTCAACCTTCTCCTGCGCATGCGCTCAGTGCATCAAGCCTTGCAACACATGCACTCACCTGGGTCGCAGCCGCCAGGCTCTCCTGGGTGAAGAGTCTCATCCGATTCGCAGTCGGACACCTCAAGTTGTGGGCTGTCCCGGTTGGGGTACTCTTCCTCCTCTGAAGGGCTCAGGGTGCCACCGGGCTGGTAATGGGAGTACTGAGGATATACCTGCTGAGAAAGAGAAGGAACTGTTAATCCCAGGGCACAAATCCTAAAAAAAAAGAAGGTGGGGGTCTAACCAAGTTATGCAGTATGCAAGTGACATCATGGCCCATGACTTCACTGTGTGTGACATCACACGTGGCATCACAGGGATTAACATCAGAACGCATGACCTCACAGGAAGTGACATCACAAGAAGTGATATCAGATCTTAAAACCTCAGACATATGTTTAGCAGTTGTACCATGAGGACATTTGAGTGCATTCCGAGATTTAACAAGTGTGTCGGGTTGTGCCAAAAAAAAGATGCAACCCCGACACAAAATCTGTGCTTCAACTAATACATTTATTTTTTTTAAGTCTGTCACAAAGAAATTTGTAAAAAGGAGAAATGTGGCAGTATATGTGTTCTGCCCAATTGGTTGCAAAGTCTGCATTTTTAAATATCTAATAGGGTCAGGGCACCTGCTGCAGAGATCTTTGTGTGCTCAGTAAATCTCAGGGAACAATAATAATGGTAAGACAACTCTGGAAGTTAACGCATTTGCGGAGGAGATCTGTGCTTTGTCTAGCCCCATTTTTGAACCAAAGTAGCATAGAATGTTAATATGTCTTCTGCAAAGCACATCATATAACATGCAGATGACATATTTTTGTATGTAGCTCCGTAAGTGGGTTACTGCTTTTAACACAAAGATAATTGTGTTACTTACAGTTCACAAATTGTAATCCTTCTAATATAGCACAGTGAGCTATGAAGGACATGTGACTTCTACTCCTTATAACCCTCACCGTCTTATGGAACACATCCTGATTTACACACATGTGATCTATTGTCGATGTATAATGTTTACGTGTGACGTCAGAAAGATGGAAGACAAAGCAGTGGCGCACACACGGTTGCCACTGCATATAAGCAATGTATGTTGATAGGGAGGAAGCGTGAGAACCATGCTTAACACCAGGTGCAGTAGCCAGTTATGGAAAATAGATGGCCCACCAGCCTCCTTGTTCAAGGTGAGATACACAATGTGTGTGGGAGAGCGGCGGGCTCGCTCCCCAAAGTAAACAAAAGACTACACAGCCTATACGGAGTGGCAACCGTGTGTGCTCCACCTCACCACGGTGTCAGCCTTTCTGGTGATAACCTGGACACTGGGCGGTTCTCAGTTTTGTAGCCTCGTGCACATCCACACATTATGCAGCGCTCTTTATGTGGCTGCCCTTAGCTACAGAGTCCTTTTAACCTGCATCTTGCGATCTATTCTGTTAGGCTTAGCACAGATGCACACTGCCCCAGCCTGCCACTACATTCCTGACAGAATACTGCTGTGTGGCCTCTGTGCTCTTTATGCCATACCTCTTATGACATTGTCTTGAAACTAGATGTTGTTGTGGATTTCTGCCTTCACCTTCCCATACCTTTTTTAAACATTTCTAACTCTATATGAAGAGGCGAAACACACCTCTCCTTCATTATCGTCACTTTACTGATTTAATTTTGATATTACTATACTAGAGCAGCTTTCCTACGCACATTATGCTCCTGATTAGAATTTGGCTTAATTCCTGGCTTAAATTCAAGCTCCTTTTTCTCTGTCTATAATTGATGTTGTTCCCTGCCTTCTTTCAGGTCACAGCGTTATCCTTTTTACCAGTACCTAATAGCCAGAGTACTATGTCTCTCCTCTTTCCTATATTCCCACTATAGGATAGAGTGTACTCTGATCCCCTCTGCCAGGGTCCCTCAAGTTGAAGAACAGTTCCAGACAATTGTGGGTAAGCTTGGGGTTCTTGTATGAATACCACATTTGATTGGTTTCACTTGATTGTGGTGTTTATGATTCTCCATTATTTGGGTAGTTGGCAGCACTATCTTTGTAAGTGTTACCTATCTTATGATTATAACCTAGCTGTAATTGTATTCCCTACAGCTTGACTTGCAGTCGATTTGTTGTTGAGTTTTACTGTGGACCACTTTTGGTTTTGTGTTTGCACTTTTTCTTTCTTTTATGAGCGCGTTATATGAGCAGAGGCAATCTAGAGGTCCTGACGAATGCCAATACACCTCTCCAGAGGGCCTAGTTGACAGAAATATGATGGTCTATGTTTAGTGAAACATAAGCAGGGTCAATTAACCTGCAGTGTCCCCATTTTTAATCCTGATCCAGGCACCCACAAATAAAGTTGTACGCCTGCTCTGGAGCCATTTTTCACAAATGTTCTCACTTATTACACATTCCGAGAGCCTCACCACCCATTCGCTCACTACAGGTTTTTTTTATCAACTCTCTTAAAACATCCAAAGAGCTCTTCTCCCAGGAGAAGGAGTTGTAGCCTGCACCGTGATCAGCTGTCATGATGGGAGAAGATTCCCATTGACGAAGCATGCAACTACTGATGGGTGGGGTAATTCGTCCTAAAGAAGGTACATTCATGTACAACTAGATTTTTCGGACTTTTCTTAAGGCCCATATGTTTCTGTGTGTGGTAGATATATGAATTGGGAGTGAACACCTGGAGGTGTCTAAATCTCCCCTGGCCCTCTCTATTTTTGTGTTAATTTCTACAATGCTTTCTTCCATCACAAACCAGCTTGCACAACCAACTGAATAAATGCTAAGGAAATGTACAAAATGGCACAACATATTCCTTAGCAGATTTATTGCAAACACTCCAACCAAACTGTCAATCATGGAATCCATGCCTGGCCACCACAAATATTCACAGACCCTCTTCCTGGTCCCTCACATGCCTCAAACTTCTTAACATGTATAGAGTGCTGTATGCAGTTTGGTATCATATGTATTTCATTATATTAATTCACCACTATCCTTTATGGGTGCCAGATCAGCGTGGGACTCACCAAAAAAGTGTTTCAACACCCCATTAGGGTAGCAAGCGCCATATAAATGTAAACCTTTTTCCCTCTTCTATCCATCCACTATCCTTCTCAATCCAAATAACTGACTAACATGTCCACCACTACAATTACTTTCATATTTCACTATACTAATGCAACACTAATCCATTATGGGTGCCGGAATAACATGCTACTTACCAAAAAAGCGCTCCTACGCCTTGTCAGGAGTAGTAAGATCTATATAAATACAATTACAATACAATACAATACATGTGAAATAATCTTCTTCCTGAACCAAACTAAAATGTTTCCTTGTCACTTTCCAGTTCACTATTTATCTTTTTGCCAAATATTTCCTGGGATCCTTAATCCCATATATCTCATTAATTTCCGAATTGCGTTCTCTGGCTTGTAGTTCTGCATTAAATAATCCGTGCACTGGTCTCAAAAGCTCAATAAGCAGTGTATGTGCAGCTGGCGCAAAAAACTGCCCTAGCTGAAGACGTCAGACAAGACATGGGGGTAACTTGGTACCAATGGGGTTTGTGAAGAGGATATGTGCAAATCCCCTTAAGAAAAAAGAAGACAAGAGAAACAGGTGAGCAGGAAGTGTATTTTTAAATACACCTATGTGAAATGTGGCTCTGGCATACACAAAGGGACACATTTACTGGTATTCCACGCAGCACAGTGCAGCAGCCACAAATGCACGAGAAGGAGAGAGCAGAAGAGTGCCATGTTTGCAGAAATATGGCACTCTTCTCCCCTTTCCCTAGCGCCGGCACTGAAATCAGCTGCCATGCACCACTGGGACACCTTTGTGCCATAGTGCAATGGTGTCGCTGTGAGCCAAGCTTAGGTTTTGTACTGGAAGGATACCCTTCCAGTACAATATACTATGCTTAGCCTAATTTTAAATATTTTCCCACTTTGTATGTGTGCTGTACAGTGCAGCACACATGCGAAATCAGAAAATAAAGGAGAGGGAAGCATTTCTCTTTCATAGCGAATGGTTGAAGGGTGCGCTATTTCCTGATGCTAAACCCTGCCTACTTTCCTTTAGTAAATTGGGTTTAGTATCAGAAACCGTGGGTGGTTGCATGGGAACGTGCTTGCACCACGCACGGTACCGCCCCTTGGTGCAAAATAAGGCAAGGCAGCACTCTGCATTGCTTTGCGTCACTTTCGCGATATTTCCAGTGCTAGAAAGTACATTGGAAACGAAGATGTTGCGCGGCGCAAACATGGTGTAAAATCTTAGTAAATCAGCCCAAAGGTCTTTCTGGACTGACACACAAAAAAATTCTCCATCCTAAACTCAATTGTCGGAGAGATTTGAAGCTTAAGGCTGAATGGACGGTATTCACAATCAAAAACATGAAGTACCTTATTGAGTTTGTAGCCTGAGGCTTCTGCGTATTCACCTATGAAATCGGAGTGTAAGCCAATGAATGTCCACACCACAAGAGAAGTCCTAGGCGAATCCGGCCTGGCATGGCAGACGAAACCACTGAAATATCTAGGGCTCCACTTTGGGAGAGACCTCACGTCAACGCTGCAACACAACGAGGACCTCACGCTGAAGAAGATAAAGGAGAGACTGGAGTTATGGTCACCAAAGTACATCAGCTGGTGGGGACGCATTGAAACGATCAAAATGATGATAACGCCGGTAATAAACTACACGCTAACAATGCTACCACTCCCAATGACAGAGACATTTCACAAAAAATTGGACCAGCTCATAAACATCTTCCTATGGAAAAACAAGAAGCCAAGGATAAGCCTACAAAAAAAAAGACTGTCAAGAGACCTCGGAGGCCTTAACCTGGCGAACTTCAAGACATACCAGACAGCATGTCTGGCGAGACAGGGTATCGCCTGGGTAGATGCCACACAAACGTACATGCCAGTATGGCTGGAGGTCGAACAGGACATCCTAGGAGGGCTCAAGCCAATAGCACTCCTAACAGCGAACCGGCACCCACTGAAAGCGAGCGCCATACTAAAACACACGAGAGACGCCCTGCTGAAAGTGGACAGGCACATGGCGCAGAAACTGAAAGGCACTGCTTGGGAATCCATCTGGTTCAACACTAAAGTGACCTACCAGGGGGCGACACTGCACAATGACACGTGGATTGGAGAAGGCATTAGCACGCCCAGTCAAATGGAGACCAGGCAAAAACCGCTGACGTTCCAGAACCTACAGCAGCTACATGACCTCCCGAACCAAGAGTTCTATAATTTCCTAAAAATTAAGACAGCAATAACAAAGGCCAACCTGTGCGGAGGAGAGCCGGGTATCATCAAGTACCTGCAGCTCATCGACTCAGCAGGTCACCAAACGGCAAAGATCTATAAACTCCTCAGCCCATCCAAGCTGGCGCAGAACAAAAAAGCAACCAACACATGGGAGACGCGCCTGGGCAGGCAACTAAATGAAACAGAGCGAGCGAAAATGTGGAGCTCAGCGACAACAAACAAAATCACCCCACAACTAGCGCAAACAAAATACTGGCTGCTCCACAACGCCTACTGGACGCCATCCAAACTCCACAAGGTCGGCATAGCAGACTCAGACAAATGCTGGAACTGCCTGAAAGAGGAAGGTACCCTCGAACACCTTATCTTCACCTGCGTGAAAGTCAGGAAGTTCTGGGCTCAAATCAACACTTTCCTGAACGATATGCTCAAAACACATCTGGAAATCAGCTTCGTCAGCCTGGCGACTGAGCACCTAACAGCGAACCTAAAAAGTAGAGAAGAGAGAGAACTCCTAGACCTACTCCTCACAGCAGCCCTCAAAATAATCCTAACGAACTGGAAAAACACAGCCAAAGCAAGCTTTAAAACATGGATCAACTGGATCACCTTCCTGAGAGGAGCCGACAACATTACAGGCACCTTCTCGAAAGAACATAAAGCCAAGCTGCACATGTGGGACCCGCTCGACGAGCTCCTGAGGAAGACCCAATAAAGGACAATCAAGGACAACTACGTGCGTACCCCCCCCCCCTCTCTTTCTCCTCCTCTCCTTTCTTCTTCTCTCTTTCTTCTCCAGTGGAGGGAGAACAATAGATATGACCGCCATCTTTGTACTTATGTCTGTATATATATATTTTTGTACGACCTTCTTTTGTATACCAATAAAAATTTCTAAATATAAAAAAAAAAAAACATGAAGTACCATCACGGCGATAGCTTGCATGTTATTCCCGCAAAGGCCACAAGAGGGTAGTAACACCACATGAGGTGGGGCCATCGCTGTCGATGCCTCCGCTGTTTTGCTGGATATATTATACTTTCACTAGTGTAGATTGAAGAACCGCGGCCACTTTCAGTGTTCATCCAGTCTAAAATCTGTTCGAACCTGGGAAACACACCACGAATAAGTGATGGCTCTTAAATATTGTACTCTGGTATATTCATATAGACTAGTGGGCTAATGCTCCTGCTCGATAAAGCTGCCTACCTTGTCGAGCTGACTCCGTAATTGAGGTCTGCCCGGTGCGTCCGCGGTTTATCAAATGACTACCTTGAGGCTGCTTAGCTGTTACAGTCAGATTTTTACTTGACGTTGAAAGATGATGATAACCAGGCACTGCAGATTCACGCGGGAAACCATTCAAAGTCTTAAATGGAGTTAGAAAAAAGCTACGGGAACTGGAATAACATTGCACGGCGCAGAGTGCAGCCTCTAGTTTGCTGCCCGCTCTCTCCTGCCTGGTTGTGCTCATGAAAAGGTCACGCTTCATAGTTTCTTCAAAAATGAAACTATATTTTATATTTTTCTGATTTTCCAATCGGCAGCTCTGATGGGGCATCTCTAGATACAATGGGGTAACCAGATATACGCCTCCGCCTCCCTCCCCCCGCAAGGTGCTTGGAGGAACCCAGTCAGGAGGTCCCAGGCCTGTCCATGGTCTGGGGGGGGGGGGGGGGGGGGTGTCCTTGGAAGGGGAGGGGTCGTCCATCTCCCCCGCATCTCAGGGTCTATTCTTATGCCACTGTCTAGATGGCCGGAGTCGAGATCAGCCCCGTGACTTGACTGGTCAAGCTTGAGAGTTCATATTTCATGAAAAGGCCTGGTGATTTTGGAAGGACTGAGGAGTCCTGCTAGTTTTTGCGAGTATTCATGATGATGATGTTAAGCTTCCCCGTAGTGCTTCCGGGTCAATGACAACCACTTCTTGTTTTACATCAGATAGGAGATGTAGCGAATACCACCAGTCAACCAATCACACCAAAGGAATGGTTTGTTATTCGCTGCACTTGCGGATTGGTGTGTGTGAGAGAGACACACATGGGTACAGAATCATGCCTTTTAAGAGCACACACTAAAGGTTTCAATACTTTGGTATTTCTGGAAGCACTGCATAAAACCCAAATAAAGGACTTTGGATGAGTCTGGTCTGGCAGGGATGAGCTCTTCGGGGTAGGGTGTAAAGATGAGCCAGGGCTACAAAGGGAAGAGTTGTATTAAGAAAGCTGAGTTGCAGACATTACAGCTGGACCGAGCAGTATGAGTCTACTCAGAGCAAGCCTCAGAGTGGAGCGGAGTGGTGGGCGAGCTCTGGTGACTTGAGCATTATCAATATAACAAGAAGACCAACATCTGACGGAGGAGGCGGGCAGAGGACCACACATCGATTAGGGAAAGAGGCGATCCCTGTGGAGCGCTGCGTTGGATGTTGCAGGCTTGAGATCTAAAAGGATCTATGCGGCAGACCTGGGGGTACCGTGAATTAGGGTGGTATGATCAACAGCGTTGAATGCTTCGCTCGGTTCAGAATGGCCAGAGGTGGAGCTCCTTTGGATCTGGATAAAGGTTTCACCCATCCCAGGCACCGACTCCGTACCAGTGAATGGACTGAAACTGGCTTGCAGGGTGTTGAAAAACTAATGGTGTCAATGAAACTGGCCAACTACTTGGAGGTTGTCTTTTCAGCCACCTTGGCCAAAACTACAGCAGGAGCGATATAGGTCAGTGACTAAGCCGGTCGCATATGCCACATAGGCTTTTAATTATAAGAATAAGCATCACCGCCTTTGTTCTGGTCAGTAGGACATGCCAAGTTCTAAATCATTAATGAAAAATCACAATGACCACTTAACAGAGTTGATTCTCTATTTCACACAGCATTGACATAGAACTGGAGGCCTGTGCGGAGCATGCCCAGAGTTTTCTCCTGCTCTTACCTGGGGTTCATAGGTCACTTCTGGCATTGAGCACAGGGCCTGTGCCACCCCCTCCTCAACCTCGGCTTCCAGGGTGTATGGTTGGTAAATACTCTGCATGTACGACACATTCTGCAAAGCGGCCAGCTGTCCATTTCCGGATACATCATAGCAGGGCTCCGGCTGTTCCATCCAATTCAACAGGAAATCTGAAAGAGAAGAAGCAGAGGCATGAGGCCATATCTGTCCCAGAGCAAAGATGTGAGATAATATCTGTACAGGACAGGCACGTGAGGTCATATCAGTTAGAAGAGATGTAGGACCCTGTCAAAGCCTTAGCAGAGGTGTGAGGCCATATCTTTGCAGAGCTACGGTGTTGTACTTTATTATTGCTTTATTTATTTGTTATCTTTTGGAACAACACCTCGCCATGGGACGAAGCATGGTGGCCTGGGGATCTCGGCTCACCACACGCTCCGACAGACCACCCCCACAACCTCTGCATCATTCTAGACAGCAAGTGGCCATGAAGATACAGGTCAATGCAGTCTCATTGGCCTGTTTCCACACCCTAAGCATGCTCTGCAAGATATTCAGGTGTCTCCCAGTCACCACCCGAAGAACTGTCACCCAGGCCGGACTGCGGGAATACTCTGTATGCAGGAATCACCGCACTCCTCCTGAAGAGACTACAGACAATACAAAATTCAGCGCCAAGACTCATCCCCGACCTCCCGAGAAGGACCCAGATCACACACCCACCTCAAGAAGCTTCACTTGCTCCTGAATCAGAAGAGATGCCAGTTCAAGATGCTGACCCACTCACACGGAGCCCTACACAACAAAGGACCTACATACATCAACAAACATCTGTCCTTTCACCAACCTACAAAACACCTACGATCTGCTTCCCTCTTCCTCACAGACACCCCTGTGATTGGCTGAACCAACAGCAGAGGACGTTCCTTCTCGCACCTGATGTCCAAGGCATGGAACAACCTCCTCTTGCACTTCAGGACTGCCCCATTCATCCAGCAATGCAGGAAAGAACTTAAGCCCTCGATGTTCGAATGAACAAACCACCATACAGCAGCCAGCTTCTCCAGTGCCTTGAGACCCTCACGGGTGATCTGCCGCACTAAATAATGGTCTGATTGATTTACAGTAGATCTGTACTAGGTCAGATGGGAGAGAGAGCATCTGTGCTGGAGAACAAGTGGGTTTGCCATTTACCCAGGGTTCTAAAATTCCTGTCTCCAAGTGTCCCCTCCTCTTATACTGGTGCCTGTGGGTGCCCCTTTTACGGAAGACACCAACAATGTGTGGGATCAGCAGCATATTAACTAATTAAGGGATACGCATAGACAGGATAAAGTAAGGCCAGCCCTCCTCTGTTCCCTCCTCCTCCCTCCCTTCCCCGTTCTGGAGAAAATTGTACTCTTGTAAAAACCTTCCACGACTTTCCAGAACGGTAATTGATTGTATTACTTTTATTGTTGTTACTTTTATAAAAACTCAATAAAGACCATTAAAAATAAATAGAGGCCTGCTCTTACCTGTCTGAGTGTCTTGATGAGAGAGGTATGACAGTGTGCTGGATTGTTTGCAGATAGTGTCCAGGTCATAGATAAATCCATCCAAGTACTGAGGAGAAAAAGAGTCATATCAGTACATTAGGAGACCCTCGTGGGTGATGGTGCGCTTTACAAATTACATAACATAACATACTCCTGGGCGTTGTGCAAGGCCACCCAGCATATGCTGTTTCAGAGACACCTCATGATGGCAACCTGGCTCCGCAGAGCCTTTCGATCCAACATTGGATCAAAAGCCTCATACATGGCTGGAACAAATATGACTATAACACACACAAAGGAGTAGGGATATGAAATACAAAGGTGGCACGTGCTTAGTAAAAAAAGACTGTCCTCACTCACAAAGTTGTGACATGGTTCATCATTGGGCTTGCTTCAATACACCCCTGCACAGACGAATGCCTGGGGTGGAGCAAAAGGGAGGGGAAAATAATGCAAACATTAAAGTTGGGATCACTGAAGTAAAGTGTAGTGAAGGTTAAAACTAGCTCAGAAGAGTCCCCTCTCGAAATTTTATTCCTGGGTACACCGGCAAGGTCTGAAAATGTGACACTTTGGCCATAAGGATGGGTGAAGGAAATCTTTATCTTCTCCTATCACCACCATCCTTCACGTTTTTAGACCTAGCCGGTGGTCCCAGGAATAACATGTCTAGAGGGGATACTTCCGAGCTTCCTGAGGTGCAGGGGGAGGTTGTTCCATGTCTTGGCCGCCGGGTGCTCTTGGCACTCCTAAAGCCAGGGCATCAACAGATTGGAAACACAGAAGGGCAAATAAGAAACACAAGGCAGCAGCCCTTTGCAGTCTATGTACCCTGCTATCTGCACAAATACCCGTGTCCATCAGGTCTGCCCCGTCTGTGTTCCAATTTAGGATAGACTCAGCTCTTCTACAACTGCTCTCAGAATCCATCTACCTCTATTAAACATTGTTGAATGTACCTTATCCTTTTACATTCTTAATCCAAACTCACCTGAACAGGTAGGAAATAGAAGTAGCCTAACGCAAACTTAACTACATAGCCAATTAATACCCAGCAATCAAATTAGAACACATTTATAGAACCAAGTTATAACAATCAATTCAAAACTCACCCCATACAACCAGGTGATTGCAAAAAAGTAACCCAGAATCATTTGAACAGCAGGAGATACAAACCAGTCTATTTCAAACTCCACTACAAAGCCGAATTATACCAAGCAAACTACCTGAAACTCAACCCCAAAGCCAGGTGATAACCAACAGTCTATCTAGAACTCAACCATACAAACAGGTGACACAGAGCAAACTAATCCAAAATGACCGCAAAAGAAGTAGATATCATGTAGCCTCAAGTAGCCTACACAAAGCTCACACTCCAAGCCAAATAATACCAAACTACCACAAACTCAATACAACAAGATGATGACACCAGTCTATTACACTCACTCGCACAGCAAGGTGATATCAAGCAGTCTATCCAAGCTCAACCTCATAATACAAACTCAAACATAAAGATGATGCAAAGCATCCATCATACGTTTGTCTGTAGAATCCAGTGACACTAAAAAATGGAACTGAGCTCCACCAAACACACAGGTGGTACAAAGCAGAGTATCCCAAACTGAATGATATAACTTGGTGATAACAAGCAATATATCCGAAACACATCTGTACAATGAGATGCCAACTAAACTAGTCAAAACTCAAACATACATCTATAGGATCCAAAAAACCTATTCCAGACTCAGTTCATTTACCAGATAAAGCCACACCTACACTAAACTCAACACTACAACAAGGTGACACCAATCTATCACACTCACCTGCACAGCAAGGTGATATCAAGCAGTCTATCCAAGCTCAACCTCATAATACAAACTCAAACATATAAGTAGGTGATACAAAGCATCCATCATACGTTTGCCCGTAGAATCCAGAGACACCAAATAAACTGAACTTAGCTTCACCAAACACACTGGAGATACCAAGCAGACTATCCCAAACTGAACGATACAACGTGGTGATAACAAGCAATATATCGAAACACATCTTTACTAGATGTCAACTAAACATACATCTCTATGATCCAAAACAATCTATTCCAGACTCAGTTCATTTAACAGGTAATACCACACCACCTACACTAAACTCAACGATGATACAGTTGGTAGCTAATATCAAACAATTTACTCCAAACGTGTCCAAACACTGATGTGACAGCGTACAATAAGCACGAAACTAAGTTCTATCTCCCCTGAAGTGTTGCCAGGGGATACCAGGCAGATTACCTCAGACTCAATTTCATTGCCTGCGACCAAGTAGAAAGCAACCATATACTGAATACGCCTGCCAGGCACTGAACATACAATGTGTCTGGACCCTGTTGTTGGGTGATTCATGTCCCATCATAGCTGGACCTCAGTTCACGCTACTCAGTCATCTGCAGATGCCAAGCGAGATATTCTGGGCCCGTTGCTTCTTTCTATTGATATTTAATACCAACACCAATGCTTTATTTCTGCTGCAGTCTTATTTGACGCAGACAATGCCTAGAATACCTCAAATATAGGGGCACATTTACTATTATTTCATGTAACGCGGCACAGCAAGGGAACTTGCCCCGTTGCGTGAAAGAGAGTAGTAATGCTCCTTATTTACAAAGATATGGAACAATTCTACTCTCTCCTTGAGATAATGCACTGTGTGCTGCCTAGCGCCAACGTAGGCACCCTTGCCCCATACTACTGTACTGTAGTATGGGCAAAACAATACTTCTGCAGCGCACATGGAAAGAGGCAGTAACAAGGAGAAATAAAGATATTTCTCCTTGTTATGCCTCTGTCAAGTTGGCGAACATTTTGGCGCAAACCCAGGTTTACAAGTCTTTGTAAATCTAGGTTTGCATCAAAATACATGGAGATTGCATGGGAATGCCCATGCTCCACCTATGTAACACCTACCCAATGCAAAGTGACGGTAGCGCCATGCACTGCATTGCAATACTTTGCATTTACTAAGCCACGCAAAGTAGCGTTGATTAGCTCAGTAAATTCCCAAAATGATTTTGCATCGGGGCTGCGCCACAAAAGTGACGCTAAATCCTAGTAAATCTGGGCCATAGTTTTGCTGCAGACGTGCTTCACACCAGCCCTACTCTGAGATAGACCTCTTTCAGCTTTTCTTGCCAGCTCAGGAAGGCTGATATAAGTTACACAACCTCAATCCGAGCACACTCTTAGCTACCATAAATGCCACTGGGACATATGCCCCCTATCTGCATCGGAGACAACAGAGAAAGCGACTTACCGAGTTGGCCAAATGGGAGCCGTCGAACCTGTTGAATCAGAACAAAAACAGCAACATGTTAGAAAGAGGCACGATCGAGAAAAGAGAGCTCATTAGTGAAGCAGTAGAACAGCTTTAATTCAAAAGAAAGTGTGGCTTCAGTCATTGGACAGTAAACGAGACATGAACTGCGAGGCACCTGCAACGTCCAAGCACACAGCATCTATGGAATGGCATTTGAAGGAGCTCTGCTGTCGAAAAGTTACGGTACGAGGACTCACACATTTTGTTTACTAAGGGCCATATGTATCAAGCAAATTTGCATTCGCAAATTCGCCGAAATTCGCTAAATGGTATGTATGAAACATTTTGACTGCAAAATAAGGAATCGCAAAATTTGCCATTCCTTATTTTGCGATTACACTTAAGGAATCGCAAATGTTGCGGTTCCTTAAATGCAATGTATCAAAGAAAAAATATTTCAAAAATGCCCATAAGGATTCGCAAATTATCACCAACTTCTAGTTGGTGGTAATTTGCGAATTCTTTTCAAATCCAAAGGTGCCATATGACGCTCATACATGCCCTTAGGGCATGTATGTGCGCCATATGCCCCCACATGTCATTTTCAGGGGTGCAGCAGGGTGTTCTTGAGACACCCCTGCACCCTTGAAAATATTCCTAAATTGCGATTAGCAAATTGCTAATCGCAAATTTCCCCTTCATTCCTATGGACCTACTGGCCCATAGAAATGAATGGGAACTATGGACCTCCTGGCCCATAGAAATGAATGGGAAATTTGCGATTAGCAATTTGCTAATCGCAATTTAGGAATGTGAAGGAATCGCTAAAAAGAAGCGATTTCCTACATACATACCATTTTGCGATTTCTAAATAGCGATTCCTTAAAAATCGCTATTTAGAATTCGCAAAACGGAACTATGATACATATGGCCCTAAAGGTATTTATTTATGTAGGTCAGAAACAATAAGCGAGAGTGGTGGAGGCTGAACCTTTACAACAAAACTGGGGTCGGCAATCCAGCTAGTGGCGTGAGTAGAGTCTGCAAAACTCTTGAAAGACAGAGATTTCACATGTTGTTTTACCAGATAAACATCAGCTATATTTACCCACTTTTTCCACGATGTAGTGCTTTATTAAGTTTACCAGAGAGGGAGAGGATTTTGAAAACACACATTTACGGTGAACTAGCCGACATCCCCAATATGTGCGCACACAAAGACACACACACCTCCCCCTCCACCTGTCCTTCAAAAGGCCATCATTTTGCAGATACCGATGAAAAAAGAATCACCTTTTTCACGGTTTGTCTCTCCACGTGGAATATTTCTAGTACAATGGGCTTTTCGAGGGAATCGTTTAATTCGAAGACGAAGAAGACATTAGAAATGATGACAGAAGTGTTTTGAGACACATAGCTGCCAACTAACCCTGTGTCTTGAGGGTGCCTTTCAGACAGGTCTGTCATTTTGCCCAAAGAACTGAGCATTCTGGGATTTGTAGTTCATTATTGCCAGGATAAGGCCTCAAGTCCCAGCTTGCTTATATAAAGGGCATGGAAGCTGAGCTCGCATGTGCCTCAGAAGGCCTTGCCTGGCCTCATTGAACCCGACCCATAGGGGTTGTGAAAGTGATATCACGTGCCTGTGCCCTTGTATCTAACACAGGAAATAGCATCACTCATCTTTTGACTTGTGACGTCGTTCAAGTGTTTTAAATATTTTAGAAAGCAAAACTGCAGCATTTTAATAAACAAAGCAGTGGTTACTAAGGGAACTCGCTACAGAGAAATACGTTTTCTCATTTAGTAATCAGATATGGGGTTTATCGGGTTTGGATAGCGGCCGATAATGCTGGTAGGTACCAATATACCGCTAACAAACGCGACTCCCTTTACACCAACGTTACTGCACTTTCCAAGACACCCAATTTAACGATACCTCCCAAATCCCGCAAGCCTGGCTTGCAAGTGGTAACTGCGAAAACTACATGTGAAGTGAGCATCACTCTCGTCCTTAGATGCCGCCAAAGAGAGGCCTAAAGTTGTATGGGCAGGTCTCTGGCGCGTTCACATGGCGAGGCGGGCTTCATGAAGCAGAAGGCCCGAGCCTAGGGTCAGACGGTGAGCTGGGCGTGCATTCGGAGCACGTGTCTGAGAGCCCGGCCGGTGGGCGCCTGCGGACGGAAAGCTGTGAGCCGTGACTCCTAGAAGAAGCTTCAGCCGGAGACACGGTGCCTGGCCTCGCCCCCGGCGCAGTCAGGTGGTGAGAAGTTTCCTCACACCCACACCAGAGCCCCCCATTCTCTGGCCCGAGCTTGGGGCCCGCTTTGCATATGAGGAAGGCGGAGGTTTCATTGCTGGATTAAGGTGACAGGCAAACAACAATCTGGGGCCTGGGCCAGCGAGAGAAGCCCGACTCTGGGAACAGGCAGAAATGCAAAAGTTTGTCGTTTCTATAGGTTAATGGGTCGATGCACTTAGTGCAGTGTGCGCAGCAAAACACCCGTAGGAAATAAATAGAGGACTTAAGTCTTTCTGCGACGGCCATGACAATATGTACTATCAAGGCAAGGAAATATAAACACGTGCCCAGAACTTGGGAACCAGTGATTGTGCTATGAAGGTATATTATTAATGAGCATGTCCTAAATCATGCTTATTCGCCACCCTTGGGTCCCCTCCTGAGGCTCAGGTGCGTTGCATGCCTCCAGGCACCTGTAACAAGCTGCGATCCCTGCAGAAAGAGTTCTACTGAAGATGCTGCAGCATGAAGGAGGTTCTGGAAGATGCCAGTTCAAGCTCCTCACACACGCCTACAAAGCTCTCCATGACCTAAGACCTGCCTACACCAACCCTCGCCCATCCCTCCCGCATCCATCACAAGGAGCTTCTCCTACATCAAAACCAAGACCTTGAACGACCTTTCCCTGGATCTCCGCACAGCCCCTGGCTGACAGGCTTCAGACACAGACTCAAGACCTGGCTCTTCTACGGAGACCCGGCTCCCAGATACCCCTAGGGGTGACAGTGCGGTGCTCTACAAATGCTGTTAGATTCATTGATTGATTGAATCATCAGAAACCTTCCGCCCCCTGACACGTCTGTCATTAGACTCGAGTTAGAAAATATTCAGCAATCAGACCTAAACCTAAGGCTGCTAGATCAGTGCTTCCCAAACTCTTTAGAACCACAACCCACAGCGTAACTAAAGCATTGTGTGGCAGTGCACTGTCATGTACAGACCACATTTTCCATTGAAACTGCCACTAAATTTCCACAGAAAGGCAGCTTTACTGATGAAACTATAGTGCACACAAATGATAACGTGTGGAAATCGGGTTTTTGTGAATATCTATACTTTGTTTATTGCCAAGGGCCTTTTTATGATGTGAGGCGGACCATCGTGGATACGGATCCGACCGACTTCCGGTCGGCGGTCCTGACCGCTGAATTACAATGCTACTGCACATGGTGAGGTCGCAAGCTCCCTTTCCTGCATGGGAACTTGCGCTGTGGTCAGAAACCGGACGTAGCACAAGCTCCCATACAGAGAAGGGAGTTTGTGTTCATCCCTGCACTGTGTGGAAGGCACCACACAGTGTAGGGATCAATCAATCAATCAATCATAACATTTGCATAGCGCACTACTCACCCGGAGGGGTCTCAAGGCGCTTGGGGGAGGGGGTCCGCTACTGCTCGAACAGCCAGGTCTTGAGTTGTCTCCTGAAGGCGAGATGGTCCTGGGTCAGACGAAGGTGGATGGGGAGGGAGTTCCATGTCTTGGCTGCCAGGTAGGAGAAGGATCTTCCTCCGGCGGTGGCTCTTCGGATGCGTGGTACAGCGGCGAGGGTGAGGCTGGTAGACCGTAGCTGGCGGGTGGACGTGTAGAAGGTCAGGCGGTCGTTGAGGTACTTGGGGCCCAGGTCGTGGAGAGACTTGTGTTCGTGGGTGAGGAGCCGGAACGTGATCCTCTTGTTGACGGGGAGCCAGTGCAGGTCTCTCAGGTGGCCGGAGATGTGGCTGCGTCGGGGGACGTCCAGGATGAGTCGGGCGGAGGCGTTCTGGATGCGCTGGAGAACAAGGGGGTGCCCACTAGGCCACCAACCAGAGGTCGCTGGTTGAAGGGGGCCCTGCTAGGAGCACCCAAACTAGCTTTCCGACAGGCTTTCCATGTCGGAAAGCCCGGCATGGAAAGCCTGCCTGAAACCAAACCCCCTCATCCCCCAGCGCCTTGAGACCCTCATGGGTGAGTAGCGTGCTTTAAAAGCCTCTGATTGATTGATCATAATCCAGATGGCGTAAAATGCCATCCATATGGTTTACGGGCCGGTCTCCGACTGCTCGACAGGAAACCCGTCGGAATCTAAGCTGGAATGACCAGCCGGTTTCACTTCCAACTGCCTAAATTGTAATTAGGTGGTCGGAAGTGAAACCGATGATATTGGTTGGAATGCCTCCGACTCAGAGGCTCTCCGATCGAGATCGTGATCGGGCCTCAAGTGTCTTGATTTATTTTGATCCTATTAAAATCTTTGTTACCATCACACTTCAGAATTACCAAAAGATTAGCTTCATTTTTACTTTCCCAACTGATGAATTTTACAGTTCTTTGTATTTACATTTAGTTCTGTGTTACAAACAAATGACATCATACAGCCTTTCCTTTCCCACTACCTATACTCTAGGAAGATTGTCACAAAATTAGCTTTACTTTTCTTTTATAACTCTGACTGCAAAGATAGAGGAAATGGTCAACACAAAGCCCATATTAAAAAAACATAAGCAGCAATTTGCCAGAAGACATGGCCTGATATTTGAACTGTTTTTGAAGCGCAGCAAATGAGACAAGATAAATACAGAATTCAAAGGCATCTTTACTTATTACTTGACTTTCACAACCCATCAAAAATTAGCGTGTGACCCACCAGTGGGCGGCGACCCACAGTTTGGGAAACAATGTACTAGGTTGATCGATATATGAGGTCAACCCATAGACCCCATACATAAAAAATGCAGCCCAGCCACTGTACTAACGCACTGCAGGGACCGATCAAGTCTACGTGCACATACAGAGCACTGCTGCTTGGGGACTTCATGGCAGCCGTGTTAGCTTGGCTGGTCAAGCACGATGCACTGTCTTCCGTGGTCTCAAGCTCTGTTCCGTGGCAGTTTCAGACACGATCTCCGCCCTCTCGCTTAACTCCGCGCCATCTGGTAAGAGCTCAGAATAAGTGGCGTCACTGGGGTTGGTGTCACCCGGTGCGGGTAACTCATGGTGTCACCCCCTCATGACTTACCGCATGGACCACCTCTGTCGGAAATGTACGGTGCTAGGTACTGTCTTACTCCCTCTAGCTCCCTCTCTCTGTCTAGCTCCCTCTAGCTCCCTCTCTCTGTCTTACTCCCTCTAGCTCCCTCTGTCTCCCTCTCTCTCTGTCTTACTCCCTCTAGCTCCCTCTCTCTCTGCCTTATTCCCTCTAGCTCCCTCTCTCTCTGTCTTACTCCCTCTAGCTCCCTATCTCTGTCTTGCTCCCTCTAGCTCCCTCTCTCCCTCTCTTATTCCTTCTAGCTCCCTCTCTCTGTCTTACTCCCTCTTGCTCCCTCTCTCTCTGTCTTACTCCCTCTAGCTCCCTCTCTCTGTCTTACTCTCTCTAGCTCCCACTCTCTCTCTTACTCCCTCTAGCTCCCGCTCTCTCTGTCTTGCTCCCTCTAGCTCCCTCTCTCTGTCTTACTCCCTCTAGCTTCCTCTCTCTGTCTTACTCCCTTTAGCCCCCTCTCTCTTACTCCCTCTAGCTCCCTCTCTCTCTCTTACTCCCTCTAGCCCCCTCTCTCTCTGTCTTGCTCCCTCTAGCTCTCTCTGTCTTACTCCCTCTAGCTCCCTCTCTCTGTCTTACTCCCTCTAGCTTCCTCTCTCTCTGTCTTACTCCCTCTAGCCCCCTCTCTCTTGCTCCCTCTAGCTCCCTCTCTCTCTTACTCCCTCTAGCTCCCTCTTTCTGTCAAGAGCCCTCTAGCTCACTCTCTCTCTGTCTTACTCCCTCTCTCTGTCTAGCTCCCTCTCTCTCTGTCTTGCTCCCTCTGGCTCCCTCTGTCTCCCTCTCTCTGTCTTACTCCCTCTAGCTCTCTCTCTCTCTGTCTTACTCCCTCTAGCGCCCTCTCTCTGTCTAGCTCCCTCTAGCTCCCTCTCTCTCTCTTACTCCCTCTAGCTCCCTCTCCCTCTGTCTTGCTCCCTCTCTCTCTATCTTAATCCCTCTAGCTCCCTCTCTCTGTCTAGCTCCCTCTCTCTGTCTTGCTCCCTCTAGCTCCTTCTCTCTCTCTTACTCCCTCTAGCTCCCTCTCTCTCTCTGTCTTGCTCGCTCTAGCTCCCTGTAGCTCCCTCTCTCTCTATCTTACTCCCTCCCTCTAGCTCCCTCTCTCTGTCTAGCTCCCTCTCTCACTGTCTTACTCTCTCTAGCTCCCTCTCTCTCTATCTTACTCCCTCTAGCTCCCTCTCTCTGTCTAGCTCCCTCTAGCTCCCTCTCTCTTGCTCTCTCTAGCTCCCTCTGTCTCCCTCTCTCTCGGTCTTACTCCCTCTAGCTCCCTCTCTCTCTGTCTTACTCCCTCTAGCTCCCTCTCTCTCTGTCGTACTCCCTCTAGCTCCTCTCTCTGTCTTCCTCCCTCTAGCTCCCTCTCTCTTACTCCCTCTAGCTCCCTCTCTCTCTGTCTTACTCCCTGTAGCACCCTCTCTCTCTGTCTTGCTCCCTCTAGCTCCCTCTCTCTCTGTCTTACTCCCTCTAGCTCCCTTTGTCTCTGTCAAGCTCTCTCTCTCTCTCTGTCTTACTCCCTCTAGCTCCCTCTGTCTCCCTCTCTCTCTGTCTTACTCCCTCTAGCTCCCTCTCTTTCTGTCTTACTCCCTCTAGCGCCCTCTCTCTCTGTCTTGCTCCCTCTAGCTCCCTCTCTCTTATTCCCTCTAGCTCCCTCTCTCTCTGTCTTGCTCCCTCTCTCTCTGTCTTGCTCCCTCTAGCTCCCTCTCTCTCTATCGTACTCTCTCTAGCTCCCTCTCTCTGTCTAGCACCCTCTCTCTCTCTCTCTGTCCTACTTCCTCTAGCTACTTCTGTCTCCCTCTCTCTGTCTTACTCCCTCTCGGTCCCTCTCTCTCTGTCTTTCTCACTCTAGCTCCCTCTCTCTCTGTATTTCTCACTCTAACTCTCTCTCTCTCTGTCTTCTTACTCCCTCTAGCTCCCTCTCTCTCGCACATTAAACCGGGGGGGGGGGGGGGCAGGACTCCCTCCCTTTTACACTCTCTGCCGCTTTCATGTGGTTTCTCTTTTAAAGCTTTTCAAGATGCAAAAAGAAATCTGTGTACAAGGCACCAGCGAGTTTGTAGACGTGAGAATTTTACTATATGAAACAGCTAAAGTAAAAGCCAATTTCCAAGCGGTTAATACCCCCCCTCACCGGCCCCCCCTCTTTAGCACCGTGTCTTTTTCCATATAAATGGCGGGGGCCCCTCATTACTACACTTTTCAAACTTTAACTAATGAGAACATTTTAATTCGAATAGGTGAGAAAATATCTCGATTCGCTGTTGTTTTTAAAGCGGATCGAGTCTCTCCGAGGCCTTCGGGTGCGGTGCAGGGGGTGCCATGTACAGAGGCCTGCTGGGGGGGGGGGGTGCGCAACCAGATGGTGTCACCCCCATGTGAGGGTGTCACCCGGTGCGGTCCGCACCCCCCGCACCCCCCTAGTGACGCCACTGGGACCCGCTCACTGCAGCAGTGCTAGTAACAGAACAGTTGGCTCCCTCAACTTGCAGAGTTAAGTGGCCCTCTCCAACCCTCTCACACCTGACTCACTCTTATGGCTCAATCACGCCTGGTGGGGCTGCCTCTTTTTGGTACTTGAGGGAGGTGGGTGGAAGTTGCCTAAAATTCAAGCAAATTGCATTGCTTTGAATTACTTTGTGTCAAGGGGGCGTCCTGTGGGTATTATATATTACACTACCATGCATAGTGTTTGTTGCAAAGCCCTATCTACTAACAATATAGGCAGGGCTTTACACCCAAAAAACAACTCCGAATTGAGGCAGGTGCAAAGTAGTATTTCCACATACTTTGCAAATGTGCTGCACTACTGAAGCGCACCCTGCAAGGACAGAAGCTTTGCTAGACTCACGCAGCCACCTTCACACTATGATGCAATGAAGTGTACGTGGGGCTAGGCAGCCTGAGTGTGCCAGCTCTTATGAAGAGAGCCTCAGTACCATATCTTTAGAAAAAGCCACTGTCTTGCTTTCTCCCTTTCACGCAACGCTGCACAGATGCGCGTGAAATAAAGGTACACTTGCCCCTTTTCTGACTCAGGTTTTTCTGTTTTTTCTTTACAACGTCGCCGTGAGCACTGTAGATTCCTCAAAGGGCTTCATGACAAAAGAATTTACATTGTAGGCATTTAATACTTTCTAAAGCAATAGCTATGGTCTACGTATCCTAATGTTTGCACCAGGGTTTATTGGCTTACTCTGAGACCTACAACCCTGCAAGTGTAAAAACTCATCCACAGTCAATTTCATACATTATTTGACGGCCTGGTCATTTTTTCAGTGCACAGTTTCCATTCACAGGTTTCCTGTGCACTGATGTGTGCTAGGATGCACACATGTACAAAACATGAACATACTTTGTTCCACACTATCATTTTGCGCACGCATAATTCAAATGTATGGCACATGAAAAAATAGATGTCAGCGAAAAAGACTTGCACTTGTGTTTGATGCAACTAAGACATGCAGAAAGGTCGTGTGCATCTGTAACCTCTCCGTGGTGAATAGTCCCCAGCACTGGGATATCCATGGAGGTACGAATGCCAAGTGTTCAAACCTATAGCTCCTAAAAACATCGTTGTCAGGTGCTGTGAGGCCACTGGAGCTCCCTGTCCTAACCTCTAATTTTATTCTTTCTTACTCATGGGTCATGCTTTTCATCCCATTCATTCATATAATGAGCTGACTTCCTCTCAACTTGAAACTCCACTTGCACCCGAGCTATGGGAACTGAATGGTGGACCGCTGATTGCTGGGCCGTCAAAGGAGCCCGCACTGTTACCCTTCCTACCATGGGAGATAAACTGTTGAGGCGCAGAAGGTAGCACCCCCTGATCTTGTTAGACAATGATGGCGGCCCATGCAAAGCACGGAAGTAGGACAACTGCGCCATTTATAGCACTCTGAGTGCTGAGCCTACCCTTTCAGAGGGTGCGGATGGACAATCTCCTTGACCAGTCAACTCACCGTGATGGACTGGACCATCTACTGCTCCGGGGCAGGGGTACAACTGCCCCAGTGGGAGCCATTGCCCCATTTGGGATCTTTAGGTAGATTGGTTTCTCCAAGCAAAGTATCATCTGAGAAGGAACCAAGTTCATGCCCGACGGGGAATAAGAGTAGTGGCACTCATGTTCTCCACATTGTACCATCCCCTAGTTGTGGCCTCAGACAAGGATGAGAAAGAAAAGAGCAACTGACAGGTGGTTGAGCAGAGGAAATGCCACTTTTCTACTCACCTCCCCCAACTTTGACACCAGAGCAGAAGGAGGAATGTAGGCCCTCTTGGGGCAGTTCGCTGTGCTGTTTTCCCTGACACTGGGACAGACGCTGCAGTCAGCCTACAACAATGACACTGGTTCCAAAGAGCTGGTCAAGTGCAACCCCTGCTGGATGTCTGCTCAGGAATACATTAGCAGCATCCATCCAGAGGCTGTATCTTTTGGTTAGTGAGTCCTTACTGAGCCCCTCGGCTAGTCCCCTGGGTCTACTGTCAAAAGAGGGGTGATGAGGGAACAACAGGGGGCTTACTGGTGCCACCAAAACTGGCAGCATCTCATCGCCAGAGCTTATGAGTTCATTGTTAAATTCAGTGTTAAATTTCTTGAAAAGCTGTAGTTTAATCTTCGCCTACTTGTACATTGCTGTTACACTTGGTGTAAAAGAGAAGGTGGTGACCCCAGAGAGCCTGTTCATGTTTAGGGTGATTCCTTTTTAGGCTAAACCCTGTGATGGTTGCCTTGAAGACAGCAGTTTTCAGTGACACTTGGGCAGATCACCAGGTTCACCTCAAGAAGGTGCTGTGGGCACTGTAGAGATTTATCTCATGATCAAAGCTACCAAATGCCCGATTGGCAGAGGTCCATATTTTGAACCAGGTGGGTGATGAAAAGACAGAGCCTCCCAGATGAAAGATCCAGGCACTCCCCCCCCCCCCTCTCTCCCAACTCACACCCATATGTTGGCATCCTTGGGCCTCACTACGTACATTCAGAACGGTGTAAAAAACAATTTGACCAATTCAAAAGAGCTCTGTCAGGCACCAGTCGTGACAATGATGGACATTCATAAGCCCTTCACTGTTCAACATGCATCGCTGACTGTGGGACTGGCGCTAAATTAGCTTATTCCAACAAGAGGGTTAAGAGCACCCCTGGATTTTGCTTGTTATTGGATCCTGCTCGGGAAGGAGAGCTAAGGTGTCTAAGCTTTACAATTGTGTCAGTGACCCTCAACCTCCCTTGACCATGCAGGCGGTGGGGTGGTCTTGCATCCTTTCAACAACAGTGACATTGAACACTGAGCTCACAGGTGGACCGCCAGGCCTTGCGTACCCTTTGTTGACCTGGGCACTGACCATCAACTAGACTTATGGAGGGGAGCCAGCACCTGAGAATTGTTGATCCCCAGGTTTTACATTTAAAGAGGCATCAGATAATGCCGTATGAAGCCCCAGGCAACTCCTGAAAGATGAGGACTTCAGCCAGAGGACGGTAGAGAATTACAAGTGGTCCCTGAACCGCAGAACAAGGACCCTACCTAAAACCTATATAGACTATAGCCTTTGAACTTATAAGACTCGAAACACCAGCCTATACCATTCTTTCTTATTTTAATTATTTTGCAACTCTAACTTTTTTAATAAACATTTTTAAATTTTCAGTGTACTAAGCTTCCCTGGACAGTCACCTTCTGTGTCTGACTCAACCTTCACACCACCTCCCCTGACCTAGGCCTTGACTGGTTGGCCGAACTACCAAGGAGAGTCCAAGCGGTGTTGGGGAGCCAGCTTTCCACTATAGACCCAGTGCCCAGCAGACTGGTCAGTGGGACAAACCTGCAGTCTCTCATTTTGATACAACTGTCTGGTCCTTGCAACCTGTTGAGTGATGGGAAACGCCTAAACGGTGCAGTATGGCCCTGTGGCCCAGTTTGCAGTATTTTAGGAAACATTGGAAGGCTGTGTGTGTGCAGACGTGCAGACTACATATTATGCTAAAAGGCATTTAAAGGTCAATAAATATAGTGTGGCCCTGTGCATTGGTCTGTATTAATTTAGAAAGTATCCAAACAGTCCTAGGGGGCTGCAGTGTCCTGTGTTTTAGGCTATAGTGCACTGAAGCTGACTTTGGCTGTTTTGACTCATTGCCCAGCCTGCAGTGCGTCACACACCTACACGTTGCTACATTACATTCCCTTGTCACATTGTATGATACTACACAAAGCGCTGTGAGGCAGCACGGGTGCAGTGCAACCCTATGCCCCAGCCCGCAGTGCTTTAGTAGCCTCACAAGACTGTGTGGGTATAGCAGGGGCCTGTTTCTCAGTTGATAGTACATTAAAGCTTTAGGGGGGCTGTGGGACAGTGCTGTCCTTTGTCACATTCCACGGTGCATCACACTACCCCCAGGGTGCACAATGGCCTGTGCCTTGGCCTAAAGTACTTTAGCATGCAACCCAAGCCTCTCTGTGTGCAGCACTGGCCTGTGTATCAATGAAGAGAGCATTAAAGCATTAGGGGGTCTGTGAGGCAGTGCAGTCCTTTGTCCCACTATATGGTAACTCAGAAAGCATCACACTACCCCCAGGGTGCACTATGACCTGTGCCTTGGCCTAAAGTACTTTAGCATGCAACCCAAGCCTCTCTGTGTGCAGCACTGGCCTGTGTATCAATGAAGAGAGCATTAAAGCATTAGGGGGTCTGTGAGGCAGTGCAGTCCTTTGTCCCACTCTATGGTAACTCAGAAAGCATCACACTACCCCCAGGGTGCACTATGGCCTGTGTCTAAGTCTACAGTACTTTACAATCATGCCAAGCCTATGCGGGCGCCTCAGGCTGCTCTGTGGGCGCAGTGGGGGGCGGTGTCACACCTTGCCAGGTTTCGGGCGGCTCGATCATACCCTATGGGTACTTTAGGTGTTTCGTGTGACAGTGAATTAAATTCAGCTGAACGGGACTGCCGGCCTCGCTGGTAGGTCCGCCCTTGCTGCGTGACAGTCGGAGGACATGTGATTTCTCTCCAGACGGTGGAACAAGTTGCTCCACAGGAAGTGTTTACTAATCTCTCTGGGGACAGATGGGTGTTTGAGAAACACACTGCAAGTGGATGACAACTGTTCACCCCAACCCCCCCCCCCCGCCCTTTTCCCGGCTGGGATGTGACCACTTTGCCCCAGTCTTTCGGGTGCACCCGCCTGTTGGGAAATATCCTCAATTCATAATAGGCCAGTCCGGCATCTCTTGGCGCCTCTTCTGTCACCGTTCAGCATCGAGGGGGGCTAGGAAAACACCCGGGGGTGCTGCGAGGTGTCTGCCGTCGGTGGGGGGAGCGGGGCTCGCTATGCTCAAACCTCATTAGTGGGTTACCCAGGGCTGGTATGAACCCCGGCGATGGCCATTAACAGGTTGTCCAGACTGGCCTCTGGATCAACCTTCTTTTTATGAGGGGGGACAGGGTTGTGCCGGGTTGAGGCCAGACCCTGTTTACCGCCATTAACAGGTTATCTAGACTGGCCTCAGGATGAACTCCTGCCGTGGCACCTTGAAATTAACTGGGTTGGGCTGATGTACCTCTGTTTCAGGTCTTTGAGGGTGAACACGGCTGCTTTGAGGATGGCTAAGTCTGGACAGAGGCAAAACCTCTCTCTGAGGTTGCACAGGGCTGCGCCCAGGTTAGCATCTGTCTCAGGTTTTTGAGGCTGAACAAGACTGGGCCAAGGTGGCACCTTTGTCTCGGGCATTTGAGGTGCAATGGGGTTCCGTTGAGGTTGCCCCTTTCTCTGGGGTTTTTGAGGTGCAATGTGGCTGGGCTCAGATTGTACCTCTGTCTTAGGTCCCGTGGGGTTGAGCAGGGTAAATGAGGTACTAGTGCTGTAAGGCTGCTGTGGTTGTACTAGTACTACCGACTCTGGTCTCGGTAGGTTGAGCAGTGCTGGCCTGAAATGTCCCCCTGCCTCAGATATTTGGGGCAGTCCAGGGATAGAATGTGGCTGCGTCCTCAGCCTCAATTCAGGGGCGTAAGACAGGCCCCTGCAGCCCCCGCAGTGCGTGGGGGCCCTCACCCTCCAGGGGGCCTCGTCAGCACCGCACTTCTGCTGGGGAGCTCTAGATTGAGTCCGGAGGGGGGCCCTTCACGTACCCTGCAGGGGGCCCCCTCAAGGTTCGTTACGCCACTGCCTCAATTCTTTGAGGTTGAACAGAGGTGGCTGAGTTCTATGTGGCGACGTTGTAAACTCTGAGGGGTCCTTCCCGCTCTGGAGGGCGCGTGCGCACATTACCCTTCTCGGCGCAGCAGAGACAGGCGCCTCTGGTACACACTTCTGACACGCTGCAGCCTGGGCCACGCGCCTCCCATGCACCTAGAGGGCTCAGACCTGTCTGACACAACCGCGGGACACCCCGGGGGATACCTCGGGGAGGACTGGAGGTGCGCGTGGACACCTCTGCAGCCAGGGCCACGCGCCTCCCATGCAACTCCAGGGCTCAGACCTGTCTGATACAACCGCGGGACACCCCGGGGAGGACTGGAGGAGCGCGTGGACACCTCTGCAGCCAGGGCCACGCGCCTCCCATGCAACTCCAAGGCTCAGACCTGTCTGATACAACCGCGGGACACCCCGGGGAGGACTGTAGGTGCGCGTGGACACCTCTGCAGCCAGGGCCTCGCGCCTCCCATGCAACTCCAGGGCTCAACCTGTCTGACACAACCGCGGGGCACCCCGGGGAGGGCTGGAGGTGCGCCTGGACACCTCTGCAGCCAGGGCCACGCGCCTCCCATGCAACTCCAGGGCTCAACCTGTCTGACACAACCGCGGGGCACCCCGGGGAGGGCTGGAGGTGCGCGTGGACACCTCTGCAGCCAGGGCCACGCGCCTCCCATGCAACTCCAAGGCTCAGACCTGTCTGATACAACCGCGGGACACCCCGGGGAGGACTGGAGGTGCGCGTGGACACCTCTGCAGCCAGGGCCTCGCGCCTCCCATGCAACTCCAGGGCTCAACCTGTCTGACACAACCGCGGGGCACCCCGGGGAGGGCTGGAGGTGCGCGTGGACACCTCTGCATGGGGGCACACGAGGAGTATAGGACGTAGAGGGCTTCAAGTGGGATGGAAAAACTGTGTGGGGGGAGAGGAGGTTCTCAAAGGGGCGTGGTCGATGTTATTAAGGGAGAGGCCAGGGCTACTGGCTTTGTCGATGGCTGTTAGTTGCAGAAGATAAATGAGAAACAACTGTGACTTCGTTGAATATCATATTGAAAATGCTTCAGTTCTGAAATAATGAGACTTTGAAAGAACTATAACGAATCTCTTTGAAGTGACATCAGAGGCAGTGATGGGAGGTACTGCTGCATAGTCAGGTCATTTTTTTCGCCCTGAGGGTGAGGGTAAAAATGGAGAGCCCGATAAGGACCCGTCTCAGCTCAAGCTTTTTCGAGCTACCGGTCCCGAGCACTGGCAGGACCCGGCCCACTTAAAGCCCTGTGAACGAGTCTGTGTAAAAGCCATAGTAGATTTATAAAGCGCGCGCATTCCCCTCAGTTGGCCGGAGTTGAGCCTCTCTGCGCCCCAGCCTCGGTGGCATCTCACTGTGAGCTGTCCAGGCGTGAAGCTGCGCTTAAGCGGCGAGTGCACGGTCGTCTCATGGTGACCCCTGAGGGAAACAAGCACACGCCCATGGCCCATCCCGAGGGCTTCATGCATGCTTAGACTTGGCGCGGATCCGACCATGGCAGGGCAAGGGTTGAAGAGACACTACAGCATACCTGGGTACCCTACAGCAACCTACGGGCTCCTCCCTTACTTCTGCTCCTAGACTCTGTCCTTACTTGGCGCCCTCAGTCTCCCTCCCTGCGCGCGGCGTCCATCATATACAGCTCGTCCCTGCGCCCTTCCTGCACATCTCGAACTCTGTCCCTGACCCCTTAACGAACCCTGCACCATCTTACACACCCCACTAATCCCACCCCCGCTTCACACCTCGAACCCTGCACCCTTCATGTGCACCTGGACAGCTGCTCTCCTATGCTCCTCGGTGCCGCCGCCGTCCGTGCACATCTCGACATTTATTTTGCGCCCCTCTGCGCTCTTCTCTCTTTATGCCCCATGCACCTGTTGACCTGTTTCCTTTCGACACTAACACTCTGTATCTCTATGCAGAGCGACACATGCACGGATCACCGCAGCCTTTCTTCCCTGCACTCATCACCCAGCGCCCTAGCGAATCTTCACAGGCGACCAGCACGCGCTCTGTCTATCCCGTGCACACTTCCCTGTACCACCCTCACACACCCCTGCATACATCACTCATATGAACCTGTTCGCCCTCCGAGCACCCGGTGCAGCATCCATGTACTGTACACACGACCTTTTGTACCCTTCCTTATGCACCAAAGGCACATACACCTTGCCTGTCCTCCTCCCATACCTCTACAAACTCACATACACCCCCGAGAACTACTCCTGTATCTCCACCTTCAGGGTACACCTCACATACCCTCAGCACATACCTTTCACATATTCCTCCTGAACCCCTACAGACATTTACGCATTCCCTGTACTCCTGTGCCCCCACATACACCTTCCTGGCACTCCCCCTGCACTCTCGCATGCATCTTTCCTGTATTCCTCCTATACCCCTACAAGCACAGAGAGGCATTTCCGGTACTCCCCCTGTACCCCCACTTTCAACTTCCCCTTGCTCCTCCTGTACCCGCACTTTCCCTTCCTGGTCCTCCTCGTACCTCCATACGCCCACATACCTTTCCTGTACTCCTCCTGTACCCCTAAACACACACACCTTTATCTATACTCCTGCAACCATATAACCACAGACACCTTTGCTGTACTCCTTTTGTGCCCTTGCAAACACACATAGACCTTCCCCGTGCTCCTCCTGCACCTCTTATGTGTGTGCCTATATGTATGTATATACGTGTGTGAGTATATATATATATATACACACACCGTGTGTGTATATATACATATAAATACACACACATATATGTACACACACATATTTATTTCCTGTACACTTTCGGTATCCCTACAAGCTCGCATCCAGTGTCCCTGCACTCTCTGCCGCACACATCCCATACCAGCGCTCCTGTACCCAGATGTGCTCGCAGCCTCGCACACCTCTTTTGCACTCCTACAAGCACACACCTTCTCTGCACTCCTGTACCCCTGCACATCCACGCTTCCTTCTCCAACTGAAACCATGCACTCAACTTCACACGACCACTCATCCTCTGCGAGCTACACTGTACATCTCCTGCTCCCTACACCCCCTTCAGATCTCGGCCCTTGGACTCTCATGCGCTCTTTTCATCACATGACTATTTACAGCGCTTTGAAACTTTAGACGTGAGTTTTGGAGCACTGCACAGAATCTCATTATTACCGGCATATTATTATTGCTGCTAATAGCAGGGTCATTGCGAGCACTGTAGTGACTGTAACAGGCAGACTCTTACTGTGAGTGGTCCAGGGCCAGCATGGCTCCGCCGGGGTCACACCGATTCTTGCACGACTGGTCCTGGTGATCCGGTGACTGGCACGACGACGACCCTCTCCAATGCTGTCCTCTGGGGCCTCTCACGACGTCCGACTCCAGGGGTGTCGCGGGGGCTCCGCTGCTCGTGATCACAGCGCACTATCGAGTGTGAGAGCGCGCCTCCCGGGCCCCTCCAGTGAGGTCGCTGACCTGATGCCACTCTCTGTGCCAGGCACTCAGTCTAGCGTCGTGCAGAGATCCAGCGCCCCTCAACTTGCAGCTACGAACACCCTGCCCAGAGCCCCAGTGCCTCTCTCTGGTGACACACCGCTCTCACAACCACACCGCCTCTGTGTGTGAGGGTGGGCCTCCCCTTGTCCTGTGTCCCCTGCGGTGCGATATTATGCCCTCGATCTGTTGTAACTCAGCCCCCTCTGTGCCCCGTGCCACAGTGGCCCTCTGGTGCCACACTGCCCCTTTCCTGCCCACAGGTGTCCTGACTGAATCCGTCCCCGCCGGCGTTTCCCTTTAAAGCCCGTGCGATGCGGGGAGGGGCCGGACTGAGGTCACAGAATTCCCCTCCACTAGTGAAAGGTGGAGCCAGGTTCTTGCACAATACACAATGCACAATAGGCAAATACACGAAGAGGGAAGTCTGTTAAGAAAGGGGTGTGGGGGTGTGTGCACGGGAGGGGGTGCAGGGCAGTGCTCCTGGGTTCGTGTACACAGAGAGATGAGTGACACGGGGTGGGGCAGGGGCACAAGTAGTGATCAGCAAGTATACACCAATGGTGGGTGCGCACTTCGAGGGGAGTGCGAACACGGGCCTCAGATGCGTGACCACAATTAGTTGACTGCGACCAGAACGTGACGCTTAAGCAGTTTGAATACACAACTCAACAATACACAACGGCTGTGCGGACATGGAGACACAATATACGTAAAGCAGCAGCATTCGGAGACACACAGTATGGGAAGACAGTGGCACGGATTATATGCAGACCTGGCAGCAGTGTTCGCATACAGAGATATACATGGAAAGAACACACACAGGGGCAGTAAATGCGGTCAGTAGATACACAGCATATATACACACTGACAAATGCAATATATGCAAACATAGAGTCAGTCTGCGGAGTGGAAATATACACCGAGCAAGACAATGTACACCGAGAGACAGTATGCAATGATCATTGCCGTATACACACAGACAAACAGAGACAAACTACACAGACAATATGCATAGCCATCTAGGGGATATACAAGCAGGATGCGTGCAATGATAATACACAACAACAGGTGTCATACAGGCAAAGTTAGATGATATACACAGATGATATCCACACATACACAGAGGCAACAGACAGAGATGAGCTACACAGACACTTTGCATAGCCATCTAGGGGACATACAAGCAGGATGCGTGCAATGATAATACACAACAACAGGTGTCATACAGGCAAAGTTAGATGATATACACAGATGATATCCACACATAAACAGAGGCAACATACACAGACAGAGATGAGCTACACAGACACTTTGCATAGCCATCTAGGGGGTATAAAAGCAGGATGCATACAGCAACAATACACAACAATAGGTACAATACACACAGAGATAGACGAATCCTGCCTGCTAATCCCCCTTGACCTATCGCCAGCCTTTGACACGGTTAAACAGGACAGCCTCCTAGAATTACTGAAAAGTAGGATGCAGATATCTGGGTCTGTCCTGAATTGGTTCATCTCTTTCCTCCACAACATATCACAACGAATCAAGGTTAATCAGTCCCTTTCCAATTCTCCACCTGTCACACTTGGGGTCTCACAGGGTTCAACACTCTTACCCACTTTCTTTAATCTGTTTGTAGAGCCGTGAATTTACAATTCTGAACCTAGCTAACATCCACTATCAAATGTATGCTGAGGAAACCCAACTCTACTTGAAAATCTCTTCCCCTGAAGATATCCGGTCTCTTGACAGAACTCTTCAAAGCGCCAAAACTGGCTGACACGCAGCCACTTAAAACTAAACGCTCAAAAATTCGAATTCCTCCTAATCACTCCACCCAAACAGTCCTGTGATATTGGAGAATGAATGAAGCAACTAACAGCTCTTACCTGCCTTCCACCCATCATAGATTTCAGGAGATCTTTAGGAATAACCATTGACAAGAACTTGAACACAAAGTAGCACATCAGTACGGCAGCTAAAGGAGCCGACTTCCAAATGAACATCCTATGGAAATGAAAACTCTTCCTCCCCCTCGACGACTTCAAATCAGTTGTTCAAGCCCTAGTGATTTCCAAGTTGGACTATGGAAGTACAACCATCTGCGGCCTACCTACATAAACATTGGCTCCTCTAAGGGCTTCCATTAACTCTGTTGCAAGCCTCATCAGAGGGTCAAAAAGATACAACCACATCACTCCTGATCTACAGGCTCTAAACTGGCTCTCATATGAGGCAAGGATTGAGTTAAAAATTGCCTGCATGTCCCATAAAACCCTTCAATTCAATACACCGAAATACCTGATACAAAAACCGGATCTTTCTGGCAGCTGTAGATCTTCTAGAAACTCTAGCACCTTACTGCTGAAACCTCAGAAATTCTGTAAAAATAAAACTTACAAGCAAGCGTTCTCCGGTATTGCCCCGTGAATCTGGAACTTTCGTACCCCTGAAATCAGACTGATCCCCTCAACTGTATTATTTACAATGGAAGTCAAAGCTCTAAGTCCCATGTGCTCTAATAGCCGGCCACATTAGGCCACATTTCTATACCTATGTAAATTAATGGACTTCTAAGACCTTGGATATGTATATATAGCGGGTGGTATGGGCTCTGTGATGACCCCCTGCCTCATTTTGAGTCCCTCACATCCTGTTTCTCTCTAGATTTTGTTATCTGTTTTAATGTTTCTTACCTCTTGATCTCTTGTAAAGCACTCTTGGGGTCATGTTTCCACTATATACAACGTTACAAAGAAATATACACAGATCATATCCACATATACAGAAAGGCAACATACACAGAGATGAACTACACAGACACTATGCCTAGCCATACAGAAGATATACAAGCAGGATGCTTACAGCGTCAATGCACCTCAATAGGTGTCATACACACAGAGGTTGATGATATACACAGATAATATCCACATATTTACAGAGACAACATCCACAGACAGAGATGAACTACACAGACAATATGCATTGCAATTAAGAGGATATACCTGGGCAGGATGCATACAGCAACAATACACAGCAATAGGTACGATAAACACAGAGGTACATGATGTACACAGATAATATCCTCATGTATACAGAGGCAACATACACAGACAATATACATAGCTATATAGAGGATATCTTGATAGGATGTGTACAGCGACAATACACCTCAATAGGTGTCATACACACAGAGGTTGATGATGTACACAGATAATATCCACATATTTACAGAAGCAACTTGCACAGATATATATGAACTACACATACAATATGCATAGCCATAAAGAGGATATCTAAATAGGATGTGTACAGCGACAATACACAACAATAGGTACAAAACACACCGAGACAGATGACATACACAGATCATATCCACATATTCACAAAGCCAATATACACACAATGTACACAGCATATGCAAAATACAGTGACGTAAAGACAATGTACCAACACTGACACAATACACACAGATAGAGATAAAATACACAGGGAAAATATATACATAACAACATACACAGATAAATAACCACAAACACTGATACAGTCGAGACACTCAAAATACATGGACATAGGGGTGAAATATATAGAGAATATAGAGAGATAGACGAAGCATTGTTATATGCAAACATAGACGAAATTCATTGAGATAGTATATCCAAGTCAAGACAATATACACATACAGTGACACAATAAACGGATAGTGTACTATACATAAAAAACATATATGCAGATAGAGGCACCATGCAATACTTATCTACAACCATGCAGGCACTCAAAATGTAACACATTATTTTGGAGAAAAATGTTGCTCTCTCATTCACCACGTGACTTGGCTATAAAAAACTAGTAGTGAATCTGCATTAGTTGAAGTCTCTCTAGCAAATTAAATGTCTTTTTTGCACAAATTGCAAAAGCTACCAAGCTGGGCGAAGGGGGCGTTGAGAAGGGAAGCAGCATTTGAGGGAAAGAGCAAGAAAGCATATACACACATGGAGTAGTGAAAAAAAGAAACAAGTAGCTCATCCAATCAACAGTGTGGTAAGAAGCTATCAGTCACACCCCTGTGCAGAGGATGTTGAGGCCAGTTCCCCCTCCTCCTGCTAAGAACCTGCTAAGAACATGTGAAAAACGGACCAGGGTGTAATGGAAGACTGGAATCGACACCTTTGCACCCAAGTGTCGACTCCAACGAACGGGACAAAGACCGAAATAAAAATATAGGATGGACTAATAACATTCTAAACCAGGAATCTCCAATTACGATATCTTCAATGAGCAGGTCAGATGAAGATATAAATGTCCTGGAAACATCGCCCAAAGAAGAAGCCAGGTCCCCATGGAGCAAAACACTATTAAACACCTTAGACCAGGCAATTAAAGCTCTGAACTTCCAGTCGGACAAAATGGACGTTCAAATTGACCTAATAAATCTCATAGCGAGCCATATCTCTGGCATAAATACCAGGCTGGACCACATGGCAACCCTGCTCCAAGGGAGGGTTGATAAGGGTCCTTGTACAGAGACCATCCAACCAAGCTGTGTTTGCGGGAAATTAGTGGATAATATGTCAAATTTACCATTAATACTAAATGACATATTAAGGGCGGTCCAGTCATCAATGGACACAAAACATATCACCAAATCTACGAGCAATATGGAGATAATAAAACCAAATGTGGAATTTGGAAGCCAACTCATTGCAATAGATTCCACCCAAATCAGCTATGTAGAGGAAGAAACAAGCAAGCAGTGTAAAGAAAAATCTGACTACGAACAAGGTCAAAAAGAGGAAGCACAACATGCAATAACCCAGTCTAAAATCAAGTTAACAAAAAGACAAAGGAAGCGCACAAGAAAAGGGAGGGTTCAACTTAAATTCCAACCTTCAACAGATACTCATACCTATCCCATCTTTCATCACACCGCTAATAGGAAAATTAAACCAACACCTGAAGAAACTGTTTCAAAACATATTAACACGCCCCCGGCTCAATCAAACCAGTCAAATGCAGTGAAAGGGACCAGCCAGAGTACAGAATCCTCACCCCTTCAAACCTCCCCAAAACTAAGCCAGATACAAGGGACCACACAACTGAAAAATCAGATAAAGAAACAAAAAAAACCTCCGGGAACACATGAAAAAGACAAGACGCAAGATGAGTCTGATGAAAGGGTCTTAAATAAAGAAGTCAATGTAAATCAGATAGTAATGACCCACCAGACAGACGAAACGCAATCACTTCAGGCCAAATCAACAAATCAGGAACCAAGGCACCAAAATGGCCCAATCTTCGTGGATACCGAACAAAATATAACAGATATATATAATCAAAGTCAATCCATAAAAAGAGCAGACGAAAAGGTAAATAAAAGATCACCAATAAAAATAAACTTAAATGAAGATGGACGAACCTGCAGTATCTATCAAACAAACAAACAAATAAGGTGCACACACATACCACAAAATTCGAACATCGATAAAAATACGGACATGATCAATGAACCAACCACCTATCTGAAAAGAATGGACGGTCCATACGAAGATCTAATAATAAAAACACTAAGCCAAGGGAAAAGAATAATCACAAGACAGGCACCAACAAAAAATATAAACCTAGAACAAGAGACAAAAGTTAAAATGAGTTCACAATTACAAGCAGAAACAAATAACAAATTGATATTTATACCGGAATACCAGACATCAGGACCTCAAGATTTTCTGAATAGAGGAAATATAATGAGGCTATTAAGAGAAATCCCAGAATTGAATGACATAGAATCTCAAGATCTCTTGTCAGTAGAATTTAGATGCACCAAAAACATGTCAGAGGTGGAAGAGTCATTAACCACCTGGTCAACTAAAGAAATAGTTGATAAAATATGTGAAAGGAGTTTGTCATTTGAAGCCTGGGGCATTAAACTGAGGCGAGACGATCGGAAAAAATATCCATTTCCACTTTTAAGAACTTTAAATATATGTAAAAAGTCAAAGACAGAGGGAAATAGCCAAAAATCATGTCTAAAAGGAGCGTGTGCAGTATCTCCGCAAAAAAATACACCACAAAGTAGACTCGAAATTGCAGTGGCTCAAGGAGGCGCCCATGAACAGGCAACTGACTGGTCCTGGGTGGCTTCGGCCTTGAGCAAAAAATGCTCCTAACACGACGAGTCACTTAGGAAAAGACACCACGTCAAACCAACGGATAATAGTTGATAATCAAGTGGAATCCATTGCAGCGAAACCGCATACGATCAGCCTCTGTTCCTGGAACGTACATGGTTTCAACAGCTTGTGTCATGACCACGAAACTGCAAACTTCTTGGATCAACATGACCTAATACTGCTACAAGAAACCTGGAACCTGCGCCAAATCTCCATCCCGGGATATATCGAATTTCACGTCCTCGCCGAAAAACCTTCTAACTTTGGTCACCCTAGAGGAGGCCTATCTACGTTCATCGCCCAACAACACAGATGGCATACGGAAAAAGTAGACTCTATGGTAAACTGGATTCAAGTAATAAAACTCACGGGAAAGTTGGTCTCAGGTTCAAGTTCCTGTAATCTTCTATTGCTTAACGTTTATGTTCATCCGGAAAAGAAGGAGAAAAATGAAAAACTGATTACTTTACTAACTTTGATCAGGGCTTTGCAAATCACTCATGAGACGTACTCCGTGATTATATCAGGTGATTTTAATAGCACCCTAACAAAAGATGACAAAACAATGCAAGCTCTTGAAGAACTGGGCCTTTTTATCCTAAATAAGAAAGTCAGTGGGGATAGTGGTATACCTATAACCTTCTTAAGCGGTAACCGAAAGTCATCAATAGACTTCACAATACTGAGCAACAGCCTGTTATCAATAGTGAGTGCATTTTCAGTGGAGCAACGTGTGGAAAGTGACCACTTCCCTCTAATTACCAAAATGTTAATGTTGGTTACCAAGACGGAAAAACAAAACACCGTCATCCAGTATACTGAAAAATTCAACCTACGTAAACTAAAATGGAGAGGAAAGGATTTAAAACCAACAATGGATAAACTCAAAAATAAACTGCGTAGTTTAACACCGGAAGTAAAAGAAAATCTGGTAAAAACATGGGAACACCTATGTGAAACAGTAACAAGAAACCCTCCACGAACACATCAAAATTCAATAAAATTCAATACTGGCAAAAAGCCTTGGTACACAACTACCCTGAGGGAAGAAAAAAGAAAAATTGCACGAGAAGTCCGCAAACAGGCACTATTGATAAAAAGTGGGAAAAAAACAAACAAATCGGAATTGAAAACTATGCGAAAGAAATATAAGATCATGCTGTGTAGCGCAAAAACACTGTACCAAGAGGAAATGTGGACTAACCTACTAATCGCTAGCAAACACAAAAATGCCAGAACATTTTGGGGTATTATCAATAATCTGACAAGGGGGAACACCCTAAAACAGGAGGCAGGTATTGGAGAAAGTATATGGACCCAGCATGTCGAAAAGATGTTCAGCGACAGGACGGGAGGTGAGAAAAGATACTGTAAATTGGAGTGCAAAGTATGCACTAGAAACAGCGAACATGCAGAAAACTTGATAGGTAAACGAGCTAATGCACTAGGAGACAAGCTGTAGCAACCGTTGGGTAGTGGAAATGAGAACAATCCTGAACACTCACAGCCCAGCAAATCAGAAAAACTAGTGAATGCCGTGACCGACACCCTAGTAACAACAGACCAGCTCAAAGACAAGATAAATCGCCTGAAAAAAGAGGGTGCGGCGGGTCCAAACGGGCTTCCAAATGCTATCTTTAAATATTCACCTGAATTTTGGGCAGAATACTTAACTCCACTCTTTAATGCAGTCTACAATCAGAACAAACCACCAAGATCCTGGACCGGGAGCATAATTCACCCCATTTTTAAACAAGGTGACCACAATGAGCCAGGGAACTACAGGCTGATATCACTAATGGATGTCGAGGCAAAACTATATGGATCATGCCTATTATCACTCCTTCAGGACTGGATGGAAGATACGAACATAATACCAATGTTCCAAACTGGCTTTCGGCCAAGGACGGGTACACTGACAAACTTGACAACCCTGGCGCTCTTGAAAGAAAAAGCTGTAAAAAGGGGAACAAGACTGTATGCTTGCTTTATAGACCTGCGAGCAGCTTTTGATAAAGTGAACAGATCCCGGCTATGGGAAAAACTAAGATCATGGGGTATCCCGAAGAAGTTATTGGAGGCTATTATAGTCCTGCACAGCAACACCTGGGCTCGAGTAAAACTGGGAGACGGTAGCAGCGTAACGGCCGAAATAAGAACACAACAGGGCCTAAAACAAGGCTGCGTACTGGCCCCAAGTTTATTCAACCTGTACATGGCAGATATAGTCAACCACATGGAGATCGGGGAATGCCATCCACCCCACATGTCAAAAATCCCTATCCCTTTCCTGCAGTATGCAGATGACATCGTTGTTCTGAGCCAAACACCGATAGGGTTGCAAAGATCGATCAACAATTTGACAACTTATTTGGAGCACGAAAGCCTGGAACTGAATAAAGATAAAACTAAAGTTGTTCGCATTGTGGATCCAAAAAAGCAAATATTTAAATGGTATGCAAATAGTTCTCCAATAAAGGAGGAAACATCATACAAATACTTAGGTTTGAAAATGGGGCGAGGGCCGACGAACAAAGAACATAAAACCGACCTAAAAGCAAAAGCACAGTCCTTGATCTATGCATACCGGCAATTACAAAAGAAACTAAGTTGTCCAAATTATACACACCTGCTGAAAGTAATAAAAGCTCAAACCTTACCAACCTTGTCATACGCATTGGCCACCTGGTGCGGCAAAGAAGCAGGGCTGTTAAACAGCCTACAAACAAAAGTATACAAGGCAGTCCTAAATCTACCAAATTCGTCGGCTCCGGCGCAGGTCCGTCTAGAATTTGGCCTTCTAAATCAGAAGTTTCGCAGTATGGGAACCTTTGTGAAACTCTGCCATAAAACACGCTTGTCGGAAGCCAATTCATTGGACAACCTGTGCTGGAAAGAAATCGAAACCCAGCAGGAACAGCAAGTTTCAAACAGTTGGGGAGGCTACCTGTCTCAATCCCTAAATTGCATAGGAATTGAAGAAACTTGGGACACGAAGCCAGATAGATCCACTTTTGATAAAATTGTAAACAATGCGGTAAAATGGAAATCCTACCTCGAAGACAAGATGAATATCGCAAAAAGACGACACGGGTGGACTGTGATTAATTCATATTCTTGGATAAAATCACAGACCTACTTAGAAAGCCACTTTAACAGTTCGTTAAAACAAAGATATATAAAACATCGACTAGGTCTACAGTTCTCAAAGGACTTGCTTCCAACCTGGAAAAATTGCCATACTGACCCCCATTGTCGTCTTTGTGGATACCGAAATGAGACCCTAACGCACTTACTATGTGTGTGCCCTGTACTTAAAGACCTGAGGAGACGACTTTTAAAGAACATTTTTAACAAATTGAACATTCGGACTTGTAGGCAAGCCGTAATCCGATGGCTAGATGGATCATGTCCTATGTTGGCCTGCAGGGGGGTCAAATTTATGATGAAAGCCCAATCTCTCTTACAGCAAGCTGACCTTGGAACTATACCTCCAAACTGAAACGTTTGACACTTACCTTGCCACTTGACAAACAGTTTTAATTGCCAAAATTTTAAAAAGTGTTTTATGTCTTATGATGGCCGACATGCATTTTTGTAATGATTTTTAATAATTTTATACAATAAAATTGACTTTGACTTTGACTTTGCTAAGGGTGTGCTCACCCCCTTGGAAATAGGTCCAGGTTGGTAAAGAAGGCCCACACTTAGGGAAAAAGTGGTCAAAACGCTGGAGCAAAGCAGACACAGTCCTGTAAGTTAGAAATTTGAAAATCTGGAGCTACCACCGTCTCATGTGGTAAATACAGTTCATTATGTTTCCCCTTTTGGTGAGAGAACACACATTAGTGCAGTAGTGGCTGCACCAGGGAAGCAACAGAGGGACTGGGAGGAGTGGGCGTTAAAAACAAATCACATACCTGCCGGCAGGCTGCCGCCTCTCCTCCGTCCTCGCTGTATTCTTCTTGGCTTCTTCTCTTGAAAAACAGGAAGCAACAGAGGGACGGGGAGGAGTGGGGGTTAAAAAAAAATCACTTACCTCCCAGCCTCCTCATAGCCAACCACAAGGCTACAATGAGCCTTGTGAGTCCACCAACATCCCTCCCTCACAAGACCTCTGCGACAAAGTCAGCACCTTTTTCCACCACAAAATCAAGAGCACCTACAACAACCTTGACGAAGACAACCAACACACTGAACCCTCACCAACCACCTGACACCCTGAAGCCAGCGATGGACAACTGGACAGCCCTCACCACCGAAGATACACTGAAGACGATAAAGTCAATCCACTCCGGGTCCCCACGGACCCCTGCCCCCACTACATTTTCAACACCACGACACCATCGCACCTATGCTCTGCCACACCATCAACCGCTCCCTGGCAACCGCCTCGTTCCCTAACGACTGGAAACACGCTGAGATCAACCCCCTCCTGAAGAAACCCTCAGCGGACCCCACCGACCTCAAAAACTACAGACCCATCTCCCTGCTCCCGTTCTCAGAGAAAGTCATTGAGAAAGCCATCAACAGCAACTCGCCACATTCATAGAAGAGCACAACATCCTCGACTCCTCCCAATCCGGCTTCAGAAAAAAACACAGTACGGAAACCACTCTCCTTGCCTCAACAGACAACATCCGTACCATACTGGACAAAGGAGAAACATCAGCCCCCATCCTCCTCGACCTCTCAGCGGCGTTCGAAACAGTCTTTCACCGCACCCTAATACGCAGACTCCAAGATGCAAGGATGCAAGACAAGGCCCTCGACTGGATCCGCTCCTTCCTCTCCGGCAGAACGCAGCAGGTCAGACTCCCCTCTTTCCTCTCAGACCCTACACCTAACACCTGCGGAGTCCCCCAGGGGTCCTCCCTCAGCCCTACGCTCTTCAACGTCTACATGGCTCCGCTCGCCCCCATCGTCAGAAACTACAGATTCAACATTGTGTCATACGCAGACGACACCCAACTCATCCTCTCCCTATTGAACGAACCCAACACCGCCAGGCACAACTTTCGAGAAGGCATGGAAGCCGTCACCAAATGGATGAAAAACAGCTGCCTACAACTAAACACAAACAAAACGGAAGTACTCATCATGGGCCTAAACCCAGATGCTTGGAACGACACCTGGTGGCCCCCCCGCCCTCGGAAGGCCACCCACCCCCACGGACCATGCATGCAACCTGGGAATCATCCTGGACTCAGAGCTCAAAATGGACCGCCAGATCAACTCTGTCTCGTCCTCCTGCTTCTACACCCTCCGCCTCCATCGTAAGACCTTCAAATGGATCCCCCTCGAACACAGAAAGACGGCCACTCATGCCTTGGTCACCAGCAGGCTCGACTACGGCAACGCACTCTATACCGGAATAAACAAAAAACTCACCCACAAGCTACAGAATATCCAAAACGCCACCGCAATACTGGTCCTCAACCTGCCAAGCCACTGCCACATCTCCCAGTGCCTGCGCACACTCCACTGGCTCTCCATCGAAGCTAGAGTAACCTTCAAGATGCTAACCCACGCTCACAAGGCCCTCCACGACACCGGACCAGCATACCTGAACAGCAGACTCAAATTCCACACACCCCAAAGGACCCTACGATCAGCCCAGCTCTCCTATGCCGTGGTCCCCTGGACCAGAAACACCAGATCGGGAGGCCGCTACTTCTTCCGCACGGAGAAGTGCCTGGAACGACCTTCCGCTCCACCTCAGACAGATAACATCGCTCCCCATCTTTGAAAGAAACCTCAAAACCTGGCTCTTTGATAGACCCCCTTCTTGATGAACTGGAACCTGCGAACCCCCACCACACCCCAGCACCTTGAGACCCTTACGGGTGAGTACTCTCGCTTAACAAACACCTGATTAGATTTGATTTGTCTGAGTGCCGTGGCTCGGCGCTCTGCCAGGGAATGTGAGTCTGGACATGTTTTCCACCCAAGCTGTGTGGAGAACATGCAAAGTGCGCATGAATGTTTGGCCGGTCCAATAGGCCCGGCCAAACATTCATGAGCACTTACATAGTGCCAACCACTCCTCCCCCTGCTCTGAGAGCAGAGCAGATCTGTCTGCCATGCCAAGACGTTGCAGCAGGAAGAAATAAAATGATAATACCATCGAGTTATTATAATTTTACTTTTTATTTCTTTTTACTGCGAAAGGCAGTGGGGCGACGCTCCTCTGGGAGTTCTGCGCAGGTTGGTCTTGAATACTTTGTCTGCCCCTACTGACCCAGAAGTGTATATGTAACTTGGCTGGAGCAGTGCACCTGATTGCAGTGGTGGCCAGCGCGGATCAGAGTTAGGGGTGCGGGAGGATGCGGGGCAGGCGGGTACTAAACAATAAAATAAAATAAAAAAACATACCTTCTCGCCGCTTCTCTCCTCCGTAGTCCTCCCTCGCTGGCCTGAACAGGGAGCACACCCAGGTGTAGAGTGCCACTCGGGCGCACCCATACATTGTATCCACTGACCACGCATCCCCACACCCCTCGGGGCGGGTCCGCCCCGAGGGGATAAATAAACCTGCGGAAGACCGCTCGGCGTCTTCCCGCCTGAGCACTGTACTACTGGTATTGCGTATTAATTGTTTAATAACGTTAGTGCCGACCTATACCACGGCAGTCCCTACACTGGCGACGAGGCCGGTACCAGACCACGTGTGCCTGCCTAATTCGAAGCGCGCGGTGCCCACCCGCGGCTGTCACGCTCCGGTGCGAGTTTCGTGTGGAGAGAGAGCGTGGGCCTCCAGTGCTCCCCAAGACAGCCCGCTACTACCCGCCGGCCGGTCCGAGCCTGCCCACACGTATCCCGCCAGAGGGAACGCCTTCAGCTGGCGGGCTCCCGGCGACAGCGCAGCACGAGGGTGAGTGCGAAGCGCGTCCCTCCCCGCACCTGGACCGCCAAGCGGTTCCCCCGCTGAGGCCCACCTGCATTCCTGGCGCCCCCAGCAACGTTGACGCACCGCAGCAGCCTGCCAGGCCGCGAGCGGCCGAAGGAGATGACGAACAACGCGTCGAAGGCCCCAGCCGAGGCTGACCACCGCAGTGCCTGCGCATTTCCCGTCGACGCCAAACACAGCCCCCACGCGCTAGGTAAGAGCGCTGGCGACACTAGAAGTGTCGGAACCGCCCCGCAAGCGCAGAACAGTCGGGCGAGCAGCTAGGGCCGTGGGGAAGCACACGACACAACGGCAAGACGCTTCAAACAAGCATTGGCTAAACCACCCAGAGGGAAGGAAAGAATCAAGCATAAAACGGCAAAAGGGGCAAGAAGTGAGGACGCTGGCACAGTCACCCACAGACAAGCACGGTGCCCCGCATAACCTTGAGGCCATATCAACACGCGCAGGAGGTAACAAAGGCCTCACACCACTGCAGGTGGCCAGTGGCGCAGCGTGAGACCACACATGCCCAAATTGGCGGTAAAGAAAAAACAAAAGAGATAAAACCGTTGACGCAGGCCATCATAGAGCGACGTCCAACCAGGTCATAGCGCCGCCATGAGTGTCCAGCCACACAGCAGGGAGCAGGAGACAACCCAGGGCCGGGTCTGAGACTCCCGCCACCAACGAACACCCACACTGCGGTAGCACCACTGCCCCCATTTAGCGAATCTGCCGACCTGGCGACTGCAGCCCCCAGATGGAAGGCATGGGTAGGGAGACTCAACCACTACTTCAAAGGAACACGAGAAACCGACGGAACAGTCAAGAAGTCGCTCCTCATCTACTACGGGGGAGAGGAAATCTACGATTTGTTTGAAACGCTCCCAAACACCGGTGAAGAGGACGACTATAACTCAGCGGTCAATGCGCTAAATGCACACTTTGATCCACAGCTCAACAATGACTTTGAAAAGTTCGAATTCAAGAGGGTCTGGCAAACTGAATCAGAATCCATCGACATGTTCTATGCGAGACTCCGCCAGCTGGCTAGTACGTGCCCATTCACAGAGCCAAGGGAAGAGATCAGAGACCAGATCATTGTAGGATGTCGCTCCAAGCTCCTGAGAAAACTGATACTACGTCAACCGGGCATCTCCCTCGACGAAATCCTAGTCCTGGCTCGTTCCCACGAACTGTCCGACGCTCGGGCGGAAGTGATGGAAGCAGCCCTACATACCCCGGTGGCCACTCCGTCGACAACCAGGCTCGGCCGATCAAGGAAGAAAAGGTGGACGCCATCCAGAAGAGGCCCACCCAAGCGCGGCAAGCACCAAAATTCGCGCAAAAGAACCAATGCGGATACTGCAGAGAAGACCACCCCGCGGACGCCACGTGCGGAGCCAGGGGGAAGACATGCTCCCGCTGCGGGCGGCCAAACCATTACGCCAAAGTGTGCTGAGGAAGACGTTTTCGAGCGCGGCGCCCAGGGCCAGAAGCATGTCGCAGCGTGTCCGTCAAGTGTCACTGGACGAACAGGCGCCACCACCAGACGATCAAGCCCAAGGGAGACGGCCCATGTATGAAGACGACGATGACGAGGAGGTGTTTGTCATCTCGTATGTCAACCGGGCGGGTACCAAGAGACGACCCCCACCGATGTGCTCAGTTACCATAGACGGCACCGCCATACAGGCTCTAATAGACACAGGGGCCTCAGTAAATGTGATGGACTCAGACCAGTATGAGAAGCTTTCGCCAAAACCGGCACTTGCACCCTCGAGCGCAAGAATCTACACATATGGAGGCACTGACCCGCTGCCGCTGCGAGGAGTCATCCAAACCACCATCGTGAGCGGGAAGCTCTCCACAAAGGCGAAATTCCATGTGACAGAAGGCAAAAAAGGGACCCTGCTCAGTTGTCACACGGCAGAGGATCTAGAGCTCGTCTTCTTTGCAAACCAAGTTCACGAGTCCCACTCTGCTTGAAGAATTTCCGGAGCTATTCCAAGGACTTTGAAAACTCAAAGGGAAGAAATTCCGACTGCACATCGATACATCTGTACGACCTATAGCCCTCCGGCACCGGTGCGTGCCTTTCAATCTCAGACCGCAGGTGGAGGAAGAACTCAGAAAGTTGAAGGAACTAGGGGTAATAGAGAAGGTGTCCGGGCCCACACCGTGGGTATCTCCCCTGGTCGTAGCCCCCAAGCCCAAGCAACCTGGAGCAATTCGACTGTGCGTCGACATGAGGCTACCCAATACGGCAGTGAAGCGGGAGCGGCATATCACCCCGACCATGGACGACGTGGTGGCTGACCTAAATGGCGCAAAGTGGTTCTCCAAGCTCGATCTGAATGCAGGCTACCATCAGCTAGAGTTGGAGCCGTAAAGTTGATACATAACCACTTTCTAGACTCACGTAGGGCTACGCCCCTACCGAAGACTCAGCTTTGGGGGTATCTTCTGCCGCCGAAGTTTTCCAGAACGCAATTCGTGAGGTGTTATCGGGACTAAGCGGCGTCATCAACCTCAGTGACGATATTCTGGTATATTCGAACACCCTTGAGGAACATCAAGCACACCTGAGAGCGACACTGCAGCGGCTAGTGGACAGCGGTCTGACCCTACACAAATCCAAGTGCTCCTTCTACCAGGAAAGCATAGACTTCTTCGGATACACATTCACACGGGAAGGGCTCAAGGTAGATCCAAAGAAAGCCGAGGCAACCCGGGCAGCGAGCACCCCACGGAACCCCACCAAGGTGAGGAGTTTCCTGGGCATGGCCACATACTGTGGCCGATTCATCCCGAATCTGGCGGCCATGTCAGAGCCACTGAGGACCCTCACGCGCCAAGACCGGAAGTGGGAATGGTCTGTAGCCGCGAACAAAGCATTCAACGACATCAAGACCAGCCTGTTTGACAAGACGGTGATGGCAAACTTCCAGCCCCAACGCAAAACGGAACTGGTCGTCAACGCGAGTCCGGTCGGACTTGGGGCAGTGCTCATGCAAGAACATGGGGCTGGGGTATGGAAGCCGGTTGCCTACGCCAGCAAGGCACTGACTGACACTGAGACGCGCTACGCACAAATTGAACGTGAAGCGCTGGCCATTAGATCGGCGTGCCAGCATTTCCACTTGTACCTATGCGGTCAAGAATTCACAGTGGTCACCGACCACAAGCCACTGATACCACTGTTTGCAGGTTCGACCCGGTTGGCTCCTCCGCACATTGAGCGATGGCGGGGCAATTGCAAGGCTACAACTTCAAAGTCGTTTTTCGCCCTGGTGCTCAAAAACCTAATCGTGGTACCAGAAGGCCTGCAGAAGAGAATTGTCGCTTTGGCCCACGTGGGACATCAAGGAACAGCCAAGACCAAAGCGAGGCTGAGAAACAAGGTCTGGTTTCCAGCCATGGATACAATGGTGGACGAGATGGTGAGGTCATGCCATGCCTGCACCATCACCGGTGGGGATCCTGCGCCCGCACCCGTGATTACAGAAGAGCCATGCACGACTCCATGGACGCACCTGAGTGTGGACTTCGGTAGTTTTCCCGATGGCCGTCACATTTTGGTAGTCGTCGACTCGTTCTCAAAGTTCCCGATTGTGGAGGTCCTATCGTCAACAGCCTTTCCACAGGTGAAAACAGCTCTGGACCGGATCTTTGCGCTGATGGGCCTCCCTGCTGAGGTCAAATCTGACAATGGACCCCCTTTTCAGGGATGAGAGTTCCAGGGATATCTAGAGAACCTCGCCATCCGACACCGAAAGATCACCCCCCTGTGGCCCCAAGCCAATGGGGAGGTGGAAAGACTTATGAGGACTCTGAATCGGGCATTGCGCATTGCCGTTGACAATGGGGAAAGTCTGGAGACCGCCCTTGACCAGTTTGTGGGGGCATATCGCCAGACACCTCATAGCACTGCGAAGTGTGCTCCAGCCCATCAGTTGTTCAAACGAGCCCCGAGAGACAGCATACCGGTGGGCCCAGAATGGGCTCCGGAACCAAGGGATGATGAAGCAATTCAGGCAAGAAGAGAAACAACCAATCGAAAGGCGAGTGAGGCACGTCGTGCGAAAGAACCAACGCTTGCCGTAGGGGACTCGGTGGTGATCAAAGACCGACACCCCGGGTGGAAATTCAGAACACCCTACGAGACTGAGGTCTGGACTGTCGAGAAGGTCCAGGGAATGATGGTGATGGCCCGAAGAGGAAACCAACTGGTCACTCGAAACGTCTCTAGCTTCAAGAGAACTTCCGAGCCGGAAGCTGATGCCGGAAGTGAGGTCTACCCCCACATGACACCACAAAGAGATTCTGCAGGGTCATCACCGGTTTGGAGTCCAGCAACGGAAGGGCATGGGCCAGTAAGCCCCAGGGCTGGAGAACAACCAAGAACACCCTGTCTGCCCCAGAACCGCGAGAATGTTACAGGACGTCCCCCCCGAGATTACGACGTCTCCAAACTGCCGCAGCCAACGATACTGTCTACGGTCTAACCCAGGTCCCAGCCAGAGACTCAGAGACTTTGCCTGTGCCTCCCCATAAGAATGACTTTGATATCCTGACGTCAGCTAAAATAAAGGAGGGATGTAGAGTGCCACTCGGGCGCTCCCATACATTGTATCCACTGACCACGCATCCCCACACCCCTCAGGGCGGGTCTGCGCTGAGGGGATAAATAAACCTGCGGAAGACCGCTCGGCATCTTCCCGCCTGAGCACTGTACTACTGCTATTGTGTATTAATTGTTTAATAACGTTAGGGCCTACCTATACCACGGCAGTCCCTACACCAGGCTTCCAGTCAGGCAATCACAACACTGCCATAGCAGCGTTGTGATTGGTCTGAGCGCCGTGCTTTGTCACTCAGACGCTGACTGGGAGCATGGGAATGTTCTCCACATTGTAGCCTGCGTGGAGAACATGCGAGGTGCGCAAGACTGTTTGGCTCAACCGAGAGGGCCGAATAAGCAGTAATTGCGCTCTTCGGAGGGTGCTACCACTCGTTCCCTTCCCTGCCTCCTTAGCAAAGCTGCAGGAAATAGGACAACATAAAATGATAATAAGGCAAGCTATTACATTTTATTGATTTCACTGCTATAAAGCAGTGGGGTGATGCTCCTCCGCCTTAGCAGAGGAGCCGCCACTCCCTGAATGTGGGAGGTTAGTTCTGCTCATACTATTTTGTATCTTCCATTGCTCTGTTTGCCACCTCCTCTGTTTCCCCACTTCCGAGTTCTCTTCTCCCCAAGGCTGTTGTGTGGCTTGACAGCATGCTTCAAAGGAGGGACAAAACAAGAAAAATAAGGAAAGCCAGTGAATTGAAAGGAAGCAAATGAAAGTGATAAAAAAAATCAAACAAGGGGGCGTGGCCAAGATGGCGATGGAGTAGGACGCGTTTTAAGTCCCCTCCGGCGCCAGGCCGTCTAAAGCATCAATTAGCACCGTTCCGGGGCTCCTTCCCGGCTCCTGGCACTGCCAACGCCCGCTGAGAACCGTGGTGGCCAGCGACCCTGGTATTGTGGCGGGGGTGAGTACAGCGACGCTCCGGACCTGAGCCGACGTGCTACTGGGCCCGGGAGACGGAGCAGTGGGCCGAGGTGCACAGCGGACGGCGGGGAGAGAACTGGCGACTGACACGCCGTAGGAGTGCCTGCTGTAGTCCCCGGTCCCATGGGGGGCGATCCGGTCCTCCGACGGACTGCCGGTCTTGGTGTGCGCGGCGGTTGGTGCCTGCGGGTCCCGGCCTGTCGCGAGAGCCTGTCCCTCGGCGCGTGTCCTACGCGGGCCCGGGGATTGCGGCCTGGCTGAGACCGGAGCCCAGCCTGCACCGAGTGGACGGCCGGGGGAGACGGAGAATTGCTCCGATCGGAGCGACGGTCCCCGGCTGGGGGTCCGAACAGTGAAACCTTGAGGGAAGCAGCCGTATTCTCCAGCGACGCGTGGGGTGCCGGCCTGGGCCCCGCGGCCTAGCAAATCCAGGAAGGCAAGAGGGGCTGCGGACTGCACTTTGGGCGGCTCCTGACTCCCGGGGGTCGCGAGCTACGGAGCGTGTTCTGGACCAGCGACGTGCCAGGAGGTTCTAGGGGGAGCAAGGCCACGCACGTCGAGAGAGCCTGCCCCTCGGCGCGTGCCCTACGCGAGCCCGGGGATTGCGGCCTAGTTGCGGCCGGAGCCCAGCCTGCACCGAGATGACAGCCTGGGGAGACGGAGACTTGCCCCGATCGGCACGACGGCCCCCGGCTGGAGTCCGACCAAGGGCACTGTGAAAGAAGCAGCCGGGGTTCTCCAGCAACACGTGGGGTGCCGGCCTGGGCCCCGCGGCCTAGCGCACCCAGAAAGGCAGGAGGGTTGTGGTCTGCACTTCGGGCGGCTCCTGGGGGTCGCGAGCTGCGGAGCGTGTTCTGGACCAGCGACGTGACAGGAGGCTATAGGGGGAGCAAGGCCACTTAAGTACAATAGGACCACGAGGTGACACAGTGACCCACTACGGAACAGTTCAGCGACCTTGAAGGGTGTCACAGATTGCAGAGCGGGGTGTTGAGGATCCGGTATTTCTATCGCGCCGACCGTTTCCCACTGGACCCCGTTGCCACCATGGGGGCTCTGCGCATCGGGCTGGCCTGAAACCTGACGATACAGAAAAGGGGGTGGTGATGAACAGAGTGTCTGAATTAAGCAGACCACTCTTACCCAGTCCAAAGATCAGGGCTTGATCCATCACCGTTATTTATCTCACTGCCCCATCCCAGCTCAGAACCTGGCTATATGCAAATTAGTCTGTCCCTGGCCCAGTGCATCATGGGAACAGGGCAGACCAAACTACCAAGCCAATTCTTCACCAGAAAGGAGACAAGCTACCGGGGACCGGTTTCTGGCATTTCAGCCTCTTCGGCCCGGCTTGCTTGAATCCTGATGGAGCAGTGAGAAAGGGACTCATGTCTGAGTATACCCTGCCACACCTATAATGGCCAAAAACGATACAGAAAAGGGGGTGGTGATGAACAGAGTGTCTGAATTAAGCAGACCACTCTTACCCAGTCCAAAGATCAGGGCTTGATCCATCACCGTTATTTATCTCACTGCCCCATCCCAGCTCAGAACCTGGCTATATGCAAATTAGTCTGTCCCTGGCCCAGTGCATCATGGGAACAGGGCAGACCAAACTACCAAGCCAATTCTTCACCAGAAAGGAGACAAGCTACCGGGGACCGGTTTCTGGCATCATCAGGATTCAAGCAAGCCGGGCCGAAGACGGCTGTAATGCCAGAAACCGGTCCCCGGAAGCTTGTTTCCTTTCCAGTGAAAGAATTGGCTTGGTAGTTTGGTCTGCCCTGTTCCCATGATGCACTGGGCCAGGGACGGACTAATTTGCATATAGCCAGGTTCTGAACTGGGATGGTGCAGTGAGCTAAAAAACGGTGATGGATCAAGCCCTGATCTGTTGACTGGGTAGGAGTGTTCTGCATTAATTCGGAATACTCTGTCCATCACCACCCCCTTTACTGAAACCTGACGGCACAAAGGACTCGAGTTGGTGCTCTCCCCTCTGCTTCGGGCGCAGCGGGTGCGTGGAGGCGACCTGGGGACGAAGACGCTGAGTGGCGTTTGGATTGGTTTGCCGACATCAACACCAGATCGGGGGATCGTCAGGGGTAGCTGGAGCAGCATTCTGGTCTGGGACACGGTCCCATTGAAGGGGTGTTTCCCTGTGACGGACTGGCCTCTAGAAGGAATAAGGGCGCGACGATGTCCTCCGCGCAGCGCAAGGGGAAACCCGGCAAGGAGGGTCAACCTAAGGGACCCCAGCAACCGGCCTCGCCGGGACCTAGCTCGTCCTCTGGGCGATCGGACGATGTGGCCCCCGCTACTAAGGCCTTCATGACGGAGCTCTTCACTTCGATCAAAGAGGACATTTCTGAGCTCCGTACTCAGCTGGCATCGGATCTTCGCGAAGTACGCAGGGATGTCGATGGAATCGGTGAACGAGTGGCCACGCTAGAAGACCACGACTTGAGCATGGCGAATGATGTCCACCAGCTACAACAGGACGTGATCCGGCTTACGGAGCAGAATCTAGACCTCCCGGCCCACGCAGAGGATTTGGAGAACCGTTCCCGCCGGAACAATATCCACATACGGGCTGTACCTTGGGATGGTGAGGCGGGCGACCTTCGTGGCTATGTCCAGGAACTCTTCTTACAGATTCTGGGTGAGGAAGATCTGCAGGACATCAGGATGGACAGAGTCCACAGGGTGGGTTTGCCCAGGCGAGGAGGGGGCCCACCCCCGGACATTCTGGTCTGTGTGCACGATTTTCAGCTAAAGGAGCGAATTCTACGGAAGGCGCGGGAACTCCCGTCCTTGCAGTTCCGTGAGCACCTTCCCCAACTGTACCAAGACCTGGCGGCTTCCACACTCCAGAAAAGAAGAGAGTTTCGCCCGGTGACCGCATTCCTGAGAGATCATAGCATCTCCTACTTGTGGGGTCACCCCTTCCGAATCGTCTTCAGATGGCAAAACTGGCTGGTACAGATCCGTTCCCTTCAGGCAGCTTCTTGGCATCGATGACCTGGTCCCTCCGTCGGCGAACGGCGTCTCTCCATCCCGAAGGCGGAGACGGTCCTCCTCCTGGCACAGAGTGGGCCCGGAGAGGGATGTTGGGGGACCGGACCGCAATCTCAGCTTGCAGGAGAGGGGTGCAGCAGTAGCGTCAGTGGCTTCGGTGACACTGGCTTCTTCCCAGCAGAGCTCCGGAGCGGCCTAGCCGTGATCGCATGGCCGCGGTGCCGGAGGGGCACAGACACTCAGGTACCGGGGGTATGTTTGTACTTTCTGCGAAGACACCCCGGACCGTGGCCCTAGGGATTCCACCAGTGGTGTCCCGAGCCCAACTAGAGGAGGTCCCTTCGGATTACCCTTCTCTAGGACTGTTGAGTTTGACTTTTTGGGTAGATTGCATGTTGGGAGTTGGGGGGGTTGGAGCTCTAGGAGGGGGGATCCGGGTGGGGGGCTTTTGGGGAGGGGAGGGGGAAGGGGGGGAAGGGGGGGGGAAGGTGGTGGCAACCGGTGGGAGCTTGATGTGCGGATGGCCGAATGCGTGTGGAGGGGACTGGGGGCGGGAGGGGGGGTCTTGATGTCTGTGGTGAAGAGGGGGTGGAAGCTGGATGCATTGGCGATTGTAGAGCTGAGGAGACTGGACCTTCCTCATGCCTCTTAGCATTGGCACGTGGAACGTAAAGGGCCTCAACTCTCCGCAGAAACGCCAAAAGGTCTGGAAATACTTGCTGGACCATCACTTGGATGTGGTGGGTCTTCAGGAGACCCATCTGGTGTGCAAAGATGAGCTGCGGCTCCGCCATAGGCAGTTTCCTCTCATCTATAGATCCTCTGCTCCCACAAAGCACAGGGGGGTGGCTCTTCTTTTTTGGGCGTCCCTCCAATTTCAGCCTACCGGGGTCTGTTGTGCTAAGGAGGGTAGGTGGCTGATGGTTAAGGGACTACTGTACGGCTGTTTGTGTACGTTTGTGGTGATGTATGCTCCCAATGCCCAGCAGAATGTCTTTCTTCAGAGCTTGTTGGATAGGATAGGAGAGTTTGTGGAGGGGCACTTATTTCTCCTGGGTGATTTAAAAATGGTATGGGACAAGACTTTAGACAGCTCCCGAACCCAAAGGGCGGACTCCGGAACCTTCTCTGTTGATTCCAAGGATCGGATGGGCGAATTAGGGTTGATAGATGGCTGGCGCACTGTGCATACCCAGGCCCGAGATTACACATTCTTCTCCCACGTCCACCAATCCTACTCCCGTATAGACCACATCTTTTTGAGCCAAGCACTTAGGGGAGATGTCCGTGATTCTGGGGTTTTTCCACTCTCGGTCTCCGATCATAGCCTCCTGATCCTTATGGTGCAGTGGTCAATGAAGGGGGATGGCTTTCGGAAATAGTATTTCCCAGCGGCACTTATTAGGGATGATACCTCCTGTAAGGCGCTTAGGGAGGCTATTCGGGAGTTCCTAACTCTCAACCCCACATCGGACACTTCAGTGTTCAATACCTAGGACGCGTGCAAGGCCTCACTGAGGGGCACCTGCATAGGACTTAATGCGAATCTCAATAAATTAAGAAGAAAGGAACGGGAGGACCTGGAAACGGAACTTGCCAGCTTAGAAAGGGCACATAAATTAAATCCGTCTCGTGCAACCCTTCGACCACTGACGGCTGTCAGAGAGAAGTTGAGGGCCCATTACACGAATCGGGCTGAATTCACCCTCCTGCGATTGCGGCGCGCGTCTTACTCGCAGGGGAACAAGGTGGGTAGACATTTGGCCCGTCAACTTCGGGAAAAAAGAGAGAAGGAGTACATTGGAGGGATCCAAGGTCCGGGATGCTCCCTGCAGCATAGGGACAGAGATAAGGCGGACATTTTTGGCCGTTTTTATGCCACATTGTATGAAGGTGACTCCTTTAATGGTGAGGAGCAGGACGCATTCCTGGCAGACCTCCCCTTGCCGCAGGTCTCCGATGAATGGAACGAGCAACTCGCGGCCCCCTTTTCCAGAGTGGAGGTGCTAGAGGCCATTAAGGCTCTGAAACCTAACAAAGCTCCGGGCCCAGATGGCTACACGGCTATTTTTTACCAATCATTCGCGACGGAGCTAATGGACTACCTGGTCTCACTTTTTAATGCAATGGCGGTCTCCGGAACAACCACTGGGTCCATGGCCGAGGCCATGATAACTGTGATCCCCAAGCAAGGGAAGGATCCTTCCAAGTGCGCATCATATCGCCCGATAGCACTCCTCAATGTGGATGCTAAACTGTACTCCTCTATCATCGCCCGCAGGCTTCAGGACCTGATGCCGGCTCTGGTACACCCGGACCAATCCGGGTTCATAAAGGGTCGGCAGACACATGACAACTTGCGACGGGTACTGCATTTGATAGAGAAGGCTGACAGGTTTCGCATTCCGTCAGTGCTTGTTGGACTGGATGCGGAAAAAGCGTTCGATCGGGTCGATTGGGGATTTTTGTTCCGCACCCTCTCTGCTTTCGGTTTTTCGCGCCAATTCATCTCCATGATTCGGGCTTATTACAGCTGCCCTAGCTCGAGGGTGATGATTAACGGACATCGGTCTGCCCCCTTCCCTCACTCACGGGGAATGAGGCAGGGTTGCCCCCTCTCCCCTCTCCTCTTCGCATTGAGTATCGAACCTCTGGCAATTGCAATACGGGAGAAGGAGCAGATCGTGGGCCTTCCCTTTACGGGCGAGCAGCACAAGATTTCCCTATTCGCGGATGACGTGCTTTTGTCCCTGGGGGACCCAATCCACTCACTGCCGCATGTTCAGGAGGTCCTATACCGATTTGAGACAGTGGCTGGATTTTTTTTTTCCCCAAGACCTTTATTGCATAGTTCAAAGTGACACAGCAGAGAGCCTACAACCCCGAGGGCCGGCTGCGGTACATGCAGGTACTTAGTAGGATAGACCGAGCGACACAGCCATTCAGCCGACATCCCGGAGGTTCGGCGGCGTGGTAGCTAGGCGTGCACTGAATAGTCAAAATCATGTACCGGATAGTCCAAAGGTCTATGGTATTTTCATTGCAAACAAACATAACAAATCGAAGCAGAGGAAGCGAGTATACGAGCCATTGCATTCAGCATTCATCGTCACAGAGCACACACAGCACGGTAGCAACCAGTATCACACTCACCGAGGGGTGACCCGCCTGGTCATAGCCATATCCGTCGTCGGGGAGGTACATAAGTCGCCCCTATAGGTATTCCATCGCCCCCATTTCTTATCCCAGACTCCGGGACAACCTCTAGTTTTATAAACTGATTTTTCTGACACCATGCACACATCCATCGCAGCCACCCACCGGATCAGGAGTGGTTTGTGTGGTGAGCCCCACTGCATGGCTATCTCACGCTTTATGAGAAGGAAGCTAAGGTTGACCCATCGCTGTTCTAACGCAGTTAGGTCTGTGGGGTCCCATATAGTAAGAAGCACGCATTTGGGAGACAGGGGGACCGGTTTCCCGAGGGCATCAGTCATTTTCAGGGCTGCACGGTTCCAAAGGTCTTGGACTGCCGGGCATTCCCACAGGACATGATAGAAAGTGCCCGTTGAGCCACATTGACGGAGGCAAAGGTCAGACGGACGTCGGCCTATTTTGGCTATGAGGGGACCCGACATGTAAGTCCTGTGTAGTATTTTCAATTGTATCAAGTGGATTCTATGATTAATGGCTGACTCTCGTGGGGACATCAAAGCTGACTGCCATTCTGCATCTTCCATATCGCCAATGTCAGTCTGCCACTTAGCCCGGAGGAAGTGAAAAGAATTTGGCATGTTATTGCACAATTTACGATACGTGTAAGAAATCGCCTTAGCTTGTAGGGGTTCGGACAAGAGTCTATCCTCAAGGGGTGAGGATTGTGGAAGGGAGGCGAGGTCTGGGATGTTGGTGAGTATAGCGTGTCTAATTTGGAGGTAGCGGAAGGTCTCAGAATTCGCCAGGTGATATGTGTCCTGGAGGTCTTTGAATGTCAGTAGTGTGCCCTTTTGGAGTAGGTCGCCAATAGTGGAAATGCCTATTGTGTCCCATTTATCAAAGCCACTACAGTGACATAGGGTGCCCAGTTTGTATGTGGTCCAGAGTGGTGTGGATAGCGTGAGGGTGTCAGCCCATCCGAGTCGCTTGTTCGCACGGTGCTATACGGTCAGTGTGTGGGACATCGGGCCTATAGAGTACGGGAGTGTTTGCCGTATAGAGCCTCGAGGTACCCACCGCAGCTAGTCTGGTTTTTCTCCAAGTGGAAGGCAGGGTTTGTAGGCGTGCTGTAGAGCCACGAATTGGTGGCGACCAATTGGGTTGCCCAGTAGTAGAGACGGATGTTGGGGAGGGCGATTCCCCCGTTATACCATCCTTGCGTAAGAGAGATGAGGGCGATGCAGGGGGAGCCACCATCCCATAGGAGGAGACGGATGTCGCCGTCGATCAAATTAAAGTTGGAGTCCGGTATTGGAAACGGACAGTTTTGCAGAGCATAGAGGAACCGAGGCAGTGCAAGCATTTTAAATAGGGCAGCTCTACCGGGGAGAGAGAGGGGAAGCGACCTCCAATGGGAGACGTCTGTATGGAGTCTCTGAAGTGGGCCTTTAAGATTGCGGTCATGAAAAAGGTGGGGATCGGGGGTGACAAAAATCCCCAGATACTTGAAACCATTCTGGGCAATTTCAACTGAGTAGCCTCTCGGGAGAGGGGGGGTGGACCACGAAGAACATGCAGCACTGATTTCGACCAATTAATGGAGAAGCCCGAGTATTTGCCGAAGTTAGTAATCACGTGCAGCAGGCTATTAAGGGAGGACCGGGGGGAGGAGAGATATACTAGAATGTCGTCTGCGTATAGCGAAATCTTATCAACTACATCAGCACTCCATCGGAGGCCTCGGATAGAATTATCAGTTCTAATCCAATGAGCTAGGGGCTCCAGAGTAAGGGTGAACAACAAAGGAGACAGCGGGCACCCTTGCCTTGTACCTCTGTGAAGGGGAAAGCGCCTGGATGTATGACCGTTGACATAGACCTGACCCCAAAGATCGGTGTATAGTAACCGAACCCACCGTATAAATTTAGGGCCAAAACCAAAACGTGGGAGTACTTCAAAGAGGTAGGACCATTCGATAGAATCGAAGGCAAGTGTGGCGTCGAGGGGTGGCTGGATTTAAGGTTAACTTCGACAAGTCATATATACTGAACCTGACTCTTCCCCATGCGGTCGTGGAACAAGTGCGTTTGTTCACGGCATTGCCATGGGCGCCTGCCTCCCTATTATACCTGGGAGTACGCCTGACTCCTACTATAGGGTCCTTATTCGTGGCTAACTTTCCCCCGATGCTAGCGTCGATACGAGCAGATCTGGATCGGTGGAAGCCGAAGTTTCTGTCGTGGCTTGGAAGAATCCATGCCATTAAGATGGTGCTCTTGCCTAAGTTCCTCTATCTTTTCCAGGCCCTTCCCATCCCTATAGAGGTGGACTTTTTCCGACGATTGAAAACCTTGATGCTGAAATTTGTTTGGCAGGGAGGGCGAGCACGGATCCCATTTTCGACACTACGCCGTCCGAGGAGGGAAGGTGGAGTGGGATTCCCGGATATGCTTTTATATTACAAAGCTGCGCAGCTCCGCGTGATAGTGGAATGGTCCCAGCGATGCTCAGAGAAACACTGGCTACACATGGATAGGAGTGTGGCAGGGAGATCGATCTGGGACTTGGTCTGGAAGCCCAAGGGGGATAGGCCTCGGAATGCCTACATCAGCACTCCGACTAGCACGGTCCTAAAAGTGTGGGATACGGTCTCCAACGACGACCGCTGGACCACATTTCCGTCCCCCTTTACTCCCATTCACTTCAACCCGGCATTTCCGCCTGCGATGCGCGAGGGGCCCTTCCGACTCTGGAGAGAGGGTGGCTGTAGGGCGCTCACGCATCTGTTCTATGGAGTGTCCCCGCACACGTTCCATAACTGCATGAGGGACTATGGGATTCCGATTACTGAGCGCTTCCGCCATGCCCAGCTCTCCATTGTAATTTCAAAAAGGGGGTGGTGATGGACAGAGTATCTGAGTTAATCAGAACACTCCTACCCAGTCAACAGATCAGGGCTTGATCCATCACCGTTTTTTAGCTCACTGCACCATCCCAGTTCAGAACCTGGCTATATGCAAATTAGTCTGTCCCTGGCCCAGTGAATCATGGGAACAGGGCAGACCAAACTACCAAGCCAATTCTTCACTGGAAAGGAAACAAGCTTCCGGGGACCGGTTGCTGGCATTACAGCCGTCTTCGGCCCGGCTTGCTTGAATCCTGATGGTGCAGTGAGCAAGGGACTCATGTCTGAGCATACCCTTCCACACTCATGGTGGCCAAAATAAGGGGGTGGTGATGGACAGAGTATCTGAGTTAATCAGAACACTCCTACCCAGTCAACAGATCAGGGCTTGATCCATCACCGTTTTTTAGCTCACTGCACCATCCCAGTTCAGAACCTGGCTATATACAAATTAGTCTGTCCCTGGCCCAGTGCATCATGGGAACAGGGCAGACCAAACTACCAAGCCAATTCTTCACTGGAAAGGAAACAAGCTTCCGGGGACCGGTTTCTGGCATTACAGCCGTCTTCGGCCCGGCTTGCTTGAATCCTGATGGTGCAGTGAGCAAGGACTCATGTCTGAGCATACCCTTCCACACTCATGGTGGCCAAAATAATTTCAAAAAGGGGGTGGTGATGGACAGAGTATCTGAGTTAATCAGAACACTCCTACCCAGTCAACAGATCAGGGCTTGATCCATCACCGTTTTTTAGCTCACTGCACCATCCCAGTTCAGAACCTGGCTATATGCAAATTAGTCTGTCCCTGGCCCAGTGCATCATGGGAACAGGGCAGACCAAACTACCAAGCCAATTCTTCACTGGAAAGGAAACAAGCTTCCGGGGACCGGTTTCTGGCATTACAGCCGTCTTCGGCCCGGCTGGCTTGAATCCTGATGGTGCAGTGAGCAAGGGACTCATGTCTGAGCATACCCTTCCACACTCATGGTGGCCAAAATAATTTCAAAAAGGGGGTGGTGATGGACAGAGTATCTGAGTTAATCAGAACACTCCTACCCAGTCAACAGATCAGGGCTTGATCCATCACCGTTTTTTAGCTCACTGCACCATCCCAGTTCAGAACCTGGCTATATGCAAATTAGTCTGTCCCTGGCCCAGTGCATCATGGGAACAGGGCAGACCAAACTACCAAGCCAATTCTTCACTGGAAAGGAAACAAGCTTCCGGGGACCGGTTTCTGGCATTACAGCCGTCTTCGGCCCGGCTTGCTTGAATCCTGATGGAGCCCTGATGGGCTCTCCATTGGGCAACCTCGGCGAGGATGCGTGAGGCCGCCACTCGGTCGCCTTCCCCGTTCGAATCCTTCCTTCTACGCACTTCCACTATGAAAGGGACGATCTCCTTCCTATATGGGTTACTATTGGCCACTGAGACCGCCCCGCGACCCCGCTACATGGAACATTGGGAGGTCCTTCTAGACCGAGATATCTCGGAGGAAGAGTGGAAACACCTTTGGAGCGATATCATGTCGCACAATCATTCGGTGGCCCTTAGGGAAGCTCACTTAAAGACCATGCACGATTGGTATCTTTACCCATCCAAGCTTCATCGAATCTTCCCGGCATCCTCGGACAGATGTTAGAGGGGATGTGGCCTCCTGGGAGACTTCCTCCACATCTGGTGGGATTGTCCGATCATCCGCCTTTTTTGGGCGGAAATTCTGGCCCATATTAAAGACATCCTGGGGTATCCAGTCTCGGATTCCATGGCCCATGTTCTGCTAGGTCTCCGTGACCCGCAGTTAGAACATCAAACTAAAGCGGATAACCGAATCCTGTGGATATGCCTGGGGGCAGCTAAACTCATGTTGGCGGCGGCGTGGAAGAAATCGCAGGCCCCGGCCTTGTCATTGTGGCACGCGAGACTGTGGGGGCTCCTGAGCATGGAAAGAATGGCGGACATCTTCCTGGGCAATTTTAAGAATTTTATGTTCCGATGGGGTCCCTTGGTTCGCTTCCTGTCTCGAGGCTTACCGTCAGCGGTTTGCCCGCCCACGCTACGCGCTCTTCCCCTTTTCCAGGTTTAATCGGATTATAGGGGTGTTGCGCTGGGTCGTGTATGTGAGAGTGTGGTTGCCACCACCGGGGGGGGAGGAGGGAGGGAGGGGGGGGCAAAGTTGCCCTAGGGGTTTGTTAATGGTTGCGACGTTGCTCTCGTATGGGGGTTATTAGCAATATTTCCTCTACTGGGCACTTGGCCGAGCAGGCGTTTCCGCCTGGAACTCCTTGTTGAGCGCTGGACTCGTGAACTGGACTTTGCTATACTGCCTTGTGGCCCTGCCTTGCATTCCCCCATTTGTATTCTTTGAGAGTCTCTATGGCGTCCCCTGTGAGGGACTTATGGCGGACATGTCGCTTGTATTATTCTTCCTACTTTCTCTTCACTTTCTTTCTACTCTTCTTACAAACTTCTAAATAAAAATTTTACAAAAAAAAAAAAATCAAACAAATGGAAAGTACTAGGCGGATGCAAAGCCCACCTTAAATATTAGCATTGTCCACAATAGGTCTTCAACAATCAATGTGAATCAGTGTTTAAAACTGTAAGAGAGAAAGAGGGCGTTACCGTGAGCAAGGTCTCGGCTGAGACCGAAACGTTGGTGGTTTGTTTTCATGCTAGTAAGCATGCTTGAAATTTGATAAATAAATCGGAGAACAAGCTTTGGAATTACGAAAGTTGGAGTGCGACCTAATTTTCCTTCAGGGAAGAGCGCGTAAATAACTAGCAACCTGGCTCGGTTGCAAGGCACCGCATCATCCATAGAGCGCCGTGTCAGCAAAAGGAGCCAAATGTTTGAAAAACAAAAATATATATATATATTATATAAGTAAAAACAGCTATTTTTACAAAAAATAGAAGAATTACTGGGTAGAAAATGTATAATCACAAAATATGTATTCATAGTCAAAATAAAAAAAACATTAAAACATACAATATAATTAGAAAATAATTTATTTAGCTTTTTCAAAGCACATTATAAAAATATTACAACTTTTGAAATATCAAAACAACAATAAAAAGAAAAATATAAACAAAAATCAAAATACTAATTTATTTAGAAGAATTAACAACAATAGATTTATCTCCAATAAAACGGGAAAATATTTTAAATGCTACATCCACAGTAATAAACATAAAAAATTAAACCAAAAACATAAATAAAACAAAATTAACTTTTCAAAACTGCTACAAAAAGTTAAAAATAATGTGCATTTAAAAAAAAATGACCACTCCCTAAACTATTGAAAAAAAAGTAGAGAAAGTACTGCACTTTAGAAGAATACAATGTATTATTCCCTCTCGAAACTAAGTCACAAAAGGGAAAGTGTTAAAGTTTGAAGGGGTCAGATTTACTATTCTCACTCCAACCTAAGCAACAGTAAGGAAACATTTGAAGTTGGAAGGCTTAGATTTACTATTCTCGCTCCAACCTAAGCAACAGTAGGAAAAGTGTTGGACTTTGGACGGGGGATGGGGAGGTTTTAGATTTACGATTCCCACTCTGATGTAAGCAACAGCTGGAAAACATTCAACCTTTTTTGGAGGGGGTAGATGTACTATTCCCAACCACTCCAACCATAGCAACATTAGTGAAAATATAGACCTTTGGAGGGTTGAGATTTACTATTCCCACTCCAACCTAAGCAAAAGTCGGGAAACCATTGGAATTTGGACTGGGGGCAGATTTACTATTCCCACTCCAACCTAAGCAACAGTGGGGAAACCATTGGAATTTGGGTGCGGGGCAGATTTCTATTCCCACTACAATCTAAGCAACAGTAGGGGAATTGTTTGACTTGGAGGGTCAAGCTTTACTAGTCCTACTCTAACCAAATAACAGTAAGGAAAGCAATGGACTTTGGAGGGGTCTGATTTACTATTACCATTCCAATGTTAGCAACAATAGGGAAATTGTTGAGCTTTTGCAAGGGGTGAGGTGAGATGTCCTATTCCCATTCCATCCTGAGCAACAATAGGGAAAGCACTGGACCACGGGCTTAGATTTACTATTCCCAATGCAATCTAAACAACAATAGGGAAAGCGGTGGACTTTAAGCGGTCATATTTACTATTCCCATTTCAACCTAAACAACAGTACAGAAACCATTAGACATTGGAAAAGTCAGATTTACTATTCCCACTCCAATCCCAGCAACACTAGTAAAAGTGTTGGACTTTGGAGCGTTCAAGTCTACTATTCCTACTCTAACCTAAGCAACAGTCAGAAAACCTTTGGAGGGTTTGGATTTACTATTGCCACTCCAATCTAAGTAATAGTACATAAACTGTTGGATTGTGTAGGGGGACAGATTTACTATTCTCACTCCAACCTAAGCAACTGAAAGCGTTACATTTTCGGGGAATGGGGAGGTGGACTCAGATTTACAATTTCCTCTCCAACCTAAGTAACAGTTGAAAAGTGTTGAAAACATATATGATAATTATTATTAAAAATATTTTTAAATAATACTGCATTAAATATTATTCTCTCTACTCACTCGTTTTTTAAAAAAAAATTGTGAAATTTTCCAATGTAAACATTATTTTCCAATTAAATACACTAACATAAGAATAAAAATACTTACCACCCTATTCTCCTTCAAACATAGCCTACCAAAAATGTGAAATGATACAAAAGATATAATAAATCACAATGAAAAAACTCAACAAATAGTGAATTAAAAAAACATAGCACTTTAAAAAATAACCAATTTATTTACCTAAATAAGTTACATGATTAATAATATAATTATCCAATTGTGTGACCATTACCTAATTGAATTCACTATACTTGTCACACTGGTTTTATTGGCCCGATTGACAGTTTATAAACTTTGTATATATCACCAGATGTCTTCAGACACCTTTTGTAGTCTTCGTCTAATGTTGATCTTGCTCAGTGAGACTCAGCAATAAAATATGGAGATTATTGTTTGAGTATTTATTTGATATTAGATTCTCTTTTGTCCCCATCTCATAGATTGATCCAAGAAAATGTAAAATCTCCTTGGTTCACTGACCTGCTACACATGCTCAAGTTTAACGCCAAACAGGTGGATGCTCTGGGAGACTCAACTATGATTCCAGTTAAAAACTATCCATTTATCTTAAATACTAGCTATAAGTGGCACAGGAATTCTAGCGGCCAATAACAAGCAAAAGGAAATCTTTAAAATTCTTAATGAACTCACTGTTCATGATCACCTCTTATATCCTAAAATTTCTAAATGTTCTATGAAGAGTTAGCAGATTTTATTTAAATTTACAAATACCCAATATCATAAAATTGGCAAAGAAGTTACTAATAGGATGAGCTTATCTTTGTCAAATAGCAATAACACAGATCTTAAACTATACAAATTCTACAATGACCTCTGAGCACACTAAAGTCAAAATTCTGTACGTCACTAATAGCAGTATTCAGGCAAGAGTCAATCAAATCCAAAGTTCAAAATTTCGTAAATTAAATGTCCAAATTCCAAAGGGTTGATGTTCCTTGTTGTTTATTTTCTTGCTTCAGTATTCACAAAAGATGGTACAACAGCCAACACGTGTTTCGTCGTGTACAATATAACACATTGACTTCTTTAGGGCTGAAACCAAATAAAAATTACCCACAGTTACTACACGTACTACGTATGGCTAGTGTAAAGAAGTAAGTCCAAAGCACCTACTTAGTAATATAGTAATTCGCTGAGTGTGTAGTATTCAGGGAAAAGAAAGAAAATAGTTAAGCCACTGCTGTCAGACTATACACCTATATTTTGTGGATAAGGTTATAGGCTCACTACCAAGAAGTGAATTTAGAGATAAGTGTATCAAGAATGGTATAGCCTAATTTTATATTCACCGAAATATCCACTGTCTCTTAACATCAGAAGTGGTTCATAAATCCAGTAAATTATGTTTCTGTAATGAAAAGACCTTGTATCAGCCTCTATTGATTCCAAACATTGACATAGACCGCTTAACCAATTGCATACAACCTCATCATAAACATCAGTATATTGAAACGGGTAGAATTACCTCTATCAGTTCTCGTCTCAATACTCTATACCAAAATTCCCATTCGGTTCTTCCAATATTCAAATTTCGATTTCACTCTGCACTTAAAGATATATGTTTTTACTAAGACCTATATTTCGTGTAAATAGTGGAAGTAATCTTATTATCCTGTTACCATCACACTTACCCAAACCATAAAGGGTGGGTTCATAATCTTGCCAATATTATTGCTTAATTTCTTCTTATCAGGACTGTAACGATAAGCAATACATTTTACTCACTATTAAACTCACTAGTACTACACAATTAAACTAACGTGAGTGTAGTAAACACAACTCACCTTACATGTAAACTATACTAAGATGAGGAAAATTCTCTAAGGTGTTCTCCGATTATGGGTTACGAATCCTATTAAAAACAAAATTACGCACATGTGAGTATTACCCTTATATTGTATCGGATTCCATACATACTCTTATTCCAATAGGCTCACCTTTTCGGTGTTTCTCCTTTCTCATGAGTTCCCTCGTCCTAAGATAGATGCTTTCCTTCTGTCTCTATAACATACATTAACATGTCATCAGAATTTATATCTCCCAAATCTAATTTCTAAATTCAATGAAGTTGTGTACACTCACCCACGTTAAAATAATAGTTATAACCGGAGGTCGTTATTATCTTTGTTTATCAAGTTTCAATTATAAAGTGGGAAACGAAAATATCAGAAAGGTCAATATCACTACCTATAACATAACCAAAGTAACTGGTTAATGTTACGATACCGCTCACCCAATATTTTATCACGACTTCGTCACAACCTCCGTATTTGTTAATCCATCTCCTGAATAAAAATAAATAAAAACAATATTTCAAAATCCAACCTGTTAATCAAAATCCCGCAAAGCTAGGATATCTCCACGATATAAACTAAACCTTCTACCTCAGTACGGGTGGAAAATCCTCATTCAATCACCTTGGCGTCTAGCACCGGCGCCATCTTGTAAAGTCTATTTATGTTCATTCTCCCCGGGCGCCATCTTGTAACATGTTCGTATTTCATCTACCATGTTTCACGCGCCCCGCAACTCAAATATTAATGTAGTTCTCCTCATAAATGAAATAATCCACCGAACACGATCCACGCGCTAAGAGATATTCGTAAGCGAAATTATATTTCAGAAATATAGTCACATCGTAAATCTGAACTAATACCATTATAAATATGAATATAGGCACCGTTAACAGTGAGTGATTTGTGTGCTTACCAACGATAGAATCTAGTGATAAAAGTTTGCATGCAGCAATAGGAAGTATCATGAGGTTACAGTATTTAGTTCAATTCTATTTCTTTAAAGAGCAGTAAAAGAATAAAGAGTGCCCATGTTAGCCAGTTTACCAGGGGTCAGTAGTAGGGAATCCTTACAGTATTTGGAAAACACAGTGTAAATTAAAAACAAGTTGAATCCCAGAGTATCAATATGATAGACAAAATTCTAATCTTATACATAATATTCCAATAAAGAACAGTAATAGTGTATATCTCCTAATTTAACAGTTTAGTTTTCTGGCAAATATGTCATTGAGACCTCTACAGCTAAACAGTAATTTCTCACTAGCACATCTTCAATCACTTCAATCATTGCCTAAGAAGAATTGATATTCATTATCAATATTAAGTCCCCGCTCCACCGCTCTCAATTTCATAATCCAAATTACCTCCTTTCTCCTGAGTTTCATTAATCTGTTGCCACCCCTGGGATCTGTTGTTACATGTTCTATCCCATGTTAGCTAAACTGATGTTCATCTCTGTTATAGTTCAAGTTCAAGTTCATGAATTTGTATAGCGCGCTACTCACCCAGGGGGTCTCAAGGCGCTTGGGGGAAGGGGGAGCATTATTTATCGAATAGCCAGGTTTTAAGTTCCTTCCTAAAGGTAATGTGGTTCTGGGTAATGCGGAGTTGAGTGGGGAGAGAATTCCAGGTTTTGGCAGCCAAGTAGGAGAAGGATCTTTCTCCCATAGTGGATCTTTGGATGCGTGGAATTGCAGCGAAGGCTTGATCGGAGGATCTTAGTTGGCGGGTCGGTGTGTAGAATGATAGTCATGAGTTGAGGCATTCGGGTCCTAGTTTGTAGAGGGCCTTGTGTGCGTGGGTGAGGAGACGGAACGTTATTCTCTTGTTGACGGGAAGTCAGTGGAGGTCTTTCAGATGACCGGTAATGTGAGCTTGACGCGGGATGTCTAATATGAGTCTGGCTGATGCGTTTTGGATGCATTGGAGTTTTTTCTGTAGTTTGGAAGTGGTTCCGGCATAGAGGGTGTTTCCATAGTCCAGTCGGCTAGTGACCAGAGCGTGGGTGACAGTTTTTCTTGTTTCGGTGGGGATCCAACAAAAGATTTTTTTGAGCATACGAAGTACGTTAAAGCAAGAGGATGAGACGGCGTTGACTTGTCTGGTCATCGAGAGGGAGGAGTCTAAGATGAAGCCTAGGTTACGTGCGTGGTCTGTGGGTATGGGTGCCGTGCCCAGGGCCGATGGCCACCATGAGTCGTCCCAGGCAGAGGGGGATGATCCTAGGATGAGGACTTCCGTTTTGTCTGAGTTGAGTTTTAGGCGGCTGTTTTTCATCCATTCGGCTACTTCTTTCATGCCTTCGTGAAGATTGGTTTTGGCGGTGTTAGGGTCTTTGGTAAGGGAGAGGATCAGCTGTGTGTCGTCAGCGTAAGAGATGATGTTGAGGTTGTGTTGTCTCGCGATGGATGCGAGGGGGCTCATGTACACGTTGAAGAGGGTGGGACTGAGTGATGATCCTTGTGATACTCCGCACATGACTTTTGTGGCCTCAGATTTGAATGGGGGGAGTCGGACCCTCTGGGTTCTTCCGGCGAGGAACGAGATGATCCAGTCTAAGGCTTTTCCTTGTATTCCGATGTTACTGAGGCATTGTATGAGGGTGCTATGACAGACCATGTCGAAGGCGGCGGAGAGGTCGAGTAGGATGAGGGCAACTGTTTCTCCGTTGTCCAGTAGTGTTCGGATGTCGTCTGTTGCTGCAATAAGGGCGGTTTCGGTGCTGTGTTTGGCTCGAAAGCCGGACTGTGAGGGGTCGAGGGAGTTGTTGGATTCAAGTAAGGCGGCGAGCTGTCTATTGACGGCTTTCTCAATGACTTTGGCAGGGAATGGGAGGAGGGAGATGGGGCGGTAGTTCTTGAGTTCAGAGGGGTCCGCTGTGGGTTTCTTCAAGAGGGCGTTGAGTTCGGCGTGTTTCCAGCTTTCTGGGAAGGTAGCGGAGTTGAAGGAGCAGTTGATGACATCACGGAGATGGGGTGCGATGATGGAATCTGCTTTGTTGAAGATGTGGTGGGGACAGGGGTCTGTTGGCGAGCCTGAGTGGATGGAGTTCATTAGGCGGGTGGTGTCTTCAGTGGTGATCGGGTTCCAGGCGTTAAGGATGTTAGAGGGCGGTTTAGGTTCGGAGGTGGGTGGAGTGGACTGTTTTTTGGAAATGTGCTTAAAGCTGTTATGTATGTCGGCTATTTTGTTATAGAAGAAAGAGGATAAGGAGTCACAGAGTTCTTGGGAGGGAGTAATGTCGTTTGAGGCTGTGGTGGGGGTTGTAAATTCTTTGACGATGTTGAATAGTTCCTTGCTGTTTTGGGCGTTGTTGTCGAGTCGATCCTTGAATGCTGACTTCTTTGTGGATCGGATCAGTTGGTGGTGTTTGCGGGTGGCTGTCTTGAAGGTGGTCAAGTTCTCAGTGGTTGGGTTTTTTCTTCAGGTTTTCTCGAGAGAACGGCATAGTTTCTTGGATTTCTTGAGGTCCTCGTTGAACCAGGGGGCTTTTTTGCTGCCCTGTTTGGTTTGGTGATTTTTCAGGGGTGCTAGTTCGTTAGCGCTGAGAGTGATCCATTGTTTGAATTTGGTGGCCGCTTGGTTTGGGTCCGATGAGAGGGCGGGAGGGTTTTGATTGAGCGATGTGAGGAGTTGGTCGGTGGTGATTTTGTTCCAATTTCTTCGTGGAATAGGTTGTGGGGGGTTGTGGGTCGAGGTGGTTTTGTAGTTGAAGTGAACACAGCTGTGGTCCGTCCAGTGGAGATCTGTGGTGTGCTCGAAGGAGATGTGCTTACTGGAGGTGAAGATTGGGTCGAGCGTGTGTCCTGCTATATGGGTGGGGGTGTCAACAAGTTGTTTGAGGCCCAGATTGGCCAGGTTTTCCAGAAGGGTGGTGGTGTTGCTGTCGTTTTTCTTCTCCAGGTGAAAGTTGAGGTCTCCCAGTAGCATGTAGTTTTCGGACGCGAGGGCATGTGGGCTGATGAAGTCAGTGATGTCTTCGCTGAATTGTTTACGGGTTCCTGGTGGTCTGTAGATGAGGGTGCCTCTAAGTGTGGTCCTGGGGTCGGTGTGGATCTGAAAGTGGAGGTGTTCGGCGGTTGTAAGGTTATCGTCGAAGCTGGTTGTGATTCTGATGGTGTTCTTATGGACGATGGCGATGCCTCCTCCTGTTTGGTTGGTGCGGTCTTTTCGGATGATCTTGAAAGCATCCGGGATGGCTATGGCGATGTCGGGCGCTGAAGAGGCGTTCATCCAGGTTTCTGTAAGGAAGGCGTTGTCCGGTGAAGCAGAGTCGAGTAGGTCCCAGAGTTCTGTGGCGTGTCTGTGGATCGAGCGGGTGTTCAGTAGGATGCACTTCAGGTGGTTAGGGTCGGAGCTGTGTTTGGAGTTAGTGGAATTGGTGGGGGTTTTGATGCAGGCGAACTTGCAGGAGTGGCAGGTAAAAGGGTCGTGGGTGCGTCCTGGGGCAGCCTCGTAGCATTGTGAAGTGTGTCCGGGATTAAGGGCCAGGAGGGTGGCGGAGTCGTACGATATGCGGGATGAGTGCGGTTTGTGGGGGCCAGGGGGTCTGGCGCTGGGCGCGGTCCAGGCGCGGACGGGCGTAGACGGGCTTACCTTTGGGGCGCTTCCGCTGCGCGCAAAAGCATCTGTCATATGTGGATAGTGGAAGGGGAGGGGCGAGGGAGGGTCAGCTGGGAGGCGGGGGGCGGGGTGGAGATCAGGGCAGGGAGGCTCAGACAACAACAAACCAAACAAAATGGCTGCAAGCCAATAATCAATTCGGGCTGGGGTACGATAGGCGAGTGCACGAGGCTGATGGTGGTGGCTTCAGCAATTTAAATCAGCAGGCAGCAATTTAAAGCAGCAGGCAGCTGGACTAGCGCACCCTGGCAAAAAGCGCTGCTATCATGTAAATCTTAGCGGAAAGCAGATAAATTATGCAGGCTATCAAGTAGGTTCCGATAATTATGCAGGCAATTGTATTCTATTCAATAAGTTCTGCAGGCTCAAGTAGTGCAGTGCGAGATCGCTACTGTACCCGGGCAGGTGAGGGCGTGGAGCAGCTTTTGGAGCGACCGCTTCTCCTGGGAGCAGGACGGTCACAGCGCGAACTACGGCGGAGCGTAGTGGTCACTATCAGTGGGAGGGAGGGTCAGCTGGGAGGCGGGGGGCGGGGTGGAGATCAGGGCAGGGAGGCTCAGACAACAACAAACCAAACAAAATGGCTGCAGGCCAATAATCAATTCGGGCTGGGGTACGATAGGCGAGTGCACGAGGCTGATGGTGGTGGCTTCGGCAATTTAAATCAGCAGGCAGCAATTTAAAGCAGCAGGCAGCTGGACTAGCGCACCCTGGCAAAAAGCGCTGCTATCATGTAAATCTTAGCGGAAAGCAGATAAATTATGCCGGCTATCAAGTAGGTTCCGATAATAATGCAGGCAATCGTATTCTATTCAATAAGTTCTGCAGGCTCAAGTAGTGCAGTGCGAGATCGCTACTGTACCCGGGCAGGTGAGGGCGTGGAGCAGCTTGTGGAGCGACCGCTTCTCCTGGGAGCAGGACGGTCATATGTTATCATAATTTTGAACTCAGTGTGCAGCAATTGGGTACCAAGTGTCCCCATTTTTCCATGCCCTGATATGTTCCATCATCCTGTCTCTAAGTCTACGAATTGTACTGCAGACATAAATCTGTCCACATGTACATGCTATTACATATATCACATAGGTGGTCTCACAGTTGATGTAAGTGTCAATCTTGTATAAATCAGAACCATTATAGCTGAAACTCAATACTTTCTTTCTGGCCCATCTGCAGCAATTACAACGTCCACATTTATGGAACCCTTTCATTATATTCCTAGGCCAGAAACTTTTTATTTTCACGGGGTAGCTAGGACTTAAATCATTAGCCAAAGTCTTTCCTTTCCTGAAAGTTATAGAGGGTCTCTCTCCAATATATGGTGATAGATCTTTATCAGCCTTGAGTAAATGCCAGTGACGATTAACAATAGATTAACAATAGAATAAAGTCGATTAGACTCTGTATTATAACTGGTCACCAGTCTTACTCTCTGTTCCCTCTTCTCAATATTCGTTCTCTGCTTCAAAATCTGCGAACGTTTGAGTTTAAATTCTCGCCTTCTTGCTTTGTCTATCACATTCTTATCATAACCTCTGGCCAGAGAATCGTCACTGGCATTTACTCAAGGCTGATAAAGATCTATCACCATATATTGGAGAGAGACCCTCTATAACTTTCAGGAAAGGAAAGACTTTGGCGAATGATTTAAGTCCTAGCTACCCCGTGAAAATAAAAAGTTTCTGGCCTAGGAATATAATGAAAGGGTTCCATAAATGTGGACGTTGTAATTGCTGCAGATGGGCCAGAAAGAAAGTATTGAGTTTCAGCTATAATGGTTCTGATTTATACAAGATTGACACTTACATCAACAATGAGACCACCTATGTGATATATGTAATAGCATGTACAAGTGGACAGATTTATGTTGGCAGTACAATTCGTAGACTTAGAGACAGGATGATGGAACATATCAGGGCATGGAAAAATGGGGACACTAGGTACCCAATTGCTGCACACTGTGTTCAAAATTATGATAACAGAGATGAACATCAGTTTAGCTATCATGGGATAGAACATGTAACAAGAGATCCCAGGGGTGGCAACAGATTACTGAAACTCAGGAGAAAGGAGGTAATTTGGATTATGAAATTGAGAGCGGTGGAACGGGAACTTAATATTGATAATGAATATCAATTCTTCTTAGGCAATGATTGAAGTGATTGAAGATGTGCTAGTGAGAAATTACTGTTTTGCTGTAGAGGTCTCAATCACATATTTGCCAGAAAACTAAACTGTTAAATTAGGAGATATACACTATTACTGTTCTTTTTTGGAATATTATGTATAAGATTAGAATTTTGTCTATCATATTGATATTCTGGGATTCAACTTGTTTTTAATTTACACTGTGTTTTCCAAATACTGTAAGGATTCCCTACTACTGATCCCTGGTAAACTGGCTAACATGGGCACTCTTTATTCTTTTACTGCTCTTTAAAGAAATAGAATTGAACTAAATACTGTAACCTTATGATACTTCTTATTGCTGCATGCAAACTTTTATCACTAGATTCTATCGTTGGTAAGCACACAAATCACTCACTGTTAACGGTGCCTATATTCATATTTATAATGGTATTAGTTCGGATTTACGATGTGACTATATTTCTGAAATATAATTTCGCTTAGGAATATCTCTTAGCGCGTGGATCGTGTTCGGTGGATTATTTCATTTATGAGGAGAACTACATTAATATTTGAGTTGCGGGACGCGTGAAACATGGTAGATGAAATATGAACATGTTACAAGATGGCGCCCGGGGAGAATGAACATAAATAGACTTTACAAGATGGCGCCGGTGCTAGACGCCGAGGTGATTGAATGAGGATTTTCCACCCATACTGAGGTAGAAGGTTTAGTTTATATCGTGGAGATATCCTAGCTTTGCGGGATTTTGATTAACAGGTTGGATTTTGAAATATTGTTTTTATTTATTTTTATTCAGGAGATGGGTTAACAAATACGGAGGTTGTGACGAAGTCGTGATAAAATATTGGGTGAGCGGTCTCGTAACATTAATCAGTTACTTTGGTTATGTTATAGGTAGTGATATTGACCATTCTGATATTTTCGTTTCCCACTTTAGAATTGAAACTTGATAAACAAAGATAATAACGACCTCCGGTTATAACTATTATTTTAACGTGGGTGAGTGTACACAACTTCATTGAATTTAGAAATTAGATTTGGGAGATATAAATTCTGATGACATGTTAATGTATGTTATAGAGACAGAAGGAAAGCATCTATCTTAGGATGAGGGAACTCATGAGAAAGGAGAAAAACCGTAAAGGTGAGCCTATTGGAATAAGAGTATGTATGGAATCCGATACAATATAAGGGTAATACTACCATGTGCGTAATTTTGTTTTTAATAGGATTCGTAACCCATAATCGGAGAACACCTTAGAGAATTTCCCTCATCTTAGTATAGTTTACATGTAAGGTGAGTTGTGTTTACTACACTCACGTTAGTTTAATTGTGTAGTACTAGTGAGTTTAATAATGAGTAAAATGTATTGCTTATCATTACAGTTCTGATAAGAAGAAATTAAGCAATAATATTTGCAAGATTATGAACCCACCCTTTATGGTTTGGGTAAGTGTGATGGTAACAGGATAATAAGATTACTTCCACTATTTACACGAAATATAGGTCTCAGTAAAAACATATATCTTTAATTGCAGAGTGAAATCGAAATTTGAATATTGGAAGAACCGAATGGGAATTTTGGTATAGAGTATTGAGACGAGAACTGATAGAGGTAATTCTACCCATTTCAATATACTGATGTTTATGATGAGGTTGTATGCAATTGGTTAAGCGGTCTATGTCAATGTTTGGAATCAATAGAGGCTGATACAAGGTCTTTTCATTACAGAAACATAATTTACTGGATTTATGAACCACTTCTGATGTTAAGAGACAGTGGATATTTCGGTGAATATAAAATTAGGCTATACCATTCTTGATACACTTATCTCTAAATTCACTTCTTGGTAGTGGGCCTATAACCTTATCCACAAAATATAGGTGTATAGTCTGACAGCAGTGGCTTAACTATTTTCTTTCTTTTCCCTGAATACTACACACTCAGTGGATCACTATATTACTAAGTAGGTGCTTTGGACTTACTTCTTTGCACTAGCCATACGTAGTGCGTGTAGTAACTGTGGGTAATTTTTATTTGGTTTCAGCCCTGAAGAAGTCAATGTGTTATATTGTACACGACGAAACACGTGTTGGCTGTTGTACCATCTTTTGTGAATACTGAACCAAGAAAATAAACAACAAGGAACATCAACCCTTTGGAATTTGGACATTTAATTTACGAAATTTTGAACTTTGGATTTGATTGACTCTTGCCTGAATACTGCTATTAGTGACGTACAGAATTTTGACTTTAGTGTGGTCAGATGTCATTGTAGAATTTGTCGCTTTCTTTGAAAGTTGTAGATGTAGGATACGCATCTTACCTCTAGATGCACCAATCTTATGAGAGTTTAATACAGACGCCCAGATAGTATTGGGTAGAGCGCCCATAGTCTGCAGGTATCCTTATATTTATCAGATCTTAAACTAAATTGAGTTATATCATCCGACCTTGCTTCAGCTGATGGATCAATGCAAGTCCCTGACAGATCCCTTCCACTGCACAAAGGTATTTTGTTACACCTGTTTCTTAAAGCCTTGAACACTTCCTTATTTTCCCATCTTGTCCCAGAATAATCAAGAGCAGGTGTTGTGCTCCTGCTCCTAAAATATGGAGATGTATGTAAAAATATCTTTTCCAAACTATCGTACTGCCATAATATCATGGGCAGAATGTCAAAGCCACCCCAGCTGCGTCAAAGCTGTGCTTGGGTCGGCCGTCAGATTAGGAGTTTCCTCCTGTCGGGCAGGCGTGTAGAAAATAGAAACCTTCTCAGGGGTCCCACTGATACTTGGTCCTTTTAAACCAACAAAGAAGAAATTGGCAAGATCTGCTTGCTCAACAAAGTGGGAGGAGAGTTACTTCTCCATACAACAGCAAAAATAGCCTGACAGTTATAATAGAGAAGCAGGTGCATTCTACTAGCTAGGCCCTTCTGGGCATGTGCGAAGGTGGAAGATGCGAAATATAGTTAATTTCTAGGCAGATTACAAGAGCAGTCAACACTGAGGGAGGACAGAGCACATGGCGAGCACGTGGCAGCACATGGCAAACAAAATGGCTACCAGAAATACAAAATGCCTTTCAGCTCATGCTAACAAATCCCTCCAATATTTAACAGATGGTCCTTTTAGCATGAGCTAAAGACATTCCTATGATCCAGTAGGAACATAGAAAATATTTGCACAGTAATTTTCATAAATTTATCAATATCCTAATTCATTGCTAGGTGGGCATTTTCAATTCTAAACGTTTCATTAAGCGGGTACATTTAAGGTATAAGCAGGAATACAAAGAGAATGAAGCATTGGGTCATAATTAACATACAGATAGCAGGAGAAAGTAATGACCACTATCACAAACAGAATTATAATTGTTCCTAGTCCTAAGCAAAAGCAAATACTAAAATCCTCTAGTAAACATTTTCAGGGCTCCTATCCATTTCAATGACTATTCATTTCAATTTCAGAATAGCCAACAACACATATCTAATAAACACATTTTCCAATTGACTTTTACATTTTCCTTTTATGAGGGCTAGAACATCAATCATATCTGGGAACAGGAGGACCACACAGTGCCATAGGAATTAGAACGAAGAGCTGCAAAGGGCTGCTGCTCCTCCTCAAAAATGGGACGACTAAAGGGGTACATTATTGACAAAAAAAATAGGTCCTTGGGGAAATTGAAGCTGCTGTACAACCAAGCCAGAGGGGGAGTCTTCTCCCTGTGTCCGTTTGAGCCTCACAGTCAGGCTCTTGTTGTTTCCACGGTGGAGCTGCACAACTCGCAACTCAAGAATCACAGCCCAGTTTCAAGGGAAAAAAAGTCTCTTCTTTCAAGATAGGGCAGTCACCCACCAGGCAAATGCTCTTGGCGATCCTGTCCAGTGTCTCAGGCAGTGCACCAGTTTTCTTCACTTCAATCTAACAGGCACCAGAGACATATCACCTGTACCCTAATCTCAAGTCCTTCTCTAACTCCTGTATTGCTCTGCTGGCGCACTGCTCATTCGTTGGGGCTACACATTACATCCTGTGTACCCAGGTATCTGTTGACCAACAAACAAAGGAGCAAAATTGCATTCACTTTAGGACCAGGATTCAGAGGCCTGATGCTAGGATCTCAGAAGCAACCCTTGTTTCAAAAGGGGTCACCTCAAGTAAGGCCTCCTCGCAATTCTGGTCGGTCTGTGACTCTCAGCTGGGCATGATCCACGATTTCTCATTTTTGATTTGTGACCCTGTCTTTCGCCCAAGACAGTGGCAGGGGTACACACTTGATCACAGGGCTTCCCCCTTCACTGAGGTCCTAGTTGCCAGCAATGCCTGTGCTGGTTACCTTCACTTTGGCTTCAAGCTAGACTGATGCTGACTCTGACTCTCCAGGCTGAATCTGATGTCCGGGCCCCTCTCGCAATGGTTGTAAAGCAGCAAATATCTATTGGTGGACAGAACAAAAGGTCTTTAGACAAGGCACAGAAACAGTCTATCAACAGAGAGGATAGTCTTAGAATACTTCCTAGTCTTGGGACGCCCCATATATTAGCAAGGTACCCAAGAACCACATTCATCTATCTATGAGAGAGAAAAAAACAACAACATCCTGGACCTATTGGCAAGTATAAAAGGAACTCGTTGGTGAACAAGAGTAATACATCACCCAATCCCAAGCAGCCAAGGAAGTATGTATTCATTTACTAAACTCAGAGGAAAAACAGAACAATAACACAGACATACTCTAAATGTTTAGATTGGTGTATTCCTGTGTACTAATCTGAAAACCCTCAAAAAGGAAATGTTCTACACTTTTGCTCATAAACTTTACATTACTTGTACAGGACTGCAGACACTTCTAAAATGATTCTTCTTAATAAAACCACCTACATTGTACGCTTTAGGACCATGCTCTCATGTTATAGGAGCAGCAGGAAAATCTAAAACTGCTAATTTAACAGGGGTTCTTATCTATAAAACAACATTTCCTTCAAATTTGTTTTTGCTAAGGATCACATGGGCATCTTCCCTGCGTTCTACTTTTCATGATCCAAACGGTGCAACATCAGCTCTAATAAGGACTGTTAGTTTATTTACAAAGACTAGCTAATAGAAAACTAGCAATGCCCTTATAAAACTATGTAGCATGGAAAAACATACAATAATGGTGTTATCACCTTAGAATTTTAGAACAAAAACTACCCACATCTAGCTCCCCTTAAAGGTCAAATAAGGGAACAACAATCTAGACTACTGAACCTGTCATAATTTCATCAAACAGGATGGGCAGTAACATAACATATATTTATTCATTTTATTAATGCTAACAATGTTTAAAACAGTATTACTAAATAGCCAATTAAATTACTCATTACTATTTCACAGACAGCTTAGACAGGCTAAAACAAAATTGAGAAAAGGAGAGAGCAACATACATATTACCTAGCCTTAATTTGTAGAGGAGATAGCCTCCTTCCCCCATTATGACAGTAGAAAACCTGAAACAGGTTGCACTTCTGTCAACACTATCAACCCCTATTTGTAGCAACCGGCCATAAACAAAGTTATAGAAGGTACATAGCACTTTTGAGGAGGTAAAGAATATAAATACCCAAACCCCAATCCTTTTAGCAAATGTACAAATGTAACATGAGGGCGAATGAATTCAAACTAAATCCCATTAGCTCAGCCCTAGTAAGCACCAAACTAAAAGCATTAGTGCTGTATATGTGGCCAAGCTAACATATACAATTGTATTGTGGTATATTCATATGAGTGCATAAAACTTGCTTTTGACAGCAAAAAAAAATAAGCACAACTCCTCCTTCTTTCCCTGCGCTGCCATCTTGTCTTTCAAAAAGTTTCAGATGTCAAAATGTCAAAGCAGAACTTGCTCTAGTAGCCCTGCCAGGATTCTAAATATAGATCTGACCTTTAACTCTTCCCAGCTGTCCTATTCTGTGTGCACATTTTCCATGCAGCTTTCCCTATTCAAAGTGACCCTGAAAACAGAAAGCTGACCCATTCCCCTGTTTGTCAGTTTAATAACTTCTGCTGGTTTTTTATACATATTTTCAATTATAAGCAGTGTGCAATATACTTGTCTAACAATATAGAAGTCAGCTATTTGTATTATACCTACATGTTTGCATTTACTGAAGCCTAAGGCACGTTAAAGCTGCTCTGAATGGAAAAAAATGCTGTTTAAATAGTGAATTTTCCCAATTTTGACTTTGATATTTGGGGCACTTAAAAATGAATATCCTATAATTTATTTGCTTATTAGTCATCTTCAAAATATTCTCTAGATAGCCCAGGAGTGAGAAATCAGAAATAATCCTATATACCGTTATAAAAATGAGTTTTTTTATGCCTGCGCAGAGTGAAATTCCATATGCAAATATCCTTATTATGCGGTACAACACAACTTAAATTTAATTTAATGCTAGGAGGTCACAGTATGAGTATTAAGCTTTATAAATATTAAAAAACGAATTTAAGAGCACTCATTTTTAAAAATAATTTTTCATAATTAATAGATATATATTTTTTTATAAAACCAATCATTTTTTATAATTCCACATGAAAATCAAGCTGCATCCCTTGCCTATCCTATTTAGACGCATTCATTAACAAGCCTAACTTGAAACATGAAACATTTTGCGCCACTTTTTTAAAAGGACAATTATTTAAGATCAGAACCACGAATATGCTTATATAGAAAAAGGCTTTAAGAAAGAAAATCCTTACGTTAAATCTCTTCCTGTTATTCAAAATAATGAACCTGATTTTTGTAACTTTTTAAAACAGCAGTCTGAATTGCAGGATTTTACCCCGTGTTTAACTGACAAAATCCTGGCTGAGTCAACATTCCTGTCTCTCCATGGCCTACAATCAGCTGCTGCTCAGCAGTTAAAACACAGTTGTTGTAAAGCTTTTTTTTAGTATTGAAATGGAAGCACGGTGACTATCTATTTAAAACTGAGGCATTTCAATGCATGTTCTATATTATGTGTTTTAGTTCAACAACATCCAATTTATTCAGATGATGTGTTTGCCTGTTAATATCTAACACAATGTATCTAAGGAAAATGCTTTATAATTGTTTATTTATTAAAAAACACACAATTTCGTTTTTGAGGCCTATTTTATTCCTATTGAATGTGAATTCTAATTTTATCTTTTAAGCATTAGCACTTTGTACATGTGCATAGTTTCTTACTCTATAAATTAAATAGTAACATATAATTATTTAGTATATCATATGGTTCATTTCTGGATTTTTATTTAATTTTTATTTAGTATTAATTAAATGATATTTTGCATAATAGACTGATGACAGCAAGAAAACACAAACACACATTGAGCTCATTCCAGACAAACACAGAAGGGGCCACACACTCAGAATCACACAACACAGCGCGCAAGAGCAATTATTTCACAAATAGCGTAATCACTATTTACTCACAGAAGTTGCAATGTAAAACCACGAACCACACAGATATCCAAACACATGATTAACCCACAGATCAACACTTAGGACAGAAACAAAGGGCAGCTCACAGACTGTACTTAAACCAAAACATTTCTAAATGTTAGTTGTAAGTCATATTTAAAAGAAGGGCTTCTCAATAGTATTCCAAAAGACTGCAAAAAAACAGTTCAACAAACTGTTTTATTTTCCAAGAAGCCAAAATACACTCAATTCACTAGATTTGTCTGGCAGAACACTAAAACATCGCTCTGTATATCTCCATTTATAAACGAGCGCAGAAAAGGATCCTTTTTTGTATTATTGTTATATTTTAGTCACCAAGGAAGAAATATGTTTTTATACCAAAACCTATCTAGCTATTCCCTCAGGGGAGCCGGCTAATTTAATTCACATCTCACTATGGTACCTCCAAAAAGCAATACATTCTTCGATGTGTGCTTGAAACAGGCATGCCAAAAATATTGCAGAATATGCAAATATTATACCCAAAGTAGCGCTTAAGGTACTCTTCGTACGTTGCGCCGTTCAAACAAAGTCAAACAGAGAAAAATCTTCTCATTACCTGCCTACACAAATTGCAATTCGTATATCTATCCCATACAAATCCAAAGTTGTCCAACACAAATTCCAAAATTCCAAAGCCACAGTAAGCGTTACTAAACTACCTTACTAATCTAAGGCATCAAACCAACAGCAAGTGCCGCAGAACGACTCTTATCAAACAAATGGTTGTCCAAATTCTAACTGCCAAGTTCTGAATGACCTAACGTCTTTTTAGAATACTCACGCCAAAAAGGTTCTCAGTCAGGAATAACATCATATGGAGGATCAAAATCAGAAAGACCAGAAATATACTGGGCTGCAGAGACAGAGAATCCCCAGAATCTCCGTGCACAGAGTACCTCCTCAGTAGAAACTTGTCCTGTCCTCCTCAGTAGATTTCTGTCTCTTGACAAGATCACTCCCATAGATAGCCACTTCTCTGATGAGCCCGACGTGGGCGCCATTTGTAGAAAATAGAAACCTTCTCAGGGGTCCCACTGATACTTGGTCCTTTTAAACCAACAAAGAAGAAATTGGAACAGAAGCTGAAATATAAAAGTAACATCTTTATCAATATTAAATGAGTGAGACTACGTCACACAGAAGCCTTAGCAACTGAATGAGGCAGTCTGAGGAGTACAGAAAACTGAGGCCTTATATATGCTTAGGGTTACATAGACATCATAAGACCAAGGGGCAGTCCTGGCACATGTAAGCATGCAAAAATGACTAAGATGGGCATACAAGATCTGCTTGCTCAACAAAGTGGGAGGAGAGTTACTTCTCCATACAGCAGCAAAAATAGCCTGACAGTTATACTAGAGAAGCAGGTGCATTCTACTAGCTAGGCCCTTCTGGGCATGTGCGAAGGTGGAATATGCTAAATATAGTTCGTTTCTAGGCAGATTACAATAGCAGTCAACACTGAGGGAGGAGAGAGCACATGGTGAGCACGTGGCAGCACATGGCAAACAAAATGGCAGCCAGAAATACAAAATGGCTTTCAGCTCATGCTAACAAATCCCTGCAATATTTAACAGGCTGGTTTATGGTGTTCCTACGGCGTTGCCCCTAAACCTGGGCAACGCAATGGGAACACCAAAGCAATTACTGCACGGCAAGGACTGTAAAGTCCATGCCGTGCAGGAACAGGGGTGCATGCACACGGGCGGGCACATGTTGTGCCCCCTGCATACATCCCCTTGCACATGGGGTACAGGAGGACCTGCAGGGCACCCTTTGTTTCTTGACCTCCAGCCTTTTCATGGAGTAAAGACCTTCATGGCATCACTGACGGTACTGAAACTAGTATTATGCATGGTGGTGCTACAGCAGCACCACCTGCATATTACATTGGCCCTTACCACCATGCCACTCCCAGGGAATGGCGGTTCCTTGGCAGCTGTGGTGGTGCAGTGGCAGTCTGACCGCAAAGGTTGTAATTGGGCAGTCAGGCCACCGGTGCAGCGGTATCTGGACCTCCGCCGCTGCACCACCAAGAGTCTGGCGGTCCTCGGACCACCAGACTAAAAATCAGGCTCATAGTGGCTCCAAGAGTGGCTGTATTGGTGAGTGTTGGTGGGTGAGTGAGTGGCTGCGTGAGTGGCTGTATGGGTGGGTGAGTAGGTGTATCAGTGAATGTATGGGTGAGTGTGTAGCAGTATGGGTGAGTGAATGGTTGTATGATCAGACTCTATGAGTGAGTGAGTGGCTCTATGGATAAGTGAGTAGTTGTGTAAGTACTTGTATGGGTATGTGAATGGGTATATGAGTGGTTGTGTGGGTATGTGAGTGGGCATATGAGAAGTTCTATGGGGGTGTGAGTGGGTGTTTGGGTGGGTGAATGTCTGAGTGACCGGGTGTGTAAGTGGCTGTATGCATGAGTGAGTAGCTGTTTGAGTGAGTGTTTTGTTAAGTGATTTGATGTGTGAGTGGCTATATGTAAGAGTGAGGCATCTGTGGGATTGGCTGTATGGATGAGTGAGTGGATGTGTGAGTGGTTGTTTGGATTTGTGAATCGATATGCAAGTTAAGGGTGGGCATAGTTTGCGAAGTAGCGCTACGCGAAGCTACGCGAAGTGCACTTCGTGAACTTCACGTAGCACTTCGCGAGCTGCGTAGTAGCATGTTCGCACTGTGCAAGATGCATTTTCAATGATTGCACAGTGCGAACAAGCATCCCGCACTGTGCAATCATTGAAAATTGCATCTTGCACAGTGCGAGCTGTAGTTTTCTGCCGCTCAAGTAGATTTTTACCTGACCTCCCCGCGTTGAGAGTCTCGCCGGGATGTCATTTTTCTTGCTCGCGGTCGTGAACATGATGTTGAGGACCGCGAACAAGCAAATAATGACCGCTGCACTACGCTACGCTGCGCTACGCGTGTTCACACTGTGCTACGTGCAGCTCGCGTAGTGCCAAGTTGTGCAAACTTCACAAACTACGCGAGCGTAGCGTAGTGCTTCGCCCAGGGTTAATGCAAGTGGTTGGATGGGTGTGTGTGAGTGTGAGAATGGTTTTAAGGGTGAATGAGTGGCTCTTTTGAGAGGCTGTATGGGCGAGTGAGTCAGCATATGAGTGGCTGTATAGGTGAAAAACTGGGTGTATCAGTAGCTGTATGGGTGAGTGTGTGGCTGTGTGAGTGGCTGTATGGGTGAGTGACTGGTTATATGACCAGGCTATATGAGTGAGTGAGTGAGTGGTTGTGTGAATGGCTCTATGAATAAGTGAGTGGTTGTGTGAGTACTGGTATGGGTCTGTAAGTGGGTGTAGGTGTTTGAGTTAATCTGTGAATGGGTGCATTAATGACTGTGTCTGAGTGGCTGTGAGAGTGTCTGTGCTGTTCTGTGAATGGGTGCATGTATGCCTGAGTGGGTTCAGCTCATTTTCTTCTCACATCTGACCTCATTTTGCCTCTTTCTGCTTATTGCCAACCTTTATTATTCCCTTTTCTGCTAGTTTCTGACCTGTATTTTGCCTTTTTTTGCTCATTTCTGACATTTATTTTGCCTCTTTCTTCTAGTGTCTGACCTTTCTTTTGCCTCTTTTTGCTCGTTTCAGACCTTTATTTCGCCTCTTTCTACCTGTTTCTGATCTCTATCTTGCCTCTTGCTGCTCGTTTCTATAATTTATTTTGGCTCTTTCTACTAGTTTCGGATCGCTATTTTGCTTTTTTCTGCTTGTTTCTGACCTTTATTCTGCCTCTTGCTGCTCCTTTCTGACCTCTGTTCTGCCTTTCTGAACTCTATTCTGCCTCTTTCTGCTTGTTTCTCATCTTTATCACACTTTTTTCTGCTCATTTCTGACCTTAATTTTGCCTCTTTCTGCTTGTTCTGACCTATCTTTTGCCTCTTTCTGCTTTATTTTCCCTGGATCGCCGGGGAGCGTGAATGCCCCCAAGGTTCCTACCGGCTCCCCTCCTACTGAGGGAGCCGGCATTGCTCTCACAGACAGGACGCTCATAAACATGCATCTCCCTGTGTGTGAGAGCAATCCTTTCATATGTTTCCCTTCCCGCTTACCAGATTAACTCAGATGTCAGCAAGCTGGAGCGGTTTCACTGCTCTCGCTTGCTGACAACGGAGTTTGTGTTTTCTCTGACTTGGCGAGAGCTATCAAAACTCTCGCCAAGTCAGAGCAAACAGTTATGTTATGGGGGTGGGCACTCCGAGACATAGCAGGAGCCAACCCTGGGGGTGGCAGTCTCCAGGGCCATTATTGGCTTCAGGAGGGGGACTGTGTTGCTCCCCTCCTTTTATCTGCACAGGCCGGCCCCAGGTAGGTGGTAATCCCGAAGCCGTATAAGACCTGGGGGAGGGGGGTGGGGGGCCCACAGACCCCCTTCCAGTTTCTTAAGTGATTTGGCCCCGGGAGGTGGTGTTCTTCTGGGGTTTGTAATAAGCACAAGATGCCGGCCCACATGCCCCCCTTCTTTGCAATATGAAAGCCCCTGGGAGGTGGTGGTCCCCACAGCTCATAGGAAGCCAAGGAAGGGGGGCATGTGCCCCCCTCCATTATGTATATAAAGCCCAAAGGAGGTGATGTTCCCTTGGGCTCTAAGAGTTTCAGGAAGGGGGCCCTGTGGGCCACCTCATTTTTGTTTTAATATGCCCCTCAGGACCTGGCCCACACAGGGGCTCATTTCAAAACAAGCACAGGAGAAAGCGTTTGTTTTTGTTTTTTCAATTTTTCTGTGGATCCACCCATGATTGTGCTGCAAAATTGGTTTTTTTTTAACCCAAGTGGGGTTCCTCTGGGATTGCACCACCACATCTAGGGGGTCAGGGGATTCCTACCCTGCCCCCTTTTTTATATTATTGATGTTTTTTGTGGGACTCAGCTGAAGCCGAGTCATCACAAGAAGGCTGCCAACACTTCCTGGTTGAAGTGTTGGCAGCCAATCAGATTACAGCACTGGGACTGTCGGACCTGCCTCCCTAGATGTACAAATTACATTTTTGGTTAATATCTCTAAAACTAATGAACAGATTCACACCAAACTACCAAAAGGAACTTCTCTGGCCCAAGATCTACCTTTCTGTTAAATTTTGTGTAATTCTGTTCGGCGGTTTGGCCTGTGATCGTGTTAAAAACCCCTATAGGAATTAATATGGGGAAAATGTGTTTTTGGACTCCCCCTTTTCTCGACCCCCACTTAACATATCACCCCAAAACTTTCCAGACTGCAGCTGAAGTGACTGGCAAATTAGTTTTGAAAATTTCGTTAAGATTCGTCAAACGGTGCCAAAGTTATTGGCAAAAAAAACCTGGTTTTCCTATGCACACCATGAACACCATAAGTAGGATATATATATATATATAAGATATATATATATATATTACCTACTGGCGGTCGCCAGTAGGTAGTTATAGTTAGGATTGATTTCCATAGGGAAATCGTAACATTCTATTTGGAATAACTTTGGCGCCGGTGGAGGAATCTGCCTGAAATTTTCCTCAACTTTGCCTCGCGGCGCTCCGCCCCTTCCCTGAAAGTTTGGGGGGCATTTGTCAAGCGGGGGCCGAGATAAAAGGGGGGTCCCAAAACGTGTTTTCCCCATGTTATTTTCCATAGGGCGGTCGAACTCACTTTCAGCTCGACCGGCTGAATGGATTCCCACCAAACTTGGCAAAATTGTAGGGACTGGTAGCCCGATGTGCCTTTGCTATGTCTCAAGATATGTGCTCTAGTGGATTTTGAGTAATTTAGGTTAAAAAAAATGTATATATCTATAGCCGCGCCCCGGTACGTGCACCGGGGGGCGCACCGGGCGCGCTACGCGACTTGCGCACGGAAAGCTGATTGGCTCTCGGGTGTCTGTAAACATTCGAAACAGTCCGCAGTGGCCGCCATCTTGTGTCTCGGTAGTATCGAGACACAAGAGGTGGCAAAAACAAAGGGGGCAATGACCATAAGGGGGCAGGGTTGACCCCCCCTGACCCCGTAGGTTTGATGTGGGGGCCATAAAAGGGTCCCGTGGGTGAAAAAAAAAATTCGATTTTCGCGGGGGGAGCGCCCGGTACGCGCACCGGGGAGCGTACCATGGGGAAAAATAGTGTAAAATAATCATTTTGAGTGATTACAGGTAGGGTAGCTCTGAAAAGAGCTTTTGGGTTCTGTGGCTGTTTTAGGTACCTACAAGTACGTCCCACACACACCCACACACACACAACCCCACACCCCCACACCCACACACTCCCCACACACACCTCACACACGCACACCTCCACCCACACCCAAACACCCCACACCCCCACACCGACACCTTACACATCCACACCCACACCCACACTCACACACACCTCACCCCCCTGTGGAAAATTAGTACGGTTTGGTGAACATTATCTGCGCCATCTTGCCTTTTCCCTGATGCCACACTTTTGTTGTGCGCGCCCGCCATTTTAGGTGCCTCGATCAGGACCATCCCTTTTTGCACGCCACTGGCCCCCGACATAGCCCTTCGCCCACACCAAGCCTGCACGCTGACCAACCCCCCCTGCTCGCACCTGCCTTGAATCATAAACCCCTCTTCAGCGCGGCTCTGCCTCAGAACCTCATCCTGTTCCCAGCGCGACACCTCCCTTCTTCCCTTTCCTGGTCCCCGGCCCTTTGATGCAAACCCCTTTTCCCCGTGTGCCCGTTTGTCTTCCTCGTTCCCAGGCCGACACCCAGCTCTGCCGATACTATTCCTTGCCCCTCCCCGTGCAATAGAAAGCTTCCCTCATCAAAGGACCCCCGAGTTCATCAAAGCCCCCACCCCATGAGATCCGATCGAACCCCGCATTCCATGAATTGGCGGAATATCCAGCTGCGCGATAGTCATCACCTGTTGTGAACAGGGTGGGGACTTCTACTGTAAATATGTGTGGGAACGGACCCAAAGGGGGGATTCCGGGAATGTCTTTCCGTACATCAAAGCATTGCCATGAGTATGTAAACTGTAATAAAACCGCAAAAGGCTGAATATAAGGGGCCAGGCCTCAGAAATAAGTTAGAGCACCTCAGAACGATACCTGCTGTCTGTTTTGCTGTGTTCTCCTCCGGAGAGAATAAAAACCTTGTTTCCTGCTTTCCAGTCTCCAGCGCCTGCCTCTTCATTGATTAATAGTTCGTGGGTCACAGAGGCAATACCGCCGGGCAAATATCGATTGTCCCCGACCCAGGTTTTACAATTGGCGTCCCAAGCGTGGGGCCCATCAGCGACTCGTGGATCCAGTGGGAGAGGTCCCGACGACAGAGTGAACGACTGCAACGATCGGGAGAGCTCTTGCCCAATAGACCCTCGTCTGGCAGCCGATCATCCGAACGTCACTAGTTCCGAACAGACCTCTCTCGAGTGATCTACGGTCCTGACTGGGAACCATTAGGAGTGCCGTGAGAAATACGAGAAAAAGAGGACGAACGGGCGCTGGATTCGGAAGACAAGAAACTGTCCATACGGTCCGGGTAAGGTCGTGTAAACACGACGAATTGCGAAATAATTGCTTGATTGTTTAAAAAAATACTAGTATTACTCTTTGTTAACTTATTTGGAGATTCACTGTCTGCACTCGGAGAAACAGTAGGCTCTTTCCCTTTTGCAAACAGTGAAGGATAGGTAACGCAGCCGTCGTGCCTATTTTTCTCCCCCACTGACTCTATTATTTATTAACGGTTTTTGGGAGATTCCCTCTCCCTCACTGATTAACTGGGTTCTTTGACCCCGAACTACTGTTCGCAGATTGTCTTCTGGAGATTCTCTGTCTGCAAACCGGAAATAACAGATTCCTCTTTGCGGATAGTGAAAGGGTAGAGGACGCAGACTTTTGCGCCCTACTTACTCTCCCCATTGATTCTACTCTATCTTATTTATTATTGATTGTTCCTCGTTATTGGTTACTCTTTGTTATTTTGTTCATGAGGTATTCACTGCCTGCAAACAACGTAGAATAGAAATATTCTGTCTAGTCTTTGCGCACAGTGATAAGATAGGCAGTGCTGACTTTTTGTCCCTCGTTGCGAGCCGTCATGTCTGTCTTCTCCCCACTGATTGATAATTGGTTCAGCCCGGACCGTGTATTAGAGGTGGACCATATAGCTCCACTGGAAGGCACCCCTAATAAGGACATGTTCATAAACTATGGATTAGTTACCATAGCCTATAATAAATTGTGGCACAGGTATACCAAAGAAAGTCAAGACAAACAGTGGCCACTGGTAGGATCCTTTGACCTTGATAAAATAGAAACGTTGGAAATAGCCCTTCGCAATAATAAGACAACGCCTATTATGCTCGACAGTCTCGGTATGTGGCGCAGAGAGGCTATGCAACGACAGAGAAAAGACGAGGACAAATCAGGTAGAGAAATATATCGACAGGACAACCCCGGGGCACCACGACCCAAAAGTTATCCCCCGACACTACGCAAAAGACGGCCAGACTTAGGGCAAGACCAATGCGCTTTTTGTAGATATGTCGGACACTGGAAAGCCCAATGCCCGACTCTACTGAGCGTGAGTAGGGGCAGAGGGCCGACAGGAACGACAGGCCGGCAGAATGAGAAAAAGCGCGAGACAAAGAAGAATCCGACTCACATGGACAGACCAGATAGAACCACCACGTTTGATTATGCCCGATGGCACAGATTTCGCCAGAACGATTTCAGCGACATGTTCGAATTTTCCTAGGTCGGACAACGTTGAGACGGGAACCCAGCCTAGCTCTAAATTAACGGACGAAAAAGATAATTATGGCCAATAACTGTTTTTATGTTTGTCTCTGGATCTTGTGTGTCATGCTTTTACTGTCCCCCCGTCTGAGCTTGTGTGTACGTAATATATGAATCTGCGTCATCCCCCTGCACGTGCTTCCATGTTACATAAACTATGTTAATAGAAATTTTAGCATGAAACAACCTGGAGAGAAAGAAATGGGAAACGAAATCAGTAAGCCACTGGTAAACACGAACTTTTATTTTAACATAACAAACAAAGAAAAACACAATAACGCTAGAAAAACAAGAACGGTAAACTGTAGAACAGGAAAGTCAACAGAACATTCGCCCCCCCCTCATTCTGGAACCTTCCAAAGCAGGGCAGGGTTACGGCTACGCCCAACCGGCGGCAACCCATATAAGGCGGGCCCTGCTGCCAACACTTGGTCAGGAAATCTTAACGTATGGGGGAGCCGGAGGAGAGGCAGGGGCCAGCGGAGTCCAGCCGCAGCGGCCCTAGGTAGTTGCCGGTAGTCCCGCCACATACCTCCTCGGCCCAGCCGCAACGGGCCTGGATAGTTTCAGGTAGTCCCGCCACATGTCCACCCGGTCCGGCCACCAATGGCCAGGGACCGGGGCCAACTGAGTCCGGCTGCAGCCGATAACCTAAGGAAGCCCGGTCCAGAGAAGAACGAGGCACCTCTTTCTTTTCCCCTCCGTAACAGCCGCAGCAGCTCTGGGCGGCGGGATGTCCTGCACGTACCTCCACAACAATTCGTCCAAGTTGGGCTGGGAGGGAGAGGCGACGCGGACGAGCCTCTCCCACCTCCACGGATAGGAGGTCTCCCAGCCCCCGGCCCAACACCGAGCACCCCCAGCCAGGTGATGGTGCCCCAATACTTGCGCAGCACCGAACGTGCAATGGTGCCCATATTTTCGGAGCACCGAATATGCAATGGCTGCACCGATACTTGCGCAGCACCGAACGTGCAATGGTGCCCATATTTTCGGAGCACCGAATATGCAATGACTGCACCGATACTTGCGCAGCACCGAATGTGCGCCACAGGTGGCCATACTTCCACAGCATCGAGCATGGGCCTTGTGGAGCACAGGGTGTGGAGAGACCTACGTGCATGCCCATGGAAGAGAGCGGCCTGGAGTGCACCGGGAGAAGGAGACGGCGCGAACGAGTCTCCCTCGCCCCCCCCCCCCAGGTGGGGGCATCACAGCCGCACCCCAGCCGAATATCCCACTTCCACAACACGGAGTTCCACTCTCTATTTTTGTCCCCAGAAAGGTCTCTTCCACTCTTACAGACTCGATGAGAGGGGACTGCTGCAGGGCCTCAAAATGGCGTCTGGGTCCGCTGGAAGGCGGGCCTCGGCCACTAGAGTAACTTTGAACAGCAATGTAACTCGGTCGCTCGCCCACCGGAGCACGAGCCCCCACCTCCGACAACATCTCCACAGCCTTGAAGATTCTACAAAGGTCCCCGGAGGAACCCTCGGCCACTGCAGGCCTCCGGTAAGGGACAACTGCCTTGATCGCCAACGAAATAAACATGACATTGCCACTCCTTCTGTTAGCATGAATTCTAGAACTGCCGAAAAGGACTCTGGTCCAACTGCCGGTTGTAGGAAACATTTTCCTTGATGCTACTTCCGGACTAACCCGGCCCCGCCCAAAATGGCGCCGGTATCAATAGGAACTTACGAACACCTCGTGGTGTCCCTTTTTACTATACAAACTTAATGTTCTGCGACATATATGACCCTTTGTACACTTGACAAGAAGAAAGGGGAGCTCACTCAACGAACAATGTAAAAGAATCCCGTTGAAAATGATGATTACAAATGTACAATGTATTATATTTTTTATATATATAGCTGATGTATAACCTCGCTTATGACGCACGCACACGGTATGCATATAAGAAATCTGATTGCAACTAGTCTGACTATGCTTCTAAATTATGAAATAAACGCCCCCGAGCCCCCCGGCCAACTGATAGACGTTTTAGTTTGCTACAAGTGAATTCATAACCCTTTTCTAACGTTTTTATTGCTGCAGAACGACACCCCCCACTGTACGCACTTTAGCCATTGCCGTGTCCGGCCAAATACGACTGCACCCTCTTAAATCCACGTGCTATGATTTTGCAAAAATAAAGGTCTTCGAAATAATGAACGGGTATTGCATGCTTTATTTGAAATATGGGATGGGCGGGAGAGTTCTTTTCTGTGCACCCTACTCTGCTCTCTCTTTAAGGTTATTAGAAGATGGCTGCCCAGCCCTTGAGGAAGGATCGGATCTACGACACGATACTCTGCCTTCAAGGTACGCGACTGACTCATCAACTCTCGCAGGGAGGAGGACCTCGGCTTCCAAGGATGGGTAAAACGAACGGTATAAATGAGGGAATGTAAAAGAAGGGTAAAATAAAACGATGTAAATGTTATAAAGTACGACGTTCAAAGGTATTAGGGAACAGAGCTGACCCGAGGACCGAAGAACCCTAGAATGTCACAGCGTTGAAGGAGATTTAAGGACCCCGATAGTGAGATACATCTATTAACTAGATACCTCGCACTAGGCACCTCTGGTTCCCTTTTTACGCTTCCCCGCACACGACCTATAAGGACACACTGCCCCCCTACTCCAGAAACCATATCCCCGAGGACTCTACCCCAAGGAGGAAAAACGAGTATGAGGTAAGTAAAAGAACTCTCGAATCCATGTATTTGATATGCGCGAATGTTGTCCCCCTCCCTTCCCCTCTTTTCCCTCCCTCTGCAGGTTACATCAGAGATTACAGCCTAGGTGTGGCGAAGATCTGAAGCCTTGCCATGTCTGATACACGAAGCAGACGAGCGCTGCAAGGTGGCGCCTAAGCACGCCTACAAACTACTCACGTAGCAAACAAGCCCGTAAAATTAGTATGATCTGATGAAAAATGATCACCCTTAAACCAGGCTGCACGAATGAACCCATGTCACGTATGATTCGAAACTATGAGAGAATGTGTGTGTGTGACTGAAGCGTTGACTCAACTGGTCGAAGGACCAAGAGTGCAAGAAAGTGCGACACAATGGTACCTCCTTTTTCCTTTTCCTCAAAGCATGCCCCCTCTACCCTGTCTAATGCTCGTCCGCCTGAAACTACATGCCTTCAAGATTCTAACGCAGACCCATAACTGTCCTTTGCTGTGTAATGCACTAAATAGCCTTTCTCGAATACACTGCCACCCTCCTGTCGCACGTGTACTATTTAGCCTGCCGTTGCACTCTCTCTCTCTCTCTCTCTCTCTCTCTCTCTCTCTCTCTCTCTCTCTCTCTCTCTCTCTCTCTCTCCCTCTCTCCTTCACACTCCCACTCTTCCGAGCGATTAGCTCCGAAATTGGCAGACTACCACCCCTAGCACACCACCCAATTGGCTTCAAATACCGCCAGTATTTGCTCAAAACTTGTCTTTAATGCAATCGCCCTAACGCTGTGCCACTACCTCTCCTTTCCGAAAACTATTTTGAATTGGCCATAAGGGAAAGGACGGGTAAGACGACTGAGGTTCCCTAATCTGACCCGTAATAAGGGAACTACGTCAATGGCTCCCCTGATGGAATAGAGTGCCCCAGATAGCGCGACCTTCCCCGTTCTGAATTGTCGCGATACCCAAACCATAAAAGTAATCGAAACCCCCCATCTTCCCAGGACGCACCCAGTATTGCATTCAGTTGCCCCCCGATAAGAGTTTTTAACTATCCCCCACCCCCGATTGTAAAAGATGAGCCGACTTACAACTAACGCAGGCCAGCTGTGGTTCCTAGAAGCGATTTTTGATAAGCAAATTTCAGAGTTTGGGAAGTGTCACTGAACGCTCACCAACTGAACTGTGGCCTTTTGCCGATAATGCCGTTATAACCCAAAATAAGACGATGCCCTCCCCCACCACCGTTTTCTATGTCCCTAGTTGTTTTCCCATGAGACCCCTGTCTTTTCTAATTTTGTAATTAGGCCGTGAGAGGCTGCATAGGAACCAGAATGATGTTTTACAAAGTCAAAGATTAGACCGAAGCAAAGAGAACCATTACAATGAACATTGTCGAAAAGCGAAAATGTTTAGGTAAAAGGCAGGAGGCGTTGATAATATGAAAAATGTTTAGCCTATGTTCGTCCCACAGCGAGATGCCTGTTAGTACCATGCTGATAGCTCACAACACCCTTTTTGTAAATATAGACCCCTAGAGAACGGTATAGCATTGTCAGGCTTGTATTACAAAGGTGGGTCCCCATCAGATGAACTGTCGTGATTATATTAAACAATCGTGAAGGAAAGTCATAGTAAATCCAGCAGGCTCACCATCGATCATTTATATGTCAGTTGTGAACCCTAACATAACGGACGTTTCTATTCTCATTTACCTGGGGCTGGGAGAGAAATAGACTTATGTGGTTACTTTCCTCTACCAATTCTCTAAAGACTGTCTATTTCAAACTCCTTCAAGGGTACTGCTGCCGGAGGAAAGAAGGACCGGATGTGGGAGCACGTGGCCTGACTACGGACTATGGAACGTCTGCGACATGGGCCAAGGCGTGACCGCGACAGAACAGAGCTACAGGACGAGGCACTATCTCCAACAAAAGGAGAGGAAAGGGCTAACTTGATGCCCCTGCTCCATGTTCGAATGTGTGCCGAAAGGTCCCCGCTCTCTTGACTCGGTCATGAGCCCGCCTATCTGAAATCTCTCGTTCCCCTAGTTTGTTCCCGATCTGGCCTTGCTCCATCCCCTTTTTCTCCGACCTACCCTATGGACTATTTGCACACCCTTCTTCCACCCGAACTTATTGACTATTGATCCCAAAGGACGCAGGGCGGAAAAAAGACCTTTTTTGACAAGAAACGCGAGGAAAAGGTCGTGCCCTGCAACACGGAACTTAGAATAGAGCTGGACTCGTAGCTCCACCGCCGGTGCTCCACAGTGCCAACAGAAGATGAGAAAATTGCTGAAAACTTACTAAACTTCGAACATTCCTTCACTATCATTTCGGCTACGTCTCGTTTCTCTCCCAGCCAACATTGTATTAATTATGTAACAATCCATCAGTTCACCTTATGAAATGTACTCACTGCTCGCACTTCGAATCATTTTTGGATTGCATTACTATGACTTTCCTGCTAAACAAGTTTATCAAAGTTTATCAATAGGTCCGCCTCCTAAAACTAGAGATCTTAAATGAAATGTTTACGACTCCTTCGCCTAGGGTTCCTACTGCTTCTTCTTATGCCCACCATAATAGAACTGAGTAGAAAATGAACCAGCAAGATGTCTTGAATATGTTAAAGGGAGGACTGTGGAAAATTAGTACGGTTTGGTGAACATTATCTGCGCCATCTTGCCTTTTCCCTGATGCCACACTTTTGTCGTGCGCGCCCGCCATTTTAGGTGCCTCGATCAGGACCATCCCTTTTTGCACGCCACTGGCCCCCGACATAGCCCTTCGCCCACACCAAGCCTGCACGCTGACCAACCCCCCCTGCTCGCACCTGCCTTGAATCATAAACCCCTCTTCAGCGCGGCTCTGCCTCAGAACCTCATCCTGTTCCCAGCGCGACACCTCCCTTCTTCCCTTTCCTGGTCCCCGGCCCTTTGATGCAAACCCCTTTTCCCCGTGTGCCCGTTTGTCTTCCTCGTTCCCAGGCCGACACCCAGCTCTGCCGATACTATTCCTTGCCCCTCCCCGTGCAATAGAAAGCTTCCCTCATCAAAGGACCCCCGAGTTGATCAAAGCCCCCACCCCATGAGATCCGATCGAACCCCGCATTCCATGAATTGGCGGAATATCCAGCTGCGCGATAGTCATCACCTGTTGTGACCAGGGTGGGGACTTCTACTGTAAATATGTGTGGGAACGGGCCCAAAGGGGGGATTCCGGGAATGTCTTTCCGTACATCAAAGCATTGCCATGAGTATGTAAACTGTAATAAAACCGCAAAAGGCTGAATATAAGGGGCCAGGCCTCAGAAATAAGTTAGAGCACCTCAGAACGATACCTGCTGTCTGTTTTGCTGTGTTCTCCTCCGGAGAGAATAAAAACCTTGTTTCCTGCTTTCCAGTCTCCAGCGCCTGCCTCTTCATTGATTAATAGTTCGTGGGTCACAGAGGCAATACCGCCGGGCAAATATCGATTGTCCCCGACCCAGGTTTTACACCCCAACACACACACACACACGCACACACAGATACCTCACAGACACACCCCACACATCCCACACACACCCCCCCCCCACACGCACACACACACACACCTCACAGACACATCTACACATCCCACACATACACACACATTCTACACACATACCCCCCACACCCACACACACCCCCCACACACCTCACACACCCACACCCCCACCTACACCCAAACACCCCACACACCCACACACACACCTTACACACCCACATCCCCACACACACCCACATACCCCACACACCTACACACACCTATACACCTCATCCCCCCAGACACACACACACACACACACATGGGGAAAACTCAGTGAAACACTAAAATAATAATTTAAAGTGCTTAGAGGTAGGGTAGCTCTGAATAGAGTTGTTGTGTTGTGTGGGTTATTTAAGTACCAACATGTAGGTACCAATGCAGAGTCTTAAATTCAATGTAGACTGTCTCATCTGTAGATAATTTGCATGTTGTTACAGAAGTTATTGTGGTATATGGAATCTATACTATAGTCTGTCAGGAAAGCAGAAACAACATGGAGGCAGGAGATGAAAAAGAGATGTCAAATACACATTGGAGATAATAAAGTGGGAGAAAGGGAGTAACTATGAGCAAAATTACTATGTAACACAAAACAAAATTGCACAGTATACTATAAGTCTCACATTATATTATATTCATTTTGGTACTATTTCATTGATTACATATAAAAAAGAATAATGTCTGGAACAATTTTTAATTATTAAATATAAATTTATTGCTCTGATTTTTCAAAATTTAATAAGACTTCCAACATTATGTCGTCGGGAATGTCCTCATTTGGATTACATGATTCCATTTCTTCCACATATTTCAGAAACTCTTCATCAAGAGACTGATCCAAAAAATCTGAATCGTTATTCTCTTCCTCTGGGTTGTCCTGAAGATCAAGTTCGAATGAAATATTACATTTATTTTGATCTCCTTCCATTATGTTGCTGTAAATTGCATAAAAAATAAATATATCAGTAGAGATAGGGCACTGTTGGGTTTAAGTTCAGACAGGTAGTTTTGATTTTTTAACAGTGAAGTTATCTTTGGGAAGTGTATGGTATCAGGCTGGAAGTAGAAATATAAAAAAGTGTATATCATAAAGACTAAGTAAATTGATAATCATACAAGACAAGCCTAACTCCATCCATATCTATAACAGAGAAGCCTATCTCAATCTATAACTGTTACAGAGGGATAGTATATAACTATCAGAAAATGTTTTCCAAATTAACTTAAAGTCCACAACATACTTCAGTTTTCAAAATAACATCTTACCTTTGAAAAAGAAGTTTAAGTTCTCAGTGAAAATCCTTTTGGAATGTACTTCAGGAAGTAGTAGTCAAAATGGCTGTGTTTCCCTCTCTTTCTTTATATATATTCATGTACATAACCAATCAAATGCCATGAAATAATAGTAGAAAATGAAAGTAACATTTAAATTGGTTGTAAATTCTAACACTTCAGATGTGTTTTTGTCAAGTAATTCACCTCAGGATATTTAGAGAGGGCTACAGGCCAAATGGCTCAATGGAATTCCACCAAATTTGAGAAAATGGTAGGGACTGGTATGTAGTATGGCCTATTCTATATTTGGTGAAAGTGTCTCCGGTGGTTTTTATGTAAATGAACTTTAAAAAATTTTTGGGAGCGCTTCCCGGTGCGCGCCCCGGAACGCGTACCGGCAGCGCAACGGGAGTCCTCCATTTTGTGTTTCGGTAGATTTGAGACAGAAAATGGAGGACAAACAACGTTGGGAATGGGTATAATGGGGCATCGTAGGCACTCCCTGACCCTCTAGGTTTTCTGAGGGGGTCTTAGGAGGCCCATATAGGCGAAAAAATATATATATATATATTTTTCGCGGGGGGAGCGCCCGGTACGCGCACCGGGGAGCGTACCGGTGAGCGTACTTTGGTGAAAAATAGTGAAAAAAGTTAGAAAAAGATAATCTTTTGGAGTGATCAGAGATAGGGTAGCCCTGAAAAGGGCTTCTGGGTTCTGTGGCTGATTTAGGTACCTACAAGTAAGTACCAATGCACAGTCTTAAATTCAGGAGGAATACTCTATTCCCCTCATCTGAAATGTGCACACCATCTCCTCTGTAGATATCTTGCATGTTGTAACGCAAGTTGTTGTTGTATATTGAACCCATTCCATAGTCTTTCATGTAAGCAGAAACAGATTTATTCACATGTTTCCGTGCTTTCTCAAATTGTGGACAAAATTGGTTGGACCAGTTCCATTTCTGCCTTTGGCATATATTGGAATATACCAAGGCAGTTTGTGAAAAAAGTGTCATCAATTGCCTAAAGGTGTCCTTTAAAACCATCTCCAGACCTACCCCAGTCAAAGTGCCTAGGTCATTTCCACCACAGTGCAAAATTATGAGGTCAGGGTGCGGCAGATGGTAAAAGGTTTTCACCAATGGTATCAATTGATGACATCTCAATCCTCTTTGGCCAATCCATTTTATGTGCACATTTGGTAAATCAAGGTTGTGAAAATTTCTGGTAGCTGCATACCTTTGAGCCCAGTGAATGTAGCTATGTCCAATAATCCAGACAGAGTACATGGTGAGAGGAGGTTCTGGTGCAGTCAGATGAAGTGTAGGAATGAAATGGCAGTTAGAACAGTAGGAGTTTGCAAAAAAAAAAACTGTGGAGTTTCAGTGCTCTTGAATCACAAGCAATGATTGGTGGATTCAGATAGTTGAAAACTGAAAGTTAGGGTGCATGGTTCTGTTGTGTGTAAGAAGTAATTTGAATGGTTAAAAAAAAGTCATTTAAAGAAAGATTGCAGTGGATAAGCTGGTGTATTGAGAGGTCAAACATCCTTGCTCATTTGATTTGCAACATTGTAGAATAAACGTTTAACCCTGGGAGCTCAGTGAGGAGGGAGTTGCTATGGTAACAGGTAGAAAGGGCTGAGGGGGGGAAGGGTGTTGATTTGAAAATAGAGAGGGAAGAGTTTTGATTAGTTACCATGAGGAATATGTGTGTACAATTAGAGGTTTTCTGTGCCATTAATGGTTGCAGTGCCTGGAGAACATACCTTTTGCTCTGCTAAAGAAATATTGGTGTGTGTATCTGACACTGTTCTGAATCTCCCAAAGCATTTGTAAAGGTGAGTTATGATTCATTTAGATAGAGAGTTCAGATTAAGAAGCACATTGATTTTCTTTGCTGTTGGTTTGTGTGATGCTTTTTGAAAATGCATGGTTTCTATATTTGTAAAATAGAGGATTTGTATTTTGTAAAATAGTGATGTTTCAGTAGTGAAGTTGAATGGTTGTACATAGGACTTGCACTCTGTATCTAAAATGTTATTTTAAAAATCAATTTTAGGGTAAATCAATGGGTTTCAGTAGTGAAAATGAATGCTTGTACATAGGACCTGTGTTCTGTTCCTAAAATGGTAATTGAAAAACGATTTTAGTGCAAATCAATGGGTTTCAGTAGTGAAAATGAATGCTTGTATATAGGATCTGTGCTGTGTTTCTAAAATGTTAATTGAAAAACGAGTTTAGTGCAAAACAATGGGTTTTAGTAGTGAAAATGAATGCTTATAAGTAGGATCTGTCATCTATTCATAAAATATTAAATAAAAAACGATTTTAGGGCAAATTAATGGCTTTCAGTAGTGAAAAGGAATGCTTGTACATAGGGCCTGTGTTCTGTTCCTAAAATGGTAATTGAAAAACGATTTTAGTGCAAATCAATGGGTTTGAGTAGTGAAAATGAATGCTTGTATATAGGATCTGTGCAGTGTTTCTAAAATGTTAATTGAAAAACGATTTTAGTGCAAAACAATGGGTTTTAGTAGTGAAAATGAATGCTTATAAATAGGATCTGTCCTCTGTTCATAAAATATTAAATAAAAAAACGATTTTAGGGTAAATCAATGGGTTTCAGTAGTGAAAATGAATGCTTGTACATAGGACCTGTGTTCTGTTCCTAAAATGGTAATTGAAAAACGATTTTAGTGCAAAACAATGGGTTTTAGTAGTGAAAATGAATGCTTATAAATAGGATCTGTTCTCTGTTCATAAAATATTAAATAAAAAACGATTTTAGGGTAAATCAATGGGTTTCAGTAGTGAAAATGAATGCTTAAACATAGGACCTGTGTTCTGTTCCTAAAATGGTAATTGAAAAACGATTTTAGTTCAAATCAATGGGTTTGAGTAGTGAAAATGAATGCTTGTATATAGGATCTGTGCAGTGTTTCTAAAATGTTAATTGAAAACCGATTTTAGTGCAAAACAATGGGTTCTAGTAGTGAAAATGAATGCTTTTAAATAGGATCTGTCCTCTGTTCATAAAATATTAAATAAAAAACGATTTTAGGGTAAATCAATGGGTTTCAGTAGTGAAAATGAATGCTTGTACATAGGACCTGTGTTCTGTTCCTAAAATGGTCATTGAAAAACGATTTTAGTGTAAATCAATGGGTTTCAGTAGTGAAAATGAATGCTCGTATATAGGATCTGTGCTGTGTTTCTAAAATGTTAATTGAAAAACGATTTTAGTGCAAAACAATGGGTTTTAGTAGTGAAAATGAATGCTTATAAATAGGATCTGTCATCTGTTCATAAAATATTAAATAAAAAACGATTTTAGGGCAAATTAATGGCTTTCAGTAGTGAAAATGAATGCTTGTACATAGGACCTGTGTTCTGTTCATAAAATGGTAATTGAAAAACGATTTTAGTGCAAATCAATGGGTTTCAGTAGTGAAAATTAATGCTTGTATATAGGATCTGTGCAGTGTTTCTAAAATGTTAATTGAAAAACGATTTTAGTGCAAAACAATGGGTTTTAGTAGTGAAAATGAATGCTTATAAATAGGATCTGTCCTCTGTTCATAAAATATTAAATAAAAAACGATTTTAGGGGAAATTAATGGCTTTCAGTAGTGAAAATGAATGCTTGTACATAGGATCTGTGTTCTGTTCCTAAAATGGTAATTGAAAAACGATTTTAGTGCAAATCAATGGGTTTGCAAAAAGTGACGCATCAGCAGTGCATAACTGACGCAGGGCCTCATAAATGAGGTTCATCTTTTTTTGCACACTACTCCAGTTTAGTCTTGTCCACTGCACTCTTGGACACAAGCCTCACCTTTTGTGCTCCCCTGGACAGGCTTCATCTCATCTGCACTCCTGCTTAGGTGTCAGAATCCTTTGCCTCAGTCTTATGCCTGCTGGGAGGCAGGTGCAAGATTTTGACGTAACAGTGTCCTAAAAGTGATGCAGTGAAATCTCATAGATTTCACTGCATCAGTATTACGAGGCTTTTTGCGGAGAAATTACCCCTCCGTGTATATTACACCTGACAGAGGTATAATGTGGCGCAGAGGTTTAAAAAATGACGCATCTACCTACATTCGTCACTTTTTAAATATGGCGCAACAAGGCAAATGTTTTATGCGCCAATGCGTCACAAAAACTGCCGCATCAGTAGCGCAAAACTGACGCAGGGCTTTATAAATGAGGCTCATCTTTTTTTTGCACACTACTCCAGTTTAGTCCTGTCCACTGCACTCTTGGACACAAGCCTCACCTTTTGTGCTCCCCTGGATAAGCTTCATCTCATCTGCACTCCTGCTTAGGTGTCAGAATCCTTTCACATGGGGAAAGCCCCATGTGAATTCGTTTGCCTCAGTCTTATGCCTGCTGTGAGGCAGGTGCAAGATTTTGATGTAACAGTGTCCTAAAAGTGACGCAGTGAAATCTCATTGATTTCACTGTGTCACTAGTACGAGGCTTTTTGCAGAGAAATGACCCCTCTGTGTACATTACACCTGACAGAGGTATAATGTGGCGCAGAGGTTTAAAAAATGACGCATCTACTACATGCGTCACCTTTTTAAATATGGCGCAACAAGGCACATGTTTTATGCGCCAATGCGTCACAAAAAGTGACGCATCAGTAGCGCAAAACTGACGCAGGGCTTTATAAATGAGGCTCATCTTTTTTTTGCACACTACTCCAGTTTAGTCCTGTCCACTGCACTATTGGACACAAGCCTCACGTTTTGTGCTCCCCTGGACAGGCTTCATCACATGAGCACTCCTGCTTAGGCCTTATAATCTTTTTTTATAATAACATTTGAAAATCAGAGAAAAGGTCATATGTATAAGCTTTTCATTACACTACTAAAATATTTTTGGTGGAAATTAATGAGTTTTACATTTTTGAGAAAGAATAAATAGTAGGACCTGCACTGTGTTTCTAAAATGTTATTGAAAAATCGATTTTGGGACAAATCAATGAATTCTACATTTTTGAGAAAGAATAAATAGTGTGTGCATGATTACATAAAAATGTTTTAACTTTTCACAACCATGTCACCTGTGTTACCTCAGATTAGGAAGCACACTGAGCTTCTTTGCTGTTGGTTTGTGTTATTTTTTTGGTAATGCTCGGTAGGATTGTTTGCAAGAGAGAGGAAATGTATTTTGTAAAATAGTGAGTTTTCAGTACTCAAATGGAATGCTTGTACTCCAGCAATGCATCCTTTCACATGGGGAAAGCTGCATGTGAATGCGTTTGCCTCAGTCTTATATCTTCTGTAAGGCAGGCGCAAGATTTTGACGTAAAAGTGTCCTAAAAGTGACGCAGTGAAATCTCATACATTTCACTGTGTCACTATTACGAGGCTTTTTGCGGAGAAATGACCCTTCTGTGTACATTACACCTGAAAGAGGTATAATGTGGCGCAGAGGTTTAAAAAGTGACGCATCTACCTACATGCGTCACCTTTTAACCACTTGGATGCTAAGGCTATTTTATGACTTCAATGTAATTTCCATTGAAATCAATGGAAACTCCATGACGAGCTGGGCTCGTCATGAGCGTCGAAGGGGTTAAATATGGCGCAACAAGGCACATGTTTTATGCCGCCAATGTGTCACAAAAAGTGACGCATCAGTAGCGCAAAACTGACGCAGGGCTTTATAAATGAGGCTCATCTTTTTTTTGCACACTACTCCAGTTTAGTCCTGTCCACTGCACTCTTGGACACACGCCTCACGTTTTGTGCTCCCCTGGACAGGCTTCATCACATGAGCACTCCTGCTTAAGCCTTATAATCTTTTTTTAGAATAACATTTGAGAAAAAGAGAAAAGGTCATATGTATAAGCTTTTCATTACACTACTAAAATATTTTTGGGTCAAATTAATGAGTTTTACATTTTTGAGAAACAATAAATAGTGTGTGCATGATTACATAAAAAAATGTGACCTTTTCACAATCATGTCACCTGTGTTACCTCAGATTATGAAGTAGATTGTGCAGATGAGGTGAGGCATGTCCAGAGGGACAGAGGAGGTGAGGCCTGTGTTCAAGACTGTAGTGGGAGAGAGGCTTTTCTTGGAGAGCGTAGGTGGTGAAGCCTGTGTGTAAGAGTGCAGTGGACTAGACTTCATGAAGCTTATCTCGTACTGCACTCTTAGACACAGGTCTCACTTTCTTTGTACCTGTGGACATACCTCTCTTCCACTACACTCTTCAATACAGGTCTCACCTCTTCTGCACCCTTGGAGAATCCTCACTTGATCTGTAACCCTGAATAGACCGTTTGCTTTTTGTTATTGCTTTGTTGTTTGATAATAGTGGTCTATAATGTGCTATTTTTTTCTTTAACAGAGATTGAAATCAAGATTTCAAGAGTAAGGAAAGATGCCCTCAAGGCAAAGAAGAAGGAAAAATGAAATACGGTTACAAACAAAAACAGCAACGGAATTACAGCACTCTTCAACAACAAATACTTCAAAAAACAGGAACAAAGCTCCTGGTAAGACAACTAAGTCTTTCTTACGGAACATATGTAGATCAAAAAAAAATGTTGGACAGCATGTAGAAAAAGAGAATGAGAGAGTAAATTTGAAAAGGAAGGAGAGACCCTCAAAGAATCCTACAACTGGAGCAGGAGAGAATAATATGTATAGGAATAGAAGGCAGAATCAGTTTAGAGACATTCGTAAATGAATGTTTCGGAATAGGGTGGTTTTAAATTTGTTAAAAAACATTAGGAAAGGTAAACAGAGAGCTGCTTTTTATAAGAAAAAGAAAAGTGTAGAGAAGATTGTTGATCAGGCTTTTGAAGTTAAGAAAAAATTATTTATTTTAATAATTAATAGAATAAGGACACTTAACAAGACAATTGATGTTTTCAAATCAAACAGTAGATGGAAAAGAGTAATTAATCGGACTAATTTTTGTAAAGTTTTTTCAGGAGAATGGATGCACAGTTCAAGTTGTGAGACATTTTTTAATGAGGAAAATGATTTAGTGCATGCAGTTGACACCAGTGGTCGAGCATATGAAGTGAAAGACGGTTGTCCGATTGAAAAAGAGAAACTTGTGCCTAGAGAACCAGAAGAGGTGTTAACTGATGAAGTTTTAGGGAGACGTACTAAGGGTCCAGTGTACACTTGGAAGTGTAGTCGTATTTGTAGTGTGCGACAGGAATCAATTGATTTGTTTTGTAATTTCTTACGTACATATAGTAAGAAAAGTCTAAAGCAGAAAGTGAAGTTGTTGCAAGACTTAGATCCTTGCAGAGTGAGAGAAAACACAGGTTTGCAAGGGCATTCACTGGCTTGTCTTTCTAGAAAAGTCTGTCAGAGTGTTTTTCATCATTTTAGGATGTTAGCAGTGCATCATACCAAAATGAGGAAATTAGTGAGAATGTTGTATTATGCAAAAAGTCCAGCACTTAAGCTTAAACAATTAAACAGTGCTCTTTTGCATGGAACTGAATTAGATGTGAAGAAGATTTGTGAAGAAATTGAGATTTGTTATTTTGGTGAAAAAGAGGACAGTGTAGACATTGACACAGCAATTCAAGGTAATGTGGAAGAGAATGTACAGATTTCAAGTACAGAAAGGTTTGAGCAGGAAATTACCAGGTTTAAGGTGAAATCAAGTGAAAGGCCAAATTTTACTTGTGTGTGTTGTCGACGAAGTCATTATAAACATCAAACTAGATTAGTTGATTTATACGTAAAAAGTGAAAAGATGAATAATTATGAGTGGAAGGATTTTGCAACTTATTTGTGGGTGGAGAATTGTTTTGATTTGAGTTGTGATCAGCGTATTTGTAAATATTTTTATGATAAATTAAATCAAAACAGAATGCCTGCCAGAGCTGTTCATAATAATCTGGAGTTGCTAGACATTCCCCGTGAATTGATGGATTTAAATACATATGAGTCTATTTTGATTCAATGTGTTCATCCTTTTTAGGCAATTGTTCGCATGGAGCCTAAGATAGGGAAATTGCCTCCTACAGATTTGCAGAGAGGATTAAAGGGAAGAGTTGTTTATTTGCCTCTAGATTTCAAAAAAAATATTGATACAATTGGTATAGAAAAAGTAGAAGAGGAACCTTTAGTTATTCTAGTTAATGGGGTTCCGACAAAGAGTAAGAAAATCTGGCAAGATTTAGTGGATGTTAGGAAAGTCAAAAAGGCAACGTTGTATTTAGTCAAAAACAATGAGTATTACAAAGATGCATGTGTTGCAGCAGAGGAAACAGCTGCAGATGAAGACAGTGATTGTTCAGGCGGCCAAATTGAAAAAGTTGATGTGTCTAGAAGTGAAGAAATATATGAACATTATACTGTTCATCCTTTGCATTCCAAAGAAGTAATGGGGAATGCAATTGAATTGTTTCAAATGAAAGCAGCAAAAGGAAGTCCCATTAGTGTATGGGAAGAAAGTTTGGAAGCTCGTTGTTTTCCACAGCTATTTCCAACAGGTCGAGGTGGACGATATGACGATCGACCACTTCAAATTCCTGCATCTGAATATCGAACTGTAAGATTATATGCTGAAGATCCAAGGTTTCGTCAATGCATTCCCTATTTGTTTCATTTACTGTATGAAAGTGACTTGTCTGGGCTTTCTTATGCAGTAAACCATATACTGAAAAGTGGAGCACATCTGCAAAATGTTTCGGCGAGGGACTTTATGGAGAAAGTGAATCTGCAAGATAATATTTTGGAATCTCATTTAATCAATCTCATGGCATGTCAGCGTGGTACAAATGAGTATTGGTACCGTCGTCATGGGGAATTGAAATGTATGCTAAGAAACTTAGGAACTCCTACATGGTTCCTCACTCTTAGCTGTGCCGAGTATGCATGGGACGACTTACTTGAATTTCTACGCGAGGCAAATGCAAATATACAAAATATAGAATTCAAAACACCTGGAGAACTGTGTTCTTTGGATCCAGTGAATGTATGCAGATATTTCAATCATAGATTTGAAGCTATGATGTCTTTTATTACCAACAAAAAAAATCCTCCCCTTGGAGAGGTTTTGGATTTCTATTGGAGAAAGGAGTATCAAGCGAGAGGTGCTCCTCACATACATATGTTGTTGTGGATTAAAGATGCACCCAAATTTGGAACAGATTCGGATGAGACAGTGATGAGCTTCATTGAAGAGTATTCAACATGTGCTGTTCCAAAAACTACCGAAGAAAACAGTTTAAGGCAACAAGTTTTACGCTTTCAATCCCATCGTTGTGGAAAGTACTGTCGTCGAAAATTCTGAAACAAGGACAAGTTCTACACAAAATGTCGTTTCAGCTTTCCACGACCAGTGATTTCTAAAGGAAGAGTAAATAATTTGATGTCTTCTCTGCGACATACTGTGACGAGGAAGTCACCAAAAAATACATACAATTTAAAAAGAAACGAAGAGTCCAAGTACATCAACGACTACAACCCAGTGATTTTGTCCATGTGGAATGCTAACATGGATATTCAATTTGTTGCTGACAACTCTATTGCTGTGGCTCGATATGTGACGTCTTACATCACAAAAAAAGAAAAAACAGAACTGAAGGAAATGTGGGAGGACATTTCACATGAAAAGAGTCTAAGCAAGAAATTATACAGTTACAGTCTGAAGATGTTGTCGCATCGAGAAATTGGAGCATATGAATGTTCTGATCGATTGTCATCAGCAAGTCTCTATGCCAAATCTAGAACCATCATTTGGGTGAGTCTAGGTCTTGCTGCAACACGAAATCGAGTTTTGAAATCTGTACAAGAGATAGAGTATTTGGCGGAGAAAGAACCAGAAAGTACAGAATTTTGAAGACAAACATGTTGGATACATACTATCCAAATAGAAGTTCTTCAAAGCTATATTTATAAGAGGAACATCAGAGAAGATATCAATAATAGAATATATACTGTCATTGGATGTGAAGGATGTCTAGTGAAACAGAAAAAAGGCCATTTGATTAATCATCGAAAATTGAGTTGTGAAAATCCAGACAAAAGGGAATTTTACTATTTAGCTCTTTTGCAACTCTTTAAGCCATGGCGTACAGAAGAGGAACTACTTGGAGATTTTCTCTGTTACGAAGATTCTTTTAATGCAACCAAGGATACCATAGAATGTCCTGTTTTTCCAATTTATCTGCAAATGTTGAACGAAGAAATAGAGCAAGAAGCCACAATTGCTGCAGAGATTGCTAGAGACAGTTCTCAAGACAGTCAGAGTTCTGCTTCATTGAGTCAGGATCCACTTGGAGGACCAATTATTCAAAATGAAGCTGCCACTGCCATGGATGAGGTGGAAAGAGCTATGGACCAAGCTCAAGATGATGTAGTTAACTTAGAAGATTTGGTGAAACAACTAAACTTCGAGCAGAAACAGATATATGACGAAGTCACAGATCAGATTGAACATGGATTCACTCATGACAAAAAGAGTGCTCATGTACATCATTTAAACCAGTCCAACTGTACGTAAGTGGAGAAGCGGTAACTGGAAAAAGTTTTCTAATTAAAGCAATTGCAACTTATCTGCAGAAAAGGACTGAATCACCGCTATCTTGTGTTGTTACTGCTCCAACTGGGCTGGCAGCACATAACATTAAATGGATTACTTTACGTCGTTTACTGATGCTGCCAGTGGAGCATGATAACAAATTGCAATATCACAAGCTATCTGGAGATGCGTGTTCCGAAGTTTCGAGAGTCCTGAAGAAAATGAAACTTCTTATCATTGATGAAGTAAGCATGGTGTCAAATATAATGCTTGCTTTTGTGCATTTGAGAATGCAAGAAATTCTTAGAACAGACTATGATGTCTTATTTGGAGGAAAACATATTATTGTTTTTGGAGATCTACTGCAGTTGACTCCAGTGAAAGGACAACCTGTGTTCAAAATGCTCACGCATGAAGATACCAGGAAGTGCCTAGGAAGCATTAGAAACGTTAATATATGGTTAAACTTCAAATATGCAGAACTGCTTCAAAATATGCGGCAGGCAAAGGATGAAGTTTATAAAAATATTCTACAAGATGTAAGAATCGGAAAAGTAAGTCAGCAAGGGAAAGAAGCTTTACATGGATGATTAATTTCAAATTTGTACCCAAATGAAAACATTCTTCCAGAGTATATTTTTAAGAAAATTAATGAGAAGAAATCTGGCATATGTTTGATGCCAACTCTGAAAGAATGTTCCATGTTCAACAACAAAATGTTAAAGTTAGAAAATGAAGAGATAGTGAAACTGGAAGCTATAGATAAAATTGAACATATGGGAGCAACAATTATTTTGTCTGAAAATTTGAAATCAAAATTGGATTCATTAGAGAAGACTATATCTAAAACTGCTGGTTTTGAAAAGACTCTGAATGTGTGTTTAAATTGTCGTATCATTTTGAGAAGGAATTTAAATGTTGAAAGAAGTCTGGTAAATGGAGCAATGGGTCATGTTGTTGGTTTTGTGAATTACAAAAATAGAGATGGAATTGAAATTTGAAAAATCAAATTTGATGGCATTGAGAAAATAGAACAAATTTGTCGTTGTTCAGCTAGATTTTTGCTTGTGAAAGACTTATATGTTCGCCGAAAACAGTTTCCTATTTGTTTGGCATATGCGGTGACCATTCATAAATCTCAAGGTTTAAGTGTAGATAGCGCTTTGGTGAACATTGGAAGTTCTGTGTTTAAAGAGGGTATGGCATATGTGGCATTATCACGAGTCAGAACTTTATCAGGATTGTACTTGATTGAGTGTGATGAAACAAAGATTTGTGCAGATCTACATTGTGTTAAAGAATACAATAGGTTAAGAAGAGAGTATGCTCCACATTTGCCTCAATATCCTCTGTTTGAAAAACGTGTGGTAGGCCGAAAAAGAAGAAATGAGAATAATTGCAGTGAGGTAGTAGCAAAAAGACAAAAGGTAGAAGAAACTGTAATTGTAAGGAGAAAGAAAAAGGATTCTGTTGAATATGTTGCTGGATTTCAGTTTGAAAACAGTTCTGGTGTCAACTGCTATGCTAATGTAGTGGTTAATGTTGTTTTTTTTCTTCAAAATATACAAGAACAGATTGTTGAAAATCGGGATCAAAGATTCTGTTGTTTGTTGAATTCCGTGTTTGAGAAATGTAGCAGTGATAGAGCAAAAATAGAAAGTGTTTCAGAAATTCGAAATCTTCTAGACATATGTTCTGGTCAAAATCAATTTTCACAGAATATTCAGCAGGATTGTCAGGAATTTTTAATGTATATGTTTGATGTATTGGAAGATGAAGGTGTAGATATAAAAAATCTTTTTAGCCTTTCTTATCAATGGCAGCATGACTGCGACAACTGTACTTTATCAAGTACTACTAGAATAGACACTGAAAGATTTATATATTTGACTTTACCAGACTGCAAATCAGTACCTTTTAATAATCTAGTTAAAGCAGCGGATCACAATATGGTGTGTACCCAATGTAAGTCTACTATGCTGTCCACATTATTTCTACAAAATTATGGTCAGTATGTCATGTTAATGTTCCAACGATGTAGACCTGATGGAACTAAATTGACAACTTCTATTAAAAATTTCGTTGGTTCTCAGTTATCAATATCAGGAAGAACCTTTGCAACTGTAGCTATTATTTTTCATGACGGTCCTTCTACAACATCAGGTCATTACACATGCTATTTAAAAAGTTGTAAAGGTTGGACCCACTGTAACGACATTCATTTGACTTTCAAACAACGTTTGCCTTTTGGCTTAAAAAATTCATACCTAGTGTTTTTACAACCAAAATTTAAGTAAAGGTAATTGGCCCTTGAAGACGGGAGCAGTTATTAAAGGTTATTTTGCTGTTTAAAAATATATTCTGAGTAAAAGTGATCCAGGTAATATTAAAAATTGACTTGTCATATAGGTACTGTAAGTGGATCTCATAGCAAGTGATATTAGTATTATACAAAATGATGAACATGAGTGAGTCAGAGATGGTTTACAAATACTTAAATATTGTGAAAATGTTGTATGAGCCTTTCTTTCAGAATGTCAGAAAAAAGGTAATGTCAGAGTTTCTTAGAGTTAATTTGAAAATATACTCATACATCTGACACTATTTGGCCAAAAGGAAAGGTACAGGAATGAGTGAAGAGTCATGACTGAAAAAAAGGAGTATATGAAAATAATGAAAATATTTCAGATGTTCTTGGAGCTTTTCTTCTAGAAAGTCGATGAAATGGATTTTTTAGTGAACAGCAGAGTACTTTGCAACGAGAAAAGGACCTCCATGATATACTATTTGGCCTCAAGGAAAAGTAAGTCAATCAAAGATTAGTGTACATTTGTCATTTGTCAGTATCTAAGTTTTTTTTAAAAACACAATCTTTTAGATTGTGGTTTTTTTTTCCCGCTGTCATATGATGAGTAATTTGAACTCACTGTTTTAAGTGAAATTCAATATATTCTGAGAACAGCAAAAATAAACTATGTAACATGTTGTACAAGTTATACTATAATTTGGATTGTGTAAATTAAATTGTATTCCCATTCTCTGACACTCATTTTCCTTTTTCCTCTCTCTTTCAGCTCTCTTTACTCACTCACACTGCCTTTCTCTCGCTCTGTTTCACATCCATTCGTTTACTGCACTTCTTTCACAACCCCTCATTCTCATTTCAATTGTCTGCATCCCCTCTCTCCCTTGCACCACTTTTCAGCTTTCAGTCTCTCTGCTTTACTTCCCTTTTCCGTCTTTTCCGTCTTTTCCTTCTTTGCTCTTTTACTAATTCCTCTTTACTCACTGAGCAGTATTGTTGCACTCTATCACTATAACTTACCCACTCTCCCTCGCTTATCTTTGTTTGCTCCTTTCTTTTGACCTCTTTTCTCTATTTATCTTTCACTACCTCTATGTCCTCAGTGCCTCACTCTCCTTGTGTTATGTTCACTTGTGTTTATCTACCTTCTATCATTTCTTTTACAACAACTTCACTGCACCTCTCTCATCGTTCTTCATCCCATTTCTTTTACTCTGGTTCCATTACTATCCCTCATTTCCTTTCTTTCAATGTCCTTCTCTTTACTTTCATCACCAAATTATTTTCACTCAGTACCACTCTTTTAGTCGTCTTCTCTTCTCTTTCCTTTCTTTGCTCCTTACTCATTTCCTTTTGTCACTCATTGTACTCTACCTGACTAAGTTTTTGTCTTAGTGTGTCTGTCTACTAACTTCCTGACTCCATTTCCCTCAATCGTTGTATATTATCCTCTCTCCCTTCATCCCTTCACTTTGACTGTTCTTCACTTACTCTCAGTTATCTTCTATTTCTCAATCTTATAAATGCATCCTTAATTAGACTCTTTTCCATCTCTGTCATTATCTTTTTATTTACTACTGTTTCCTGACTTAGTTTTGCTAACTCACATTGTTTTAGTATCTTTCTTACCTTCAGTTCATTTCTCTGTTCTTCTCTTCCTCTGTGTTAGTGAATCTATATGCCTTACTCTTAGTAATTTGCTCTCATTCTATTTCTTTTTTTCTCTTTTTATCCTTCTACCTTACTTTATTTCCCTTTCTGTGTCCTTCACTCTTACTTTATTTCTAAATACACTGTTATGATTTTTAACCTCTTCATTTGTATATTTTAATTTAAAATACACATTTTACTAATTATGACTTATTTTTCTTCTCTCTTTCACAGATACAAAGTGTAGTAAAAAAAATAATTAAAGTTACATTTATTATATGGTAAGTATGACTATAAAAATTTATTTTGACATTACCCTTTGCTTTAAGCTCACTAATATTTTCTCAACCAACCTCACTCCTGTGTCTTTATTCTGCTTTTCTCACGTATTCTTATTCTCCATGTTTACTCCAATTTCCCTATTTCCCCTCACATATTCAACTTCTTTCAATCCCTATTCTTTACTTCACTTACCCTCTGTTCCCTTCCTTTGCTTCTTCACTCATTCTGTTTTTCTTAATTATTTACCTTACTCCTACACACACACCTCATCCCCCTCTCAATACATACACACACCTCTAACATACACCCCCCCACACACCACACACACACCTCATACACACAAAAAATCCCCCCACACACACTCTTCACATACACACACACATTCCATACACACACATACATCGCACACATATACACCCCACACCCATACACTCCTCACACATACTTCACACATCCTCACCTCCACCCACACCAAAACACCCCACACAGCTACACCCACAGACACACCTTACACACCCACACCCCGACCTACACCCACTGACTCCCTATAAGTCACACACACTGCATTACTTATCTTTCTTTGCTGTTTCACTTAAACCCATTCAGGTACTGTTTTCTTTACTCTCTTTGTCCTTTCTCTTTGTCACTCCCCATGTCTTATCCTAATTCAATTTTTCACCCTCTTTCACCCCTCTTTACTTACACTAACTGGTCTTTTCTTACCCTCACTTACCGTTCTTCATTTATCCCGGTTACGCCACTACCCTTCATTCTCAATTTTTTACTGTCCTTTCTTTTTCTTTCAACACCCACTCACATTCTCCCACTATCTCTACTTTAGTCTTCTTCCTCTCTCTTCCCTTTTTTCGCTCCTTTAGTCATTTTACTTTTCTCACTTTCACCCTATTACACCTTCTCTGTTTTTTACTATGTAATAAACAATCCCTCTGTGTTCATCCTGTACCTCTCTTTCTCTTAACATTACTCTGTTTGTGTTCTTCCCTCATGCTAACTCCTTCATAAAAAAAATTCTATTTTTGGGGGGAGGAGCGCCCCGGTATGCGTACCCTAAGAAAAAAAATTGACAGAGATTCATTAAAAATATAGGTTTATTTTTATGAATGAAAGGTAGTTCTAAAAAGAACTGTTTTTTTTCCTCTTTTTGTTGTTTTATATTTTTTTTATGTTTTTTTGAACATTGTGTACTTTTTTGGGCTTTTCAAAACAGTTTTATATTTTTTTTGTATTTTTTTATGGGGAGAAACAAAAAACAGGGAATTGTAAATGGCTCAACAGGAGCAAAAAACAAAAAATGGAAAAAATTACAGTTTTTTGGGGCATTTGTGATTGTCACCAGCAAGGACGACGAGCTTCATGCTCTTTTCACCATAGGCGATGAGCTTGCCACATGCAATACATGTGATTCTAAAATCTGCAAATCGTGGTTGTATACAAGGCATCATCTCCGTTGTTTCTGGTCCCGATGGAGTGGGTTGTGTTCTTTTGGAGGTGGTCCTTGAAGACTGGGGGAGGTTACTGGCCAGTTCCCTGAGCTCTGCACGAGAATAGTTCAAGTTCAAGTTCATGCATTTGTATAGCGCACTACTCACCCAGAGGGTCTCAAGGCGCTAGGGGAAGGGGTTCAATTATTTGTCGAATAGCCATGTTTTCAGTTCTTTTCTGAAGGAGATGTGGTTCTCATTAAGGCGGAGGTGGGTGGGGAGTGAGTTCCAGGTCTTGGCAGCCAGGAAGTAGTAGTAGTAGTATAGCTTTATTTCGATACAGTACATATCATAAAAGCAGTACAAAGAATAAAATCATTGCAAGGATGCATAATATAAAATACCATGCGGAATCATAATAAAAACAGTAAAATACAAAATACACATTTAAGCTATCCTTACAGATTTTTACACTAGTATCTAAAGCAGGTCAGAAAAAAGGGCATTACTGGATCAATAACTTTCTTGCAGATCTTATACGCCATGCCCAGCCAAGAAATTTTGCCATGCAGCATGCAAAGAATGGGCGGGCATCAGAGCGCAATATACGTAGGGCTTCTAGGTGTGATCTTGTTCCTAGACTTCTACACAGGGGCTTTAGCCATTTCAATCTAGGAGCTGCATAGACACTGCACTCGAACAAAAGGTGGGCGACAGACTCAACCCTTGAGTCGCAAAACGGGCAAAAAGGGACCATTTGATAAGGAGGATTCCAAGAGGAAGTTAACATTCCTAGGGGGAGAACACCCACCCTAAATTTGAAGTAAAGTGATCTGTCTCCAGAACTGTGGATTAGGTCCAGATAAGGTTCCCTGAAGGGGAGATCTTTAACTAGTAAGAACTGGGCGACAGATTTGCAATGGTTGGAATTACGCATTCTGTTGTTATTTACCCATAACCAGTAGGCGTTCTTTAGGAACTGCTTGGGCGGTGCTGTTTTATTGACCCAGGCATCTCCTAATCCCAGCTCATAAAGCAATCGTTTTACCTCCCTCAACCAGGGTATCTTATTGCAACCTGGGAGAGACAACAGATCTTTCAGGGCGTCAGCGTAACTACACAATTCTGGGACATTCCATACTCGGGACCAAAGTAGCAGGGGGCGTAATTTTGCTTGCTCACAAATTGGGCGAGTACCTGCATCCAACAAGAGGGGGATTGTAGGAGTGCTGTGGGGTAGCTTCATCAGATCTTTATGGAAATTGTTTTCCAGATGGGCCAAGGTATCGGCTCTCTGCATACCCCACAGTTCAGCGCCATATAGAGCTGCGCTTACAACCCTTGCTCTGTAGATATCTAGCACTGCCCCAATTGGTTTCAACGAGGAAGCTCGTTGTTCCTTGAGCAAGGCACCTGTGACCCTTTTATGAGTCAGAAACACCTTTTGGTGGTGTGCCTTCCAACTCATTGAGTCACACAAACGTATTCCTAGGTAATCAAATTCTTTGACTCTCTCCAGAGGGATGGAGTCTAGGACGGGTGGGGCGGCGGATTTCTTGGGGGGGTTAAGGACAAGGAATTTGGTCTTGCTTATGTTTATAGCTAAACCCCTGCTATCACAAAAGGATTTAAAGCTAGAAAGCAATTTCTGAATGCCCGCTGGGGATTTCGAGATCAGGAGGGTGTCATCCGCAAACAGGAGCGTTGGGACTTTTCTGCCCGCCAGGGTAGGTGCATCCGCAGGGTGTTGCAGCAGATGCTCCACCACTCCGTTGACATATAGAGAAAACAGAGTGGGGGCAAGCACACACCCCTGGCGGACGCCCCTGTCTACTGGGATGCGAGATGTTTTTTCTCCCTGGACACCCCACCTGATCTGGGCGAAATTGCCTTCATGGAATTTTTTAAGCAAAGACAACAGGTAGGTGGGTAACCCTAAACCATCGAGGACATTCCAAAGTAGTTTCCGTGGGACCAGGTCGAAGGCCGTTCTCAAGTCTATAAAGACTAGATATAACGTACCCCCGCCTAGTACCACCACCTTCCAGTATATCATCAGAAGGCGGAATGTTTGCTCGATGGTGCCTGTCCCTGTTCTAAAACCTGCCTGAAAATCAGACAGGATCTTTCCCTCATCGGCCCACTGCAGGATCCTACCCAGGACAACTTTCCCCGCTACCTTCTGGGTTGAATCCAACAAACTTATAGGGCGATAGTTGGCTGGGTCGTCCCTGCTGCCTTTCTTAAAGATAGGCACAACTTCTGCACCCCTCCAAGAGTCAGGAAAAGATTCTCCTAGCAGAGCCTCATTTAAAAGTGAAGCAATTAGTCTGCTCCATACTGCTGGGTAGGATTTCAGTAGGTCCCCTGGGATCCCGTCAGGACCTGGAGCCTTATTGGGGACAATGCCCCTGATAGCCCTTTCTACTTCCTGACTAGTGAAAGGGTAGTCTATAGCAAGAGAATTAGCAGTTGTAATGGACAAGGATCCCGGACATGGAGGAGACAGGTCCAGTGCAGCAGAATAAAGCTTTGAAAAATGGGCAAACCAAACGTCACCCGAAATATTACAGGTTATTTGCTGATCAATGGGCTTGTTCCTTGCTCTTAAGAGATCCCAGAACCCTTTAGAATCCTTCATGCTACTAGCTTCGGTTAGGTCACACCAGAAGTGATAATCATAAGCCTCCTTTGCCTCAGCAACTATTTTTTTGTAGGATTTCCTTGCAGAACTAATAGCGACCTGGTCCCTACTTTTTACCGCAGCAATAAGCTCCCCCTTGGCAACACGACATTTAGGAGAATACCATTTGTCTCTAGCATTATAATCGCTTTTGGAACCTACCCTAGGCTTAGTATATTGAATAATAAACAATTTACTCAGTGATACTATGGTCTCTAAAAAAAGTGGTAAGACTTTTGTACTAGGTGGGGTTAAAGCGTCAAGCCGTGGCTCCACCACAGACAAGATGGACCCGGCTTGTGCCAACCTTGCCTCATCTGCTTTAACTTTTGCCCACTTCAAACGCCTACCGCAATTGGACGGGACGATTTCATGGGATGACTTCCAGATATGGGCTTGCTTGTCGTGCTCCATAGTTTGCCAGATGGGAGAAAGGGTTAAGCAAAGAGGGTTATGGTCACTATCGCTAGTTGCTACAACCTCCATATCTAGGTGAAAAGACCAAAGATTGTAATTCAAAATGATAAAATCGATTCTGGAGGAGTGGCCCGGTCTGTTATAGGTGTGAGCGCCCATAAGGTCCGATTTTGATCGCCCATTCACTGATCTCAGATTATGCTCCAAACAGAGTGCATTGATGTCTATCGCACTTTGTGTCCATTTAGGGATCGGATCAAGGGACAGGGTCGGGATACCCCTTCTTGCATCTTCTTGAAAGGAATCCAAAATATCTTCTTTTGCCAAGGGTTCAAAACAACAGTTAAAGTCGCCCGCAAGAAGAATATAGGAGTCAATCTTGCAGGCAGCTAGGTCATTGCTAAGACCTGTCTGAGGTAGGCTTGATGACCCGCTCCTAGCACCCCTCAGATACAGGTTAAAAACCTCTAACATCCTTCCCCCCTGGCAATATAATGAGATCCTCTGCAAGTCTGGAGAGTGTGTGGACCTATGGCTCACTTTTAGGCCCAAAGCAATGCTAACCCATATTAAAAGACCTCCAGACGGGCGGCCCTTTGAACCCATTTGTTGAAGAGCTGGGACAAAATAGGTGGTAAATCCTACTCTATGTTTTGGTTCCAAGGTCCAGGTTTCCTGCAAAATACAAATATCAAATGGGTCTAAGAACACATTCCATTCGGAATTATCAAAGTTCCGATTTAGCCCTGCCACGTTCCAGCTTACAACCTTTAACGGGGGTACAGTTTTGTTAGGTTGGCTGAAAGAATGAGCAGATGCAGGTGGAATAGGCACAGCCAGTAAAGGTAACCTTTCAAGGGGCTCGTCTTGGAAAATTTTGTGGGAGGTTGTAAGGGCCATAATTCCCTCAGACTGGGTTCCTACCGATGGTGTGGCAAGTATAGGGGCCTTTGGTGGGGTATAGGAAGGTTCCAACTGGTCATCCCTACCTTGTAGGCTAAAAGCTCCCAATTCAGTCAACTCAGCTAAATCTACACTACTCCTAGCTATCAAACCCCCCTCAGAAATAGAGCTATGTGATGTTCGTGCTAGGCCAGAAGGACGGACAGTGACTAAAGATTTGATGCCTACACAAAGGGGATCGGGACGCCCATGGACTGGCAAGAATGGTGCATTACCCACTGCATAGGAACCAAAATGCCTGAGGAGTCAATCTACTTCCTCCAGGCCTCCGAATCTATTAGAGATTGGAAAACCATTCCAATGTGAATGGGGATCCACTTGATAGTTATAACGGTTTCTCCTTGGTTGGTGATGGACAAATGACCAGTTGTCCGTCTGATTATGCATGGGTCGTGGGGGATAAAAAAAGGACAAAGGTCTCGGGATGACAGAGGACCCTTCACTGCAGGGCCACGAACATATATGCTGAGCCGTATACGGATCATCAAAAGTTACAACTATACAATCCCCCGCGTTCGTTTTCCTAGTTGGGCCCACCCAGGAGGTTCTGCGCACCATCCGAACTTTACTTCTGCGGCCGTTAGGAATAGGTCTATTGACATTAAGCCAATGCATTATTTTATTTTCCAGGGACCTGTGATTCTCATATTGGCCATTACTAATCTGTGGAACTCCCGTCAGCATGACTACAAAGTCATTAGCTTCCGGGGGAAGGTCAATATAGCCCCCTCTAAAGTTATTCTTTGCCTGGAAGCCCTGGGTAGGCGGTATAGTAGCCTCGCCAGGCTGAGGTTTTGAAATTGTACCAGTTTTAGCGTTAGCAAGTAAGTGGGTTGGAGCCCGTTTGGGGGCATTAGGGATTGTAACAGTTGACGTTTGGTCCACCTTCACAGTCCTCGGTTTGGGAACCGGGCGTGCAATGGTAGGTATAATGGGCAGACTTTGGTGTACTTGTGCTGTAGTAGCTGGGGAAGTAGTATCAGCTACAGGGAGGCCCTGATTCTCAAGACTTCTCAAACCGAGAGTGGCCAGAGCAATAATGCTCTTTTCCATCTCAAGTAGATTATTTTCGATTCGTGAAAGTCTGAGATCTAAAGGAGAAAGAAGCTTTTTAAGGGATTCCCATACCAGATCTATAAATTCCCTATCGTTGTTGGCCAACCCATCTATCTGTAAACCTTCGGTTACTGGGGTGGTACAGGGTAATTGCTCGATGGTTAACCCCGCCCCAACTCCCTCCGATGGGGACTGCTTCCCAAGAGGCCGGACAACTCTGGTGGTAGGTGTTAAGCCTTTCATCAGTTTCAAGTGTTGCGACACCGCGATTTTCGCCTTCTTCCGTGAATAGGCGGAACGAGGGCGAGGCTTCCGGTTCGGTTGAGTAGCACTAGGAGCATTAAAGACCACTAGGGGGGGAACGGTAGTATTGACAATTTGAGTGCAAGAGGTGGCAGGTATACTCGCTTCCACGAGATTAGATTGTGAGGTGTGGTGTGGGGAAGGGATATGTTGAGGCGGAATAGAGTGAACCTCAGCCTGTGAAATTATACAGTGGGGAATGGGAGGGCGCTCTGGAGTGACCGCCGCAGCTATAGAGCCCAAGGAGGATTTTTTAGAGGTAGCAAAAACTTCAGACAGTCTTCTAGCCGCTGCCAACTCAAGAGAAACCCGGGTTTGAAGCTTAGATATTTCCTGGTCAATGGCGAAGTTAGTGCGAGTAATAAAGTCGTCCATTGGACCACTGGTTGGATGACCACCTTTAGATGCCTTACTCCTGGTTATTCTAGTGCACATGTCTTATACAAGGGGCAAGGCCAGGGAACAAGTTATATGTGAAATGGTGGGCAAAAATTGAACTTTGTGGACCTCTATGGTAGGGAGCAGTGGGCGAAAGAGGGTGGGCCAGTCCAGACCGCTCAGACCGCTCAGTCCTCGAACGGCCTCAAACGGCCCTGTCTTTGCCCAGTCTTAGCCCGGGCTGCGTCCCGCGCTGCGGGAGTTAGTTGGCTTTTAATAGGAGGGGCAGAAGGTCGGGGGACGGGCCAGCAGGGAGAGCGGACCGGAAGCTCTTCCTTGGTCTCGCAGGGACTTCTGGGAAATGAAGTCCCTGCACGCTCGCAGCCCTGCTGGTGCCTCGCGCCCCTTACCGCCTTGCCGCAAAACTCCTCGCGTCTTCTCCCAAAGGGCTGCTGGCGCTGTAACCCAGCAGCGAAGCGGCACCCGCGGAGCGGGTGCGGCGAGGGGTTGACAGGAAGCCTCGAACGCTGGTCAAAGTGCCGTCGTGCGCTGGAAAGCCTCGTTCCTCTGTGCCTGTGTCCTCTGTGAGTAAATGTCCCCAGGCAGCCAGGAAGGAGAAGGATCTGCCACCCATGGTGGATTTCCGGATGCGCGGGACTGCGGCGAGGGCTTGATTGGACGATCTTAGTTGGCGGGTGGGTTTGTAGAAGGACAGTCGAGTGTTGAGGCATTCGGGTCCTAGATTGTAGAGGGCCTTGTGTGCATGGGTGAGAAGGCGGAAAGTAATTCTTTTGTTGACGGGAAGCCAGTGGAGGTCTTTTAGATGTCCGGTGATGTGGTCTTGGCGCGGGATGTCTAATATGAGTCTCGCTGACGCGTTTTGGATGCGCTGGAGTTTTTTCTGTAATTTTGTTGTGATTCCGGCATAAAGTGTGTTACCATAATCCAGTCGACTCGTGACCAGTACGTGGGTGACAGTCTTTCTTGTCTCGAGGGGGATCCAGCGGAAGATCTTTTTGAGGATGCGAAGTACGTTGAAGCAGGAGGACGAGATGGCGTTGACTTGTCTGGACATCGAGAGAGAAGAGTCTAGGATGAAGCCAAGGTTACGTGCATGGTCTGTGGGTGTAGGTGCTGTGCCCAGAGCTGAAGGCCACCAAGAGTCGTCCCAAGCAGAGGGGGATGATCCTAGGATTAGCACCTCCGTTTTGTCTGAGTTGAGTTTTAGGCGGCTCTGTTTCATCCATTCGGCTACTTCTTTCATGCCTTCGTGAAGATTGGTTTTGGCGGTGTTAGGGTCTTTGGTGAGGGAAAGGGTTAGCTGGGTGTCGTCGGCGTAAGAGATGATGTTGAGGTTGTGTTGACGCGCGATGCAGGCGAGAGGACTCATGTAGATGTTGAAGAGGGTGGGACTGAGTGAGGATCCTTGAGGTACGCCGCAGATGACCTCGGTGGCCTCTGAGTAGAATGGGGGAAGTCGTACTCTTTGAGTTCTCCCAGCGAGGAATGAGATGATCCAGTCCAAGGCTTTTCCTTGTATGCCGATGTTACTGAGTCGATGTATAAGGGTGCTGTGGCAGACGGTGTCGAAAGCGGCGGAAAGGTCGAGTAGGATGAGGGCCGCTGTTTCTCCGGTGTCCAGGAGTGCTCGGATGTCGTTGGTCGCTGCAATAAGGGCGGTTTTGGTGCTGTGTTTGGCTCGAAACCCGGATTGGGATGGATCAAGGGAGTTGTTGGATTCAAGGAAGGCGGCGAGCTGGCTGTTGACGGCTTTCTCGATGACTTTGGCCGGGAAAGGGAGGAGGGATATGGGTCGGTAGTTTTTCAGTTCTGAGGGGTCCGCTGTGGGTTTCTTCAGAAGGGCGCTGAGTTCGGCGTGTTTCCAGCTTTCTGGAAAGGTGGCAGAGTTGAAAGAGCAGTTGATGACATCGCGGAGTTGGGGTGCGATGATGGAGTCAGCTTTGTTGAAGATGTGGTGTGGACAGGGGTCAGAAGGCGAGCCGGAATGGATTGAGTTCATGAGGAGAATGGTGTCTTCGGTGGTGATTGGGTTCCAGGCGCTGAGGTTGTTAGTTGGAGGAGTAGGATCTGGAGGGGGTGGGGCGGGTTGATCGCTGGGAGAATTCTTGAAGCTGTTGTGGATGTCGGCAATTTTGTTGTAGAAGAAGGAGGATAGCGCATTGCAGAGGTCTTGGGAGGGGGTGATGTCGTTAGTTGCTGCAGTGGGGTTGGTGAATTCTTTGACGATATTGAAGAGTTCCTTGCTGTTATGAGTGTTGTTGTCAAGACGATCCTTGAATGCTGATTTCTTGGCGGATCGAATTAGTTGGTGGTGTTTGCGCGTGGCTGTCTTGAGGGAGGCCATGTTGACTGAGGTTGGGTTTTTTCTCCAATTCTTCTCTATGGTGCGGCATAGCTTCTTGGACTTTTTAAGTTCGTCATTGAACCAGGGAGCCTTTTTGCTGGCTGATTTCATCTGGTGCTTTTTCAGGGGTGCTAATTCGTCCGCACTGAGGGTAATCCAATGCCTGAGGTTAGTGCCCGTTTGGTCTGGGTCCATAGAGAGGGTGGGAGTGTTTTGGCTGAGTGATGTGAGGAGTTGGTCGGTGGTGATTTTGTTCCAGTTTCTCCGAGGAATAGGTTGTGGACGGTTGTGGGTCAGGGTGGTTTTGTAGCTGAAGTGAACACAACTGTGATCCGTCCAGTGGAGAGCTGTAGTGCGGTCGAAGGAGATGTGCTTGCTGGAGGTGAAGATAGGGTCGAGCGTGTGTCCAGCTGTGTGAGTGGGGGTGTCGACAATTTGTTTGAGTCCGAGATTGGCCAGGTTGTCCAGAAGGGTGGTGGTGTTGTTGTCGTGTTTGTTTTCAAGGTGGTAGTTGAGGTCTCCTATAAGAATGTAGTTCTCGGAGGCGAGGGCGTGTGGGCTGACGAAGTTCGTGATGTCATCGCTGAATTGAGTGCTGGTGCCGGGAGGTCTGTAAATGAGGGTGCCTCTGAGTGTGGTCCTGGGGTCGGTGTGGATCTGGAAGTGGAGATGTTTGGCGGTTGCAAGATTGACGTCAGAGCTGGTTGTGATTTTGATGGTGTTTCTGTGGATGATGGCGATGCCTCCTCCTGTTTGATTGGTGCGGTCTTTTCGGATAATTTTGTAAGCGTCAGGTATGGCTATGGCGATGTCGGGAGCAGATGATGTGTTCATCCATGTTTCAGTAAGGAAGGCGATGTCAGGTGACGCAGTGTCAATTAGGTCCCAGAGTTCTGTTGCGTGTCTGTGGACCGAGCGGGTGTTGAGCAGGATGCAATGTAGGCTGTTAGAGTCGGAGTTGTGTTTGGAGGACGTGGGTTTAGTGAGGGTTCTGAAGCAGTTGAACTTGCAGGAGAGGCAGGTGAATGGGCCGTGGGTACGTCCAGGAGTGGCTTTGCAGCATAGTGGAGTGCGTCCGGCGTTGAGGGCGAGGAGAGTAGCGGCATCATATGTGACTCTAGGGTGTTTGGAGCGGCGGGGACCAGGGGGTCTGGCGCTGGGCGCGGTCCAGGCGCGGACGGGCGTAGACGGGCTTAGCTTTGGCGCACCTTCGGCGCGCATGGGGCGCGACCGCTGCGCGCAATAGCATCTGTCATAAATGGATAGTGGTGGGGGAGGGGCGAAGGAGGGGCAGCTGGGAGGCGGGATCTGTGAGGATATCCGGTAAGTCAACAACAAACAATCAACAAAATGTCTGCCAGCCAAAGCGGAGCAGGATTGGAGGCACAGTCAGCGTCGACGCGAAGTAAATGCCAGTGCACACAATTAAGCGCTACGATGCAGATACGAACTGTAGGCAAGCTATTAAGCAACACAGGCAATACGATGTAGGTGCGCACTTTAAAACAGCAATATGCAAATTAGCAGTTAAGCGCTACGAGTCGGATGCGATGCTACAAATGGCAGAAGCAGACGTGGACGCTATGCAGCAGATCGCGCTGAGATGGACAAGCAGTACTGTGTCACCAGGCAGGCAGGGCGGGGGTCAGCTTGTGGAGCGGCCGTCTCCGTTGAAAACAGGACGGTCACAGCGCTAGAGGCGGCAGTGCAGCCTGATAGTAACAGTGGGAGGGAGGGGCAGCTGGGAGGCGGGATCTGTGAGGATATCCGGTAAGTCAACAACAAACAATCAACAAAATGTCTGCCAGCCAAAGCGGAGCAGGATTGGAGGCACAGTCAGCGTCGACGCGAAGTAAATGCCAGTGCACACAATTAAGCGCTACGATGCAGATACGAACTGTAGGCAAGCTAATAAGCAACACAGGCAATACGATGTAGGTGCGCACTTTAAAACAGAGCAATATGCAGCAATATGCAAATTAGCAGTTAAGCGCTATGAGGCGGATGCGATGCTACAAATGGCAGAAGCAGACGTGGACGCTATGCAGCAGATCGCGCTGAGATGGACAAGCGTTACTGTGTCACCAGTCAGGCAGGGCGGGGGTCAGCTTGTGGAGCGGCCGTCTCCGTTGAAAACAGGACGTTAGGATGCTTCCGGATCATATGTCGAATCATGGTATTATTACCAAAGGAATATTTTTTGTTTGGGTTGCCCCTTGAGAGTTGTTCGCCACAGATTAGGCAAGTTACCTTGGCCGCATTCACTTTTTTCTTGCCCTCTGGGATTGAAAAAAACTCCCATACAATGTGTGACTTGGGCTTGTATGGGGTATTTTGTTCAGGCAGCCATGTTCTCCCCTCCTCCTCTTCCTCTTCCTCCTCCTCCTCTTCTTGACCACCAATGTACTGTTGTGGTGGTCCTCTTGGTGGTGGTGGTGGTGCAGATGCTCCAGCTGTTGCAGCTACAGTAGCCATTTGAAAGTACAAAATAGTTCTCTCTCTATTGCTGAAACAGGTCTTCCTCAGTCAAATGACAAAGGCAGAATAAGGAAAGAAGGTGGGGTCTTTCATCATTTGCAAAAAACAAAGTGTCCTGAACCAATGAGAAGTGTTATTTTCAGGTCATATGACCCGGGCTTTACTCATTTGGAAACCAAAACTGTTCTGCACCAATAGAAAGTGTTATTTTCAGGTCACATGACCCGACGCGCTTACGCTACGCGCCCCGGGGCGCGCCCGTAGTCGCGCTCCGGGGCACGCCCGTAGTCGCGCTCCGGGCCGTGCCCGTAGTCGCGCTCCAGGGCGTGCCCGCGGGCGCGTAGTGTAAGCGCGTCAAGACGTTGCGCGATCGTATGCGCTCGCGTGCTTCCGGGTGCGCTTACGCTGTGCGTCATATGACGCATCATGCGTCTACGCCAAACGTCACGATGTTGTTTTCGTTTGCGAAAATAGCGCTAATGGGACGCTCCCTGGTACGCGCACCGGGGCGCGCCGCAACATTGCGCTGACCGGGGCGCTCCTCGGTACGCGCCCCGGGAGCGCCCCGGGCAAAAAAAAAATGGAAAAAAAAATTACATAATTATACAATATAATATTCGTTATAATTTTTTTTACTTTTTATACCTATAGAGATTTGCTATTAAAAACCTATGAAATTCACTGAAAAAACCATAGGTTTCACACCAGTTATAGTTAGGAATTAGCATTTAAAAAACCTATTAAATTCACTGAAAAAACCATAGGTTTCACACCAGTTATAGTTAGCTGGAAATTTTACTCGCATAAAACCATTGAAATTCCCACGTTATAGTTAGTTGGACTCACTATAACTTGCGCGTGCAATGCACTGCTGATGACATCACATATTACATCACTCATGACATGGTCAGTGACATCACTCATGACATCACTGATGACACCATCCTTGTGACAGAGTGACAGACCTCCTTTCACTGTAATGTAACCCTTGAAAAACATATTCAAAAATAGAAACTAAAATTTTCAAAAAAATGGAGATACCCATACTAGTTACAACAACCAATTCAGTAATTCCACCATCTATATACACATCCACTCATTCACCAACAGTTCTATGTAGTCACTCATACATATACTCACTCATCATATGTAGTGATACACCTATACATCCTGTTACACACCGACAGTCATCCAAAAGATACTCTCACACATACTCACACTTGCAAAAAAACTATTGAACATCCATTTATTTGCATATACAGCTATACACACACTACCACCTTACTTCTAAGGAACTTTACACATACTTACTCTCTTAAACAATCACTTATAGAAACGCATACTTATTTAAACAGGAACTCTTACAATCCCTTACTCTCACATATAGTCATTTATATACATCAAAATTCACATATACTACATTAAAACATATGTAGTTACTGATAAAGACACTAGTGAGACAGTCATTCACTCACTAACATACACATATACACACTCATCCACCCATACAGTCCTGTACATGTGCTATATTCAAAACACATACAAACAGAGAGTCAGTCATTCATGCATCTATGTGCACAGTAATACCCCCACCAAACCATACAAACACTTATACTGATACTAAGAAAAACATCTAATAACCCATATACCTACACATGTAGCTACTCACCAACCCATGCAGCCACTTTTTTTTTTGTTGAAAATTTGTTTATTAGCATATTGAGCAGAGCATCAGCATGGAACATTTAGTATACCATAAACACACAGTAATACGCTCCGGCAGCATAGCAATATCCATCATAATATACATTTTCTATTTTGTTGCATTGCAGTTAAACTAAACAAAACAAAACCCACAAGAAGTACCCCGCCCACCACCCTATGAATTCCCACCCTAGGCACTCATACATCATATTTGCAAGTATCCAGCGGTATTTGGCTACGCTAAAAAAAACAGCTATTTCTGAATATGACATTGCATACAACCAGTCAGTGACATAGATAATAATTGTACGGTTTCCCCGTCGCTGTGTTCAGGTGCACCAGGCATTCTCGCGGTGTGGTGCGAACTATTGGGAACCATTCACATTGCCGTCCGCAGACAGCGAGATAGTAGATTCATCATCCCCCTCCGCTTCAAAAGCGCCTAGTAAGGCAAACCATTCTAGTGAGATCGGCGTCTTCCTAAGGCCCCTGCGTTCCTCGCGTTGTAGCGCTTCCCCCTCTGCTCTTCCCCAACGTACAACCTCTACCTTTCACAGGGCGGGGTCAGGCGGTTTGGGCGATTTCCACCTCATGGTTATTGCACGTTTCGCAAGTAGCATAGCCATATCAGCGAAGCTTATCGACACACTTCTCTTACGTGCTGTCGGTCGCAGCCCCAGCAAAGCATATTCTAATGTGTGTGTCCGAAGGGGAGCACCCGCTCCGGTAATCGAGTCGTGTACAGTGGTCCAATAATAGCCCAATTTAGGGCAATCACATAGCATGTGTATCAGTGACGCATCGGCCGCTGCGCATCGGGGGCATGTGTCATCAGTGTCAGGGAACATAGTGTGTAGACGGTGTGGTGTTAGGTACGCCCGGTGCAGGACCATCAGTTGAATGAATTTGAACTTCGGGTTTCTGGCCACTTTTTTGGGAAATTGAAGGATACGCTCCCATTCCTTATCCCTGAGCGGTCTCCCTATGTCGCCCTCCCATTTGGCCTTGAGGGGCAATAATGAAATCGCCTTCCCTGTGTTGATTCCAGCAGTGAGCCATTAGTCAGGTGACTGCCCGCCCCCATGAGGTACTGCATTGTAAGCAACGGGTTTGTGAGCGGTTCCTCCCCATCCCGCGCCCACATTTTCATCACGTAGTGGCGCAAACCAGCATGTAGGAGGAACGATCCCCCCGGGATGTCATGTGCGGTCCTGAAGTCTTCGAAGGACAACATGCGTCCATCTGCAAAGAGATCTCCGACGTGCGTTATCCCTGCGTCGTGCCATGCTGTAAGTTTGTGGGTCGAGAGCGTTCCCGACTCAAGTGGGATACCCAACAGCGGGATTGTGGGAGCGTAAGAGGTCGTTGGTGTTGTGTATTTTACCGCTTTCCGCCAATAATGTATGGCAAGTCGGAGAAGGGGAGGGGTGGTCCTTGGCAACTCCGATCGGGGTAAAAGTAGGATATGAATTTTCCCCTTTGATCGGTCCTCTTCTGTCATGTCGATTTCATGTAGGTTCCGGCCTGCCAGCCAGTATGCCAGCCATTGCAGTTGACAGGCAAAATTATAGGCTCGGAAGTCCGGTGCTCCCATACCCCCAGCCCCTGAGCCGAGCTGGAGCTTAGCTAGGCCTATGCGCCTCCGCCCCGATCCCCATATGAGTTCCGTCAGGAGGGTATCTAGTGCCCTGAACGTTGTAGCCGAAATCAGGAAAGGCAAGTTAGTGAAATAGTAAATGAGGCGGGGAAGCACCACCATCTTGGAGACCGCCACTCTACCGGCCACCGACAAGGGCAACGACAACCAAAATTGTACCTGTGACTTGAGCGCCCGTATCGCTCTGCCTAGGTTGCCGTCTACCATTTCCTCGGCACCTCTGTATATTTGGATCCCAAGGTAGCGGAAAGTTGTGTCCGCCACTTGAAATGTGTACGGCGGAAAAAGCAGCGGTGCCGATGAGCCAGTGTCAGTAAAGCAGTATCCGTACGACTTGGGTTCGCTTATAGTTGGGCCCGATAATGACCGGTATTCCTCAAACAGTTTAGGTATAGGGTCTAGGTTACCCCGCAAATCACGGAGGTATAGGATGATATCGTCAGCATAGGCGGACACCACGTGTGTCGTCCCGCCTCTCTGAATGCCACGGTGGGAAGCCTCCGTCCGGAGTCTACAGAGCAGTGGTTCCAGCGCCAGTATAAATAAGAGCGGGGAGAGTGGGCATCCTTGCCTGGTACCTTTTGCAATGATCAAGGGTTCCGAGATGCATCTGGACGTTCGCACCCGCGCTGTGGGGCGAGTATACAGCAGTCTGACCCATGCAATGTATTCGGGAGGTATCCCGAATTTCGCTAAAGTCGCAAACATAAAATCCCACCTGAGGGAGTCGAAGGCTTGTTTCAGGTCCAGTGAAAGACAGCCCTCAGTGTTCATATCCGTCTGGTCTCGTAGCATCAGTTGGGCTAGTCTCCGGAGGTTCATGGCCGTGCTTCTACCAGGCACAAACCCACATTGATCAGGGTGGATCAGCGGGGGATGTACTGCGCCAGTCTTGTCGCCAGTACCTTGCTCAGTATCTTATAGTCGGTATTGAGGAGAGATAAGGGTCTGTAGTTAGCTAGGTGCATCCCGTCCCTGCCTGGCTTCAAAAGGGAAGTTATCAAAGCCTGGAGGGAGGACTGTGGCAGGGAGTTGGTCCGTAGCGCCTCCTGGTAGATGGTTAGCAGGCGTGGGGCTAGTAGGTCAATGAATGCCACATAAAATTCGGCCGGGAGGCCGTCCGTCCCAGGAGTTTTATTTCTCGGGAGAGTGCGTATTGCTTGTCTGATCTCCGCGATAGTGATGTTGCGTTTTAGGTCGTCCCGTTGTCTGTCAGTAAGTTGGGGCAGGTCTAAGTCCCTCATGAAGGTCTCAAGTGCCGTTTGTGAAAGGTGTCGGTGAGGGCCATATAGTGTGGTGTAGTACTCCTTGAATGCATTGTTGACTCCTAGTTGAGTCGAGGCCGTCGAACCGTCTTGGTCTATAATTGCCAAGATCGGGAGGTGTGTTGGGGAGTCTCGTATGATGCGGGCTAGCAGTGGGCCTGACCTATCAGCTTGTGTGTGCTGTCGGTTAGTGTATTCCTTGTAGTCCAACAGCCTCAGGTCTTCCAGCAGTTCGGCATGTCGTATGTGCGCTTCCTGTAGTGGTGTAAAGGGCAGGTTCGTGCCTGCCGCTTCGCTCTCTAGCATTGCCAGTCTACCCTCGACCTCCTTAAGGCTATCAATCACCTCCCTTTTCCTGCTCACCCGGGTGGCCATCGCCTCCCCTCTGATGAAGACTTTAAATGTGTCCCACTCTATTCGTCTAGAGCTAGCAGTGTCGGCATTGGTAGCGAAGTAGGTCTCAATGGAGTCTGCTATGGACGACTTGAAGACCGTGTCTTCCAACAGGTCCGTGGGTAACCTCCAGGTTGGTATCGGCGCTAGGAGTGCGCCCCACTGCATCGTTAGTTCGACAGGGTTGTGGTCGGAGAGTGTCTTACCCATGTGTTGCACTGTGAGAACCGCCCCTAGTAGAGAGCGGGAACAGAATATGCGGTCAATCCTGGTGTGCAGTTGGTGTGGAGGGGAGAAAAATGTATATTCCTTGTCCAGCGGATGTTTGCTACGCCATGTATCCGCTAGGTCCCACCCTTCCGCCCACCGTGCTAGTGCGACTGCCTGTTTCCTGCTTTCCGTGGCGTGTAAGGGTGGGTGCGACCTGTCCAGTGCGACATCCAATACAGCATTGAAATCCCCCCCAACAATCCATTGGTATTCAGCCCAGTCTGCTAAAACTCTATTAAGTCTTATCAAAAAATCCGATTGACTCGAATTTGGTGCATACACACATCCCAGCACAACAGTGGTACCATCCAATGAGCCCCTCACAAGCACATATCTTCCATCTTTGTCTACTCTCTGCTCTATTGGCCTGAAAGGGACAGAATTGCGAAGCCAGATAGCCGCCCCCCTCGAGAATGCGGAATAGGACGTAGCAAAAAGTTGACCCTTCCATTTCTTCAGCAGTTTCGAGCTCTCAGCAGTGTTCAAATGTGTCTCTTGGAGGCAAGCCATCACTACCCCCCTGCGGTTAAGTTGAGCCAGTATTCTGTGCCTCTTGTGAATCGAACCCATGCCCCGCACATTCCAAGTGCACAAGCTGTAAACATTAAGTGGCCCCATGACTGATTGTGAAATGTGGAGATGTCGAGCTCGTGGATGAGCGTGCCAGGTATATATTGTGGTGGTAGTGGAGTGCCATATGAACAGTTAATCCCGGAACATTGAGGTCCCCAGGAAAACGGACCCGGGGTCCAAACCATAATACCCAACATGGGCAATTGTCAAACATAACCATGCTCATGCGATGGGGGGTGCATTCTACTCGTGCCCGAGTTGCACTGGCCTGCGGTGACATAGCAAGCCCTTAGCAAACGTATCCCCCATGCCACCCACCTGTGTGTGGCTATTTATGCGGTTCATACATTACCACCCAGGTATCGTTCAAGGCGCTGTTGTTAAAATTCTTCAGCCATCTGCGCCGTTATCTTGGGGAAGAGCTGTAAGCTGTCCGCCGACCCGGACACTTCCGTATGTGTTTCTGAGTTGCTGGCCAAGTCTCTTGCAGTGTCCGCGTCGTGAGCGGCCAGTGCCTCCTCCGTCAGCTGCGTCATCGTTGTCTGCTCCCCAGAGTGGCTCTTTGCTGGCTGCCCCTTCGGTGAAGATCGTGATGAGGGGCCTTGACCAGTGTCGGAGGTAGGGCGCTGCCGGCTTGGTGGGTGCTGGTGTCTGCCGCTCCCGCTGTCCGCAAAGGGGTCCTGTGAGGCCGGTGGTGTTAGCGTCACCTCCATCCATTCCTCTGCGTCCTCTGGTGAGTCAAAAAAGTGTGATCTGTTACCATGCAAGATCTTGAGGCGGGCGGGGAATAGGAGGGCATATTTCATTTCTCTCTCACGTAACTTGCGTTTCACTCCTAGGAAAGTGGACCTGGCCCGTTGCACTGCTGGGGTGAAGTCCGGATATAGGGATATAGTCTTGTCTTCGTATCGAAGCGGCGCTTTCTCTCGGGCCACGCGTAACACTGTGTCGCAATCTTTATAGTGAAGGAGGCGCGCGATCAAAGGACGCGGTGGCGCCCCCGGTTGCGGCGGTCGTGAAGGCATTCTGTGCGCTCGCTCCACGCTGTACAGGGCAGTCAGATCTTCCGGGCCAACCACCTTTTGGAGCCAGTCCTCCACAAACTGAGTAGGATTTCTCCCTTCGCTGCGCTCTGGAACGCCCAAAATGCGGACGTTGTTGCGGCGGGCTCGTCCCTCCGCATCATCCACCTTGTCCCACAACTGTTTGAGCTGTTTCTCCATGCCTTCCAGCTTCGTAGAATGTTCCGTTTGCTGGGGTATTAGATCGTTCAGCGCTAGTTTCTGTTCCGAGACCCTCTCCGCCAATTTGTTGTGATCTGCGCGGAGCAATGATAAGCCAGTAGCCATGCTATCCATACGCGATTCCAATGCCTCTCTCGTGGCCCGTATTTCATTGAGGATGAGGTCCAATTTGGCATCCTGCGTTCCCTTCCCTGTCGGTGGGACCATGTCTATATTGGAGGAGGCCAGCGGGTCCTCCGAGCCGGTGGACTGCATATCTGTCGGTGCGCCCTGGTCCTGGGCCTTGCCTCTGTTCCTCCCCATGGATCTGGTGTGCAGGTTGGCGCTCGTCCGGACGTCCGCCCTTTGTGCAGCCCCTAGAACGCAGCGGCACGTAGCTTTCTGGATCTGGGCCGTCCCCGCAGCGGGCAACCCGGTAGGAGGTGAGGCGGCAGGAGTACCATCCCGCGGTGATTGAGCGGGTTCGCAGGTTCCGCGGTAGTTGTAGCGCTTCCAAGAGATGCAGCGCCGCTATGTTCTATCCCCTTCCTGCACCTGCAGCGTGGGTCTTGGCGATGGTGGTAGATATTGACTGCCAGTGTGGGGGGGCCGTCAGGGGTTGGCTAGAAGGGCTGTGTGCAACAGTCCCAGCAAAAGCGGTCCCAGGTGTGGCGGCGTCACTTAAGGGCTGCAGCCTAGGCGGGCCTCATGCCGTCTTGTGGGTCCGCCACCATCAAGACACACACAGGGAGACACTAGTCGGCTGGCCGTGCTCCCGTAGTTGCGGCTCCGTGGTTGTGGGTCAGAGCCTCGGTGTTGGAAGCTTCCTGTGCTGTCGGCGTGTCAACCCCGGCGGGTCAGGGGAGCAGGCAAGATGGCGCCTGCCGACACCGTTGCGGCGCAGAGCTGTGCGGCGTGGTACAGCCGTTGTGCGCACTCAGCCCGGTGCAGTGGACTCTCGGCAATCCCGACCCCCTCCGTGGTCCCCGCAGTCCCAGGTCAGTGCTCAGGCTTGTGGGTGAGTGCGGGCAATGCCGCAGCGGGGTTCCGTGCGTTGGTCCAGTCCGGCTGTTCCGTGGGCTGGGGCCAGAACCGGGAGGACAGGGCGAGCCTCACGGGTCTTCTCAGTGGGGGTCAGATCCGTGCGGGAGAAGCTGGTGTAGGAGTGCAGACGTGCGGCAGGGTTCCGCTCTCGTGCCCACCTTCGGCGCCCTCTCAGCGCTCCACCATCCGCAATCAGCAGGTCGGCCTCCCCATAAATCGAGGCTGTGGATTCTCTCATGGTGGCAGGCCCCAGCTATTTCCGCGGTCAGGCACGGCACCAGGCGGCGCCGGAGGGCTGTAATTCGCCGTCGCCGTTCCCCCTTCTCCTGCTGGAGTTCTGGGTGCGGGATTCAGGTGGGTGGTGCAGTCGGGAAACAGGATAATCAGCATGTATTGCGGGCTATGGACGGAGCTCAGGCACTACACGTCCGCCATGATCGGCTCGTAACCACGCCCCCCACCCATGCAGCCACTTATACACAAAGTGAAACATTAATACATATATTTAAATATTTAAACATTATTCACTAATATTTATTTTTCAGAAAGACACACATTCACTGGATGGTGTCATCAGTGATGTCATGAGTGATGTCACTGACCATGTCATGAGTGATGTAATATGTGACGTCATCAGCAGTGCATTGCACGCGCAAGTTATAGTGAGTCCAACTAACTATAACGTGGGAATTTCAATGGTTTTATGCGAGTAAAATTTCCAGCTAACTATAACTGGTGTGAAACCTATTGTTTTTTCAGTGAATATATATATATATATATATATATATATTGCAACACGTATCAACTCAATCCAGTTGAAAAGATGGCAAGCACGCTGGTATCCGATTTGGTGAATTATTTATTGCAAACCCCCCTCACCCCAGACAGACGCGTTTCGCTATACAAGCTTCGTCAGTGTCAGTTTGTGTTAGAAAAAAATCGCCATTTTAAACCCCACTCGTCATTGCTCCTTTCATCAACATAGAAGATGGTATAAATGATGAAAACGGTGGCCATCTTTAAATGTATGTATCTATTATAATGGTTTAACTTGGCGAATAATAAAGTGCTTAAGTGCTAATATTAAAAACATTGTAACAACAAACATTTCATTATTTAAGTACATACCAAAGGAGATTATTCATACGTGATCATGACCAGAACCAACATAACATTGTTTGGAATTTACAAAAAAGCTAATTACTCTGACTGTGAGGGGTGTATCCCCCATGTATAGTTTTTTGCAATTTTTGATTCGAAGTCAGATCAATGATCAGTTAATCATATGAGTTGTGTCGCCCTGTATGGGCAAAGACTTGTTATCAAATATCCTGAGCTTTATTGTCCCTTGTTGGATTTACTGGTGTTTCGAGATTACAGTTATTTTTATTTCCTTTTTATTTACAGCTGTTCCGCAGGTAGCACGGGCTTATAATACACATGGTCCCATGTGTTAGATTATAGGTGAACCCACATCTCCTCATCATTATTGAGACCCCATGGTGTCATCGTTTTAAGGTCAATAATGTACCTGGTCTCTAAGATTCGGAGTGCCTTCTCTCTGTCTCCCCCTCGCTCTAGGCGGATCACTTGATCTATGCAGTAAAAACGTAGGAGATTCCTATTGCTCTGATGACATTCTGCAAAATGACGAGCAACCGGATAAGATTTATCCTTATTTGCGATTGCCCGCATATGCTCAAGGATCCTAAGTTTGGTAGAGTTAATAGTACTATCTATATACCGCTTTTTACAGGGGCACTCTAGGCAATAGATAGTATAGTCCGAATTGCAATTAAGACTTTTTTTATTTTTCTGTTAGGTCCACCTATTCCCGTTCTTCCTGGATATTCAAAAACTTTTTTGCTGTATTTACACGCTTTACAGTGAAGACACTGGAAGAACCCCTTAGTGTTAGTTAAATTAGGGGTCTGTGTTTTGGAAGAAAAATGACTGCGGACTAAATGGTCCGACAGTGATTGGCAGCGACGGTAAGTATATATATATATATATATCCCAGAAGCCGCTTGAGGGAATCAGATGCAGCGCGTTGTCTCCAGCATGCAACGAAAAGCAGACACGAACCCAGGTTGAGTGCAGAAAGTAGCGTTTATTTCTCGTTAGTCAGCCATAACGCGTTTCACCACCGGAGTGGCTTGATCACATGACAACGTTCAAACATTGAATGGACCATTAAGACAGCTAGCACCCTATGCACGTGACTGTGATGGTGATAGACATAAGGAAAAGGTGAAATACAACTATTTTCCTTCCTTCAAAAAAAGACTTGCTTTACAAAAACTGAAACTATTAAAAGCAAAGCATTCACCATCTGATAGAGATTTAGGAGTAACTCAGTAAAAAATTCATGTAACGACCTAGGTTATTAACCATCGTAATTTCGAAAAAACGGGAGAACTCATAACTTAAATGCATAAATAACAATATAAATATCTGGATCATTGCGTTAAGTTTAGAAGAAAGTAATAAGTGCAAATAGAAATATATAAGTACATGTTCTTAAAATGGGTATTTTCATACAAAAATAGATTCAGTATAAAAAATTCATTTCATATATTTACACAAGTATTTTTACCCGAGGGTTAAAGCCTATTGGTCATAACATAATTTTTAGCATAAATGCTTAGTTGTGGTATATCTGAGTATACTTTATTCTAAAAAAAACCCTCACGGTATGTAATTACCCGAGGTCAAAAACAGATGGTAGTTGAAGGAAAATATTGGTTAAAGTGTCATTAGGTGCAGAAAGTGAATAAAGTGCATAAATTAAAAAAACCTCAGTATAAAGGTTGTGAATTAGGAGAAGAAAATGGCAGCCACATGGGACAAAGTCCAATAAATGTGTGGTTTGGAAAATATTTTCATGCCGCTTGACAGGATGATTTAACTGAAAAGTTAAGTCTATGAACAATAGGTTACAAGGAAAACGGGGAGGAAAAGGACACAAGGGACAGGTTCTGAATGCATCAAAAGATCGGGGGAGAGGAGACGAAATTATATATACACACACACACACACACATATATATATATATAACGACTACAGCCCCCTTTAGAGCACATATATATATATATGTGTATATATATATTCATGATCCCACCAAGGCTGCTTAACTTGCAGTGGGTGCGTCCATAGATGGGGTGAGACTCATTTTATGTTACACAACAACTATAAAACAATTCGGAGCACTCACAGGGTATTTGCAGGCGCGTTTTGGCGTTATGCCTTCTGCCGTGCAGTCACTTCATCATTTAGCGTGCGCAGAGTTTGGTTCATTTAAAACCTCCATCCATTGTCCTATTGGTGAAGCGGCAAAGTACTTAATGGATTTACTGTGGCCCACACATGTGAGTATGACTGCTTTGACAATCACAATGTATATATTTATAATTTCGACTTCAATGTCCAATAACCACATTCTTCTCCAATGAACAAAGAAATTCCATTTACAGACCCCACATCTGGATTCCTACCTCATTATATTGCCGGTCATGCCTTTGGAGCTCAATCACTGTGCACATGCCCCTTGTCTGCCGCTGGATGCAGTTCACAGAAACCTCGCGGGTGTCCATTCCAAGCGGGGGCCGAGATAAAAGGGGGGTCCCAAAACGTGTTTTCCCCATGTTAATTTCCATAGGGCGGTTGGACTCACTTTTAGCCCGAACGGCTGAATGGTTTTCCACCAAACTTGGCAAAATTGTAGGGACTGGTAGCCCGATGTGCCTTTGCTATATCTCAAGATATGTGCTCCAGTGGTTTTTACGAAAATTTACTTTGAAAAAATATATATTGGGCTACATTGGGCTATATATATGTTAGAGCCCAAATGTAGCCCAATGTAGCCCAATGTAGCCCAATGTAGCCCAAAGATGGCCACCAGAGACAAAAAAAACAAATGTAGCCCAAATATCAGCCAGATGTAGCCCAACTATAGCCCAATGACAGAATGTCCCAGAGTGTTCTAAAGAACAACTAGAGCGCTAACAGTCTTACTTATGACAAAAGTATGGCACACCTGAAGTCATCTTGATTGGAATAAAGTGTTAACACTTAAAACATTTACTTTGCAAAGGAACAAAATGAGGGGGTTCGTTTTGCCATAGAAATTATGATTAGTGCTGAAGAAAGAAAAATTAGGGCACATTTTGAGTGACTTCTCAAATCCTCTTATATTTCATTAAAAAAAATTCTGATATGCAGTCTCCCAAGATGGCCACCAGAGACAAAAGAGCCCAAATGTAGCCCAAATATCAGCCAGATGTAGCCCAACTATAGCCCAATGACAGAATGTCCCAGAGTGTTCTAAAGAACAACTAGAACGCTAACAGTCTTACTTATGACAAAAGTATGGCACACCTGAAGTCATCTTGAATGGAATAAAGTGGTAACACTTAATACATTTAATTTGAAAAGGAACAAAATGAGGGGTTTCATTTTGCCATAGAAATGTTATATTACCTTCCGGCGATAGCCAGTAGGTATATATAGTTAGGATTGTTTTCCATAGGGAAATCGCAACATTCTATTGGGAATAACTTTGGCGCCGGTTGAGGAATCTTCCTGAAATTTTCCTTAACTTTGCCTTGCAGCGCCCCGCTCCTTCCCTGAAACTTTGGAGGGATTCGTCTAGCGGGGGCTGAGATAAAAGGGGGGTCCCAAAACGTGTTTTCCCCATGTTAATTTCCATAGGGCGGTTGGACTCACTTTTAGCCCGAACGGCTGAATGGTTTTCCACCAAACTTGGCAAAATTGTAGGGACTGGTAGCCCGATGTGCCTTTGCTATGTCTCAAGATATGTGCTCCAGTGGTTTTTACGAAAATTAACTTTGAAAAAATATATATTGGGCTACATTGGACTATATATATGTTAGAGCCCAAATGTAGCCCAATGTAGCCCAATGTAGCCCAAAGATGGCCACCAGAGACAAAAAAAACAAATGTAGCCCAAATATCAGCCAGATGTAGCCCAACTATAGCCCAATGACAGAATGTCCCAGAGTGTTCTAAAGAACAACTAGAGCGCTAACAGTCTTACTTATGACAAAAGTATGGCACACCTGAAGTCATCTTGATTGGAATAAAGTGTTAACACTTAAAACATTTAATTTGCAAAGGAACAAAATGAGGGGGTTCATTTTGCCTTAGAAATTATGATTAGTGCTGAAGAAAGAAAAATTAGGGCACATTTTGAGTGACTTCTCAAATCCTCTTATATTTCATTAAAAAAATTCTGATATGCAGTCTCCCAAGATGGCCACCAGAGACAAAAGAGCCCAAATGTAGCCCAAATATCAGCCAGATGTAGCCCAACTATAGCCCAATGACAGAATGTCCCAGAGTGTTCTAAAGAACAACTAGAACGCTAACAGTCTTACTTATGACAAAAGTATGGCACACCTGAAGTCATCTTGATTGGAATAAAGTGGTAACACTTAATACATTTAATTTGAAAAGGAACAAAATGAGGGGTTTCATTTTGCCATAGAAATGTTATATTACCTACTGGCGATAGCCAGTAGGTATATATAGTTAGGATTGTTTTCCATAGGGAAATCGCAACATTCTATTGGGAATAACCTTGGCGCCGGTTGAGGAATCTTCCTGAAATTTTCCTTAACTTTGCCTCGCTGAGCTCCGCTCCTTCCCTGAAAGTTTGGGGGGGGATTCGTCAAGCGGGGGCCGAGATAAAAGGGGGGTCCCAAAACGTGTTTTCCCCATGCTAATTTCCATAGGGTGGTTGGACTCACTTTTAGCCCGAACGGCTGAATGATTTTCCACCAAACTTGGCAAAATTGTAGGGACTGGTAGCCCGATGTGCCTTTGCTATGTCTCAAGATATGTGCTCCAGTGGTTTTTACGAAAATTAACTTTGAAAAAATATATATTGGGCTACATTGGACTATATATATGTTAGAGCCCAAATGTAGCCCAATGTAGCCCAATGTAGCCCAATGTAGCCCAAAGATGGCCACCAGAGACAAAAAAAAAAACAAATGTAGCCCAAATATCAGCCAGATGTAGCCCAAGTATAGCCCAATGACAGAATGTCCCAGAGTGTTCTAAAGAACAACTAGAGCGCTAACAGTCTTACTTATGACAAAAGTATGGCACACCTGAAGTCATCTTGATTGGAATAAAGTGTTAACACTTAAAAATTTAATTTGCAAAGGAACAAAATGAGGGGGTTCATTTTGCCATAGAAATTATGATTAGTGCTGAAGAAAGAAAAATTAGGGCACATTTTGAGTGACTTCTCAAATCCTCTTATATTTCATTAAAAAAATTCTGATACGCAGTCTCCCAAGATGGCCACCAGAGACAAAAGAGCCCAAATGTAGCCCAAATATCAGCCAGATGTAGCCCAACTATAGCCCAATGACAGAATGTCCCAGAGTGTTCTAAAGAACAACTAGATTGCTAACAGTCTTACTTATGACAAAAGTATGGCACACCTGAAGTCATCTTGATTGGAATAAAGTGATAACACTTAATACATTTAATTTGAAAAGGAACAAAATGAGGGGTTTCATTTTGCCATATAAATTATATATATATATATATTCACTGAAAAAACCGTAGGTTACACACCAGTTATAGTTAGGAATTAGCATTTAAAAAACCTTTGAAATTCACTGAAAAAACCATAGGTTTCACACCAGTTATAGTTAGCTGGAAATTTTACTCGCATAAAACCATTGAAATTCCCACGTTATAGTTAGTTGGACTCACTATAACTTGCACGTCTGCAATGCACTGCTGATGACGTCACATATTACATCACTCATGCATATATTTAAATATTTAAACATTACTCGCTAATATATGTATTCACTAAGATACACTTAATAAGCCAGTTAACCAATCAATTTTTTTTTTTAAATTCACTGAAAAAACCATAGGTTTCAGGCCTTATATAGTTAGGAATTAGCATTTAAAAAACCTTTGAAATTCACTGGAAAAACCATAGGTTTCAGGCCTTATATAGTTAGGAATTAGCATTTAAAAAACCTTTGAAATTCACTGAAAAAACCATAGGTTTCAGGCCTTATATAGTTAGGAATTAGCATTTAAAAAAACCTTTGAAATTCACTGAAAAAACCATAGGTTTCAGGCCTTATATAGTTAGGAATTAGCATTTAAAAAAACCTTTGAAATTCACTGAAAAAACCATAGGTTTCAGGAGTTATATAGTTAGGAATTAGTTTTTAAAAAACCTTTGAAATTCACTCAAAAAACTATAAGTTTTAGTGGTGTTATAGTTAGCTGGACATTTTACTCATACAAAACCAATGAAATTGCTCCTATATAGTTAGTTGTACTAACTATATTTCGCGCACCCGCAATCCACTGCTGATGATGTCACATATTAGATCATTCATGACATGGTCAGTGACATCACTGATGACATCTCAAATGACATCACTGATGACATCACTGATGACATCATCCAGTGAATGTGGTTTGCTTCGTTATTTAAATATGCATTATATATATAGCAATTTACATTGAAGAATGAGTGGATATATATAAATAAATATTTGGATGGATGATTTAGTAGCAGTGTAATTGACTGTTTACTTGACCAATTTATAATGTCTCACTAAATATAGTGGATAGTGACTAAACTTTGTGAATATCAGTATCACTTTGTCAGTTGTTGTGTAAACTGATTCTACAGTTGGTTACTAGCTATGTGAAAGTCTATATTAGTTATTGATTAGTTAACTGAGTATTTGTATGGGAGTGTGAAAGTGTGTGTGGTTCGGTGGGGGGTGTGTGACTGTCCAAATATGTGTGAATAGTTGATTCAGTAGATATATGAAGTTAAAACTACATGTTCTAACAGTTTGGGTGAGGGAATCTCTTTATGGGTGTGGTGATGAGCAAATATATTTCTCAAAGGTACAGGTCCAACGAACTAGAAAAATAAAAGGCAGTGTATGCGTCAGTTGTTGTATATAAATAAGTATACATAAGACACAATGATTGTGTGAGTGACTGTATGGATAACTGTATACTTGTAATAATGATTTTATAATTCACTAAGTATGACTTACTATCTAAATGAATAGAAGAAGTGGTGTTTGTATAAGTGTTTTGCTAAGTAAATATGTAAGTATGATCCATTGTTTGCATAAGTGAGTAGGATGACTTCATATGTGAATAGGATGCGTGCTGTTGTTTAATGTCGATATAGATGTATAAGTATTTTTGATAGTGTTCTATTGTTCATTGACAGCATGTATGAGTGAATCCATAGGTAAGTGATTAGATGTGTGTATACGTCTATGAATCACTGAGTGGATTTTTAGATACTTGTATTGCTGTGACAATGGATTTAAATATGATACTCTGTATTTTACAAACAGTGATGAAAAATTGTAATAGTGTATGAAAAGGTGTATGTGATTGTCACGTGGATGATGTCATCAGTGATGTCATCAGTGATGTCATTTGAGATGTCATCAGTGATGTCACTGACCATGTCATGAATGATCTAATATGTGACATCATCAGCAGTGGATTGCGGGTGCGCGAAATATAGTTAGTACAACTAACTATATAGGAGCAATTTCATTGGTTTTGTATGAGTAAAATGTCCAGCTAACTATAACACCACTAAAACTTATAGTTTTTTGAGTGAATTTCAAAGGTTTTTTAAAAATCTAATTCCTAACTATATAACTCCTGAAACCTATGGTATTTTCAGTGAATTTCAAAGGTTTTTTTAAATGCTAATTCCTAACTATATAAGGCCTGAAACCTATGGTTTTTTCAGTGAATTTCAAAGGTTTTTTTAAATGCTAATTCCTAACTATATAAGGCCTGAAACCTATGGTTTTTTCAGTGAATATATATATATATGGGATCTGTAGTCCTGCACCACACGCGGGATCTACACAGGTGTGGGAATTTAACCTTAGGGGCGGAGCTGTGCCTGCATCAGCAGGCGGTTAAAAGAGGGACTCACCTGCAGCATGACATCTCGCTGGTAGGACGCTGAGGAAGGCAGAATGGCTGCCGAAATGCATTCGCATTTGTGTCATTAAACCAGTGTCTCCACCTTTTCCTCCTGGGTCGCTGTTTTCTTTTCGTTTGGAAGGATCTGTGTTCATATATATATATATATATATATATATATATATATATATATATATATATATATATATATATATATATATATATATCTATGACTGTGATAGTGCCAGTACAGTTAAATCAGACTGACAATAGGAAAGGCATTTTTTGTTTTATTAATAAATAATGTTGCCACCATTTGACAATATGCAAGAAACATTTAAACAAGAAGGTTCACCCACTTTGGCTCTTTCATGGAATGTTTTGTGCTGGTTTACTAAGCAGAAACCAAGAAATGGGGGTGGGGGTAGTTTCCAACAGTACGAAGCGCTTGTGCAGCATGGGTTGGACGCACTCAGGTATTTGACACAGGTTGCTTGAGGGGGTTGGGCATTTGCTCAACTTTGAATACGATCAAAAACCACAGAAATACAATGAAATAAATAAAACTTAAAGGGATATTATAGTTAGGTACAGTAATAAAATCTTGACATATGTAACAAAAAAATCGGAAATTCACTGAAAAAACAAAGGTTACAGTGACATTATAGTTAGGTGTTGAAATGAGCTAAGAACAAATGTTTAAAACCCCCAAAAAACTGAAATTTGGAAGTTATAGTTTGGTGAACTAACTGTAACTTGCATTCTCAGTATGCACTGCATATGACTTCAGGTATAGCATCGCTCAGGACATGTTAAATGACATCACTGATGACATATTTTCACTTTAATTGAAACACTCACCAAACAAGTCACAAGACTCACAACTTACAATCAAAAGGAAAGGTTGACATGTATGCATTAATCAATGATAAGACACTTCCGCAAGGTGCAATGGACAACTGTCTGTTGTTTTGTAAAATACATTACACACCTTGCTGAGATGAGGGATTGGCATACAACTTTAGAGCCAACTTAAAATCATACTCCGAGTTAAAACATACAAACACAAAGAAAAACGGGGTATGAAACAATGATGACTGCACCTATCATCCAGTAGGGTTATACTCAATCCTATTATTAGGGTGCTGGTGATCTGAGGCTCAATACCCCTAAACCTCCTAAGATATGATATCCTACAAATTCTAAGCAAAACAATATGATCCATCACTCCAAAAAGTGTCCATCAAATGCAATATTTAGTGAAAAGAAGTTTTAAATCCATTGAGCAGGTCTTGTTTCATTTTTCTTTGTTTAATTTCTTCTTAAAATGACCGTAGCCAATGCATTCCGTCCCTACGGACTTCTTCAGGGCTACAAGTATGTGTTTATAACATACATTATATTTACAATAATATTTACAATTAAAATAATATACATCCAATTATTGTGATGACACCACACAAAAAGCAGAATGTGGTTAAACTAAGCAAATATATGTAATCTAAAAACTTCCATGTTATATGTAAATTCAAATGGTTAGAACAAATGTTTTGGTACAAGGTATAGTTATCTATAATTCTCCTTTTTCTATCTTACCTTACTTTACACTACTTTTCTATTTACTCTCTCCCCTTTTACTCCATACTCAGATTGTACAGGAGGTTGTTCTGAGAAGGAGAGACTATCTTCCTGCACTAACTTTGATGAATATAAAGAAAGGTTCTCTATATTACGCTTGGTAAGATTTTAACCTTATTCATAACCGAACACAACAATTCAAGATCAACAACACTCTTTCCAACCCAGTTCCAGTAAGGCTGGGCCTCCCACAAGGATCCTCACTCTTCCTGACATTGTTTAACTTGTTCATGGAGCCGTTCACCGAAATTCTTCAAGCGACTAACGTGCAATATCACATGTGGACTCAGCAACATCACTGGGAATAACTCTGGACAGCAATCTTAGCATGCAGAAACACGTCAGCAACGCTAAAAAGGGAGCAAACTTCCAGTTAAACATTCTAAGGAAGTTGAAACCATTCTTATCAGTCAAAGACTTCAAACAGGCTGTACAAGCGCTAGTTATCCCTCGTGTGGATTATGGTATTGTCTCTCTATGCGGCCTCCCAAAAACGACTACAGCCCCCTTTAGAGCATCAATAAACTCTGCAGCAAGACTCATCACCGGTTCGATAAGAAGTTCCCACATCTCCCCTGACCTAAAATCCCTGAATTGGCTCCCGTTCGAAGCAAGAATTCAGCTAAAAATTGCTTGCATGACACATAAGGCCTTACACCACATGGCACCCATTAATCTCGCACAGAAATTGACAATCTCTGGTGGCTCAAGGTCCTCTAGGGTTGAAGGTAACCTGCTTCTGAAACCTCAAAGATTCAATAAAAAAACAAACATATAAACAAACCTTCTCTGGGATGGCGCCTAGGATTTGGAATACTCTTCCCCCTGAAACCCGATTGAATTCTTCTTTCGTATCTTTCAAAAAGGAAGTAAAGCGATTCTCATGGCAAAATTCACTTGACCACTCTTCCCGGCCCTGAACCTTTTTCATCCGAGACTGGCTGTTTATGTTCTTGGAACAACTATGATCCCATGCTTTGGTATTTTTACGATTATTTCTGTGTGTTTCACTTTATTTATCCTATGCTTGTTCTCTATATAGTGTCTTGCTATTCGTTTTGTATAATCATCTTTGTTCATTGTAAAGCACTCTGATATCCGCAAGGATCTTGTTCGCGCTCTATAAAACCTTCAAAATAAAAATAAATAAGGGGAAGTAGAGGCCATGGACATGTTTGCCAGTAGTATGCTCAAATTGGAAACTCATTTTGGTGACAAAATCAACGTGTTGTTAGAACGCCACAGGTTTTTCTGTAGATCGCAGGGGAAACAAGAGACAGTAACTAATTACATTGCAGCCTTAAGGGGTCTAAGCAAATTGTGTGATTTTGGTAACCTCACAGATTCTCTCATCAGGGACCAGCTAGTACGTTGCACGAACAACATGCACATACAGGAAAAACTGTGAGCTAAGAATCCCACCCTGAAGTAGGCAATTGCCATTGTTCAGTCAGTGGAACACACTTTCAAGTGCATCAAAGCGATGAAATCTTCAACGGATCTAGTAGCTAAGTACAGGAAAGTGAGGAGGAAGGTGAAATTTGCAAAGTCAAGGGAAAGGAAGGTTTGCATAACAAATCTAAACCAAATGGATGGAAACTTAGATGTTTCAGGTGTGGCAGCAGCAATCACTTAGCCAACATTTTTCAATGCCCAGCCAAAAGTGTGACATGTAAGAAGTGCAATAGAAAGGGGCATTTTGCCAAAGTGTTTAGAGAAGGTGACCTAAATAACAGAGAGGGTGGAGGTAAAGAAGTTGTCCTGTTCAAAGAAGTTAAATGTGTCACTCCCAATGAAAAGAAATATGTCTTCCAGGTAAAAGACATGATGGAAAGTATTAACTTAATCTATCCTAAATGCGATGTACTGCTCAATAGAAAGGCTGTGACTATGTATGCTGATTCCTGTTCACTGTTTACCCTATTGAACAATACTGATTTTGTGAGCATGGATAGGCAGAGGAGTATGACATTAAAGAAGGCAGACATCTCGCCTACAGGCTATACCAAAAAAACCTTTCCTCTTATTGGAACAAAAGAAATCCATATTGAGTTCAAGGGTAGGAGCACAGTGGGGAAGGTCTACATTGTGGAGATGGGTTCTAATCTATTGGGATGGCAACTTCAGAAAGAGTTAGGTATAATTCTTCATACTAATAACCAAGATCTGGTGCTTTTAACAGATGACATCCAATTTGGGACCAGTATATGTGAGGAGTTCCCGAAATTATTTTCTGGAAAAATAGGCTTCGCTCATGATTTTTGCTGGTTTAAATATCCTTGCTGCTTGCACCCTGATCTTCACTGGTAAGAGAACAATGCACCATATGACCCCCGCCATGCACTGCCACTCTTCACTCCAGGGCATATTGTACGCCTATTATAATAACAGACTTGTGTAATCAAAGAAATTTTGCATGTTCATGACTGCAGACCCTTTACTAGCTAATGTAATTTTTTTTAAGGATGTAAGGATTTATGGAGAAATGTGAATAAGAATACTGTGGGTGATATCCTCATTGGTGTCATCAAATATGTTATTTGACATGTTATGAGTTGTTGAGAAAGGCAGGAGTCGAATCGCACCCAGTGGTGCTTGAATAAAGACGTTATCATCATCTTTGTTTGCCCGCAAATTTGCCTTGCATGGAAAAGTAGGAATATAAGACGATATGGATTTAAATCATGGGACCTGCACCCATGGCGAGGCAATGGGGCTATTTGGTTGAAGTAGCTGTGCACGCAGGGTTATTGTGCAATATATATATATATATCCTTTTTTACACTGAAAAAAAACATAGGAGACAGGGACATTATAGTTTGGCTCAAATTTCACTCGTACAAAACAATTGAAATTCTGCAGTTAGTTATAGTTACCTGAGATAACTATAACTTAGACCCCTGCAATGCACTGCTTATGACCTCACATATTACATCACTCATGACATGGTCAGTGACTTAACTGATGATATCAACGAAGACATCTCAAATGACCTCACTGATGACATAAATGTTCCGAAAATGTTTTTGAGACTTAGTGCCCGATGAATCAAACCAAAAGCCGGTCGCAAACAGGCAGATTTTCAGGATCTGCCCCCTTGCGACCGGTATTTTTGCATTTGGGATGCATCATCCCAAATGCAAAAATAGCAACTTAAGGAATCGCTAAAATTGCGATTGCTTTAAGGAATCGCAAATAGCGATTCCTTAAATGCAATGCATTAAACAAAAAGTTACCATCAAACTAAAGTTGATGGTAATTTGCGATTGCTTTAAAAAATGCACTAAAATGCAATTTTCAAAGTCACATTTTACAAACACACATGAGGTATGTGTGTGCACAACATGTGGAAAAAGGGGAATTTCAAGATTGCAACAGGGTATCCTTTTGGAACCCTTGCACCCTTAAAAGTGCATGCGCAATTTGCGAGTACCTATGGAGTACTCGCAAATTGCGTATGCAATTCCCTTTGATTAGAGCAATGGGAATCAAATACTAATTAAACTCACAATTTGTGAGTCGCAATTACAGAATTTTAAGGACTCGCGTTTTTTTTGCGATTCCTACATGAATTGCATTTTGCGATTTCTAAATAGCGAATCGGTAAAATTAACTATTTAGAAATCGTAAAATGCGGGCTTGATGCATGTGCCCCTTAAAGATGTAAACTAAGCTTCTGCATCAGTTAAATTGTTTCTGTGCTACTGAGTGACACTATTTCTATCAATGCCATCTGAGTTGCTGTGTGACTGTCTGAATCTGTGTGTGAGTGGCTGCATGTGTGTGTGAATGCCTGTATGGGTGAGTGAGTGGCTGTATTGGTGAGTGAGTGGGTATGTGAGTGGCTGTATGGGTGAGTGAGTGGGTGTGTGAGTAGCTGTATGGGTGAGTGAGTGGCTGTATTGGTGAGTGAGTGGGTGTGTGAGTGGCTGTATGGGTGGGCGAATGGCTGTCTAGGTGGCTGGATGGGTGAGTTAGTGGGTGGGTGCATGAGAGGTGTATGGGTGAATGTGTGTTTGTGTGAGTGGCTGTATGGGTGGGTGAGTGGGTCTATGGGTGTGTGAGTGGCTCTATGGGTCTGTGAGTGTACTTGTGAGTAGAAGTACAGAGCTGTAAGTCAGTGTCTGAGTGGCTACATGGATGTGTGAGTGCCTCTAGGGGTCTGTGAGGTGGTGTAGGAGTGGCCATGTGGGTGTGTGAGTGGCTGTATGGGTTTGTGAGTGGGTTTGTGAGTGACTCTATAGGTGTGTGAATGCCTGTGTGGGTCTTTGAGTGGGTGTGTTAGTGGCTGTATGGATGTGTGAGTGGCTATACGGGTCTGTGAGTCGGTGTTACAGGGGCTGAATGGGATAGTCAGTAGCTCTGTGAGTGACTGGGTCAGAACAGAGCCTCACCTACTCCTTTAATGAACAAAAGTCCACAGTTTTGCAGAAAAAGTCTACCCAATGGGAGTATTTTCTACTGGTTAATTAGTAAGTGCTACCTATTTGGGTAAATGTCTAGTGCGTATTCTACACTACGGCTACCTAATGGACCAGAAGGACATGTCTCCAGAGACTGTGTGTGGGTTTTGGCAAACTGATTGTTCCTTGTGCGTCTTCATCCAGAACTATGTGATAGCATGAATCCTCCATAGAGAGGACAACAAGACTACTAAGAGGTTAATCTTCACCAAACAAGGGTACTTTCTCTTAACTATATGAAGCAAATGCTTTGTTTGATGGAGATGGCCTCATTTTTTTCGGCATCAAGAACGTATGACCAAAATCCACGGGAAATGCGCTGGAGGACCTTTTGGTAAGCTGCCTATCATTCAGACAGAAAAACGGGAAGACCACTGCATACTACTAAGGTGAATGGGGTGGGGAAAGGCCAAACGGGTGGAGCTTCAGGTGATTTTGCACATTTAAAGGGAGAACCACAGACTCTGCTCTCACCAGGAGAGGCCAAGAGAGAACCCACTCTTCACAGTCACTACAGACACCAATAGATCAAGGATGCATTCACTTTCACCAAGGATTTAAAATCATTTTTTAATTTGGATCTGCAGAGAAAACACTTGCTTTGCCTTTGAGAAGCCCAAGAAGATAGGATTATTTGTCCTGTACAGAAGTGAAGCTTCAATTGGGGCACCTCCTATGCTTACATTTGTAAGTGCTTCCCGTTGTGGTGTAAATTCTGTGAAATGAGTATCAGGATCCGTTCACCCATGCAGAACTTGATGGGGGAGGGGGGCCATGCACCATCCCCATTTCCAGGCTCATTTCGGCCCCAGGGACCCCATCATCCGGCAAATTATTGGAAGCGGAGGGGAGCCATGCGAGTAGTACTTATATATATATTGGTGTTTGCTACGTGCCATTAAAAAATATATATATATATATATATTTATATGTGTGTGTGTGTGTGTATATATATATATATATATATATATATATATATATATATACTACTTCGTTCCGCAAAGTTACCCAGCCTCTAAATGGCGGTGGTCTACGGCGGGGAAGCAAGCCCCCTTAAATCCAATCCTAAATTATTTTAGTAGTCAGCCCCCTATAAAGGCAACTATAAAAAAAAGCAATAGTCCAAATGTATAAATGGTAGCAAGCCTTTACTTCAACCACTTACAAGCCCAAAGCGTTTTGGAGAAAGTGTCTCCTTGCTCATATATTAATATATATATTGGTCTTTTTTTAAACCTCTACACTGGCTGAATTAAAATGCAAATAAAAAAATAACGTTACACTTACGGAGCTGTGCTGCTTGAATTCTTTAGTACCGGCGTCCATTAAAGAGAAGAGACGGGCGCCTGGGGCCTGACTCTGAGATAGATATATATCAAGGATCACATCATAACAAGGTTAAAACACTCAACAATCCTATGGCTAATTTGGGTTGGCATAGGAACCACAACCAAAGATGGCTAGCAACAGTGGTTCACTTTCCCTTACGCCTCAACCAAGATCAATCAGACATCTTTTTAAAGTCAAAAGTCAGTGTCTTGCGACCTGCCAATAAATAAGAAACGCAACCTGGGCTCTGTAACCCAACTAAACAAATGCCTATCAACAATGGTGTCTAGCAGATGCTTAAAAACTACTAAGGAGAAAATGGACATACATTTGTCTCCTACCCAACAGAAAAGTTTTAGGATAAAACTCTTGCCAAATGGCATCTCCAGTGCCGGCCGGTATCACTGCACCAGATTTCAACAATGATAAGTTTTGTCCTCTGAATGATGAATAACTGTACAGCATATAGTATATTATTAATGAAAATTAGATTAATTGAAATCCCGTCCTCGGTGTATGTTTGTTAGAATGGAGATAGGCATCTAAAAGTTATGTAGTATTGTGGGTTTGAATTGATTTTTGTGAGTAGTGCTTTTGTATCAGTATAATGTATAACATAATAATGAATCACATTGTATGGAATTGATTTGTATATATATATTTTTTTTTCAGCCCTGATGAAGTCCGAAACGCATAGGCTGAAAAGATTTGATGAAATTATATGATGATTTTTCTTTAATAAATTTGGAACAAAAATTAATTGGAACTGAAAAAATGGCCTGTGGACTGGACTTTCTTTGAGAAATTCAATAATTGATTGATAACATTGAAAGAATGGTAGACGCTCCTTTCCTATTGGTATTGTTTCATTGAGGATTGTGACCCGTGAGCAGCGGGCCACGGGGAGGTGAGCATTGCTATTTGAATTGAGAACAATATTATCCAAGAACAACGACTTGTGCTCACATGTGTCAAGCCTTCACTGCCCTGGGTTCAGTGAATGATTGTTAATTAAGGGCAGTGCAGCACAGTTGAGGTGATTTAAAAAAACAATCAAGTATCAGTACAAGTTATTGGAAGAAATCCCAGGATGGAGGATGATCGGGAAAAATTGGCATCTGAATTGTTGGCACAAAGTAAAAGGACAACTACTGAAAGCAGAAAAGATCCTTCTAACAGCAGTTTAAAGTCCACATTTTTTAAACAACTTGCTAATTTCTTTGCTAATAAAATAAAGGACATTCAGACATCATTTTCGCTGTCAGGCTCACATAGCAATTCTGACCTTATTCCCTGTGTCCCTTTCTCTACATACATTATTGGAACTTTTAGCCAAACTGAAATCGGGGTCACCTTCGGACCCCTGCTCTGCAAAGTTCCTGGCCAAGATAACGCATGTCATCAATCCCATTATCAATCCGGTTCTTAATCACTCTCCTAACACTGGCATTGTTCCTAGTACTTGGAAAAAGGCTCTCATCCTCCCATTATTGAAAAAACCTAACCTTGATCCCCTTACCCACTCCAATTACTGACCAATTTCGCTGCTTCCGGCCTTGGCCAAAGTTGTAGAAAAGTATGTCCATTCCTCCCTTTCTAATTTTCTTGAGGCTCATGATATTCTCCATCATACCCAGTCCGGGTTTTGCTCGTGTTAGACCTGTCTGCTCCTGTGAGTCCTCTCACAATTATGATTTATTTTGTCCCCTTTGGCCTCTTAGTGTTACTAGTTATTTTTTTATGTCCACCAGGATTCTTTTTTAGTATGGCAGGGGGCTAGGTGTTCCTTGACTAGGCCGGTCTTCTTTCCTCTGAGGCCTAGTCCATATCCTGAAAATTTAGGGACGCCTGGAAACCTAAAATGGTGTCCAGCAACTGCCATAACTGCCACCTTAGGAGAACAGCTCCATTGGGTTCTATGGAGAACGTTCTGGAACCTGCCAGCACCTTCCTAAGGTCCAGATCCAGCCTATAAATAGCCAAGTCCAGGGCGGCCATTTTGTAGTAGTAGTACGCACTGACCAGGGTGTGTGGTAGTAACTGACCAGGAGGGAGGCAATTCATAGGAGGAGGACAGCGCTCTGCAGTGATAGATCGTTCTGTGGGCCGGCTAAACCCTTGTACTGACGCTGCCCCTCTTGGACTGACCGAACCCTGACCAGGTAGCTCCGTTTCTACTATCGGAGCCCAACTCCACACCTACTACCTCAGGACTGGTGACTGAGAAAGTGACCAAAGGTCTGCCAGTAACCCAGAACTTCCGAATTGCCCACACCGCGCTAAGTGTGGAAGCGGCACAGAACTTATTGTAAACAGGACAGGTGCGTCTGGGCAATACTCACCGCCAGAAGAATTCAAGGTATCGCGGCATTCCAGCAAGAGTGTGGTTCCCAGTCGCATTGGATCGGAGTCCGACAGCTGTCACATCGGAGGCACGGCCCAGCGGAGATTTCTGGAGCTGAAGAGGGAGGTCTGAAGTGACTTCGCGGAAGGCGGGGTGACGGAGGACGAGGCCGTGCAGAGACGACGCGCTGAAGCAAGGAGCCTGCAGCGACGTTGGAAGTGGGTGAGCCAGAGCTACGGAGGCCGGGCGGAGGCGGAGCCAGCCTGGAAGCGATCGTGGTGAGGGGTTCATCTGCCGCCGCCGCCGCGCCTGTGGAGCACCGCGAGTGACAGGAGAAACGGCCCAAGCCAAGTGCCGTGGAGCGTCTCAACTCCGGTGGAGGAATAAGGGAGCGACGCTCGTCAGGAGTTCCGGCAGTGAGAGACCGCAACAGCTGAAGTAAGCTGGCGGGTTACCTGAGTGTGGGAGGTGGAACATTAAGAGAGCGAGAGTGAGATCGTCGGACTGTGGGACAGCATTCGAACAGTCTATTAGCGGAACAACGATCCTTCAGTGCTAATGTATCCCTGAGGAGAGTGAAGAGGGAGGAGGTGCTAACCACACTCCCTGATACATAGACCGTGTATTGAGATACAGCTAGAGAGGGGCAAATCTAGAAGCCATTGAGCAGTAGCGGAAATAAACCCTCACTGTGTAAAGGTGGAATCTGGGGAGCAAGTACAATACTGTTCAGGGCAGAGCAAGTGTAAAGAAACCAGAATGTACAAATAATATGCTTGTCTTCTCTTAAACATAGTGTTGACTGCGACTCTGGTCAAGATCACTGTGGGGGCAAACTGCTGTTCAACTGTATCCTCGAGCTATCACTGAGTCCTAAGGGTAATGTACATGACAGGTGACAAACTGTCGTGCATAAATCTAATACTGTGACCTATTCAAACTGCACTATTTATGCGTTCAAGTGACACCGGTGATATTGTTGGTGATTGATTCCAAATGAAATGTAACAACCATTAATCTTCATTGAAATAAGGAAGCTAATGAATATTGTTAATTGATTGTGTAAACTCCTATTGAACTGAACGTTTATACTAACTTGATTCAAGGAGAGAGAAGAAGATACCTAGAGAATATTTTTTATAAAAGGTACTGGTATTTTTCTAAAACTGGTGTGGCGTCCTTTATTTTTAGTGGTAAGTCGCTGAGTTATTGTGAGTGGGTTCTGTAAGTACTACACAAAAGCCTTGGAGGTTAGCTGTTGCCCCTCTGTGCCAGGCTACCCTATGTAGTCTAGGATTCCCTAGGTCTAACAGCTCCAATATGAGTACGGAAACGGCACTGCTGGAGATCACTGAATCCATTAAGGAGGTTTTGGACAATGGAGGGAAGGCGATGCTGGTTTTGCTAGATTTGTCGGCAGCTTTCGATACCGTCCCTCACAGCCGTCTCCTTTTAAGACTCCAGGAGATTGGCTTGAGAGGGACGGTATTCAGTTGGTTTGCGTCTTTTCTATCTGACCGCCAACAATCAATCTGGGCCCCTCCACTTTCAGCCCCTATTCCACCTTTGGAGGTAGTAGTCCCTCAGGGGTCTATTCTAAGTCCTACTCTCTTTAATAGATATATGTCACCCTTGGCTGTGCTGGTGGAGTCTTATGGAGCCCAGATTGTGTCGTACGCCGATGATACGCAGCTGCTTTTTACCTGCGACAAGAATACTGACTTCAACTGCGTTAACATCAAAAGTTGCCTTGAGGCGGTTTTCGCGTGGTTCCATCTGAATCAACTAAAATGCAATTCTGACAAATCTGAGGTTCTCTTTTTCGGTTGCCCCCCGGATTTAAACTGGAAATCCTGGTGGCCAGCTGACATGTTTCCTCCCTCTGCCGCGACCCCCATGGCGAAAAATCTGGGTGTGAAAGTGGACAATGGATTGACTCTTAAACCCCAGATTCTTGGTGTAGTGGGACAATGTTTCGGCCTTTTAAAAACCCTTGAGAAATTTCTACCCTTTCTGTCACATGTTCATGGGCAGATCACGGCACAGGCCTTGATTGGATCACGTTTGGACTATGCTAACGTACTCTAACTAGGCCTCCCGGAGTATCTCCTTGCGCATCTACAATCTGTCCAAAACGCGGCCGCAAGAGCAATTTATGGCCTCAGTCGCAGGTCCAATACCTCTGCTCTTCTAAATATGCTTCATTGGCCTCCGGTGCGTAAACGCATTCTCTTTAAAACTCTTACTATGGCGTTCAAATCTCTTCACGGCACCGGCGCCTTTTACTTAAGGAAGAGAGTTCACTTCTACCATCCTTCCAGAGCCCTTTGGTCGTCCTCCCAAGTGTTGGCTACTGTTCCAAAAATCAAACGAGCCCGCATTTGGGGACGTCCCTACAGACTTTTGGCACCTCAATTTTGGAATAAATTGCCTCTGTCTCTCAGGAAGCTAGACAGTCTGCTCTCCTTTAGGAGGGAGCTCAAGACGTGTCTGTTTGGTCAGTAGTCTTCTGTGTTCTTCTCGGTTTTGACCCTGCAGATCTTATAGCGCCGGGACACTCTGCCCGAGTAGCTGAGCGCTTTATAAGACAACCATTAACATAACATAACAGCTGAATTGTGGGCACAAAGTAAAAAGACAACTACTGAAAGCAGAAAAGATCCTTCTAACAGCAGTTTAAAGTCCACATTTTTTAAACTTGAGAAATTTAACAAAAAGGAGTTATAAAATGGTGAGACGGGAGCACCTTGAAAAATTACATGGAACAGAAAAGAGTGCAGAGGAGATTAAGAATTCTCATCGTCCCCACATTCGATGATTTAGATGAGGACTTGCTTAAGGAATGGGAAGAAAACTTGCATTTGTCATCTTTTTGTATGATGCACATATTAATAAATAATGCTGAAAGAAAGGTAGAGAAATTGAAGATTCAGAAAGCCGAACTAAAGAAGGAGATGACTTTAATGGAATTAACAGACAAAAATTATGCTATTGTTGTAAACGTATCTAGGACCCTATTTAAATATTACCTATTTATGCCCTTATGTGGTTATAACTAATCATATCCTTATAAAGGCATAAGAATCATATCCATATTAAGTCATAGCCAATGCAGTCCAAATACGGCAAGGCTACTCCCATAGACTCCTAGAAAGCACAACGAGTTCTTAAACAAACCAAGCTTCCAGCAGCCCGGGAATTCCCCCTGCTTCTGTATTGATTTGTCCTAGAACTCCTGGAGTCCTAAAAGAACTGCGAGTTCTTTGTGACCTTCTATGCCCAACCTTACGTCAAACTCGGCACCTTCCAGGTATAAATATACCAGCATCTGCCCTAGCAAAACACATGGTGGTTTGGAGCAGATCAGCTATCTACTTGCCCGACGCCCTGCTGAGGCAAGTGCCGAAGGAAGCCGACCCTCCCATTGACGCACTGAGAGAGACGCTGTCTTTTCTCCTGCCGAGAAATCCAGCTCCAGTGTTTCCTGGTCACCCTTGCAGGTTGCTGGGAGATCGAGTCCTGAGAGAGAGATACAAGACCTCCTTCATTCTATAAACAAGGTACGGAGCTGATTAGACCCTTAGAGAATTCTTGATTCAGATTCTTGGCAAAAACTATCTTAACTTAAACTGCAGATCACTTACTCCTTCCTACGTACTAGACTTGGGTTAGGTACACTGGGGTAGGCGTATCTTAGAAGCACCAGTTGAGTACGTTTAGTCATGGTTTTATCTATGTATATATTTTATCTATTTTAAACACCGTATGGCTTAGAAACCATACCATGCTTTTACAGTATTATTTTATAATACTACTTTTACTGTACGCACTTTACTTTATAACAAGAATTGCAATTGTGGCAACTCACTTCTCTTGCATGAGAAAGAAGACTGTTCAATAAATAACCTCTTTTATTGAAAACGCCCGTCTCTCTATTTCTCTGCGCTTCTGGTGAAACGTAGTATGCACGATTGACTGAGTAAAATAGTTATCTATTGTTTCCGCGACTCTGGAGATATACTCCTTATTCTGGAGGGAGCAAAGTTGTCATGTTTATGGGGTTGTCAGAAACGAATCCCTTCTTGTCTATTCAGGAAAGTTAACACCTTCCTGTTTACTCGAGAAAGTTTCTAGTGACCTCTGAGCTAGCTGGCATTCATAATTAAGTCTAACATATTCAATAGAGACCTAGTCGACCTAAGTCCTACGTCTAAACTATTGTTTATGTTATTCCAATGCGCAGAGCCTATTGGGAATATAGGAACTACACTACATGGCACCCAACGTTTGGTAAGGCTATAATTTAACGCTAGATACTAGAGTAACTCAGTTGTGCTTTTCACACAGACCCCTTTTTTCTCGTAAATACTCCAATAGATGTCTGGAGTGGGTGAAAGGTTAATATCCGCCAAAACGTAGTAGGAAGAGATTCCTATGTATTAGTTTTTTGGTTTAGACAACGTTGAAGGATACAGTGTTCCAAAATATTGTGCACCTAATCTTTGTTTTTCTTGAAACTTGCTTTGCAAACCTTTCTGTCAGCAGAATGTCGGAAGATGAAGAGAAAAGAGAAAGAGAAGCGTTAGCAGCTCAACTTTTAGCGGAGGACACAAGTCTCCGGCAGGATGACCCGGATGCTATAATCATCCCAGTCAATGTAAGGAAGAGTGTAACTTACAAACTTATAAATAATGGAGTATCACCAAGAGGTGGTACAGTCATATTTGTGGTAGAGGCCCATGAATATAGGCAGACAGAGGTATTCTATTCCTGGATAGATTTTCCAGCAGCACATGCTGTGACACATGAGTTCCACTACTACAAAATAGAGGAATCTCCAACAGAATACGTTCCTTTCGAGGACATTGAAATTCCACTAACGTACCAAGAGCACCAGCTCTGGTTTAATGGCGCCCTAAAACATCAAAATCACTTCACCAGGCTCGGTCCACTAGGTAGACCAGGAGCCACATGGCCGGTTCTAGCCGGCTATACACCACATCCTGACATTGAAAAAATGTCAAGCGGAGAACTTTTAGTTCAGCTAAAACAATTTATTAAAATACATAGACAATTGGTCCAATATGTCATGCGGACTTTAACAGTCCAACCAGCAATAAAAATTCCACAGCATACCCCTCACCAGGGGAACACAAATAAAATTACAACTCAGACTATACAATCACTCATTGGCAAATTACCCGCAAAACGGGAACAAATTCCGTTCTGGTTAGCTCAAAAAATTACTCAGATAGAGGCAGTATTTCCTGATACTACACCTCATGACAAACACAGAATTCTGACAATCTGTCTTCCAATGGGGATCGCACCACATGTGGAGGACTGTGACACTTGGGGAACAGTCTTTGCTTCAATATACACAAAAACACATGGTGTTCCGTCTATGGCAGTTATACCAGACGTATTAAGACAGATTCAAAATAAATATGGTCCAGAGCCTGCTTTACATCTAGGTATGAAATTACTGAAAGACTTTAAGCAAGTCTCGGCTATACTAATAGCCAACATAAAAGGAAAAGCAGCAATCCGCCAAAAATTAAAAGAAACAGATATATCAGAACAACCTTTTGAACTTGCCAGAATAATTGAAAAATCCTATGAAGAATTAGGTAGAGATAGTTTGGGTGGGAAACCACTAAAACCACAACTAACTGAAAATCCTGAAAAGAGCTTTATTAAGAATAATCTCATTACTCCAAAAAAGAAGTGGGAGGATAATAAACAAACTACTCCCAGAGAGCAACAGTTCCAGTCCAGAGGAAGGTCTCCCCAACGGAGAAATAGATCTCCAGAACGGGGGGACAGGTCTCCACAACGGGAGCCCTCTGAAAAAAGATACAACCTTAGAAATAGGGACAATTTAAGAAAACCTGACAGATATCAAGATAACGATACACGTCCCTCTCGATCTTTTCAGACTTCCTCACAGAAATCGGAAAGAAGAGGACGGTCAGAACAAAAAGAAGAGCGCGTCAAGTCCAAAGTCAAGGAACCTGCTCATCAAAGTAAAAAATTATAATTTCCCAAAAAGAAGGTAGCCAGTATTAAAATAAAACATGCCGAGGATTCTGAGGACACAACTCAAGAACAGAGAATGGGCCCAGACAATGCTAGACAGCGTAGCAGAAGTGACCATAGCTCGCAAGATACTGATGAATCTTCTGGAGACAGTGGACACGAATGAATATATTCAGGTGGAAACGCCAGACACCAGAGTTAGTGTGCCCCATAAATTATATGAAATAACATTACGTACAGAGGGGGACAAAACCAGGAAAATAAAAGGTCTCTTTTGCAAGAACCTATCTAAAGGCTATAATATCCTGCTAGCAGAGAAAGACTGGCCACCAGAGTTTGTCAAGGAGTGCCCACATGGCGAAGAAATGATTATGCCTGCCTTCTCAAATCACATTCCAATTCATAAAAAATACACATATGCTAGAAAATGGCCAGTGGTCCAAGCCCCTGCATTATACAAAAATCATGTAGGATGGGTTAAGGATTCTCCTCACCATAAAATTCAGGTAAAAATCAACCTACTGCACAGAGGCAGTATCCTGTTAAGCAAGAAGCTAAAAAACAAGTCAGGGAGATCTTAGATCAACTTGAATACCAGGGGGTGATTGAAACATGCACCTCACAAATGAACAATCCTTTGTTTCCTGTCTCCAAGCCAGACGATTCATATTGTCTAGTTTTGGACTACAGACACCTAAACTCCTGCTGCAAAACATTTGCAGTACAAAACACACACAGTGCAGCACTAATGAATAACATTGTGCGCAAAAAATATAAAACGACATTAGATATCTCAAATGGTTTCTTTTGTCAAAACACAGCACCGGAAAGCAGGTATTTGACCGCTTTCTCCAGTATGGGGGCACAAAGGCAATTCTGTCGTCTCCCACAGGAATTCAAGAACAGCCCAGGATTATTTTCAGCCAGGGTAACAGAATTACTACAAATGTATGATGATGAGGCATTATCTTATGTCGATGACATCTATCTTACAGACGATGACCTGGAGACACACTTGAAAAGAGTGAACACCATTATACTTGGGTTTACATCTGAAGGGTACAAATTCAACTTTAAAAAATTCCGAATTGCCCACCTCACTGTCCTATTTTTAGGATATGAATTATCAAGTAAAGGCAAAAGCCTAGCAGACAACTTCTTAGAGAAGTGTGCAGTACTCCAAGCTCCAAAAACGCTGAAAAACGTACAATCAATTCTAGGTTTCCTGAATTTCGGAAGAACTTACATTCTAAACTATGCAGAGATGGTTAAACCCCTCTGCGAATTAATAAAACCTGATTTCAAACCAATCAATTTGACTCAGAAACACACAAAATTTTTAAGATCAATACAAACAGACATGTTAACTAAAACAAAACTGCAAACACGCGCAAATGAACGCAACCTTGTAATCCGAGTCATCCCAGGAAGATGCGGATTTATGTACCTGGCCTCTAATGAGGGAGAAACGGTACCAATAGCTTATAAATCACACTTGTACACACAAGCTGAAATGAAATTCAGTTCTACTGAAAAACTTCTGACTGCGGTTCAAACTGCTGTAGCAAAAGAAAGAGCCCTAGCCCAAGGGAAGAGCATATCTGTTTTAACAGCAGTATCAGCCCTGAGTCAGTAACAAGACCAAGCATTCCGAATGCTAAAGCTTTAGATCCAAAATGAATTCAATGGGAAAATTCTCTTGCTGCAACAGACGTGATACACGCATTTGATCCCAAAATGAAAAAACTAGAACATCTAGAATACGAACATAAATGTCCTCTGTCAATTGAAATTCTGCCTCTCGAACAATACACCTGTGTAATCTATACGGACAGATTTGCACAACACTACGTTGTGGAAAAACAAGTTTACAATGCAGCATGCGCGATTGTTAAAGGTCGCTGGCGTTTAGGTAAATTCAGACCAATGGTCACTAAAACGGAATCACTCAGAAACTGTACAGCTCAGCGAGCTGAAATAAGATCTTTAAAGATGGCGCTTGAGAATGCCGATTGTGAATTCCCCACACTAATAGTGTGCGATTTGTAATATTGCGTCCAGTCTTACAACAAATTCATGCAGACCTGGAGTGAAAACGGTTACAAAGATGAGACAGGTGTCACAATAAAGCATAAAAAACTATGGGAACAAGTAGTTCTTTTACAGAAAAAACTACGAAAGACTCACGTGATACATACGCGTTCACGTTGCAGGGAATTCATTGGCTAACAGAGCCACAACGGCAGCTGTCCAACAGGCTTCCGTAGCTACAAAAAAGCGTTCTAAAAAACAAATAGATGGAGAAACCATGCTGGCAGTAAAAGCCTCATTAAAAGGCGACTATGCAGCATTTCCTCTCAACTATCCACTCGACAATACATACATAATTGATGCAAACTCCGTTCCTTTTGCTCGAATCCCTGGAGTGGGGGAGAGAGTAATTCCAAACACGAACCGGAGGGCTTACTTGATTCAAGAAGCACACATGGGAATGGGTCTGAGGCACCAAGAGTTCTTGAAATCTCTAATAGAATTACAATCACAATACTGGTGGCCGGGGATGAGCGTGCAATGGATTGTCAGGATTGCAACAGAGATCGCAGTTGTGAACCGGACCAGATACCAGCCCAGGCACCTCTATTAGACATCATTAGGCTATCTACACGCAGACATCCACACGGAAAAATGCGATCCCATAAATATTAAGACGAGATTCATTTAGATGAGGCCCCAGAGCTCGGCTGACGCCAGAACTGTTATAAAAGATTTGCGAGTCTTTATCGGCACATACGCAATTTGCATGCTACATTCTGACCAGTGACCTGCGATTAGCTCTCGAGCTTACAAGGAGGCCATGGCCAGCTTGGGCCTTGCATTGCGGTACTCTAGTCCATTCCATCCCAAGGGAAATGTGGTAGTGGAGAGAAAAAAATGTGACATAAAGCAATCTATAACAGCGAGGGTATTAGGTTCGGGTGATGGGTAGGTCAAACATCTAACAAGTGTCCAACGTAGTCTTAATAATCTGCCAAGACATTCTCTGGGGGAATCACCCCGTATGAACTTTTGTTTGGTACTAGAATGATAATGGAAGATCTCGATTGTCAGACTTCAGTGGTAGAACAAAAAACCTTTGATATCAAAGATCGTTTGGCTGTTTTACAGGACTTAAATGAAACAAGAAGAGGTCTAAGTAACACAAAGCTAAAATGTAAATGTAAATGTAAATGTAAATGTACAGGAATTTATATAGCGCAAATCACCAAGCGGTTTCTAAGCGCTTGCTTAGGGAACCCGTCCCAGTATTCCCCTGAGAGATAACCCCGGCAGGGTATCCGCAAGGTGAAAGCCAGGCATCCCGCCAACGGCCACTGAAGAAAAACCACCTGTCCCAGCAAGACCAGTCTGGATTCCAAAGATTGGGGATCTGGTCAGAGAAAAGATCACGGTGAAGAAGGAATTTGGGCCTTCTTACAGAAAAGCAGTACCTGTCTTATCTATCAGCGGAACAAGATCAGAAGTACTACCGCCCCTTGCTGGTAAAAAGGAGAACAGAGTTGTATCAATCGACCTGGTAAAACCCCAATCATGTGGCCAATAATAAGTAGTAGGCCCAGTGGACTCCCAAGAAGTAGCAGAAGACCAAACCTTGCTACAGTTCAAGAGGTTCAAACTGAGAGACTAATCACATTTGATAAACCTGCAGTGAATAAAAAAGGGCTATGTAACAAAGCCATAGAACTTGTGCCTCTTGAAACCCAAATTGAAACAGTTTGTCAAGAAACACCAATCTACAATGATGTAGCCTCTGACTACACAAATGCAAAGATTAATGAAAATCCGGAAGCAATTCCAACAATTGACAGAACTGCATCTGGCTACTTCATCAATTTTGATGACTTTTCTGAAGATCCAAGTGAACATGAAGAAACGCCAGCAACTAAAACTTTCAAAGGAAAAATGACTGAACTCTTTCATCAACTGAAAGAAACATATCTGATTTCACCATGGATTGAATTATGGATTGTGTTAGGTGTACTTTTCCTCCTACTATGGCTCATTTTGGTTTTAAGCTTGGGAAGCATGATTGAAGGAAAATACAGTACAATGGACACAGCAAGTCAGAACATCAATTTGGTCCTAAAGCCTCACAGATCTACTCACATTGAAAAAAGAGAACTATCTTCAGTAAACATCACAGCCATTCCTATACCTGGTGGTGTAGCATGGGACGCTACTGATTACGACATCTATGGCCCGGTTGAACTGTTGAGATATCTACATCAGTTCAAGGTTTCATTAAGTGACTTTGTATCACCTAGTACTTTCTCTGGTGATTGGGACTTTGAAAATATTAATAATATGATGTCAGATTTAGAAATGTCAGTAAAATTTACAGAACATGATTATTTAGAAGGCTCATCAAAGTATGAAGAAATGTATTGCTTTAATCATTATGGGCATCACCATTTGCATAAATCTGCTAATCCTAGAAATGTTTTTACTTATAATCAATGGGAACATTGTCCAACACCGCCAAAACGCAGCTCAAAAACATTTTATGAGAAATTCCCCTACTTCTCAGGGTTTAACATCACTGATCCAGAAACGTTGCATTTTAAAATATTAAATAAGACAGGAATGAAAAACATGTTGACTAACACTAAATTGATATATTCCACAACATTTTATGAAAAAATGTCTACATTTGGTTTTGAATTTTGGAAAAACAACATTGAAACAAAAACCATCTGGGGTACAAGAGAGTGGCAGGTACAAGGTCTAGAATCATTATTCAGAGCCTACATGATCCCAGAACAAATAATGTTCCTGAATGACACCATTCAACAAACAACCTGTCTTGGCCTAGCCAAGATAAAGGACTTAACCAAACCGTCTATACCAAAGCCCATACCTGATAGTAATAGCTCTACAGATGCGGAAATAGACGTATCCCATATTTTACAACAAAACAGAACTAATCCTGATTGGAGAAAATGGTTGATCGGGCCCACAGACACTAATAACTGTCAAGATAGATTCCTGAATAAAAGACAGGGGTTCAAACAGAACAGGCCAGACCCAAGATATTCCCAGAGACAACATCCAGGGATAATTACAACATACAGTGTAGGGAAACTATGCCTCGAATGGCTACAGAAATCCACACTGCCTGAAATTAAGCAACACTTGACTTTACTTAAAGAAGGTGCTGACTTGCGAGATTTCATATTGGGACCTCGCAAACAGCGTCAAAAATGTTTCATATACGCCGGCATATACGCTGCTTACAACGAAGCTTGGAAAGTAGCGCAAATTGAAACTGCAGAAAAAATACGAGAAATTGATCGTATTAATTTGGAAAAATCACTGTCTGCAGTGGACAATGGGTTAACGACTCTGTCCTCCAGAATTTATTCCCTGGACAGCAATGTATCATCTGCTATTGATATAATAGAACAGGATATGCTAATGTTACAACATGGCCAGTCCCAATTACGTTCTATTGTACAGTTAGGCTGGACGTTACAAAACCTCCATTCAGGCTACGTGCCATGGCGTCTGATCAACACAACGTCATTATTTTCTATCTTTAACCTTACTGATAAACAAATCTCTTTGGCACAAAAAGGAGCAGACTATACGGTGATGAGCGTTGAAAAACTAGAAAAATTGCCTTTGACAGTCTCCGAAAGACCCGTCATTGAATGGATAATACATGGCACAATCACAATTCCAATAACAACATTTCAGTTTCAATACTGCCAAAAGCATATACCAGCAGGCCAGTATGAAAGGTTGGGCAAAAGGCTACATCAAGTCGACCTGGAATCTACCTTATACTCATAAATGTTACAGTGGGGGAAAAAAAAGAGGTATTTGTTAGTGGTAATAACTGTAAAAATTCAATTCACTAAGCGGTACACTTCTGTATCGAGGAATTAACTGGCACGGAGCATGCGAAGGTTCATCAAATAACCTTTCATGCCACCTGCACGGCACCCCGGCTACACAGATAGAGCCTTTTTTCAGACAACTTTCCAACGGCAGTTACGTTATAATAAGTGATGCAGCTGTTGTGGCATGGTGCCAGGAAGGGCCTATCTAGTCAGTGTAACTTCCATGGTCACTTGCTGTATGCAAGTATCGTATCCAAACAGCACACCAGACAAGGAGGCAACGATATGGCCTTCTCTGAATATCTCTTCTATTCGAATTGATACTTTAAGCAGAATGAAATCCATTCTTTTACAAACAACTGTGCCTTTAATCTCGTCTAGAGAAACGTATGATCTGCAAGTTGCAAGGACATCGGCAGAGATACATGCATTATTATCAACAAATTGCCCGTGCATTTCGTAGAAATGTTAGGTCAAATTTTAAACATGTCTGATACCAGTGGCATCGCACATGTATTTAAGACAATTTTTTCGGGACTATTAGCACCCTTTGAAGCAGTCCTGAGCATCTTCCCGAATTTCGTGCACTCTGTGTTTGGCGGCCTGCCTCTCATCTTGGGACTCGTAGCAGGAATTTTATTTTTGTTCCTTCAGCTCCGATATGGCAAATCCAGCCACAAACAAAACTCAGGCTACCATGGAAGAAACGATCCTAGCGATGAGATTGGCCCGGCTAAGAGATCTGAATACTACCTGGTTTCTTTCATTCAGACCAATCTGGCAAGATTGCATCCTACCTGTTCTACGATGCCTGCTATGCGGAGAAGAATGTGTGTTGGACGTCTGTCTCACACTACCATCAGCAGTACCTTTGGATATCGATACTTTGCTTGGTTCGGTAATGGCTCATGCAACGTGTTGTCCCCAGCGGCTACCTATTCTGATGACTGCAAAAAACACAGTTGATGGACAGAATGTAGAACAATGTCATACATTCACCCCAGTACAAGGATCTGGGCCTAAATCCATCGTTTTTTTGCACTCCACACCACCCTGGGTTAGACAATGGCTATATGCAAATGAGCTCTGACCCTGTGCCTCATGGGAACAGTCCAGTCCGAACTACCAAGCCATGTCTTTCCCAGACCGGAATCAAGCATCCAAGGACCGGTTTCTGGCTATCAGCCTTCATCAGCCTGGATAGCTTGACTCCAGTGGTGTGGAGAGCCTGGGACTCAGGTCTGAGCATACCCAGCACACTCGGGGTGAAAATTGCAAAAAACACAGTTGATTGACAGAATGTAGAACAATGTCATACATTCACCCCAGTACAAGGATCTGGGCCTAAATCCATCGTTTTCTTGCACTCCACACCACCCTGGGTTAGACACTGGCTATATGCAAATCAGCTCTGACCCTGTGCCTCATGGGAACAGTTGATGGAGCGAGATAGAAAACAGAATTCTGTTTAAACTCGCAAAGTCACATTTCCCATAACATGAATAATAAAATTAATGATTTGTGATGTGTCGTGCTAATACAACCTAGATTAAACTTTACACATGGGGGGACTAACATGTGTGCTCATAAACGTGCATAAGTGTTGCATCTTTTGTTCGTGCAAAATAATAAAATAATTTGTCGTTTTCGTTTTTGTCATTACTAACTGCAGCAAACCTAAAAGAGGCATGTGCTTATTTTTGCTTTCCTTGTTTATGTGGTGTCATTTCCACTATTCTAGGTGCACATAAGGTTTCATGGATTTCATGAAGACTGGTAGATATAAAACGCTGCTTTAATTGTTGCAATTGCTAGATAACATTAGACTAATTGGGAGGGTTAATCATTTAGAAAACAAAGGGTGGTTACAGAATCAATATTATTTCTTACATTAATACTTTTCTTGTGTTTGTTTTATACTAGAAAGCATAAGTTGCCTGCTTTTGGGCCTAGTTTACTCGAGTTTGCTAAAAAGCTGAATTTCACTTCTGCAAAAGTCACGAGAAGCCCATTCTGAAAAAGTGTTCGTCAAAGCTGCATTCACTGAACGAATCTGACGTGTTGTCATCATTTTGTCGGATGTGGCCAAGGTCATAAACAGAAGGAAAAGAATAATTTTGTCAGTTCTAACTTGGCATCCGCGGAAGTGAAATGAACGCTACGAGAACATTGATTTACATTTGTTGCAAACCAAGGAAGTTCCTAGTCACGTTTGGAAAAGACAATGGTCCTTAAGAAATGTGACCTAATGGAAGTTTTGAAATGTGGGTGACATGTCACTTGTCACTCTCAACCAATGGGACTTCGTGGTTTTCTGAAAAACTTTCCTTTACTTAGATTAGTTAGCTTAGAAAGGTATAAAAAGTAATTCCCTTAAGGATGGGCTGGCTGCTGCTTTCTGACTTTCCGATGAGGGTGAAGTGCTGCTGTACTTTGCTTGGAGCATGTAAGAAACCTCAAAGAACTTTACTTTATTTTCCATTTATCTAGCTTAGCTAGGGACTTAGGCTTTAGAAATGCTTAACTTTTAAATACTTACTTAAACCTTGATTCACTTACTTAAACTGTATTTTTCTCATGATTCTTTTCAATTATGCTTACTTTAATGCTAATAAAATTGCATTTATAAAATCACAATTGAAATACCATAATTTAGTAAATAAAATCTTACTTTTGACAAACAAGCTGGTCTTGATTATTCAGAAGTGCAGGTTACTATTAGCTAGATCCCATCGCCAATGGTGGTCGTTTAAATAGTTAGGATTTGTTATAATGACAACATTCTTTCCGCAGATGTATAAAATTGTATATAGTTTGTAAATAAGGTGTATATAGATTTAATCTGACCACCTGATTCAGTAGGCCCAAATATGTCATGTTTATAAATGGGTCCATAAGATAATATAGAAACTTGTTTATACGTTATGAAGTTGGGTAGCGTTGTTTATGATATATTTTCTATAGGCCGCTGGATCAATTCTCTGGTAGCAGAAATTGATGGTTGCTAAGGGTAACCAAGGTAATATGTTGGTTGCTAAGGGTTACTAAGGTGCTATGGTATGGAAATAGGATCGATGTTTTAACACATGTTAAGTTTGTTTTTCGTGCTATCTGTAAGCTATACCGGTATAGATTGTGTGACAAGAAATTAGTCACGCAAGTCATCTGTTCTGTTTGTAGTGATATCGCCGAGTATCACAAGTGGTATCGCCGTGTACCACAAGTGTTGTCGCCGTGCAGCACAGTGTTAGGGCTAGGTGCGAATCTTGTATAGTGAGGATTGCCTAGGAAATTAGAGCAGCATGAGAATAGGGACAAAGCGCCTTCCATAAAACTCACTGTGATAAGAGTATTAAGTATATTCGAGCTTGAGTGAAGGGTAGAGTAATGTCGGTACATGAATACCTATAAACAGGTTAGAGTCCTGTAGGGGTACATGTTTTATATCTATAAACAGGTTAGAGTCCTGTACGGATAACGTCGTTATTTTGCTAACGGTACATGATTTCTATAAACAGGTGAGAGTCCTGTACGGATTTCATGTGTGTTTGAAATTAGGGAATTTTCCGTGCAAAAGTGCGAGTTTGATTTGTAATTTATGTTCAAGTGGAACTTTCGAACTGTCACTTCGCGGTGCGTTCAGAGGAAAACGAGTTCATAATTTTACGTGTTAGAAGGGTGGGGTAAGAGTTACTCTACTGACAATTGAGAATTATCCTTAGTGTGAATAGCGCCGACTATTCCGAAGTGTGGATACTTGAATGTATGAAAACTATCCTAAATAGTGAAACAAACAGATGAGTCCTTATTGTCATTGTTTAAGAATTAATTTACACTGAAAAGTGTTCTTAAAATGGCGCTGTGAAAAGATTTTGTGAAGGAGGGGTAAGCGCTAGGAGTGAGAAACGAGAAACCGCAGCTGCTGTGTACGTCACAGAGCCGCGCTGGGATTGGGTAACCTACGTCACAGACTGTACTCTGATTGGTTCTTGAGTTTCTGACGACCTGTAAGCTGATTGGTCCTTCAGAAAAACTCAATTTTTATTAGTTGAGCAGAAAAGTGACGTAGCTCAACTGTCATTGGCTTGTTGGTGTGTTTCGCGCACGGATTGGTTGCTTTGCGGAACATCCCGGAAATATTTTACGAACGATTTTGTGAATTAAATTTAACTCTTAAAAATGAGTTATCATTTTAAACATGTTGAGAAAAAGCCAACATTATTTCAGAAACTTAAAAATTTATTTTCACCTGACAAGAAAATTGAAACGCGGGGTGGTAAATTACTTCATAAGTATAAAACACCTGCTGCGTACATGGAAGGTGAATATGGATATCATACTGTTTTATGGTTTGATAGCTGGAAACGTTATACAAAGAATGATGGTGTTTTAACTTGGCCTGATGATGGTTCATTTAATGTAAAGGTCCTGAGAAATTTACGAGCGAAAATGAATGCTCTTATTCCAAAACCAAGACCAACTCAATTTGAAGCTTTAGTTGAGTGGGAAGATGAGATGTATCAGTTACAAAGAGAAGCTAGTGGAATTAAAAGACCTTCTAAATCTCCTGCTTGGAGAAGAGATACTCATGAAGACAGATTGCGAATGTGGAGGCAGGGAAACATGAGTGAAGGATTGTATTTAATTCAGGAAATGGTTATGGGTACTCCTGCTGGGAAATCTTTAGAAAGTGAATCTGAAGATGCAGTTATGGAAGAAATATACACTACAGCTAGAAAGAATCAGCCTCTGAGACCTCCTAGATCATGGTCTACTCCGGTGGTTTCTACAGAAACTTCACCGAGTGCACCTCCAATTAATGAAGCTCCAAAACTTTATCCAAATAATTGTGAAATTATTGAAACTCCTAGAAGATCAGAATTTGAGAATGTTCGAAATGAAGGTAGACATTTTTCAATGACTCCAAGAGCAAGGGAAGCTCCAAAAGATTATACAAGAGAGACGAGAAATGTTGAGGCTGTTGATTCTTCTGAATATTTAAGATCTAAGGAAGAATTAATTAGACGAATGACAAAAAGCATGGAAGCTGTAACAGTTCCAGTAACAATTGGTCCTGTTCAGCCTGTATTTGACCAAAGAGAATCAAACAAGACAGGATTGACTATTCCTTTAAATGCTGAAATTCAGAAAGTTGCTGAAAAATTTTACTCAGACATATCTGAAATAAACTCTTCGAGATCAAGAATGCCAGATTTAACCTTTAATGAGGAATTATCTCCAAAAACACCAATGGGTGCTATATCAGATGTAGGGAGTCCTGAAGTCAGGGTAACCACACCGAAACTTGATGTGGCTAAATTGAAAGCAAATATTGAAGAATTAATAATTGGAACTATTGGTCCTGATAGTTTAAATTATTATCGAGATGATGAACTACTGTTCATTTGTAAAAGTATTCAGTGGAAAACTAAGAATAAATATGATCAGTTAGAGGAACTAGCAACTGAACTTGAAATCGATGTGAGTAAACAAAAGAATTTTGCAAAGCATTACAGATTAGACTTTTCAGAAAATGATATTGAGAGTTTAAACTCAATGGGAAGAATATTACATATAAAAGATTTGATTGTTTATATCAAAAGACTGGGGGAACTCAATAAGTGGAGAGTAAAATGGACGAAAAAGAAGGAAGAGGAGAAATTGGAAAAATTGTCAAAACAATTTCCAATGAGAGAGATTGCAGGTGGAGGATATGTTCATGTCCCTTGGTCAAGACAGGACATACTACTATTCACAAACGACTTTCCAAAATTGAGGGAAAAACCAATAGAATGGTATAGACAAGTGGATAGGTTTATCAAAGTCTCAAAAGTTCTGTGGATTGATTTAGATGGATTTTTCGACATTGTCGTTCCATCAGATCTTTGGACAGAATGCAAAATATCAATAAGTTGGCCAAAAACAGAACCTGAACGAATCAAAGAAACAGGTGCTCCGAATCCTATTGTAATGGATTTTTATGAAAAGGTGATTGTTTGGATGAAAAACAAAATTCCACCCAAAGAAGTTGATTGGGTTAAAATAGAAAGGACAAATCAGGAAACAAAAGAATCAGTTCATTCATTTTATGAGAGATTACTGTTAATTTTTAAACAATACAGTGGCTATGAAAAGCTGGATGAAAAGGATATGAGTCATTTTGTCTATAGATTTGTTTATGGCCTGAAACCTGAAATTGCAGACATGATCAGGAATAGCATTGTAGGATGGCAATCACTTTCTGTGGATGACATTCTGAGAAAAGCTAAATATTGCAGTGATGAGTTGGAAGTGAGACAAAAGAAGCTCAAAGAGAAAGCCATGTGGGCTCAGGTAAAAGTAGCTGAGCAACAAATTGCCAGCATGGGTAACAAGAACACAAATTTTGTTCAAAATGGAAACGCGAACCAGATACAAGGAAAGTTTAAAGGTAATAATTTCACGAAGAAATTTAGCTCAAAGATTGAAGAGATGAAACAAAGATTACCTTGTTTTAATTGTGGCGAATTTGGACATTGGAGAGACGAGTGTCCTAAACCTCCTAAAAATTTAAAGAATCCCTTATTGAATCCACAGATGCAGAATGGTGTTGACCTGCAGCAACAGCTACAGATGCAACAGGGGTTAAACGAGTTAAACATTCAACGACAGTTGCAGCAACAGGTGAATAACCGTCAGGATCAATTACCACAACCACCATTTCCAAATTGTGGGGGGGTTCAAAAATATAATTCAAGTGTGGGATTTCAGGGAAATGAACAGGTGATAAAACCACAAAAACAGCAAAAGCAGCAAAGGGTACAAATGCAAAATGCTTCACAACAATTTTTGTTAACAGAAAGCCAAGACAGCGATTCTGATGATTATTGCTGACGGTGCCCGGGAGAGGAGGAAGAGTGTGTTGTTGGAGCCACTCTTGAGGTTGACCAGTCTGGTCCATTTGTAAACGGGAAAGTTAATGATGTAGACATCACTTTTCTAGTGGACACTGGTGCTACCCGTTCTACTGTTAGATCAGTGGAAATTGAAAACCTACCTCTCTCTGGGGATACCATCCAAGTTGTTGGAGTAAGCAATCAACAAATTAAAACTGATTTGACTGATCCAGTTCCAGTTGAAATTGGAAATTACAGAGACAAACACAGATTTGTGGTTTGTAAAAGTAGTCCAGTAAATTTATTGGGCAGAGATATTCTGTGTAAAATGAATTGCAGAATATATTGTTCTCCTGATGGAGTTGAGTTACAAACAATGGAGGAAGATGGTTTGTATAGAATGACAATGTTGCTAATGGAAACAGATGAATCAAAATTGTTCCCTGCATTTGAAAAGAAAGATTTACCTGAAGAGCTCAAAGAAACGGTGAAATCTGAAATATGGGATTTTACTGGGAATGAGATGGGTCTGATGAAAAATGTAGATCCAGTAAAAATTACATTGAAACAGGGAATAGAATTTCCTAACATTCCACAGTATAAAATGAAAGCAGAAACAATTGAAGGTGTTATGCCTATAATTGAAAAATTCATCAAACAAGGTGTATTAAAAGAAATGGAGAGTAGTCCTTGTAATTCACCAATTATGGGAGTCAAAAAGTCAAATGGAGCATTTAGGATCGTACAGGATTTGAGAAAGGTTAATCAAATCGTTGTTCCATGTTGCCCTGTGGTTCCAAATCCAGCAGTGATTCTGTACCAGATTCCACATGATGCTGAATGGTATACTGTCATTGATCTTTGCAATGCATTCTTTACTGTTCCTTTGCATCCAGACAGTTACGAAATTTTTGCTTTCAGATTCCAAGGTAGGACCCTCGGATGGTGTAGAATCCCTCAGGGCTATACAGAAAGTCCTTCAATATTTAATGAATTATTAAAAAGGTCTTTGGAAAACCTAGACTTACCTGGTAGGTCTACGTTGGTACAGTATATCGACGATCTGTTGATAGCTGCTAAGACAAGAGAAAATTGTGTGACAGATACAATAATACTGTTGAATCGCCTTGCAGAAGAGGGACATAAAGTGTCCCCAGCAAAATTACAATTTTGCAAACAAGAAGTAAAATACCTTGGTCACAGAAATGCAAAGGGAAAAAGACAAGTGACAGTTGAGAGAATAAAAATGATTCAAGCAATGCAACCTCCAAGAACACAGAGACAGGTCAGAATGTTCTTAGGAATGGTTGGATACTGTCGACAATGGATAAGTGGATTCTCAGTAATTGCGAAACCACTACAAAGACTGACAAAGTCTGATTTAAAAGATCCAATTATTCTCAACGAAGCTGAGATGGAATCTTTTGAGAACCTGAATAAGAGCTTATGCCAAGCTCCTGCTTTAGGTATGCCAAATTATGAGAAAGATTTTGAACTGTATTGCAGTGAGAGAGAAGGATGTGCATTGTCTGTGTTGATTCAGAGACATGGGAATTTAAAGAAACCTATTGCATACTTCTCTGCAGTTCTTGATCCTGTTGCAAAAGCATTACCAGGTTGTTTGAAAGCAGTTGCAGCTACAAGTATCAGTCTTGAGCAGAGTGAAGGAATTGTTATGGGATTTCCTGTGAAAGTTTTTGTGCCTCATTCAGTTGAAATATTGCTGACAAGAGGTAAAACTCAGCATTTGACAAGCAGCAGATTAACAAAGTATGAGAAAATCATACTAGGGGCAGATAATGTTTCGATTTCAAGATGTTTAAATCTGAATCCTTCTACATTACTACCTGATTCTGAGATTATTAATGACACTGAAATAGAACATGAATGTTTAGATGTTATGGAATTTTGCACTAAACCAAGACAAGACATCAAAGATAGACCTTTATCTGAATCAGATGTTGTCTACTTTGTAGATGGCTCCTGTCTGAGGACAGAAGGAGGTGTTCTAAAAGCATCATATTCTGTCTGTACAGTTGCAGATGTTGAAGAAGCTTCATGTCTTGAAGGAATTCGTTCAGCACAAGTGGCTGAATTGATTGCTTTGATCCGTGCATGTGAAATATCAAAAGATATAAGAGTTACCATCATTACTGATAGTCAGTATGGGTATGGAGTTGTGCATGATTATGGACAACTCTGGTCTCAGAGAGGCTATATGACATCAGCAGGGTCACCAATTAAAAATGCAGTTTTTATTAGAAGATTAATTGAAGCAATACAATTGCCGAAAGAAATCGCAATTGTCAAATGTGCAGCGCACACTAAAGGAGTGGATTATATCTCAAAAGGCAATGCCTATGCAGATGAAACAGCAAAATACTGTGCAAGAAAGGGTTGTGCATACAATCGGGAAAAGAGTAAAGAATCTGATTCAAATTCATTAATGCTAACAACAGTTGTAGAAACATGGCATGAAATTAGGGATTTACAAAATGAAGCAGATGATGAGGAAAAGGATCTGTGGTTAAGATCAGATTGTAGACCACGTGATGAAGATGGAGTGTGGGTTTACAAAGACGGCAGAGTAGTATTACCAAATTGCTTGATTGCTGACATGGCCAGATTATATCATGGTCCAGCTCATCTTGGAAGAGATTCTATGATCAGACTTTTTCGAGAGACTTGGTTCAATACTAAATTTAGAACAATTGCAGAATCTTTTTGTCAAAGGTGTTTATCATGCCAACAAATGAATCCAAACCGAAAATCAGTGGTGGGGACAGGAGTAATTGGTCGAGAGGGTGGTCCTTTTACCAGGTTACAGATGGATTTCATTGAAATGCCCTTACACAATTGCTTAAAATATGTTCTTGTAATTGTTTGTTTATTTTCAAGATGGGTAGAAGCATTTCCTACACGACATTGTGATTCAATTACAGTAGCAAAACTGCTGCTCAGAGAAATTATCCCAAGATACGGTTTTCCAGTCACTATTGAGAGTGATGGAGGAAGCCATTTTGATAATAAATTGATGAAGTTAATTTGTGAAGCTTTGAGCATTGAGCAGAAAATACACTGTGCATACAGACCAGAGGCATCTGGGGTAGTTGAACAAATTAATGGAACAATTAAAAACAGAATTGGAAAAATGTGTCTTGAAACAGGTGTAAAGTGGACAGATGCTCTTCCACTCGTTTTGATGTAATTAAGAAGTACACCAGATAAAAAGACTGGTTTGAGTCCTCATGAAATTTTAATGGGAAGAGTTATGAGGCAAGCTTTTGTACCTGTAGGTAAACTATTGAGCATAAATGACAGTGCTATTTTGGATTACTGTAAAAGGTTATCTGATATAGTGACTTCTGTGTCTAATCAGGTGGGAACTGAAGCACAATCAAATGAAAAGGTTTTGACACATGATCTGAGACCTGGTGATTGGGTCAGAACAAAAGTACATCGAAGAAGAAATTGTCTGGCTCCTAGGTGGCAGAAGCCTAGACAAATAATTTTGATCACTACTAATGCAGTAAAATGCAAAGGATTGAAACGTTGGATTCATCCTAGTCATACTATTCCAGTACCAACTCCTGAAAGTTCTGATGTTGAAAGTGATACTACAGATGATTCTGATTCTGAAATAGAAGGTGAAACAAATCCAGATTCTGAAGATCGACAAGAAGGTCGACATCTGGAACCTGTACCTGTGAATTGTAAACTAACTAGAAAAGACTTGGAAATTATTGAAATAGATTCTGAAGGTGAAGAGAATCTGTTAAAAGGAAAGAAAACTGAGGATTCAGTTAGTTCTGTTGAAAACAGAGAAGCGGAACAGAAAGAAGTTTCAGACCAGGAGAGTATCGAAAAGCAGAAGTCAAACTCTGAAGTAAGGAACAGAAATCCAAAACCTGGGAAGTTGGAGGTAATTGAAGAAGAAGACGAAGACGAATTACCAAGTACCAGTATTGGGAAACAAAGTGGTGTTCCTGAAGGAGTGAAACTACCGAATAGAGAAATTCCTGAGTCGATTGAAATTTCAGACTACGAAACTGAAGAAAGCGAAGTGGATGGTGAAAGTGAAAACAGAAAGAAAAGGGCTTGGAAGTCAGAATCAAATGCTTCTGAACCAAAGAAGAAATACGTGAGAAAAGCAGACTACTGGCCTGGTGGAAGATTGAGAGTTAGATTGATCAAGAAACCTAAAGAGCAAGTTGAAGAAATCAGTAGTCAAAAGAGTCCTGGAAAAGAAGTTGGAGTTGGAAGAAAAATCGAAGTAGTGTCGAGAAAAGGAAAAAGGATAATAAGGCCAAACCAGAAATACAAGTCTCCTGAGTGGACTTATTTAGTAATTCCACCAGTAATTGACATTTATGGTAGTAGTGAAGAAGACGAAATCGAAGAAATTAGTGACAATGATTGAAGTACAGAAAATATAAATTGGCAAAAGGCTGAAGAAAATTTGTTAGCTGACATAAGGTCGAAGAAAAACTGTTTAGTTGAAGAAAACTTATGTATGACATAAGGTCGAAGAAATCTTGTTTAGGGTTTTAAAAAAAAAAATGAAAAAAAAAAAAATTATTTTAAAAGGGGGGTATTTGTAGTTTGTTTCTTAGAAAATTTAAAATAAATTTTGTTTTTATTTTGAGAAAAAGCTAACCAGAAATGCCTTATGTTAAGGAGAGCACTTCAAAGTGTTCTGTTTTCAAGAGATGCTGTAAGATGACTCTGGTGTGTCTGCTCATTTTAATTCTGCTCTGGTTAGTTTTAGCTGTGATTATCCCTTTAGAGATGAACAGAGAATTACACAAAGTTAACACGACAAGTAAAGCTTCAGTTAGTCAAATTAAACATAGTGCATCTGCAAAAGTTATTAATCATCTACCTAGCATTCATCAAGATAAATCTATTAGTGATTTTTCAAGCAATACATTCACTAAACTTTTGAGTGAATATGTAAAGGTAATGGACGCAAAGGATTGTTATGTGTGCGTAAAGTTACCTGCTTCTGTTTCTGAGGGAGTAACATACAATATGCTTCCTCTTACATATGGTGTAACATGTAGTGTGTTAACTAGCCTATTTTACCAAACTGGACGCTTAGAATATTACTATTCAGATTTTGACGAGATTTTTGCGAATATAAAGATTGAGGGTGCTTTAAATAAGCATAAGAAGGCTAAACAGATGAGGGAATTTTTCCTTGTTACTAATGAACTCACTTATGAGTATGCTTACAAGAATAATTTAACATGTAAATTAAGTGCGGAGGGAAAGAAATTTTTGAACCTGGTTGAGGAAAGAAGAACAATTTATAAAAGAAATGAATTAGTCAAGCAGACTAAGTCCAAGTTCTGGCAGAAAGAAGACGAGAAGTTAAATGGCAAGATGCTTGAAAATGTTGCAATTCACATAGATAAACCAGTTAGTGGAAAGCTTTGCATTAGAAGAGATAATACACTTTTTGATAATTATTTTGTAGGTGCAAGTAACTGTGAAGATACTTATCAGATTTTGGGAGGTTGGGGATTCAAAGGTGGAAAAGATCCAATCTTTCCTGGGATTTATTTTGTTTGTGGTGACAAAGCCTACTACAACCTTCCAGACCACTGGTATGGAACTTGTTATGTGGGAGTTGTTTTTCCTAAAGTGTTTCATGTTGACAGAGATTCAGAAGGATTGTTCAAAATTCATAATTATGTAAATAGAGTCAAAAGAGAAACCTTCACAGAAGTTCTGGGAGATATTTTTCAAGCAGTAATACCTTTTGTTGGTATAACCCTAAATGCAGGGAGAATCAGAAAATTGTCCACGATTGTTGACAGATTATCAACAGACACAGCTGATGGATTCCAATTAGTGAATGTTGAAGTAATTGCAATCAGATCAATGGTGATTCAAGATCGCCTTGCTTTAGATATACTCCTAGCAAAAGAGGGAGGAGTCTGTGGCATATTGCATGTACAACATTGTTGCACATATATACCTGATGAAAGTAAGAACATTGAAATGTACATTAAGAATATTACACAAATGCATTCAGAGATAATTCCTTTAGAAGAAGATGATTTTACAGGGAAACTTTCAAAAAGATTCCAAGCAATTAAAAATTGGTTTCATAACATTGGTAGTTCAATTCTTGGCAAGATTTTGGCACCTTTGATTATAATAATATTCATCTTTATTTTGACGAAAATAGGTTGTTTGTTGCATAAGAGAAAGAAACAGTTGAAAGAAAAGAAAAGGATCTATAAACTTAGAAAGGAAGAAGAAAGGGAGATTGAATTACAGGAGTTACATAGAGAGCGTTATGCTAATTCCAAAGATTATGCAGAAACAGGTTTTTAGGATTACTGACTCAAATGAATTTGAATCTTTTTCTTAGAAGTTTAAATTACCAAATTTTGGGTGGTAGTGTGGTGATTTGTTAATCACCAGATGAGGGAGTTGATGGAGCGAGATAGAAAACAGAATTCTGTTTAAACTCGCAAAGTCACATTTCCCATAACATGAATAATAAAATTAATGATTTGTGATGTGTCGTGCTAATACAACCTAGATTAAACTTTACACATGGGGGGACTAACATGTGTGCTCATAAACGTGCATAAGTGTTGCATCTTTTGTTCGTGCAAAATAATAAAATAATTTGTCGTTTTCGTTTTTGTCATTACTAACTGCAGCAAACCTAAAAGAGGCATGTGCTTATTTTTGCTTTCCTTGTTTATGTGGTGTCATTTCCACTATTCTAGGTGCACATAAGGTTTCATGGATTTCATGAAGACTGGTAGATATAAAACGCTGCTTTAATTGTTGCAATTGCTAGATAACATTAGACTAATTGGGAGGGTTAATCATTTAGAAAACAAAGGGTGGTTACAGAATCAATATTATTTCTTACATTAATACTTTTCTTGTGTTTGTTTTATACTAGAAAGCATAAGTTGCCTGCTTTTGGGCCTAGTTTACTCGAGTTTGCTAAAAAGCTGAATTTCACTTCTGCAAAAGTCACGAGAAGCCCATTCTGAAAAAGTGTTCGTCAAAGCTGCATTCACTGAACGAATCTGACGTGTTGTCATCATTTTGTCGGATGTGGCCAAGGTCATAAACAGAAGGAAAAGAATAATTTTGTCAGTTCTAACTTGGCATCCGCGGAAGTGAAATGAACGCTACGAGAACATTGATTTACATTTGTTGCAAACCAAGGAAGTTCCTAGTCACGTTTGGAAAAGACAATGGTCCTTAAGAAATGTGACCTAATGGAAGTTTTGAAATGTGGGTGACATGTCACTTGTCACTCTCAACCAATGGGACTTCGTGGTTTTCTGAAAAACTTTCCTTTACTTAGATTAGTTAGCTTAGAAAGGTATAAAAAGTCATTCCCTTAGGGATGGGCTGGCTGCTGCTTTCTGACTTTCCGATGAGGGTGAAGTGCTGCTGTACTTTGCTTGGAGCACGTAAGAAACCTCAAAGAACTTTACTTTATTTTCCATTTATCTAGCTTAGCTAGGGACTTAGGCTTTAGAAATGCTTAACTTTTAAATACTTACTTAAACCTTGATTCACTTACTTAAACTGTATTTTTCTCATGATTCTTTTCAATTATGCTTACTTTAATGCTAATAAAATTGCATTTATAAAATCACAATTGAAATACCATAATTTAGTAAATAAAATCTTACTTTTGACAAACAAGCTGGTCTTGATTATTCAGAAGTGCAGGTTACTATTAGCTAGATCCCATCGCCAATGGTGGTCGTTTAAATAGTTAGGATTTGTTATAATGACAACATTCTTTCCGCAGATGTATAAAATTGTATATAGTTTGTAAATAAGGTGTATATAGATTTAATCTGACCACCTGATTCAGTAGGCCCAAATATGTCATGTTTATAAATGGGTCCATAAGATAATATAGAAACTTGTTTATAGGTTATGAAGTTGGGTAGCGTTGTTTATGATATATTTTCTATAGGCCGCTGGATCACAGTCCAGTCCGAACTACCAAGCCATGTCTTTCCCAGACCGGAATCAAGCATCCAAGGACCGGTTTCTGGCTATCAGCCTTCATCAGCCTGGATAGCTTGACTCCAGTGGTGTGGAGAGCCTGGGACTCACGTCTGAGCATACCGAGCACACTCGGGGTGAAAATTGCAAAAAACACAGTTGATGGACAGAATGTAGAACAATGTCATACATTCACCCCAGTACAAGGACCTGGGGCTAAATCCATCGTTTCTTTGCACTCCACACCACCCTGGGTTAGACACTGGCTATATGCAAATCAGCTCTGGCCCTGTGCCTCATGGGAACAGTCCAGTCCGAACTACCAAGCCATGTCTTTCCCAGACCGGAATCAAGCATCCAAGGACCTGTTTCTGGCTATCAGCCTTCATCAGCCTGGATAGCTTGACTCCAGTGGTGTGGATAGCCTGGGACTCACGTCTGAGCATACCCAGCACACTCGGGGTGAAAATTGCAAAAAACACAGTTGATGGACAGAATGTAGAACAAAGTCATACATTCACCCCAGTACAAGGATCTGGGCCTAAATCCATTGTTTTTTTGCACTCCACACCACCCTGGGTTAGACACTGGCTATAAGCAAATCAGCCCTGACCCTGTGCCTCATGAGAACAGTCCAGTCCGAACTACCAAGCCATGTCTTTCCCAGACCGGAATCAAGCATCCAAGGACCGGTTTCTGGCTATCAGCCTTCATCAGCCTGCATAGCTTGACTCCAGTGGTGTGGAGAACCTGGGACACACGTCTGAGCATACCCAGCAGACTCGGGGTGAAAATTGCAAAAAACACAGTTGATGGACAGAATGTAGAATAAAGTCATACATTCACCACAGTACAAGGATCTGGGCCTAAATCCATCGTTTTTTTGCACTCCACACCACCCTGGGTTAGACACTGGCTATATGCAAATCAGCTCTGACCCTGTGCCTCATGGGAACAGTCCAGTCCGAACTACCAAGCCATGTCTTTCCCAGACCGGAATCAAGCATCCAAGCACAGGTTTCTGGCTATCAGCCTTCATCAGCCTGGATAGCTTGACTCCAGTGGTGAGGAGAGCCTGGGACTCACGTCTGAGTATACCCAGCACACTCGGGGTGAAAATTGCAAAAAACACAGTTGATGGACAGAATGTAGAACAATGTCATACATTCACCCCAGTACAAGGATCTGGGCCTAAATCCATCGTTTTCTTGCACTCCACACCACCCTGGGTTAGACACTGGCTATATGCAAATCAGCTCTGACCCTGTGCCTCATGGGAACAGTCCAGTCCGAACTACCAAGCCATGTCTTTCCCAGACCGGAATCAAGCATCCAAGGACCGGTTTCTGGCTATCAGCCTTCATCAGCCGGGATAGCTTGACTCCAGTGGTGTGGAGAGCCTGGGACTCACGTCTGAGCATACCCAGCACACTCGGGGTGAAAATTGCAAAAAACACAGTTGATGGACAGAATGTAGAACAATGTCATACATTCACCCCAGTACAAGACGGCTGTAATGCCAGAAACCGGTCCTGGGAAGCTTGATTCCGGTCCAGGGAAGACATGGCTTGGCAGTTCGGGCTGGACTGTTCCCATGAGGCACAGGGTCAGACTGATTTGCATATGGCCATGTCTGAACTGGGGTGGCGGAGTGAGCTAAAGAACGGTGATGGATTAAACCCAGATCAGTTGACTGGGGGTGAGTGTTTGTATTGTCAACGCTCCGTCCATCACCACCTTTGGTTTTTCTTTGTTCGCCCTAAGTTGGCAGGGTATGCTCAGACGTGAGTCCCTTGCTCACTTTGCCACTGGAGTCAAGCAAGCCCAGCTGAAGACGGCTGTAATGCCAGAAACCGGTCCTGGGAAGCTTGATTCCGGTCCAGGGAAGACATGGCTTGGCAGTTCGGGCTGGACTGTTCCCATGAGGCACAGGGTCAGACTGATTTGCATATGGCCATGTCTGAACTGGGGTGGCGGAGTGAGCTAAAGAATGGTGATGGATTAAACCCAGATCAGTTGACTGGGGGTTAGTGTTTGTATTGTCAACGCTCCGTCCATCACCACCGTTGGTTTTTCTTTGTTCGCCCTAAGTTGGCAGGGTATGCTCAGACGTGAGTCCCTTGCTCACTTTGCCACTGGAGTCAAGCAAGCCCAGCTGAAGACGGCTGTAATGCCAGAAACCAATCCTGGGAAGCTTGATTCCGGTCCAGGGAAGACATGGCTTGGCAGTTCGGGCTGGACTGTTCCCATGAGGCACAGGGTCAGACTGATTTGCATATGGCCATGTCTGAACTGGGGTGACGGAGTGAGCTAAAGAACGGTGATGGATTAAACCCAGATCAGTTGACTGGGGGTGAGTGTTTGTATTGTCAACGCTCCGTCCATCACCACCTTTGGTTTTTCTTTGTTCGACCTATTCTGATGACGGCATTCGTTGAGACCTCACCATTACGATTAGGTGACGGTGAGGTACGAGATGAAAGCGGCACACAGGTACAACCTTCTGTGACCATTGCTGATCTGAACACCGATGATGGCAATGCTTCTCATATATGCACTATTTCTACTATGTATATATTTTATCTATTTTAAACACCGTATGGCTTAGAAACCATACCAGAAACCATACCATGCTATCACCACTACCGCGGGGGGCAAGATGGTGGCCGTGTAGAACGGCTGTGAGTGATGGAGGTGGTGGAGATGAGCGTGTAACCCTGGTCTGATTGCGGATGCCGAAGGATACCATATCACGGCACATCACGGCATAGAAAACACGGCAATACAGCATGGAAATTCATCTATAGTGTGTTTGTAATACAAACAGTACCTTGGACATTTTTCACGAGGCTGGTGGCTGCTGGCGAGAGGACGGCGGGGAGCGTTGAGACCGGCTGATCATCTGCTCAGGGAACGACTAATGTTCCTGCCCATCACCTGCCGCGGGCCCATTGGACGCCTGCTTCGAGAGCTAACGCGAGCGGTGAGAGTTGCAAGGGGCAAAGTCTATGTGGAGCGAAGAGGGCAGGTGATTTCCGCATCAGCAGCAGCAAAGGGAGAAATCTATGCGGAGTGGAGGGGCGCGGAGCCACTAAATCCACAAAGCCAACGGGGAAGACACGAGCTCCCGACATCAAGGAAAAGTTGCCGTATTCGTGCGGTAAATAGAATTAAAAGCCCGAAGGGAGCCATGGCGCCAAAACCAAATACGGCCTCAAAAGCATCCGCGAAGAGGAAAGCAGCTGTTGAACCTGCAGCCGAGATTGAAGAAGGCGATAATCGTCAGGCGAGGCAGACAACGCCGGTAAGGAGACATCAACAGTCGAATAAAGCTAAGCCAGCAATTACCCCTATTATCGATATGTTAGCTAAAATGGGCAAAGAGAAAGACCTTAAAACTGGTGCAATGGCTGTGGAGAAGGGGCGGGAGAAAACGGCTGCCGCTGGGGCTGGGGGGGGGGTTATACCCCCTTTTTTCTCCGAAACAAACGCAGAATCTCCTGGTAGCTCAGCGGGGGCTAACGTAAAAATGACCAATGGCCAAGACTCAAACAGGGAGGCTATTGAAGATCAGGAGGGGGCTGGAGGAAACTTAGAAGATGTAATTTCGGGTGCAAATGAGGCAATGGAACAGAAAGCTGCAGTAGCTCAAGAGGGCACCTTGGACAATATGGTGAATATGGGGGACCACCCTGGTCAAGAAAAGCCAATTGATAAAGATAAGGACAACCCTCCAAGTGAATGCTTCTTCTCTGTCTCAGAAGGCGGTGAGTGGTCAGAGGATGACAGCTCAGTACAGGGAGGAAGTAATTTGGATACAGAAAGCGAGCCGGAATTTGGACCTGACCCTCATATATCTTCAGCTAGACCATCTGCTGGGATTAAAATCCAGGAGCTTAGCTGGGACCACTCTTCAGACTCTCCCTTACTTGGTAGTCCACATGGGGAGGCAGCACAGATGTCCCTTTTAGAGGTGATACACAAGGAGATCCTGGCTCATAGAGAAGAGACTCGCCAGGACAGCCGTAAGGCACAGGCGGCTGTCAGAAAAATGCAAGGAGCAGTAAGGAAGCTGTCTAAAGTGTGTGTCAACCTAGGCGATCGAGTATCAAACTTAGAGGAAAGAGTGGTCTCGACGGAGGCTGAGTCGGCGGCTGCCATTACTAAGGTTGATGCCCAAAGTGCCCAGATAACGGACATACAATGGAAGCTGGAGGACTTGGAGAACCGGCAAAGACGGAATAACCTTCGAGTCTTAGGGGTACAGGAGGGGGCGGAAGGGCTGGATGTAAGAGCTTTCATTATCAAACTCTTTGAGAAAGCCTTTGTGGATCTCCCTGGCTGGAACTGGGCTGACGAAATACAGCGAGCACATCGTACTCCGTTCAAACCAAAAAAACATACAAAGGAAACGGATAAGCCCAGAGCGATATTGATATTCTTGGGCAACTTTTTATTAAGACAATCAATATCGGAAAAAGCAAGACCAGACGCAAGGAAAACAGTTGGGGAGATTTCATTTTTTGTCAGGCCAGACTTTTGCCATATAACAGTCGAGAGACGCTGGAGATTGAGGCAGTGGATTCTTCCTTTTCAAGCCAAAAACATGCAGGCATACCTGATCAATCCGGCGCAACTAAAAATAATTAATGCTGGCAGAACATTGTATTTCACGTCAGAAGTGAAAGCTAAAGAATATCTGGATTCTCAAGGGGCTTGAGCATGAGCTTGATGAAATAATGTTGACTGGTATATTGATAACGCCCCGATAAGACGGACAACAGGTCAATAGGTTAAATACACTATCTCCCCTATCTCCTCTGTTTGGTATCACAGCTATATGAAGTGTGGTGTGTGGTTATCCTAAGGTATTTAGACACTAAGTAACGGTAGCTTATCATCCAGGGCCAGGTCTTTTGAATGGATTTGTGAAAATGTCATCTCCACCGCTTCAATCGGCTCTCCATCACGTGCACAGACCAGGTCTGAGCGCCTTATTCGAGTGGGCGTGTGGGTGGTGGGTGGTGGTGGAGGGGGTGGGGGGAGTATGGCGGGAAGGGAGGGGGTGGGTGGGGAGGGAGCAAAAATTGAAAAATGAGATGTTTCGGTATATGAAAGGTTTTTGTTTCAGTAAGAGAGCATTAGTTAATGTACCGAGATTCTGCCTGTTATACTATCAGGAAAGGCCTATACTAGATTATGGCACACATTAAAATCTGTTCCATCAATGTCGCTGGGTTAAATGATTGGAGGAAGCGTCAGAGAGTCGGTCACTTCGCGAGATATAACAACTTGGATATTCTCTGCTTGCAAGAGACACATTTGCCCTGGGCTAGTAGAAATCTATTATATATCAGGGGGTATGAGACACTGGCCTGTTCTTCACAAACCTCAATGGTCAGGGGGGTGGCTATCCTAGCCAAACAAAATCTAGGTGGGGCAAAGAGAGTGAAGGCAGATAGCTCAGGAAGATGGGCAATAGTAGAACTGACCCTTGGTTATACTTTGTGTACAGTCTACGGCTCAAATTATGATGATCCGGAAGTCTTCGTTATCCTAGAGGAAGAGCTGGTAGACTGGCCAACTCCTATTATAATGTGTGGGGATATGAATGTCTCTGTGGATTGGAATGGGGCAGCCAGTTATACAGGATCTAAGCCAAAAGTGTTCAGGGCGCTTACCTCACTTATGAGATCGCATGGACTCGAGGATGTGTGGAATGTGAAACATCCGACTGAATCGGGTTTTACATATTTTTCTTTCCCGCATCAAAAATACTCCAAACTGGACTATTTCCTTCTCTCATCAGATAAGCTTTGTAAAGTTAATATAACAAAACTGCCCAAATATATCTCTGACCACAATCCTCTGATTCTGACATGTGTGGCTGATAATGTAAAAAGGCGACAAACGAACTGGTCATTTGAAAGAAAGCTTCTCTCTGATGATAGGTTTGTGAGACATATAAAGCAATGGACAAAGGAATTCTATGAGATGAACAGGTATAGTGCCTCCCGCAATACAGTCTGGGATACATTTAAGGCATCTCTGAGGGGGGAGACAATAAACTGCTCAGCCAGATTGAGGAAGGAGGATAGGGAGAGGGTCGATACTCTGATCGGGAAACTGGGCTTAGCTGAAACACAACATATCAAAGAGATAGGGCAACGGATCGATGGGCAGGCAAGCTTAGATAGAATGAATGCCGTCAAAGCGGATCTCCAGGGGCTTGTGACACAGAAGGAGACCAGAGAATACCAGTCTTCAAGGGCGAATCGGTACGAGACGGGGGAACAAGCAGGAAGAGTGTTAGCACTGCGTATCAGGCAGAAGAGATCTAAAAATATGATTTCATGCATACAGGAAAATGGGATTGACTATACTGAACCGGAGGAGATTCTGAAAGTTTTTCAGACCTTCGACCAAAAATTATATGATGAAGAGGGTGGTGGGATAGCACAGACCCCAACTCTTATAGATGATGGCCCAAAAGTAGAGGAAAGGAGTAGGGAGATATTGGAATCTGACCTGACTTTAACGGAGGTAAAGACAGCGCTTCAGGAACTAGCTGCTGGTAAAGCAGCGGGACCTGACGGGATCCCCCTGGAGGTATATAAGTGTCTAGAGAAGGAAATCGTCCCAATTTTGCTGGATTTATTTAATGGTATAGTGTGCTCAGGGTTAATCCCTGAAACTTGGAAAGAGACAAACATCATCATATTTCACAAAAAAGGAAAACCCCAAAATAATCCAGGCTCTTATCGCCCGATCTCCCTTATCAATTCAGATACAAAATTATATTCTAAGGTCTGGGCGAAAAGGTTGGGAAGGATCATTGGCCGGTTGGTCTTCCCTTGGCAGCATGGGTTTGTGCCAGGTCGTGGCACCACAGATCATATAAGACGCGCTATAGCCCTGTTCGATGCCTATGCTGCCAGGGGTGAGGATATGGCCATGATCCTTCTAGATGCTGAGAAAGCATTCGACCGTGTGACATGGGAGTGCCTGTGGGGGATCTTGGTCGGAAGAGGGTTTGGGAAGAAGAGCCTGAAGGCAATTAAGGCTATGTATAGCTATCCGACTGCAAGGGTTATGGTCATGGGTCAAAGCTCGGACAAAATAATAATTAAAAGGGGTACCCGACAAGGCTGCCCCTGCTCCCCGATACTATTTTCATTGTATATAGATCCCTTGATCCAAAAAATTCTGATGTCTGAACAGATCATCCCGGTGAAACTTAATGGCTACACTACCAAAATCTTGGCATACACCGACGATCTGGCAATTATTACAACTGCCCCATAACAAGCAATGGTGGAGATATGTCAACTGGCTAAGGATTTTGGTGCACAGTCAGGATATCTTTTGAATGAGGAAAAAACACAGATCATTTGCACAAACAATATCATTAAATCAGATCAAAGATATGTGGATTCAGCAGTATACCTGGGGATAAGGGTGAATGCCAATATGAATAGGATCATTTCGGATAATTATCACCCATTGCTGGAGTCAATTGAGAAGGAGCTTAGGAGGATAGACGTGCTACACTTATCATTGATCGGTAGGGTAAATGTTATTAAAATGACTATGTTTCCTAAACTGCTTTACCTCTTCCATGCCATACCATTGCTGTTGGAAGAGGGGACAGTTAGGAAGATTGAAGGAACATTTATCCGATTCATTTGGCAGTATGGGAGAGTTAGAAGGTCGATGGCACGTTTGTCTTTACCACTCGAGAGGGGTGGCCTGGCAATGCCCAATATCAGGCTTTATCATTGGACATGTTTGTTAGTTCAAATGAATATACTGTTTAAACACGATGTTGGAATAGCAGAACCTCCGCTTGATCTTCAAACAATCCCCACTATCTATGAGCTTTTAGTGGGTAGAAAGGCAGTGGGATTGCTGATGTGTGAGGTTGAAAGGAGATTTTATAAGAGATTCAGATATAAGATTTTGATGGGTGCATGAGGAACTTGGAAGTTGGTCGGGAAATACTTAAACATTCCAAAAGTTCATGCTAATACTGATATATGGAAATCTAACACTTTTGCCCATTTAGGCCAAAACAGCATTAGTCGATTTTGGAGGGAGCAGGGAATTAAGTGTCTAGGTGATGTTGTATTGGGTGACTAGATGCTCGACTTTAACACATTGCAACATAAGTTTGGGCTCCCATCTAGCCAATGGTTACTATATGTACAACTGGCTCAAACAATTAGATCACTTAGGCCCAGGCTATCTCCTCTGGTGAGCTACTCAACAGTCGAATATCTGAAAAACGGAGGAAGCAAAATTAAAATTTGTTACAGTAATCTTCTGCAGGAGCTAGAGGATGACATGGAAAAGATCGAAACCACTCTAGCTCAAAAACTAGGTGACCCAGATGTGGACCTAGATCTAGCCATAGTATTAAATAAAAAGATCTTTCGCTCCTCAAACCTAAGGGCTCAGCATTATAAGACCCTTTTTAACTTGTATTTTACTCCATCAAAACTGTTTGCCTGGGGAGTGAGAGATAATGATAGATGCCCTAGGTGTAATACGGGTCCGGCAGATTTACTCCATATGTTTTATAACTGCCCGAGTTTGACACCAATTATTAAGGAGATACAGCTATTTTTGGAGGGGCTGCTAGAACAAAACATCGTTCTATCCCCTACGGTGGTCTTAGTGGGCATTGATGGGAAACTGAAGGCAGAAGGTGGTGCGGAAGCCCTTGTTTTTATCTCTGTGGCTATATTACGTCTATTCATTTCAGCTGGTTGGAAAGATTCTTATGCGCCCACCTTCCAACAATGGCTCTCAAGGCTCTTAGGAATGCATAACATTGAAGAATGCCTATATGATTTTAAGGGGAAGAAAAAACGTGAATTAGGTAGGAATATATGGGCCCCAGTTAGAAAATGGAGGGAATCTAGACACTGAAGATACAAGATGAAAAGTGTACAAGACTGTTTGGTCCTTATGTATACTCTTGTTTTTTGAAAAAAGAAAAAAAAAAGAAACCATACCATGCTTTTACAGTATTATTTTATAATACTCCTTTTACTGTACGCACTTTACTTTATAACAAGTATTGCAATTGTGGCAACTCACTTCTCTTGCATGAGAAAGAAGACTTCAATAAATAACCTCTTTTATTGAAAACGCCCGTCTCTCTATTTCTCTACGCTTCTGGTGAAACTAAGTATGCACGATTGACTGAGTATAATAGTTATCTATTGTTTCCGCGACTCTGGAGATATACTCCTTATTCTGGAGGAAGCAAAGTTGTCATGTTTATGAGGTTGTCAGAAACTAATCCCTTCTTGTCTATTCAGGAAAGTTAACACCTTCCTGTTTACTCGAGAAAGTTTCTAGTGACCTCTGAGCTAGCTGGCATTCATAATTAAGTCTAGCATATTCAATAGAGACCTAGTCGACCTAAGTCCTACGTCTAAACTATCGATTATGTTATTCCAATTCGCAGAGCCTATTGGGAATATAGGAACTACACTACACTATATTGAAGGAAGTCATTAACAAACACCAGTTACAAATAAAAGAGAAAAAACTCAAGGGCATATTATAAAGGCGGTAATCATCGCAAATCGTGCTTAGTGTGATTAGCATTATCTTTGTCATATCGCCAATTCACATCTCCGTGTTAGCAGCGTATTTGCAACACTTTTGCTGACAGGCGATATGAAACACGGTGATAGATGGCGATACATATAAATAGCGGCGGAATACCGCGAAATAAGAACATCGCTAATGAGAATGTTGTAAATAGGGAGATGTGGACTTAACCATGCAACCCACCTCCCATTTAACTTATAGCTAAGTCGGGATTTTTGCAGATGTAGGAATCCGGCAAAAAACGCAGTTAGCACTGCTTTAATTATCGCTTTGTGTGTTTGGGGCCGGGTTGTACATACTGCAGTGTTTCCTTAGCGACTTCTTTCATGTTGGTTTTCGAGGACCGCCTATTTTGCATCCGATTAATGATGTATATCGCTAAAATGCAAGGCGTCTCTTAAACGTCAGCTAACATGTGCTAATGCATGTTAGCGCTGCCTTGATGATTGTGCAATGTGTAAATCGTCACTTTTCCGGCGCTATGTGCCGGGAAAGTAGCGATAAGGCCCTTGTTAATATGCCCCTAAGTAAGATCAGGAGAGATGACCGAGACTAAAACCAAGGAAGAATTTTTACTTTTGATGATGTACAGAATCCCAAGATGACTGGGGCAGCAGAAGTACAAAGTGATTTGAGTTCTGTTAACTATAGCAGTTCGGAAGTGTCGTTCAGTGAGGACTTGGGGGCATCTAGTACAACAGATTCCAGACCAGCTAAATGCTCCTCTTTTTCTGAGGAAATTCAGAGGATAAGAAGGGGAAAGAAAAAAGTGGTTCTAGAACAAGGCGGGGCAAGCGGAAGCACCAACAGTACAAGGATAGCAACCTGCAGCCAGGACAAATTCAGGAAGTAAGAGAGGTGATAAGTGAGAATGAATTAATTGGACAAGATTATGATTTAAAACTCATCAATGTATCTGATAGAGTTTTGAAAGTGCATGAAATATCTGTGTTACAAAGAGGCTTATCATTTTGCCCTAATAGTTATTGTAACTTTACAGATATGGAAATTGATTTATATAAGTTTGCAAGAAAATTGAAATTAAAAAGTTTCATGTCAACCATTGATAAGTCTGTGGATGTTAATACCATAGGTAGAGGCTCTGAATTATCCATTGCACATTTAAGAGATGTACAAATGCTTGTTTCATTAACAATGGGTGAGAAATATGTGGTGGAAGACATGGCATCGCTGTTAGATATTCAAGTGTATTATAATTGCACTAGCGGCTTTGGACCAGTATCCAAGTTTACACCGGAGGGTCCTCAGTATGCTGCAATTAATTTATTTGTCAATAAAAATGGAAGATCTACATAGACTGAGGACCAGGGTAGATTGAGGCAGAGAAATTATGGATGTAATGAGAACTTGTCCAAAGAGGAATGATTAGCAATTACTAGCCTCAAAAATCGCGAAAGTATAGTAATACGCAAAGCCGGTAATATTGTACTTATGAAAAGGGAGGATTATGGTAATGAGGTGAGGAGACAACTTGGTGACACAGGGTGTTACAGGAGATTGAGTTACAATCCAACCAAGGAAGCCGGTAGGATTATAACTGAAAGGTTATTTACCTGGAAGGAACAAGGCTTATTGAATGAGCAGGAATATAAATATTTAAATGTTACGAATCCCACCTTTCCATTTATATATCTCTTGCCCAAAAAACATGTCTCTGCACAATCTACCAGGGAGACCAATTGTCTCCAGTATAGGGGGTCTAACTGAACATATTTCAGAATTTGTTTTTTTGTTTTTAAAACCACTGGTTATCAATTTACCCTCTTATATAAGGGACATCATGGATGTGCTTAATAAGTTATAGGATGTGGTCTGGGAGGATGGTATGAGTTTTGTGACTCTTGACGTTGTAGGATTATATGCCTGTATAGAGAATGAGAAAGGAGAGCAATAATTGAATTCTTGTTTAGGAAACAGGAGTGCAAGCCTTTTAGATCATTCAACAATGATTGCTGAAATGAGTACTTTGATACTAAAGAATAACTTCTCCCTAATTGAAAGGGAATGGTTTAACCAAATAAGAGGTACGGCAAAGGGTTCCAGGTTTGCTCCCTCTTATGCCAACCTTTTCATGGGTTGATTTGAGAGGGAGCATGCCTGGGGCAGGAGGGCAGCTAAGTGGATGGACTCCATTTTGTTTTGGGGCTGTATTATTGATTATGTTTTGGTTATATGGAGAGGGACAGATTGGGAGTTAGCAGAGTATTTTGAATTTCTGAATAGCAATGATTTCAATGTTACTTTCACTTTGTGTCACCATGAAGAAAAGATTGAATATTTCGATGTGGGACTGTTTATAGTTAAGAATAGAGCGCAAAGCAAGATATTCCGTAAAAAAACAGCTACAAATTCTATTTTAAGGGCTGATAGTTCACACCCACCTGCAGTTATAAAAGGCATTCCATAAGAAGAGATGATACGGAAAAGCTGTAACTGCAGTCAGGAGAAAGATTTTGAAACAGGACTAGAAGAATTACAGACTAGACTATTAGGAAGAGGATATTCGCGTGATTGTTTGGAGAAAGCAAAAAGAAGGGTGAAGTTGGTGAAGAGAGAGCCTACTTTAGTGCAGAAAGAGAGAAATTAAGTAAAGGAAAGAGTAGCTTTCATTTCAACATATAGTATGCTTCAAAATCTAATATATAAGATTTTTAATAAGAATTGGAATTTGTTAAAAGGTGAACCAGGACTATTGGATGTCATTTCGGATAAGCCTAAGGTCACTTACAGGAAATGTCCTACCATTGGTAGTTTAATTACTAGGAACTATTTGGAACATTCACGCGTACAGGGAGGAAACTGGCTCCCCGCTCCACCGAAAGGGATGTTCACATGTGGTGCATGTAATATGTGCAACTTAGGTATTAATTGCATTAAGGAATTTAGCTACAATACACAGAAAAAATACCATATAAATGAATGAATTAATTGCAATGGTTGCGGAGTAGTGTATGTGATTCAGTGTGAATGTTTGAAGATCTACATAGGGAGCACAAAGCGCACCTTGAAACTTAGGATACAAGAACATAGGAGAGCAATAGTTATAAAGACGTGAGATCCCCTATATATCAACATATTAGGGAGAATCTTGAGGATAGAGCGATGATTAAGTTTCATGGTATTCAAAGAATTGTTCCGAAAACAAGGGGAGGTGATTGGGAGTTACAATTAAGGCAGCAAGAAGCCATATGGAGTAGTAGATGTAGGCCGGTTACTCCCGGCCTAAACAGTGATAAAAATTACATCATTTTTTAAATGATCATTTCCTGAGCCACTATCTAAGAATTTGAGACAGTGGAAATAGTAGTTGTTATCATAGTGTAGTAGATGGTTGACGTTAGTGCTCTACTAATATAACTACAACCCAAGGGATGAGCGCAGCTAGCAGGTAGCGTAAGCTAACCTATAAAATTACTGGGGCACAAACAGGATAGGAATTGGGCGCAATCACTCAGAAGAGGAAGTTGGAACAAGGAGATGGGTGTTGGGAGTAAATTTATAGAAAGGAGATTAGGGCCTGAGATGAGCGCGTGGTCAGGTTGCGCAAGTTAACCAATAATATTACTTGATTACAAACAGGAAATGACTCACGACAAAAGAGGATTATGTTATATGCGTAAGCTAACCAATAAAATAGCTCGGTTGTAAACAGGAAATGAATTGCGTGAAAGTGCGTGGAAAGAGGAAGTTGTTACATGGAGGTGGGTGTTAGCAGCAATCGATTTGATTGGTTAAGAACGGTTTTGGATCACAGAGGAAACCATATGAATAATTAATATGGAGGCTTGAAAATAAATGAATTTGATTGGTTGTGAGGACGAACATGGCTGGAATTTGATTGGTTAAGAACGGTAGCGCACCACAGAGGAAACCATATGAGTAGTTTATATGGAGGCTTGAAAATAAATGAATTTGTTTGGTTGTGAGGAGGAACATGGCTGTAAATTTTTTTTTTTTTGATTTTTCAAAAACCTTTATTGAGGGATTTCAAAACACACATTACATAGTGCATCAGATCAGAGTAATACGCACAATAAGTTCCAAGTCAGTCTCATATATATAAGATGCTCGTACCTGCCAGACAACAGTTTCAATATGGTCTCACGTAATCAAAACAGACACCAAAGTGTGGTCCCCCTCTCCACAGGAGGCAATAAGCAGGGCTGGAGTGACAGCGGACAGTGTAGCTGACTAGGGACAGTACAGGGGGGAAGGCAATCACTAACCTTCACCGGAGGCCGCTGCGGGCGGGGCACCGGCAGGGAGCACGGGAGAGGCAGCGCCACTAGAAGGGGCTCAGGAGTGAAGGAATGTCACTAGGGGTCCCTATATATCCACAGGTCGAGATCTCGTGGGTGGTAAGTCCCAAAATTCCTACAACAAGGTCTGGCACCTCGAAGCATCCTCCAACTAGTGATCAAACTTGGGTGCCAATTTGCGACCCCAGCACATAGCCACCCTATGCCTAGCAAGGACCGGCAGCATCACAATCAGGCGGCGAGAGGCGTCAGGGCAGAATTTAACAAAACCCAACAGGCACAGGGGGGGTCTGGTTGCACCCTCGTAGAGGTGATTTCAGATATGGCGGAGCATACTGCCTGCCAAAAATCAGACACCTTGGGGCACAGCCAGGCTAAATGAGCGAAGTCTGTGGCAGGGGTGGCGCAGCGCATGCAGGCATCACTAAGTATAAGTCAGAATTTGTGAAGCTGGCCGGGAGTGCGGTACATCCTGTGTAAATATTTTAAATGTATAAGACGAAGTCGATAATTTGGTGACAGTTTCTTTGTCTGATTGAAGCAATACAGCCAATCAGCCTGCGTAATATCCATGCCGACATCCGCGCCCCACGCCACATGCGCCTGATCTGTAGAGATGGAGGCAGTCGACAAGGTGATGGCATATAATTTAGTGACTATCTTGCGTGGGGTCGGAGATGTATATATAAAATCAAGAGCAGGCATCGTCGGCAGGGGCTGAGGGAAAGTGGGGTGGAGTGACCTGCAGACAGCGCGCAACTGATAAAACACAAGTGTGTCCAGCAGGCCAGAAGAGTCTGAAACTGAGTAGAAGGAATTCACCTGATGTAAATCCGCAACTGTCAGCAATCCCAGTTGCGATGCATGTTTGGGCGTGCCGGAAGTCTGAAAGGGGGGAAAATCAGGATGACAGACAATTGGCATGACATTGGCTGAGAGCAACCGAAGATTAGAGAAACGGCGCAAGCCAGACCAGGCCCAGCGCAGTGTCTCGACCATGTCCGCCTCCGCACGCGGACACACCGCCGGGGCAAATAGCGCCATGGTCAGCGGCCAAGTAGAAGAAATGCCACATGTGGCTGGTAGGGAGAGGGGTGGATCCAAAAGTGCAGGAAGCTGGCTTGAGCACAGAGGGCATAAAGCGTAAAATCAGGGGCACCCATACCCCCGGCCGACATAGGGAGTGTAAGGATCTTGTACGCAACTCTTGGCTGCCTGCGGGCCCAAACAAGTGAGATTATTAAGGAACGTATCTTGCGGAAAAAATGAGCAGTCAAAAGAATTGGAATGTTCAGAAACAAATATAGGAACTTTGGCAGTACCACCATCTTGGCGATGGCAATCCGGCCGGCCAGAGATAACGGGAGACGACTCCAATGAGGAATCTTGGACTCTAACCAATACACTGCATGCCCAAAGTTGGATCTCCAGAGTTTTGTGATGGTAATCCTCCAGCCAGATCAGTGTGATGGTATCAAAATATTGTTTGAAGGCCTCGCAAGTGGGGGGCAACCAGTGGTATATAACTGTGAGTAAAAGTCCATAAAACGGGTCTGGATTTCGTCCGGGGAATTGTGATGTATGACGCTGCGCGAGGGGGCGCAGAAAGTTCGCCAGAGTCCCACCAGGCCGGTCCCCCTCCCCAAAATGTTGGGTCCGGCCTTCTCAGCTTCTTCGGAGTATTCTGTGTGTTTCTGTCGTAAGATTGCGAGGGTTTAAGTCCTGGGGTTAGCAGCCTGGGCTGCATCAAGAGCCTTAATTTCGTTCTCCAAATTGGTAAGGGAGTTGAGGATAGAGCGAAGGACACCGGCCTGTTTAGAGATGCACTCACCACGAATAACAGTTTTGAAGCCTTCCCAGAGTACAGAGTCAACGGAACAAACATTTAGTTCAAAGTAATTGGTAATGGCCGTTTGAATGTCCGCGCAGAAGACTGTGTCCCGGAGCGCGTTCGGAGGGAGTCGCCATGAGAATGCACGCTGAGGAGAGTGGGGGAGACGGAGGCTAATTTGAACCGGTGCATGGTCCTAGAACGTAACACGCCACATGAGCCGCATCCGTAAACCAGGTGAGAACGTCCAGGGAGGTGACCCAAAAATCTATGCAGAGCAACCCCTGGCACCAGAAACACAGGTGCCCTCGCAGGCACCAGGCCGCAATTGACGCCAGGCATCATGGAGTGAATTGTCAGTGAGTATGGACTAAAGCGCAGCGGTAGTGCGCGGATGAGAGGAGTGAAGACCAGAGCAATCAAGCGTCACCGAGAGAGTGATATTGAAATCCCCCCCCATATAATAGCAGCCGGACTCCACCCCTGGGACTCGCAGGGCCCACCAGCAGGGACAAGGAGGCGCTCCTCGAGGGGCTCAAAGGCCAAGAGTAGGGGCCAACAGTGGTGCCCGCGTCAGCTGTGCCAAGTTACAGCGGCACCCCGCGTCAGCCGAGTCTAGTCAGTCAGGGACGCAGTGGGCTCCGGGTCCGACCCGCACAGCACAGCCTGCGGAGGAAAGCCAGGGCCAAGGGAGACGGTTGCAGCAGGTAGGCCAGGCGCTGGGGAGAAGTGCTGCGGCCGCGGACAGCGCTCACTCGGTCAAGCAGGGGGGGAGCGATGGAGGGGGCGCCCGCCGAGCTGGGCCACGCCAGCAGGGAGTCGCGGGGGGCCCGCCACTCACGTCACCGAGCCCGGGTGCCCGCGGCAGGCGCAGGATGCAGATAGGAAGGTGGAGTAACAATGGCGCCTGTACCGCGGCACCCCAGACTGGGCGCAACAGCCCGCAGGCCCTCAACCCCGCCAGCAAAGCCACAGAGGCGGCACCACTCACCCGGTGCCACGGATCGTCGTCCCCGGATCACTCACCGGCCGCAGGCGACACTGGAAGCCTGCCGCGGCCCAGAGAGAGGAAAGGCCGGCCCTCGCAGGATCTGCAACGTAGGCCCAGCGTCTGTTGCAAATGTCGTATCTCGGCCGCAGGAGCTGGCTGGGAATCAGCAGTAGGCTGGAACAGTTAATATGGAGGCTTGAAAAGAAATGAATATGATTGGTTGCGAGGACGAACATGGCTGGAATTTGATTGGTGGAGACTTCCTTTAAAAGAAAGTTTTAGAGGGAGCTTCTGAGACTGCGGGATTTATCGGACAGGCTGCTGACGAGAATGACTTACACAAGTAAAGAAGGTGAGAAGAATACGTGCTGGGGGCCTGATTTTGGATAACAGTGGAAGGAAAGGGATAAATATAAATTAGGAGTGAGGTTTAACTGATAATTGCTTAATCTATAGTGGTCTTATGAGTTGATGGTGGATATTAATTGTGTTTATACTTAAGTACTCTGACTTTAGCCCACTATGTTGGGTATACGTATGTAGGGTGGGGCAGAGGTAGCTCCCTGATTAGGACAATAATGCATTAATTTTGCCAATTGTCAGCAGATTGCCATAACAGGATGACATTGGTGTAATTATATTTTTATGCAGAATGCAGCACTTGTGATTGTGAAAGAGAGGACTACAGAATATGGAATAAGGACGAGCGTGAGGACTGCGCAAAAACTGTTGATGTGAAACAAGGTACGGTGTATCTATAAATATATACTAAAATAGATAACAGTTGGAGGCTTATTTTAAATATAGATGATATGGGTAGCACCCTGATTGGGAAATAAGCATTATCTATGCTTTTTGTCAGTTGATCGGCACTAGAGTATAATATGGGTGTAAATATATTTTTATACAGAACACAGTATTAGTGAATGAGATAGTGTGAAAATCAGGACGTCGTTTACGGATTGATCGTGAAGAATGTATAAGAAATTGGTTACATGAAATAAAGGTATGTTGTTTTTCTAAAAAATAGCAATAGTTGAAGGGATACATTTTACAATCTAAGTGGTAATTGCAGATGTTGTTTGAGCTTTCACATAGGATATTCATGGGAGCGCTTAAAAAAGATGCACATTTGGCTTGTGACGTTAGCCGGGTCTGGTGGCTCAGTGGACTAATGCGTCTACTGCAGGGGCCTGTGTACGACCTCCTGGCTGGGTACACTCCGCCTTTCATCCATCTGAGGTCGATAAAATGAGTACCATTGAGTTGGGTAACAACAAACATCTGTTATTCAGTGCCAAGATACCCGTAGTGGTTAACGTGTTGTTTACAAATACACATATGAATAAAGGTCCAACGAGAATTGAACAAGGTCCTTTTTTCAAAGGTTATTTAAGGGTAAAAGGAAGGTGCTTAAATAGGCTTTACATTTTTAACAAAAACTACACAGTAGGCCTCTGGGTAAATTTTGGGAGAATTTCTGACTCTTCCTTAATTAGCAGTAAGCAAGAGTTAATAAGGACTTATAATGAAGCAAAGTAAGAGAACAGGGTTGTCCCTGGTATTTAGGAGAGAAACGATGAGGCAATGGAGGTTTTTCTTAAGTAAATAACCTGGGTATTGGAATGTGCAAGAATGTAAAAATGAGGTTAACTATGTCAATGAATATGAAGGGAGTCTGAAGGGAGTCTTTTGATATTTTTAAAGATTTACTAATGAAGTATATTATTATTGAAAATTAGATTAATTGAAATCCCGTCCTGGGTGTATGTTTGATAGAATGGAGATAGGCAGGCATCTAAATGTTTATGTAATATTGTGGGTTTGAATTGATTTTTGTGATAGTGCTTTTGTATCAGTATAATGTATAACATAATAATGAATCACATCGTATGGATTTGATTGGTGTATATATTTTCTTTTTTGACCCCTGATAAAGTCCGGTGTAGAACAAAACGCGTAGCCTGAAATTTTTTAATGAAATTGTCTTAAAAGATTTGATGAAATTGAATGAATGACATTATATGATGATCTTTTTTAAATAAATTTGGAACAACAATTCTTTGGAACTGAAAAATGGCCCGTGAACAGGACTTTCTTTGAGAAATTCAATAATTGATTGATAACATTGAAAGAAGGGGATACGCTTCTTTCCTATTGCTATTGTTTCATTGAGGATTGTGACCTGTGCGCGGTGGGCTACGTGGAGTTGAGCGTTGCTATTAGAATTGAGAACAATATTATCCAAGAACAACGACTTGTGCGCACATGTGTCAAGCCCTCACCGCCCTGAGTTCAGTAAATGATAACTATACAGCATGGCTTGACCTGACTTGGGGAGTGTAGTTTGCTTTCTGCGTACAGCAATGAAGGAGTTGGTTGGGGCCCTGTCTGTCCCTGCCGTCAGCCTTTGACCCAGGGATATGGAGGTAGAAAGATAAGCACTCACACTCGATCTTGCTTCATGGGATGAAAGGAAAACTGGAGACTGGGGAAGCATTACATTTTCATTAACTGCCATTCTTACTCAGTAAAACTGAGCCTGGTGTCTCTGAACCCAGAATTATCAGGTTTAAAGTTTTGCGGCCCTGGGATAACCAGATCTGCAATTTACAGACCTGGTAACTCCAGAAGCACTAACCGCTAATACAGGCATGTGGTGGAACTGCACCTAGATTTACCACTCCGGATGGAGTTCTGCCACTTATTAACAGGCTCCAGCACATTCGAATGACCATGCCCACTCTCCCAGGTAAATACTGCACTTAAGTAAAGGAATCTAAATTCACATTCAAAATTAACACCTGAATTACATTCCTAGCCATAGACTACAAGAATGGCAATACCAAAGGCGTAATTAGTTCATTTACTGGAACCAACCATTTGCAAGCAAATGCCCACAAAGTGATTTATAAGGCAAAAGCAATTTATCATTAGGTGCAATTGAAAATGTTTATTTAGTGCACGTAAAAGTTCCAAACAATGGAAGAAAAACACGTTTGAAAACAAGTGATTATTGCCATGTGACAAGAACCCAACACCACAATTTAAATACATGTGACATTACAATTATTGTTCACTTACCTGCATGCCACAAAACACATACAAGTAAAGGTGTAAGGCCAGAAATGTGAACCTCCTACTCAAACGAAATGGAGGTTTTATGTTGTGGAACAGGGCCGGACTAGCCGTACCGGGCACCGGGCATTTCCCCTGTGGCAGGAGGGATGGGGGGCGGTTTTGTGGCTGCAGAGGGCCGCTTTTCCTATAGGGTGCCGGTTTTGCAGCAGTGCTGCAAAATGGGCCCTCTGTAAGAAAAGCTGGAGCAGTGCTTAGTGGCTAACAACCCCCTCCCCTCCCTGCCAGGGCTGGTTGCTGTTCCCAGTCCGGCCCTGTTGTGGACTGTGGTGATGCTGCCATCCTGTAAAGCACCTGCATCTTGTAGACACAACTTAATCTGGCATACACACTCTTACTAGAAAACAGGAAGAAGAGGAGATACCACAAAGGAGCAGGATAATCCTCAAAAGGAGATAACCGCGAATGTTGTATGACATTACCATCCTTTACCATTACCCACCCAACCCTAAATTTCACTTTAGCTCCTGTTACCACTGTCCACCCCTAAACTCTAAAATTATCCTTATCATCCTTTACCATTATCTAACCATCAACTCTAAAATTAGTCTTACCACCCTTTAACACTATGCACTTGTGAATTCTTAAATTTCCCTTACCACCATATGCCACAACCCACCCCAAAACCATAAAATTACCCTTACCACCCTTTAAAAATACCCACCTCCAAACCATATAATTACCTATACCACCACCTATCCCTAAACACTAAAATTAGCCTCATTCATCTTTACCACTAACCACCCTTAAACTCTAATATTACCCTTACCTCCCTTTACTAATGTCCACTCCTAAACCCTAAATTTGACTTTACCTCTCTTTACTACTGTCCACCCCTCAGCCCCAAAGTTACTCTTACCACAATTTACCACTGCCCTCCACTAAGCGCTCAAATTACCCTTACAGCCCTTAAGCACTCCTAACCCATAAACTCTAAATTTACCCTTACCATCCTTTGCTCCTACCCACTCTTAAACCCTAAAATTTGCCTTACTGTTTTTTTATATATATAAACCACTGGGTAGTTATAGTTAGTTAAGCATTTCCATAGGAAATGCCACTTTTGTTCTGCTAATAACTTTGACGCCGTTTGACAAATCTTCACAAAACTATCCAAAATAGTGTTCTTTGTTGCCTAATTCGTGCATAGAAAGTTTAGAGGTGATTCGTGGAGCAGGGATCGAGAAGAAGTAGGGATCCCATACCGCAAAATTCCTATTAATTTCCCATAGGCCTTTTTAAGAGGCACCACCGCATAAATTGCTGCATTGCACCAAATTTGGCAGGAAGCTAGATCTTGGTCCTGATAGTATGCTTTTTGTAATTTGGTGTAAATCCGTAAAGTTGTTTTTGAGAAATTAAGGTACAAAAGTATTTGTATATCTGGACTGTTGGGCTTGAGGGACACTGGAACCCAATTTAAAACAACAGAGCGCCTTGATTGGCCCAACGGGCTTCTTTTTCCTTAGGCTAATTCACTCCCATAGGATACATGCTACACTGGGAAAGAGTGCTCTGATTGGCTGCCTGCAACGTGAACAAAAATGTTGCAGGCAGCAATTACAGGACTCTGGGACTTAGTCCCCTGTCTTGAGTTGAGCTTAAAAACAAAATATGTATAATGGGGTAGGGATACCCTGTCCCTCCTAACCCTCATGGGCCAAAATATTATATATAGGAAGGAGAGAAAAGTGATTTGAAAGATTTTTTATCATCACTAAGTAACAATTGTTTGAACTTACAATTTACCCATACATACAGTAAAAGTTCAATTGATTACTTGGATATCCGGATCTAAATTGAAAAAGGAAAAATATGCACCACCTTGACCGACAAATTACTGCATGTAATAGCATTTTGTCGGTCAACAGTGCACACCCTGAAGCTCTCAAATGGAGCATCCCTTACTGAGAACTTCTAAGAGCTTGTAGAAATTGTTCTGAGGACAATAAATATGAGATACAGATAAATGAGATGTGTAACTGATTTAAGAAATAAGGATATCCAACAACTGTCCTGGAGAATGCACAAATAAGAGCTAAGAAACAGAAGAGAGAAAATCTATTGATGCCCTAGAAAATGCAGACACCGACCGGACCAAATCAAGAAATCATTAGGTTCATCCTAGACTTCAATAGATCCAATAAAACCCGGAAAGAGGCTATTGGCAATCATTGGAATGTATTAACAAAGGACCAGGTGCTTAAACATCTGATAACGGATCATGTTAATATCACATACAGAAAAGTGCCGTCCTGGGAGAGCTGCTTATCCAAAGTTATTTTACGCACAAAAATACACAGAAGGGCAATTTGCTGGTATGTAATGGTTTGTTCAAGTGCTCAAAATGCAAAGCATGTCGTTATGGCCACAACATGGGGAACGTAACAACTATACAAGGCATGACAAAACCCATTAAAGAAAGGATAACATGCAAGACCATCCATGTAGTCTATCTCCTGGAATGTGGTTGCGGAAAACAATATGTGGGTAGCACTGCGAATAAACGCAAACTGTGTATTTTACAACACATGAGGGCCATTACAAACAAAGACTTCACATTTGTAATGGAAAAACATATCTGGGAAGAACATGAAGGCCAGTTGGAGAACAATTTCCTCTATTCCGGTATTGAACATATCCTGATTAAGATCAGGGGAGGTAATAGAGAAGCAGCCCTGAGAATAAGCCGGAATAAGCGGCCTCTCCTCACGCATCTCCAAGTAATTGTTCCAATTACGGTCTACATCACTCCTCAGTACTTTTACTGGCGGATGCCAGTCACAATTGGAATACTTCAACGCCCTCCGCTTCAAGTATCAGGTTTTCATGCCCCTTGCAGCGCTCTGCTTCATTTCTTGCTCCCCGGCACCGCCCGGTTTTCAATTCAGCTTGCTCACAATTGCTATGTCCTGAAGATGATCTTGAATAGCTGAGATCGAAATGACGTCGAACCCCTACTCCAAGAACTCTGTACACTTTGTATAATTTATTCATGAGGAGTTCTTCTATGTGTTGTCAATGCTATGTTTATACTTTAAAGTCACCCCCACTTATCACATCACGCTCGTTGTAACTTTCCTATGTGAGCACCTGAATTTTCTCTTCCATATTTTCATAAAATAAATAACAAACATTATTTTAACTAACATGTTCCTGTTCATATTACTTATTGCTCCCTGAGATATTCATTATCATTCTTGACTCTAGCGCATTGCCCCAAATTCTGACACTGCCTTTTCTTTAGACCTTCTTGGCCACATAAGAACCATTGTTTTCTAAAACATGATTCTATCCCAGGTTCACTTATTGAGTTCCCCTTGTTTTCTTTACTACCATCTACCACTTCAACTCCTCTCTTGGTTTTACAGTCATCACAACCTTGTCTCCGTACCAAAAACCTTTTGAGAGACCTGAAGCCTTCAAATGCTGCAAAGTCCTGTAATGTAAAGGTCCTGGAAACACTGCCTGAATTAAGGAAGACAACAGACCTAATACACATGCTTGTTCTCTTAATTTAACTTCCTCTTTCCTCATAATAGACCTCACCTCCTATCTTGTCTTCCTTGTTTTCTTTTCTGGCAACAGCAACTGGGCCTTTACTGTGTCCACAACAAAACCCAGAAACTCTATGCTCTGTGATGGAACTAGCACCGACTTGTCCTGATTGCCAATGAAGCGCAAAGAATCCAACAACTTTTTCACATAATTCATTTAATATCTCAACCTCTCTGTACTCTGATTCACAATCAAAATGTTATCCAAATAGATTATCAATCTTATTCCTGTCTCTCTTAAAAAACCCACAACTGGCCTCAACACCTTCGTGAAACACGAAGGGGGTGTCAATAGGCCGGATGGAAGGCACCAAAATTGTTATAACTGATCCTTCCACCTGAACGGCAAATAATCCTGACACTACAAAACTATTGGTATTGTTAAATGAGCATGCATCTTCACCATCCGATCCTGTTCCTGCAACACATCTCATAAAAGATGTACCCCTTCAATTTTGAAGTGGCTGCAGGCCACAAAAAAATGTAAGTCTTTCAAATTTAATACCAGTCTTCAACACTTGTCCTTTTTCTCCAACAAAAGCATAGTACTTACAGACCCGAACTGGCAGTCTTCCATTTTCACTAAGGCATTTCTTACCAATAACTGCTCCACCTCCTCCTGTACAACACTCTCCGAGTCTATATGGAAAGTTAATTCTCTCAGTTCTTTTGGTACTGTCTTGGCTCCTCCTTGTACTCTTTTTGACAACCTGTCACCATAGACAACACCCAAGGGTCTTTTGTTATTTCTATCCATAGATCTAAATAAAATCTTAACCTGCCTCCCACCTTTCCTTAGGTAACGTCAAAAATAATCCTCATACTCACCTTGTCCTGCATTATTCCTTTGACCTTGAGCACTTGTAGAACTGACTCCGCTTTATATTTCTCTCGGAGGGTAAAACCCGGACATTTATTGCGCCGCTCTGAATGCTCCTCTATTTTGTTAGTATAAGTATTGGGCCCTATAGTATCCACATCTGAGAGATTGTCCTCTCCTCCTAGTCCTACCACTTAAATTGTCCCTTCCAAACACCCTACGCATTGATGCTTGTACCTTATCCACGCTGTGAAAGTTTGCACCTACCCAACGTCTTAACCATACCTTCTCCAAATAAGAGCCCTTTTGCCTTCTCACGAGATTCTTTTTTTGCTAGTTCACCCAATGTGGGACTAATGCACAATAATACTATTTTGTGTCTTTCCTCTATAGTCCAGCAAAAAATGTGCTCATTGGCTCCAGCCTCTTAACAAATGTGTATTTAAATCATTTACCTTTAAATATGCTTCTTTAATAAAATCACACATCGTAGTTGTCATGATTCCCGTTCCTCACTAGCCTTACATGCGCATATATGCAGGCGTAGTTTTCCCACTCTAAAAACCCACCCCTGTCCCGTGCAACCAGCACGCCAGTGATATTTTAGTGTATGATTGTGTAACACTCTAAATGTGTATTGTTACAGTGATTTGTGCTCTTAATGATATATTTGTATTTTCATGGTTTCATTTGTTTTTACCAAGTGCTTGTTGGAATCATTGCCGAGTTTATTGAATTATGAGCCAAGCAGAGATGTACAATATGGCCTGAGAGTTGTAGGTAAGAATGCAGAGAAAGTCAGCAGACTTGTGGTCGAGACGGGAGAGAGCTCAGAAAGAGACCGGAGATGCCGGTTCAGCGCGCACGCTGGAAAAACGGCACGCATGTATTTGGCGCGCGATGCGCCAACCTTCCTTGGGTGTGGCTGGGTGTGGCTTCACTATAAAAGGCCACACCCAACGTAAACCGGCGCTTTGCCTTCTGCCTTCGCCGCCCTTCAGAGGTGTCCCCTGGAGGATCCTAGAATCCAAAGACGACGGCCTACACTTCGGAGTTCGAAGGTCTTCCTCCTTCGCGCGCACCACCTGAAAAGAAGAAGAGAGACTTTTAAAAGCTAAGTTACAGTTATCTTCTTGTTTGTATTATCTGGCGCCCAACGCAAGCAAGCTACCAGTGAATTATCGAACTAAAGACTTACCTGGAAAGAATTCAAGTTTTTGAACTCTGTAGAAATTTTAAAGGAAAAGAGCAAAGTTACAAGGACTTCTGGAAAAGGGATTTAGAGACTTTGAGAATTATCAAAGAGAAAGAGTAAATGTTATTGTTGTTTGCCAAATTGTCTTTTTGTTTTAACATTGTACATACTAGGGAGTGAAGGCGAAGAACGGCATGGTGAGAATTCAGAGTAAGTGAAAGATAGTTTAAGGGGAGGCATTGAGTAATGCAAACAATATAGCAAGACAGTAACTCATCATTCCTCTTTAAATAATTGTTTTACAGAGAACAAACACTGATCAAGCAATCTTCTGCATCATCTCTGACCTTGCCCAGCCTACCCCCTTCACGACGACAACACGGACGCGACGCCACATCTTAACCAGTCGCAGGTAGGACTCTTCTAAAGCACAGTTAAACCTTTAGAAACCTGATAGGGGTAAATAGACAGTATTAGAAATCAGTTTTTACAAAAGTTCTCCTTATTGCTTCGCAGGTCGACAATCAAGGAAGCAGGTAGCGTCCACGATCCGGCCTACCTCCCTGATTTCTATTTAATTACCTCAGTGTTATAAAACAGTCACTAGGTGTTGCCTAGAATTTGGGGAAGTTGGTCCATAACGTCTCTGCGAAACCTTCTACAAGCAACCTACAGGTAAGGGTGCTTGTAACCTTGTCAGAAGGCAAAGCCCACGACGATATTTTCGCTCAGACGTTATGGATCCTTCCATCACAAGTTCCTTGCAAGACATAACAACCTTGTTAACGGCTATTCAAGCCGAAAACGCAGCCCTTCGTAGGGATATCACAGATATTCAGAGTAATATGCAATCTAGTTCAAGCCAGTGGGGCTTTCCCCCAACACAAAGATCAGTACTGAAACCAGCTACGTTTCAGCCAGGGTTTCAAACCTTGCACTCTGGTCCCAGTTCTTCCACCACTCCAACTCAAATTCAGGTAGTGACTCCAGTGACAGTACCTTTAGCACCTCCCGAACGCTTTTTGGGAGATAGTAATAAGTTCTCGATCTTCTTAAATCAATGCCATTTGCATTTTATAGCTAAGCCAGCAGCATTCCCAGATGACTCCTCTAAGGTAGCCTTTATTCTGTCATACCTAGGGGGGGGACGCAGCCCTTTGGTCTGTGCCAATTGTAGAGCGCGATGACCCGATGCTATATAACCTTAGACTTTTTAAGAACACGATGAAAAAGTTATTTGCCAAGCACGTTTTTGTCCAGTCCGCAGACCATGAATTATTACATCTCAAACAAGGGTCTTCGGATTTATTACATTACATTTCCCAATTCAATAGACTCGTTATTGAGTCCCGCTGGCCTGAAGAAAAAAGAGTTTCCCTTTTTTACAAGGGGCTTAGAGACGAGCTAAAAGACATGGTCACACAGATCTTAGACCCACCAGACGCCATCGAAGATTTCATTGACTTAGTAGTTAAGTTAAATCATCGGCTTTTAGAACGCAGAGGAGAAAAAGGTAAAACAGAAATTAAAGTGTTCTCTTTTAAGGAAAGATACAACAGTGTTAAGCCTGAAAGCTCGTCAAAATTGGATTCTGGAGTAGAACCTATGCAAATAGGCACAATTAAAGGGCCCCTGAGTAAGGAGGAGAGGGACAAGAGAAGAAAATTGAATCAGTGTTTATATTGCGGCAAATCAGGTCATTTCGTCAAAGAATGTCCAGTTCGCCCAAATAAACCTAAAAGTAAGAATTCTGAGGTATCTTTAGTACAGCAGTCGGAAAACTAACAGGCTCGACTAATCAGGAGGTCAGATTGTCGAGTGAGTTATCTAGCTTGGCCTCAATAACCCCTGAGATAGCTTCCCATCATCTTAGTATAACTGTTACTTTGCAATCTGGAACAGAAAAGGGGAAGGAATGGACTGTTGATGCTTTGATTGATTCAGGAGCTACAGGCAATTTCATAGATACCATGTTTTTGAAGAGGTTAGAGTTTAAAACCAAGGCCAAACAACACCCAGAAGTGGTCAAAGCAGTAGATGGTAAGGAGTTATCATCGGGACTGATCCAATTTCACACCGAAACTCTGTTAATGACCTGTTTACATAAACACAAGGAGGACATAACCTTTGACGTCATAGATGCCCCTCAATTCCGCTTAATTTTAGGCATACCTTGGTTAGTCAAGCATAATCCTAAGATAGATTGGGTGGAAAGAACTCTGTTATTTGACTCAGAGCATTGTGTATCTTCTTGTCTGACGACACCAGATTCCAAAGTGTTGATCCTAGGAAATAATTTTCCCCTGACTTCAAAGAGCATACTTTTGCTGGAAGGAATTCCAGAAGAATATTCTGATCTCCATGATGTGTTTGACAAAAAAAAGGCCAACACTCTACCCCCTCACCGGGATTTCGATTGTCGAATAGATTTGGTACCGGGGGCTACATTGCCATGTAGTAGAATTTATGCTCTCACCGAGAAAGAAAACGAGCACCTAAGAGAGTACTTAGATGAATATCTGGCCAATGGATTTATCCGACATTCGAAATCTCCAGTATCCTCCCCCCTCTTTTTTATTCCAAAAAAGGGAGGTGAGTTGAGGACATGCATCGACTATAGAGCCTTAAACAATGTTACCATCAAAAATAGATATCCTCTTCCTTTGATCCCGACACTTTTGGACCAATTAAAAGATGCCACGATATACACTAAATTGGATTTGCGAGGAGCTTATCATTTGGTTAGAGTTCGCAGTGGAGACGAATGGAAGACGGCATTTCGTACTAAATTTGGTTTATATGAATACCAGGTCATGCCATTCGGGCTCTGTAACGCTCCCGCAGCTTTTCAATTTTTTATAAACGAGGTTTTGAGAGAATTTTTGGATATCTGTTGCATAGTGTACATAGATGACATTCTCATCTATTCTAAAAACACCACAGAACATGTACAACAAGTAAGAGCTATTCTTCGAAAACTACTCGACAACTCCTTGTACATTAAGCTGGAAAAGAGTGTCTTTCACACCACCAAAGTGGACTTCTTAGGATATGTCCTGAGCCCAGATGGTATAGAGATGGATCCTAAGAAAATTCAGGCAGTTTTAGATTGGACCAGCCCTTCTTCAGTCAAACAGGTACAAAGTTTCTTGGGGTTTGCTAACTTTTATAGACGCTTTATATGTAATTTTTCGCAATTGGTAACCCCAATCACTAAGTTGTTGAAGAAGAACACAAAATTTGACTGGAATAGTGATGCTGAAGAAGCCTTTCAAAATTTAAAGAATCATTTCACTTCGGCACCTGTATTAATGCACCCTGACCCTTCCAATCCATTCATTGTAGAGGCGGATGCTTCACAGTTTGCTATTGGAGGCATTTTGTCTCAAAGACACAAAGAAACTGGTCAAATGCATCCAATTGCATACTACTCAAGGAAGCTAACTCCTACTGAACAGAATTATGCCATAGCTGACAAGGAATTGTTAGCCATAAAAGCAGTCTTCGAAGAATGGCGCCATTACTTGTTAGGGGCAAGACATCCAATAACAATTTATACAGACCACAGGAAACTACAATTTTTACGTTCAGTGAAAGCTCTCACTGCTAGACAGTTAAGGTGGACAATGTTCTTCAATGATTACAATTTTGTAATTACTTATCGTCCCGGAAGGGAAAATCTAAAGGCAGATGCATTGTCACGTTTGGGGACTGTAGAGGAGAAGGAGAGTTCTCTTAAAGAAGTTCGACCTGTATTACCTGAGGCTTGTTTCAAGGTGGGAGTGGTGGTTACTGATGTAGTAGAAGACATTAAACAAAGAGTTCAGGAAAAGACTTTTCAAGAATGGAAAATTTTGTATCCTTTAATGCAAGTTAAAGAAGGTTTAATGTATTTGAATGAACAAATTGTTGTACCAACGCTGGAACTGCAAAAAAAGGTGATACAATTACATCATGATCCTCTTATGTGTGCACATCCAGGAGTTGCTAAAAGCAGTCAGTTAATCAAAAGAAAATTTTGGTGGCCTACCTTGTTGAATGATGTAAAAGATTATATTGAGACTTGTGTGGTTTGCATTCAACATAAAACACAACATCAAGCACCTAGTGGTCTTTTACTTCCCCTCCCAATTTCGCCCCAGCCTTGGCACACGATATCGCTGGACTTTATTGTGGAACTTCCTGAGACCAAAGAGGGGTATAACACTATTTTGACAGTGGTAGACCATTTTTCTCGAATGGCTCATTTTATTCCGTTAAAAAACATCCCTTCTGCAAGAGATTTGACTCAAATCTTCTCTAAAGAAATAATTAGGTTGCATGGAATTCCCTCTGTAATTATTTCTGACAGAGGTCCACAATTTGTCTCTCACTTTTGGCAAAATTTAGGAGAAACTTTGAACATGGACATTCGCATGTCCTCAGGTTACCATCCTCAGACGGATGGTTTAACTGAAAGAACGAATCAAACCATAGAACAGTTTCTTAGGTGTGCTTTGGCAGAAGATGAAAGAGAGTGGTCGGATATTTTGTGGGTTTTAGAATTCGCTTTCAATAACTTAGACAATTCCTCCACCAGTCTGTCACCTTTCTTTTGTACTTATGGTTTCCACCCTAAAAATGTCCCAGAAAAAGTATGTATCCCTTCAGTCATACCATCATTGGAGGAACACATTACTAGATTGGTTCATGTTCAGAAGCAGGCTCAATATCACTTAGCTCAAGCGAAAGAAAGCCAAAAAGAATCAGCAGATTTACATAGAAAACCATCACCAGAATATTCAATCGGAGATAAAGTTTGGTTATCTACAAAGAATTTGAGAATGACAATTTGTAAAAAATTACGTCCCAAATTCATTGGCCCATTTGTGGTAGAAAAGATAATAAATCCTGTCAGTATTAAACTCACCTTACCCAGTAGGTATAAGTTTCATCCGGTGTTTCATGTGTCATTGATCAAACCTTGTAATCCAATGACTAGATTTTAAAAAAATCCACCACCCATTCTTATTGATGGTGTCCCTGAATTTGAAGTTCAAAAGATTGTAGATGCAAAGAGAGTCCGAGGGAAATTGTTTTACTTAATACATTGGAAAGGTTATGGTCCTGAAGAACGAACATGGGAACCTCTTTCCAACGTCCAAAATTCTGCTCGATTGATCAGAAATTTTCATCTTCGTTATCCAAATAAACCGAAACCTGTTCCACAGATTTTGGGAGGGATCTTGAGAGGGGAGTACTGTCATGATTCCCGTTCCTCACTAGCCTTACATGCGCATATATGCAGGCGTAGTTTTCCCACTCTAAAAACCCACCCCTGTCCCGTGCAACCAGCACGCCAGTGATATTTTAGTGTATGATTGTGTAACACTCTAAATGTGTATTGTTACAGTGATTTGTGCTCTTAATGATATATTTGTATTTTCATGGTTTCATTTGTTTTTACCAAGTGCTTGTTGGAATCATTGCCGAGTTTATTGAATTATGAGCCAAGCAGAGATGTACAATATGGCCTGAGAGTTGTAGGTAAGAATGCAGAGAAAGTCAGCAGACTTGTGGTCGAGACGGGAGAGAGCTCAGAAAGAGACCGGAGATGCCGGTTCAGCGCGCACGCTGGAAAAACGGCACGCATGTATTTGGCGCGCGATGCGCCAACCTTCCTTGGGTGTGGCTGGGTGTGGCTTCACTATAAAAGGCCACACCCAACGTAAACCGGCGCTTTGCCTTCTGCCTTCGCCGCCCTTCAGAGGTGTCCCCTGGAGGATCCTAGAATCCAAAGACGACGGCCTACACTTCGGAGTTCGAAGGTCTTCCTCCTTCGCGCGCACCACCTGAAAAGAAGAAGAGAGACTTTTAAAAGCTAAGTTACAGTTATCTTCTTGTTTGTATTATCTGGCGCCCAACGCAAGCAAGCTACCAGTGAATTATCGAACTAAAGACTTACCTGGAAAGAATTCAAGTTTTTGAACTCTGTAGAAATTTTAAAGGAAAAGAGCAAAGTTACAAGGACTTCTGGAAAAGGGATTTAGAGACTTTGAGAATTATCAAAGAGAAAGAGTAAATGTTATTGTTGTTTGCCAAATTGTCTTTTTGTTTTAACATTGTACATACTAGGGAGTGAAGGCGAAGAACGGCATGGTGAGAATTCAGAGTAAGTGAAAGATAGTTTAAGGGGAGGCATTGAGTAATGCAAACAATATAGCAAGACAGTAACTCATCATTCCTCTTTAAATAATTGTTTTACAGAGAACAAACACTGATCAAGCAATCTTCTGCATCATCTCTGACCTTGCCCAGCCTACCCCCTTCACGACGACAACACGGACGCGACGCCACATCTTAACCAGTCGCAGGTAGGACTCTTCTAAAGCACAGTTAAACCTTTAGAAACCTGATAGGGGTAAATAGACAGTATTAGAAATCAGTTTTTACAAAAGTTCTCCTTATTGCTTCGCAGGTCGACAATCAAGGAAGCAGGTAGCGTCCACGATCCGGCCTACCTCCCTGATTTCTATTTAATTACCTCAGTGTTATAAAACAGTCACTAGGTGTTGCCTAGAATTTGGGGAAGTTGGTCCATAACGTCTCTGCGAAACCTTCTACAAGCAACCTACAGGTAAGGGTGCTTGTAACCTTGACAGTAGTTAGGGAACCCAAAAAATCCAACAGTTTATCCTTACATTGTTTTTACGATCCGTCCAATCCTTTTCTAGGACCTTTTCCCATCTTAAAAAGGAAGGTAATCAACTCGGGCCAAATTTGATGTGATAGCGACCTTTTCATGAATTACAGGGCAAAGACACTCTGCCGTCATAATATTCCTTTTCGCTTTCTCCAATGGATTCTGTATCCAAAAGCAAATATAATCTGCTACATGGTCTAAAGGCTACCAATCTTAATCCCTTGTATATCTGATATCTTTCAGGTCAAACAACTTTTGCCCCAAAGGATCCTTCACTGATTTCTTTCTTTTACTTTTACCAACTAAGCCATCACATAACTCCTCATCAAAATTCTCTTTATAATTGAGATCCAGAATATATTTATCTACATCCAAGCCATCCTGATCCATTGAATTCATATGAGTCTCCTTACTCGCAGAGATACTCTACCTGTCTAATGTGTTGCTTTGGACAACCAATCCACGTGAACCACTTGGACCTCCATCCTGCTAAAATCTTCATACAAATGTTTTCTTTTCTTAATACACTTTCCACCTAGACCTCTGTTGGAGTACTCTTCCCCCTCTGAAATAAAATGTTCCACCTCTTCTAAAAATAAATTCTTTAGCTCCTTTAATACACTTTTGACTGTTTCCTGCCTTGCCTCCAGCGATTCATGTGACAAAAAGCCTCCTAATTACTTTCTTTTGGCTTTCCTCATTATTACTGTGCTCCACTGCTATAATCCTATTCTCTCAAAATGTACTCCTGAACTAATTTATTTCTGAACAAACTATTTCTGTATCTCTTTTTTAAAATGTGCATGCTATACAGGCCCTTCCAAGACTAGATCACACTACTTCAGGTTCAAAAACCCGTTGAGATCACATAGATATGATGCTTAGCAACATACAAATTCCATCAACATCCTCTAAAAACAGGGCATATTGCTTCAAAAGAGGCCCTAATTCCTTTTAATACACGCCTTGATATTTAAAAACGCCACACACAAGCATGCCCACAACCAAAGTGGCTGCCAAATGCCAACTGGCTTATTGAAGCCATTTGCCCCTACATTGGCGTCTAATCACTGCGAACTGATGCGCAGGCCTGTATGTCGGCTTCAAACACCACAATCAAAGCGCATCAAATCATTGTGTGTGCCTGATTCCTCTCCTTAATACTTACCTTAGACAAACTACCTGTCAATAAAAACACCCATAAAGAATGGAAAAATCTGGGTTTATAATTCATCCAATAACTAAACTTTCTACACTTCCTATACCATAACCATAAATTGGGTTTTAACCTCATACCTATCACCCATACATATCCTTAAACTTATATAATTCTTTTAAAAACTCAAAATATAATACAATTAAAGGTACTTATCTGCTCAGAAGCTGCAAACTAAAGAGGAAGAAGATGGTGGCCAAGAGGATTTTATGGGATTGAATGATTCTATTTCATTCAATGGTCTGATTCTTGGTTCTTTAAAATATTTGCTGCTCGGAAGAGTAAATAAAAGATAATGCTAGCCTTCTGTCTTGCCATTAAATTGAATGAGTCGAACTTTGTTGATTTGAGCTTATAGCAAAATATTTTGTAAGGCCTGCGCCTTGCTATAACTTGGTTAAGTACACCAAACTCCTATCGAACCTGCGCAGGAGAGCCTGGACTTAGTCAACAAAACAGCAATTTACAGGTCTTTGTTACAATTATATCAAGGGGAGCACCTTTGTACACAGAGCAACACTTCCATAGCTTATTGTTGGTAAACGCTTTGTCTTAACTACATTCACTATTGTATCTAGTAGAGGGCTCTTCAGAGATCTGTAAAGCATTATGAATGCTGATAATAATTGGCGAACTAGTGGCCAGTATCCCCAAGGTGTCCAGAAATGCCAGATATAAGCCTATTCATTTATATGTGTTACATGGGACGTATCTGATACCTGGTAGGATAAACAGATACTTTGTGACAACGGACGCAAAGTGCCCCCAATGCGGAGAAATAGGAGCTGAGTTATTCCATGTGTTTTGGAGTTGCCCAGAACTGGCAGATTACTGGAATATGGTTATGAATACCCTAGCTGAAGTGACTGAAAGAGAGGTCTTCTGTCCTCCAGGCCATTGCCTCCTTCACTGGTTCCCACACACATGTCTAAGACTAAGGTAACAAGTAAGGTTCAGAACCTGGTGCTCCTTTTGACTAAAAGAGAAATAACTAGGAATTGGAAGACTCCAAGGGGACCTAGGATCGAGGGCTGGAGGAAGGAGGTTTTACCCTGGGTGGATTATGAGGAAGCGATACGGCTGAAGGAGGCCAGGAGAGGTCGGGGTCGCTGGAGGCAGTACAATATTGGTATATTTCATAAATCCTTCTTCATCCCACATTCCAAAAAGTCCAGGCATGCCGTTGGGGAAGGGTGTTTCATTTCATGTTGACTGTGGTTCATGAATGCCAGTGGGTACTCTCGTGAGACCAGGAGAATTGCATTTTACACTGAATAGTTCTATTCCTCCCAGCTGATTCTTGCTATACGATGTAATGTTGCACTAAATGTTTGATAACTGACGACAAGGGGAACCACTATTATAAGTGGGGATTGTGTATGATGATCTGCAACATGTGATATGTTTTATCACAAACTGCAATAAAATGTGTTTTTAAAAAATCAATGCTGATAACAATGCTTGGACCTTCGCTTGGGTATAGTGTTTGTGGACAAGAAATGATCCTTTACAGTCAATCATTCATCCTAATTACTTATATTCTCTGGGTCCTTCAATGCGCTTGTTCTTTAAAAGCCAAGACCCCTACTCAGTAATTAGTTTGATAATTACCATTGTTTTTGTTTTGCTTATATTCACCTCCAGTTTATTTGGCAGTGAACGCTCATAATTTATCAATCAACCACTAAAATCCAACTCATGTCTTGCTGATGAGAATCACATCATCCATATACATCATGTTCTACATACATACATATAGAATTACCATGCATGGTAAAGGCACCTGATGGAGCAAGGATTTGCACGTACAGCGACTTGCTTGTATCAAGAACCTCAAATAATGTTAATCAGTATAACCAACCTGTTCGTATTACTAATATTGCACATTTTTACATTACACGGGGTGTCCCAGTGACGCTTGCCTATGTGTTTACTTATCCTAAAACGCTTGCCACTAAAACGGCTGCTGCTATGCGGGAATTTCTTCTGCGCATGCGTTGGTCACACTCACTTGACGTGACGTAATCACAGTCCTGGTGGGAAAACTTTGCGCGTGCGCACTAGTTTAAAATGGCTGCTTTGTGTTCTCACGTGCCGAAGCTTGCCCTGCAGCTTATGCAATACTGTTTGCCTTGCACTAACATTAATGCTATAGTTAGTATAAAGTAAGGGGAGTCATATAGGGATTCCTGGTATACAGTGTATTCATTTATTTCTATGTTCTAAATTGTTTTCCTTTACTTTTCATGTGGCGAATCTTTTGGGCCGGGGAGGTGTATGAAACTCCATCTTAGAAATCCCTACTGCGCATGTCACCCTGGCAGAGGGAAGAAAACCTTTTACCAGTAGAACCCAGCCAGCTGGCAGCCACAGTCAAGATGCTCATGAGAACCGACCTGTGACCCAGCAGGACGAAGCCGAGATGTACTGCATTTGAAACAATTGTAATAAAAACTGTGTGCACCATTGTTAGGTAGAGACCTATGTCATGGGAACCCCAAATTCAATAGGCGGTCCCAAAAGATGCAAATTGGGGCTTGTAGAAGTCAAATCCTGGTTGGTGTGTTGACCTGTCCTACTTGAGGATCAATCGAAATTGGGGATCCTTACACTTGCAACATTTGGGGGGTGGTACACTGACCCGAAAACAGTATAACTAGCCTAGGTTTAGCTAGAGAAAATTGTCCGACTTGTCCGAATAGCTGACCTGTCACTGACCCAACACACTAAATAGGTGACTGATACAGAGAGCTGCGGAGCACTCTGTCCGTAATTTCCATAGACCCAAGCGGGGTTTTGAGAACCTTAAGTGCTGGCGGAGCACTTTGCTGGGGAATTCGATAACCAAATCGGGGTTTTGACTGATAACTGCAGAGAGGGTGGAGCGCAGGCGTTGCTACCGAACTGCGGGTGCTGGTCTTTCCTTGATGGTCCTGTCCTGATCCTAATCTGGTTTTCCTGTACCGGGTGTCCATTCTGCACCTGTTGGCCTACTGGCGACCGTCCTTCCTTGGGGTCCTTTCTCCTGTCCTAAACTGACCCGTGGCCAGGGTTGGTCTTCACACCGTTCTAGGTAAATATAGTGCTGGGGAACCTATTCTGCATCCTTCACTTCTTTTCTTTGCTTTATTAAAGACGTGTTCTTGCATATTGATTTCCATACTCTCCTTTTTGCACTGATAAATGAAAAAGTCATACATTATAGTTGTTATACTAGCATGTTCCAATTTTTCCCATCCTTTAAGTACGTTACTGCATATTGTTTATAAAATATAGATGTTCCTTTTCTTTACCCTCCTTTAGCTAAATGAAATGATTGCTCTGGAATATTAGCGTGTTCCAATTTTACCTTCCCCATAGTTACATGTTACCTTTCGAGTTTCCATAGACTGATTAAGTTCTCGTGCTTTGCCCACTTTTGCCAGGATATATAAACTGTAACATTCTAGCATTTTCCCCCGTCCTTTAGTCACTCCACGTCTCGTCTAAATTCCTGAAAATTCTTACTAGCATGTTCCCTGTTCTTACCTCCCTTTATAAGTTCTAGATGGATGGTCTCATTTACTTCCTATATGGATATGTGCTCTTTATAATCTTAGTTATTGACAGTTTACTTGCTGTGAACCTTATGCTTTCTGATCTTGACGAAAACTAGATAAAGGTTTTAAAACTTCCTGAGTCTGTGGTTATTATATGAGTGCAAACATAGAAAAGGTATTTTGTATTTTGGTGTCTGCCTTTCTTTTACAGCTAGCTCCTTGATCCATTGTGGTCATTAGGTACCCATAGCAGTGGAGTGGTAAGTCGGGTACATTGGAAATAAAATAGGAAGGAACAGGGTTACTGGTAGTAGAGTGTAAGGTTACCCGATTAATAAATATGGAAAATGTAATTTATGGGCCGAATGTGCACATGGTAAAATTATAGTCGGGTGACCTGCGAGCTCTATCAGTGATTTTTTGGTAGCAGAGGTGATGGTTAGGGACTAGTTAAAGGTAGGTAGGACTAGTTAGGATAGATAGGTAGGTTATTTGCTGCTAACCGTGAAAACTTTTATTTGCTGCTAAATCGATCGATCGAATGTACAATTGTTGTTTTATTGCTTTGAGAAATTATGAAATGTTTTAAATTGTTTTTCTTGCTGATATATTGATATATGTTTTAACAAAACTCGTTAGTGATTGTTATATGTTTGTCTGGAATTCCCGGGGGCAGAATAGCGGGTGGTGAGGAGAATCCATGTCGCAGTGAGGTCAGTGGCTTGAGGAAAATTGGTGCAGGTTAGGCAGAACTGGAAGCACTAATTAGGGGTTTTCTGAATAAATGTTTGAATAAACGGTAGCAAAGAGTTTGCTGGCAAAACTTCTATTGTGATATAACCTAGTAAGGGTAACACGGAAGGAGTAGCAGGGTCGTCTGAGCTTGATTGATAGCAAAGGGATTCACTAGTGAAACTTTTGGCTTAGTATATATCCCAAAGTGGATGAGTCGAAGGAGTAGCAGGTTCACTAATGCTTGTGTGAAGAGTAGGCAGAAGGGATCTACTCGCAGTTTTTGAAAAGTAAATAGAAGAAGTTTACTTGCAGTGAAACAAATCTTTTCTTTCTAGACACTCGAGTACAATGGCGAATGTGTTTTCGTTGTAAATTAAACAGAGCACTTGCACTTTAAAAGGTAGAAATTGAATTTTCCTTACCTTGTGAAGGAGGGAGTTAGTTGCGGAGCTGCGCTGTCGTCACTCAGTGCCGCGCTGGCATTGGTCGAGACAGCGGGCGTATAGCTGAGGCGGAATTGTAAAGGAGGGGTGAGCACAGGAGCGTGAGAACTCGTTTGCGAGAAACGCCACGCACCCATTGGTTGAATTATTTTGAAATCGCGCATTTGATTGGTTGCAGAAAAATTAAGAGACGCATTTAGGTTGGAAGTGATTTTGTAAACAAAGTCGCTGGTGGAAAATTATATGTGGCATCCGTCTAATCCAGAGACGAGACCTGATCCAAAATATATAGGTTTCGGAAAAGATAAGTGGAAAGGTCGTAAAAGCATTATGTACGGAAATAAGAGGAAAATGACCTTAGTAAGAAAAGTGAAAAATTATTTCAAGAAAGACAAACCTATCAAAACTAGAGAAGGAGTTGTCATTCCACCACCTAATACTCCCGCATCTTTTATGATGTTTGACAGGGACTACCATACTTGCGTATGGCTGGAAAATTGGATGGAATATACTAAAAATGACGGGATTTTGGTATTTCCGTTAGATGGTACCTTTAATAGTAGGATTCTGTTCAATTTAAGAACCCGAATGAATGATTTACATCCCAGACCCAGACTAACGCAATATGAGGCCTTAGAAGAATGGGAGATAGAGACTTTTGAGCGAGACAGACCCAGAATGGACAAGGGGTTGACTAGATGGTATCCAAAAGTAAATAAAGAGACCCGAGAAAAAAGAATGAAAGAGTGGAGACAGAACATGATAGTAGAAGGACTGTATCCTGTAATAGCACTAGAAGCGCCAATGGGAGGGAAAAGGACAGAAAAGACAAAGCATTTGATGGCTGGTGGGGATTCAGATGATGATTATTTGGAGGAATTATTAATGAAGAATCCACCTCCTTATAATGAAGGATCAAGACCCGCAAGTGCGAGAGACATCGGTCTAAGACCTCCTTATCAGGAGGAGCCAAGACCTTTAAGTACAGGGAATCCATTCCTGAAACCTAACTATGGTGAGGGACCAAGTATGACACACCCAACTGCCCCGAATTATATTCCTACCCTAACTCCGCAAATAATGCATGAAACAAGCCTGGAAAGAGTACTGCAAGAGAGAGAACGAGAGGCCATAGCTAAACAAAGAACAGAATGAATTCAGAAAATCTCCCAACTAAATACAAGTCCTGAAGCCTTGACAATCCCAGTGACTATTGGACCAGTTGTTCCTTTGTATGGGGATAAGCAGAACAGCCCGAAGACTCCTATGATTACCCCATCTGTAGTACAGGCGAGAAAAGAGCCCTTAATTGTAGATGATCAGGCAAGTGAATGTGAATCTGTGATTTCCTTTTTTTTTTTTTTTTTAAAAACCTTTATTCGTATTCGTAAGATGTACACCGCTATTTAGCCAACAACCCGGAGGCAGGCAGCACATGTGTCATCCTGCAAAGAGCAAGTCATCCATATGTGTACATTTTATGCTCAGGTAAGACAGTATATACTTATAACATCTAACATAAACCAACGTGAGAGATTGTCACAGGTCAAACCAATCAGCGTTCATTAAATTATCCCAGGTCTCGCGACCAGCAGTCCCTGGTAGTCTGCATGAAGCCATTCTCCTCACCCCTCCCACTCCCCCCCGTGGGTTCCCACCTTACTGCCTTCAGTCACTCTCGTCTCCTCCCGAGTGGGCCAGCCAGTCCACCAGTGGTTGCCAGATATCAGCAGGCCCAGAGCGGAGTGGCATCATTTCCCCATACGCTAACAACTGATTTTTACAGTACAAAGCAGATTTTAGCCAACCAGATATCGTAGGCGGGGACTTTTGTTTCCATTTAAGCGCTATTTGCTGCTTGGCAAGCAGGAGTAACATCGCCACTAGCTTTCTGGACGCGCTCGGCACCGGCAGCACAAAACCCAGTAGACCTAGCAATGGGTCAGGACCCAAAGGGACATGCACCATCAATCCTATGGTGCGAAACACATTCTCCCAGTATGCACCTACCGGGCCACACACCCAAGACAAATGAAAAAATGTTGCCTCCCTCTCCCCACATCTCCAGCAGGAAGAGTCGGCTGCTAGTCCCATTCTCACCAGCTGCAAGGGCGTTCGGTACGTTCTGTGGAGATAATTGAAGTGTATGAGCCTGAGTCTGTAATTTGGGGATAGGTGTTCTAGTTGCGTGCAACAAAACGTCCATTGTTTTTCCGATATTTGTATACCCGCCTCTCGCTCCCAGGCCATCCTAGAGTCTGTATGCGGGACAGGTGCCGTGTTCTGTGTGGCTCTGTAGATCCTCGTTATCAATTTGTGTGAAGAGGCATTTGAAAGAACATCCTCCAAAGCCGCTAGTGTCGGCGGTGCCTCTGGGAAGCCCGGGTACCTACGCTTGCACGCCGCCCGCAGCTGGTAATATAGTAGGAGCTCCGTAGCCGTCGGGATCGTGGAGACAGTCATGTCCTGTATCTCTATAAAAGTGTCATCCGGGTAGAGGTCCCCGGCCACCTTCAGACCCCTCTCGCTTGCTCTGCGGACCACTGCCGCGTCTGTAAGTGGTTCCAGCAGGGGGTTGCCGTCCAGCGGCATACTCGGGGCATACATGTCGCTGACTCCCGCTCGTTTTGCTATCAGTCGAGATGGTCCGCCCATGCCCATCGGACCATCTCGACTGTGTCAACGTCCTCATGCGGTCTCTTATATTTTTGGTACGCCGCCGACCGTATGGGGCATGGGGCCGCCACGTCTATCTCAATGGCTACATGAGGTTGGTATGGGATCGGATGGTGCCAGTAGTAAAGATACTGGGCTTGTGCACTATACGCATACAACTCAAAGTCCGGCGCAGCTAATCCACCTTGCCGGAATGGGAGAGTCAGGAGGTTCCAGGCCACTCTGGGTTGCCGACCTGCCCAGACTAATTCTATGGCCGCAGATCGGAGCCTGTTGAAAAACGCCATTGTTAATGGCAGAGGTATGTTTATGAATAGGTACAGGAATTTGGGAACCACCACCATTTTGGCGATAGCTATGCGCCCCGTCAGTGAAAGCGGAAGCCTCTTCCATTTCTTGACTTTGCCCTCTAGCCAGTCCATCGCCACTCCAAAATTGGAGAGCCAGATGTCATGAACAGTGCGGCTCACTCTAATGCCTAAGTATTTGACTTCTTCTACGGCCCAGTCTATCAGAAATTCAGTGTGGCACTTCACCGTGCTATCAGTTAGCGGCAACATGGTCGATTTCGACCAGTTAATGTTAATCCCAGTGAGGCCGCTATATCGGAGCACCTCCCTCATCAGCGGATCGAAATTCGACTCTGGTTCCATCATGTAAATTGTAATGTCGTCCGCATAGAGGGAGATAAGCAGACCTCGCGATGTGAAGCCGATGCTCCTCTGAGTGTGATGTTGCCGCATACGTGCCGCAAGCGGCTCCGTGGCTATGGCAAACAGTAAGGGAGAGAGCGGGCATCCCTGCCTCGTCCCTCTCGTGATCTCTATGGAGTCTGAAGTCTGCCCGTTTACACACACCCGTGCAGTCGGGCGATTGTACAGAACGCCGATGCGCCTGGCAAACAGCGGGCTGAAACCCATTCTAGTAAAGAGTGCGTAAAGGAACTTCCACTCCAGGGAGTCGAACGCCTTAGTCGCATCGAGTAGCGCGGCAGCAGCTTTCGACTTGGGGTCCAGGTAGTGGAGTAGCCCGAACAGTACCCTCAGGTTGTGTGATGTGGATCTGTCCAAGACAAAACCCGACTGGTCTGAGAGGGCTATTTGCGGCAGCATATATTTAAGCCGATCCGCCAGCAGTTTCGCATAGATCTTGGCGTCTACATTAATGAGTGAGAGGGGTCGGTAAGAATCTGGCTCCAGTGGGTCTTTGCCGGGCTTGAGTAGGGTAATGATCAGAGCCTCGCGCATTGATTGTGGAAGTAACCCCGACTCGACCGCTTCCTCAAAGACTTTATGTAGTTTTGGTACCAGAATGTCTGCATATTCCTTGTAAAAGTTGGATGTCAAACCATCCGGTCCTGGTGCTTTACCAGGCGGCATGCTCATTATGATTGCCCGTATGTCCTCCTGCGAGAACGGCAAGTCCATGTATTGTCTGGCCCCATTGTTGAACCAGGCCAGGGCGATTGTGTCTAGATAGTCTGTGATTGTTTGGTCGTCAGGCGTGATCTTGGATGTGTAAAGTGTGCGGTAGTATTCTGTCATGACTCTGAGGATAGCCTGGGGTTCCCTCACCATGTCCCCTCCGTCATCCTTGATCTCTAGTACATAGGCCGCACCTCTGGGAGTTCTAAGCATGTTGGCCAGCGTCCTGCCTGCCCTGTCACCCTCTCCGTACCGTCGGGCCTGTCCATCTTTTGCCAGAAAGGACACCTCTCTGTCTGCCTCTTCTTGGTAGTGCGTGAGCTTCGCATGAAACTCAGCCCTCACTGCATCTGTGGGTGTCTCTCGAAGTTGTGCCTCAAGCGCTGCTAGTTCAGTTTCTAGTGTTTGCAAGGTGTCCCTGATGGAGCGGAGTACCCCTGTCTTCAGCGACATGCAGCAACCCCTTATAACCACCTTACATGCCTCCCACAGCGTTCCCGGGGAGTCCACCGACCCCTCGTTCAGCGCAAAGTATTCCTCCAGTTTCGCCCTCAACTCATGATTGAATACCTGGTCTCGCAGCGCTCGTGAGGGGAATCTCCAACTGAAAGGCTGGATGTACTGTGTTGGTGTGGATAGTGTAAGGCAGACTGGTGCATGATCAGATAATGATCGTGGCAGGTGTGTCACTTCAGTCGTGAGTGCGTGGACATCCCCAGGCAGTAACCAGTAGTCGAGTCTAGACCACGCGGCTCTATGCATTGTTAAACATGTGCCTTCCCGGGAACCCGGGTGCAGCACCCTCCAGGAGTCAACCAGTTGAGCTTCCGATATTATATCCCAGAGCGCAGCCGCCGCCTTAGGATGGTGTTCCCTAGTCGTACCCTGCCTGTCCATAGTATCTGAGAGCACCACATTATAATCACCTCCCCACACAATCGCTGCATGACCATGAGTCTGAACTTTGAACCAGAGGTCGTGATAGAACTCAGGTTTGTCATCATTAGGGCCATACACATTCACCAAAATCATCCTCATACCACACAGATTTCCCACCACTATAATGTACCTCCCTTCAGTGTCACCTCTGTCGTTATCCAACGGAGCCCCCTCCTGATGAGTATCGCCACCCCCCGGGAGTAGTTGGAGTAATGCGCATGCAAAGTGTCGCCCCATCTACTACTACGGAGCAGTGCAGCCGCATTAGCAGTCAGGTGAGTTTCTTGCAGAAAACATATATCTATATTCTTCCTCAACAAGTAGGCCTGAACGAGCCTGACCTTACGCCTATCGTTCAGACCGCGCACATTCCAGGTTAACATTTTAATGTGAGCCATAACTGAGATAGTGATTCTGTAGTGGCACTCCCTTCCGTATTGTGTATACTAGGAGACAGCTCAATCTAACGTGATTAGGCTCCATGCAATGTCTGACAGCTGTCGGTCTCTGGGGTCTACCACGCACATCTATGTCAGTAGATGTTGCCTGTGTCTCAAATCTCTCAACAAAACAAAAAGCAACAGTGCTCTTCAGTCCCAAGCCCCCCCCGCCCCCACCCGCTCCAACCCCCCAATCAGGTCGTGCAGTATTGTCCCACCCCACCCACCCAAATATCAAACACCCATTAAGGCCCCTCAACAGTTCAAGTCCAATGGGAATCATCCCTCGGGGTACGCGGGTCGTACGCTCTCTAACCCTGTACTTTTGCCAGGGCGACCGAGCGCCAGCCTGACAGTGTTCCCATACGGACCCCCCCCCACACTCTACATGAAACTATTTAGGCCAACTTATCTCAGCATGGAGGACCAGCAGTGTCACAGTCCGTCAGCCGGCTCTCCTTTTTTCAGCAACGTTCTGTAATATCTCTGGTATTTCGAGGGTCGCTTCACAGTCATTCTATGTCACTCAGGGCTGCCCTCGCCTCAGGATCTACAGGAGATGGCTGATTCTTCTGGTCACGCGACAATTGTTTTGCGTATTTCAACGCTGCCTTGGCATCCACAAAGAAGGAGGGTTTGCCCGGTCCCTGTACTCTCAGTTTGGCGGGGTAAATGAGCGAATATTTAGTCCCAATTTGCTGAAATATCTTCTTGGCCGGGACGAATTCCCTCCTCGCTGCCTGAACCTGCATGGTGAAGTCCGGGAAGATCGAGATGTGATTACCCTGATATTGGAGGTCCTTAACATCTCTCGCCATGCGCAAAATGGTGTCGCGGTCCCTGTAATTCAAAATGCGCGCTATAATCGCTCTAGGCGGTGCACCTGGTTGGGGCTGGGGGCCCAGTGTCCTGTGTGCCCTTTCAACCAGGAACATTTGGGAGAGGCCTGTCCCGAACAGTTCTGACATCATGGTCTCCACATACACCTCCATTTTCGCTATGTTGGTCGATTCTGCCACACCCGTAATGCGGACGTTGTTGCGTCTTGAGCGGGCCTCCAAGTCCTCGTTCTTCTGCTGGATCAGCGTCAGGATCTTATCCATGCCACGAATTTTCTGGTCCATGGCCGTATGCCCCTCTTCCGTTTCAGACACTCGTGTTTCCAGCACGTCTACTCGGCCGTCCTGCTTGTCCATACGCCTGGTCAGACTGTCCATGCGAGCCGCCAAGTCGTCCATCTTGTGATCTATCCCTTGGATACTTGTTTTAAGGTCTTGAAACATAGATCTAATTTCTGATGCTTGCGCGCCCCCAGTATCGCTCTTGGCTGCCTCATCTTCTGACAGCTCCTGACCAGTCGTCTTCTGTTTGGTCCTGTCGAATGTAATCTTTGGCTGCCTCGTATCAGGTTTCCCCATCTTGGCCGGCGATCTCGACGGGGAGGGCTTAGGGATCCCAGCAGTACGTCTGTTACGTCGAGGGTGGGTCGTATTCCGGGGTTCCGCGTTTAGCCAAGGTGTCTCCAGCGCCACTGTAGATGGTTATTGTTGTGCACGTAAATGCGCCCTGCAGTTTGGGGCCAGTACACCCCCCTATGCGCCTTCTGCAGACGAGCCACGGCCGTTGATTAGCCCTCCCGGGGTCCGGCAGCACAAAATGGCGTCTCGCGCCAAAACATTAGATCCAGCCCAGCGCTATTGTCTGTGTCGGCCAGGCCCAAGGATTAGGTGTTCAATCGCGGTCTGACACCGCAAGTGTGCAGCAGTCACTAGGTGCGGTGGGCAAGCCGGCGCCCCGGTCGGGGGAGGGCTCGGCGGGGGGGGGGAGGTTCGCCCCAGGTGTGTCCGCCTGCCCCGCCGCGTTGTTAGTCCTTGCACAGGTCTTGGGGCACAGGCACAGCCTCCCGCACCCGACAGGGCCCCGTCCCGCCGACAGCCCCCTCCTCCGTGCACCTTACCGGGCCGGCCGCCAGGCAGTTCGGCAGCTCTGCTCCACGTCCGCTCCGCCGCACAGTACTTTTCACCTCCGGGGCAGTTCCGCACAGCTAAGGAGTCGGAGTGTCCGGTCGTGCTCCCCGTGTTTGTCCGCCTTGTGGTCCGCGGCGGTGTGGCGCTTCCGCTATCTCCGGTTGCTAGGCCGTGCAGCGCCGGGCTCCTGACCGGGCTCACGCGAGGTCCCGGCTTACAACTCGCCACAGGCCGTCACTCCGCCCACAGGCAGCGCGCTGCAGACCAGGACAGTTAAATCTTCCGCTTCGGTTATTCCGCCGGCAGCAAGTGACCGCCGCCTCTCTGCAGGTCCTCCGAGTGGGTGAGGTCCAGGGCCCTCGTCAGGGCGATGAATAAATGTCAGATTTATGTGCTCGGTCGGCGGAGCTGCGGGTCTAAGCAGCCATTCCGCTTCGCGTCCAAGCCACGCCCCCCGAATCTGTGATTTCCTTGATGGATTTACCGATAAGGGAACCAGAAGGTGGTCACGGAGGAATAACACTCCTTTCAATTCAGGAGAGGTACAGATTGAGTCAGCTTCTGGTACTAGAAGTGCCATAGTAGTGACTCCGGAAGAAATTGAGAGATGGAGTCGAGAATTAGAGAAACAAAATCCTCAGTCGAAACCATTAGATATTTACAAACTAAGAATAGAATTGGAAGAACTGATGGCTGAAAATGTGGGAAGAACTGATGGCTGGAAATGTGGGATTAGACAGACTGAATACCTTTAGTGAGGACGAATTGCTGTTTATCTGCAAAAGTATCACCCGTAATACCAGAGTGTTCCATGAGAAATTAATGGACACCGCGGCTAGTATGGGAATAGATATTGGTAAATCTAAAGTATTGCAAAAACCTTATAGAGCAGAGTTCTCAGACAGAGATTTAGAAAACATGAATGTGTCAGGGAAAAAGGTACAGATCAGAGAATTGTTAAACCTGTTGCAAAAATGGGGGGAATTAGAAAAATGGAAAGCCAGATGGGCAAAGAAAAAGGAGGAGATTAGATCAAAACAGATGGCTTCTGAGTATGTCTTAAAAGAAGCAGACAAGGCAGAGACATTTTATCCCATGAGAGAAGTGCCCGGTGGAAAGTATGTACATGGTTCCATGGTCCCGACAGGATATTGTGTCCTTTACCAATGACTTCCCAAAATTACGAGAAAAACCTGTAGATTGGTACAGACAGGTTGAGAGATTTGTGAAGGTCCAGAAGTGTCTCTGGAAAGATTTAGATGGTTTCTTTGACATTGTAGTTCCGATAGATTTGTGGACCGAATGTAAAATTGCTATTGATTGGCCTAGTGAGGAATTCCCGAGGGACCCTAACACAGGGGCTCCTTCAGCCGAGGTAATTAAAAAGTACAACCAAGTAATGTTGCATCTCAAGGGAAAGGTGCCTGCAAAGGAAACTGATTGGACCCGAATAGACAGAACTACCCAGAATAGAGATGAAACTGTGCATTCCTATTATGTACGACTGTTACAGGTGTTCAAGACATACAGTGGTCTGGACAACATCGAGATGAAAGACATGACCCACTTCATTTATCGATTTGTGCTAGGGTTAAGGCCTGAGATTTCGCAGTGGATCAAAGACAATACAATCTGCTGGCAGTCTAAACCAATTGATGAAGTCCTGAAATATGCTAAATATTGCGAGGATAAGATGGCAGATAAACGAAAAGCATTAAAAGAAAAGGTCATGTGGGCACAGGTAAAGTAAGCGGAACAACAGGAACAGCAGCTAAATAAATTGACCAGTAATCAGAATCAAGGCCCCGGGGGTAGGGGAAAGACCAGAGTAAAAAATGAGCAGAGAAGAGGCCAAAAAGAAGTTCCCCTGTCACTGGTGCGGACAGATAGGTCACTGGAGAGACGAGTGTCCACATGCACAGAATGGTACGGTACAAATAAATGATTTAAATCCACAGATGCAGAATGAGAAACCACGAAAGACCCAGCAACAGGTAAAGCAGAATCAGTTGCCTCGTGCACCTAGACAAAATTATAGGAGCAAAGCACAACAGGGTGAAGACACCGAAGTGTGGGAAGTAAGAGAGAATAAGAATGCAGCAACTCCACAATTTCTGTTAAACGACACGTTTCTCTGTGATGACACCTACTGACGGTGCCTGAGGGGGGAGGAGGAGGAGTGCGTGCTTGGCGCCTCCATGCCGGTGGACCAGACAGGGTCATACATTGAAGGAAAGGTTGAAGGAAATTATGTCACCTTTCTGTTGGACACTGGTGCTACCCGTTCTACTGTGAGAACAGCAGACGTTCCAAACCTACCCCTCTCGGGAGAAGCAATCCAGGTAGTTGGCGTTTCTAATCAGCTAATTAGTACCCAAGTTACAAAACCTATGGAGATTAAAATTGGGAATTTTAAGGAAATGCATAGATTCGTTGTCTGTGATTCCAGTCCTGTAAACCTGCTAGGACGAGATTTGTTGTGTAAAATGAATTGTACTATCTTTTGCACACCAAATGGCGTAGAAATTCAGACCCCAGATGAAGATGGAATTTACAAATTAATGTTAGCTAGACCAGACTCTGAAATTAAAAGACTGACAATACAAGACTTATCTGAAGAGCTCCAAGAAACAGTGAAACCGGAACTATGGGATTTTACTGGAAAAGATGTAGGATTAATGGAAAATGTTGACCCAATTAAAATAGCCATAAAAGAAAATGCAATATACCCAAATATTAAACAGTACAAAATGAGTGCAGAAGTAAAAGCAGGCGTTGCCATTGAAATAAAAAGATTGTTAGAAGCAAAAATCATACAAGAAGTGATGAGTAGCCCATGTAATTCACCCATAATTGGAATCAAGAAACCTAGTGGTAAGTACAGGGTAGTACAGGACCTGCGCAAGGTTAACAAAATTGTGGTTCCTTGTTGTCCTGTTGTGCCAAACCCTGCAGTGATTTTATACCAAATTCCATGGAGTTCTGTATGGTTTACCGTCATTGACTTATGTCATGCATTCTTTTCAATTCCATTGCATCCAAACAGCAAATTTATTTTCTCATTTGAGTTCGACAGTCACGGGTACGTCTGGAATCGCGTCCCTCAGGGGTATACAGAAAGCCCCTCAATTTTTAATCAGATTTTAAAAAAGTGCCTTGAAACCCTAATATTGCCTGGAAAATCAGTTTTAGTGCAATACATAGACGACCTCTTGGTGGCGTCTAAAAGTCGAAGAGACTGTGTAACTGACACAATTGCCTTGCTGAACCATTTAGGTGAAGGGGTGCATAAAGTATCACCAGAAAAGTTGCAATTCTGTACCACATCAGTAAAATATCTGGGGCACCCGATAGAGAGAGGTATCAGGAAAGTCACCACAGAAAGAATCCGGATAATTTGAAACATGGAATTGGCAAATACCCAGAAGGAAATCAGAATGTTCCTTGGAGTTGTAGGGTACTGTAGACAGTGGATTGTGGGATTTGCAGTCCTAGCAAAACCATTGATAAAAATGACAAAGAAAGGAACAAGTGACCCTGTAGAGTGGGATGATGAAAGCATGACAGCTTTTACAAAATTACGAGAATGTCTGTGTACTGCTCCTGCACTAGGAATGCCTGATTATTCAAAAGATTTTGCACTGTTCTGTGACACACGAGACAATTGTGCACTTTCAGTCCTGACCCAAATTCATGGTTTGACTCGACGTCCAGTGGCATACTTTTCTTCCACATTGGACCCAGTAGCAGCTGGATTACCTGGATGTTTGAAAGCTGTAGCTGCAACATGCATGAGTCTTGAACAGAGTGAGTCCATTGTAATGGGACATCCGGTAACTGTGTATGTTCCACATTCTGTTGTAATTTTACTGACAAGAACAAAGACCCAGTATCTCACCCCTAGTCGGCTGACTAAGTATGAGAGAATCCTTGTAGGTGCAGGAAACGTGACCCTTGAACGTTGTAACATTTTGAATCCAGCTACTTTACTACCTAGCTCATTCGCAGAAGAAGTGAGGGAAGAATTTGCACATGATTGCATTGACTTGACTGAATTCAGTACCAAACCACGCCCAGACATCAGAGAGAACCCCCTGTACAGTGAAGAGTATAAGCTGTTTGTAGACGGCTCATGCATGAGACATGAGGCTGGTGGCCTAAGCGCTGCCTACTCCGTGTGCACTCTAGAGCGCCCAGTAGAAGCATCCTATTTATATGGAGTCAAGTCTGCACAAGTAGCCGAATTAATTGCATTGACAAAAGCTTGTAAATGTGGCAGAAATTTGAAAATAACCATATACACTGATAGCCAGTGTGGTTATGGGGTTGTGCATGACTTTGGCCAGTTGTGGTAACAGAGAGAGTTCCTGACTTCTTCAGGTACCCCTATCAGAAATGGAAAATACGTACAGGATTTACTGGAATCAATCCAGTTACCAAAAGAATTGGCTGTGGTCAAGTGTGCTGCTCACAAATCTGGCGATGACAAAGTAACAGCAGGTAATCGATATGCTGACCAGATAGCCCAACATTGTGCAAAATATCAAATTTCAATTAATATCAAGGTTGGGGGAAACGGAAACAGCTGCCAACTTTTGATGTTAGAAGGAGTGAATACATGGGAGGAAGTGAGAGACTTACAGGAAACAGCAGAGCCACAGGAAAAACAAAGATGGAGAAATTTCGGTTGTAGAAGGAGAAATGCAGATGGTGTCATTGTTTACCTTGATGATATGCCTGTGTTGCCAGACTGTATGCTTGCTCCTATGGCTAGGCTAATTTATGGAAACACACATGTAGGCAGAGATGCGATGATTCGCATGTTCCGCCAAACATGTTTCAACTCGAAATTCAGAAGCGTACCAGAGGCACTCTGCCAGAGGTGTTTGACCTGCCAACAATTTAACCCTGGAAAGAAAACTATAGTGTTACCAGGGAAAATTGGAAAGGCAGAAGGCCCTTTTATTAGATTGCAACTTGACTTCATTCAATTGCCCCCTTGTCGAGGAATGAAATACCTGCTTGTCATTGTCTGCCTGTTTTCAAAATGGGTGGAAGCTCTCCCTGCACGTAGAAATGACAGCATCACAGTAGCAATATTATTACTTAGGAAACTCATACCTCGTTACGGTTTCCCAGTCTTAATTGAATCTGAAAGAGGAAGTCATTTCCAGAATGAAATAATAAGTCAAATCTGTGAAGCATTCAAAATCACGCAAAAACTGCACTGTGCATATCGCCCAGAGGCTTCTGGAGTGGTAGAACAGATAAATGGCACAATCAAATCAAGATTGGGAAAGATGTGTGAATACACTCAGCTGGAATGGCCACATGCTCTGCCTCTTATTTTGATGGGACTCAGAAGTATTCCAGATCGGAACACGGGCTTAAGTCCCCATGAAATCCTGATGGGAAGAGCAATGCGGCAAGCATGGGTGCCAGGATACAAAATAATAAGCATATCTGATGATTTGTTACTGGAATACTGTAAAGAGCTGGCTGACCAAGTACGTTCTATCTCTCGCCAGGTTGGGGGAGAAGACGCCGCCAGGCCAACGACTCCAGCACATGGCCTGAATCCAGGTGACTGGGTCGTAATAAAGAAGCACACTCGGAAAAGTTGCCTTGAACCGAGGTGGGGAAAGCCACGACAAGTGATCCTGGTTACCACCACAGCTATAAAGTGTGCAGGAGTACCTCGCTGGATCCATGCCAGCCATACGAAGAAAGTGACTGAACCTGCCGAAACTGAAGCTGAAGGTTGCGCAGCTGAAGGATCCCAAGACCACGGTCCTGAAATAGCTGAAGAAGTTCAACCGAGCTCCAGTCAGGAAGAGTGGGTCCCATTAATCGATCTAACAATCGACCCTATACGAACTAGAAGTCAAGCCCAATTAGATAGACAGTGGGATAGAGAGGACGAGACAGGTGAAGAAGAAGCTACTCAGATCATCGGAATACATGTTAAATTTGATTCTGAGGAGGACCAGGTAGGGAGAGAGCAGGTAATAGACACTCCTCCAAGAACACCCGCACAAGAAGAGGGACAGATAGAAAATAGGGCGGAAGTTCAAGCGGAAGAAAATCAAGAGCTCGAATAGCTTGAACAGGAACAGGTAGGATTAGACAAGTGTGTTCAGGAAGAAGAGATCGAAACAGATCAAACCCAAAATCAGCATATACCTGAACAAGGCCAGTTTAGGGATCAGGCAGAAGAAACAGATGAAAGACCTGGACCTAGTCAGTTAGGGAGCAATACTGAAGATGAACTTGATCTCATTGTGCCACAACTGAACGAAAACAAAAGGGTGTTTGAAGAAGGCCAAGACACAGTGCCAGTTAAAAGACTAAAGAAAGGTGACTCAGTACCTAGATTTGTGAAAAGGCTGAGATTGCGTCTAAAGACGATAACCAAGGAGCCTGAACAGATAAATGAGGTCTCGAGTCAAACTGACCCAGTGGTGACATAGACAAAAAGAAGAAGTGCTCGCATCAAAAAGCTGAATAACAAGTATTCGAGCCCTGAATGGACTTACTTTGTACTGGAAGAATTTGAGAACTTGGAAATAAGTGACGAAAGTAATGAAAGTGATGAAGAATTAATTGCTGAACAGACCAGTGAAGAAGAAAACCAAACCTGAAAAGTTACTCGAGTAAGCAAGCTGTGCAGAGTTACTAAGAGGAGTTGAAGCTTCTTTTGAGCTAAAATGTCTGATTCTTCTGAGAATGGGAGACCGAGACGAAGTTGTTGTAAAACATGCTGCCAAGTATGTTTATGTAGTGTAGCAATAGTACTGATCCTTTGGATAGGACTAACAATAACTATTCCTTCTATGATGAGTAAAAACCCGAGTCTATACCCAAATAATAATCTACCTGACGACACTGTAGAATCACACACTAGAATTACACCCCGAAGAGTAGACACATTGGACAAACCACTTAGCCTGAAACGGAGACAATTAGATTTAGAAGCACCAGATGAGGAAGGATTACACTTTAACAAAATAAAGAACAAGACTCATTTAAATGTTTTCGCAAACCTGTTAGTACATTATGTAGAAACTATGGAAATAGACGACTGTTATGTCTGCATGAAGCTACCTACTTCTGTGGCTGAAGGCGTGACTTATCATCACCTGCCCTTAACCTATGGAATTTCCTGTAGTATACTAACTAGTTTATTTTATAAAAGAGGACCTTTACAGTATTATTATTCAAACTCTGACGTGACATTTTCAGAACTTCCTGTTCGAAGAAACCTGAACCCTGTACATACAACTAGAGACGTAGCTAAGTACATGAGTGATTATTTTCTAACAGTAGGTAAGATAGATATAGATAACGCACACAAAAATAACTTGACCTGTTCTTTACGTGAAAATGAAAAAGAATTTCTGGATATGGTAGAAAAGAGAAGAGAAAGTTTCCAAAAGAAAGCCAAAGACAAGAACCAGAAAGTTCCTAAATGGGCAGAGAATATAGGGAGCACCTCAAATGGTGGAGCTAATGCTGCAATGCTTCTGGATTTTGAGAAGAAGGGGAAACTTTGTCTTAAAAGAGAGAAAACTAGTTATTATAACAATATCTTCATTGGTTCCAGTGAATGCGAACATAATTACAAGGTAATTGGAGGTTGGGGTTTCAAAGATGGGACAGAGCCTGTGTTTCCTGGAATTTATTTTATTTGTGGGAATAAGGCTTACTTCAAATTGCCCGACCATTGGTACGGGAGTTGCTATTTTGGTATTGTCTTCCCAAAGATATACCATGTGGGGAAAATCACTGGAAGCATTGAAAAGACTAATGAATTAGTGCGTACTAAAAGAGAAAGTGCTGGTGAAATTGTAGGAGATATTTTTAGTGCACTGATACCTACAGTGGGAGTGGTTCTGAACACACACAGAATTAGCAAATTGTCAACAGTAGTAGATCGGTTATCTGCTGACACTGCTGGAGGTTTCCTGGTGGCCAATACCGAAGTGGTTGCGATCAGATCAATGGTTTTACAGAACAGGCTTGCTCTTGACACTCTATTGGCAAAAGAGGGCGGAGTCTGCAGAATGCTGAAAGCGCAACATTGTTGCACCTACATACCTGATAAAAGTGTAGAAATCAAAGGGTATGTGAGGAACATTACAAATTTGGGAAAGGAGCTCAAACCACTTGAGGTTGACAGCGCCTGGAAGAGACGTACTGATGGTCTCTCCGCCATAGGTCATTGGTTTGCTAACTTAGGTAAAAGTTTTTTGATTAAAGTACTGATGCCAATTGCAGGAATAGGTTTAGTAATATTAATTATATTCATTTGTTGTGAATATCGAAAGCACCAAAGGCAGTACACTGTGAACAATAGAGGAATAAAGAGAAATGTGGATGAACTTGAATTAGAGGAACTGAATAATCAGATTTATAAAAGGGTGAAAAATTCTCACCCTAATAAAGAGACTAAAGAAAAACTGAACAGAATGTTTGAAGAGATTGAACTTGGGAAACTGTGATAAGTTGGCATCTGGTTCTATGAATTTGTGATGATATAAAATATCATCAAAGAGGGGATTGATGGAGCAAGGATTTGCAAGTACAGCAACTTGCTTGTATCAAGAACCTCAAATAATGTTAATCAGTATAACCAACCTGTTCGTATTACTAATATTGCAAATTTTTACATTACACGGGGTGTCCCAGTGACGCTTGCCTATGTGTTTACTTATCCTAAAACGCTTGCCACTAAAATGGCTGCTGCTATGCGGGAATTTCTTCTGCGCATGGGTTGGTCACACTCACGTGACATGACGTACTTGTAGTCCTGGTGGGAAAACTTTGCGCGTGCGCACTAGTTTAAAATGGCTGCTTTGTGTTCTCACGTGCCGAAGCTTGCCCTGCAGCTTATGCAATACTGTTTGCCTTGCACTAACATTAATGCTATAGTTAGTATAAAGTAAGGGGAGTCATATAGGGATTCCTGGTATACAGTGTATTCATGTATTTCTATGTTCTAAATTGTTTTCCTTTACTTTTCATGTGGCGAATCTTTTGGGCCGGGGAGGTGTATCAAACTCCATCTTAGAAATCCCTACTGCGCATGTCACCGTGGCAGAGGGAAGAAAACCTTGTACCAGTGGAACCCAGCCAGCTGGCAGTCACAGTCAAGATGCTCATGAGAACCGACCTGTGACCCAGCAGGACGAAGCCGAGATGTACTGCATTTGAAACAATTGTAATAAAAACTGTGTGCACCATTGTTAGGTAGAGACCTTTGTCATGGGAACCCCAAATTCAATAGGCGGTCCCAAAAGATGCAAATTGGGGCTTGTAGAAGTCAAATCCTGGTTGGTGTGTTGACCTGTCCTACTTGAGGACCAATCGAAATTGGGGATCCTTACACTTGCAACATTTGGGGGGTGGTACACTGACCCGAAAACAGTACAACTAGCCTAGGTTTAGCTAGAGAAAATTGTTCGACTTGTCCGAATAGCTGACCTGTCACTGACCCAACGCACTCAATAGGTGACTGATACAAAGAGCTGCGGAGCACTCTGTCCGTAATTTCCATAGACCCAAGCGGGGTTTTGAGAACCTTAAGTGCTGGCTGAGCACTTTGCTGGGGAATTCGATAACCCAATCGGGGTTTTGACTGATAACTGCAGAGAGGGTGGAGCGCAGGCGTTGCTACCGAACTGCGGGTGCTGGTCTTTCCTTGATGGTCCTGTCCTGATCCTAATCTGGTTTTCCTGTCCCGGGTGTCCATTCTGCACCTGTTGGCCTACTGGCGACCGTCCTTCCTTGGGGTCCTTTCTCCTGTCCTAAACTGACCCGTGGCCAGGGTTGGTCTTCACACCGTTCTAGGTAAATATAGTGCTGGGGAACCTATTCTGCATCCTTCACTTCTTTTCTTTGCTTTAATAAAGACGTGTTCTTGCATATTGATTTCCATACTCTCCTTTTTGCACTGATAAATGAAAAAGTCATACATTATAGTTGTTATACTAGAATGTTCCAATTTTTCCCATCCTTTAAGTACGTTCCTGCATATTGTTTATAAAATATAGATGTTACTTTTCTTTACCCTCCTTTAGCTAAATGAAATGATTGCTCTGGAATATTAGCGTGTTCCACTTTTACCTTCCCCATAGTTACATGTTACCTTTCGATAGACTGATTAAGTTCTCATGCTTTGTCCACTTTTGCCAGGATATATAAACTGTAACATTCTAGCATGTTCCTTATTTTTCCCCGTCCTTTAGTCACTCCACGTCTAGTCTAAATTGCTGAAAATTCTTACTAGCATGTTTCCTGTTCTTACCTCCCTTTATAAGTTCTAGATGGATGGTTTCATTTACTTCCTATATGGATATGTGCTCTTTATAATCTTAGTTATTGACAGTTTACTTGCTGTGAACCTTATGCTTTCTGATCTTGACGAAAACTAGATAAAGGTTTTAAAACTTCCTGAGTCTGTGGTTATTATATGAGTGCAAACATAGAAAATGTATTTTGTATTTTGGTGTCTGCCTTTCTTTTACAGCTAGCTCCCTGATCCATTGTGGTCATTAGGTACCCGTAGCAGTGGAGTGGTAAGTCGGGTACATTGGAAATAAAATAGGAAGGAACAGGGTTACTGGTAGTAGAGTGTAAGGTTACCCGATTAATAAATATGGAAAATTGAATTTATGGGCCCAATGTGCACATGGTAAAATTATAGTCGGGTGACCTGCGCGCTCTATCAGTGATTAACCTGCGTGTTGAAGGCATTGCGTGCTAAAGGCATTGCAAGGTAAGGGTAGTTTCCCAACCGGAAACAGGTAGAGAATTTCAGCCCCAGAAAGGACAACACTGTGACTTAGAAGACAGGAGAAACTCCACACTCCGCATAAAACCACAAAAAAATGTCTCAGTAATGAGCGCACAGACAAAGCTGCTACCACAGTATACCTGCAGAGAGTCACCAGGGACACAACTGGTATTTACAAGCAATCTTCTTCAAGGCAGTGTAGTAAGTCATTACTCTCTCAAACACTGTGTACATGCTATATCATTTAGTCTCACACACAAGAGAGATCACACAAACAAACTGACTTCTTTGTTATAAGGGGCTTCACTCTGACTACAAGGGCCATTAACCGTGGGGACCTCTCCACTAATAAGTCCTCACATATTGACTACAATCACAAGGTATACATCATGGGCCATATGTATCAAACTCTGATTTTGCGATTCCCAAATTGCGATTTTTTGCGGATGGCTATTTGAGAATGGCAAAATTCTTTGTATGTAGGATTTGCAAATAATTTTGTGAATCCTACATATTCCTTAATTGCGAATTGTAAATTGCGATTCGCAATTAAGGAATACCTCCCCATTCATTCATATAGGGCTAGAGGCCCATAGGAATGAATGGGAAGACATTCTCAATTTGCGACTCTCAATTAGAGAATCGCAAATTGAGAATGCAATTTCAAGGGTGCCAGGGTGTCAAAAGGCCACCCTGTTGCACCCCTGAAATGTGCATGTGTGCACATGTGGCACACATATATGCCCTTAGTGTATGCCACATGGCACTTTGAAAAATGTAAAAAAGGGCATTTTTCAGAGAAATCGCAAATTACCACCAACTTGAAGTTGGTGGTAATTTGCAATTCCTTAAGGCCAAATTGTACTTTTTCTGTCGTTCTTACATTGCATTTAAGGAATAGCAATTTGCGATTCCTTAAATGCAATCGCCAAATAGGGAATCGCAAATTTTGCAATTCCTTATTTTGTGAGGAAGTTTTTCTTTCATACATACCACTGCGAATTTCGGCATTTGCGATTGCAAATTGGAATGATACACATGGCCCAAACTTTAATATCCATTTGGTATGTTTCCCACCCCACCCACAGCCCCCAACTCTGGGTGATGAATAGTCAGCTCTTATCCACCTCAAATACTGAGGGTGTTGACTGAGGGTGGCTAGATTAGTATGGCCCTATGGGAGACGAGTACACTTAGAGATAACAGGAGAATAGCGGCAGAGATGGGGGCGCACTCTGCTTACCCCACCACCCCCCACATCCTCTCTCGATGACCCCTCTCCCCGGTGGGCGAGATACGACCAGACCCAGCTCCACGGCATTTTGCCGTTCCTGCGACAGCCACATCTCAGATCTGCTTATCAGCAGCCCCTGTAACAATTGCAAGATTTCAAACTCAGGAAAACTCCTCCCTACCCCATTCACCCTCTCTGGGATGTTGTCCCTTCTCTTCTTGGACCTTTACAGGAACCCGGCAAAGAGCTAATGACCTAGATAAAATTTTTGTGCATATCCCGCCTGATCCTACATACTAGGACCACAAAGGCATCAAGCACCACTCAACAAATTTGCCACGAGCCCCCTATGCCTGCAGAGGCTAACCCCACAGCTGAAGGATCCACAAAGCATAGTATGGAAGGGACACAAAGTACCTTTTTCACAAACCCCGGGTACACTAATGTCTCTCCCCACCTCTTCCCCTCCCTTCCCCCCATATATCAAGTTAGTTCTCCTTGTTGTTCATACGAGTTAGCCCCCAACTATCTGAGGCTCCACCTCATTAATGCAGATTGGAAACATTACTGCTATGTATGTAAACACCTCTTTGGTGTATTTGGTGGATATGTTGTGAAAACTTAATTAATAAAGAAATACAACACAACAACAAAACAATTAACCACAGCATTTCAACTCATTCAGTAATTTCCAAAAAGACTGAAATTTGGAGGCAAATATTTAAAAGTCTTTTTGATTATGTCTTATAATTCCCTGCAACCCACATTAAGAAATCAAGAGGGTCATCAGCATTTCAGTAAACTCAAAACCTTCCTGTTTGCACAAGTCCTCTACCTTCCACCCAGTAGGCCGCCTGTTAAAAGACTGTTCCCCTCTACCTTGATACGCATGGTCGACCCAGCCTAATGCATTGTATTCCCCTTCTCCCCTTCTTTCTGTCATTATTATATCATACTTTAACCCCTTTCCTTTGGCATTCCCATCCCTTAACTGTTCATTGTTCCTCTCCTGTTTCCTTACTTTCACATTGCTCTTAAGTGGCTGTTTCATGACACGTAGACACTTTATAATACTCCATAAGTAAATAAATAAACAAATAAATGTATGTTTTGCTATGTTAATAAATATAAGTATATATATATATATATATATATATATATATATATATATATATATATATATGTCCAAACACAGCTGCTTCTGCTGCAACGCTGTGACCCATTTAAAAGTGGCGTAGGCTCTGGCGAAGCCACCGAATAATTTTATATTCCACACAGGTACCAATATCAAGTACGCTCTCAGGAACCACACAACAATCCAGGAGTAAACTTAAGTCTTCAGTTTATTCACACAACGCGTTTCGGCGACTTGCCTTGATCACGTGTGATAAAAATGTGTGAGTGAGTGTGCCATTATGAATAAAGTTACAAAATCAAAACTGAGGTAGGACTTCAATCATAAGTAAAATTGAGGTTGGACTTCAATCATGAGTAAAAGCCATGTCGGCCAACTTGAAACGATGTTTTCAACATATAAGTGATACAATACATGATATCAACATTGAACTGTTCAGATGTGTCAGGAGTTATTATATTCCCCAAATAAACCAGCAATCTTATTTATGCAATTAATGTGATCGAATATAAACAAACAATAATTCTGCGGTGCGCCGTCATGCAATATCCGTGCACGTTGTATGTACACAGTGTCCTGACATAGAAAAAGTTCATTGACATAGTGTCATAAAATACTTATGTGTATGATCTTCAATTAGCTTGCTATTAAGATCACTGTAGGATAAATGCCAGCATATCATGAATATGCCAAATCGAAAAACTCACAATACCCAATTCATTGACATGTCTCATAGATAAAGAAAGCATGCAAAGTCACGATCTTATATTTTCCACTTTGTACAACGAAATAAACTCCTATTTGTATCATTAGGAGATTAAACTGTAAGAGTCGTTGACAAAATACATATTTGCAGTGTACCAGATGAGCATATTTCCAAATATGTCGATTATTTTCTTAGAGATTATGTGGTCACATTACCCAGCTATTTACGGGACACTAAAGATTTCCACAGCAAAATAGATACTCTGCAGTGGGAGATGGATTGGAAATTTATGGTACTTGACGTACACTCGTTGTACACTATAATTGACCACCAACAGGGACTTGAGGCATGTGAATTCTACCTACGCAATAGATCTGTCAAGTTTTTTTAACACAATGTCATGATCATGACAATGATCGATTTCTGTCTAAAAAACTATATTTTCTCATTTGATGGCGCCCTCTACAGCCAGATCACTGGCACTGCCATGGGTTCTTGCTTTGCTCCCAGTTTTGCGAATTTGTTTATGGGATACTGGGAGCAGGAGATCCATGGCAGTGCCACTCTGAAGGAAGACTTCCTTAGAGTAGTGGTATGGCTACGCTATATAGACGACCTGTTTATTGTCTATAAGGGAAGTAAGGAACAGGCTGAAACCTTTGTTGACAATTTAATTATTAACAGATACAACATAAGACTAGCAGGAGCCATTAGCAACACCATGGTCGAGTACCTTGATGTAAGACTTGAGATAAAAAACAATCAGATCTGCACTTCCCTTTTCCGGAAAGACACAGCAGGCAATAGTGTCCTACATGCCCTTAGCAGTCATCCAGATGTGCTCAAATGGAGCATACCTTATGGAGAGCTGTTAAGGGCAAAACGCAATTGCAATACGACTGAAGCATTCGAAAGGGAGAGAGACACCATAGCAGAGAGATTCAAGGAAAGGGGCTACCCTAATTGGGTCATCAAGCGAGCGATAGTAAGAGCTGAGAAAGTAGACAGAAAAGAAACCTTAGAGAATGTAGAGGTTGAATCTGATGAGATTGTGGACACAACCAGATTGATATTGACGTTCAATGCGAAATCTGAAGGTGTCAAAAAGGTCATTGCTAAGCATTGGGACATCTTGAGACATGATAACATCATAGGGAGTCTGGTACAAGAGCGACCGAGTATAACTTACAGACGTAATCTTAATATCAGGGATCTGGTTACACGAAATGATTTCACTCTGTACAAAGACAGCAATGAACATGGTCTGCAGGGTTTCTACCCATGCAGTCATTGTAAAGCCTGTAGCAACAGTACTTTCAAAAGTGAATTGGTATACAATGGTGTTAAGAGAAAAATAACACAGTTTCTCACCTGTAGTACCAGCTACGTTGTGTACATCATAGAATGTCTGTGTCACCTATGGTATATAGGTAGTACCAAGTGCAGTGCGAAAAAACGAGTATTGGAGCACCGTAGGGCGATTACCAACCAGGACCCCAAATACCCGGTGGCACGTCATTTTAGCGAGAAACACTACTCTGATGCCAACTTGTTGAGCTACATGCTTATTGAACAAATTCAAGTGAGTCCCAGGGGTGGAGACAGATTACTCTCCCTTAGACAACACGAATCCAGACACATCATTAATTTTCAAAGTAAATACCCGGGGGGCCTGAACTGGGATGAAGAGTTAGCAGTACACTTGAGGGAGGATACATAGGGACCCTCTCTTGGGTTGTGGCTGAAGTCACCCTGGGCTTACAGATCTGGTTAAGAATGTACTATGACTGCATTTAACATGATTTGCTATGTTTGTCTACCTGCTTCTTAATACATGTTTGTGTGTGTGCTTGTAAATTTAATTGATTATTTTTTCTGTGTATTTTATTACAGGTGAACAGGCAGGGTCTCCTAGTATGAATGGATTCTACAATATGGTTACCTATTCCTGTCTCTTGCACTTGTTCCAGTTAAATCCCCTTTTTAGGCACTTAGATTCACGGTCAGTTATTTTTTTCTTTTCACTTCTTCAACACAAAGGAAGTTACTTTTCTTAACGGGTATGACTTTACTTTTGTCGGCATAATCGATGTTCAGATGGGCCATGACGCTGTCTAGTTATTATCCCAAGGGTGCACCAATGTGATATCTGGACTATTCTCATATGGACAATTCTCAGTAAACACCTTGATCATAAGACTTCTTTCGTTTATCCTGTGGGTTTGGATAGCCAAGGAGACAGTCACTACTGGTGACGTCTCTTATCCTTATACACTAATATGTCTGGTATATGCTGATCTGGTACACTGCAAATATGTATTTTGTCAACGACTCTTACAGTTTAATCTCCTAATGATACAAATAGGAGTTTATTTCGTTGTACAAAGTGGAAAATATAAGATCGTGACTTTGCATGCTTTCTTTATCTATGAGACATGTCAATGAATTGGGTATTGTGAGTTTTTCGATTTGGCATATTTATGATATGCTGGCATTTATCCTACAGTGATCTTAATAGCAAGCTAATTGAAGATCATACACATAAGTATTTTATGACACTATGTCAATGAACTTTTTCTATGTCAGGACACTGTGTACATACAACGTGCACGGATATTGCATGACGGCGCACCGCAGAATTATTGTTTGTTTATATTCGATCACATTAATTGCATAAATAAGATTGCTGGTTTATTTGGGGAATATAATAACTCCTGACACATCTGAACAGTTCAATGTTGATATCATGTATTGTATCACTTATATGTTGAAAACATCGTTTCAAGATGGCCGACATGGCTTTTACTCATGATTGAAGTCCTACCTCAATTTTACTTATGATTGAAGTCCCACCTCAGTTTTGATTTTGTAACTTTATTCATAATGGCACACTCACTCACACATTTTTATCACACGTGATCAAGGCAAGTCGCCGAAACGCGTTGTGTGAATAAACTGAAGACTTAAGTTTACTCCTGGATTGTTGTGTGGTTCCTGAGAGCGTACTTGATATTGGTACCTGTGTGGAATATATATATATATATATATATATATATATATATATATATATATATTTATTTTTTTTCACTGAAAAAAACATAGGTTTGACACCAGTTATAGTTAGCTGGAAATTTTACTGACATAAAACCATTGAAATTCCCACGTTATTGTTAGTTGGACTCACTATAACTTGCGCGCCTGCAATGCACTGCTGATGACGTCACATATTACATCACTCATGACATGGTCAGTGACATCACCCATGACATCACTGATGACACCATCCTTGTGACAGAGTGACAGACCTCCTTTCAGTGTAATGTAACCCTTGAAACACATATTCAAAAATAGAAACTAACATTTTCAAAAAAATTGAGATACCCATACCAGTTACAACAACCAATTCAGTAATTCCACCATCTATATACACATCCACTCATTCACTAACAGTTCTATATAGTCACTCATACATATACTCACTCATCATATGTAGTGATACACCTATACATCCTGTTACACACTGACAGTCATCCAAAAGTTACTCACACACATACTCACACATGCAAATAAACTATTGAACATCCATTTATTTGCATATACAGCTATACACACACTACCACCTTACTTCTAAGGAAACTTACACATACTTACTCTCTTAAACAATCACTTATAGAAACACATACTTATTTAAACAGGAACTCTTACAATCTCTCACTCTCACATATACTCACTTATATACATCAATACTCACATATACTAGATTAAAACATATGTAGTTACTGATAAAGACACTAGTGAGACAGTCATTCACTCACTAACACACACATATACACACTCATCCACCCATACAGTCCTGCACATATGCTGTCTTCAAAACACATACAGACAGTGAGTCAGTCATTGATGCATCTATGTGTTAAGTAATACCCCCACCAAACCATACAGACCTTTACATATACATATATAAAACATATTTATTTTTCAGAAAGACACACATTCACTGGATGGTGTCATCAGTGATGTCATGAGTGATGTCACTGACCATGTCATGAGTGATGTAATATGTGACGTCATCCGCAGTGCTTTGCAGGCATGCAAGTTATAGTGAGTCCAACTAACTATAACGTGCGAATTTCAATGGTTTTATATCAGTAAAATTTCCAGCTAACTATAACTGGTGTCAAACCTATGTTTTTTTCAGTGAATATAGATATATATATATATATATATATATATATATATATATATATATATATATATCTATATTCACTGAAAAAACCATAGGTTTGACACCAGTTATAGTTAGATGGATATTTTACTCGCATAAAACCATTGAAATTTCCACGTTATAGTTAGTTGGACTCACTATAACTTGCGCGTGCAATGCACTGCTGATGACGTCACATATTACATCAGTGATGTCAGTGAATTTAATAGGTTTTTTAAATGCTAATTCCTAACTATAACTGGTGTTAAACCTATGGTTTTTTCAGTGAATTTCAATGGTTTTTTAATAGCAAATCTTTATAGGTATAGAAAGTGAAAAATGTTAAAACAAATTTTATATTGTATAAATATGTACATTTTTTAATTTTTTTTATTTTTAAACCGGGGGCGCGTACCGGTGAACGCACGGGTAAGCGCAATATTACGGCGCGCCCCGGGGCGCGGACCGGGGAGCGTCCCGGGAGCGCTATTGCCGCGAACGAAAACAACATCGTGACGTATCGGGTACACGCGTGATGCGTCATGTGACGCCCAGCGTAATTGAAACCGAAAGCACGCGATCGCATACGATCGCGAAACGTCCTGACGCGCTTACGCTACGCACCCACGGGCGCGCCCCAGAGCGCGACTACGGGCGCGCCCTGGGGCGCGTAGCGTAAGCGCGTCGGGTCATGTGACTTGAAAATAACACTTTCTATTGGAGCAGAACAGTTTTGGTTTCTAAATGAGTAATGCCTGGGTCTTGTGACCAGCCTGGGTCTTGTGACCTGAAAATAACACTTTCTATTGGTGCAGAACAGTTTTGGTTTCCAAATGAGTAAAGCCTTGGTCTTGTGACCTGAAAATAACACTTCTGATTGGTTCAGCACAGTTTTTTCAAATGATAAAAAATCCCACCTTTCTTCCTTACTCTGACTTTGTCCTTTGACTGAGGAAGACCTGTTTCATCTACAGAGACAATTCTTTTGTACTTTGAAATGGCTACTGTAGCAGCAACAGCTGGAGCATCTGCACCACCACCACCACCACAACCACCAAGAGGACCACCACAACAATACATTGGTGGTGAAGAAGAGGAGGAGGAAGAGGAAGAGGAGGAGGGGAGCAGATGGCTGCCTGAACAAAATACCCCATACAAGCCAAAAGAACACATTGTATGGGAGTTTTTTTCACTTCCAGAGGGCAAGTAAAAAAGTTAATGCGGCCAAGGTAACATGTCGAATCTGTGGTGCAGAACTCTCAAGGGGCAATCCAGATAAAAAATATTCATTTGGTAATAATACCATGATTCGGCATATGACCCGGAAGCATCCTGCTAACTATTCTCGTGCAGAGATCAGGGAACTGGCCAGTCACCTCCCCCAGTGTTCAAGGACCAGCTCCAAAAGAAAGCAACCCACTCAATCGGGACCAGAAACATCAGAGGTGATGCCTTGTATCCAGGAACGATTTGGTGATTTTAAAGTCACTTGTACTGGATGTGGCAAGCTTATGGCCTATGGGGAAAAGAGTGTAAAGCTCATCGTCATTGCTGGTGACAATCACGATTGCCCCAAAAAAAAGAAGTAATTTTTTCAGTTTTTTGTTCCAGTTGAGCCATTTTCAATTCCCTTTCTCTTTGTTTCTTCCCATAAAAAATACAAAAAAAAAACTTTTGAAAAGCCAAAAAAAGTACAAAATGTTCAAAAAACAATAAAAAAATATAAAACAACAAAAAGAAGAAAAAAAACAGTTCTTTTTAGAACTACCTTTCATATATAAAATTAAACCTATATTTTTAAAGGATCTCAGTCAATTTTCTGTCCTTAGGGTAGGCGTACCGGGGCGCGCCCCCCCCCCCCAAGAAAAGAAAAAAAAAATGTAATGAAGCAGTTAGCATGAGAGAAGAACACAAAGAGACTTATGTTAAGAGAAAAAGAGCTACAGGATGAACACAGAGGGATTGTTTATTACATAGTAAAAAATAGAGAAGGTGTAATTGGAAGTGGGTGTGTAAGGTGTGTGTGTGGGTGTGGGTGTGTGGGGTGTTTGGGTGTAGGTGGGGGTGTGGGGGTGTGAGGTGTGTGTGGGGTGTGTGTGGGTGTGGGGGGTATGTGTATAGGATGTGTGTGTGTATGTGTGGGATGTGTGGGTGTGTCTGTGAGGTGTGCGTGTGTGTGTGTGTGTGGGGGGGGAGGTGTGTGTGTGGGATGTGTGAGGTGTGTCTGTGAGGTATCTGTGTGTGTGCGTGTGTGTGTGTTGGGGGGGTGAGGTGTGTGTGTGAGTGTGTGTGTGTGGGATGTGTGGGTGTGGGTGTGGATGTGTAAGGTGTCGGTTTGGGGGTGTGGGGTGGAGGTGTGTGTGTGTGAGGTGTGTGTGGGGAGTGTGTGGGTGTGGAGGTGTGGGGTTGTGTGCGTGTGTGTGGGACGTACTTGTAGGTACCTAAAACAGCCACAGAACCAAAAGCTCTTTTCAGAGCTACCCTACCTGTAATCACTCAAAATGATTATTTTACACTATTATTTTCATTATTTTTCACCAAAGTACGCTCCCCGGTACGCTCCCCGGTGCGCGTCTAGGGCGCTCCCCCCGCGAAAATCGAAAAAAAAAGAAAAAAAATGTGTCCCGCGAGACCCTTTTATGGCCCCCACATTAAACCTAGGGGGTCGGGGGGGTGTACCCTGCCCCCTTTTGGTCATTTCCCCCTTTGTTTTTTGCCACCTCTTGTGTCTCGATCCTACCGAGACACAAGATGGCGGCCGCTGCGGACTGTTTTGAATGTTTACAGACACCCGAGAGCCAATCAGCTTTCCGTTCGCAAGTCGCGTGGCGCGCCCGGAGCGCTCCCCGGTGCGCGTACCGGGGCGCTGCCATAGATATATAAATTTTTTTGAACCTAAATTACTCAAAATCCTCTGGAGCACATATCTTGAGACATAGCAAAGGCACATCGGGCTACCAGTCCCTACAATTTTGCCAAGTTTGGTGAAAATCCATTCAGCCGTTCGAGCTAAAAGTGCGACCGACCGCCCTATCGAAATTAACATGGGGAAAACACGTTTTGGGACCCCCCTTTTATCTCGGCCCCCACTTGACGAATCCCCCCCAAACTTTCAGAGAAGGAGCGGAGCGCCGCGAGGCAAAGTTGCTGAAATTGCAAATTCCTCAACCGGCGCCAAAGTTATTCCCAATAGAATGCTGTGATTTCCCTATGGAAATCAATCCTAACTATATATATATATATATATATATATATATATATATATATTACCTACTGGCGGTCGCCAGTAGGTATATATAGTTAGGACCTAGTATCCATAGGAAATCCGCAACATTCTATTGGGAATAACTTTGACGCCGGTTAATGAATCTCCGCGAATTTCTCAAAGAAGATGGCCCGCTCCGCTCCTTCCCTGAAAGTTTTGGGGGGATTCGTGAAGTGGGGGCTGAGAAAAAAGGGGGGTCCCAAAACGATTAGACACGGCTACAGCCCGAACGGCTGAACGGAATTACAAGAAATTTGGCAAAATGGTAGAGTCTGATTCGCAGATCACGCGTTTGCTTAAATGGTGTAAATCCCTCCAGTAGTTGTTGAGAAAATCAAATGTGAAAAAATTTATATATCTGGGTGGAGCCTAACTACACATCTCATTGTGAGATCTGATTGGCTGTCAGCACTTCATCCAAGAAGTGTTGGCAGCCATCTTGGGACCAATATACATGATAGCACCTCATTAAAAAGCATTGCAGTTAATAGAAGGTTTTAGGACTTTAGTTACATTCTAAATCATTTGTTGATGGTACCATACTCATTTTAGGAATTGTGGTGTGTTCTAAGGTGATTTTACCATGTGAAAAAGCCTTCTGCTGGGATATCATGAATCATGTTTGAAAGAAAACTATTATCTCATGCTTTTCCCACAGTGGATTGGAAGGGGATCTATAAGCTAAACTGATTCACATTATCTTTCTCAGTCATGTGAGAATGAAGTCTGACATTCTCAGTAAAACATGTACATCCAACAAGGACAGAGACTGTCAGTTGATTCCTTTGTGTTCTACTGCAGCTTCCCAGAGTGTTCTAAAGAACAACAAGAGCGCTAACAGTCCTACTTATTACAAAGGTATGGCACACCTGAAGCCATCTTGATTGGAATAAAGTGGTAACTCTTAAAACATTTAATTTAAAAAGGAATAACATGAGGGGGTATATTTTGCCACAGAAAGTATGATTAGTGCTTCAGAAAGAAAAATTAGGGCACATTTTGAGTGACTTCTCAAATCCTCTTCTATTTCATTAAAAAATTCTGACATGCAGTCTCCTAAGATGGCCACCAAAGACAAAAGAGCCCAAATGTAGCCCAAATATCACCCAGATGTAGCCCAAGTATAGCCCAATGACAGAATGTCCCAGAGTGTTCTAAAGAACAACTAGAGCGCTAACAGTCTTACTAATGACAAAAGTATGGCACACCAGAAGCCATCTTGATTGGAATTAAGTGGTAAGTCTGAAAATATTTAATTTAAAAAGGAACAAAATGAGGGGGTTCATTTTGCCATAGAAAGTATGATTAGTGCTTCAGAAAGAAAAATTAGGGCACATTTTGAGTGACTTCTCAAATCCTATTCTATTTCATTAAAAGAGTTCTGACATGCAGTCTCCCAAGATGGCCACCAGAGACAAAAGAGCCCAAATGTAGCCCAAATATCACCCAGATGTAGCCCAAGTATAGCCCAATGACAGAATGTCCCAGCGTGTTCTAAAGAACAACTAGAGCGCTAACAGGCTTACTTATGACAAAGGTATGGCACACCAGAAGCCATCTTGATTGGAATAAAGTGGTAAGTCTGAAAACATTTAATTTGAAAAGGAACAAAATGAGGGGGTTCATTTTGCCATGGAAAGTATGATTAGTGCTTCAGAAAGAAAAATTAGGGCACATTTTGAGTGACTTCTCAAATCCTCTTCTATTTCATAAACAAATTCTGACATGCAGTCTCCCAAGATGGCCACCAGAGACAAAAGAGCCCAAATGTAGCCCAAATATCACCCAGATGTAGCCCAAGTATAGCCCAATGACAGAATGTCCCAGAGTGTTCTAAAGAACAACTAGAGCGCTAACAGTCTTACTTATGACAAAAGTATGGCACACCAGAAGCCATCTTGATTGGAATGAAGTGGTAAGTCTGAAAACATTTCATTTAAAAAGGAACAAAATGAGGGGGTTCATTTTGCCATAGAAAGTATGATTAGTGCTTCAGAAAGAAAAATTAGGGCACATTTTGAGTGACTTCTCAAATCCTCTTCTATTTCATTAAAACAACTCTGACATGCAGACTGAAACATGCACTTTGAATACCAGCAGCAGACTTCCCTGGTGAGCAGTAGCTTTACTACAGTGATCTAATGAGCAACTAGAGTGCTAACATTCAGAATTTATGCCAAATGTGTGACACATCTGAATGCCTTCTTGATGGAACCAAAGTAAACAAGCATTGAAAATGCAATAGATCTCGCCCTCGTTTAAGTTAAAGCCATTCTGTTTGTTATGAGGTGGCTTTTTAGCTTTGCTTTTATTAGTGTTTTTAAAACTTTCATGTAAATAACATGCATATGTATGCATATATGTACATGTATGCATGCATTTATATTTGTATTTATATAGATATGCAGATAATATTTGTTTATATATGTATGTATATATATATATATATATATACACATACATATATATAAATGCATATGCATATATATGCATATATATATGTGTGTATGTGTGCGTGTAGAGAGAGGTAGAGAGGTAGAGGTGTAGAGGTAGAGAGGTAGAGGTAGAGATGTAGAGGTAGAGAGGTTGAGACTAGTAGAGAGAGAAGTAGAGAGAGGTAGAGAGTGAGTAATAGAGAGTAGAGAGTGAGTAGTAGAGAGTAGTAGAGAACAGTAGAGAGAGTAGTAGAGAGTGAGTAGTAGAGAGTAGTAGAGTGAATAGTAGAGTGAGTAGTAGAGAGTAGTAGAGAGTGAGTAGTAGAGAGTGAGTAGTAGAGAGTAGTAGAGAGTAGGTAGTAGAGTGAGTAGTAGAGAGCAGTAGAGAGTGAGTAGTAGAGAGTAGTAAAGAGTGAGTAGTAGAGAGTAGTAGAGATTGAGTAGTAGAGAGTGAGTAGTAGAGAGTGAGTAGAGAGTGAGTAGCAGAGACAGAGAATAGTAGAGAGTAGTAGAGAGTGAGTAGTAGAGTGAGTAGTAGAGAGTATTAGAGAGAGAGAGTAGTAGAGAGTGAGTAGTAGAGAGTAGTAGAGAGTGAGTAGTAGAGTGAGTAGTAGAGAGTGAGTATTAGAGAGTAGTAGAGAGAGTAGTAGAGAGTAGTAGAGAGTGAGAAGTAGAGAGTGAGAAGTAGAGTGAGTAGTAGAGAGTAGTAGAGAGTGAGTAGTAAATAGTTAGTAGTAAAGAGTGAGTAGTAGAGAGTGAGTAGTAGAGAGTGAGTAGTAGAGAGTAGAGAGTAGTAGAGAGTGAGTAGTAGAGAGTAGTAGATAGTGAGTAGTAGGGAGTGAGTAGTAGAGAGAGAGTAGTAGAGAGTAGTAGAGTAGTAGAGAATGAGTAGTAGAGAGTGAGTATTAGAGAGTAGTGGAGTAGTAGAGAGTAAGTAGTAGAGAGTAGTGAAGAATATTCCAAAGATTGGCACAGCACCACTTGCACAATAAGTCCAATCAAATCATATCACTTAGAGTCCTTATTGAAGCGCTGAATCTTGGTGTATATTCAAATGCTTTTATTTTCCTTAAGTTTATGTACCACAGCCAGCCGACGCGTTTCGTTCTGTGCAACAGAACTTCTTCAGGGCGTTCTTATTTCCTTCAATTTATGTCGGTATCCTGTTGTCATATAACTAGATATTTCTTCCAAATGTTAGACGAGACGTAAGTACATTCTTATTCAAAGTGACTAGGTATCAATTTTACCCACACAATTCGGGCAGACATGAGTAATTTATAGCATCCTCAAAGTCAATCTTTCAAAAATTCCAAAGTATAGGACATGATAATCCAAATCCAAATGTTTATCAAGAAAAGTAATTTTCAATCGTTCGGAATATCGGCGTTTGGGCAGATATGACCCAGGGACCCCCAGTATGCAAGGGGAATTAGTCCCCCCTCTGCAAACATGCCAGTGGCCTGCGTTGAGGAGAGGTGTAAAAAGGGGCAGAGCCTCATTACAACACTCTGTGCAATGCAGCCCCCTGGCGCACACTGGAGGTTCCAGGTGGGCTAGTTGGCCCCCAGGGACCCCCAGTATGCAAGGGGAATTAGTTCCCCCTCTTCAAACATGCATGGGGGCTGCGTTGCAGAGAGGTGTAAAAAAGGGTGTGGCCTCATTACACCTCTCTGCAATGCAGCCCCCTGGTGCATACTGGAGGCTCCTGGTGGGCTAGTTGGCCCCCAGGGACCCCCAGTATGCAAGGGGAATTAGTTCTCCCTCTGCAAACACGCCAGGAGGCTGCGTTGCAGAGAGGTGTAACAAGGGGCATAGCCTCATTACACCTCTGCAATGCAGCCCTCTGGCGCATACTGGAGGTTCCAGGTGGGTTAGTTGGCCCCAAGGGGCCCCCAGTATGCAAGGGGAATTAGTTCTCCCTCTCAAAACATGCACGGGGGCTTCGTTGCAGAGAGGTGTAAAAAGGGGCGTGGCTTCATTACACCTCTCTGCAATACAGTCCCCTGGCGCATACTGGAGATTCCTGGTGGGCTTTCAGGTCTTATATAGTTAGGAATTAGCATTAAAAAAAAATTTGAAATTCACTGAAAAAACCATAGGTTTCAGGCCTTATATAGTTAGGAATTAGCATTTAAAAAACCTTTAAAATTCACTCAAAAAACTATACGTTTTAGGGGTGTTATAGTTAGCTGGACATTTCACTCATACAAAACCATTGAAATTGCTCCTATATAGTCAGTTGTACTAACTATATTTCGCGCACCCGCAATCTACTGCTGATGATGTCACATATTACATCATTCATAACATGGTCAGTGACATCACTGATGACATCTCAAATGACATCACTGATGACATTACTGATGACATCATCCACGTGACAATCACATACACCTTTTCATACACTAGTAAAATCTTTCATCACTCTTTGTAAAATACAGATTATTATATTTGAATCCATTGTTACAGCAATACAAGTATCTAAAAACCCACTCAGTGATTCATCAATGTATACACACATCTAATCACTTGCCTGTAGATTCACTCATGCATGCTGTCAATGAACAATAGACCACTATCAAAAATACTTATACACCTATATCGACATTACACACCAGCACACAACCTATTCACATATGAAGTTATCCTACTCACTTATGCAAACAATGGATCATACTAACATACTTACTTAGCTACAAACACCACTTCATAGTAAGTCATACTTAGTGTATTATAAAATCATTATTACAAGTATACAGTTATCCATACAGTCACTCACACAATCATTGAGTCTTATGTATACTTATTTATATACAACAACTGACACATACACTGCCTTTTATTTTTCTAGTTTGTTGGACATGTACCATTGAGAAATATATTTGCTAATTACCACACCCATAAAGATATTCACTCACCCAAACAACTGTTAGAACATGTAGTTTTAACTTCATATATCTAGTGAATCAACTATTCACACATCTTTGGGCAGTCACACCCCCCCCACCGAACCACACACATTCACTCTCCCATACAAATACTCAGTTAACTAATCAATAACTAATATAGACTTTCACATAGCTAGTAACCAACTGGAAAACCAGTTTACACAACAACTGACAAAGTGATTCAGATATTCACACAGTTTAGTCACTATCCACTATATTTAGTGAGACACTATAAATTGTTAAAGTAAACAGTCAATTACACTGCTACTAAATCCTCCATCCAAATATTTATTTTTATATATCCACTCATTCTTCAATGCAAATTGCTATATATATAATGCATATTTAAATAAAGAAGCAAACCACATTCACTGGATGATGTCATCAGTGATGTCATCAGTGATGTCACTGACCATGTCATGAATGATGTAATATGTGACATCATCAGCAGTGGATTGCGGGTGCGCGAAATATAGTTAGTACAACTAACTATTTAGGAGCAATTTCAATGGATTTGTATGAGTGAAATGTCCAGCTAACTATAACACCCCTAAAACTTATAGTTTTTTGAGTGAATTTTAAAGGCTTTTTAAATGCTAATTCCTAACTATATAAGGCCTAAAACCTATGGTTTTTTCAGTGAATATATATATATATATATTTATATATATATATATACATACAGTTGGTATACAATGTCCACCTACATGTCACAGCACACTACAAATGGTTCAGTGGAGGATGATTAGACACTAACATCTTGTATGTTGCTAAAGTCTGTAGGTGGATGCAATAACTAATTATAGGAAATAGGTCCTACTGACTAAATCGGACTCCCTGTACATGCACACAAACAACCACCCACTGATGATTCCCTTCCCCTTCTGCAAGTGACTGCAACTATCTATTTAAGAGACAATTGATAATGTCCTATTACAGCCTGGTCAACAAGCAGCTGAGGAGATACAGTCAAAAAGCATCACCAAGAGAGCCCATTTGATAAATCCACACATGTCTGAAAAAGGGGATCTGCAAGAACCAGGTGCACTACTGAACCCAGGAGACCTCTGTGTGTCTGCTTCAAGGGCACATTTTGGAGGTCCACCATCACACCACTCTACCAACAACAAATGTAATCCACCACTCACTCACCAAACTCTACCCAGATGTTTGATGGCACTCCCATATACTCCTGTACCACTACACCCACACACACCTAGACCAGCCACAACTCTGTATTACAACACAACCAAATATACATTTTGTTTACAAACCAATAAAACAAAACAATCACATTATTAATCTCACAAACTCCTACCCTTTCCATACAAAAACCTTTCACTACCTTCTGCTTTATTCCTAGCATTGCCCTTGCCACCCCTCTAACCCCTTGCACAACCATCTATCATACCGCATTACCACACAACCATCCTCTACAACTTACATCCAACTAATGGCAACACTCTCTTCCATCAATAAGGCCCCAATAGGCACATTCATCTGCCTACCCAAACTACAACCCTCTGTCAAAACAAATATTTCCCCACTCTCATTGTACACAGAGACTCTTCTTTCAAATACAATCCCACCCCCTTCTCCCTCACCACACACAGCTCACCAGTCCATCACACTCGAATCCTACACCACAAATCACTACCAGCATACCAGATAATACTACCCTTCAACACACATACAAAATTTACATGAACAATATCTCACACATTCAGAAACTCCACACCATCCTAACATACCTACATGTGCATCCACTCATCTGTGAAAACCAGCAAAAAAACACACATTTAACCCATTTTCTACTCTCCATGCAATAAATACACCAATCACCCAATCCACCAGCACACAACAGCACTCATTCACACATCTATCATCCATTGCTCAATTGAGAGCCATGTGACATGGCCCTCATGCCCCACCACACCCATATACTCTCAACACACAAAAGAAAGGAACTCCACAACACTCTGCATGACCTTGCTTCCCCTTGTCTATCGCAAAACAAGCCCACCTTTCACACACAACTCCTTAGCCCAACCCCTCACTTTTGAAGCTGACTCACCACAACCAGACCTCTTTTCTGACCTTTAACAGTTAATACCACCACGAGTACACTGTCCACAACTTCAAAGGACAGTACACACCCTCTTGCAGCACTTACACCACCTCCAACATAAATTATGTGGACTGTCTACTGATAAATGTGTTCCATTTCTAAAAACAAGTACCACATATATGACCTATTGATAGATACAGGACCTCACTTACTTTTCGTAACTGAATCATGACAGGGTGAAGATATGTTATTGCATCTCTTGAAGCTCATTCCAAATCCCACACACATCGCTGGACACACATTAGACTCTCTTCATCTTTGCCAACCCAGACCTATTCACATTCCAAAGAATTACTCCAGTCAAACCAATACCTTGTCACCTTCCAAAACAAAACATCAAAAATCACCCCAACTTAAATCATCCTGCCCTCAACTACATATCAACCTTGGAACAAACTTCATTTGAAGGAACTAGAAAAACAGCTTACTGCAAACATAGATCTGGTCAATTCTGTACAAATACTCTATTGATGGCTCCAGAAAGGTTTTGAACTTCTAATTCCTCTGAAAATATCTACGCATAACAAAAGAAAGCATGCCCTTTGGACAAATGCAGAATTAAAAAAGTTCCAAAAAAAGAATTGCTAAACTTTAACGCAACTGACTCAAAACAAAATAACCTTCAAGACAAGATATGCCTACACAGACACAACACGTGCTATGTATCTGCAACAGTTTTTATTAATTATGCATAATAAACTTACTTACTTACACAGACAAAACAGAATATACAAGCCAACAATTAAAAATGCAAAGGAAAAATACCATTGCAAACAAATCCATAATGCAAAGTGGGCTGGTAAAGAATAGTATAAAATACTAACAAAATTCTGTAAGCCAAAATGCATGGAAGAGCCAGCTCTTGACTAATCTTTTGAAGCTGAAATGGTTGTCAGTGGATTTTATGTTTGTTAGTAGTAATTCCATAGTTTGACTGCTTGAACAGAGAAAAATGTTCCACCATGGTTATTTTCCTTTATGTAGGAATTTTGAGGCAGGAAACCATTCTCAAGCGCAAGTTCCTTTGTTGTATGTAGTTATTGATTTTCTTCCAGATAAATAGTGGTACTTTGTCACATATTGCTTTGTGGGTAACACATTGCAACTTGAAAGTGGATCTTTTGGCAACTGGTAACCAGTGTAGGGCACTCAAGGCAGGGGATACGTGAGCTTGTGGCTTTACATGTAGAAGTAGTCTAGCAGTAGCATTCTGAATTCTCTGTAATCTTCTTATAGTTGACAAAGGTGGACCGTGGTGCAGGCCAATAGCGTAATCCAATTTTGATAGGACAAGAGAGAAGGTAGCTTAAACCTTGGGGTAACCCTAGGTGCGGGAAGATGCTTTGCAGTGTTTTCATTGTGAGAAAGCTTGGTTTGGCTAACTTTTTCACTTGTGCATTCATTGGCAGCTTGACTTTAATGGTAGTTCTGAGGTTTCTCACCCCCTTAGATATTTGGGCAGTATCCTAGATTGTCATAACAAGGCACACAGAAGGCCATCATTTTTGCAGCCACAACAGGTGAGCAATTCGGTTTTGGATGTATTCAATTTGTGGTGGCTCCATGTTATCCATTGGTCAAAGGCCTGAAATTAACTGAAGATTTTTAAAGTCCCCAATGTCCTTTGGGTTTTTCAATTTCAGTAGTATGTACATGTCATCTTTGCACAACATCACTTGTAACACAAGTTTTTGTTCCGCCGACATGGCTAGTGGAATATGATAGTTCATCGTTTAGGTGAGTACATTGGAGCTTGAATGTGGACTCTGTAACGATGCCCCGATTCTTTTGCACATCTGATGCCTAATTGTACATTTTTAATTTTTTGCCGTAGCTACCGTATAGGTCGGTCTGTAGTACACTTGCTTTGTTAATGTTGTAATCGCTTTATTTATTTTTATACACCCATTGGCGTGGATCCAGTAAGGAAATGTTATATTGTTTTACAATTAACATAATTTCACAGTTAATATTCATACCAATAACAGGCACAGCCAAAACCACTAGCACAACAACATCTCTTTAACAGATGAAAAACACACCTCCTTGCATGCAGTACTGCAGCAGGCCTTTCACACACACAACATGCAGTAAGGGCAGGGGCTCATAGACATGAAGATATTCAATAACAAATGCTTTCCAATGCTATCTTTCCATTCTTTATTCTTTTTTTCAACCTTTTAGTCATCCTTGTGTTTAAACCATCTTTTCAGATTACTGACATCCAAAGCCTATAGTTTTTATCTTTGTGCCATAGAGATTACTGTATTTTAAAATCAATAGTATATTTTCTTTGTGCCAATGCTAATTCCCTGTGATGTGCATTAAGGCTAATTAAAGTGGCTCTAAAGACAACTGCCAGCTAGGACACAAACATACTGTTCTGTCAAAATTATGTACAGTTCTTTTTATTTAATATTTTATTGCATGCACATCGCTGCTATGGTTAGGCAGCAGACTGTTATACTTTTTTATTTTTATTTTGTGGCATATGCTTGCAATAAAAAATAAAATTGAAAAATAATTAAGCTTTCCAAGGCCGTGAATACTGGCTTTGTCAATGTTTGTTATACTACAGAGCCCGGCCTCCCTCACATCCACGGCTCCACTCTCTGAGATCTACTTTCACGCCTGAGACTCAAGGTTGACCCAATACTCATAGTTTACAAAAAACTGAAGGTCCACCTTTTCAACCTAATTTTACTGTTCCGCAGTGGTTGTTACATTACCTGACCCCAGCCCATCATTCAATGTGTACCAATTATTTTCAGAGACCCAAAATGCATCTATCACTTCCTTCCATTTTCCCAAACATTCTAAGATGGCTTTCCAGTGTTCCGTTGTTCAATATTAAACAATTAAAAAGAAATAGCCGAACTGTGGCTAGACACCAATAGAGATGGCGGCTCATGGCTCGGCTGCAGGGCAAACGAGGACATTGAAGACCACAGTTCTACGTCTTTCAAATTAAACATGGGCACATTGCAGAGAAGGGTGTCGGAACGCTGAACCCAGCTTTTGGTGTGGATTCTGTTTGGTTTTGCTGCCCTTCCCCGAAGTTATAACTTTGAAATGCTCACAACATGGGGCGCTTTCAAGTGCAGGTGCCATTTTGTGAATCAGAACATTGAGGCCTGGGAGGATAGTTTTGAATAATAGAAGTCAAGTTCCTTTTTAACATAATTTGTTATATGTGTCCTTAAGTGAAGGTTGCTTCTATTGTGACTGGGAAGCATAATAGACTATATTTATGTGAATTGCATGCCTTGGAGGCCATTTTTGTTTTTTTCTCTCCATTAGTGCCCACTTGCTTATTATATAGGGGTCTCTGAAGTAATAATTGTGGCCCAGCACGCTCCACTCTTTTCTCACAATAATCATTCACTATTGTTCATAAGAGCTGAACAAGAGAGTAGAAAGCATCTCTGAGGTTTCCATCTGTTTGTCGAGAGTTGTTTCATCCCTCTTCAGACATGAGTCTTCGCCATTACCTGCTCCTAAGCAAGATGTGCGTATATCTGAGATTCCAAAGCCCATTCCTCTTATTATTGTGACCAATGATTCTAAAATGATTGTAAAAATGATACCAGGTAATGCCTCTTCTGTTGAAAGAATGGAAAATAATCCTCCTTTACCAGTTCAATCTTCCTCAGGGCAGATGCTGGAGGTATTTCTGGCAGACAATTGAGAACATGACTCAGGTGTAGTATGTGAAGATTGGAGGGTCCATAATCAATTCTTTAGCTGGCGGATCATAGACAAATATTCTGTACCTAATTTTCTCCCTGAAATGAAGATATATCCATGTTGATGTACAGGACCAGTTAAGAAGAAAGTAATAGTCTAATATGAATAATTGTGATTAGAAAAACTCCTTAAAAAGATAATTGATAGTAACAATTGTGATCTTCACGTAAAATCTATTAGAATCTGTTCAGATTGGATGGGACCCGAGTTCCATGCTACGCTACCACTCTTCCAAAATAGGCAAATTTCATAAACCAAGCAAGATGTCTTTGTTTCTTTTGCCAACAGCTTCACTGCTGCCTTCTAAACTGCAGCACTCCCTAGTTCTGCAACACACCTGCTCCAGCAGGAATCCAAAGACCAACTCTAGTTGAAGGGCTCCCACTCTTCCAGTAACGAAGCTTCCAGGAGTGGGCTAAAGACAAGAAGCTGCATCTATTGAAACATGATGTACTCTCTTCATTGTACCCGTGGCTTTGTCAGATGTGGTGAAGAAATACATATGGTGCAATTTCATGAGGAAAAAGCAGGATGGGGGCTGGGGTTCACCAGCACTTGGGCACCAATGCTCCCAAGCATACAGAGAGGCTCTCCTCTCACCACCAACTCTGGGCCTTGTAGCATCAGTCAATAGTGTCAAGAGGGGCTTATCTATCTGGCATCCCACAACGTCACCCTGAAAGAGCCGCCAAGGTGATGGAGCCGGATGTATAGTGATCTCCAAAGAAGATAAAAAAGGAGTATATTGCAAAATAACGATGAATGGATCCCAGCTGAATCAAGAGACATAAAAACCACAAGAATTTGTGATACTGTACTATGACACTCCAAGACCAAATTGAGCAGGGAAGCACAGAAGATAACTGTGGAAAACCAATACACAAAGCACAGCGAGCACACAATGATTGGTGAGCGTGCAGTGAGCATATGAGCACAACAGATACATTCTCATATATCATAATGGGTACTACCCAAAACTGTTTGAAGTACTGGAAGAGATTATGGCCTTAAGACTTTTTCAAGAGGAGACCACCAAACGATTGGACAGAACTCATGAAAAGTGGTCTTAAATGGAGAAAAGGTTATCTGAGGTGGAGCAATGCATAAGAGATTCACAAGATGTTTCACACGTTTTTTGAAGCTTGAAACCGAAGTGGCAGGCTTGAAAAAACACATGCTGAGGATTTGTAGAACAGGAACTGGCATAATAGCCTCAGGATCTATGGTGTATCAGGGAGACTGAATGGAAATTATATATCTTTTATTAGAATGTTTTATCTATGATTATAGTGAATCCTGAGCTTTCATCTATTACATTCAAAGAACTCTTAGGCCCAGTCAATCAATCAGTTTGCTTGTAAAGCGCTACTACTCACCCGTTAGGGTCTCAAGGCACTGTGGGGGAGGGTGGATCTGCGGTTCAGTTAAAGAGCCAGGTCTTGAGGTCTTTCCTAAATTGAGGCAGTGACAGTGAACAAGGGCTTAGAAGGCAGTGATGAAGGCTTGGAAGAAAACCTCAAAATAATAGAGCCCTCTCTAAACCAAAATGCATTACCATTCTAGGCTTCACCAGTCTCATAAAACTACTTAACTTCAGCAAAACGAAAGGGGCTATTGTGGTCTGGCAACAACATTTTCAGTGATCAAAATATACCAAGGTTACGGTAGAGTGACCCTATTTGTTTGCTGTGCTTCATCGCATGGGCTTCGGCCCCAAGTTCTGTGCGTGGGTCCGCTTGCTTTACACTAAGCCACTGGCCCAGATAGCAGCGAATGGTCACATCTCCAGAGATTTCCCGCTTGGTCGTGGGACGAGGCAGGGTTGCCCTTTATCCCCCTTACTGTTTACGCTAGTCCTTGAACCGCTGGCGATCTGGGTCAGGTGGGAGCCATCCATCAAAGGAATCAGATGGTCGCCGACGTGGGAGGATAGGATATCTCTCTACGCGGATGATATCCTTCTGTACCTCACCTCCCCCAAAAAATCTATTCTAGTCGTACTCAATGTTTGCGAGAAATTTGGCAGGGTCTCAGGATACAGAATTAATTGGACTAAATCAGTCTTATATGTTCTTGCTGGAACCCCACCCCCGCTTCCGGCGGACTGTCCATTGCGATATACTGACGGCCCCTTCAGGTATCTGGGAATTCAGGTTTCTTCTGACCCGGACGAATTCCACGCCCTCAATTTGAGACCCCCTCTGGAGCGGTTCAAAAGGGACGTGAAGGGGTGGCGCTCCCTCCCTCTCACTCTCCTGGGCAAGGCCGCGTTATTCAAAATGATGACATTGCCTCGCTTTCTGTACCTCCTCGAGAACACGCCGTTCCTGGTCCCCCCCACCTACTTTAAAAATATTGCGGCAGCCGTATCTGCTTTACTGTGGGACGGGAAACCGGCCCGGATCGCGCAATGCAAGCTGGTGAAGGACTGGTACGATGGGGGTATAGCGCTCCCCAACATTGAATTGTATTACTGGGCGGCCCACCTTAAGCAGATTAATTACTGGCTCCACGCCCCGCAGGCTGAACCCGCCTTTTTGGCAGATAGGCATGGTGTTGAACCCAGGGGACTGCTGAGAAACCTGTATAGTCGTAGAGTCCCGTCTGATCTGATGGGCCCGACCCGTCACACGGTCCAGCTCTGGTACAAGGCACACAGACACCTTCAATGCGCGCACACAATTACACTAATGACACCCCTGTGGGACTCACACAGGTTGGGGTTCATGGGTAATAGTAAGGGGTTCCAGGCATGGGACTCCATAGGCATATCCGTGGTGGGTGATCTCTGGAGAAAGCGCACCATAGTAGACTTCGCTTTTCTACAAACCAAACATGATATGGCCCAATCAGAATATTACAGATATATGCAAATAAGACACGCGCTTCTCTCCACCATCCCGACCGGGACAACATTACAGGACTCCACCCCTCTAGAGGACAGACTGCTTACGGAACACATGCCCCACAAAGCGACATCCCTCACGTATCGGAAACTGGTCAACAACCTCCCTGACATGCTGTCTAAGTTGCGCCTGTGTTGGGTGGGAGATGTTGGGGACCTTGATGACTCAGAATGGCAGGAGGCACTCTCTTCGACGAAGGAATCGGCGATCCCGTCCAGACTTAAACTGGTCCAGTTGAAAATCATTCACCGCACATACTATACCAGAACGGTTCTTCACAAAATAGGGAGAACCTCTCACGAATTTTGCCTCCGTGGCTGCGGGGAGAGGGGGACATTCTACCACACTATCTGGGACTGTAGATATGTAGCCACGTACTGGGCGGCGGTTATGCGGACCATTTCCCAAACCACAGAGGTTTCCCTACTGCCCAACCCACGTCGCTGTCTGTTAAACATTTGGGAGGCAGAAGATCTGACACATCGTCAGCGGGACTGGGCTGTGCTGGGCATGATGGTGGCGAAGCGCAATATAGCCAAGCTGTGGGGTTCCAACGTCCTGCCCACGCTGAGAGACTGGTGCAAAGATATGGATGACGCCATGGTGGCCGAAAGGGCGGTGTTTGTTCATTGCGGCTGCCCGGCGAAGTGGGGGCGGATCTGGGGGGCATGGAATACATTTAGGGGGGATATATGTGAACCACCGCGAATTGACCCTGATGGAGACCTTTCTGATTGAGGACTGAACCTGGTCTAAGTGTACTGATGGTTGTGTCACCTAGTGTGCTGCTTTCCGCCCCTTGATGGACGGATACTGAGAGGTGGGAGGGGGTTGATGGCCACAAGGCTGGTTTACAATATAATGCAAGGTGTGACTGTCTATTTTCTCATCTTCGAAGGATTGATTATGCTGCACGTGCCTTTACGTTTTCACGGAAAAAGTTATGTTATTTGGTTGTTGTTAAAATCATAGACCTAAGCCATATCGTATGCCTGAATTACTCGATACATGATGCACCCAGTTTCTATTCGCCGCCGGACCCCCGGGTTGTCGGCCATGCGGCTGTGTTATCCTACTGCCAATACCTGACCTCGATTTCTGCTGCGGCCGGCCCGGACGGGTTGTAGGCATTACGCTGTGTCATGCTAGAAGTGTACAATAAAGGTCTTTTAAAAAAAAATATATATATATACCAAGGTTGCTGCACAAAGATGAAAATAACTTATCGATTTAAGGACTGTACTTAAGTACTGTAATGCAAAATATGGGTTCATACATCATCAAAGTTACTCACAAGGAAAAAATGGTTACTTGCAGTGATCATGCTAAACTTAAGGCAGCAAGATCAACATAGGTTCCCCAACTTTGCAGGAATTTAGGAATTAGAAATTTTAGCGAGGCTCTTAAGCTATTTAAGTATGAAACTCATTGCTGCAATAACAAAGTTTCTGTTTGCAATGTGGTGTAAGCGTAGACATTTAGTGAAAAGTTAAGGATGTGGAATGAAATGATGCTGCCTATCAACTATTGTTCTCCTAGATCTTACCTGTGATTAATTGATGTTTTATTTTTCTTCTTTTAATCATTCTTTTAGCCTATTTATTTATTTAAAATTTTTAATGAATTGGCCCATATGATGTTCTCCTCCCATAAGTTGTGACGTGTTGCCCTTAATCTTTACTTGTGTCTTTGCCTAATGTACGTGATGATCTATATGAAGAATGTATTACCACTTTGTTTCCAATCCCCACCCCTTCTAATTTTAGTAAGCTATTTTATGATGTGTTGTTATCAATGAAGTGTGCTTTTATGGCAGTAATTGCCGAAATAAAGTTTATATTGACTTGACTAAACTTAAGTTTTACTTTCACAGTTACTAAGAAGATGAAATAGAAATTTCAAAAGGCTATTATAATTCATTAAATTAATATTCAGATATGTACATATGTTTCCTCGTTCTTTGGAGTATAAGTTATTAGCTCTTGCGATTCTTAAAATCTTTTCTCTGTTTTCTATAAACTATGCTCTGTATGATATGAATAACTTACTATGTTTACTCCTAGATAACATCTCTGTCTGTGGAAAGTTTTGTATTGTTATTGTTCTAGTAGAAGTATTTTTCTTCACCAGAACTCATTAGAGTTAAATGTCTTCTGGCCCTCATTGCTTTCACCATTCCCATCCTCATGTTTTAAACTTGGGCATGTTCTCCAGTGTCTTATGTGCTATTCATGACTTCTTGCTACTGTTTCATCATGTTCTTTCATCTCCTTGACTTTTGGCACATTGTTTTCCTCTTATTCTCTCTTTCTTTTTTTATAATGTTAATTTCAATGTACCTTTTTGTCCTTTAAAGCTATTTAATTCTGTCATAGTTATTTCATGTCTCTCTTCAATGTGAAATTCTTAGAATTCTTTACTTTGAACATTTAGAGCCAGATGCATGAAGAAACCGTTTTGTGATTTCCTAATTACGAATCCTTGCGATTCGCAATTAGGAAATCGCAAAATGGCATGCAGTTTCCAAGGTGGGATAGGTTAGCTATCATACAAATTGTTTCGTCCAATTATTCTATATCCTCAATCAATGCTTTCCATAATTTTCCGATATCTTTCTTTGAAGAAGTTGATTTTTTAGTTTTCAAATTTTGTGGAACTGAAACAAGAATAGAATAGCTTTCACAAAATTAAAATTACCCAAAGAAATAGGTGAACTTACATTTGCCAACTTTTCACTCTCACACCAGCTGGCTTTTAGATGTTTGACTCTGAGAAGTGGTACCACCTATATTGGTGTGCTTAGAGGAAACGTCTATTTTTCCATTTTCTTTTGTAGAAATGTTGTTTCTGTCAGAAATCCACGCGATTTTCTTACCCAATCCTTAAAAAATTCATGCAAATTCTCTTCCTTTTTGTTTAAGCTGGCCTATTTGAAAAAGACTCTTCTTTAACCTCATCGATGTGGTATAACAAAAATATTAAAATCAATAAAATGACTATATTTGGACTATGTTGACAAAACAAGTGACTATATGTTGGGTCCATTAAATATTTCCTGAAAATGATATTATCCACTTTTCACAATTTCGATTCTCCTGTGGTTTACTTTTATTTTGTCAATCGCACAATGAGAAACTTAGAGTTAATCTGAAAGTATTTTCGAACTTTCCTTTCCTTTAATATTGGAAATGTTGTCCATGATACTAACTTAAAATTGTTTCGTAATGTACCTTCCCATAAAACATCTACAATTTATTGCACTCTATTCATGAGTAGTTCTCCTAACAACAAGTCTAGGACAGAATTAGAGTATGAGGATTTAAAGACTGTAAGGTCATCCAAGGTAGAATTAGCGATATGGAGGGAAGAAGCTTTATTACCCCATGTTCATTTCAAGTAGGCCATGTAACACCGAAGTTGATTCAGTTTTTCATTTATTTTTTAATGTGTAAAGTCGTCTTAGTTTGGTTGCTGCTTAGGAAGAAAGGTAATGGAATTCTTCTTATGCAAATTCCACTTGATGCTTCCAATATTGTTTTGGCTAGCCTTATTGATAAGGGCAAGCGTTATCAACATAAAATAAATTGTTGACCGTTTCATTGAAATTGCTAGTCATCAAATGGCGTCAAACTGGAAAAACAATTCCATGATTTTGTTTGATGCATGGCGGAATTCTGTTTGCTTTAACTATAAGGTAGATAGTATTCAGATTTCTAATTTAGATTCCTTACACAAATATGGTATGATGTTGCTTCCGTTTACCTAAGTATCTATGAAATGAAATGAAATGAAATTTAATTTGTAAAGCGCATGGCTGCCCTAGAGTGTCCCAGCGCTACCCAACAGATAACAGGAAGAAACTCAAAGTGGAACCGGTACTTAGGGGATCTAAGGGAAAAGAAAAGTTTTAAGCGACTTTCGGAACTTAAGATAGCAGGGTTCGGTCCGAATATGCCTAGGGAGAACGTTCCAGTTTTTTGCCGCATTTACAGTAAAGCGGCGGCCTCCTGTGCGGGCCTACCTCACTCTTGGGACTATGGCAAGATTTTCCAAATCCGACCAGAGGGCCCGAGAGGGTCTATAGGGACGAATCAGGCTCCTAAGAGCCGGAGGACCTTTGCCTTGGAGTGTCTTATGGGCAATGCATGATGATTTGAAGGCAATTCTCTCATGAACTGGAAGCCAGTGGAGAGCTCTCAGCAATGGTTTGGCCGACGCTCTTCTTGGAGCCCCCGAAAGCATCCTGGCTGCTGCGTTCTGCACCCGCTGCAGGATATTAATGGTGGCTTCCGGAGCTGCCAGGAGTAGGGCGTTGCTATAATCAAGTCTGGATAAAATTAATCCCTGGATCAGTAGTTTCCTGGACTGGAAAGGCAGGAGAGGGAGAACTTTCTGCACTGCCCGAAGCAGGCTGAAGCACACGCCAGCGACTTTCTGAGCATGCATCCTGAAGGTTAGTGCGGGCTCAAACCACACCCCTAAACTTTTGATTTTTTCTTTTGGCAAAGGCAGCTATCAGACGTTTGCCAATGCAGGGACGTCAGTGTATGTGGAGGGCACTAATCATGTATTGACTGGTACTTGTTCGGCCAGTCCGGAAAAATTTGCTGCTTTTACTCCTGACCTGAATCAGAAAACACTAATTTAGCTACATCAGGATCTCCCCTTGATATATGTCCTTCTAAAATCTCTGCTATATTAGCCAAAAAGCTTTCCCCACTGATCTGCTCTCTAGTTAATCTACCTGTCAACTGTGGAAAAAATCCCTATGCTTAGAACGTGGCACAGATTATTCCGAACCAAAAGAAGGCTAATCTGGCACCCAAAGATCTCGCCAACTATAGACCTATCTCACTGCTTCAGCTGTTGAGGAAGCTAATGGAAGGTCAAATTAACAAATAACTTATGAACTACTTAAAAACTAATCAGCCTCTAGATTCATCTCAGTCTAGATTTCGATCCTTTCACAGAACTGAAACAGCCCTAGTGACTGTCGTTGATCATATAAGATGCTCCCTTGATGCCAACGCTCCATCTCTACTTGTGCTGTTGGACCTATCTTCAGCATTCTCCAGTGTGTTGCACTCAGGATGCTGTAAAGGCTGAGGTAGATCGGAATCCAGGACACTGCTTTACAATGGTTCGAGAACTTTCTTACGAATAGAAAGAGAACCATCATTTTAGGTTCCTATATATCCCAACCTCTGTTGCTAGAAAAAGGAGTGCCTCAGGGCTCTTGTCTTAGCCCTATGTAGTTTAACATCTATGTGGCACCACTTGCAAATATTGCAAAATCTTTTGGATTTGAAATACTATCATATGCTGATGACACTCAGTTTATAATCTCTTTTAATAATAATCTGACACAAGGCAAATTGTCTTCAGTTGAACTCGGGAAATATGGAGATCATGTTGTTTGGGAAGGTCCAACAGCTCTGGGCTGCTGATTGGTGGCATCCTGTACTATGTCAAAACAAGAAGAGAGGCAGGGAGAGTAGTGGGACACTCTTATACCCCAGTATGAATCAATAAACAAGACAAGAGTGTTCCATGGTAGCAACAAACCACCGTTAGGAGCAGGTAGACGACTTCACTTAAGGCGTTAAGGAAAGCCCTCACTCACCACCTAGTGATGACATGCTTCATCATCGGGCCCCACAAAAGAGACCTAGCGTCTCTTTTGTGTGCTTCATCGCCAGATCTACTGCGGAGCGGGTTGGTGGGTTAAGGCAGTGTTGTGCAAAGAAAATTAAGTGAGTGGTTTTTGTTAAAAAGAGTCAGTAGTGTATCAAAATTAACTTTATTATAATGATCACTAAGGACTTATAGATAAAAATTATGTGTAGGAAATTCGTCCACAGTTAATTAAGTGGTAGTTTCCTAATATCAGTCGACATGTTTCAGCCACGAAACGGTATGAATTTACCTGCCATTCATCAGGACTCAGTGTATATTAAACCCTGGTGGTATGGACTCTCTAAGGCCCACCCTTACCTAGGAGCGTGAAAGTGAAAAATAACAAAAAAGTGAAAAAGTGCAAAAAATTAGGAAGAAAATAATGTCTTCCTAATTACTCCTGGTTTAGGAGGCTTCCGAACTTACGGTTTCTGCACCTGTGGGAAAAAGAATAACAAGGACAAACATGAAGGACAGAACATACAATGAATTGTGATGCTGATCACTTAATGCCAGTCCATTGTGCTCCAGTTGGTGGTTTCAGAGGCATTGTGTGGCAGAGTAACAATATAGTTAACACCACCATGATCCCCAGATTTATAGAGCGCTAGAGGTGGGTAGTGATGTGTACTATACGTGCTATATACAAACAATGCTATTCACAAGGGGATTTTGTTTCAGAATCGCTATCAAACTAAAATGTAGGCGCGATCGCGCTAGCAGATTAAAAAATTCTCACTTTTTTTACCGATCTCGATACTTCTATATTTTTATATAATGAAGAAATCGATAAATAAAAACTGGCGAATTCTGTCCAGCACCAACAAAACTTGGGAGAAACCTCTTTTCTCCTTCAAGAAAGGCCGGAGCATAAAGGATGCACTGGTCCACACAAGACCAAGACCAAAAATCACAGAAGTATCGAGATCGGTAACTGACATCTGGGGTCTTCCAAAGGTGGTGGGCCACTACCCGTGTTCCAACTGTAGTGTCTGCCACTTAACAACGCACTCAAAAACGTTAGAACTAGAACCAGGCAAGACGTGGACACAAAGAGATCATACGAACTGCAACACACAGAACGTAGTTTATCTTATTACGTGTCCCTGCGATCTATGCTATGTAGGTATGACAAGCAGAAAGGTCAAACAGAGAATCTGTGAACATCGGTCCAACATCAGATGTAAACAATCCACTACCAAAATGAGCAGACACTTCCTGGAACTCAATCACACCACAAACGACATGCACTGGACAGTCATTGAACACCTTGGGAGTGGCAACAACGTCAATCACAGCCTTTTCGAAAAAGAGCAGCGATGGGTCTACAGACTTGGGACCCATACTCTCGGATTAAATGACGATATCCCATGGAACTCTGTCTTGAAGTAAACACAAAGGAATCCGGGCATCACAGCCTTAATCACAACCCTAGATTGATTACTGTATTACACCTATTTGAATTGTTACTTACAGCATATGTCCACCGCGACATATGACAGTTAATGGAGCGTCTTAGTCAACGCCCCCATCTAATCAACCCTTTTGTGTTATGTATCAGTATACCCCCTGTGCGCAGTACTTACACCATTTGACTCTCTGGCACACTTTTTGCTTGCTTAATATACCAATGAGAACTGTTACATTTCTTTTTGTACAGTGAATGTCAGTATCAACTCCTGTGCTCCTCAGTAGAGAACCGATCATTCACTCCTTTTTAACGTTTAACTGTGTTGTCCCTAACAACGACAACACCATCCCTGATTGGCCCGTGATAACCACGTGACGAAACGACGTCACGTATCGTTTGGTGGCCCTCACCTATACGTTGATGTGGCCATGTCTTTGTACTGTCATCTTCGATCTTCATTATAAATCAGCAGAACTCCCGGGCTCCTGATTTGTGAACCGGCCCTACTCTGCATTACTCGATTGAGAAAGAATCACTCGTCTTCTCTTTCTGTTGTCCCTAACAACGACAACATCATCCCTCATTGGATCGCAGAACCACGCGTCATTGCATCGGTAAGCGCCGATTGGCCCACACCCATGCCTCGATGTGGCCCGACCGCGCCCACCCGGAAGCAGACTACCGCGAAATACTTACTTAACGCCCTCGCTGCCTCGCGCTCACATCTTCGGGGTCCGGTCGAGGGTTGATGCAGGTATACAGCGGGTGCCGAGCGTCGAGGGCGTGAGTAAAAAAGGCAGAACCCTTCCACCGATTACTTCGCTAAGCTAAGTACTAATCCAAAGCTGTATGACTGACTATGCGTTTATTCCCTTTGTTTTGGCAATTTGCAGGGTGTGCCAATTACGCTCCCACCCCCCTCCTGTGACCCGTGGTGTGAATCCTTGACACCAAAAAAGTGAGAATTTTTTAATCTGCTAGCGCGATCGCGCCTACATTTTAGTTTGATAGCGATTCTGAAACAAAATCCCCTTGTGAATAGCATTGTTTGTATATAGCACGTATAGTACACATCACTACCCACCTCTAGCGCTCTATAAATCTGGGGATCATGGTGGTGTTAACTATATTGTTACTCTGCCACACAATGCCTCTGAAACCACCAACTGGAGCACAATGGACTGACATTAAGTGATCAGCATCACAATTCATTGTATGTTCTGTCCTTCATGTTTGTCCTTGTTATTCTTTTTCCCACAGGTGCAGAAACCGTACGTTCGGAAGCCTCCTAAACCAGGAGTAATTAGGAAGACATTATTTTCTTCCTAATTTTTTGCACTTTTTCACTTTTTTGCTATTTTTCACTTTCACGCCCCTAGGTAAGGGTGGGCCTTAGAGAGTCCATACCACCAGGGTTTAATATACACTGAGTCCTGATGAATGCCAGGTAAATTCATACCGTTTCGTGGCTGAAACATGTCGACTGATATTAGGAAACTACCACTTAATTAACTGTGGACGAATTTCCTACACATAATTTTTATCTATAAGTCCTTAGTGATCATTATAATAAAGTTAATTTTGATACACTACTGACTCTTTTTTAACAAAAACCACTCACCACTCACTTAATTTTCTTTGCACAACACTGCCTTAACCCACCAACCCGCTCCGCAGTAGATCTGGCGTTGAAGCACACAAAAGAGACGCTAGGTCTCTTTTGTGGGGCCCGATGATGAAGCATGTCATCACTAGGTGGTGAGTGAGGGCTTTCCTTAACGCCTTAAGTGAAGTCGTCTACCTGCTCCTAACGGTGGTTTGTTACTGGGCATCCTGTACTAGGCACTGCTCCTAACACTAAACCAGTTGTCAAGAATCTGGGAATTTTCATGGACCCATCCCTCACAATGAAGGAACAGGCCTGAAATACATTAGGGGGTTGCTTCCACACGATTCAGCTGCTGATAAGAGTTGGCCCGCTCCTTCCCTTTGTTGTAAGAAAAACGTTGCGTGATTCTAAGTAGTTCATAAGTGTTTGTTAATTTGACCTTCCATTAGCTTCCTCAACAGCTGAAGCAGTGAGATAGGTCTATAGTTGGCGAGATCTTTGGGTGCCAGATTAGCCTTCTTTTGGTTCGGAATAATCTGTGCCACATTCTAAGCATAGGGAATTTCTCCACAGTTGACAGGCCTTTGTCGTCAGTCACCTGGATTATGGGAATGCCCTTCTGGCTTTTGCAAACGAGACACTATTATCAAGATTGCAGTTTGTGCAGATCACTGCGGCGGGTCCCATTTGCAGTCTCCTGGCGGGGACGCCATCATCTCCTTTTCTACGCACCCTTCTTTGGTTGCCTATTAGTAAGAGGATTATCTTTAAGATCTGTTTCTTGACTCATCACGCACTAATAGGGAAAGATCCCTATTTTCTCAAATCAAAACTCACTCCTTATTGTACAACCAGATATCTGCGCTCCAGGGACAAAGCTCTGCCCACTGTCCCGTGGATTAGGAGCTCTTGCTCAGGGGGCAGGTCTTTTTCTTACCTAGCTACTTGCTACTGGAATGCGTTTCCACTCCACATACATCTGATCACACTAAATGTAGGAAAATGCTAAATACTGTGCTGTTTTAGTACCGCTTCCTGCTGTCTGTAGTACATAACACTGGCAATGGTGCAGAGATACCCCTTCTGGGGTAATTTGCATGTGATATAAATGAAATTATATATATCTTCCTAATATTTATAAGAAGGTTTCTAGAAGTTCTACTGAGTGCGCAGGTAGTTCATTAAACCTCCACTACTTAGTATATTTTTTATTGCCATTATTCATGTTTGTTGTGCAAAATGGTAATGTTGAAACTACATATATTAATGATTTTTTTGCCTTATAATATTTTCTTTTTTCTCTATTATACTTTACTTGCATTATGACCTTTATCTTTTTGCTTGATTCTTATCGTTTGATTCTCGTTTTAGCATTCTGATATCCTTTTGTAACATCTTTCATAATTTTGGATATAATCTCTGAGTAATTGTTATCTACTGAATATGTTGTCTATTTCTACTTTAAGTGTTCATTACTGTATATTTTCAGTTTATTTATCTTAATAAAACTTTTCACCTGAAAAAATAAAAGGAAATGAAAAATAAATATAATCGGTGGGGGTAAGCAAACCATACACGTTTTGTACATTAAAATTATCCAAAAATGCCATTAACCAGTACATCACATGGCATCCATAGGAAAGAGGTCTTTTGAACTCTTTGACTAGACAGTCTAACCTTCTGGTAGCACTTTTGTAGCTGGTATTTGGATAACAAGACGAGAAACAAGCATGATCAAAGTCAATAGGTCAGGCTTGCATTTGAGCCCCGACTAAAAAAACTCCTGCAGTGAAAAAGCAAACAGAATATATTCTGAATACAATGCATTTAAGAATTGAATGTTTGACCATTCAATGATCTTTTGAGGTGTAATATAGTCTCTAGTACATGGTAATGCAAGGTGGAATAATACACCAAACATCCACTAGCATATGATGTGGAGTAATACTCCCGAGTGAACCCAAAGCCCATTCAATATGTATTTTAAAGAATTATTAACAATTGCTCTTCCAGATAGTTCCACTGTCAAGCCAACCCTAACAAACCAAGAGGATTTCAGACAGAATATATAAAAACATAAAAACCGCTGGGTCAAACAGTTGTGACAGACAGCTGCAGACATTATATATAACACAAAACCACAAACAGGTTTTCATTAGTACTTTAATTATAAGTGAAATTACCCAGGTCAGCAGGGCGTATTGTGTTGGCTTCATAAGGATGAAAGTCTTAGTTGACCCTGCCAGGACTCAATCCTATGCCTTGCAGGCTAAATGCAAAATGATAGGATGGCTGTTCAACCACCTTACTGTATAGTTACCATTCAATTTGAAACTGCTGAGAGGAGTCAGGCGTACTGGACACTTACTTATTGTAATTAAAGAAGATGACAACTATCTGTCTGTGGCAGCACCACGTTAGTGAGAGGTGAAATCTACCACACCAGACTGCACTGAAAGGTCCAACCCTTTCCGGAAGTAAAATGTAAGAGCAACCACCAAAGGGCTGTTATTGCCTCAGAGCTGGAATACTGCAATGTCCTTCATCTGCATCTCTTTGGGTAAATTACCAACAATTTCTCAACAGGACAGTCAGAGGCCGAGGCAGTTGAGTCTGAGGTAGAGCGGATCTTTATGAGAAAAGGAATCCCTGAAGGAGAATAAAGTCCAACAGGCAGAGGCCCAGAGGAACAAGGCCAAAGTTTATAAGCAAACTTGCAATATCATTTTCTGTACTTCAAACTTATCACCAAATCCTTGTTGCTTCTTATTTGAGACTTCTTCCACTGAAGGGAGTCATGGTCGAGCTGATAGCCTTGCACAGGCAATCAGGTCGAATCAAGTGGTTCAACAAGATCAAGGCCTGGTTTTTAAGAATAGGGTAGGACAGCTCTGGGAGGAACCTGGGACCATTATTAAATCTATGGTCCCCCTTGTTAAAAGGTAGTTTATGGGACTGATGGTCTCGGAAAGTATTGATCGCTTTGCACATGGCACTTTAACTGTGAGGTTTTTAAATGTTAAAGATAGCTTTGGCTTCGAGTCTTTCCTGGACGACATCGAGCCACCACAGGCACGAGCACTGTATACCCAATTTAGATGCAGAACCATTCCTCTAAATACAAGGAGAAGTAGCTGGGGAAATAATCTACTGTGCCCTTCATGCCATGTTGCTCCCAAGACACTTGAGCATTTTCTCTTTTTCTGTCCATCCTATGCCGATATTAGAAGAACCTGGATAGCCCCTGTCTGCCGTATGCTTTCGATTAGGTGTCGCTCGGAAGCTACACACATTTTTTAATCTGATAGTACACGTTGGGTAGTGTTTGCTATTTCGAGATTCCTGCTATTTGCCTGGTGGAGGAGGTCAAAATGTGTTAATCAGTCCTCGAACATTGTTGTGCCTATCTAGCTCAATCTGGCTCAGTGGCCTATTGTGTTTTCACAGGACTCATAACTTTGTTTTTAATGGATATTTTTATGAACATTTTTTTAATGTAATATTAATCGTTTTTATTCCGATGCACTGTTTTTTATGATGTGGATGATCATATTTTTGAACAAATAAAATATTAATAATAATAATAACTTCTTCTGGTTTCCGATAACGTATGATGAATGCAGAATTAGAACCGTGAAAAATGGCTATCCATAAGCAGCTTAAGTTATTGCAAGCACGCCGTGCCCTGGGCAGGAACAGAGTAGTAAATATGCACCCACAGAAGCACAAGTATTAATGGGTGCAGAGTTACTACCCCTGGGAATTCACCAACATGCCCAGTAAGTAGTACGACTGTGAAGCCGGGCCAGGCACCTCTCGCTACTATCCAAATACACACTTCTGTCTTTTCCCAGGAGGAAATCATTTTCCCCATGAAGAAGGGCCTTATCCTTTGGTTGTGTAAGAGGCATATACATGTTCTGCCTAGGAAGTTGCATTTTACAGTGTCTACATTAGAAGCATTCGTGGTACTATTACAGCTCAACTGCAATACATTATTACAGTTGAGTACCTATACCATGTTCATATTACAGAAAAGTAGAGTTGTCACTTCCAATGTCCTCGTTACTATTGGCCTCTAAATTCCCATTTGCGTGGAAACAGGACACCCTGCTCAAAATAATCACCATTTCGAGTCCTGTGGTATTACCCATGCTGCAACAGAAAGTACCGATTCACCCAGCATCACAGATAGTGACCTCGATGTGGTATTATCGCCAGAAAATCCAGCTCCACTGACTACTGAACCCTAACTCTGATGACACCATTAGAGGCAATGAATGCATAATAAAATTACGTTCATAAACCTGGGGTATGACCTACTCCAAAAAAATGATAAACAATGAGTGTTATTATGGCTACTACAGTTCTCGGCCTTACAAGGTAGAACAGCGGAATCGACCCTGACGAGATTCCCTCCACCCTCTGCAGGCTTCGCTCAGCATACTCACACACTGGCAGCGAACGTGGCCACCGAAGTACTGTGTGGAGTGGACGCCAGGTGGGGTGGGCCGTTGGGGGTTGTGTTGTTACGGGAGGCAGTGAAAGAAGCTTGGGAAACATCTCTCCATGGGGCCCGAGGGGCCAGGAAGGAAGCACGCGCCACCACAACTCTATGGGTGGCTGTGCTTAGGCAACTGCGTCGCGTGACCGGAGGGGGGGGCAGGAAGCATGCCTTGTGCAACCACGTCACTCAAGGGTCCGGCTGAGCCCGCTTGGGCAACAACCCCGACGTGTATGCCAAGGGGCCAACATGGACTAACCACAGTCTGCAGCGTGCATTCTTTTAATCTATTTAGAATTTCTATGAGCGCTTCGAAGCGACTGCTTCCGACTGAGAGCGTAAAATGAACCATAATGAATTGTTTTGCAGTGGTCTAGCGCTGCAGCATGGGGCAGGGTGGGAGAGAATGTCAGCGCTAGAATAGTTGTTGTTCTTTTCTTTTTGCCGTTAATTCTAGAATAAATTCCACGAAAGCCAGGCTTTGATGCTCTGGTTTTGCCTTCGGATCCTGGACTTGCAGTCCAGACTGTCTCTTCCACAGAACTCTATCCTTTTGTACGTGAGACGTTTTGTGCCTGGTTGTGTTACAGTGGGTCTTAGTTCTTGGATAAATGTTTGTGAGTTCTATCTTTTAATGTATGTTGTTATCTTGTCCCTGCACAAGGCCTTAAACTGGCTGTGCTGTGCACGGGGCAGAAAGAGACCGATAGACCTGCACTCACAGAAGCACTCACGAGGGATCCGGCAGTAGTGCTGCAGGAGGCCCTCTCACTACTCTGTGTCCACTGGCACTGGAATGTCCAACTCTCTATTAGTAAAAGAGCACAGAGGGCACAGTCCATTCTATTCCTACCAATTGAATAAGAATGCTCCTTAGTTATTCTCATTTTATTCCATTTTTACATATGCTGTGGCCAATTCCAAGGCATTTACGAGTCCGTACAAGCCTACTACAAGGGTGCTCTTTCACCACTCTTTTGTACGTACTCTTAAAAGCCTCTGGGTTTTGGTCCCACAGAAATGACCTCAGCTCCTGTCAGAACACGGAACATTAGAAGCATTAGCCGCTGTTCCAAGTTCAGACCTGCCAACTCTTACTATGTGAGAGGCGAGGCATGGCCTTGAAGGATTGTGGTCTGGCAGGGCTTTGAACCCATCACTACCTGGCCGGCTGGCCGGCTTTTGAGGGGCGAGGCTAGAGCGGGCACTGTCCAAACAGATCTTCTATTTCTTCCCCAAAAACAAAATACCAAGGCTTCTCAGGCGGCTGCCGAAGACCTTGGGACACTGGCTGTACAGAGCCTCCACACAGCGAGCTGGATATCCATTCTCTGCAGTGGTTTCGGCTCGCTCTGTGTTCACTGTGATGTTGGCTCTTCACCAGGAGACAATGTGAAGAAGAGAGGCAAGATTCTGTGACACATGGTGGTGCTATGTGGGTTGGCAGGTCTACAGTTTTGTGTTGCAGGTGCAAAGTGGATAATAACTCTCCCCAATCCAGATACATATTATCTGGACAGGGATATTGGTGATTGGCCAACATACCCAGACGGGGGAAATGATTCTATGGAAGCTTTGCTGGTAGGATAGTTTCCTCCACAAGCTATGGCTGGCACGAGGTGAGATTAATCTCTGTCCTGATTTGTTCTCTAGAGCTTCTTTCGCAGCGGCGCCTCCATGGGCGATGGTCCTGGAGTCTCGCTGAGGATCCAGGACACAAGGCGGGAGGTTACCAGGAATATCTGGCAGCAATAAGCACGATTTGTGCAGAGTGAGATTCCTGCTGCACCGCTTCCTTCAACTGACTAGAAGACTGGAAGCAGTGTAAATACTGCCTGCCCAATAATAATAATAATAATAATACCCAGTATTTGTAAAGCATGGACAATTACCAGAGGGTGCCTAGCCACTGAGGGTCGTCAGGAAGATTAAGCAAGCTATTGCCCAGAGTCACATGGTGCTGGGCTAACCTGCCACCGCGGAAACCGTGAGCCCCCCTGTTCCATAGGGTCTTTCAGATGTATACTTGGATAGGATATTGGGGAACCTCTCAGCAATCAAGGCAGCAGCTGGCCTGTGCCTTCTAGCATTTGAGGTCTTTGTCCTGTTGAGGAATTCCTCAGTTGCCACATCATTGACCTGTCTACCTCACTGATTACCAGCACCCTCACCTGTTTCCTTCTCTGCGGGTATGTCAGGTTCTTGTCACCGGCCCCCTTCAAATTTTAGAAAGAAGGTGGGAACCCAGAAGACTGGGAAGGGCCAGGTATGTGAAGGGACACATGTGCGATACCAGCCCTGCAATTCATTTTATTTTCCGCATCTTAAAGAAGCAGATTCCCTTCCTAACACTAGATGGGAAATATCCCTTAGCGCTGGGGAAGAACTGCATGGTACAGTACTGCAGGACCACTTCTACCCCTCTTGATTCACTCCCTCTTCTTCTCTTCCATCTCCCCCCTCCTCCTCACCCCTGCCTCTGCTTCAGACACATTCTGTTCTGCGAGAGATGGAGAGATAGTCATGTTCGGGTCTAAATACGGCACTGCTCAGCACCCATGAGGCCTGACACTTCTGATGCTAACAACACTTTAGTGGACCTGGGACCTTGTGGGTGAGAAGACATTCACACTTTGTGTGCCAGGCTATGGGAGGTGACACCAGTGGGCAACAAGAGATGTCGAGTAATGGGGAAGGATGTCAGGGTGATGAGTTTCGGATTTATTTTCAGAAAGTGTCTCCAGTGACTCACGACAACAGGTCAACTTTCAAACCCAAGACAAAGTATCAAAGTCCTGCACACACAGATTGCAGAGCCAGGGCAGAGTAACTGAAGACCTGAGAAGTGACCGTTGCATGTCCGTTTTGCCAAATTTTGGTTTCGTTGTGGGTTTCCACTCTGAGTGAGAAGGGCAGTGTGCTCCCTGCTTCCAATGTCTCAATTGCCTCCCATCCTGCATTTCTAGAATGTAGGCGCTTTAACTAGAAGAGCAGAGGCGGAGCATGGTGCCCTGATTGGGGCATATCTATGAAAGAGAGCCGAGATGTAATGCTTAGCATCTTTCTCCAAGTGCACAGCTTTATGACAACAGCAAAGAGCCTTGAAAGTGCATCTTTTCTCAGTTGAGTGCCAATGAAGTTGTTGTAATAAAGTAATGTCAATTCCAGGTACTATCTTCATGTTTCTTTATTAAAGTAGATGTTATAAGGATGAGAGCCCCACCAGGAACAGCCTGCCTGCTGCTCAGCCCTTACTCCAAGTGTCACTCTCTCTCATCCAACATTCCGTAACCAGCTCACACACCAACATTCCATAACCAGCTCTCACACCAACATTCCACTCCACAGACACACAGGCTGAGCAGCAGGTATAACAGAAGTGATCTCAGTTGCTGAGATAGGTGCTCTCTTTTTGGAATATTGAGGATTAGCCTCGCTGCTGCATTCTGAAGAACCTGCAGCTTCCTATGAGTGTATTTTGGAAGCTCCAGATAAAGTGCATTGGTGCAGTCAAGCAGGCCGTTGACCAGGGCTTGAACAAGTTGTTGTTTGTGCTTCTCTGGCTCGAGTTCATGAATATTTCCCACTAACTAATGGTATGCTGTTCCTCAAGGGGTAGATCCTAGTCAATAAAAGTCAGGGAACCTGCTGCTATCATTGATTAATGGTAGTGGAGGTGGAACTTGGTATTGGAGCGGGATTAGGAGGGGATACCGCTCTTTCGGAACTAGGTTCCTCACACACCCAGCAAGCTAGGTGTCATGCTTCATCATCTGGACCTGCTCCTAGTTGGGTCAATGCTGCAATACCCAACGGACACCCGTGTAGGAGCTCTTTATCAGAGATCTTTTGTTCCTTGCCGTATGATGAAGTGGGGGGGTGGGGGGTTGGCCTGTGGTGTGTAGATACCGTGAAAAGAATGAGTGAGTTAAAATAGGTAGGATAATCCAAATAACAATTTTATTCTGGCTGGTTATCCACCTCAGTAAAAACAAAAAGAGTGGCAGTTTCCCTGACGTTAAGGTTCAGTTGGAGCTATGCTCATCTCTAGAGGTCAAGAAGAAACATGATGAGAATGCACTCCTTTCCTTGATGCGAAACATAACTTGCAGACTTGACTAGAAAGTGCGTGCGAACAGAAATTGCGGCTCGCCCCCGAACCACATACACTATTAAGTATTTAAAAACAGAGCTTTCCACTTGTGCTCTTATACTGTTGCACTTCTGAAAGGGGGAACAACTCCCTCAATTGTGTACAATTCATCCAGGTAAACCACAGTACTCATATTTATCGTTATTTATAATCTTCTATTATTACTGGCTTTTGTCATCATATTCTTCACCACAACGGAGACAGTGAGATCCAATCTGTAATGTTTATTTAACACTTCCAATACATGCTGTATGCCATTCTAGGCTTTGTACACCAGTATGTGCAGATTAATCTCCAAATGAAATAAGCACAATATATCCCAATGCATTTCGAGCCGCATGGGCTCTTCGTCAGGGGAATCTAAAACGTATGAAATGAACAGTATAAATTATCCAATCCATTATAACACGTATGAAATACAGAGACATCTAGTGATACTTTTCATGCAAACAAAAACTGCTTAAAGCTCCCTCTCATTATCCACATTGATAAGAATCATTGATTCAACACCCATCTCTACACTCCTACCCAAATATGCATTTGCCCTGTAAACTACACAATCATTCCGAAAACACATAACCACCCCTAGCTGCAAAGGCTCAGCTCTGCTTACTCAAAGAACCACCCATTCTCCTTCAACTATCCTCTCATCCGTTAACTCCCTCCTTCCTTCGTAACACACACTTATTCTTCCAACTAATCTCACAGTATTGATCCACGCGCTCACAATCACGAAATACAAACTAGCAACTAATCAAACCAGAACGTCATACACCCCATTCTCCATGTTCCCCCTTCCAGCAGTGCAACAGAATAAGAGCACAAGTGGAGAGCTCTGTTTTTAAATACATCTCTAGAGGTCGACATGTTTATTGCCTAGTGGTTATGTCAATCCATGGCAATTCTTGAGGGCATAATCTAAAAACTGTGAAACTATCTACACTCAGTGGTGGGGCTGTTAGCTACCTACCAAATCTAAGCACTATGATAGCAATCTTCAGAAGTGTGGTTGAGTAACCTCCCACTGTTGGGAATGTCACCTCAAACGGTGTGCGACGGTTCTATTTGACACCTAGTGGTATGGTGTCCCTTCCGTTGAGGAACTTGGTTGATTCACCTACCCTCCACGTCGGCACCAGAGCGAAACATGTCAACCTCTAGAGATGAGCATAGTTCCAACAGAACCTTAACGTCAAGGAAGCTGCCCCTCTTTTTGATTTTACTGAGGCGGATAACCAGCCAGAATAAAATTGTTATTTGGATTATCCTACCTATTTTAACTTACTCATTCTCTTCATGGTATCTACACACCACAGGCCACACACCCCCACTTCATCATATGGCAAGGAACAAAAGATCACCGATAAAGAGCTCCTTCACGGGTGCCCGTTGGGTATTGCAGCGTCAACCCAACGAGGAGCTGGTCCAGATGATGACATATGACACCTAACTTGCTGGGTGTGTGAGGACCCTAGTTCTGAAAGAGAGGGATCCCCTCCTAATCCCTCTCCAATACCAGGTTCCACCTCCACAACCATTAACCAATGATAGCGGCTGGTTCCCTGACTTTTATTGACTAGGCCGGCTGGTTCCCTGACTTTTATTGACTAGGCTCTAACCCTTGAGGAACAACGTACCATTAGTTAGCAGGATTTGACAGGGTGCCTATGCTGGACCTCGGTAAAAAGCCCCACAATCCCCCCACTTGTGATACAAGAATATTTCCCAGCATCTTCATTGTGTACCAGCAGGTGGCAAAGAGTTTGACTGCTTGCAAGATGAATGTTATTTTTCTATCAAAGATAAAACCAGATTGTAAGCTTTTTCAACAGATCTGGGGTGCTCCTAAAGATTGTGGCCACCATGAGTCTGCCCAAGCTGAGGCACTATCAAAAACTATCGCCTCTGTTTTATCAGAGTTCAGTTGTAAAGAGTTGGTGTTCATCCAGGAGGCCACACTCGTGAGCCCTGACTTAAAACTTTCTTTTGAGTTCTCTATCTCATCCAGTCTTTTAATTAGTTGAGTGTTGTCTGCATCGTTGTCAAAATTCAGTCCAAGCGACTCAATATTGAAAGAGGTGCTACATTGAGGATGAAAAGAGTGGGGCTCAAAGTTGATCTTTGAGGAACTCCACATAACTACTTCCAACTGGAATTGAACTATGGCAACTATTTGCTTCCTGTCTGTAAAAAAGGATGTATACCATCTGAGCACTTGTCACTTCACTCTTGATTCTTGGAGGCGATTAAGCACGATGTTATGGGAGATGGTGGAGAATGCTGCTGATAGATTTAACAGGATCAGGGCAGCTGATCCACCTGCGTCCAGGGTCACTCTTATATCATTGGGTGCAGCTATCAACAGCCATCTCCATGCTTAGGGTTGGGCTGAAGCCGTATTGGACCTGTGAAGAAGATTGTTATCCTCCATGTACTGTTACAGCTGTATATTAACCCAGCTCTCTAGGATCTTTGACGTCACTGGCAGCAAGGAGATCGGTCTGTAGCTTGCACTGGTGGTTTCAATCAACTAACGTTTTTTTAAATAGAGGTAGGATCACTGCATCCTTCAAGAATTGAGGCACTTGGCCCATCTCTAAGGATTGATTACATATTTTATAGTCATCATGACAGCAATGGATTCAGCAATTATTCTGCATTGTTTGGCTGGCACTGGATCCTGTGGTGAGCCCGATTTGTTAGTGCAGAGCCCGATTTGTTAGTGCAGAGCCTATCCATAATTGTTTCTGTCGTAATCGGTAGGAAGGTGGTCCAGCTCTCTAACTTGTCTTTTATTGTGGTAAAGAAGGTGGAGATGGAGATGACGCTATCCTGTGCTAATCACAGGGTCAGGGAGAAAGAAGGCTGACAGGAGGCTAGAAATTTTAGTTATAAAATAGGATGACAATTTTTGACAGAACTTCCGGGAAGGGGGAATGTTTTGAACATAAGCTACTCCTGTGGCCAAGGCCTTGTAGATCACAAAGGCCTCCATGGTGGGGTCTGTTGTTGAGCGGATGCGATTAGAGTAAAAATAATTGCAAGGCCATGGTGAATGGTTGTTTACAGTGTTTAAGTTCTGTAGTATATTCCTGCTAGACCTGGCATCCTTGGTGTGGTTTCCCCCCCTACATTTTGACTTCAGATCTCCTTGCTGACTTCTCCTTAAAACATGGTAAGATTCGCTTACACCCAATGACCATATTTAATTTACTAGTTCGGTGGCACTACATGTGCTCACGGCCTGTAAATTAAATGCTACTAGTGGGCCTGCAGCATAGATTGTGCCACCCACTAAAATAACACTTTAAACAGGTATCAGGGCTGCCCGTGCAGCCTGTTTGTGCAGTTTTAAACTGTCATTGCTACGTGGCAAAATAAACCTTTTGCGGGGCCCAAACCTTTCTTTTTAGTACATATAGGTCACCTCTAGGGAGGGCTCTGGACAGCCCAGAGGGCTGGGTGCAATGTACTTAAAAAGCGGAACATGTACTTTTGAGTTTACATGTCCTGGTAGTGAAAAACCCTTAAATTTGTTTTCCACTACTGCAAGATCTACCTCTCCGATCGGATGCAATTGGAGTTACCTTATTACATTTAATAAGCTGTGATTACAAGATGGGAGCAGGTACCTCTTTCATGTTTGGTGTCTTTGGATTTGTAATGAAAAATCCTAACTTATGGTGACATCTGATTTTAAATTACAATTTTGAAAATGCCACTTTTATAAAGTTATTCAAAAAGGGGGGTGGTGATGGACAGAGTATCTGAATTAAGCAGAACACTCTTACCCAGTCAAAAGATCAGGGCTTGATCCATCACCGTTTTTTAGCTCACTGCACCATCCCAGTTCAGAACATGGCTACATGCAAATTAGTCTGTCCCTGGCCCAGTGCATCATGGGAACAGGGCAGACCAAACTACCGAGCCAATTCTTTACTGGAAAGGAAACAAGCTTCCGGGGACCGGTTTCTGGCATTACAGCTGTCTTCGGCCCGGCTTGCTTGAATCCTGATGGTGCAGTGAGCAAGGGACTCACATCTGAGCATACCCTTCCACACTTGTGGTGGCCAAAACGATTCAAAAAGGGGGGTGGTGATGGACAGAGTATCTGAATTAAGCAGAACACTCCTACCCAGTAAAAAGATCAGGGCTTGATCCATCACCGTTTTTTAGCTCACTGCACCATCCCAGTTCAGAACCTGGCTACATGCAAATTAGTCTGTCCCTGGCCCAGTGTATCATGGGAACAGGGCAGACCAAACTACCATATAGCCAGGTTCTGAACTGGGATGGTGCAGTGAGCTAAAAAAACGGTGATGGATCAAGCCCTGATCTGTTGACTGGGTAGGAGTGTTCTGATTAACTCAGATACTCTGTCCATCACCACCCCCTTTTTGTAATTATTTTGGCCACCATGAGTGTGGAAGGGTATGCTCAGACATGAGTCCCTTGCTCATTGCACCATCAGGATTCAAGCAAGCCGGGCCGAAGACGGCTGTAATGCCAGAAACCGGTCCCCGGAAGCTTGTTTCCTTTCCAGTGAAGAATTGGCTTGGTAGTTTGGTCTGCCCTGTTCCCATGATGCACTGGGCCAGGGACAGACTAATTTGCATATAGCCAGGTTCTGAACTGGGATGGTGCAGTGAGCTAAAAAAACGGTGATGGACCAAGCCCTGATCTGTTGACCGGGTAGGAGTGTTCTGATTAACTCAGATACTCTGTCGATCACCACCCCCTTTTTGTAATTATTTTGGCCACCATGAGTGTGGAAGGGTATGCTCAGACATGAGTCCCTTGTTCATTGCACCATCAGGATTCAAGCAAGCCGGGCCGAAGACGGCTGTAATGCCAGAAACCGGTCCCCGGAAGCTTGTTTCCTTTCCAGTAAAGAATTGGCTTGGTAGTTTGGTCTGCCATGTTCCCATGATGCACTGGGCCAGGGACAGACTAATTTGCATATAGCCAGGTTCTGAACTGGGATGGTGCAGTGAGCTAAAAAACGGTGATGGATCAAGCCCTGATCTGTTGACTGGGTAGGAGTGTTCTGATTAACTCAGATACTCTGTCCATCACCACCCCCTTTTTGTAATTATTTTGCCCACCATGAGTGTGGAAGGGTATGCTCAGACATGAGTCCCTTGCTCATTGGACCATCAGGATTCAAGCAAGCCGGGCCGAAGACGGCTGTAATGCCAGAAACCGGTCCCCGGAAGCTTGTTTCCTTTCCAGTGAAGAATTGGCTTGGTAGTTTGGTCTGCCCTGTTCCCATGATGCACTGGGCCAGGGACAGACTAATTTGCATATAGCCAGGTTCTGAACTGGGATGGTGCAGTGAGCTAAAAAAACGGTGATGGATCAAGCCCTGATCTGTTGACTGGGTAGGAGTGTTCTGATTAACTCAGATACTCTGTCCATCACCACCCCCTTTTTGTAATTATTTTGGCCACCATGAGTGTGGAAGGGTATGCTCAGACATGAGTCCCTTGCTCATTGCACCATCAGGATTCAAGCAAGCCAGGCCGAAGACGGCTGTAATGCCAGAAACCGGTCCCCGGAAGCTTGTTTCCTTTCCAGTGAAGAATTGGCTTGGTCGTTTGGTCTGCCCTGTTACCATGATGCACTGGGCCAGGGACAGACTAATTTGCATATAGCCAGGTTCTGAACTGGGATGGTGCAGTGAGCTAAAAAAACGGTGATGGATCAAGCCCTGATCGGTTGACTGGGTAGGAGTGTTCTGATTAACTCAGATACTCTGTCCATCACCACCCCCTTTTTGTAATTATTTTGGCCACCATGAGTGTGGAAGGGTATGCTCAGACATGAGTCCCTTGCTCATTGCACCATCAGGATTCAAGCAAGCCGGGCCGAAGACGGCTGTAATGCCAGAAACCGGTCCCCGGAAGCTTGTTTCCTTTCCAGTGAAGAATTGGCTTGGTAGTTTGGTCTGCCCTGTTCCCATGATGCACTGGGCCAGGGACAGACTAATCCGCATATAGCCAGGTTCTGAACTGGGATGGTGCAGTGAGCTAAAAAAACGGTGATGGATCAAGCCCTGATCTGTTGACTGGGTAGGAGTGTTCTGATTAACTCAGATACTCTGTCCATCACCACCCCCTTTTTGTAATTATTTTGGCCACCATGAGTGTGGAAGGGTATGCTCAGACATGAGTCCCTTGCTCATTGCACCATAAGGATTCAAGCAAGCCGGGCCGAAGACGGCTGTAATGCCAGAAACCGGTCCCAGGAAGCTTGTTTCCTTTCCAGTGAAGAATTGGCTTGGTAGTTTGGTCTGCCCTGTTCCCACGATGGACTGGGCCAGGGACAGACTAATTTGCATATAGCCAGGTTCTGAACTGGGATGGTGCAGTGAGCTAAAAAAACGGTGATGGATCAAGCCCTGATCTGTTGACTGGGTAGGAGTGTTCTGATTAACTCAGATACTCTGTCCATCACCACCCCCTTTTTGTAATTATTTTGGCCACCATGAGTGTGGAAGGGTATGCTCAGACATGAGTCCCTTGTTCATTGCACCATCAGGATTCAAGCAAGCCGGGCCGAAGACGGCTGTAATGCCAGAAACCGGTCCCCGGAAGCTTGTTTCCTTTCCAGTAAAGAATTGGCTTGGTAGTTTGGTCTGCCATGTTCCCATGATGCACTGGGCCAGGGACAGACTAATTTGCATATAGCCAGGTTCTGAACTGGGATGGTGCAGTGAGCTAAAAAACGGTGATGGATCAAGCCCTGATCTGTTGACTGGGTAGGAGTGTTCTGATTAACTCAGATACTCTGTCCATCACCACCCCCTTTTTGTAATTATTTTGCCCACCATGAGTGTGGAAGGGTATGCTCAGACATGAGTCCCTTGCTCATTGGACCATCAGGATTCAAGCAAGCCGGGCCGAAGACGGCTGTAATGCCAGAAACCGGTCCCCGGAAGCTTGTTTCCTTTCCAGTGAAGAATTGGCTTGGTAGTTTGGTCTGCCCTGTTCCCATGATGCACTGGGCCAGGGACAGACTAATTTGCATATAGCCAGGTTCTGAACTGGGATGGTGCAGTGAGCTAAAAAAACGGTGATGGATCAAGCCCTGATCTGTTGACTGGGTAGGAGTGTTCTGATTAACTCAGATACTCTGTCCATCACCACCCCCTTTTTGTAATTATTTTGGCCACCATGAGTGTGGAAGGGTATGCTCAGACATGAGTCCCTTGCTCATTGCACCATCAGGATTCAAGCAAGCCAGGCCGAAGACGGCTGTAATGCCAGAAACCGGTCCCCGGAAGCTTGTTTCCTTTCCAGTGAAGAATTGGCTTGGTCGTTTGGTCTGCCCTGTTACCATGATGCACTGGGCCAGGGACAGACTAATTTGCATATAGCCAGGTTCTGAACTGGGATGGTGCAGTGAGCTAAAAAAACGGTGATGGATCAAGCCCTGATCGGTTGACTGGGTAGGAGTGTTCTGATTAACTCAGATACTCTGTCCATCACCACCCCCTTTTTGTAATTATTTTGGCCACCATGAGTGTGGAAGGGTATGCTCAGACATGAGTCCCTTGCTCATTGCACCATCAGGATTCAAGCAAGCCGGGCCGAAGACGGCTGTAATGCCAGAAACCGGTCCCCGGAAGCTTGTTTCCTTTCCAGTGAAGAATTGGCTTGGTAGTTTGGTCTGCCCTGTTCCCATGATGCACTGGGCCAGGGACAGACTAATCCGCATATAGCCAGGTTCTGAACTGGGATGGTGCAGTGAGCTAAAAAAACGGTGATGGATCAAGCCCTGATCTGTTGACTGGGTAGGAGTGTTCTGATTAACTCAGATACTCTGTCCATCACCACCCCCTTTTTGTAATTATTTTGGCCACCATGAGTGTGGAAGGGTATGCTCAGACATGAGTCCCTTGCTCATTGCACCATAAGGATTCAAGCAAGCCGGGCCGAAGACGGCTGTAATGCCAGAAACCGGTCCCAGGAAGCTTGTTTCCTTTCCAGTGAAGAATTGGCTTGGTAGTTTGGTCTGCCCTGTTCCCACGATGGACTGGGCCAGGGACAGACTAATTTGCATATAGCCAGGTTCTGAACTGGGATGGTGCAGTGAGCTAAAAAAACGGTGATTGATCAAGCCCTGATCTGTTGACTGGGTAGGAGTGTTCTGATTAACTCAGATACTCTGTCCATCACCACCCCCTGTTTGTAATTATTTTGGCCACCATGAGTGTGGAAGGGTATGCTCAGACATGAGTCCCTTGCTCATTGCACCATCAGGATACAAGCAAGCCGGGCCGAAGACGGCTGTAATGCCAGAAACCGGTCCCCGGAAGCTTGTTTCCTTTCCAGTGAAGAATTGGCTTGGTAGTTTGGTCTGCCCTGTTCCCATGATGCACTGGGCCAGGGACAGACTAATTTGCATATAGCCAGGTTCCGAACTGGGATGGTGCAGTGAGCTAAAAAAACGTGATGGATCAAGCCCTGATCTGTTGACTGGGTAGGAGTGTTCTGATTAACTCAGATACTCTGTCCATTACCACCCCTTTTTTGTAATTATTTTGGCCACCATGAGTGTGGAAGGGTATGCTCAGACATGAGTCCCTTGCTCATTGCACCATCAGGATTCAAGCAAGCCGGGCCGAAGACGGCTGTAATGCCAGAAACCGGTCCCCGGAAGCTTGTTTCCTTTCCAGTGAAGAATTGGCTTGGTAGTTTGGTCTGCCCTGTTCCCATGATGCACTGGGCCAGGGACAGACTAGTTTGCATATAGCCAGGTTCTGAACTGGGATGGTGCAGTGAGCTAAAAAAACGGTGATGGATCAAGCCCTGATCTGTTGACTGGGTAGGAGTGTTCTGATTAACTCAGATACTCTGTCCATCACCACCCCCTTTTTGTAATTATTTTGGCCACCATGAGTGTGGAAGGGTATGCTCAGACATGAGTCCCTTGCTCATTGCACCATCAGGATTCAAGCAAGCCGGGCCGAAGACGGCTGTAATGCCAGAAACCGGTCCCCGGAAGCTTGTTTCCTTTCCAGTGAAGAATTGGCTTGGAAGTTTGGTCTGCCCTGTTCCCATGATGCACTGGGCCAGGGACAGACTAATTTGCATATAGCCAGGTTCTGAACTGGGATGGTGCAGTGAGCTAAAAAAACGGTGATGGACCAAGCCCTGATCTGTTGACTGGGTAGGAGTGTTCTGATTACCTCAGATACTCTGTCCATCACCACCCCCTTTTTGTAATTATTTTGGCCACCATGAGTGTGGAAGGGTATGCTCAGACATGAGTCCCTTGCTCATTGCACCATCAGGATTCAAGCAAGCCTGGCCGAAGACAGCTGTAATGCCAGAAACCGGTCTCCGGAAGCTTGTTTCCTTTCCAGTGAAGAATTGGCTTGGTAGTTTGGTCTGCCCTGTTCCCATGATGCACTGGGCCAGGGACAGACTAATTTGCATATAGCCAGGTTCTGAACTGGGATGGTGCAGTGAGCTAAAAAAACGGTGATGGATCAAGCCCTGATCTGTTGACTGGGTAGGAGTGTTCTGATTAACTCAGATACTCTGTCCATCACCACCCCCTTTTTGTAATTATTTTGGCCACCATGAGTGTGTAAGGGTATGCTCAGACATGAGTGCCTTGCTCATTGCACCATCAGGATTCAAGCAAGCCGGGCCGAAGACGGCTGTAATGCCAGAAACCGGTCCCAGGAAGCTTGTTTCCTTTCCAGTGAAGAATTGGCTTGGTAGTTTGGTCTGCCCTGTTCCCATGATGCACTGGGCCAGGGACAGACTAATTTGCATATAGCCAGGTTCTGAACTGGGATGGTGCAGTGAGCTAAAAAAACGGTGATGGATCAAGCCCTGATCTGTTGACTGGGTAGGAGTGTTCTGATTAACTCAGATACTCTGTCCATCACCACCCCCTTTTTAGGTCTCGCGCCTGCGATGCATATGGCGAAGCCATATGCATCGCGCCAGGCGCGATACTATAGTTGCGGAGTCTGCTTCCCAGGAGACAGAGACTGGCGCGCGCACGCTCAGGAAAGCGATCGGAGCCGGCCGCGCGCGCGCGTTCCCAATCTCCTGTCTCTCTGGGAAGCACACAAGCAAGCCCAGCAAGCCCCGCCAAGGCATCACGAGCACGTCCCAGCCCGGGGTGCCAGCCAGAGCCAGCCCGCGCGAGGACACCCCCTTTTCTTTTCCCAGCTGCCGTCATGGGAGTGGAGATCGAGACCATTTCACCCGGGGACGGTAAGCCGCCAGGCGGGAGGGGGTTACGCGTGCGCATGGGTGCCGAGCAGGGAGGATCCCCGGGGCTGGCTGGTTCCATACAGCGAGGACAAAAGTCATTCGTAACTAGGTTGGTGAGCTGGTTTTTACAGGTCGGAATCGACCTTACACTGAAATTCAAAGTGCATCTTGATGCGTTCATTAGCTCTCAATCGGCAAACATTATCATTATGTATACATTGGCCAACTCTTGAATTGCATTGTAACAGTAGGGCATGATTTGGCAATTGCAGGTTGCATCGTCCTCTGGGGCTGGGTTTCCATTGTTCCGATATTGCATATACATTTATAAATATTCATATAGAGGTTTTGTTATACTACAGGTTAACATTTAGATGGTCTTTAATTAAAAAAATTAAATTGAAAAATGGGCAGTGACACAAGCTGTAAAATTAGAGTTCTTTGTCATGGTTGGACCGGCAGAATTGGTGTCTCGTTAATAGAGATCCTTTCTACAATGCAAATCTGTGTTATTAGAAATTTAATGCAGAAATTTGCTTAGGTAATTCATAAATGGAGGAATTTTTTTTTAAAGCAATCTAAAAAAGATAGTGTCGCGCACCTGCATGCTTTTGGGGTGAGGTGGATGATGAAGCCTTGGTTTATTTAAGGTTTAGGTCACTATGACATGGCTGGCAATGTGGGTTGGCTGTCTAAGTCTGCTATGACCTTGTGCCTCAAAAGGTTATCGATCAACCTTGATAGGCTGGGGTGACGTTCGCCCTTGCTGATGGTGCATGGGTTGCTCCCACACACGCCAGTATTTTAAAGATGCACTTTTTTTTTTTTTTAAAGTACTTGTCCCTTAGTGAGTAGCCCTGAGAGTTGTGTGGACTTGTACCCCTTCCGCCTGAAGTGCTGTGATTCATCAAACTGAAATGTTTTGTTCAGAAAACAATAAAAGGTATTGGATGCTATTGATAGACGCACAGCCGGTGAATGCATGGTTTACAAAGGCCTAGAAAAAGATTGGAATGTGGTCTGGACATGACTAGACCTCTAGCCTTATCAATTTTTGCTGATTATTAAACAGTAACCTGTTGCTGGCGCCTCAGAAGTGTCATTATAGCAATGAAGTGCATGTAGGTCCTCAACTTTTTTTTTTTTTAAACTTTTTATTAATCCTCAAAATTGTTGTATATACAAAGAGCGTTTATATTGCATCATCCATCCCTTTTTTACAGTTCACTTATCTACCGCTATTAACAAATCTAGGGCCAGGTTAATAATGTTCACCTTGGTACCCTGCTTCCCTCTTACAGTCCTCGATATGTCTGCCATGCAGTCCAGATTTTCTCCCCTTTCGTAAATCGTCAATTCCGCTTGCCAGCATCAGTCCAGATCATTTTCGCATTCCTCCAGTGTAGGTGTGGACATCACCCCCCCCCCATTTCCTTGCCACATTACTTTTAGCAACCACAGCCGCCAACACCAGCCACTGCTTCACATGTCGTGGCCAATCCTCGTTTTCTTCTGTTATTAGGAGGAACCATTTGGGCTCTAGTTGGACTTCCATGCCCAATACTACTGACATTGCCCTAGCACACCCCCTCACCCTCACACCCCCTCACCCTCACACCCCCTCACCCTCACACCCCCTCACCCTCACCCTCACACCCCCTCACCCTCACCCTAACACCCCCTCACCCTCCCACACCCCCTCACCCCCTCACCCCCACACCCCCTCACCCCCACACCCCCTCACACACCCTCACCCTCACACCCCCTCACCCTCACATCCCCTCACCCCCACATCCCCTCACCCTCACATCCCCTCACATCCCCTCACCCTCACATCCCCTCACCCTCACACAACCTCACACCCCCTCACCCTCTCACCCTCACACCCCCTCACGCCCTCACACCCCCTCACACACCCTCACGCCCTCACACACCCTCACGCCCTCACACACCCTCACACCCCCTCACGCCCCCTCACACCCTCACTCCCTCACACACACTCACTCCCTCACACACCCTCACACCCCCTCACCCTCACACCCCCTCACCCTCACCCTCACCCCCTCACCCTCACATCCCCTCACCCTCACACACCCTCACACACCCTCACACCCCCTCACCCTCACACACCCTCTCACCCCCTCTCACCCCCTCTCACCCTCACACACCCTCTCACCCACTCTCACCCTCTTGCCCCCTCTCACACACCCTCACCCTCCCACCCTCACACCCCCTCACCCACACTCACTTTCCCACCATTCTCACATTCACACCCCCTCACCCTCACACCCCCTCACCCACCCTCACCCTCACCCTCACATCCTCTCACCCTCACATCCTCTCACCCTCACAACCCTCTCACCCTCACATACCCTTGCCCTCACACCCACTCACCCTCACTCACCCTCACTCACCCTCACACACACTCACACACCTTCACCAGCATAGCATAGCATAACAAAACACAACAAAACATAGCATAGCATAATAAAAACATAGCATAACAAAGCATAGTATAACAAAACATAGCATAGTATAACAAAACGCAACAAAACATAGCAGAACAAAACATAGCATAACATAACAAAACATAGCATAACATAATCTAAAACAAAGCATAACAAAACAAAACATTGCATAACAAAACATAGCAAAATACAAAAAAACATAACAAAACACAACAAAACAGCATACATAACAAAACATAGCATTGCAAAGCATAGCAAAACATAGCATAGCATAGCATAACAAAACACAACAAAACGTGTAGCATAGCATAACAAAACACAACATAGCATAGCATAACAAAACACAACATAGCATGGCATAACAAAACAAAGCTTAGAATAGGATAACAAAGCATAGCATAACAAAGCATAGCATAACAAAACATAGCATAGCAAAACATTGCATAGCATAATAAAACACAACAAAACATAGCATAGCATAACAAAACAGCATAGCATAACATAGCATAGCATAGAAAAGCATAGCATAGAAAAACATAGCATAACAAAGCATAGCATAAAAAAACAGCATAGCATAACAAATCAAATCATAAGATAGTAAAGCATAGCATAGCATAACAGAACAAAACATAGGATAGCAAAACAAAACATAGCATAGCATACAGCATCACTCCGCACCTCCACAGCATCACTCAGGGGCAACACAACATCACTATGCGCTACCACAGCATCACTGAACGCCACAACATCACTCGTTCGTCATCACAACATCGCTCAGCGCCACCACAGCTTCAATCTGTGCAACCATTCAACAACACCTGGTTCAAATATGTTCTCTCAATGTTTCAAGCTTTATTACAAATGTAACAAAATGATGTTAATATTTCGCTTCTGTTCTTGGATTTTCATCACAATAAAAAACACTGAACATTCTCTTCACAAAAGTTATTTACAAAACTTTAAGCTATTGCCATTATAAATTACAATAACTTTTATTTAAGTATTAATTACGGAAAAAATTAAAAGCCAATGTTATTTGTAATATCAATACATGTAAATACAACACATATTGCATTACAAATGCTATAGGTGTCACATTGGCGAAAGTTATAACTATTGGCATTGTAAATGACAAAGCTATTCATTTCGCTATTTTCAAAAACAAAACATAAATAAAAAAATTGTCATTTACAATACTAATAGCTCAAACTTTCCTAATGCGAGACCTATTGCATTGCAAATGCTTGTTGTAATTATTTTGGCCACCATGAGTGTGGAAGGGTATGCTCAGACATGAGTCCCTTGCTCATTGCACCATAAGGATTCAAGCAAGCCGGGCCGAAGACGGCTGTAATGCCAGAAACCGGTCCCCGGAAGCTTGTTTCCTTTCCAGTGAAGAATTGGCTTGGTAGTTTGGTCTGCCCTGTTCCCACGATGGACTGGGCCAGGGACAGACTAATTTGCATATAGCCAGGTTCTGAACTGGGATGGTGCAGTGAGCTAAAAAAAACGGTGATGGATCAAGCCCTGATCTGTTGACTGGGTAGGAGTGTTCTGATTAACTCAGATACTCTGTCCATCACCACCCCCTGTTTGTAATTATTTTGGCCACCATGAGTGTGGAAGGGTATGCTCAGACATGAGTCCCTTGCTCATTGCACCATCAGTATTCAAGCAAGCCGGGCCGAAGATGGCTGTAATGCTGGAAACCGGTCCCCGGAAGCTTGTTTCCTTTCCAGTGAAGAATTGGCTTGGTAGTTTGGTCTGCCCTGTTCCCATGATGCACTGGGCCAGGGACAGACTAATTTGCATATAGCCAGGTTCTGAACTGGGATGGTGCAGTGAGCTAAAAAACGGTGATGGATCAAGCCCTGATCTGTTGACTGGGTAGGAGTGTTCTGATTAACTCAGATACTCTGTCCATCACCACCCCCTTTTTGTAATTATTTTGGCCACCATGAGTGTGGAAGGGTATGCTCAGACATGAGTCCCTTGCTCATTGCACCATCAGGATACAAGCAAGCCGGGCCGAAGACGGCTGTAATGCCAGAAACCGGTCCCCGGAAGCTTGTTTCCTTTCCAGTGAAGAATTGGCTTGGTAGTTTGGTCTGCCCTGTTCCCATGATGCACTGGGCCAGGGACAGACTAATTTGCATATAGCCAGGTTCCGAACTGGGATGGTGCAGTGAGCTAAAAAAACGTGATGGATCAAGCCCTGATCTGTTGACTGGGTAGGAGTGTTCTGATTAACTCAGATACTCTGTCCATTACCACCCCTTTTTTGTAATTATTTTGGCCACCATGAGTGTGGAAGGGTATGCTCAGACATGAGTCCCTTGCTCATTGCACCATCAGGATTCAAGCAAGCCGGGCCGAAGACGGCTGTAATGCCAGAAACCGGTCCCCGGAAGCTTGTTTCCTTTCCAGTGAAGAATTGGCTTGGTAGTTTGGTCTGCCCTGTTCCCATGATGCACTGGGCCAGGGACAGACTAGTTTGCATATAGCCAGGTTCTGAACTGGGATGGTGCAGTGAGCTAAAAAAACGGTGATGGATCAAGCCCTGATCTGTTGACTGGGTAGGAGTGTTCTGATTAACTCAGATACTCTGTCCATCACCACCCCCTTTTTGTAATTATTTTGGCCACCATGAGTGTGGAAGGGTATGCTCAGACATGAGTCCCTTGCTCATTGCACCATCAGGATTCAAGCAAGCCGGGCCGAAGACGGCTGTAATGCCAGAAACCGGTCCCCGGAAGCATGTTTCCTTTCCAGTGAAGAATTGGCTTGGAAGTTTGGTCTGCCCTGTTCCCATGATGCACTGGGCCAGGGACAGACTAATTTGCATATAGCCAGGTTCTGAACTGGGATGGTGCAGTGAGCTAAAAAAACGGTGATGGACCAAGCCCTGATCTGTTGACTGGGTAGGAGTGTTCTGATTACCTCAGATACTCTGTCCATCACCACCCCCTTTTTGTAATTATTTTGGCCACCATGAGTGTGGAAGGGTATGCTCAGACATGAGTCCCTTGCTCATTGCACCATCAGGATTCAAGCAAGCCGGGCCGAAGACAGCTGTAATGCCAGAAACCGGTCCCCGGAAGCTTGTTTCCTTTCCAGTGAAGAATTGGCTTGGTAGTTTGGTCTGCCCTGTTCCCATGATGCACTGGGCCAGGGACAGACTAATTTGCATATAGCCAGGTTCTGAACTGGGATGGTGCAGTGAGCTAAAAAAACGGTGATGGATCAAGCCCTGATCTGTTGACTGGGTAGGAGTGTTCTGATTAACTCAGATACTCTGTCCATCACCACCCCCTTTTTGTAATTATTTTGGCCTCCATGAGTGTGGAAGGGTATGCTCAGACATGAGTCCCTTGCTCATTGCACCATCAGGATTCAAGCAAGCCGGGCCGAAGACGGCTGTAATGCCAGAAACCGGTCCCAGGAAGCTTGTTTCCTTTCCAGTGAAGAATTGGCTTGGTAGTTTGGTCTGCCCTGTTCCCATGATGCACTGGGCCAGGGACAGACTTATTTGCATATAGCCAGGTTCTGAACTGGGATGGTGCAGTGAGCTAAAAAAACGGTGATGGATCAAGCCCTGATCTGTTGACTGGGTAGGAGTGTTCTGATTAACTCAGATACTCTGTCCATCACCACCCCCTTTTTGTAATTATTTTGGCCACCATGAGTGTGGAAGGGTATGCTCAGACATGAGTCCCTTGCACATTGCACCATCAGGATTCAAGCAAGCCAGGCCGAAGACGGCTGTAATGCCAGAAACAGGTCCCCGGAAGCTTGTTTCCTTTCCAGTGAAGAATTGGCTTGGTCGTTTGGTCTGCCCTGTTACCATGATGCACTGGGCCAGGGACAGACTAATTTGCATGTAGCCAGGTTCTGAACTGGGATGGTGCAGTGAGCTAAAAAAACGGTGATGGATCAAGCCCTGATCTGTTGACTGGGTAGGAGTGTTCTGATTAACTCAGATACTCTGTCCATCACCACCCCCTTTTTGTAATTATTTTGGCCACCATGAGTGTGGAAGGGTATGCTCAGACATGAGTCCCTTGCTCATTGCACCATCAGGATTCAAGCAAGCCAGGCCGAAGACGGCTGTAATGCCAGAAACCGGTCCCCGGAAGCTTGTTTCCTTTCCAGTGAAGAATTGGCTTGGTCGTTTGGTCTGCCCTGTTACCATGATGCACTGGGCCAGGGACAGACTAATTTGCATATAGCCAGGTTCTGAACTGGGATGGTGCAGTGAGCTAAAAAAACGGTGATGGATCAAGCCCTGATCTGTTGACTGGGTAGGAGTGTTCTGATTAACTCAGATACTCTGTCCATCACCACCCCCTTTTTGTAATTACTTTTATAAAGTTGGCATTTTCCTGCCTTAACACACAATAAGGGGTGGAGAGCACAAAACAACACATATAAGGAAACAGAAAAACTCATCTGTTCGGAAAAACTGCCCTCACTCACATACCGAAGTATGTGACATGCTTCATCATTGGGCCTGCTTACAAAACGCCCTGGTGTAGCCACACAGGGCGGAGCATAAGGGAGGGGGTAAAATAATAAATCAAACGCAACAAAACGTAAGACCACAAAACTCAACACTTAATACATGTAACATACAAAAGTGATAGAACAGTGCATATCACCACGTGACTGGAACTAGTGATGCAACAGAAAGTGCAGTTGATAAGGATGTGATTTAAAACTGGTTTGGGGATACCAACCAAAATTTTATTCCAAGGTTCCCCCACCAGGATTAAAAGGGAAAGAAAGGATGGGGAGTGTCTAGAAGAGAAAATTAGGTTTCTCAAGACACCCCTCCTGGTACTGCTAGTGTCAACATGTTTCGACCGACTTACTGTGCCTGAAAGGGTCACCCCGGTCTTCTTCAGGACTGATGTCGCTCCCAGTACCACCTCTGGCCCCACTGTACTTCGGTCGGTATGCCACAAAACACGAGCATGTCTAACTAGATCCTGGCCCCTCTCGTCACGTGTGGAAAATACTCCCAATATTATGGGAGAACATGAACTAATAAGGAACACAAATAAACAGAAATAGTATAGTCGTGCTACACATCAAGGCGATCTCTTTTCCAATCACCGTGTCTAAAAACATCTGTCTATGTTCCCACTGTGGTCAGAGGTGTGGTGATACACCCTCTTGGTTCCTGTCCCGTGTTAGGAATTAGTCCCCTGGGTAAAGGAATCCCAGACAGTACATAAATATTACTAAAGGTATTATTTCTACAATGCTGCATATATACACACACATCAGTTGTCATCACGTCTCTTCTCCATAAATCTAATCTAGCCCCCTGACTCCCGTGATCCCTACCAAGTTGTTGTGGTATGGAGTATCGTTAGGATTGTGGATTAGTACATCGGGCGTAGTGAACTGTACCCACTTTAGTACTCACCGAGTTTATAAATATATAAACTAGAACTGGTGTACGGCAGGAGGGTGTCCCAGGAGCACAACCTATGTGTGAATGAGAGGAAAAATACGAGTGAATCTCTCCTCTCAATACCGGTATCTAGGGCGTGCACCTCCGTTGGACTGACTATCTCAATGTAGATCGTAAAAAAGGAAGGAGCCCTCAGGTGCCTGCCACTGCCCCTAAGAGCCCCCCTCCCTTCCACCTCCTTACTGTTCCGTAGGCTCTGCCCTGTCTCCTCTGCCTGTTTTCCGGATCACCGCGAAGACAGCGATAAATCCATGCTGTCTGTATTTAAAAGGCTGTCCTGTCCCCTGATTGCGTCGCGCACTACCCACGTGATCGGCCAACTAGGCGTGGGGCGTAATGACGCACAAGATGAATGGACGTAGGGGTGCTGGGAGATGTAGTTCTATGACGAAGCACATTACGTCAGCAACCCCTATTCCATCGATATTAGTCTCCGAGAGCGGGTATGGCCCGACAACCCACTCAGGTCAACCCGGGGTAGTCAAGATGATAAATATTAATTATGAGAGGTTGGTCTCTGTTTACTACGGGTTCTCTTTAAATGCTCCAGATGGGCCCCCATCCTGGTAAATTCTCCTTAAACCCTCCAGCAGGGTTTCTGGGGAAGATAAAAGCAACAAACACCGTAGACATAAGGGGAAAACGAACTAAAGAAATCAGGTAAAGGTAGGAAATCATAGAACTCAGATAGTGTGCTGATGATTTGTACTGTCAGTGCCTTATCCTCTATTGTCTCCCCAATGATTGCCACGGAATTTCATCGTTCAGCCCCACTACGTGACTTCTTAGGCGGTAGACCCATTTTTGCGCCCGAGGTAATAAGGTTCTTTGGTCATCCGCCTGGTGCCTACCTAGTAATATCTTCTCAATGACAGTCCATTTTAAATCTTCGGTGGTGTGTCCCAACTCTAGAAAGTGCGCTGTGAGTTTAGTGTTGGATTTACCGCACCTTATTGTGCTACGATGTTCTGTAATTCTCGTTTGCACCTTTCTACTGTCATCCCCACATACACTTTATTGCAAGGACAGGTGATCAAGTAAATGACCCCCTGATAATTGCAATTTGTGTGGGATCTCTGTTCCCAAGCTGTGGGGAGTCCAAGATCAATGGACTGGGTATTACACGTGAGGTGACATACGCTACATGAGCCACACCGCGTGTGGCCCATTATTCTGGGCAAGCCTGCCACAGTAGTCGTACCCCTCATACCAGCTGTACCTCTCGGTCTTGTGTGTACAAGTAGATCTTTCAGATTCTGGCTCCGTTTGAAGGAGAAGAGTGGTCTTTCTACACTCATGCCCCCTGAATTAAATATTTTCAAATTCCGTAAAACCAGTCGTCTGACCTGCTGTGACGCTGTATTGAAGTTAGAAACAAAAACCGGTTTGTTGGTTTGGGGTCTGATAGTTTTGGAAAGGAGGGAGTCACGATTGGCATGTAATGCCCGTTTTCTGGCTTTTTTAATGATCTTGGGAGGGTACCCCCTCTCTTTCAGTTTCTGCGTAAGGGTATCAGATTCCAAAATGAAGTCAGTTTTATCGGAGCAATTGCGGTGTATTCGAAAGAACTGTCCAACCGGCAGGTTTTCCCAAAGGGATCGCGGGTGGAAGCTCTCGAATGCCAACAGGGCGTTTTTGTCAGTTGGCTTGTGGAACACCCTGGTTTTCAGTACTCCCTCACTGGGTTCTATCACCAGGTTCAGAAAGGGGAGGCTGGTTTTTGTGACGGTCGACGTGAAGTGGAGGAATGGATTTTTGTCATTTAACCACTCCAAAAAGCGGTCGACTGATGTTTTGTCGCCTCTCCAAATCACCAGGACGTCATCAATATAACGTCACCACAGCCTCAGTTGGGAAACCCATGGACCATTAGTATCCAGAACCGTCATGTTTTCAAAGGCCCCCACGTATAATCCGGCCAAGCCGGGGGCAAACACACTACCCATCGATGTCCCATGGGTTTGAAGGTACATCATACCCTCGAATAAAAAAAAAATCTTTTCCAGGGCTATCTCGGCTAGGTGTAAAATAAAAGCTCATGGTGTTTCATAAGGTCATTCTCCCTCAACAACAAAGTCTCCAACATCCTTAAAGTTCCCAACTGTGGAATATTGGTATAAAGGGTCTCTATGTCAAGCCCTATGAGATACTCGGTATCTGGATCAAAAGAGACATCTTTCAACAAGTTCAAGATGTCCAAGGTGTCCCTCAGGTAGGCTGGCAGTTTTTGAACCAGGGGTTTTAGGAAAAAATCGCAGAACTGCGAAAGAGGCTCCAGCAGGGACCCCATCCCGGAGACTATTGGACTTCCGGGAGGGGGTCTCACTGCTTTATGGATTTTGGGCAGGACATAAAATTACGGAGTCTTCGGTTGTTTATTGATTAAAAACTCCGCTTCATGTCACGTAATCCAGTCATTTGTTCTGGCCTCTTCCACCATAATCGTAATCTCCCTTGTGATGGAATCCGTGGGGTCCACAGTCAGTCTCCGGTAAGTCCTGGGGTCAGATAGTAAGCGGGTACATTCCATACGGTAAGCATCTAAATCTAGAATAACACTGGCCCCGCCTTTATCTGCCGGTTTCAAGATTATTTCTTTATTGTCCACCAGTTCTTTTAGTGCCTGTCTGTCAAGGTTGGAAAGATTCGAAAAGTGGTGGTGTTGTGTAAGGTTGGAATTTTCCAAATCATGGACCAATGCCTGCTCAAAGGCGGTTATCTGAGGAGGAAGTACAGCCAACTGTGGGGTGAAGGTAGATTTGGGTCGAAAGGGAGTATCCCCTCTTACTCCGTTTGGGGGTTCTTGATCAGTGAAAAAGACCCTCAGTCTCAAGTTGCGGAAAAACGTGGCCAAATCCTGCCAAAGTTTGAAAAGATCCGGAGGGTTAGTCGGACCAAACCCCAACCCCTTATTGAGTACTTGTTCCTGTAGTGGAGAAATAGGGTAGGAGGAAAGATTTACTACTAAGGTGGTCCCCGGCTCGTGCTCGGTAGGCCGCCCTGCACCATGCTCCTGGTCACTCGGTGAGTAATCTCCTGGTCCTGATTGTCCCAGGTTACTCGTGATTGGCCTCTTTGTTTCCTCGTCCCTTGTTCTGGCCTCGTCCTAAAAAAGGCCCCTGAAAATTCTGAAATTGTGCATTTTGGAATTTGGGATTCTGAAACCTCTGGTTCTCAAATTGTTGGTTTTGGTAAGGTCCAGTTGGGGGGTAACCCATCATGGGCAAAGTATAGGCCTGGTTGGGATACTGATGGAAGGGTTGCTGGAAAAATAGTGGCCTAGGGCCGCGCCAGAACCCCGACCCCTACCTCTTCTTTTTGGCGGGAACTCATTCTCACTGCCCTCGCTAGAGCTACTGGTGGTATAATGGCGAGGACGGCCCTGTTGGTTACTCTTGTTGTTTTCTGCTAGTTTCTGGTTGGCATATTCTGTGTTAGTGTAAGGGTAGGCTTTTTCCCTGGAGAAATTTTTCAAATCCTTCTGAAACTTCGAAATTTTAGAATGAATCAAGTGATCCCTGTATTCTGAAAGTTGTGTATTATTCTGATCCAGTTTCTGATCGAATTTCGCCATTATAATACTTGTTTGGAGTCCTGTTTTTGTTGTTTTGATTTGTATCAGGAGGGCATCGGCTAGTCGTTTGGCTGTACTAATAATAAAGACCAGCCAGTCCCGGGTACATTTCCAGGCCATTAGGGCCCAATCCCATCTGAATGCCTCGTCCTCTAAAAAGATCAGTGGCTCATTAGTCACCAGGAGTCCCCTCGGGGTAGCATTTACCCGTAGATATTCGGTGAGGATTGCCCCATGTAATATCGTTTTTACCTGCGTTTTCTTAAGTTCAAGGAGAGTGCCCCAGCCCTCCCCTTGTGCCAACACTGCAGAGACTGAGCTGTCGCCTTAAAGTAATGGTCCTGCCAAAATATCAGAAACTATGTCATCCCCAAACGATAGTCCGGGGATCAACGCCATCTTACTGTATACAGGAGGGGTGTCAACTCACTAACTACCTCCCCTGTGGTCAAGCCCCCAAAGTCTCAAGAAGGGAAGGGTCCAATAGGATGAAAAGAGAAGATGTGATAAAGTAATGCAGCACCATATACGTCCTGGGCAAGGCCTGTCACAGGACTTTAAGAGGAATACCCCTGCGGCTAATCTGCCGCTCAAAAAATCACTTTACACGTAGAAGGGGAGAGGGTCTAGAAATTCACTCTACCACCCCGAACCCCCATTATTTCTTATTTAAACACACAATGAGGGGTGGAGAGCACAAAACAACACATATAACGAAACAGAAAAACTCATCTGTTTGGAAAAACTGCCCTCACTCACACACCGAAGTATGTGACATGCTTCATCATTGGGCCTGCTTACAAAATGCCCTGGTGTAGCCTCACTCAGGGCGGAGCATAAGGGAGGGGGTAAAATAATAAATCAAACGCAACAAAGTGTAAGACCACAAAACTCAACACTTAATACACGTAACATATGAAAGTGATAGAACAGTGCATATCACCAAGTGACTGGAACTAGTGATGCGACAGAAAGTGCAGTTGATAAGGATGTGATTTAAAACTGGTTTGGGGATACCAACCAAAATTTTATTCCAAGGTTCCCCCACCAGGATTAAAAGGGAAAGAAAGGAAGGGTAGTGTCTAGAAGAGAAGATCAGGTTTCTCAAGACACCCCTCCTGGTACTGCTAGTGTCAACATGTTTCAACCGACTTACTGTGCCTGAAAAGGTCACCCCGGTCTTCTTCAGGACTGATGTCGCTCCCAGTACCACCTCTGGCCCCACCGTACTTCAGTCGGTATGCCACAAAACACAAGCCGGTCTAACTAGACCCTGGCCCCTCTCGGCACTTGTGGAAAATACTCCCAATATTATGGGAGAACATAAACTGATAAGGCTTGCCCTGTCATTACGCCCCACGCCTGGTTGGCCGATCAAGTGGGTCGTGCGCAAAGCAATCAGGGGACAGGACAGCCTTTTAAATACAGACAGCATGGATTTATCGCTGTCTTCGTGGTGAGCCGGAAAACAGGCAGAGGAGACAGGGCAAGCCTACGGAACAGTAAGGAGGCGGAAGGGAGGGGGGCTCTTGGGGCAGTGGCAGGCACCTGAGGGCTCCTTCCTTTTTTAATATGGTTACGATCTACATTGAGATAGTCAGTCCAACGGAGGGGCACGCCCTAGATACCGGTATTGAGAGGAGAGATTCACTCGTATTTTTCCTCTCATTCACACATAGGTTGTGCTCCTGGGACACCCTCCTGCCAGACACCAGTTCTAGTTTATATATTATATAAACTCGGTGAGTACTAATCCACGATCCTAACGATACTCCATACCACAACAATTTGGTAGGGATCACGGGAGTCAGGGGGCTAGATGAGATTTATGGAGAAGAGACGTGATGACATCTGATGTGTGTGTATATATGCAGCATTGTAGAAATAATACCTTTAATAATATTGTGAAACGGTACCGCTGTCCACCCAGCCAGGAATGGGCCCTCTCAAGAACGTGCCGCCTTCCTTTCCGCCAGGACTGAAACCCCTCGGACACTTCCCTGTGTCGGAAACGGGGCCCGGAACAGTAACCATAACAAACAGACCCCCGCCCTTCTCTGTCTTACAGGAACCAACCGGAGAGCAGCGTCCACAGGAAGTACATCCCTCCGACCCCGGAAGTCCCTCCCCCGTGGCGGCGCCAGAAAAAGGAAAAGCCGAGAGCAGGAACCATAACGCCGTCGGAGCATCGTGGCAGGACACGCAGACCGGAGCAGAAGACGGAGAGCAGATGAACGTCGACGAAGACGTGTGGACCGAAGATTGGTGGAGTCCCCAGGAGGTGGCTGAAGAGCGGCCGTAACTCACTGGAGAGTTGCGGCAGACCGTGTGAGTACCCTGTAAATACATCTCCCGAGCTCGCTAGGAGTTCGCTGTAAATACCCTGTATATAACTCCCCAACTTCATAGCGACACGTTAATTGCACTGTTCAATACTTGTACAGCACCTTCACTGTGTAGAAAGCCCTCCCCAACATGACCCCATTTGACACTCTTACTGCGTACCGCCCTTCCTGTTCCTCAACCCCGATACCTCCCTTCCGCACTGTCTTCTCTCCCTCCCTCACTACCCGGGTGGCGGTGACTGGTATAGAGGTTCCTCGAAACCTAAGACAGGACTAACGGTCCACTTTTCTTTTCTCTTACTGCCCTCCGAGGATCCTCCCCGATACCGGACCTGTCATCTGAGTTCAGAAGAACCGCACCCGGACCCAAGACCCGGAGAGGACCCGGACATCATCCCTTGGAGCCCTTTCTTTTGTGACTTGCTTTCTGCCTTTTGTGAATTAAAGTACCAGTATAGCCCACTATATTCTGCCTCCTTGCCTGCTTTTCCGGCCTGCAGCACACCCACAATCACAAATATTTATGTACTGTCTGGGATTCCTATACCCGGGGGACTAATTCCTAACCCTGGACAGGAACCAAGAGGGTGTATCACCACACCTCTGACCACAGTGGGAACATAGACAGATGTTTTTAGACACGGTGATTGGAAAATAGATCACCTTGATTTGTAGCACGACTATACTATTTCTGTGTATTTGTGTTCCTTATTAGTTCATGTTCTCCCATAATATTGGGAGTATTTTCCACACGTGACGAGAGGGGCCAGGATCTAGTTAGACATGCTCGTGTTTTGTGGCATACCGACCGAAGTACGGTGGGGACAGAGGTGGTACTGGGAGCGACATCAGTCCTGAAGAAGACCGGGGTGACCTTTTCAGGCACAGTAAGTCGGTCGAAACATGTTGGCACTAGCAGTACCAGGAGGGGTGTCTTGAGAAACCTCATCTTCTCTTCTAGACACTACCCATCCTTTCTTTCCCTTTTAATCCTGGTGGGGGAACCTTGGAATAAAATTTTGGTTGATATCCCCAAACCAGTTTTAAATCACATCCTTATCAACTGCACTTTCTGTCGCATCACTAGTTCCAGTCACTTGGTGATATGCACTGTTCTATCACTTTTGTATGTTACGTGTATTAAGTGTTGAGTTTTGTGGTCTTACGTTTTGTTGCGTTTGATTTATTATTTTACCCCCTCCCTTATGCTCCGCCCTGAGTGTGGCTACACCAGGGCATTTTGTAAGCAGGCCAAATGATGAAGCATGTCACATACTTCGGTATGTGAGTGAGGGCAGTTTTTCCAAACAGATGAGTTTTTCTGTTTCGTTATATGTGTTGTTTTGTGCTCTCCACCCCTCATTGTGTGTTTAAATGAGAAATAATGGGGGTTTGGGGTGGTAGAGTGAATTTCTAGACCCTCTCCCCTTCTACGTGTAAAGTGATTTTCCTGCCTTAGCCATTTGGTGCCTGCAACATGTCTCTGGGTCACACGACTGGGTGTTATTGATAGTTGGGCTTTGTGCATTCTTTCTAGACATCCACACACAATGGGAGCTTAGGTGTGCCTAGATAGGCCATCACTGGTAGAATGGGAGGAAGGAGTTGGGCATAACCCCACTTACAGTTGAATAGGCTGTGTCCTGCTTCAACACAAAGGTCTGCATACCCGCTGTAGTTAGTCTCGAGCCAGGACAAGGAGGACAGGGCACCTGTGCACCGCCAAGGCATGCCTTTAGAAGCTTCACCCCACTTCAAAGGCACAACTGGGTACAAGTACTTGACCTCAGACACCAACTCTTCAGTACACATCTGGACTTATGAATACCCCTCCAGGAAGAAGGACTGATGTGCTGCTGAAAGAACTTCCACTCTTCTGGACTGCTGCCCCGAAGGGCTGCTGGCCTGCTGCCCTCTTGCCTGGGTGAGAAGGGCTGGACCTGCATCTGTTAAACCCAGGACCACAAGAGTGACTTCACAGTATAGTTGGCTGGCCTCCTGACTTGAGCCTCAGGGACAGAAGGCTCAAACACCCTTGACTCGAGCTTCTGGCTTCCGCCATCTGTGCGTCTACCCTGCCAAGTGGTGCCACCCCAGGGTTCGACCCTTGAAAATTGGCCTAAGGTGCTCTGCCAGACTCTCTGGATCCAGTGGAACCGAAGCATCTCCTTTGCTGCGCAGCACAACCCTGGGCAAAACCGACATATTGCTGCGGCTGCAAAGATCGATTCAGTCACCAAGTCCCGCATTGCAGCCCATCACCTCATTGGAACAACTGTTGCACTGTGCATCCTCGCCACAAGCCCTCGGATTCCTCATCAATGGCAGCCTCAATAACGATGCCTGACTTCTCATCACAAGCTCTCATCAATGTGATCCTCGACAATGATGCAGAACCTCGCATCGCAGCCTCGCCGGATTTTGGAACGGATGCATCGCTTAGGCTGCATGACGCATCTTCAACACAGATACTCACAACGCTCTGCAAACCAGGAGTTAAGGTAATTTGTTCAGCTGGCCTCACTGAGTTCCAGTAGACCGACCACATTCCATCACGGTCGGCCTGAACTTGTTACTTTGTCCCGGTCCTGCATAACCAAATAGCCACATTTCTTGCTTTTTGCTTTATTGGCGCTATTTTTACTGGAATTCTTAAACCTGCATATCGCCAGGTCTACTGATTGGATTTTTGCTATTCTGTTCTTATTTTTTTTATTAAAACGAACTTCATGTTTATAACTTGGTGTGGGATTCTTTCTGTGTGATGTTTTCACTTTAATACTGTTTGAAGTGTTGCACAAATCCTCTACACATTGCCACTAAGTCAAGCCTGACGGCTCTGTGCCAAGCTAGCAGGGGGTTGAGCGCAGGTTAATTTAGGATTGGTTTGTGCCTCACTCTGACAAGTATTGTGGTTGCTGCTTGACCAGGGCTCACACCCCACTGGACCAACAACCCAATTTCTTACAATTGCTTTTTAGCTTCTTCCAGGTACTTGCATCTCAATGCCTGCTCTTTCAACTTGCATTGGCGTTTCGCTTGCACAAGCGAATCCTTGTACAAGGGAGCGGGCAGGGGTACCTAATGGGAGATGCACACCATTACAGGTGCTGCTTAAACTTCAACATGTTGGCATTGATATCTGCAGTGAGTGGCAGGTTTGTATTCATTTGTATGTTAAGTTTGTCAGCATCCATTTTTCCCCACTGCCGAAAGGTTTTTTTTACACTGAGAAGTCTCTTTTCCCAAATACGATTTAATTGGAAAAGCAAAAATACTGCTCAATGGTCTGACCATGTTATTTTTTGAAGACTGCAATACTTGATCGTATAGTTTTTGGCATAAATGTGATCCAAGGAATATCCTGCCTGATGGGTAGGTTCAACTTCTTGCTGGTGAAGAATGCATGCCTCTAGATTTTAATTCTGTGGCATGTTTATGAAGGGGATCATTAATATGAAGATTATAATCACCTACAATTATGAGTTTACAGGACTCTATGTATGCTGACGCCACTATCTCAGCCATAGAGTTTAGGAATGGGGTGGGTGTGCCCTGTGGTCTATAAATTGGTAAATAGCTAACAGTTTCCTGAGCCACTCAGTGAAGATTGATTGCAAGAGATTCTGCTTCATCTGTGACTAATAAGTTCTCACTTACAGCTATGGCCACTCCCGCGCCCACGTCTCTGTGATAAAAAGGAAATCAATATTATTATCCATGATAAACTCGTTTATTTCTAGTGCTTGTTTACACATAGACCGTGTATTTATTAGAGTGCATATGAGTTTCACCTCATTTTCAGGGATTTACATGGTGATTTCCCTGTAATGGTGTGAGTGAGATATAGTTTCTTGCTTGTGGCCATCTGAAAAGCCCCTCAGGGGGAATGTTGCTTGCTGGTGCAACTTTCAGTAGCAACAGTGCCTCTCTTGTGTAGGCATGTGGTGGGTCTGTACTATTATGGGCAGCATGCTGTGCCCTGGGCCCAGAGCGGGCTTGCCCTTGGCGTGCCTTGGGCACACTTGCAATGCACACGTGCCATGTCCGTGAATAAAATGAATGTCTGCCCCCACCTCCTGCCCCAAACACTTACAAGCATCCTCTCAAAACCAGTGAGTGGAAACAGTGAGTGAAAAACATGCAAAGAGATAATATTTTATTTTTACACATAAATCACAACAGCAATGCACAGTAACCAAGTAACAGAAAAAGGTTATCTGGGAGCTCCCCTTTCTATCAGGAAAAGGATTGGGTCAACAATATCAAAAATCAGAGTTCCTTCTCCTGGGTTCACTATGAATCAGATCTCTAATTGGTCATAGGGGTATTAACTAACGGCGCAAGGGGTTGTAGTGTTGCATTAGTTACCAAATTTACACTTTGATGCAAATGGTGCCTAAGAGTATCAGCAATGACATGAAACAGTGGTGTTTTGTATAAAAATATTGATCAATCATTTATTAAAAAACAGAATAAAAACAAATTAGATTAAATAGCGACATGTACAGGATGTCAAATTTTATCATAAGGTTTTCAAACACAAACAAAAACATACATCGTATTTAAAAGGTTGCTGTTAAATCATTATACCATCAATCATACAATAAATTTTGTTAAAAACAGATTTGTCATGGGAACAAAAAATTAAATGATAATAACAAATGTATTATCATTTTTAGTTTTTCCTTTTTTCACTGCTCTGAGAGCAGTGGGGCGACGCTCCTCCGCCTTAGCAGAGGAGCTGCCCTGTGACTGAGCTAAATTGACTCTCTCTCTCAAAGCAGCCAGTCGGTGCCAGGGCCTCTGGGTCACCAAGGCCCTCAGTCTTGGGCCAGCACTGCTGTCGTTGTCCAATTGGTGACACGGACCACCCCAAAGAGCGCACCACTGGTCACTGGTAATCCTGCGCAGTCAGAGCATCCATTTGGAGAGGAAGTTCTGCAGTTCTACCACTACATTTTCAGTCATTCCTGTTTTAAAGTCAAAATACTTTTATTAATAAAATGTTGAGAATAAATGACGTCCAAAGCAGCACAGTTTGAATCCTCCAAATTAACATTTTTTAAGTCTGAGAACAAAAAGGAAAGACCAGCTCGCTTGAGTTTTAGGTGTCTCCACCAAGGAGTAGTAGCTGTAGGGGAAGCAAAGGGGTTATTGAAGAGTATACACTACAGGTCTGCCAGGTTAAGCATACTTCCATGGCTTCAAATCAAGAAATCCTAATTTAAGAACAATGCAATCCGGAGAATCCTTTAACTTCTTCACTGATAGTTTGGAGCCTTTTTTCAGCATTTTCTGACCTCAAAATATGAATAAAAGGCTTAACTCGAGTACTGTGTGTATCAGATGGGAGTTCGCCCACTGAACCCTGTATCTCAGCCATTTAACTTTGAGGCAGAGGTACAGAGAAGTCACAAACAAGCATTGCAAAGTACATTATTTTCGTCTTTTCTGTGTAGGCCATGCATTTGTAGAATCGCATAGTAAAAATGTAAATAGCATGGTTTGTATTGAAGTAAGGGTTTTCAAGAGGCCTTGAGTGTGCGTGTTTATGGCGTTTTTTGAGGTGCCACTGCCATCAGGGACAGTGTATGGAGATCTGTATTGGATCCATTTTGTATGGGTGGGCTTTTTATGGAAAGGAAAATGTAAAAAAACGGACTCTCCGGGGTAACAACGCCTTGAGGAATATGGGTGCATGTGGACTGGCGTTGCTGCATCTGAGGGTCAAGGGCCCAACTCGGGGCTGGATTGGGTGGGGTCATGAGGTTTATTTTCTGCTTTCGCCAGCAGTTAAGGCTGCTGTCCACAAAAGACGACCTTATAGTGCACGGTGGAGAGTACTTGTTTGGGCGTGTCCTTTCTGCAGTAGGGTGCCTACGAGGGAGTGCTTGCTGGAGAGTTGCTGTTGAGTCTTATCCAAAGGGATGGCACGCCTTGGGTAGCTGCTTGAGGGACATGGTGTCTGTCAGGTGAGGGTAGGTCTATGTGCCTTATTACGAGTTTGGTGGTCCCGTGGTCCTCTGTATCGGCAGTGGCAGTCCAAACTCGAGTTGGGCGGATCGACTTTGAGTGCCGAGACCGCAGCAGACCGTCGACAGCTAGGTTCACGGTTGGGGAAAGGCAGCCATCATAGGGCGGTACATGGGAGCTCCCCAATCCACATGCGGCCTGCAGCAGTCCAACCGCCTGCTTCAAGAAGGCGGTGATGAAGGATTTGAGGTGCTTACTCACCCCTTTCTCCTTCCAGGTCGATTCCGACGTGGATCCCATTCTCCGGGCCCCCCCTTCACAGCAGGGTCTTCACCTGAGGATTAGGACCCTGTTTGTAGCAATCTTCAGGTGAGTTCTTTTCAAACCATATATCTATTGTGACAGCTGCCCAAAGATAAGCTGAACCCCGGTAATGGGTATATGGTAGTTTTCCACATATATTGTGCATACGTGTGCATCCGACACCACCGCTGCAAGATCCCCGCCTTCACACCGCGGTCATCTCGTAATACTGCGGTTGGACTGTTAAACTCGTAATAAGGCCATACCTGTGCAATTAGGGTGGAAGAAGAATAGTGTCTCTGACTAGATCACTGGTGGTTTGAGACATCCTCAGATCCCCTAACTCTTAACTTCCCTAGCCTTCCTCCTGAATGAAATGGCTCTTAACTCAACTGCAGACTCTACTGCTTCACTCTTTACTGACAGTGACCATTAGAGTACGAAGAGCACTGGAGGACTGAAGGTTAGAAGGCGTGGCTCCTTAGCCTAAATGATAAAAGTGTCATGGACATGATGAGAGACATGCAAAAAAATCAATGTGTGGTGGCACTGGCAATCTGGCAAGGGGCATCCTCCACCCTGATATTTGAGAAACCCAATGTGAGGCCCGGAATCGGGATGGGTATAAAAAGGAAAGCTGCAACTGAGTGTATACATGAACTGGACTTTACCAGCGGGTTTGGGGACCTTACCTTCTGGTCTGCAACAAGATCCTGGCAGCTCCAGAAGTAGCCTTACATAGCCATCTGTTAACAGCTGTGGCACACGTACCACTTTCGTCTGACCCTTTCAAAGATGGCCACCACAAAAGACAGATAACAAGCATTTCTTTAGTTAAAGCAAACATTGTTAAATGTTCTTGCATTGGCCTTGAAAAGTAGGGTTCGACAAAAAAGTAATACCCAGAGTTCAGCTCAGCACAGAGGGAGGCCTTTAACACAGTGTGATCTAGTGGGAGACAGTGGAATCCGACAGAAGCCACAACAGGGCGTCACATAGACCAAGATGCGACAGTCTGACTCAAGGAGGCATCTTCAATAGACTCTTTTGGTGGTCGGACTCCATACTTCACTTCTTCCCTGGTAGGACAGGTGTGTGAGGGAGCACCCAGTGCACGAGATGGGCATTGTGAGGGGGCATGTTGGAGATGTACAGCAATGGTAGCTCCTACCTTTGAGTTATGTTCACATATTCACTCATCAGACTCTGCCCCATGCACACCACACCCTAGCGGCTGGGCTAGGCTTGCACAGAAGAATAAAAGTAGATTTAATGCGCTAAGTCGCCAAGTCTAGATCTGCACTATGTGTGAGCATCTTCCTTATCCAGCTATCCCCTCTGATCAGTTTTGTCTCCGCACATGGGCAGAGTGGCACTAGGCGGATCATTGAGCAGAACACCCGTGGTAAGGTTCTGCTCCCTGCAAGACGCAGCACGCATCCTCAGGGATAAGTGCACAGCAGCCACACTCTGGTGATGGTGAGATGGGTGATGCATCGGTGAGACTCTGCCTAGCCATTGAGCCCATGCGGTGTACCCTACTGCCATTCAGTGAAGTAACACCACCCTCCACAGCAGCACGAGATGGAAGTATGGTATAGAAGATTATATAAATTCTCAGAGCCTTGAGAGAGATAAATGGGAAAGTCAAAAGCCCTTCTCCTCCACTCCACAGGTGAGGAAATATGTATACTTTTTCTTCTAGATACTGGGACTGATAGAGTCTATAAGGTTCAGTGACATAACATTGAGAATACAAATATCATGATACATTAATATCGTGCTCAAAATATTGATCACAAAAATATCGTTTTCCTATACATCTAAAAGTAAGTACATAAATATTGGGAAAAAATATTGTTTCACATTATTATTGTTAAAAAAGACAAACATCAATTTTGTTTTTAAGTTTAATGATGTTTTATTGGAGAATTTCAGGAGATATTACAGAAAAGAAACATGGTATAAACATTTCAAGCATTATGATTAAAAAATAATTAAACAAGTTTAGTTTAACATTCGTACTAGGAAAAACTTAATAAAATCAGAAACACATTGAATGAAGTTTATAATGCTTAAAATTGGGGTTTATGAACAAAAAAGAGAACAATTGCATTTTAGGTTAATAAGAATGATGGGGGAAAGATGAAGAAAACTAAATAAGGGTAAAGGAGAGAAAGCAGAAGTATTTAGAAAAAGTTATTAACAAGTGCATACTTTAATAACCATATCATAATACCTATAGCAAACAAATAAACTGGAAATATATCATGGAGGATCAAAAATGATATAAACAGGTCTGGAATCAGCAACTCTCCTGGATAAATAGGAAGTGAGTGGAATCCATAACAATTCTTTTGTAATCATTAGGGGAGTGTAGTGGCATGAACTCTATCCACTCTATGATGATGACAAAGTAAATTTCACCAACCTATAATGGTTATTTTTGTAGCATCTTTCCAATTAAATGTGATAATTTGTAAAACAGTTGCAATTAACATATCAATACATTTTCCAATCATCTTTTGAGAGTGCTATAAGGTGAATGAACCAACTAAGAAAAGATGTACATGATTAAATAATATATCAATAGAGAGGATTTTGTTTATTTATTATTTTTTGAAGAGTTTTATATAGCGCGAACTTGACCTGAAGTATCGGGTATCAGAGCACTTTACATAGCACCAGTTGTGTTACATGAGGACACACTCATTATTTTTGTTAGGCACGGGGAGATTAAGTGATTTGACCAGAATCACAGGATGTTCAGCATCATTGCGAGACTCGAACCCAGTTCCCCAGATTCGAGATCGACCGCCCTAGCCGTTAGGCCAACTCCTCTCCCAAAAAATCCTCTCCTCTCTTCTATCCCAAATGAGTAACCAAAACTTCCTAACCAAGGGGTGTTCAAAAAACATGCCAATCACAGTACTCTTGGGCACAGGACCAGCAATTGGTGTCTTTGGTAAGTTTAGATCTATGAAGACGGATAGGAGTAAGATACAATCTAGTATGAAAATTAAATAATGTTTCAGTGGTGGCAGCAGAGCTGGAAGTAGTGTGTATCTTAGCCTAGATTGATTTTTAATGGTGAAGAGAGAATTCTTGATTTAAGTCTGTTTCCCATTGTAATTCCGGTTTGGATTTTGGTCTACTTACAGGGGAAATACATTAACATTTGTATATGTAAGATGATATTACTTGTAAAGAGAAATCCGGAGAGGAAGAAAAAAATTGAGTATTGGGTGATAGATGAGAGGATTGCGAAAGACATTGAAGAAGAATAGTCTTATGGTGGTGGTATTGGAAAGCAAATTAGGAAGAAATACCATATTTACGTTGTGTGTCATTGAAATCTTAAAGGTAATTATTAGAGGCTATATGACCAATGATTATAATGCCTTTCTGTATCCATTCTTTCCAAAAAAGAACACAGTTATTTAATTTGATGTGCTTATTATACCATATGGGAGTTTGTGTATAATTTTCAAAAGAGAAATGTAATCGAGAATTACAGATGTGGCAATGGGAATGGAGTGAGTAAGAATTGTTGAGAAGCACAAATTACTACTTGTGTAATGCTACATCTGTAAGAGACATTAGTTAGTGATAGATTCCTTACCTTAGAATAATCCCAGGCGTCAGACTGGATCCAGAAAGTTATGCTTAGCAGTACCCCTGCGCGTCAGTAGGTGGCTGACGTCAGTTCGGTGCACGACTTTCCGCACCAGGAATGCAGAGCCATGCAAGATACGGACCATTGGTGCATAAAACTAGGGCCCTGAAAGGGATGACCTTAACCCTAGTAATCAGTCCGCCGAATGGGGAAGATGGGTGGGGCGGTAAGGAATCTATCACTAACTAATGTCTCTTACAGATATATCATTACACAAGTAGTAACTTGTGCATCTGAAAGAGACAAATTAGTGATAGATTCCTTACCTTAGAATAGATACCCCAGCAATACCAACCCCGGAAGTGGGTCTGCGAACTGGATTACACCAGAAACTCACAGAGCACAGAACGGCCAAAGAAAATGTCTCTCCAGACCCGACAAAAGTCCTGCAAGCGAACGCAGCGTCCCAAGTAAGCATGGGCGTAAAATCCGCTCCGCTCGCGGATTTTTCGGATTTTCGGCAAATTCGCAATCCGCGAACGCTCGCGAATTTGTCGAAAATCCGTGAATCCGCTCGCGGCGGATTTTTTGCTTGGTTGCGGCGCGCGGCGTGGTGCACGGCGTTCACTTTCCGTCATTTTAGCGTTTGCCGAGTTGTTTTTCTTTGCGAGTGACGCGCCATTTTAGATCTTGCTGCGTGTTCCCGCGGGAGTTTGTCGCCCGCGAATACGTACTCGCGGCTTGCCACCTTGCACAGCACACCTCGCGAGAGTTCGCAATTGCGAACACGTAGTTGCGGCGGAAAGGAACAATCTCGCACTTGCGAAATAGAGATTTTGCAATTTCGCACAAGAAAATCACCAGCAAACAGGATAAACCTTCAGAAAATTATGATTTTTATCAGAATCACTCCTCAGGTTGACATTTGCATGGCCTTTTTTTTTGCAAGGAGTCCATTTTGGGGGGGGAGGAAGGAAGTGCCCCACAGTCTCCAACTTCCTGTTCCTGTCCAGCAGGCTCCTCCCAGTGCTTTGTCCATCTCCTGGTCACTTTCATTTGGATCTGGAGCTGGAAGGATTACTTTTTGTGGGTGCTGCTGGATATTTGGATTTGAGGCCTTTTTGACTGTCTTTGGATCACTTTTGGATTAGAAATCAACTTTCACAAGTAAGTTTGTTTGGGGCATTACAGTTGCTGCAAGTACAATTTTGGAACTTTTTCAGAAAATTAAATAAATTATATTGTGGGTAGCCACAGTATCCAGTAGGACCAGGGTTGGTTATGGGTGCATGATACAACTGTTTTGTTGAATTTAAACACCATTGAGGCCATGGATGGGCTGGGATTGTGCAGATTTTATTGTTTTTTGTCGTTTTTTTGGGCCTGCTGGTGTGGCCCTTTGCCCAGGGGTGGTGAGTGTTGCATGGGCCTAGTCTTTCTGTGGGGTGTCTTCTTGAATTTAAACATAATTGAGGCCATGGATGGGCTGGGATTGTGCTTATTTTATTGTTTTTTGTCATTTTTGGGGGGCTGCTGGTGTGGCCTTTTGCTTGCCCAGGGGTGGTGGTGGTGCATGGACTGAGTGTGCCTGTGGTGTGGTCTCACTCTCTTTGATGTAAACATCATGGATGGCATTGGATTGTGGTGATTTCTGGCTGTTTTTCTGTTTTTTGGTGGTGTACTGTTGATGTGGACTGGCCATGTGGGTGGTGGTGGTGGCCATCTTGAGTGCTGGCTGGTACAGGCAACATGTGCTTGGGGTGTAAGGGGGCCATTTTGAGGAGAGGCAGTGTCTGAGGCCTGCACTTATTTTGCCTACTTTTCATCCCTTATGCCCAGGGGTAGTGAGTGTTGCATGGGCCTAGTCTTTCTGTGGGGTGTCTTCTTGAATTTAAACACCATTGAGGCCATGGATGGGCTGGGATTGTGCAGATTTTATTGTTTTTTGTCGTTTTTTTGGGCCTGCTGGTGTGGCCCTTTGCCCAGGGGTGGTGAGTGTTGCATGGGCCTAGTCTTTCTGTGGGGTGTCTTCTTGAATTTAAACATAATTGAGGCCATGGATGGGCTGGGATTGTGCTTATTTTATTGTTTTTTGTCGTTTTTGGGGGGCTGCTGGTGTGGCCTTTTGCTTGCCCAGGGGTGGTGGTGGTGCATGGACTGAGTGTGCCTGTGGTGTGGTCTCACTCTCTTTGATGTAAACATCATGGATGGCATTGGATTGTGGTGATTTCTGGCTGTTTTTCTGTTTTTTGGGGGTGTTCTGTTGATGTGGACTGGCCATGTGGGTGGTGGTGGTGGCCATCTTGAGTGCTGGCTGGTACAGGCAACATGTGCTTGGGGTGTAAGGGGGCCATTTTGAGGAGAGGCAGTGTCTGAGGCCTGCACTTATTTTGCCTACTTTTCATCCCTTATGCCCAGGGGTAGTGAGTGTTGCATGGGCCTAGTCTTTCTGTGGGGTGTCTTCTTGAATTTAAACACCATTGAGGCCATGGATGGGCTGGGATTGTGCAGATTTTATTGTTTTTTGTCTTTTTTTTGGGCCTGCTGGTGTGGCCCTTTGCCCAGGGGTGGTGAGTGTTGCATGGGCCTAGTCTTTCTGTGGGGTGTCTTCTTGAATTTAAACATAATTGAGGCCATGGATGGGCTGGGATTGTGCTTATTTTATTGTTTTTTGTTGTTTTTGGGGGGCTGCTGGTGTGGCCTTTTGCTTGCCCTGGGGTGGTGGTGGTGCATGGACTGAGTGTGCCTGTGGTGTGGTCTCACTCTCTTTGATGTAAACATCATGGATGGCATTGGATTGTGGTATTTTCTGGCTGTTTTTCTGTTTTTTGGGGGTGTACTGTTGATGTGGACTGGCCATGTGGGTGGTGGTGGTGGCCATCTTGAGTGCTGGCTGGTACAGGCAACATGTGCTTGGGGTGTAAGGGGGCCATTTTGAGGAGAGGCAGTGTCTGAGGCCTGCACTTATTTTGCCTACTTGTCATCCCTTATGCCCAGTGGTAGTGAGTGTTGCATGGGCCTAGTCTTTCTGAGGGGTGTCTTCTTGAATTTAAACACCATTGAGGCCATGGATGGGCTGGGATTGTGCAGATTTTATTGTTTTTTGTCGTTTTTTTGGGCCTGCTGGTGTGGCCCTTTGCCCAGGGGTGGTGAGTGTTGCATGGGCCTAGTCTTTCTGTGGGGTGTCTTCTTGAATTTAAACACCATTGAGGCCATGGATGGGCTGGGATTGTGCAGATTTTATTGTTTTTTGTCGTTTTTTTGGGCCTGCTGGTGTGGCCCTTTGCCCAGGGGTGGTGAGTGTTGCATGGGCCTAGTCTTTCTGTGGGGTGTCTTCTTGAATTTAAACATAATTGAGGCCATGGATGGGCTGGGATTGTGCTTATTTTATTGTTTTTTGTCGTTTTTGGGGGGCTGCTGGTGTGGCCTTTTGCTTGCCCAGGGGTGGTGGTGGTGCATGGACTGAGTGTGCCTGTGGTGTGGTCTCACTCTCTTTGATGTAAACATCATGGATGGCATTGGATTGTGGTGATTTCTGGCTGTTTTTCTGTTTTTTGGGGGTGTACTGTTGATGTGGACTGGCCATGTGGGTGGTGCTGGTGGCCATCTTGAGTGCTGGCTGGTACAGGCAACATGTGCTTGGGGTGTAAGGGGGCCATTTTGAGGAGAGGCAGTGTCTGAGGCCTGCACTTATTTTGCCTACTTTTCATCCCTTATGCCCAGGGGTAGTGAGTGTTGCATACTTGCATGTCCCTAGTCTTTCTGTGGGGTGTCTTCAATGTAAACATCATGGATGGCATGGGATTGTGCTCATTTTTCTGTGTTTTGTCGATTTTTTGGGGTGTATAACTGAACTGATGTTCCTCTGTCTTCCATTGCTTTTAGGTGCACAAGAAGACTCAATAGAACCACCAGTGCCAGGAAGAAGTCCTGCAGCGGTGTGTGCAGCATAACGTCACGCGACGTCACGTCTGGACACAGAACCCTCTGCAACTCGTGCAACTGCTGCCTGCTGACCTGCTCTGAAGAAGATGGCCCCAAAAAAAGTAACCCGTAGCTCCTCTAGCAAGAAAGGTGCCAGTAAGGAGCAGAAGAAGCAAGTTACCAAGGACACTGGTGTGCCGCCCGCCCCTTTTTTTGGGAGTAAAAAAAAAAGTATGCCTGCAGCAGCTGCAGCGGGATCTGCTGGGGACCAAGCTGGCAGCAGCACCCCCGCTCCATTGGGCTCAGTGCCACCACCACCACCACGCCAACTTAAGTCCAAGCCCTTGAGTGCTGCAGAGGCAGCCAGTATACTTCTTCAATCACCATCGACCAGTGATGTTGGCTCATCGCAAGAAAGCAGCAGCAATGTCCCTCAATCAACACAGGTTGTTGTAGCTCATCTGACGAGTGTTGAACAACCACAGCCGCAACAACAATCACATGTGCAAGTACAAGCCCAAGTACATGTGGAAGGAGAGGCAGCGCAAGGAGATGCGCAAGCAGAGGTGCATGGAGGGTCACAACAAGTGCCCACAATAGTTGTTCCTCCCGAAGTAGGGGCACATCAGGAAATCGACAATCAAGGCGAGGTATCATTTGAGGAAGCCACTCCTCCTGATGATCCTTCATTGTCTTCCACACCCCTAGCAAGGAAGAGATCAAGGGTGGTGTCTACATCCTCTTCAAGCACACCTCCTTCTGATGATACGGATCAAACTTGGGAACAAACAAAGGTAGTTAAGCGTAAAAGGAAGCTCGTCCAAAGTCTCATAGTTATGGAGTGTGATGAGTCTCAACAAGAAGTGGCGGATACTGCTGCTGATGAAGACTCTGCCAACGACGACCCAGTCATCATAAAGGTCACTGCAGCCCCAGCGGGCATGCAGCAAACAGACATTTTGACCCTAGCCCGAAGAGCTGCTGAGCGTGATGATGATGTTGTCGATGAGGAGGCAGTGGAAACACCACAATCATTGGAGTTAAGTAGTACACCAACTCGTCCCGCTTCCATATTTCTTTCTGGCAAGAAGAGACCTCCGTCAACCTCGACCTTAATTAGTGGCGGTGAAAGTGCAAAACGTACAAAAGTTGGGCAATCCACATCCTCCACTTCATCTGGCATTAGCTTCATGACCACCACCACCAGTATCGCCGCCTCCTCCATGTCCCACAGACACTTCAAGTCCCCAGTTTGGGACTTCTTTACTGTTTGTCCAAAAAATCCAAAGTTTGCCATTTGTACCATTTGTAAGCAAGCAGTTAGTCGTGGTAAGCCAGGTACCAACTATGGTACCGGAGGCCAGAGAGGTCATCTTAGGAGACAGCACACTGTCAAATGGTTTGCGCACCTAGATGCGATCAAGAAAGGCCAAATTCAAGGAAACGTTGATGTTTCATCTGATGATGACGAGCAGGAAGAAGACGTGTCAAACACTTCCCTTACACCCAGTACCCCTGTCAGCAGCACACCCAATGTGAGGCACACTAAGAGTGTTGGAGCGAGTGAGACACCAACGCACAAAAGTTCACCAGCGAGCAAAATTGGGTCAACGAAGTCATTATCAGCCCGTAAATGCTTGGTCCAGGGCAACATTAGAACAATGCTTACTTCAGACGTGCCATATGAACGCAACCACCCACTGACGCGTCTGTATAACACTAAGCTGGCTAAAATGCTAGCTGTGGACCTTCTACCTTTTTCTTTTGTAGAAGCGGTAGGTTTTCTTGAATTAGTGGCAACGCTCTGCCCTAAATGGAAGGTTCCGAGCCGGTTCTATTTTGCCAGAGTTGCGGTTCCAGCACTACATGAAGATGTGCTGCAGGCGATTGGGGCAACTTTGCAGAAGAGTGCTGTTCACACAACACATCTGACAACAGACATGTGGACCAGTGGCCCAGGCGATGATTACATGTGCATCACTGCACACTGGGTCTCTTTTTCAGGTGTTAAAGCAAAGCTAAACGCAGGTGTTGACCCGGACCAAGTTTTCAAAGCTGCTCGGAAACATGCAACACTAGCCATGTTTGGCTTGGAGAAAAGTCACACAGCAGAAAACCTTTTGGAAGAGTTTAACAAAAAGGTCTTGACAATGCTATCCCCCCTAAAACGCAAGATTGGTTATGTTTCCACGGATAATGGCGCCAATGTAGTTAAGGCCATGTTCATGGGTGACCATGTTAGAGTGCCGTGTTTGGCGCACTGTATCAACCTGGTAGTTCAAAAATTCTTGAGTGATAAACAGAGTCCAGCGTTCGAGGTAATGGCCACCTGCCGCAAAATGTGCAACCATTTCAGCCATTCTTTTAAGGCCCGGAAGCATCTGCGGAGACTGCTACTTCAACGTAGAATGCCAGTGAAAGCACTCATCCAGGAGGTGGCAACACGTTGGAACTCAACCTTCTACATGCTTGAGCGTCTGTATGAGCAGTATACGGTACTCGATCACTATTTCTTCACAGAGGCTACATCTCAGAAGGAGGACCTGCGGATGAGTGCGGCGCAATGGGACATAGTTAAAAGCCTGACAGACATGCTTCGTCCTTTTGAGTTCTTCACGCGTGCAGTCAGCCAGGAGGACTGTAATTTGGGAAAAGCTATCCCATTGTTGTGCATGCTGGAGCACCAACTGATGGCGGTGTCTTCTGAGTTTGAAAAAGATGAAAAAAAAAACAAACATTTCATTTTGTCTGAGAAATTATTACATCGCCTACGTGGTGATGAACGTCTTCAAAACATCAACTCAGATCAGCATTACATTTGTGCTACTATTCTGGATCCACGCTACAAAAAGGCGCTGGCAGACGAAGCATTCTTTCCTTTTGCTGATGCAGATGTTCAAAAGTACAAACATTGGTTAGCCTGGTCAGCCAAGAGGTTTGAAAAAGAACGGCAGGTTATTGAAGGAGAAGCCAGTACATCAGCATCAGCATCAGCAGGCCATCCGCAGTCACAAGAATCCACTTCTGCACCTGTGGCTGGGGCACAAGTGACCTCTCAGCCGTTAAAGACACCGGCAACTGGATCATCTGCACCACACACAATGACAACACTAACAGTGGCTGCGGAGGAGGATTGGCTAAGTTTGATGGGGTATGGTTCTCGAAAAAATGTCACAGGCACAGCAAAAAGTAAGCAAAGTGGAGGAACAGTTGATGACCTTGAGTCGATGGTGCAGGACTATCTGAATGACTCAACAGAGGTCTTCCTTAATGATGAGCCATTGCAGTATTGGCATGGCAAAAAACAATTGTGGCCACAGCTCTTCAACCTGGCTATAAACTATTTGTCTTGCCCACTCGCAAGTGTGTCTTCTGAACGTGTTTTCAGTGCTGCTGGTGGCATTGTAACTCCCAAACGGAGCCGCCTCTCGCCCAAAAATGTGGAGCGGCTGACAATGATCAAGATGAATCAGCACCTCATACCACCAGATTACAAAGTACGAGAAAGCACGCCGCATGAAGACGAGGAGGACAGCAACGTAGATGAGGGGATTTTTTCTCTGTTCGGTGCCACTGACCTCATCCAGCCTGAATTCGCAGAGTATGATGACGAAATCTTGTTCTTATTCCCTGACACCGAGCCCTGAAAATGAGACAATCAATCAAGAACTTTCTTTTTCGTCCTTATTCACTTTTATTCCTGTGTGCTTTGTGTCTCTCTTTCTTTGTTTTGCACAGTTAATTTAATTCAAACTTTAATCACCTAATCCCAAAAACAAGACCATCATCAGAACTGTCTTCACTTGTTTGCTTATTGATTTGAAGGTGCCGCAGTCTACATTCCTCAGGTTCACAAGTTCTGAAGAACATGCTCCTCTATCCTCCTCCTCCAGACTGCGATTTCCCTCCAAGCAGAGTGCTGGATTACGCCCAATGAAGAAAGACTCAGCACTTGTGGGGGTGTTGTACTTCTTTGCGGGTGAGTTGACGGATTTGGGCCCATTGCTGTGAACCTCTAATAATGGACAAAAGTGTTTTGGACCAAATATGAGGTGGACATTTCTTGCCGTTTTTGCTGACTTGCTTGCCTTTGAGGTGCTCTTTGGCGGGGTTCCGGGGGTTTGTGGGTAATTTTTGGTGTCTGTCGAAGCACTGCTGCGACAGTCTAATCTTGATTGCATTTGCTTTTCAGGAAATCCGTGGTGGAAAACAGGAGTTATGATGATTGATGATGATGACCTAGCTGAACAGCGCCGCATTTGGAACGAAGGCCGAGAGATATTGTAAGTATGAGATTTAGCTTTTTCGCTGTTTGGGGGTGTTGTCGGGTGGTTTTTTGCGGGTGGGTTGGCGGGTCTTGCCTGGGGCATTCCTGGGAAGGTCTAATACCGTCTAGAAGTTTGTTGGACAAAATCCATAAGGAAACACCAGTTTTGGCACTTTTTGTAAGTTAGGGTTCGTTAGGGTTAGCCCTAGCAGCAGGATTGCATGTGTTTCGGGGGGTTCTATTGCAACGCGGTTCTGTTGTTGTAGAGCACTGTTGGAGCGATGCTGGCTATGGATACTTTTGCTTGCTTGCAAGTGGTTTGAATACAATCCACGGTCTGTATTTGGGCCTACTGTTACTTTCAAAGTACGTTTTGTAACCATTTTTCTGCTAGGCATCGTTTTTGGAGATATGATTGGGGTTCTTCTACATTTTTGCGACTGGCTTTAGTAAGGGTCTTGGTGGGAGCATTGCTGGGAAGGTCAAATTTTGTTCTAAAACACAGTAGTACACCTACCTTGAGGGGAAAGATCCGCTATAATATTTTGGCCATACTTATTGATCCTTAAAAAGGTGACTCAGACAGAGCACGCAATTTCAAAAATATTGTACTGTCTATTAGGGAAATCAAAGTGTGACTTTTTGCACCACACAGCGTACATACCTTTTATTTATTTATCAGTGGTATTGTAATAGCACTTCCTGTTTTCCGTTCAATAATTACAGGCCGGGTTTCAGTCAACATCCGCCAGGCAGGGAGTGGACAGGGTGTCTTCTGTCAGTGGTCACCACATTGATGGACGAAGCGTCAGCTGGAATGGAGGAGTGCCGCCAATAAGAGGAATTGTTTGCTGCATGCAACTTACTTACCAAATTCAACAGGACAACTCCAACAACATACGCAATACAGATACAGTATCCATTGTTGTCTTTTATTCTATGAGTGTGACTGCATGTGCTTACCTTTAGTTTGTAACCAAAGATTGTCTGTATCTTCAATTATTGTTTGTCCATGCTCTGCTTTTTTTTTCTTCTCTCAACAAAACCTACCCAAAAAGAAACCCCCATTCCCATCCATTTTACAAACCCTAACCCTCTTCCCCCGGGCTGTGTTGTTTTGCTTGATGTCTGACTAAAATGACATCAATAATTCCACACACTTGCTGGGGAGGATAAGGTCATAGCAGCAACAGGCTGGTGAAGGAATACGAGGATATCTTCTAGACTTACTCAGCTTCAGTACTATATCTTCTAGTAGTAGTAGCCAATGTCAAATAAATTCAACGCAAGTACTAGTTATACTTGCAAGCAAATACTTTACCATTTGTTAGGCTACATTATGGCACTGTTCTAGTGTACTGTCACCTGCTATTTTCTCGATCGTACCGTAACCGTTGTAATGCTACAGTAAGGAGGACAAACAAGGTTTCGTTTTCTTTTTTTCCATAGGCATGCAACTGCCACTGTGTCACACCACTAGTACCACCGCAATGAGGAAATGTCACCCGCCCAGGATTGACAACGTTAATCCCCATTTCACCTGGAGCCAGCCCTGGGCCTAGCCCTAATTTCTAACACAAATTACAGGTAAGATAAGCGTTTGGTGGGAGGTAGTATAATGGAGTATTATTTCGGAGTAGACAAGAGATTGACGGTTGTACTACTAAAGTCCTACGACTGTTCAGGAAAACAAAGTTACTGTTACACCCCCGCCCCCCACCCACCAGACTGAAAAGCAGTAAAAAACAGGTATGGTCAGATAAAGTTTAAAAATATATTTATTTAGCCCTAACAAAATAATCTCCCTCACCCACCCTAACCCCAACGATTGTCTTTGAAACGTCCCAAAACGATCCCAACTCCCAAATCCCACCCCCCAAAAGTCTATAAAAAAAGGGCAAGGGACACTCCACTACTGGAGGGTGCTGGTGCTGGTGCATGATGCGGCATGGGCATCATACTCCTTGCGGAGGGTGGCAAGCTCGGAGCGGAGGCCCTTAACCAAGTTCTTATACTTTAGGACCTCCTGCTCCAGGTTGGACATGCGGACTCGTAGGCGGCGTTGGCGGTCCTTGCAGCTCCTGTGAGGGGCAGCTAGTATTTCGGTTGCTTGGCGGTGGCGGTCGTCTTTCTTAGCCCGGCTCGGTCCCGCTGGCTTAGTCACGGAGGAGGATGCAGTGGTCACAGTCGAGGATGTCGTTGTTGCCCCGCTCGACTGCGTGTCCTCCTCCTCCTCCAGGGCCACCAGCCGCCGATATTCGGCGACTGTGGCCTCCAGCCTCCGTTGCCGGGCCAATCTAGCCTGCTCCCTCCTTGTTGTTGATTTGGAAGGAGCAACTATATGAAGAAAGAAAGACATAGTCTGTAACCAATGCTCCTTATTAATAACACAAAGTGATTGAGCCGAAAGTTGGGTCACAGAGTACAAGTAGCAAATTGAAAGCACAGTACATAACTATTGAGGACAGTATCTATGTAACCTCCCACTTCTGCATCCTTGCTCTAACATTAGTGGTAGTTTAATGAACAAATTCTACGACCACTATGGACTTCCATTACAGTCGACTATGACAGTACACCAGTCTTATTCTTCTTCTTCTCTCTTGTTTAGGGAAATTGGTACGTTATCTTATGCAAGCCGGCAGAATGACATGGACAGCACAGTGAACTTGCACCCGAGAAAAAAAGTTGCACACCATGATGAGTGAGACAGACTTGCGTTACTGTACCGGTCCAGTACATGCAGGTGGTGAAGCTATTACTTTTCTATTACGGGTGGCACTGAGAATACTCTGTTACAAGGGCTACTGCTTAATTAATTTACCTTTCACCCTACAGTGCAAATGAGTACTAGAAAAGGAAAATGAAGAAGCTAACTAATTTGATTATCTATCACTTCACATGGGACGTATTTAATGACAGATGAGATGACTTTAGGTGCTTTGCTTAATATTGAGTGAACAGTGATACACCCACACATGAATGACGTACTACAAGTAAACTAAAGTTATTAAGAGAGGTACGGAGTGTCCACCGTAATAACCAGATATATGCTGTGAATGCAAACGCAATACAAAGTACTGCTACTATTCATGGTAGTATTGGACACATTTACAATTTCTTTTCCTTGCCTTCCCTGCACTGGAACGGACGTGCGGGTGCGGTGGTACATGCTCTTCAAGGTAACACTTACTTCACCTGGCGACCATCTACTCTCTCTAGATACACATGTGCTATCTAAGAGTCAGAGAATACCATGCTCCAGGCATCCATTCAGTGAAAGTATACGCACACATACAGTTTCTGTTTCACCCACCCAGGCTGCTGTCCTTCCACCCATCCTTGCTTCATCATTGACCCAGCCATGCACCATACCATATTCTTTCCTTCCCAGCCACCTCGGGGGCCAAGCAAACACATATCGTTCTTCTTTGCCAGCCATCATACAAGTTCGCGTCCCACTTACTTACACCCTTCTTTCGCTTTTCGTTCATCCCATCCATCACGTTCGTCTAAGAACTTATTGGGATTCTTCTCACCAAAAACTTCACAGCTAAGTCGAAGTACATTTCGAGGAGGCTACTACCTGGTTGATTTGTAATTGTAATACACCCGTGCAGAAAGCACACTATGCAGTCTTCAATCTCAATAAGTAAGGAATATATAGCTTACCTGTTTCCGCCACCACCGTTTGATCCCCCACAGGACCGTCCGCCGGCTCTTGCACCGCCTCCTCCCCAGAGGCCTCCGAGTCCTGGTCCAACACAGCCACCTCCGCGCTGGCCCCGTCACCAGATGTTACACCTACAAAGTACATTTAAGAATGTTAGAATACACCACTCACTACTATATAATATTTGGTCTAGGAGAAATGTTAAAAAAACAGAATACAATGTAATAATTTGTGACTGTCTACTCCATAGTAAAAATGTCCCATTTTCCAGGGAAGGCTGTTGTCTTGCTGCACTTTTATGCACAACTGATGAATGCTTGCTTTTGATTTTTAACACGCACCACTTTTTCTCCTAACAGACAGAAGCTTGACTCCTAAGAACACGACCAGGATCAAGTTCAAACCAGGTGAGAGCTCGGCTCGACCACAAGAAATGTGTCCAATTAATCGTCAGCACTAACCACTTTTCCGTTTTCAGTTAAATAGTTTTATGACAAAGTAGATTTTAATAAATGTGTTTACTTTTAATAAAGCTTTTAAACTTAAATAGACTCTGTGGTTTTTGTTCCTCTAGACTAGAGTGGATGAGTTAAAGGTTTTGGAATTTTTGCAAGCATGAGTGCCTCTGACACTTCTTGACTGTGCTGTGACTCCGTACTACTCTCTTGTCCTGCGTACGATAATCTAGAGATCATTGGGGATCTATAATCGGTGACTTTGGGAGCTGAATGACTCTGCCACACTATCTAGTCAGTAAGGAGACAGTGCATAGAGGTATTGCTGAATATAATGGGAGTCCAATGGAATTTCCAAATGTCCAATCTTAGTTAGCTACACAGACAGACTAATAAGAATAGTCTAGTAATACCACAGGGAGTCATATTTGAGGCAGGATAAGAATTTATATCCAGTCTACAAGAAGATCAAAGACGATTTAGAAAAAATCGAATGAGGAACGCTAGGAAAAAATAGGTACTGTTTATTAAAATGTAAACTTACTGGGGCCAGCAAAGGAGCCCTCGCCTGCCCGATCCTGGCCTGCATCCTCAGCACCCTCCTCCTGAGTCCTCTTGCCCTTGGGGGGAGCTGATGTACAACATGAAAGAAAGAAAAACCAGAAAACATGGATGAGATTTTTCAACCAAATCAAACATTTCAAAAGAACAATAACAAAATATTTTGGAAAAATAGCAAATAGATAGACAACTATTCCACGGGATCTATCTCATGTGGTATACTACGTTATTCGTATTGCCTGATTTGCGGAACGTTGACTTAGAAAGTTCCTATGTAACTCAATAAACAGACTACTAAAGAGGTTTGCCTAGGCCTGGCACTGCAGGCAGCAGTGCGCAACACGCGAAGTGACAGACAAAGTCCATCCTGCTTGCAGATCAGTGAATACTCAAACTATCAATCCACCCGCCACCACCGCCACTATCTCTTCTTATAGCCATGTGTCTAAAGGAAGGACTGGACTTCAGTCTGTTGGGGCTGATTTAGAAGTCCCTTGCGGAAGTTGCGGCTCATTTTCCTCCATTGTTGCGTGCCTTTTGTGACGCAGCGGCAGAACAAAAGACTCGCCATGGTGTTGGTGCGGCGTATATATTAAAAAAAAACACATATGGGCATATGGGCGATGCATCACATTGTAAAGCCCTGCGTCATCAGGGGGCGTTCCGGCGCAAGGGAGGGCGTACCTGCGCAGGAACGAATCCTAAAAGTGGCTGAGGGAAATCTACAAGATGTCAATCAGTCACTTTTAGGACAATGATGCATGACTCAAACCCTGCGCGCTTGAAGCCGACGTACGGCTTGATGCAGCATTGGGGAGATAGGGTACCCCAGAGCATTGCTGGAGCTGCGCCATCGTTGGCACGCAACTCCAGCAATGCGCTGCCTTTACGGCACAGATGCGTAAGGCTTCTGTGACGTTTTGGGCCAATGGGTGGTGGTGGCATGGCACACAATTACTGCCGCATCCCTGCTACTTTGCAGGGATGCGCCGGTAATTGAAAATATGACCCTTACTGTCTAGCATTACGCAGTTCTTTTCTTTACACTACACTCATACATAATTTCTCAGGCCAATGAAATGCTTCTGAACACAACATACAAAACAAAGAAGCATAGTAGCAAGCAAGGCTACTGAGAAGGAGAGCAGTGCACCTGAAATGCATAGAAGATTTTGAAATATAATTTACCTCAATGTAATCGGCAGCATTATTGCTCTTGGTAAAGAACAAAGATTTGCAAATAACAGAGCAGGATAAAACAGAGTAGTAAATGTACTACTACTACTACTCACCAAGCCCGGGGACCTCTACGCCGAGCGCGTCCAGCAAGTCCCGCTCCCGGTCCATGACATCGGTCCAGCGGTGGGTGGCCTGGTTATATGTGCGCCGGACCCCAGAGATCTTGTACATGGCCCGGCACACCTTCTCCCACCGCTTGCGACGCTCCCGGATGCCATAGCCAGTCGCGATCTTGCCGCCTCCCAGGATCGTCTTGGGGAGGCGGCGCTGGACGTGGAAGATCAGTGCCGCCACTTCCTCCGCGCTGAAGATCTCCCTCGGGACCACTTGCTCCCCCCTTAAACGCCCGCACGGGAGCCGGGCACGGGGTGCGGGACCCTTCCCCTTCTCAGGGTGCTTCCCGGCTCCCTTTACCATGGTCTGGGCAGAAATAGAGTTAAATGATAAACAAGAAATAGAATAGTGAAGAAGAAAAGAAAAGAGTTTAAAAAAGTAGTTTAAAAGTAACTAAAAGCTGCAGAAAACACAAAAATATAGAGCTAGAAAAATAGAGGGATAGATAATAAGTAAAATTAGATCAAAAAAACTTCAAACAAGCAAAGGATGGCAGAGATTGAGAGAGGATAGAGAAAGCATGCCCAGAACCATAGCAATGAATGAGAAACAAGATGGCCGCGCCCGTTCACGACCGCGTGGGTAAGTTCGCGCGAGATTTTCCTTGCGAGTACGCGCGAAATTGTACTAGCGAGCAGCACACTTTGCGAGATTACACATAGCGGGCGGAAACGGAATTACGTCACGCCAACAAGATGGCCGCGCCCGTGTACGACCGATAGGGTAACTTGGCAAACGTATAGCTAGAAGCGCCTCGCGAACACGCGCAAGATCACGCGAACATACACGTCGCAATAAAAACAATTTTGTATTCGCACGTATTTGCGGCTTCCGAAATCGATCTCGCACGGATTCGCGCCCCAAAAAACGCGCGAAATTGCAGAAAAAAACGATTTTAGCTAAACTGAAAGCAATGAGCAGGTGCAAAAGTTCAAACTTAACATTAGTAACATTCAAGGTAGTGCTTCCTGATGGGCCCCTCCAGAGTTTGCAACTATTCTATGACCCTGCTATGACCCAAACAGCAGGCTCATAGAATAGCTACAAGTAGACCATAAAGGTCCTGTGAAAAAAAAATTTCACTGCAACAAAAAGCAAATTACAGATAAGGAAGGAAGCAGGTGCCAGCCAGACTGGAACTTTCAAAATTACTGACACATTAATGAAACACAAATTAATTGATGGCAGTTGAAGAAGGGCAGGTGTGCTTGCTTTTTTCAACCACCATAATCTACAGTGATAAATAAACCTAATGGGTGGCAGTGAGGATGTACCAGAGGGTGGCATGGGTGTCCCAGAGGGTGGCAGTGGTGAAACAGAGGGTGCTGTGAACCTGTGATGATAAACCAGACGTAGAAACAACATAGTCGCGGCCGTTGCGAGCCGAAAAGTAAGTTCGCAATTGCGAACTTGTCCCAAAATCGGCGCGAACGCGCGCCAACACAAAAAACGGGAAAATCCGCAAATCCGCTAGAGTTCGCGGATCTTCGCGGATTGCGAATCCGTAAATCCGCAAGTTCGCGTACGCGAGATCCGCTAGATCCGCCCATGCTTAGTCCCAAGGCAGTAGTGGCTGCAGTTGCCCTGGTCGAATGGGCACTCAGCCCCACAGGAGGCTCCTTCTTGGCCAAGGAGTAACATGCTTTGATGCACAGAATGACCCACCGGGAGACAGTCTGTTTGTGCATTGCCCAACCTTTTTTTGCACCCACGTAGCCAAGAGCTGATCATCCACCCGGAACTGTTGTGTATGCTGCAGATAGAAGGCAAGCGCACGTTTAGCCACTCCTCCTCTCTGGAAGGATGCGGAGGCAGAAAGAATGTGGGCAAAGTGCCCGATGTGGAAGTGCATAACAACCTTTGGCAAGAAAGAAGGATGGGTCCTTAGAACCACCTTGTCCGGGTGAACCGAAAGGAAAGGAGGCTTGGAAGAAAGAGCCTGGAGCTCACTCACTCTTCTGGCAGAGGTGATAGCCACCAGGAAAGCGGTCTTTTAGGTGAGAAGACTTAAGGGACAGTTATGAAGGGGTTCAAAGGGAGCGCACATCAAATAAGTCAAGACAATATTCAAGTCCCACTGAGGCATTATGAAAGGCATGGGAGGGAACGTGTGTGTAATGCCTTTGAGGAAACAGTTAACAACCGGGGACTTAAAAAGAGAAGGCTGATCAGGAAGCCGTAAAAAGGCAGACATGGCAGAATGATAACCTTTGAGGGTGCCCAGAGCAGAGCCCTGCTGGGCCAAGAACAAAAGAAACAGAAGAACCTCAGAAAGAGGGGCAGAAAGGGGATCCACAGCCTTTGCTGTGCACCATGCCACAAATTTCTTCCATCGGAAGGCGTACACTGTTTAGTGGAAGGACGCCTGGCTGCCAGAATGACATTACAGACCTCAGGATGAAGGTTGAAAGCCGTCAACTGTCACCGCTCAATCTCCACGCATGGCAGTGGAGGCTGGACAGGTTCAGATGGAGAACCGTCCCCTGCTGCGACAGAAGATCCTCCCAAAGAGGCAGATGGATCGGGGGATTGATGCTCATACTGAGTAGCTCGGGATACCATACTCATCAAGCCCAGTCCGGAGCGACAAGAATGACTTGGGCCCGGCCGCGGCTGATCTTCTTCAGCACTCTGGGCAGAAGTGGTACAGGTGGAAAGGCGTACAACAGACCGCAGCGCCACTTGAGACGAAAAGCGTCTCCGAGCGAGTGCCGCCTTTGAAATTCCAACGAGCAGAACTGATGACATTGCGCATTCTCTTCGGTGGCGAATAGATCTAACCAGGGCTCTCCCAACTGCAGAAAGAGACCTTGCCCCACACGTGCGAGTTCAGATGCCATTCGTGATCCATCATGCACTGGCGGCTGAGTTTGTCCGCCCTGGCGTTCCGAGAACCTGCCAGGTGTTGAACCACCAAGGTAATGCCTTAATGTTCCAGCCATGTCCAGAGGCGCAGAGGCTCATGATATAGGGTCCAGGACCCCACTCTGCCCTGTTTGTTGCAATACCACATGGCAGTGGTGTTGTCCGTGAACACCTGAACTACACTTCCCCGGACGGAGGGAAGAAATGCCTTAAGTGCAAGTCGGATCGCCCGCAGCTCCAGAAGGTTGATATGGAGCCAAGACTCCGCCGGAGACCAGAGGCCTCTGACCTCCATCTCTCCCAAGTGGCCTGGCCTCCCCATCCCAGGAGGGATGCATCCGTCACCACTGTGTGCTCTGGTTGGGGAAGGGAGAGGGCTCTGCCATTGACCCAATCGCGATTCGTGAGCCACCACTGCATTTGTCGTGCAGTGCCCTCCAAGATCTGAACATCATCAAACAGGTTGCCCTGATGTTGCGCCCACTGGAACTTCAGGTCCCATTGCAGAGCCTGCATATGCCATCTGACATGTGTCACCAGCAGGATACAGGAGGCCATCAGGCCCAGAAGCCGGAGGGTCATCCTGATCGAAACCCAGGATAGAGGCTGAAAGATCGGAATCATAGCCTGAATATCCCGGACTCGTTGCTCGGGAGGATTAACCCGAAACAACGCCGAATCCAGAACCGCTCCGATGAAGGGGAGCTTCTGAGAGGGACTTTGGTGCGACTTCGGCACGTTGATGGAGAACCCCAGCAAGTGCAGGAGGTCGGCCGTAGTCTGGAGGTGGTTGACGACTGCCTGGGGCAAGCCCGCCTTCAACAACCAGTTGTCGAGGTAGGGGAAGACTGACACCGCGGACCTGCGCAGAGGAGCTGCAACCACCGCCATCACTTTTGTGAACACCCGAGGGGCACTGGTAAGGCCAAAAGGGAGCACGGCTAACTGAAAATGCTCCCGGCCTACCGTGAACCGCAGGAAGCGCCGGTGGGCCGGCAGAACGGGGATGTGAAAATAAGTGTCCAGCAAGTCCAACTCTACCATCTAGTCTCCAGGGTCGATAGCACTCAGGACCTGAGCCACAGTTAGCATTTTGAACTTCTCCTTCCGGAGGAAGCGATTGACGTCCCGGAGGTTCAAGATGGGGTGCAGGCGCCCCTTTTCCTTCTTGGGGACCAGAAAGTAGTGGGAATAACAACCACTCCCTACTTCCTGTCCGGGAACGCACTCGATGGCCCCCTTGGCCAGGAGGGCCGTGACTTCCTGTTGGAGAAGAACCAAATGTTCCCCCGACATGCAGTGGCACCGAGGTGGCATGGCTGGAGGGGAGGACTGAAAGGGAAGTGAGTAACCCTGGCAGATTATCTGCAGCACCCACTTGTCTGATGTAACGTTGCACCAGCGGGAGAGGTGATGGTGGATCCTGTCACCCAATGGCGTGGGGTGCTCCCCGAAGCTCAGTTTAGGAAGGTTTGGAGGTTGAAGCAACGGGGTGGAGGTGGACGGACACGCACGCTGGTTCCCTGACCCACCCCAGCGGAAACCACAACCACGGCCATGCTGAGGCTGGTTCTGCACAGGCTTGCTGGATGGGCGTGCCTGGGTGCCTCTACCTTGGCCACAAAAGGAACGAAAACCAGGAGTGGCCTGGTTCTTAGCAGAAAGGCCCAAGGACTTGGCCGTAGCCCGCGAGTCCTTAAAGCGCTCCAGGGCACTGTCAGCCTTGTCGCCAAACAGGCGGGTGCCATGAAAGAGCATGTCCATGAGTGAACTCTGGACATCAGGCGAGAACCCAGTTGAACGCAACCAGGCATGGCGCCGCAACGCCACACTTGTAGAAATCGCCTTGCTCAATGAGTCAGCGGTGTCCAACCCACACCGAATGGTGAACTTAGCCGCATCCTTACCTTCAGCAATCGCTTGAGAAAGGACAGCCTGCACCTCCTCAGCACACTGAGGCAACACCTGAGCAACGGCATCCCACACCACGTGGGAGTAGCGGCCCAACAAGTAGGCGGTGTTCACCGACCGCAGCCCCAGGCTGGCCGAAGAGAACAACTACTTCCCAAACTGGTTCAGTCTTTTAGAGTCCTTATCCGGCGGGGCCGTGGGAAAGGCACACTGCGATGTCGAGGCCTGAATGACCAGGCTCTCAGGAGTAGGGTGAGTGGTCAAGAAGGCAGGGTCACCGGGTGCCTGTTGATGGCATCTGGCGACGTTTTTATCCACCCGGGCCCCCGTGGCTAGCCTCGACCAAGTGCCCAAGAGGACATCCGTAAGGGCGTCATTGAAAGGAAGCAATGGCTCCGACAAAGTAGACGCCGTTTGGAGCACCTCGGTGAGGAGGTTGGTCTTGAGGACAACTGTGGGGAGGTCAAGGTTGAGGGCCTCTGCAGACCGACGGAGTACTATTGTGTAGAAGGCACTTTCCTCCATTGTCAGCGGGGGAGAGTCGAACCCCGGATCAGAGGAGACAACGAGATGGCCTGCATCCTCCAAATCGTCCACCCAATCTTGTTCGGAATCAAATTGCCGGGCAAGAGGGTCCTCGAACCCTTCCCAGTCCTCGTCCGCCTCTGGTGTAGAGGGGGCCGGTTGCGGCGGCAGAGACGGAGCCAGAGAAGTAACGAACGGTGTCGGGAACGGCGCCAAGAACGGCGCCAGCAGGGATGGACTTGCACCGTCTCCCATTGCAGATCCCATGCCGCAACAAAATGGTCCTGGAACCGGGGCAAGGGAGGGATAAACGGCACCCAGTGCGGCACCGAGGGTGGAGCCGAGGGCGGCGCTGGGGCCGGAGCCGGCAACTCTGCACTTAATGGTGCCGGGGCTGGAACCGGTGGCGGAGCCGCCGGGCCAACAGGATGTGGACACGGGACAGCGGGGCCTGAAGGCACGCTGGTGGGAGCCCGAAGGCACGCTGGTGGGAGCCCGAGGCCTAAAAAGGCGGTCCATGGCAGCAAGGAACTCTTGCATCTGTTCGGGAATCACCAACGGACCCGGGTATGGCGGGTAGGCCGCGGGACTCCCCAGCTCCAGAGGAGCCGCAGAGGCAAATTCCCTGTCCCTCTCGTCCGCATCCAGAGAGCAATGGGGGGATGTCAGAGAGCGAACACGCTTCTTCGACTTCTTTTTATGGCGTCGCTTACCGGAATCCGAAGGCGAAGACATAGAGCCCGAGGAGCGACGGCTCCGGTCCCGCGATCGGTCCCGGAAATAGCCCCTGGACCCAGAGCGGCGGCGTGACGAATGCTGGACCTCCAGCAATTTCCTACTTCTCTCCCACAAGGCCTTCGGGTCCATGGCTCGACAGTCCCGGGAGTCGTGGTCGGTCTCCAGGCAGTAGAGGCAAACATCATGGGGGTCTGCCGCCGACATATTATGGCGACAGGCCCCACAAGACTTACCGCCGGGAATCCCTCGTGCACCAGGAGAAAAAAAGGGGGAGACAAAAGTCTCAAAATAGCAGTCAAAAAAGTGACTAAGGTACGTGCTCAATCTGGATCTGCGCTTACTGGCATGGAAAAAGAAAGAACTGACATCAGCACGCATGGGTGGCGCCTAAGTACTCTCCGTGACGTCATCTCAGCGCTGATGACGCCAGTGACGGACGCGGAGCCGCAGGACACCACCTACTGATGCGCAGGGGTGCTGCTAAGCAAAACTTTCCGGATCCAGTCTGATGCCTGGGGATTATTCTACGGTAAGGAATCTATCACTAAAGTGTCTCTTTCAGATGAAGGCCTTAGGAGCTTGAGAAATATGGATTGTCTCCCGAAGTGTGAACGGTATAATTTGTTCGTGTTCCAATTGGCCCCAAACTGCTGATACATCAAGGGGAATAGTTGAGAGAGAGAGAGAGAGAGGTCCATATTTGCTCAAAAGTGAAAGCAGCATGGTACTGTCGGAGAATCGGGAAATGTATTCTTCCATTTTCCTTAGATTGTTGAAGTTTTAATGACTAAATTCTTGGCTTACTGTTATTCCATAAAAAAGATATCAGTAAACTATTGATAGTTTCAAAAAGTGTGAGCAGAAGTTTGACTGGAAGCATGGACAGATAGAAATTAATTATTGGTAACACCATCATTTTGATTGTGGCTACTCATCCCCACCAAGATAAATAAAGAGGGGACCAACTATCTGACATACTTGAAATTCTTGATTTGAGCTCATTAAGATTGCTTTTGATAGTTTCTTTAAGACTTTTAGAGTATAGGACACCTAAACAGTTGGGGGCAGATTTACAAGCCCCTTGCGACACATTTACGCCGCCGTTGCGTCACTTCTGTGACGCAGCAGCGGCGTAAATCATGCGCCATGTTGCGCCATATTTAAAACGGGATGCATCTCCCTAGATGCGTCACGTTGTAAACCCCTGCGCCACATGAAACCTGTGTCAGGTTTCATGTGGGCGTTCCAGCGCAGGGTGGGCGTTCCCTCGCAGGTACGCCTCGTAAAAGTGACGCAGTGAAATCTACAATATTTCACTGAGTCACTTTTACCGCCATGCTGCGCCAAAACCCTGCGCCTGCTTGAAGCAGGCGTAAGGATTGACTCAGCGTGGTAGGCATAGGGCACCCTGAGCCTTGCTGGAGCCGCGTCGCAGACTCCAGCAATGCGCCGCATTTCCGCCGGTGGATGCAACCCCCATCTGCCCATCTGTGCGCCACGGCGCGCCACATTGTAAATGCGGCGCATCAGTGGTGGCGCAAGGGTGGATTTGCAGGTCGCAAGTTTCCTGGTGCATCCCTGCTGATTTGCAGGGATGCGCCAGGAAACGTAACTCTGCCCCTACATTTGCTTAGAGTTCCAAGTGAATCCTGTGTCTTTTAATCTTTCGGGAAGACTACTTATTTAACAGCATGACCTCTACTTTTTCTATGGTAAGTTTGTATCCAGATGTTGCGGAATACTTATTTAGTAAAGAGAAAAATTCAGTAAGCGTGTTTTTTGGGTCCGATATATATAACAGAATGCCGACGTGTATGCCATGAATTTTACTTTCATGTGTTTATATTTGTAACTTGAAAAAGTTGGAAATCTATGAACTGTCTCTAAAAAAATTCTAGGGATAAAATGAAAAGAAGAGGGGATTAGGGACAACCCTGTCTAGTTCATCTAAAAAGAGTAAAATGTGAAGAATGTTTGCAGTTGACAAAAATAGAAGTGGGGGGGGGTGAGAGTGTAAGATATGGATATACTTAAGAAAATGCCAGCTAAAACCATTCCATTTCAAGGCACCAGACATAAAATCCCAATTAACACGATCTAAAGCTTTTTCGGCATCTAAGGTCATGGCAGCATAAGGGATATTTAATTTGGATGCCATATAGATTATGTTAAGGAAAGTTCTGGAATTATCAGATATATAATGCCCACTCACAAAACCTGATTGCTGTTTACCAATTAAGTTAGGAATGACTTAACTAAGGAGAGAAGTTGGCTTAACGGCTAGGGCGGTGTGACAGGGTGAGGCCGCGTGCTGTAGGGGGGTGTGCTGTAAGTGACTGGTGGGCACCTGGTTCTGACCCAGCACATCCTCCTTCTTTGCAGACCGATCCATGGGACACGGAGTCCGAGGAGTACGCCGAGGAAGAACGCGGCTCCTTTAACTGGACTTACACTGAGGAGAAGGATCCGCCCACTGTATACGTCAGCCGGCCTGGATTGGCCAAAAGTGAGGAAGCAATGTGGATGGCGTGTGACGTCACCCCCGAAGTGTCGGAGAAGAGTGAAGACGGAGAACTAGGAACCGGAGACGAGAGAAACGGAGGAAGAAGCGGAGAACCCGACGAACAGCTGGGAGCTAGCGGAGGAGCGACCGAGGGGAAGCCAGGAGGCCAACGACCCTGCGAGTCGCCATGCCACTCTCCCGGGGGAGGAGCGTGGCTTGCCCAGGTACGTCAGCGTATGGCGGCTTGGGTAGGGAGCAAGCGTGTACTTTAGTGTAAATAGCCCCGTGTGAGATCCTGCGTCCCCCTTCCCCCTCTTGTGTCCATTTATCCCGCGTTTACTCCCCCTCACAGTCTGTTTCCTCCCCTCACCACCGCACCGCATTGTACTTGATTGTGTGAGCACGAGTGGTGTCTCCCTACACTACACCCCTGGGACCCCGGTGCATGCCCTCCCTGAGGACGCTAGAACTAACGGCCCCTTTCTGCTTGGTCTCTCCTTTCCCTGGGTCACCGGAGCCACGACGACGGCCATAAACACCCCACCATCCGTGACCAGACCGCGAGGGGGCCGCGACACACAACCTAGGAGAAGAAGTCCTTCCAAACGTCACAACGGAACCCAGTCAGTTCGCGAGGGAGAGACTTACGTTCCGAACCCGGAGAACTCTCATGTTGAAATCCCAACGGGGAATACCAATAAAACCCTCATTAACACCAAGAATCAGTGTACTGCCTGTTCCTACACCACCATCCGATACCTCCCCGACTCCTGGTACACAGGGCCCGTCTACAGTGGTGTCAGAAGTGGGATTTACTCCCTCTGAGCAAGACCCGATAATGGACCAAGTGATACAGACCTTAATCGATGGCCAACAGAAACTGGAATGGGCTATCGGCCAACAAATCAGCACAGCTGATGCAGACAGAGCCCTGTTTCGTAGCACAATGACCCAACAAATGGACAATCTGCAGAAGGTAGTGGCATCCCCCGGTACGGCTATGTCAGGAGATCGACGGCCTCAAGGACCTCATCCTTCGGGGGTATCCCTGCAGAAGTATGTAGTGGGCGAAGACCCGGATGCCTTCCTGGTCAATTTCGAAAGAGCTGCCCGTGCATGTGGGTGGTCTGAGGACAAGTGGCCCTTCTTCCTCGCTCCCTTATTGACAGGAGAAGCCATCCAAAAGCACCCTCCCTCCGCCCAAACCGGAAAGAAAAAAAGCCGTCTTTGAACCCCTGAAACCACGGCCCTTCCGGCCCGACATAACCCCTCTACGGGGGCCTCAATGCTTCGAATGTGGGGAGTGGGGCCACATCGCCCGGTTGTGCCCCAGAAGAAAACCGACGGAGGAACCCATGGAAGTGGGTTACATACCCAAGGCTGTGATGTACAGCGCAGAGATGGGGCCCTCCTACTACGTAAGGGTACGGGTAAATCACACGCCAGTAAAGGCACTCCTAGACTCCGGCTGCAGACAGTCTGTAATACGGGGGACACTAGTACATCCCTCACAGATAGGGCAGGAGGGCGAAGTACACATACGGGGCGTCCATGGGGATGTCAAGACGTATCCCATTGCCCGTATCACCATACACTCCCCGGGGAGGGAACCCTGTACGGTAAAGGTAGGAGTGGTGAGTGCCTTACCTGAAGAACTGATATTGGGGGTGGACAATCCGCAGTTCCTAGCCTTGTTTAAACGGGAGTTGAACAAACATCCGACAGAAGCCTACCTGTCCTCCGAACCATGGGTCCTAGACAGGGGGTTCAAGTTTGCACAGTCCAATGACCCGTCTCTCCTGAACGCTTGGGAGGCCGCCCACGTCGCCCAGACCACGGGAGCACCCCAGAGATACCCCCGCTTCACTATGGAAAACGGCCTGTTATATCGGGAGGGAAAGGAGGGAGAGCCCAAGCAACTGGTGGTACCGAGTGACTTCCGAGAACAGATATTGTTCTACGCACACACACATTTGACAGCAGGGCATAGCGGCACCGAGAAGACCACACAAAACATACTCCGATTGTTTTACTGGCCGGGGATCTACAAAGAAACCGAGACGTATTGTCAACAATGCGAGGTGTGCCAGAAGAAGAACATGTCCAGACCACCAGCAATCCTGTTACAACCCCTACCTGTGATAGGCAATCCGTGGGAACGTGTCGGCATGGACCTCATAGGGCCCCTGCCCCGCTCCTCAAGGGGGCATACCTACGCCCTAGTGGTGGTGGATTATGCCACCCGTTTCCCGGAGGCCTTTCCACTAAGCAGCCCCACCACAAAGAACGTAGCCGAAAAGCTTGTTGAACTGTTCTCGAGGGTTGGGTTTCCCCGTGAGATCCTGACGGATCAGGGGACGCCCTTTGTGTCTCGCATGATGAAAGAGGTCTGCAAGACATTGGACCTCCACCACATCCGTACGTCTGCATACCACCCCCAAACGGATGGCTTGGTGGAGAGGTACAACAGGACTCTCAAGAACACCCTAAAGAAACTGCTGTCCACCGAGAATAAGGACTGGGACCGAATGCTCCCGTTGGCACTGTACGTAGTAAGGGCACAGGTCCAAAGTAGCCTTGGATGCTCACCCTTTGAGCTATTGTATGGCAGGCAACCAAGGTCCCTGCTCGACATAACCAAGGAAACATGGGAGCACGAGGAGGCCAACGAACAGCGGTCACTCCTGGACTACACCCAGCAATTGAGGTCGCGCTTGGGAAAACTGAGGGAACTGGCGTATTCAAACCTGCAGTCGGCTCAAACAAGACAGAAGCGACAGTACGATAAAGGCAAACGCTGGAGATCCATGAATCAAGGGGACTGGGCGCTGGTGCTACTTCCTTCCTCCACCCAGAAATTCAGGAGCGAATGGAAGGGGCCGTATCGTGTTCTGGAAAAGATTGGCAATACCACATACCGGCTGCTAATGTCTCCCACCCGCAAGCAGACCTTTCACATGAATCTCCTAAAAAAATGGCTTGGTCCTACACCCCGATCAGCCAATTTGACCCTTCCAGAAGGGGGCGAAAAAACAACCATATCCGAACTACCCATCAACCCGGAGTTGTCCGACAAGGAGAAACATGAACTGCTGAGCGACCTCCGCCCTTTTTCCCCCTTGTTTTCGGACACTCCTGGTTGCACACACTTGGCAGAGCACGAGATCAATACAACCCCGGGTAGCAGAGTACAGCTAAGAGCCTATCGCATACCAGCAGCAAAAAGGGCTGATGTGAGGAAGGAAGTCGCGAGCATGTTAGACCTCGGCGTCATCAGGCCCTCAAAAAGCAACTGGTCCTCCCCAATCGTGATGGTGCCCAAACCTGATGGGTCCACCCGTTTTTGTATGGACTTCAGGGCACTGAACGCCGTCTCATCCTTCGATGCGTTCCCCATCCCCAGGGTGGACGAACTGATTGAGCGAATAGGGGAAGCCAAGTACATCACAACGCTGGATCTGACAAAGGGATACTGGCAGGTGCCTTTGAGAGAGGAGGATCGCCACAAGACCGCCTTCGCCACTGAGGACGGGTTATACGAGTTCAATGTCCTTCCCTTTGGCCTACACGGGGCGCCTGCCACGTTCCAAAGGCTCATGAACACGGTGTTATCCCCCCATGCCGGCTACAGCTCCGTATATTTGGATGACATAGTCATATTCAGTCAGACCTGGACTGAACACCGAGAACATGTCACCTGGGTTATGGCCTCCTTGAGAGACGCCAGATTGCACGTGAACGCCAGGAAATCCAGAGCGGCTTACTCTAAAGTGAAGTACCTTGGGTTCATGTTAGGGGACGGAGTGATAGCTCCCCAAGTGGAGAAAATCAAAGCCATCACCGAAACTCCGTTTCCTACGACAAAAAAAGAACTAAGGGCCTTTTTAGGCCTCATGGGCTACTATCGACGGTTCGTAGAGAACTTTGCCGACATAGCCACCCCCCTGACTAACCTGCTCCAAAAATCTGTTAGGAACAGCCTGCCTGTTCCTCCTACACTGGAAGCCAAAGCAGCCTTCGAACGACTGAAGAATGCCATCACCACCAGTCCGGTGTTAATACCACCAAACTTCGATAAACCGTTCATACTAGCCACGGATGCGTCCGACTCAGGTATCGGGGCTGTACTGTCTCAGACAGGGGAGGACGACATGGAACACCCGATACTGTATATAAGCAGGAAACTACACCCCCGTGAACAAAGATACCCCACAGTCGAGAAGGAGTGTCTGGCAATCCGATGGGCTGTAGAGAAGCTTCGTTACTATCTGGAGGGGAAGGCCTTTACCCTGTACTCCGATCATGCCCCTTTGCAGTGGATGCATAAGAATAGGACACAGAACGCTAGGGTACTGAGGTGGTTCCTCTTCCTCCAGCCTTATGCATTCACGGTGGTACATAGGAAAGGGAGGGACAACGGGAACGCCAATTTCCTCTCTCGCATGCCTGTTCTCCCCAAACGGGAGAATGCAGGGGGGGAGGTGTGTGACAGGGTGAGGCCGCGTGCTGTAGGGGGGTGTGCTGTAAGTGACTGGTGGGCACCTGGTTCTGACCCGGCACATCCTCCTTCTTTGCAGACCGATCCATGGGACACGGAGTCCGAGGAGTACGCCGAGGAAGAACGCGGCTCCTTTAACTGGACTTACACTGAGGAGAAGGATCCGCCCACTGTATACGTCAGCCGGCCTGGATTGGCCAAAAGTGAGGAAGCAATGTGGATGGCGTGTGACGTCACCCCCGAAGTGTCGGAGAAGAGTGAAGACGGAGAACTAGGAACCGGAGACGAGAGAAACGGAGGAAGAAGCGGAGAACCCGACGAACAGCTGGGAGCTAGCGGAGGAGCGACCGAGGGGAAGCCAGGAGGCCAACGACCCTGCAAGTCGCCGTGCCACTCTCCCGGGGGAGGAGCGTGGCTTGCCCAGGTACGTCAGCGTATGGCGGCTTGGGTAGGGAGCAAGCGTGTACTTTAGTGTAAATAGCCCCGTGTGAGATCCTGCGTCCCCCTTCCCCCTCTTGTGTCCATTTATCCCGCGTTTACTCCCCCTCACAGTCTGTTTCCTCCCCTCACCACCGCACCGCATTGTACTTGATTGTGTGAGCACGAGTGGTGTCTCCCTACACTACACCCCTGGGACCCCGGTGCATGCCCTCCCTGAGGACGCTAGAACTAACGGCCCCTTTCTGCTTGGTCTCTCCTTTCCCTGGGTCACCGGAGCCACGACGACGGCCATAAACACCCCACCATCCGTGACCAGACCGCGAGGGGGCCGCGACACACAACCTAGGAGAAGAAGTCCTTCCAAACGTCACAACGGAACCCAGTCAGTTCGCGAGGGAGAGACTTACGTTCCGAACCCGGAGAACTCTCATGTTGAAATCCCAACGGGGAATACCAATAAAACCCTCATTAACACCAAGAATCAGTGTACTGCCTGTTCCTACACCACCATCCGATACCTCCCCGACTCCTGGTACACAGGGCCCGTCTACAGGCGGTCAACCTCGAATCTGGGGAACCGGGTTCTAGTCTCTGCAATGACGCTGAACATCCTGTGATTCTGGGCAAATCACCTAATCTCCCCGTGCCTTACAAAAAAAGAATGTGTCCTCATGTACTGGAACTGGTGCTAAGTAAAGCGCCTTGATACCCGATTCAGGTCAAGTTCGCGCTATATAATACTCTGTTAAAAAAAAAATTGATATGTAAGGCAAGGACTTGACCAAATATTTTACAATCAGTATTGGTAAGGTAAATGGGTCTATACATTCCAAAATAGGATAAATACTTTTTTTTAGGAAGTAAACATAACATTGCCTGAGAGAAGGAGCCTTGCGTGTGCTCCTAAGCCAAAATGTGGGTAATTAAAAGTAGCATTTTTGGGGTTCAAAGATGCGTACATTGGGATTAAAATTGGACCGAGAAACCATCAGAACCAGGGGCTTTATCCTTAGGGAGTTTAGTTATGGCATTTTTAAGCTCCTGCTCTGTTATTTCAGTATCCAATGAGGAAAGATCTGGCATATGATCAGACGGTTTAGGGATAGATTGATAAAAAAAAACTTCTAATTGTTGGGCAGTGGTAGAGGAGTCTTAGTTGTATAATCTAGTATAATATTGAGTGAAACATTCTAATATTTTAGTGTCACTAGTGTGGCTAACCCCATGAGTGTCTGTAATAACATATATGTTGTTTTTTTGCTTCTTAATTTTTAGAGAATTAACCAACAATTTTCCAGATCTATTGTGCTCACCAAACATTTTAGCATTAACTTTGAGTAAGGAAGCACAGTCATTGTCCTGAGATTGCTTATTATATTGTAATTTCGCTTGTATTAATTTAGACAGGGTATTCTGTTTTATTAGAGGAAATATATTCATGTTCCAAAGATTTAATTTGTTTTAATAATTGTGAGGATTCTTTTCGAGATTTTTTTTTTAGTGCCACATAATCTATAATGAAACCCTTTGCATGTGCTTTAAAAGCACCCTAAATAAAATTAATCTGGGTGTCTGAGGGTAGATTGAATAGAAAGAATTAATTGAAAAAGGGAGCGAATTGCTCAATCTCAATTATTGAATCTCCACCTTCTGCGGGGAGAATGTCAGTGGGGGTATCCAAATCTATTATTACAGGGGCGTGGTCAGAAATAAGAATAGAACCTATCTCAGCATATGACACAAACTGGAGTACATTCTGTGTGACAAATAAATTATCTATTCTAGAATGTAAAAGGTGAAAAGGGAAAAGGGAAAAGGGAAAAGAAGGTTAAATCTAGCACATCTGGATAGGCGGTTCTCCACGCATTAATTGACCCTCTAGAAGATATAGCCTTCTGAAAGTTTTTATGCATTTTATTAGGAATATTTCTAGCCTGAGAGTAAAGGTCTAGGAAGGGTTTCATTAATTGGTTGCAAACACCTCTTACTATAAGGACATACAGATAATAGGGATTCAAATTGGAAAGCGAAAATAGAGTAAGATTAATCCAATTATTCAATAATATCCATCTTCCTGCTTAATTGTTATCTTCATTCAGCAATCGAATATGCAGAGATTTATGGACCAGGACTTAAAACCATTTTTTTTTAACAGCACGAGAACTGAAAACAGACCCAACCCATTGTCTACGCAAACAAACAATATCATGTTCTGAAGATGCGTCTCCTGCAAGAAAGCAATTTGGCCATTCAATTTTGAAAGGTGAGTTACCTCCCTTTGTTCATTTACTGGGTTACGGAGGCCATTAACGATCCAAGAAACAACACGTAAATTAGCCTTTCAAGATGCAGACAATAACCATTAAACAACAAGACATATATGAACTTATAGCATAAATGACATAAAACAGAAAACATTGAGTGGGATGAGGATTGGTGGAGTAATAAGAAAACAGGGCTGCATGCAAAGGAAAAATCAGCATTAAAAAGAGTAGAAAAAGTGGAGAAGAATGAGAAACATATGTGGAAGAAAGATAAGATGGAAAAAGAAGAAGATAGTTAACATAGATCCCTAATGTAAAGAGAAATAAAAAGATGACGAAAAGCCAAAAGACTTTAGTCATGATTGTCTTTAAATAAAAAAGGGTATTGATGATGAGAGGAGGGGAATGAGATAAACAAAGGCCAATCCTGAAAAAGGATAGCTGAGGAATAAGATAAAGTGAGAACAGTTAATGGTAGGAAAAATGAGTAAAATATAGAATCCGAACCAACAAACAAACAATCAGACTTACCAGACACAAAAAAGAATGATATGTTTTTGACAAACATAAGACTAAAACAAGTGAACACTGAAGGACACTATCTCAAGATCCATTGTGCTGGGGGTAAACGAGGACCTGCAAATAAACAATGAAGTAAAGATTAAGAGATGATATAAAAGTAAGTCAAGTTTTACCAAGTTCCATTACTTCTCCCTTGTGGGCTTGAATGAACAATTTGAGATCCTTCGTGTCGTCGAATGTGGTAGTTTTATTTTTCTATGTTACCTTAAAAAAACAAGTGTAAACGAATCCATATCTAGCGTTCATAGTTTTTTGAAGTGGTCTTAATTCTATTCATTATTTCCATCATTTGACAGTGGCTCTAGACACATCTTGACTAAAGAAAATCTTATGCCCTACCAACCATTTGTTTGCATTGTTTGGCTCGTGTTAGGACTTCCATGAGGTCTGACTATTGTAAAAATAGAGCAATAATCCCTCTCAGTAGATTAGAATTGAAAGGCTGTGAATGGCCAAAGTTTGTAGGCCAAACATTTTTGGGGTGTGAAGCTTTAGAAATGTAATCTTGTCCTGCCCTCCTAAGCCTTCCAGAATGCTGTGAATGTGCAGATTATTGTGTTGATTGCGATTAGTTTTTCCGTTGTATTACTTCCTTATTCAAGTAGGTCACTTTAGCAGCAACATTCTGCGCATCACTGACCTGCTGCTCAACCTCAGTAAGCCCTTGGTCAAGAAGAGACCATTTCTCCTCAATCCTCTGTAGGGTTGCACTCTTCTCAACCATAAAGGGTCTCATATTCTTAAGCTCCTCCATAATGCCTTCCAGTGTTAAAGGTAATGGTGATTTTGTGGGAGAGGAGGAATCTTTCTGGAGCCTTTTATTGGCATTACCACCAGAGTCTTTACGAGCAGTAACATTTGAAATAGAAGAGACCAAAGTCATGGAAGAATGCAAAGTTTACATTGTGAATTAAACAACAACATAACGGAGTGTAACCTGAGGAGAGGTATTGAATCTGTTGACTGGATAGGGATGTAAGTGAGTGCCAAGTAGCAAAAAAGGAGCCAGTTGAGTTCAAGACATTATTCTATGCTGAAAAATAAGCTAGAGGAGCTCAACGGAACATTGAAGTCATTAATTGAGAAGAGGTGAGCTAAATATGAACTAGGAAAGTAGACAGGCAAGCTATGGGTCAGTAAAAGCTATATTGCAGTGTTTATCAATATTTAAAATAGTTCTGCACCAATGCTTACATTTAAGGAAGAAAAAAGGATGTTCGGGCAGAGATTAAAGCATATTGAGGCTTACAAAAAGGCCATTTTAAAATTTTGATTGACAGATCTCTGTGTGTTAAGATGAAGAGAAAGAATGTTGGGCGGATCATTACCGACAGGCTGTTGGTCGCGATCCGTCTGACATTGCGGTCCGTCCTTCAAATTATGATGCTGTCGGTCAGACCACTGCAGGCTAGTGGAAAGACCGATGCCTACGACAAGAACGAGATCCTGTTGGGCATCGGTGGGACAGATAATCCCTAAATGACGAAGGTGCCTGCTCAGGCACCGCTGTCAGGATTATGATGTCCATTTCTGGCAGCCTTCCCATGTCGGCTTTTCTGACATGGAAAGGCTGTTGGAAAGTGACTTTGAGGGCCCCTAGCAGGGCCCCGGTCCACCTGGGCCCTCCGCTATGAGCCCTGGTGGGCACCTGTGGTGCCCCTCCATATATCTATGCTATGTGTGACAGGCACCGCATGGTGCCTACCACAGGGTGCATGGATGTTTTAAAAGTGAATGTTTTCTATTGAGGCTTGTGCGCTGCAGCACTCAGCGTGACCCCGGTGCGAATATGCAGTGGATCCATGGACCCAGACCCCAATAAAAAAAACATATACACCCACTCACAGAACCACAAAACCACTCACAGACTCACAACCACTCACACACCCACAGAACCGCTCACACACCTATACACCCACTCACACACCCATACACATACACATACCTGCCAACTTGAACAAAAATCTCACAGTGTGAAGAGGTGTGTGGCCCTGTGCCAAGAAGTACCTAAGAGGCACTTTTGAACCCTACCCTGCCCCCAAGCCCCGTACCCCCAAACAAAAGCTTGTTGAGGCTGGTGTTGATGTCCTCTGGAGTTTTCACACCCCTTAATGGATGTTAGCTGTTCAAAGCCTTGGAAAATGAGCTGGAAATCCACTGTTTACAGTGGTTTTCAGCTCATTTACCTTGCCACAGTGTGATACCGGCTCCTCACTGGGTGACCGTGTGATGAGAGCCAATATTGTGTGTCACACGGTGGCACCATGTGAGTTGGCAGGTCTGCATACAGTCAGTCACATAGCCACTCACAGACACACAAAACCACTCACACACCCACTCACAGACCCACACAGCCACTCATACATCCACTCACACACCCACACCCATACAGCCACTCACACACCCACTTAAAGATCCACTCACAGCCCCAAAAAGCCCCTCACACACCCATTCACACACTCATACACCCACCCGCACACTCAAACACCCGTACAACCACGCATGCAGCCTCTCACAGACCCACAAATTCACATCCACTCACAGACTCACACACCCTCTCACACATCCATTCACAAACTCAAACAAAACCAAAGGTTACAAGGACGTTATCGTTAGGAAATATCATTAAAAAACATTGACATTCACAAAAAAAACAACGGTTACAGGGATATTATAGTAAGGAAATAGATTTTTTTTTTTACTTAGAATTACTGAAAAAACAAAGGTTACAGGGATGTTATAGATACGTTCACATTTTACACACACAAAACCATAGAAATTCAGAGTTATAGTTATCTCAACTAACTATAACGTGCCGTAAGGTAACTTTAACTCGAACACTCACGATGCACAGCTAATACCTCAAATATTACATCACTAATGACTTCTTCTATCACATCACTGATAATATCACTGATATCACTGCAACATTTGCAGTTAAATTATTGATGAGAAAACTGTGCATGCTAGGACGTGAGTTATACTTATCTTAGGGCACATGTTAAAGTTACTTTCCATTTACAAAAGGCAGATTATAAGTGCAATCACCCAAGTGGACAAGAAAAGACTTCTACTAAGAGAGTAAATTACAATGAAGAAAGGTAAACATGGGTGCTACTTATATACTTGGGTTGTATGCAGGGTACATGGGGAGAGATTATATACAGTGGAGATGTTTATTTGTGTTTTTCCTTGTTATGCTTCTACATGCTTTTATTTCCATTGTATCCCTAGTGGAATGTCATTTGTTATTTTTTGGGATTTGACTTGTGCCTCTGTTGGCAGATACGAGTTACGAGATGGCACCCATGTTTACCATTTATCGTTGTAACATTGTAATTTATTCTTAGTCTTTTCTTGCCCACTTGTGCTGTATGTTGATGTTATTGAATCATTATATTTGTTATAAGGTGTTGATGTCTGATACATTGTTGTTTTGTTTACATTTCTCCCTTCACTATGTGAGATGGTCACATGTGTATTTAATATTATGTGTTGCTATTTTTGTGCCATGCTGTGTTATGTACTGCCCTTCTCACAGATGTATCTATTTTGCACTTTTTTTCATACCTAGTTCTCCGAGGAAATATGGTTGTATCATGCCATGCAGTATTGTTTGTTGCTGTGGAAACATGTTACAAGATGGCGGACATGTTCTGAATACATTCGGGTCCTTTTTGGTTTTTGTAGGTTTTGCCTGCACAGCGCATGCGCTGTACTTGGGAAATCTATTATTTTTAATATATCTTAAAAGAGAGTTAGGGCCTGAATTACAAAGCCATTAAGCATTTCTGAACAGGCCAAACCGCTATTTTGGCCCGCTAAGTAATGCTCGACTGCATTTTCCTTATGTACAAATGCCAAATCGTGGTCGCAATTAGCGATTTCTACCCGGTGGAAATCGCAAATTGCGACAGATTTAGGGAATCGCAAATAGGGATTACCTATTTGCGATTCCCAAAGCACAGAACATTTCCTGAATGCATATTGGGCAATTAGGTGATGCAATTACCATTGATGTAAAGTTGGTGGTAACCATGTGCACATTTTTTAAAAGCATCCAAAATGCATTTTTTAAATGTCATGTGAAGTGCAGATATGCCCGTATGGCATATCTGCACTTACATGTGTGCTAGGTAATTTGGGGTACCTTCAGGGGGTGCCTTAAGTCCAGATGCACCCTTGGCTTTGCATTTCTTAAATTGCGATTTCCTATTAGGATATTGCAATTTAGGAAATGCAAACCACGTCCTATTTTACCCATAGGCAGGAATGCAATGGCATTTCCTATTTGTGATTCTCTAATAGCGATTCCTACACTTTAGGAATCGCAAATATTGTACATATAATTTTGCATTTCCTGTATAGCGATTCCTACTGAGTCACTATTTAGGAAATTTAAAATTAGAATTACGTACATCTGGCCCGTACATCCTGCCTTTACTTTTTATTGGTCTGTATACTTGCCAGTTTACTGTACTCCATTTTGATTGGTTGTAGTCTGTTCTCCCTTCTTGGTCTACCTTATCAGCTTACCACAGCCTACCTACTCATTCCCATCCACATTAGTGGTCCGAACTTTTTTCTTTTAATTAGCACTGCATACCGATTACGGTTTACATTTTATCTTTCCCTCTAAACACCTAATATTGCTATATTTTACTGCTAAACAGGCAGTCACAATTGCAGTTACCTTGCAGTTGAAAGGGGCTTGATTTAAATGGTGCAGCAGGTGCAGTGGCACCGGGCCAAACGCTCTTGGTACCCCACTAAACATAGATTATTGCCAAATGTTACTACTAAGCAGTCACAAGTGCAATTATCTAGCAAGCACTGGGGTCATGATTACAATGGTGCAGCAGATGTAATGACACCGGGATCAAAAGCCCTAGGCACACCACTAAACCCCTAATATTGCTATATTTTATTACTAAACAGGCAGTCAGCTTGCAGGCCATAGGGTCATGATTGAAATGGTGCTGCAGGTGCAGTGGCACCAGGCTCAAAAGTTGTCATAACTCCTCTAAACACCAAATATTGCTAAATGTTACCACTAAACAGGCAGTCCAGGCATAAGTGCAATTATCTAGCAGGCACTAGAGCCACAATTTCAATAGTGCAGCAACTGCAGAGGCAGCTGGACCAAAAGCTCAGGGCACCCCAGTAAACACTGATTATTGCTATATTTTACAACTAAACAGGCAGTCACAAGTGCAGTTATCTTGCAGGCACTGAGGTCATGATTTGAATGATCCAGCAGGCGCAGGAGCACCGGGCCCAAAAGTTGTGGACCTTTTTTGTTACGTTAAGGCTGCACAGCGTTTACTGATTACTAATACTTATCTTCCCCTGGCTGCATGCATTTAAAAGGGGCTTGTTTAACTCTGCTTTAGTGGGTGGAACTTTTAACAAATTTTCACATTCTTTAGGATATTGTTACGCTACTAAAATTTCATTTTTTTCTGAGTCATGTGCTTGTTGTTGGCGAATTACATAGCATAAACCCAAATGAAGTGATTGCAGTGCTTTACTTGAGCACGCTCCATGGTGCTCTGTAGACACGTTTTAACCTCCTTTATTCATTGGGACAGTTTCAACCACCAAATAGGCAACTGAGCTTGTGGTCGGGGGAGGTACTATTGCAAAACAGGGCCATGCTAATTGGCTGGAACAATGTCATAAAGAAGGTGAAAATTGGTTAAAAGTTCCACCCAACTAGAATACGGCACTCACAGAATTGGAAGGAATTGCTATTAACAGGTGCAGACAACATTTTCATTCATGCTGATGCAGCAACCAATTCTGGGTCATCATGACCACAATGATAACAATCCATCCCCTCTTCCAGGGCATTGCACCACACCTGTCACCATGCACCAAGGAAATAGGCACCACCTGTGATGCTGTGTGACTTTAACATGGCTTATCAACTTAGAGCTCACGCCTGAGCCATCTATCATGCCACCGCAGAGCACCAACGACTATGGAACACTGTCACGGGGAAAAGAACAGGTACATTTATCAATGGGCACCTGTCCCAGGCATTAGACCTCTCTGAAATTGCTGAGATGACCATGGTTGGTGACTGCTTGCCCTTTGCTGTCCCAGTCAAAATATGTTCTTGATGCCCAACAGCAACACACCACGCAGACCCAAGCCACAACAAGATCCATCCCCTTAGAGAGGGCGGGATGATCGCCAACTAGCACGGATAACATCCTTCGGGGACATTGCATCAGCATCCCATCCTCTCGTGTCCAGAAGAACATTCAGCTGATGCTCTAAGGTCACCAGGGGGAGCTGCAAAGAGGGATGTTTGAGAGAGAAAGGGTGCTTTCTAGATATGTACACGTTGGTCAGACAGGCAGTATGGGACTGCATCTTATGCCGGGCTATTGGCCCCTGGAACATTCCTGAAGCCACAATCACAGAGGAAGAATGCGGAGGACCTTGGGCAAAGCCAGTATGGATGTTTGCGACAAATCTAATAGAGGAGAACCATTTATAGTGGTTTCGAATTCCACTCTGTACCCCATGGTAGAGATTGTGAGCCCTGCAGCATTCGATCATGTAAGTCCAGAGCTAGACAAGATAGGCTTCCTGAGGATTGCTGTACCAAGCGAATGAAGACTGACTACAGCCTGCCATTCCAAGGAACTGAATTTGCACAGTGGTGTAAGGAAACCTTGGGAGGACCCCCTGCAAGTGGGGGTACGGGGGTGTCCACTCTTTAGGCAGCCTGAACGTTCAACATTACAAGGTCGCTCTTTACAAGGCTCAAGCCAACGATGAGATGAACAGATTTATAATTACTCTCAAAGTGGCCATGAAGTTGAGGCTGGAACAACAAACCTTGAAGGGTCAATCCATAGATTATTGTATATTTGTAGCGCCATGCAAGACTGCGCCAATCAATGCGCCCTCCTATCCCTGCAACTTGGCTGTACCCCAAGGGAAATCATCCTTACCACAGAAGGATAGCATGGAGAGGGCCGGGAACAATGAAGGAGAGAGGAAAAGCGCTTAGTGAGTGTGATGACAGGAGTACTTCCGCCAGTCATTGGGGCTGGGTCCGAGTCAGAGTGCAAGATCAGCCTCCTGGGGCTGGAGTGAATGCAGGCGGCTCTCAAACTTGTCTCTTGGGTCGTCGGGGAGTGAAAAGCCGCCAAACGACAGGGAGAGGAAGGGGCCAGAGGCCCCTCAGTGTTCAAACTCACAATGAATGAACACGAGGTGAGTGATACTCACGGCTCACCCGCAGAGAGGAGCTTGAAGACGGTGGCCCTTGGGACCACCCTGAACTGCTGAGACCAGGACATGGGCCGCGGTACCACTGCTCCCCAAGGGGCGTTCTCTGCCAGCAACACCCCTCTCGCCGGAACCCCTAATGCACCCCTTGGGTTTCACCCTCACTCCTGTCCACCACAAAAAACACAGACTATGGATTTTATTGAACACAAATCAACAGATTCATGACCTACGTTGACAAATGTGCGTATTGCTATTTTTATTTTAGTCGGGGAGGGGTGTTAGGTTGACATACACACCTAGGTATCTGATGTCACACGTCTCACACGCTGACCACGCCCACGCGGCTGGGCTCGGCCTCCGTGGGGGAATAAAGTAAAGACTGAGCTCGCACGCCAGGCCCGGAGCTCCGCTTTTTGTGAAAACGACACCCCCTTTATCGACCCTCTGTTCTATTCCATCCGCCCACGAGTCCAGAGTGGTTACAGAATACTACGTGGCAAATTAACTAGGCCCTTGCGCCACTTTTGTGTCACTTTTCCCATGTTAAAAATGATGCAAAAGTGGCGCAAGGGCCTTGTAAATAAGCCCCTACGTATTCTCTTGCGTCATCGACGGCTCCATTTCTAGGGTGAGCTCACGCGCCCATATTGCCATGGAAGGTAAATAAAGGGGCCCTGCAGCTAAAGGTAATAATTCTGGAGGGACAAAGGGGGGCTCTGCCAACGTATGCTTCACAACACGTGCCCTCGTGGCAGGAAACAGCAGTACCCACCAGGCGCACACCGCTCATTTTGGACTCAAAGGGCTTCAGCCCCCTTTCCCCCCCCCCCCCCCCCCCTGTGTGGCAGCCTGTGATGAGACAGCTTCCCAGGCACACACAGCCGCACCTGAGTACTTCACAGGTCTTTTAAAGACTTTTTGCTTGTTAAGGAGGCTTCGATGTGTCCCCCCTCCCCCCTGCTTAGAGCCCTTGCAGCTCCACTCTGCCTTTTGCTTGAAGAATCAGCCCCCCCTGAAAAAAATGTTTACCCCCCCCCAGACATTTGACTCTAGTTGCGCCTCTGGTACCCACACACCTCCCCCCCCCCCCGTACCCCCTCATCACCAACCCTCCGCAGCAACCACCTCTCATGCTTGTGGCTTAAAATCGTTCTGTAAATAGCTGTTGTTAATAGCATACTACTGTAGAATGTGCTAGGCTGTGAAGGGCACACCACAGTTACAAATGTAATATCCTAGAGAGGCGTGAGGCGTGCAAGGCGCCTCTCTGAGCCCTTAATGTGAAAAATTAGGCGTAACGTGACCTGGGACATCTTAAGGATTTTTGGGGCCCTGGGCCAAACGTATTTTGGGGGTCCCTTTTTGGAACAGTTTTTAATTTATGATCCAGTTGCAGATCTTTTGTGCCCTCTTTGGCCAGGTCATTGACAGCGCACAGGCACCCTGGCCCAGATTCTAAATGTGTTTACATCTAATATTCTGGGATAGTGAGGTGTGTTTTCAATATTGTAAGACAGTGGAGGCTCACTAATATTACTGCAAGTAATCTCTGTCACACCCTCCCATTTCTCATATCTGAAATATTGTTTTGATCTTTAAAAATATTTTTTATGGATGTTGCGCGAGAACATAAACACAACGTTTCTCTGCAAAGTCTATAATAGTCTCTCCCACATCAGCCACATTAAAAATAAATTAAAGGAAAACAGTATTTGAAACAATATGTTTACAAATTATTCAAAGTCATCAGGGCAAGACCCTACAGAATAGAGCTGGCTCTATCAGGGGCCCCTGAAAGATTGGGGCCCGGGCCAGAGCCCACTTTGCCCATGCCTTAAGACGTCTCTGAACGTGACGGTGTTTCTCTGCGCACTATGGCTTACAGAGCGCGTCTCCGAGGCCTGACGTGTGCAGGCTTTTGTGGGCCGTAGGTGTGATAGCTTATCTGTGAGGTCTGGCGTGTGGAAGGTATGCCTCAGGGGCGGCAGGCATGGAAAGTTTACTTCTGAGTCTAGGGTGTGGAGGGTTTAACTCTGGGCCCGAGGTGTGCAGCTGATGTCTGGCTCGTGAGGTCTGCAAAGAGCGTGTCTTGGGATCTGGCCTTCCTCAGGAGCCTGAGGTGTGGAAAGTTTACATTGGAAGTCTGAGGAATGGATGGTTTAACTCTGAGCCTAAGGTGTGCAAGACCCGTCTCTAAGGCCTGCGGTGTGCAGACTCATGGCTGGCTCATGAGGTCTGCAAAGAGCGTGTCTCAGGAGCCTGAGGGGCGGAAAGTTTACCTCGTGAGTCTGAGGTGTGGATGGTTTAACTCTGGGCCCGAGGTGTGCAAGACCGGTCTCTAAGGCCTGCGGTGTGCAGACTCATGGCTGGCTCATGAGGTCTGCAAAGAGCGTGTCTCAGGAGCCTGATGGGTGGAAAGTTTACCTCGTGAGTCTGAGGTGTGGGTGGTTTCACTCTGGGGCCTGAGGTGAGCGAGGCATGTTTCTAGGGCCGAGGTCTGCAGCCTCAGCTCATCTCTGGGGCATGAGGTGTGGAGACGCGTGTCTTCGGATCTGGCTTATCTCAGGGCCTCAGGTGGGAAAGGTTGTCTGTGGGATCTGAGCTGAGGACCAAGTGTGTCTGTCTCTCCAGGTGCTGAAGAGTGAGTGTGTACGATAAAGTAATAACGTAAGTTAATGTTCACATTTGAAAACAGCAGACTTTCACCATTTGGCTGCACTGGTTTCCCTTGGTAGTTTTGTTTTAAACATTGGCAGTTTTTTTTTATTTCAGTTGAGTTATAATTTCCATTAATATCGGAAGAAGTTCAAATTGCTACTAATCACGATTTCACGATTTTGTCTGGTTCCTTTAGAAAGATCTGAGTGTTTGATGTATTTAGCAGCAGCCATGGAGGGCAATTTATCAAATACCCAAAGTAGCAGAATCTACATCACAAACAATTTGGGCACTAACGTCATTAGAGGAGTGCCCCCTTCGTTTCTTAACAAACTCCCGTTTGTTTCTGAGCGTCTAAAGGAAGGACATTGAGTGTAAATTATCAAAAGCAAACACTGCCATAAGAGCCGAGTTTTCTTTCTGTTGTTGCTGCCTTCATGAGGTCCGGGACCAGGAATTATAATTTCAAAGCCAGAGGGTCCAAAGTGCAAGTCATGGTTAACACCTGCAGCCTCTGGCTACCATCATTTCAGACCCCAGAGTTCAGCTGGCTCTGTCCCAACCAGTCCTGGACATGTCCGAAGCAGGCCTGCGGGTGCGGATGTGCCCATCTCCTTTTAAGAGTCAGATACTGTTTTGTTAGAAGGCTTGAGTCTGAGACTTGAGGTGTTAAAATGTCACCTTTAAAATTTGGAGATGTGGTGGGTTCGTCTCTAGGGGACCCAAACTATACAAGGCTTTCCCCTGGTGCAAGAGGTATAGGACAGGATTCTGGGGCTTAAGGTGTGGAAGGATGGTGTCTGTGGCAGAGAAATGGAATGCTGGCCTCTGACTTCCAAGGGCTTCAAGGGGTGGCAAGCTACAAGTTATAAAGTGTGGAAGACTGAGGGGCACAGAGTGTGGAAGGCTATGTGACAAGTACCCTAACAGTACATAAACCTAACCTCACCTGACAAATAACACACACAAATTGCAGCTGGTTACTATTTATAGAACAAAAATCAGCCACCTTCTGATAGCCATGTTAAAGCCTGTGCTCTTCACTCACCAAAAAAGCTCTCTTTTAGGTCACGACTGAGTTCTCCAACCCAATGTCTCTAACGAGTAATCCAGCCTCTTCTCAGGAGCTGTGCAACTCTGGCTAAACAATCACAAACAAAATTCACGCGATTCAATAACATGTTTCGTGATGCCTGCCCGGATGGAGTTCTCTGATTAATCTAATCAGTGACCAAAGTATCTATGAAGCGGTAGTATACGGACGCTGCACTAGCCAGTTACTTACTGGTAATCTTCATTACTCCGAGTCCTAGTGTTCCTTGTCAAAATCCTCATTTAATAAGCATCCACTACCACATCTGTAGAAGTTTACCCAAGCTTAAAAAAATTGTTTCCATCCCTAAGACGGCTTCCACTTCTTGCCACTCTTCCCATGATCCTACGAGACTGGAAGCCATCGAACAACACTTCCTGTCATTCCAAGGACTTCCCTAATTTGAAACCGTATTCCACTCTGAATGGGGGAGTGGGGTGGGAAAACCTGGACTGTGACAAGGAAGACCAGGACTCGGAATAATGAAGATTACTAGTAGGTAACCGGGTCATTACCTCCTCATATGTGTGCCTCTTCCCAGTCCTCATTTAATGAGCTGATACCCAAGCCAGAAACTCATCTTCAACCCAGTCAATAGCACACTAATTACAATGACTGTGAAAGAGACTGGAGACTATTCACTCCATTCGTACCCTACAGCCAACCAGGGGTGTAACACAGGCCCCCACAGCCCCTGCTGTGCGGGGGGCCCCCAGCTGCAGGGCGCCCCCTCAGCACAGTACTCAGGCCCAAGAGCTCCAGATTAAATCCAGAGCGGGGGCCCCTCCATGTACGTGGCAGGAGGGCCCCCTCAACTTTCGTTTCGCCACTGCAGCCACATCAAACAACATGGAACCAAATGATGTTGACAATTGTCCTCTCAAATACAACCTATGAAGCTTCATAAAAGTATGAGACGTAGCCCAAGAGGTTGCATTGTATATGTCAACCATTGAGGTTCCTTTCAAAACTGCCCATGAAGCTGAGATCCCCCTCGTAGACCTCCCCATAACCTGTGCTGAAAGGAGTTCCTATTGCTCCAGCCATCTTTGTAGCATCGCTGAAGAAGTTTAAGATCTTGCATAGAAGCTATAAATGTTTAACTATAAATTAATCAACTTTTATAAAAGGTTTGCTGTTAAATACATTTCAAGTGCCCTACAAAGGCCCAATATATAGAACAATTCCTCTTCCTGGGAGGGAGAGTTCAGGTCATATACCAGTAATACCATATCAGAGGTACAATGAAAACTAAAGCGATTTTGGGCACAAAGTCAGGGCACCGCATAACACTAGTTTGTCTGGGTAGGTGTTTACAAATGGCTAGAAACTCAAGAGACCCAAATTCCTATATCCTCCTGCCAGAGGAAATTGCCATCTGAAACAAACCTTTATAAGATAAATTCTTTCAAACTGCTAAACTCAAATGCTCTAAAGGTGGCTTCTGAAATGATTGAAACACTACTGGAAGATCCCATGCTAGGGACTAGGGTATGAATTCACTAAAGAATCCAAAACTTCTAACTTCAGACTCCTAAATGGTCCGGTTACTGCCCACTGGGATAGTAGGGTGGACACTGAGAATCCCAACAGAAATTCATCCTTCAACAAAATCAAGGCTAGTAGAATGACCTGTCGAGTAAGGTGCATATTGTAAGTCTTGCACCACTTCTCAAAATTTCTCAAGTGCCTGTAATACGCTTTCAGGGTCAAGAAGCGACACCTACTGTTTAAACCCCACCACATCCAATGAACAACCCATCTCCTGCTAATTCAGCTTTGCAAAAGCCTTCCTCTCAATTGCAGGTGGACTACTGATCCCTGAGGAAGATAGGAGACAGTCAATGGGTATGGTGACCGTAGTTGAGTCCATTGATCTTGCACTGCTACGTGGGAGAGAGGAGGAAACCAAGGTTGACATTGCTACCCGAGACAACCAGCATTAACCTTTGCTTGATCCTATTGGACCTTCTGTAAGATACTCAAAATTAGTGGGATATGCAGAAAGGCATAGATCAGTTTCTCTGACCATTGAAAGTATGGTGCATCCACCCCCAGGACTCCGGAGAGAGATTGTGAGCTCCTAATTGAGGAAGGCGAGCATTCTCCCTGAATGTGAACAGATCCACCATGGGCATTCTAAATATTTGAATTATCTTGAGAAAAACCTCCTGATTCAGAGTAAGTGATTCAAAAGAGGGGAAGACCCTGCTTAGATGGTCCTTAGGTCAGGTATCTCTCCCCAGAAGAAACACTGCAACCAAAGAGAGAAGAATGTTGTCATACGGATTTCTCTGGTTCAAAGAAACATGGTCCACCCTTCTGATGTTTGATATACGCCAGTACCAAACTGCGGTCCGTTATTTTCTAGACATTGTACAGCCTCCAACCACGGGTGGAAATGCAACAGGCCCATGTGCACTGCCTTCAATTCCTTCCAATTCGAAGAAAACGTCTGCTCTTGGGTCCCTCTGTATGACTTCACAACTGCAGTCATACCCCTCATCCCTTCTGCATCTGAAAATCTTTAGAGGGACTTTCGCTAGAGGGGAACCTTTGTCAAAATTACTCCTTTCCTGCTACCAATGGAGAGACTGGTGAACGTCGGAGTTACCAGGATCACATCCTCATATTGTTCAGACTGTCGGTCCCAACTCTCCAGAATGTGATTCACCAATGGGTATAGAAGCAACCTAGCCCAGTGAAGGATAACCACTGTCGAGGCCATAAGCCCCTGTATCCTCAACCAGTGCTTTTAGTACTTACATGGCTAAGAGAGAGTACAATGAAGACATTAGTTTTTCCTTCCTTGCATCTGGAAGAAATACATGTCCCAGATCCATCCTGAAATGAGGCTCTATGAAGTGCAAATCCTGGGATGGCATCAGCTGTGACTTTCTGTGCTTTATCAAAAATCCGTCCTCTGCCAGCAGGTTGCATACCCCATACACTGCTCTTACCTGTACCGACCATGCCTGGGTGCTTGGCTCTACGCCAGAAAAAAACAATCCTGATAGAGCTCCAGCAGTTGACCAACTCAACCACATCTCTCAGGAGAAGATCTGTGGATTGCCGAGATTATCGAGACTGAGACTGAGCGAGGGAGGGGCTACGCGCCAACGCTGCTGCTGGAGGCCACGGCTGCTGCTGGGAGCCGCTGGAAGCCACTGCTGGAAGCCGCGCAGGGTGCCGCTGTGAGCCGCAGCCCTTCGAATGCCCTGAACGCCCTGAACGCTCTGAGCGCTCTGAGCGCTCGAACGCTCTGCTGGAAGCCGCGCGGGGTGCGCTCTGATATTTGATATCTGATATTTGACATCGCAACTTGGGCTGAGCACAGGCAAAAACACGCAAAAAACTCTGTAAAAGCCGCATGCGGATACCGGACACCAGGTATCAGGCAACAAGCACCAGGCACCAGGCAAACCGGACTGAGCCTGGAATGAGCCTGTCGTGCCACCTCACCTCTGCCCCTACCCCTACCGGTTATCCGTTGGCTGTTGGCTGAGGGCTATCTGGGCCTATCTGCTGATGGCTGACGGCTCTGCTCGGCTCTGCTCGAAGATCGAGGCTCGAGTTCGGAGGTCGGAGGTGGCCGGGAGCTTGAGGTGCGTACGGCTCCTTTGCGACTCCCTTGTGCACCACAGTCAGATTGGGAGGTAAGCCGCAGCGTTCTTGTTGTTGCGAGGGTAGCAAAGTGCGGATCCGGCAGGGGGGAAGGAGCATCAAGGATCCCCCTAGTTACATAGGCCCCTGAGTACCTGCCCGTACTGCTAGCCTGCCTGTTAACAAGCCCAGGTGAGCTTAGCTGAACGAGGAGCACCGGCGGTGCACCGGAGGTGTAGCTGGAAGCTGCGCCGATTGGAACACCAAGGCCGTCTACCGTCTTTCTGTCCGCTGTCTGCTGGCCGCTATCTTGTCGGCCAGAAGGTTGACCGCGCAGCATGAGGTCAGAGCGCGGCCGAGGATGCTCTATGAGCAAAGGAGGCACCAAAAAACGCAAACGAACGCCGAAGGTGCTCGATGGGACTAGGGAGGAACCACCAACTAAAACCAGGCCGACAACACAGAGCGATTGCTCATTAATTGATATAACATCAGACAAATCGGATTCTAACAGCTCAAGAAGCGAGCAAACAACAAAAGCAGAAAAGAGCAGTAAAATAAAAATCTGCCAAACAATGTTTCAGCCAAAAATGTATACAAAGTTCTGTTTCCTAAAAAACGCGGGGGACACCTTACTTTCAAGCATCAATGAATTATCAGGCCTACAGCAACCTATCGAACCATCCCAGCCCTTAAAACCTTTACAGTACTTTGGCACACAGCAAGGGAAGCCCGAGCCCTACAGCTAGTAGTTCACCGCAAGTGACATAAACCCCTCAGCGTGACAAAAGCTGGATAACACAGGACACTACAACCACTGGGAAAAAGCTTGGAAGAAAAATTGTCTTAGAAACCAACCTAATCCAAGTACACAGGACTAATGATGCAAAAAACCTGTCTGTAGACAAACTTGACAACAGCCAAATAGACATCCGTGACACTGCTGATGACACACCTTGTGAGGAAAATATAATCAGCACGCGTATCGACACGCGCATCGAAACCGACGCATTAACAAACTGCGAACCAAGAAGCCAAGAGGCAACAAAGCGTAGATAGAGATATCCTCATATCTGGGAAGGGAAGAGTGGGAAGATCTCCTTGCTGCATACTCCCAAGATAAGAATAGAAGCGGGATGAGTGCTAATACACCGATTATGACAACTGATGGCTTCCAGGAACAATCGGCGGAGGACGCGGGCGCGTCAAAGGGGGCTCAAAATCGAATTATAACTCCAGGAAATCAAGAAGAAACCTCAAAACACACAAAGCACGAAAGCGCTTGGCCCAGCCTGCTAAAAACAATACAACTCCTGGTAGAAGCCCTTCACTACCAATCAGACAAAATGGACACCCAATTAATGCTATTGGACACATTAGCTGTATTTGTGGTCGCCATTGATGGGAAGCTAGGCACCCTAAACACGCTTCTTCAAAGCAAGCTTGATCAATCGCAAGACGCAAATAGGACCAACAGAGGAGGATATGGATGCAGCCCAATTATTGATAAACTGTCTACACTCCCAACAATACTGAGCGATCTGTGCACACAGCTTAAAAGGTCTGCTCAGTGTCAACAAATCAATCCTTGCGACGGTCATTTTGGAGAAGAAACAGAAATCTCAAGGAACATCGAATTGCTGGGAACTAACAAACAAGGATACTCCAAAACAATAGACCCCTTATCCCAAATATCCAAAAGTATAGTGGCCAGTGAAATTGGAACACCATGTCCTCTACTTCCTGAAACCTTGGAAGAAGCTAATGCAGACACAAAAATGAACGCTAAACAAAGACGAGCAAAAAAACGTAAAGGCAGGAAACATAAAACACACTCGAACCGCGAAGGTTTTATGCATCTCTTTGGGAAAACCCTTGCTGCAGAACAAAGCATACTCCAACTTGAGGGAGGCACTAGTATATCAGAGACTCCTGCAGAGGTAACAGCACCAACTCAAACCACTAACGGGAAGGGGCAAAAAAATCAAGAATTTGGAAACACTTGGAAACATTATATATGAAGATCCAGAAGCCGGATCACAAGACAGGCTAATCATACGCCCCCAACCCTGTGGGGACAGTAAAGCATCTCTTGAATCCGATTCGAAATGGCTACCAAAAAGTAGCAAGATGTCTAGTACTAATATTTCACAAATTATCAAGCAAGAACACATTCTGGGAAAAAGGCCTGGGAATAACCCGGAGCCAAACAACCTAGGGAAGGGCAAAGCGCCGACAGATAGTCAACTATCTACTATTACTCAAGCGATTCCGTCCGCACACATATGGGCGGATCAGATAGAAGAAGAACCAGCAACCACAAAGACTGCGGATCTCACGTGTTACCCCCCTTGGCTCGAAGAGAACTACCAACTGGCTAACCAACTGTATCAAATCAGCACATATCTGGTCAAGTAACAAGAGACACGAATGTAGTCAACACTAACCAGGCCAAATCAACTGTAACACGAGTAGCAGAGCCCAAACCATTACGGCAAACCTACAAAGAGAGTGGGACCCCAAACGAACAAAGAAATGTAACAGGTGTCACATGGTTCAACCCGGATTACATCTCGAAAGGAAGGCATGATACACTTAACAGAGGTAACATCCTACGGTTGTTATCTCATATCCCCTCTCTGGTATAAGTGGAAATCTCTGACCTGGTCTCTATCAAATTCATAGACGATGATGGTACGGGCAGAGAAAAAACGAAAGCAACTTGGGCCACCATAGCAATCTCTCAGAAAATACAAACCGAAGCCGAGATCTTCAAAAATTGGGGGATAACAATAAAACCATACACAAAGCCAAGATATCCGGAAATCTTAATTCCGGTGGCAAAGTTGGAGGACCAGGTCATCGCAAAAAGCCCCAGAACTTCTGTTCTCAGAGGAGCGGCAGGGTCAGGCGGAACAAGCATCGACCAACATACCAGCATCACTCGACGGATCGGAGATGAAAAAATACTACCAACTCTATTGTCAGACTTAAGATGGATAGTCAGAACAATAAATAACAACAAATGACAAACCGGCCTAAAGTCAAGTGAGAGCAAGCATGACCTATTACGTATATGTTCGTGGAATATTAACGGCCTAGCCACTAAAATATCTGACTCAGAGTTTATAGACTACATTAGAACTTTCGATGTAGTGGCATTACAAGAGACATGGCTTGCAGATCCCCCACATCTCCAGGGATATCTACGTTTCTTCACCGGTGCAAAAAGGATAGCCAAATACGGGCATCTACAAGGCGGCCTAGTAATATATGTATCAGCCACAAGTACCCTCACGGTAAAAGAAGTTTAGCCATCTTCTACAGCGTCGCTGGCAGTAAACTTTCCTTTGGCGCAACCAAAAACAGGTAATGCTGATACTGACTTTACCCTGATCAACGCCTATGTCCACCCCAAAAAGAAAACAAAGGCAGTCAAAGACCTATGCAACTTCATGGAGGAGTGCATAAGGGAAAGACCCACAACAAATCTTATGCTCACTGGGGATTTCAATCTCAACCTCATGGGCATCTCGCAAGAAGACGAGATCCTAACTCAAAATTCAATTTGGGATATCCCACCACAAGGGAAGTCGCAAATATCCAAACAAACAAAACTAGGCAATCAGATACTAGAAGAATTGGAACATTTCAACATCAGGGCTCTGAATGGAAGGTTTGCTGGAGACACCCCTCCGGCCTCAACTTTTCACTCAACAAGAGCAAGTAGCATATTAGACTACACTTTCATCTCACTACCTGTATTTCAACACATGACCTCTTTTTGGATAGGTAAAAACACAGATAGCGATCATTGCCCTCAAGAATTCACTCTGGAAACCGTGAAGCCTAAATTTGAGCTATCCAACGCACCAAAAGAGTCGGTCCACACCGTTAATTTAAAAAAAATCAAATACTCGGCAGCAACTGATGAAACTCTAATAGAAAGGGCAAAAGAGCATTTTGGGGCCCGCACTGGATCAAGTGAAATTGCTCTTTCTTACCAGGATTTGGGGGCTGCAGACTGACACGCCGACACCGCCAAGAGTCACCGGGGGCTGAACTACCTGCACCGCGGCCCCGGGACTGCATTTCCCGGCAGGCCAAGCGGCGCGTCCCTCCCACACCCGAAGAGCGCCAGGAGGCGCATTTAAACAGCACGACCCCCGCCTCGCGGGACGCCGAGCGAAGTCCGGGCAAAGGGCGGGCCGTCTGTGGTCATCCGGGGCAGGAGGAGGCAGGGCAGGGCCATGGACTTTGGCTCTGTCAATTAAACCCGCAAAGCGAAAATTTACGAACTACTCTGTATGTATTGCCTGTAATAGGGCCCCAAAAACTTTAGTGTGTAGAAATTCATGATAGCTTAATTCCTTTTTATTGTAGTAGTTGTTACTTCCTTTTTAGTTGTGACTGTAAACGGTTGTTAGGTGAATTATGTCTAAACAGAAAGCCGTAAATACCCCGTTAGTGGGAGCTACACTAGATAACTATCTGGTGAAAGTGGTTAACAAGATCAACAAGGAGCGACGTTTATCTTTAGGTCGGGACAGTCTTCACGTTACATCACCCCCACAGCCCACATCGCCTATTAACCAATCGTGCCCTCTTGATAATAGTTGTCTGCTTAATAACCCCGAAACTCTATCCACAACAGTCTCTGACCAAGTGAACCTTATTGAGGATTCTGAGAACGTGCCCTGCGATTCGCCAGTGCAGCGCTCACCGGCCCGGAGAGCACTGGGGGCATGCAGGAAGGCACAAGCTAAACGGGGGGGGAACCCGTAGTACCCGTAATAATAATAAAAAGGTTGATTCACCCCCTAAAAATATGATGGCCGGAGTAGAGTCAGGGGAGAAGCAGAAAGCGGTTAGAATGAACATCGAGCAATTTGATCTTCTGACTAGTATCATCAAAACCAAGATTGAAAATATTATCAAAACTCTAGTGATAAAACTTGATTTGATGACTGCAGAAGTACAAAGGTTAGGCGGTCTTCTAGATACCCATATAGCTATGGCAGAGAGGCCTAGGGTAGTAGTGGAAAAGGGCCCTGAAGTAAGTAAAGAAGTACCAAAGCCATCTAATGTAGGGTTAACTGTGCCGATAGAGCCAACACATATTAAAGTACCATTAGTCAGCCAGAAAAAACAAGCTGTAACTTTACCAGCTTCAGTGAACTATAATGGCTCGTTTGAACTGAGATATAGAGGGACTATCAATCTCCCCCCGACTGTGTTCCTTACACAGTGGTTTTAACTAATGAACCACCGCTAGAAACCCCTTTGAATCAGTATCAATCCGAGTCACATGCATCCCTTAAAAACAAAACAGTCTCCTGGCTGCATAAGCAGTGTGGCTTTCCACCGGCTTATTCGGACCAAATTTTGTCCGCCAGGACGGTAACTTGGATTGGTAATGCTAGGAAGAAGTGTAGGGGCGACTGTGTTATCGTAAATTTTAAACACCCTCAACACGTCGCAACCGTCTTGTTAAGAGCTGCCTCTTTAAAACAGGATGAGAACAGTGTATGTGCACGCCCACTTGGGTACTTTTATAGCCATCTCAGCATGGTACCCTCAGATAATTATAGAGTCATACCCCCACCATCTATTCATCATTCAGTTTTTGAAGTCCCAACAGTAAATAGATATCAAGCTTTGAGTAACCTGGATGCAAACGATTGACTCCCTTGGACGGGTGGGCCCCAGTTGGGTGAGACTACTAATCGTCAGGATATAGAGTCTAATAACAAGCCTATTGCCCTGGAACCTAACCTGTTGGTCAAATCTAATATGAAAGAAATCGGGGAGACCTTAAATGGAAACCCAAGTCTAGGGGATGGTCCAATTATAACAGCACCATTGGAGAAAATTAGTATGAGGGGTTCCAAAAGCACCAAAGGCATAACCATCGTCAGCTGGAATATTTCCGGTATAAAATCTAAGGGTGATGCTTTGGGCTGGACAAGTTTTATAAATACCCATGATATTCTTTGTTTCCAGGAAACTTGGTGTAGGGAAGACATCAACTATGCGGGGTTTGCCTCTTATAATTTACTGGCACAGGGTTCTGCATCGGGGAGAGCAAAAGGTGGTCTCCTAATATTAATCTCCATCAAACGGCGAATTCTAGTTAAAAAATATTTGACTGTGGGTGTGCACGCTCAAATTCTCTGGCTCCTTGATGAGGAGGACCGTAATATCTTGTTGTTAAACTATTATAACAATGTCTTTGATAATTCCAGGACGGTAGTAGTTAATAATCTGGCTAGTGCTGTGGAAAATCTAAGCACAGAAATGAATGTCGTTTTTGATTTTATTTGGGTGGGTGATTTTAATATCCCGTTATGTGAGTTTTCTACCCAGAAAATTTGTGGGGTCACTAATGATGTTGGTATAGATGACTTACACTTTAAACATAACGTATATGGAGAAACTTTGCATAAAATCATGAGCCGTTAGGATCTAGAAATAATGGGTTTCTCTAAAGATGAAAATGGACAAACCATCCCCACGTTCAAGAACCGATACACTAGTTCAGTAATTGATCATGTGATCGTTTCTTCAAATATTACTCCCTCCTGTGCCTCCCCTAGGATTGATGTCACTTCACTTAGTGACCATAATTGTATTATATTAGAATGTACTTTGTGGGGGGGATGCACCGTGGAAGTTGATAGAATCATTACTAACATTGAACCCCACAGACCAAACGGTGTGAGAATGAGATGGAAGGGAGAAAAAGCTAAAGACTTAACCAGTTCCATTGTTAAGGATTGCCTGACAGACATTTCGCTTATATTTGATAACATCACCAACACCGATCAGGTTTTATTTGCTTTTAATGAAATTAACAGATTAATCAATGTTAAGTTTACCAGACCTAGTAGAGATCAGCATCGTAATGGGCTGGGGTGGTTTGATCATGCATGCACCAACTTACTATCAGAATTAAAGGGTGCTCTTGCTAAAAAACCTAGGGACACTGATCAAATAACCAAATCCCGACTTTTGTATAAGCTAGCACTGAAACGTAGGAAGAGCGAGTTACAGCAGGAGGCTTGGGATTCCCTAAACCAAGCATCTGAAACATCTAATAATACACTCTTTTGGGCTACGGTTAACTCTCCTTTTCTCAAAGAAGACCACATACCTGAGCTATCCTCTAACGTCACTATTGAAAACTGGGTTACACATTTTTCCAAACTTTTTGGTTCTGAATGTTGTGAGAATTTGAATCCTAGCAGTTGGCCTTTATTACCACTTCATATTACTGTTCAAGAGGTTGACCAGGGAATACATGCTAGTAAGGGGGAAAAGGCCCAGGGACCCGATGGGGTCCCTACTGATGTCTACAAATCAGCCCCAGAGCTGTGGAGCCCTCTCTTGACTATCGTATTTAACGCTGCAGTCTGTAGTGAGCCCCCTAAAACCTGGGGTGAATCTATTATCATCCCAATCCACAAGAAGGGCAGTAGGTCAGATGTAAAATATTATCGCCCTATTTCTCTTCTAGACTCCTCTGTCAAGATCATGAGTAGAGTAATGCTAATAAGATTAGAAGAATGGGCAGAGCAAGAGAACATCTTGGCTGATAGCCAGTATGGCTTTAGGAAGGGCAGGGGCACAATGGACCAGTGTATAAACTTAGATCTAATGATTAGCAAATACACTGAAGCAAAAACAGGTTCGCTATACCTCTGCTTTGCAGACTTAAGCAGTGCTTTTGATATGGTCAACCATGCTATTTTATGGCCAATTTTGTTGAAGCTAGGAGCCCCGGAGGGTATAATTTACTTTTTGGCCAGGTTGTATGAAAAGCTTGAAACCTGTGTGCGTTACGGCACCAAAGGAGAGTGCACCCCTAAATTCAGTGTAAAACGTGGGATTAGACAGGGTTGTGTCCTGGCCCCTCTTCTTTTTATATTATTTATTAATGAGGTTGATGCAATTTTAAAGAACGTAATGGCCGATGCCCCCAGATGAATGGTGTTTCCGTCCCGGTGTTACTATATGCTGATGACGCCGTCTTGCTTTCAAGAACTCCCCTAGGGCTCCAGCGCCTAATTGACAGATTCTGTACGTTTATCCAAGACAGGAAACTGTCTATTAATAAGGGAAAAACGCACACCATGACCTGCGGGGCTGGAAAAAAATCTTCAAATTCCTTTTTTATTGATCATGAAAAAGTGCTACATGTGTGAAAATGTTGTTACCTTGGTATTACCTTCTCAAGCGACAGAAAATGGGACGATGAATTTAACAATGTGGGTAATAAAATGCGAAAAAACCGCCCATGGTGTTTTTAGATTTGCGGCTAAAGTTGGAGATAGGCGCACTAATGATATGCTCCACATTTATCAGGCAAGATGTACCACAATAGCATTGTATGGGGCAGGTGTGTGGGGTCACAGATATTCTCAAATTTTACAAACGGAGGAAAACTGTTTTTTTAAAAAGCTCTTATGTTTACCCCAGACTGCCTCAACTGAGTTGATTCACCGGGAATTGGACATTTATTATTTAAGTGATCTATTATCCTTAAGGCCACTCCTGATCTGGCGTTCCATCTGGCTTCAGGAGGAAAAGTCTTTTAATAGAACAATTATTGAGGACTGTTTATCATTGGATCACTATAGGAAAATTCCCTGGTTAAGTTATGTTGTTGACTGTTATTCTGAAATCTTTAATTGTAATGTCCTGATTGATCCCAGTGCTGCATGCCTGATACCCAAAGCCGAACTGAAAAATAAATTCTTGACCTATAGAGCTAGGAAACGGTTGTTAACTGCAGGTTCTTTGACCACTGTCCAGTTTTATAATAGATATATTGTCTCTGAAGGTTCACCATCCTATTTATCAATGGTGACTAGGCCATCACATAAGTTTGTGCTTACAAGATTGAGGTTTGGAGTAGCACACAATTTAGTGGCCCTACCAACTCTCAAAAAACATCCAACAGGGCCATGTTTGTGCGATGGCGTGTCTAAACAGAGCACTTTGCACTTTTTATTATTTTGTAAACTGTACACGAACTTTCGTATCGCCTATCTGAAACCTATGTTTTTGAAATATGGTGTATGTACAGTTAACCAGGCTATGAGCTTACTGTGTAATTTGAACTCCGCCGATATTTGTTTTTATACTGCCTCTTTTTTAAACAAATGTATCTATGCTAGGAAAAACATGCTTTTTTAATTATATGGTCTGTATCTCTACTGATATCTGTTTTTAATTGTTATTCTGATTTATGTTTTAATCAACAATTTGTAATCTTGGTCTTTGACTGTTTGTTTTTTATGTGCTTTTATGGTCATGTATGATGTACCGAATAAAGCTTCATGAAAAAAGTGAAATTGCTAAATGGGAACAATTTACAAAAACCATGTCTATCTATGCTGCAAGACCTAAGACATACGTAATATCAGGCTGCAGCAGTACGAGAAAATTTACTCGAGAGTATGAAGTAAAAATTAGAGGCACAAAAACATCAATTTACCGCACGATGAGAGAACTTCAGCAGAAACCCATGGATATAGTGAAGCATGACCACTTACGGAAACTAAAAGCAACATTGAGAAAATTAAAATGGGAAGCCAATATATCCATGGAGGATAACTTGTGGGTGAGACTTCATTCTGATACCAAACGGAACGATGGGGCAAGGTTTTGGAAAACCATAAACTCCCTCATAAGACCTATGCATAATGGGGTTTCATCCAATATTACAGAAGAAACATGGGCAAGTTATCTTGGAACCCATTTTAATCAGGCCACGCGAAACTACAGGTGTTATTACCGGACCGTGAGATGGATAATCTTAAAGAATTCAAAGCACAATCACCCCAAAAGCACATTAGCATCCAAGATGGTCAGAAATTAATTTTAAATGATGATTTGTCGAATTTACAAAGCACTATTAAGCGCCAAATCAAGAAAGGAAGAAGAGAGGGAGCTCCAGGACCAAATGGAATCCCGCCAATCCTTTACAAACAAGACATGAAAGGCTGGGCAGCAGCTCTCGAACCCCTTTTTTTGGAGATAAAACATTACAACATCCTGCCAGGCTCCTGGAAGGGCTCTATCATCACTCCAATTTTTAAGGCAGGGGACAAGGCTTCCTCTCAAAACTATTGATTGGTGGCCCTAATTGATAATGAGGCAAATAATTTTGCATGCATACTCCTGGAGGAATTGTTGGCATGGGCCACAGAGAAATCCCTAATTCCGGTCAACCAGACAGGCTTTGCCAAATCAGTAGGCACAATGACCAATATTTTAACTATGGGTATGCTCATAGATAAGGCAGAATCAAACAAAATGCCCATCCACTTTTGTTTCATAGACTATAAGGCTGCCTTTGATCACATAAATCGGAATATTTTATGGTCGAAACTGAATGGCTGGGGGATACTGAGGCCTCTGCTGGATCTGCTGATCAACCTTCATACAGAGACCTGGGTACAGATAAAGGTGGGGGAAGGATCACTTCTGTCAAGACGCATACAGACCAATAAGGGCCTCAAACAGGGCTGCGTCTTGGCCCCCACTCTCTTCAACATGTTTTTAGGTGACCTTGTACCAATCCTAAACAGCTGCAAGTCCCACGCTCCCAAATTAGGAGGGCTCCAACTACCCTGTCTTCTATATGCAGACGATATAGTCTTAATAAGCCACACAAAGGTAGGGCTTCAACATCTTGTGAATACAACACACAGCTACTCAAAAGCAAACGAACTGACAATAAATATGGAGAAAACTCAGTCGATGACCATCAGCAAGAACAAAAGAAAATCTATATCGTGGTTCTGGAACAAAACACGAATTGAAGATACTCCGATGTACAAATATCTAGGAGTAAAGATTGTGGGCAGTTTACCGCTCAGAGAACGAGCATCAGAGGAAAAGGGCTTGCTTTGGCAATCTCTTTAAAAACATTATACAGTAAACTCTCTGGACCCTCTCTTTTACCTCTGGCACAAGATATTTGTGCCAAACGTCTGCCAACAATTACCTACGGGAGCGAGGTACATAGAGGCAGAGACGCTAAGACCCTTGACAATACAATTACAGCTGCATACAGAATCATTTTTAGCCTGCCCAAGCGAACTTCACCAGCACAAATCAGGCTAGAGTTCGGTATCCAACAACAGCTCCTGGCCAGACAGGGGGCCTATATTTCTGCCTGGGACAAAGTGAGGAAATCCAAGCAAGGAACTCTAAACGCGCACCTATGGACGTAGCTAGAGCAACATCCATCCTCACCAGCAGCCAATTACCTTATGAGCAGCCTGGTAAATACGGGCTTAAAGCAGCTTTGGGACACTTCAACAAATCACACAACATTTAAAAATCTGGTCAAGAAATCTATTAAACAACTATCGTGGGTTCAAGATAAGGCAGTCCTCTCAAAAAGAACGCATGGCTGGATGACCCTGAACTCTTACTCAATAAAAGCACCACAGAGCTACTTTGGCTTGGGTTATGCCAAATCCGTTAAAATGTGTTTCTTAAAGTATAGGTTGGGCCTGCTACCCTGCACTCAAAACTTTCCACGCTGGCTAAAAGACAAAGCAGGCTCCCTCTGTCGGTTGTGTGGCCTAGTGCAAGAGGAAATGCTGCACTTGCTATGCTCCTGCGAGAAACTGCTGGATGAACGGAAATATCTGCTGAAACACCACTTTAATCGACGAGAGATACGCACGCGAAGGAATGCAGTTCTTGCCTGTTTTGCATCTCAGGACCCCCAGTTGAACTGTAGTTTTGTCAAATTTATGAAGGAAGTGGAAAAGAAGATGCCAAAAACTAATCCCTAAAGGTTTCGATACAGTTTGATAAAACAAAACAGCATCTATCGTCATGGCTGACTTAAAGAGAAAAATGAAGGTACCGGGAAAGAAACAGTTAAAACCTGAATCTGACCCTACAATATATTACAAAACAAAACTGAATCAAATTTTAAAAGACTAATCTAACAGGATGACATTTTTTGTCTAAAATGAATTGAGAAACTATGATTGTGTTTTACTGGTTTTATCAAGTATGTTGTTTTTAAAAAAAATTATTTCACTCTGTTTTTGTATTGCAATTGTTTTAATTAACTATGCAAAATAAATTACTTACTTACTTACTTACCCATACACTTATTGCCCACCCTTAAAAGAAGAGGAGCAAAGAAATCAGCCAAACATCTAAATAAGGAAAGACATGAGTCCCTCTTGCATGCACTACCCCTACCGGTGATTCAATACCTTGATGAAAACCCTTGATGAGGTGGTCAGTCCAAAAGGGAGGACTTGAAACTGATAGTGCCTGTCCTCTAGGCTGAGTTTCAGTATCTTCAGAGAAGCTCTGTGGATCGGAACAGGCAAATGTGCGTCTGAAAGATCCAATGATCCAAACCTTCCAGTCTTATGTAGTGTTACACTATCTGCAGAAACATAATTTTGAATGTCATGTGTGAGATATCACCAAATGTATAAATCCTCCCTTTAGTAAACATTAAAACATACCACCTACAATACTGCCACATCCTTTCAATCTCACACTACTCAAATGCACAATCACATACTCAAAAACATAAAAAAATTAAATACCACAAAACTTAGAAAAAGATATGGCTTTAATCATACAATGTGATGAATCAATTTTTCCTTATATGACATTTCTTAAAAATCATGGACTTTCAGTGATACATCGAGGAGAGGTGTATATACTTGAAGGCAGATTAGTTTGTTTTAGAAGAATCTTCCTTGTTAGTTGTGACATGTGGTATATGTGTTTTCCTATATTTGCATGTAATTCTAAGTATTTTTAGATACATTGTGGGATTATCGCCATATATATATTTTTTAAGATTTGAAGTATTCACTTTTGCCATATTCCGGAGTATGAGATTATGCATGTGAATAGTGTGAGATTAATGGTTGTGGCAATATTGAGGATGATATGTTTTAATGTTTACTAAGGGGAACAGTTATAAATGTGGTCTAAACATCTTTTCCCCGTGGTCTGAGCGGCAACTCTCCATTTATTTGTAACATGTATGGTATATAAGCATTCAGTTCTTGTAAATCAGTAGTGGCCTGTCCTCGCCTGTCGACTTCTGGACCAAAAACAAAATCAAACAGAAACCCTTTCCTCTGTGGGAAGTTGGGACTGGAATGACTGCTGTCTTGTTTACCAGCTTTTGCACCTCTGCTACCAATAGCCAGCGTTTCTGCAAATCTCTGGGCAGAGAATTTGGACAGAAACCGTTTCCTGGAAGATCTTGAAAGTCTATGCAGTAATTTAGCTGAATGATCTCCAGCACCCATTGATCAGTCACCAGGGGCCGCCAATTATCAAAATAATTGGTCAATCTTCCTCTTACAGAAGGAAGAAGCTGTAGCTCCTCAGGGTCATGAATTGGGAAGGGGCAGAGCAGACTGGCAATCCAGCCGGCTACGAACAGGACTTTTCAACTGAAGGGACTGTCCGGCCTCGTCCCCTCCCTCAAAAAGGCTGGTTTCTAAATTGCGACTGGAAAGCAGGACCAAACACCCTCCGGGATGAAAAATACTTCCTCTGGAAGGAGGTCCAACCGGAACCGTCAATTTGCTATTTTTGTTACAGGGGTCTCTAGCTGAGCTGAGAGTGTTGGAGTTTTCTTTAATTAGAAATATATGCCTAATAATATAAGTTATTTGCAATTAAAGTGAAAAAGCTATGATGCGTAGGACAGTTTTATTATAGCCTAGTTTTATCTAAGCCTCAACTCCATTGTGCACTGTTTGTATTGTAATAATATGTTGTTCTCGAAGAACTCTGGAGGAAGCCTTTTGAGACTTTCCATGGCTCTTCCAGCCTGCACACTGTGTTACATTCATTCAAGACTCTTTTATTGTTCATGTAACTAGTTTGTTCTAACATCTCCGGATTACATTAGGTCTGAAGGTGCGAGTCAATTTTAATGCAGTGGGATAGTGTTAGGATGGTAGGTTTATATGACGTTTTATAATGCTGAAAGAGGATTCATTGACATAATGCTACGTTTGCTCGCACCATGCTGATATTGCAGTTTCTTTAATTTTCTAAGGTGAAACAGTCTACATCGTGTTTTCTCACAAACAGTTTCCCGGGGGACGCACAGTTTGGTCTTTGGTGTGACAGAGGGCAGCACTAATGCCCGCGGGGGAGAAGCGGTGTAAAGTGGCTGTAGGGGAAGCGAAGCATGTATATCTAGTGGCTGAACTCAACTGGCAATGTGAAACCAGAAAACATGTAATGAATCTCAGCTTCTCCACATGACCACATTGTGTGATCCTGGGCAATTTTTCAATTTCAATTTCCCTCCTTTTTCTTCATTATAACATATATGACGTCCTTGAAATACATGACTTCAGGATGCGTGCTGTACAATTCCATCTCCTGTGCTTGGATGTAATCACTAATGGCATTGTTGTCAGGGAGGGGGGACATGAATGTTTCTAAATTAATGATTGAAAAGCATTACTTTAAAATATTACTTCTGAATGCACTGCTATAATTTGATTTACTAAGGCGAAATTGTTCTACAGTCAATGAAATACACTTTTTGAATTTTGAAAAGACTATAGTATTTTTACATCTTTGCTGTCTTTAAAAATGAAGATGTTCCTAAAGTTAAGGGCCTAGTTAATTTTGTTTAACTGAAATTAACCCTGAATTAAGTGCTTGCTGTACATTTAACATTTTTAATGGTAGTGCTGAGTCGAGTAAATAGCAGCCCAGTGCTGTTGCTGCTAAGGGGGCTGCATGTAAAGGTCAGGATACTTTGAGTATCATAGTTCTACATAATCCCTCAATTTTGGAGGTGAGACAGATCGTTTTGGGTCTCTACTAGTCATGCTGCCAGAATCTCGGTCAATTTTCTGCATCTTTATTTTTGTTCTATTATGCAGTTTGTTTATTTTGAAGCCCAAGAGCCTTTATGGCAATTGATTTCTATTTTTTACAATTATTTTTTTTGAATGCTGCTATTTTTATTTATTCTCTATTGCACCTTAATATTTCAATCAACCTTCATGGTTTTCTAAATTAATGATCTTGAACTCACCTTTTGAGTTAGTCCATTATTGGCTGTATTTTGAAATGCTATTTTGAATCTTGTCTTTAGGGACATAATGCCTCGTCTGTTCTTGAGGACAACACCATCCCCAACCCCACATCTAGGCACTATGAGTAATATTACTATCATGCAGATTATCTAAGTGATAGCGCCCACAATAGTGTGAATGTTGCATTCACTAAGTGACGCAGAATCACAAGAGCAGATCCTGCCACTTACTTTGCGCGGCACAAGTTGTGCCTGGATACTACCTGCATCCAATAGAAACATGAAACAGGAAGTGGAGATTGATGTATTGTACTCTTGTAGGAAGTGATTTTAGGGGTGGGAACTTGTTTTATTAAGCTTGGATAAATGTCTGCGGGCGTGGGAGCGAATGCTCAATAAGTGAGGTCTGGTAGAAGGAAGACGGAAGTGGAGGTAATATACAAACATCCAATAACATAACAACCCGCTACGCAGACACAATCACCAGTAGGTACAAACATCTGCGGATACACAGTGACATCTACAAACATCAATAGCTACAGGCACAAGCAACCACAGGGAGCAAACACCCTATGCTACTTACCTAGATATAAGCAGCTAAAACGCAGACATAATCAGAAGCTGGTACACACACACACACAGAACAGCTACATACTCGCATTTCAAAGATACAAGGAACTAGTCAGGCAGACAAACAAGACACACGTAAAAGCACACAATCAATCAGCAACATACACTGCCACGCACACTCACTCACAGGAGTGTATAGGCAGAGCACGCAGCACACCCCACGAAGGTAAACAAGAAGCTTGCGCACACATACACACATTGTCACATTCACTGACTGACAGCGTGCATGCACGCAGCACACCCCACGAAGGTAAACAAGAAGCTCGCACACACATGCACACATTGTCACATTCACTGACAGCGTACAGGCAGAGCAGCGCACGATGGTAAACAAGTGCACCAGCAAAGGGCCGCGTGCGTGCTGAAGTGTGCGTGTCACAAACACCTATCCCGCCTGGTGATTCGTGAAATGTGTTTCACACGTCGGCGGCGCGTGTAGCGGCGATAGCATCTCTGAGGAAACCGCTCGTGTTATCGGTCGGAGCCCTGGGTCTGAGCAGCCCCGCAGCCCGCCCCTCCACTCACACCATCTGTCCTCCTCCCCGCCGGGAGTCCGGGACCCCTGGAAGATCCGCCGGGGCCCTGCGGCCTGACTGTGCAAGAGCGGAAGAACCCCGCCACGGCCGGACACTGTGGTCACTTTACCCAACAGGACCCAGACTGCCACACTTCCGCCATGGGGAGCCAGCTCGCGCCCCAAAATAACGAACTCTCGTCCTTCGACTGGAGCGCCCCAAAAAATGAAGCACTGCCACTGCCCCGTCGGTGGGAAGCCCCGCCGCGCAGTATGACAGGTTTTTATGCATGTTAAAATTAGTGTATTTTTGTACAAATTATGAGCGGACAATGCTATCAGATAAAGGCCTCCACATTGTGCCCCACCCTCATTCGGCAAGCCTCCACCCCTACTGCACCTTGCGTAACGCTTAGTACATCATCATGCAATATATGTACGCACTCCAACCGGTGTTTAATCAACCACATATCCTTCTCTCATCTCCGGCTCCTTATGCAAGAACCCAAAATCTTATTGACCAGATGAAAACTCCTGATAGTTTAATCTATACAACACAGTTCTATTGCAAATGCTACCACGAGTCACCAAATAAAAATCAGAAAAAGAAAGTAAAAACATATCTAAGCATACTGGTACGCCAAACGCATATTGAGAAAAAATATTAATCATTGGGGTGATTAAATGTTTGCTAAATCACACAGCAAATATCCTTTGCTGCTGGCATGTGACTGTAGGGACATCTTTACATAAAGCCCACAGTGGAATCGTTGAGGAAGCAACGAAAATCAAGCATTGGCAAAGATAAAATATATATGGGGGACCATAATATGATTAAAAAGCCTGTAGCGGAAATAAAACAAACAGGAATTTGCAATGCAATAGGTCTCGCATTTGCGAGAGTTTAAGCGATTGGCATTGTAAATGACAACGCCTTTTATTGATCTGTTTTGATAATTAACACACAAATTAAAGGCATTCTCATTTACAATGCCAATAGTCAAAAAAAATTGTAAATGTGAGACCTATTTAAAGAAGCGGCCGCCATTGACCCGGGCTGCTCCGAAAGCAAAAGCATGCATGGAGTGCTGAATGATGCAGGAAAGCATGTCGTGCCTGCATTAGGAGAAACTCATTAAAGAAAATAGTGCTTACAGACCAAAAAAGACCTACGGTGTAACAACCAAAGTAAAAGGGCCAGTCCTCATGGGAGGTTACTAACAAAGACAAGGCAGTACTAAAGAGGAACTACCACGTCTATTAACGAATCAGAAGCCAGCATTCCTGAAGGGCAATGCCACAAGCCAATGACAAATATGGGCGGTGCTTGTATTCCATACTCCAATACAGTATGCCGCAGAGCAGCGCATGTGCTGCCCAGGCCGGACCTAAAAACAAATGTTTCCTCTAGAACATGCATTCATGAGTTAAAAATGAATGTGTCATGTTTCTTTGCTTTTTTGAAATGTGTATATCCAGTATTTGTATAGCGCACAAATCACGGCGCTGGGGGCCGTTGGGAAGATTAAGCGAGCTATTGCCCAGAGTCGCATGGTGCTGGGCAGACCCCTGCCGCCGGAGCCGGGGATCGAACCGTGATCCCCAGCGTCCGGCATCAGTCGCCCTGGCGCCACACAATATATATATATATATATATATATATATATATATATATATATATATATATATATATATATATATATATATACATATATATATGTATATATATATATATATATATCAATACACAAACCGCCCTGTCGCAGAGGGAGCAACTTTAAAGTTGGTGCTGGAGTCGGGACCAGGAGCGGGGTCCCGGTAAATATTTCCACTCAAAGAAGATATACTCCAGCACTCCGCTTGTTAGAATAAATGATGTTTATTCAGCACTGTAAAGCCTACGCGTTTCGAACCAGAATGGTTCCTTGTCACGGCAGTTTTTCACAGTTGTCCTACTTTACTTTCCATTATTTATAGTGTGCAATCATTCTTAGTGCATTGTGGGATATGTGGTTTCAGGCAAATTAAAGTGGTATCTTTAACGAACATAGTTATAATTTCATTTCTTAAATGCAGCATTACAAAAGGACATTTCCATTTTTCTCATGTCTGCATTACTATGCAAATATTCTTACATTATTAATGGTGGCTGAGTGCCAGAAAAATTAAACTTGCATCTAATCCCACTTTATGCAGTAGCTGTGGTAACGAACCAGTGTTATTATTGCTGCACTTCAAAACAAAACTTATTTGTAATTTGCTTGTTAGGCTATTCCGTTAAGCACTCAATCCAATTGTGCTCGCAATCGTCCATATCTAGGGCTGAGTGCCCTTGCCACTGCTTTTCTAATGGTCACCACAACCTTCCTACCAACATAGCACACTTGTTCTAACATTAACAATGCATATATAGTCCATAGTCAATTTATATCCAACAGTGATATTCGTCTCCATATTTGTTGCTGTGTATATGATTGTCATCCAAATGTTTTTTGATGCAATTAGTTACAGGTGAAAATAGAGTTCTTCATCCCCGTTCAATCCTGTGGGAATTTTTGTTCTAAATCGCATAATTAATTTGGACTCTAGTCTTCGTAGTTTCAATTTTCTGTTGCCGCCCCTTTCATGTTGCTGGATCATTGCCAGACCAAAAAATTGAATGTCCCGCCATGTTTTGTTTGTATGGTTCGTTAGGTGTTTTGCCATAGCATAAGTGAAGTCTCCATTTTGTATAGCACGTACGTACTCCAAAATTCTTTTCTTTAGGGGGCATGTGGTGCTTCCAATGTACCTCTTACCACAGTAACATTGAAGCATATACACTACAAAGCTGGTTTCACAGGTTATGTGTTCTCTCACTGTAAATATTTTGCCTCCAGGTTCTTTTACAGTCTTAGTGTTTTTTCCTATCTTGCAAGCCTTGCATGTGTTGCATTTCACAAAGCCCTTTTTCTGTTCTGTTAACCAATTGTGTGTTTTGTTGTTTACAAAATGGCTGTGTATTAGCTGATCAGAAATTTGTTTGTTTAAGAGACCTCGCTTGTAGAAAGTTACCAGCACTGTTACAAATGGAATCCCTCCATGAGGAATCCGAGTAAAATCCTGAATCAATACTTATCACGTTTGCTCCTAAGCATTAACAAGTTACAAAAGTCCAGAATCAAGTGACATCTGTAAAGCATTCAGCATGGAAGAACGTGCAGCTAAAAGAGCAACTGCTGCAGAAAGCTTATTTCAAAAGGGAACCACTAGACAAGAACGGAGGGAAGAAACAAGGAAAGAACCACAATCCACCGCAATCACGGTGAAACAATTATTTGCGCAATTAGAAAAAGTGATGCGCAAGGAGATATCCAGATCGTAGGAGATCATCACTCTTGAAAAGTACATAGAGCATAAAATGGTCCCAAGAGGCTTGCGTATTTTCACACTTCCAAATCATCCGGATACTAAACCAGAAATGTTGGAAGAATGGGGAGTAAACAATATGGCTTGCTCGCGTAATATGATGTTAATAATTATAAAATACGCAAGAAAGGATGTAGAAGAATTCCACGACAGAATAAGGGAAATTGAAGATCAGATAATAGCCCTAAAAGAAGATAGTGGAACCCTAAAAAAACTGCGCAATGATATGGAGAAAAATTTGGACAAACACGAAGAGGAAGTACAACAGAGAAAACAAAGAAAATTTCGTAGAGACGAAGACGACTACGAATTTGGTACCATCTTGACATTTGCTAGAAAATACGATGTCTTCAAGCAGCAATGGAAATCCTCGGTAGACTTAACAACTACATTGTCTGGGAGTGAGGTGGAATCAGAGGCAAGTGATGGAGAACAAAGGGCAAACAAAAACATAACAAGATTCTCTTTTTTAGACGAACTGACATTGTTGTATCAGGAACAACAGGCACCACGAGGAAAACCAAGAAACAGGGGCTATCAACAGAAAAAACCATGGGCAAAGGGTGCCTATCAATCAAAAGGCCAAAACGCAAAACAAGGAGAGGAAGGAACAAAAGCAAGCGGATACAATCTGAGGAAAAGGAAATGATTCCGAAAACAAACAACATGAAAACCGCTGACAAAACATCTCCAGATCTGATAATTAACCTTTCAAGATATACACCAACAGACAGCGAGAAAAAACTCCTGAATAAAGGTTTATCTTTTTGCCCTGAAGTACACCAAAATATTGTGGATACTAAAATTGACCTCTATAAAATATATAAGGAAACTAAAACTTCGAAAACATTTCACGAAGCTCCCAAGACAGACAGCAATGATTTCCAACTTTAAAGAACCAGCTTCAAATGCACCTACAAGTGAATTAAACATAGAGGAAATACCATGTCTGCGTACAGCTTATGAGCTAGCCAATGAATCAACCTCCACACAACTGACAGACACGCAAATGTTATCAGAAATGGAGGTATTCACAGGAAAAAGGAGGGCCACTGAGTTCAAGGCCAAGTCCAAGTTCTGTCCAATAATGAATCCAGGTAACAAAATAGATACTTTTTATGAATTAGTGCTGGGAGACCTGGACAAAATGAAACAAACCGAAAACAACAGCAGAGAGAATCTGAACAAACAAGAACGCCAGGCCATACAAACCCTGAAAGAGAACGTAACAATCGAGATAAAACCAGCCGACAAAGGCGGAAATATAGTAATCATGGAAAAATCAGATTACATAGAAGAAGCCATGCGCCAATTGGGGAATGTCAAAAACTACGAATGCCTATCAAGAGACCCAACACTAACATATAAGGCAGAACTTGGAACTAAACTGCATGAATGGAAAAATGCAGGACTAATAACAGAGGAAGAAAGGAAGTTCCTTATGGTAGAACATCCAATCACGCCTACCATATATTTCCTTCCAAAGGTACATAAGACACTCAACAAACCTCCCGGTAGACCCATTATCTCTAGTTGTGGGAGCCTGTATGAAAATATCTCCGTGTATGTTGACCATTTTTTATCCCCGATAGTGCCAACATTGACGTCATATATCAAAGATACTGGGGATTTTTTGCGCATTCTGATGAATACTGAATGGCAACCGACATATCTATTAGTGACAATAGATGTCATCTCTTTATACACCTCAATAGAGCATGTGACAGGTTTAAGAGCGATACAACATTTCTTGCAGCAACGACCTATCAAAGAACGTGAACATTCAAAGATGCTGATGAAATTATGTCTCTACAACAATGTATTCCTTTTCAACAAAAAGGTATACATGCAGAAGTGCGGAACTGCCATGGGAGTTTCCTTCTCTCCAAGCTATGCTAATCTCATGATGGGGTGGTGGGAGAGGAGCATAGCTTGGAGAGAGGAAAACGACCACCATATGGCAAATGTAGCACTATGGCTGCGCTTCATTGATGATCTTTTTTTATTATGGAGAGGAACAAGATCTGATTTTCAAACTTTTTTTGATGAGCTGAACACCAATACAGTGGGTCTTAAATTTACATACACTATCAGTAACAAAGAGGTGGAATTCCTGGACACCAAAGTGTATGTTAGTAACAATCAAATACAGACAACAACACACCGAAAGAAAACAGCCACAAACAGTATACTGCATGGCCGCAGTTTTCATCCGGAAAAATTGAAAAAGAGCATTCCGTATGGAGAACTCCTAAGAATGAGGAGAAACTGTTCAGAAGATTTGGAAATGGAAAAGAATTTTGATGAAACCAAACTAAGATTCATTCAACATGGATACAAATACCAAGACATCCAAACAGGAGAAGCGAAAGCCAGAAACAAAACTAGAGCTGAAACTCTACTACCTAAATCCGAGAAACCAAATGAAAATGAGACAAAAAATAAAACTGAACCACCTAGGATGATCATGACATACAGCAAAGAGAGCTAAAAAATCCAAAAAATACTGAGCAAGTACTGGCATCTGATCCAGAAAGATCCGGACATAGGAAAAGACGTGGGAGAACGACCCCTAATAACCTATAGGAGAGCACCAAACCTCTCTGATCAGCTAATACACAGCCATTTTGTAAACAACAAAACACACAATTGGTTAACGGAGCAGAAAAAGGGCTTTGTGAAATGCAACACATGCAAGGCTTGCAAGATAGGAAAAAACACTAAGACTGTAAAAGAACCTGGAGGCAAAATATTTACAGTGAGAGAACACATAACCTGTGAAACCAGCTTTGTAGTGTATATGCTTCAATGTTACTGTGGTAAGAGGTACATTGGAAGCACCACATGCCCCCTAAAGAAAAGAATTTTGGAGCACATACGTGCTATACAAAATGGAGACTTCACTTATGCTATGGCAAAACACCTAACAAACCATACAAACTAAACATGGCGGGACATTCAATTTTTTGGTCTGGCAATGATCCAGCAACATGAAAGGGGCGGCAACAGAAAATTGAAACTACGAAGACTAGAGTCCAAATTAATTATGCGATTTAGAACAAAAATTCCCACAGGATTGAACGGGGATGAAGAACTCTATTTTCACCTGTAACTAATTGCATCAAAAAACATTTGGATGACAATCATATACACAGCAACAAATACGGAGACGAATATCACTGTTGGATATAAATTGACTATGGACTATATATGCATTGTTAATGTTAGAACAAGTGTGCTATGTTGGTAGGAAGGTTGTGGTGACCATTAGAAAAGCAGTGGCAAGGGCACTCAGCCCTAGATATGGACGATTGCGAGCACAATTGGATTGAGTGCTTAACGGAATAGCCTAACAAGCAAATTACAAATAAGTTTTGTTTTGAAGTGCAGCAATAATAACACTGCTTCGTTACCACAGCTACTGCATAAAGTGGGATTAGATGCAAGTTTAATTTTTCTGGCACTCAGCCACCATTAATAACGTAAGAATATTTGCATGGTAATGCAGACATGAGAAAAATGGAAATGTCCTTTTGTAATGCTGCATTTAAGAAATGAAATTATAACTATGTTCGTTAAAGATACCACTTTAATTTGCCTGAAACCACATATCCCACAATGCACTAAGAATGATTGCACACTATAAATAATGGAAAGTAAAGTAGGACAACTGTGAAAAACTGCCGTGACAAGGAACCATTCTGGTTCGAAACGCGTAGGCTTTACAGTGCTGAATAAAAATCATTTATTCTAACAAGCGGAGTGCTGGAGTATATCTTCTTTGAGTGGAAATATATATATATATATATATATATATATATATATATATATATATATATATATATATATATATATTCTTTTTCACAAAAACGCCTCGAAAAGCGAACAATACACTCTTAGTCCAGCATAAATCACCATTTCATCAGACCAAAAGATCGTTTTTCATATTCTCCAAACTTTTATTCCAGCATGACAACAGTGCATGGAACCAACCCAACGCGTTTCACCGAACAATCTGCTTGATCACGGGTGAATTGTGGTCCTCAAAGCATAATTAAATAAAGTTTCACAAACCACTTCCCAGTGTAAACATAGATAAGGGGCTAAGATTCATGTCAAAAATAGCGCGGCCATGTTGGAACAGTGTCCTAATAGTGAAATTGCCAATAATTCTGTCACTTGAATTGACAAAAATATAATCCTTAAGTAGGAATTTTTTCAACATTTTGTTTTCACCCAGGTTTGTTATATTCTCAATTAATAAACATAAAAGTTCATATTGATTGGGTCCCAAGTGGGAAATGCGGCAAAACAGATACACTGTAATACCCAAGTGGGGTGATTTCAAACATTATCTTTATACGTTGCCCAAAAGTAAATTCCATCTTGCACATTCATTCTTCTTCGGCAGATAATACCTGTATGAAAAAAACAAGCTATTGAGATTTGAAATTCACTATTACTATTAATTGATTCGAATCAGAGCAGTGCATAACAAACAATTGATAAATAAATGAAGTGATAAACATAAACTGTGAATTAAAAACATGAGAAGCACATACAGGAGACTACGCGAACACATCTATACAAATATTTACTAAACTCTTATTTACTTCAAGTACTTTACTCGCCCAAGTGCCATTTCAATTCCTCTTCAGAGTTCAGCCCACCAGGAATACGGGTGTCTAAATCCAGAATGTATTTACTCTCTAGCTGTCGCAACCTACGTATTCTGTCACCACCTCTTTTGGAAACACGGGGTCAGAAAAACAAGAGAGGAAAATGAACCGAAAAAATGTGGTAAATTTGTCTTCACGCTTACTTTCCAAAAATGAATATGAAGTTTTACAGTATGGCCTTTCTTTCTGCCCAACATCAAATTTCATTTATTCCCAGGAACGTATCGACTTATTTAAATTCACACGAAAGTTACGTCTACAAAAGTGGAATAAATTGAAGGTAAAGAATGTTGGCAAAATCATTAACACTGTTCCCCCGGCACCTGAATCTATTGGCGAGGTAGAGGCTCTCATTGCTGTTAAAGAACTGGAATTAGATATACCAGTGGAGAGACCAATTGATGCTGAATCATTGGGCTTCAATACCAATCTCAATTGCCCAAATAAGTTTAAACCCAAGTTAAACTTCAATCCCATGTTACCAACATGTGGAATTGACATTTTTGAAACTTTGGTTATCAGCGATTTGAAAAAGTTGGCCAGAAAGAAGGGTTGGCCAAAAGACATTTTAAGTAAAAATGAACGTCTTGCCATCAAATCATTAGAAAGTGATGCCTCCATTGTTATCCGACAGTCGGATAAGGGGGGCAATGTGGTTGTGATGGATGTGAACAAGTACATTGATGAGGGGATGCGGCAATTGGGTTGTACAGACTGTTATGAGGTCTCATCAAGCCAGATGGTTGAAAGAACGAATACCACTTACTATGAGATGCTGAAAGATTGGCAACAAAAAGGTTTGCTAGAATGGAATGAGTACTCCTTCCTACTGAACCGCAATCACAAAGTGGCAGTACTCTATCTGCTGCCAAAGCTCCACAAGAACGCAGATAAACCACCAGGTAGACCTATTGTCTCCTCCATGGGTTCTTTGTTGGAGAACACGTCCAAATATATTGATTTTTTCCTTCGTCCTTTTGTGGAAGCTATACCATCTTACCTGAAGGACAGTAGGGACTTTATCAAAAGATTAAGAATTTTGTATGGCAGGACAGTTATCTACTCATTTCACTTGATGTTTGTAGCCTATACACTTCTATTCGACATAAAGATGGCATAGATGCTTGTTGTCAATTTTTGAAGAAACGTTCCATCTCCTTTAGAGATCACACTACAATGATCTTAGACATGATGTTGTTTTGTCTCCAAAACAACTTTTTCATCTTTAACGAGGTCTATTATAGACAACGACAAGGGACTGCGATGGGAACTTGTTTTGCTCCCAGCTTTGCCAATTTGTTTATGGCGGGCTGGGAGCAGCAGGTGGCCGAAACCCATGTACTATATCGCAGCCATGTGAAAACCTGGCTGCGATATATAGATGACCTATTTATCATCTGGGATGGTCCTCAAACACTGGCAGAGAGTTTTATCCGAGATCTAAACCAGAATGATTTGAATTTGTGTCTGGAAGGGAAAATCAACAGCCAGTACATGGAATTTTTGGATTTGAAAGTTGAAGTTGCTGGTAACCAACTAGTGACTAAGCTATTCCGCAAAAGTACGGCGGGTAATACACTGCTTCACGCAGAAAGTAGTCACCCTAGATCCCTAATACGCAGTATTCCATTTGGTGAATTCCTCCGGGCCCGGAGGAATTGCAGTAGGGATGAGGATTTTGTTTTGGAGGGAGAGTGTATGAAGAAACGCTTCAAAGAACGTGGATATCATCCACAAGTAATTGAAGAAGCCTTTTTGAAGGCAAACAAGATGAGTCATGAAATGTTGTTGACACCAAAGGAACAAAAGGAAAATGAGGCACAGGAGGTGGTTAGATATATCTCCACCTACCACGCTAAATCATGGCAGGTACAGAGCAGCTTAAAAAAGCACTGGAATGTGTTGAAAACCGAATCTACGTTAACCAGTGTAGTTGGCTGCAATCCTAGCATCACATATCGGAAAGCAGATTCTCTTAAGGATAGACTGAGCAAAAATGAAATTACTACCAAACAAGTAAGAACATCTGACATACAGGGTTTTTTCACGTGCATGACATGCAAGGTGTGTAAATTTAGCCAGAATGTCAAATCAGTATACTATCCAATCGAAGATAGAGAAAAGTCTATTAAACAACATCTAACTTGTCTATCCGAGTATGTGGTCTATGTCCTTGTATGCCCGTGTTCCAAAAAATACGTAGGAAGCACGATGTTTCCTGCTAAGAAACGTATTCTGGAACATATGCGGGCAATTGAAAACAAGGATCAGAATTCACCAGTAGCCAGACACTTTGAGGAATTGCATCGCAGCAATCGCAATCTTCTCAAGTTTTTTGTGATTGACAAAATACCCTCCATGAAAAGAGGTGGTGACAGAATACGTAGGTTGCGACAGCTAGAGAGTAAATACATTCTGGATTTAGACACCCGTATTCCTGGTGGGCTGAACTCTGAAGAGGAATTGAAATGGAACTTGGGCGAGTAAAGTACTTGAAGTAAATAAGAGTTTAGTAAATATTTGTATAGATGTGTTCGCGTAGTCTCCTGTATGTGCTTCTCATGTTTTTAATTCACAGTTTATGTTTATCACTTCATTTATTTATCAATTGTTTGTTATGCACTGCTCTGATTCGAATCAATTAATAGTAATAGTGAATTTCAAATCTCAATAGCTTGTTTTTTTCATACAGGTATTATCTGCCAAAGAAGAATGAATGTGCAAGATGGAATTTACTTTTGGGCAACGTATAAAGATAATGTTTGAAATCACCCCACTTGGGTATTACAGTGTATCTGGTTTGCCGAATTTCCCACTTGGCACCCAATCAATATGAACTTTTATGTTTATTAATTGAGAATATAACAAACCTGGGTGAAAACAAAATGTTGAAAAAATTCCTACTTAAGGATTATATTTTTGTCAATTCAAGTGACAGAATTGTTGGCAATTTCACTATTAGGACACTGTTCCAACATGGCCACGCTATTTTTGACATGAATCTTAGCCCCTTATCTATGTTTACACTGGGAAGTGGTTTGTGAAACTTTATTTAATTATGCTTTGAGGAACACAATTCACCCGTGATCAAGCCGATTGTTCGGTGAAACGTGTTGGGTTGGTTCCATGCACTATTGTCATGCTGGAATAAAAGTTTGGAGAATATGAAATACGATCTTTTGGTCTGATGAAATGGTGATTTATGCTGGACTAAGAGTGCATTGTTCGCTTTTCGAGGCGTTTTTGTGAAAAGGATAATTACTGGCAGGGAACCCTCTGACCCTGCTTTGCACCGCAGTCAGTGTGTCCCGGTTTCGTTGGAGGAAGTAAAACGGATATATATATATATATATATATATATATATATATATATATATATATATATATATTAATATATTTAAAAAAAGCAAAGAAATATGACAATTATATATATATATATATATATATATATTTCCCTCCAAATACCTCGAAGATTTACGAAGCACACCAGGACACACAGGTTTCGTTTGCAGGTTTATTAGCAGGTGAAAAAGTGCGACGCGTTTCGCCGATAAGGCTTGCTCACGCACGAGCGTGAGCAAGCCTTATCGGCGAAACGCGTCGCACTTTTTCACCTGCTAATAAACCTGCAAACGAAACCTGTGTGTCCTGGTGTGCTTCGTAAATCTTCGAGGTATTTGGAGGGAATTATTCGAGGCCTGTCGGTGGCCTGTCCAGGACCGCGCAACGACAGCCTGTGTGCACAAACCGGCATTGGAGGAGTGAAAAAAAAAAAATAATATATATATATATATATATATATATATATATATATACACATATATATATATATGTATTTTCTCCAGATCCTGACGGTGGAGAACAATCAGGCACAGACTCCGTGATGTACTGGCAAAAAATATTTAATAATCCAAGCTTAGGCAAGGCGCGTTTCGACGGCGAACCGCCTTGGTCACTGTATATATATATATAAAGGGGACCCGGTGAAAGTCCATTTAAGCCGGTAAGCACTTTTTTGCCTGTTATGCCTAAGGACGCGGTAGACATTTACCACGAATGCGTGGTGGAAGATCTGAAAAAACTTCACCGCAAGGTTCAGGGACAAGATTGTAAGTACAATGCCAAAATCAATCAATATAATATGTTAATGAAGAAACTTAGCCTTAATCAGGAAGTGGTACTCAACAAGTCGATAAATGCGGAAATATTGTCCTGTGGCCAAAGAAGGATTATGTCATAGAAGCCATGAGACAATTAAATGACACCAATTGCTATGTGAGATCTAATGGCCGGGCCTACAAAAAAGCTAAGGAGGAACTGAAAAAAATGCTATTATCTTCTAAAAGACAGAATCTCATCTCATCAACAGAATTTGATTTTCTGCATGTTGAGTATCCGGTTATACCGATATTGTATCCTATTCCTAAGGTGCATAAGATGAAAGTTCCAACACCAGGTCGACCTATCATATCGGCCATCAATAGCATTGGAGAAAACATTTCCCGTTATATTGACTATTTTCTTCAAGACATTGTCAAAAGCTTACCGAGCTATGTGAAAGAGACTGGTGACTTTTTGAATAAACTGAATCGGATTCAATGGCAGGAGAATTGGTGTTTAGTGACTCTTGACATCGAGTCATTATATACCTGTATTGACCATTCTAAAGGTGTAGAAGCAGTTAAACATTATCTGGGTTTGAAAACATGTGAGTACTATAGTCACAACAAGATGCTGTGTGAACTAGTACATTGGTGCCTTCACAACAATTACTTCATGTTTGGGAAAGAAGTTTGGAGACAGGTCAGAGGTGTGGCGATGGGATCATGCTTCTCCCCCAGCTACGCGTGTTTACACGTGGGCTGGTGGGAGGAGCGTGGTCTCACGGCTACACCTGGCTTCTGTGGAGTTAAACATTGGATGCGATTTATAGACGATGTTTTCTGTATTTGGGAGGGTGACGAACAAAGTGCCTCGGCATTCGTCAAAGCCTTAAATTGTAACCAAGAAAATCTTTTCTTCACTTCATACATCAGTAAAGAACAGGTAGATTTTTTGGATGTTCATGTTACAATAAATAGTAGTAATATAGAGACATCTCTTTTTCGCAAACCCACAGCTGGCAACAGCATATTACATGCCACCAGCAAACATCCCAAGCATGTTGTTGAGAATATTCCATATGGAGAGCTGTTGCGCTTAAAAAGAATCAGCAGCACTCCCGAAATTTTTGAAGAGGAAGCCAAAGTCATGTTAACCAGACTCAGTGCTATAGGATACAGCAGCATAACATTGCAAAGAGCCCTGGCCAAAAGTAGAGAGAGACCTAGAGAGTCTCTATTACAACCAGGTAGTCAAGAGAAAATAAATGATAATGCTATTCCTCGCTTGATTCTTGCTTACAATAAACAAGAAAGACAAATTAAAACAATAGTCAAGAAACACTGGCCAATTCTCATGACCGATGGGTTTCTGAGTGACATTCTTCCAGAAACACCTGTAATCACATACAGAAGAGCAAGAAGTATGCATAACAGCTTAGTTAAAACAAGCCCAGAGCTAGGTAGTGGCAGTATCTGGCTCAAACAGAAAAATGGCTTTTTTAAATGCTCATCCTGTCGAGCTTGCAAGTTTGGTATAAATACCACGCACTACAATACCCCCTTCAGTCAAGTCAGGCAAGCTATTAGAGGTAATTACAACTGTCATAGCGACTTTGCCGTATACGTTCTGACGTGCACGTGTGGCCTGCGATATGTAGGCAGCACAAAACTGCAGGTGCACGTCAGAATTCTGCAGCATCTTCGCGCAATAGTGAATAATGATAAAACATACCCAGTAGCCCGCCATTTTCGATCCACTCACAACAATAATCTGAGTGACTTGACATATTTTGTCATTGATGTAGTGGCCCCCCTTAAAAGAGGAGGTGATAGAGAAAAACTACTAAGAAAGAAGGAGACACAGTATATTGTAGAGCTAGACAGCAAATATCCTAACGGGCTTAACACCACAGAGGACTTACATCATTTCCTGTAAAGTATTTTGCTGTTATATTAAATACTTCGGAGTTATATATATTCTCTTCTAAAGTCAGTATGCAATTTATGTTTCCAACTATAGAGATCATCTATCTAAGAAAATCAATGGGTCCCTATGGGAATACAGTCTGACGACTCTGTACATCACTGGCCAACTGGTCGAATTTGATACGACTAGGAAAAAAAGAAAATAGAGCTGAATAGATTTACCCATTATTATTACAAACCAAACTGTACAATGTAAATATTGTTTATATTTGATTAGCATTTTTTTCCTTCACTTTTGTATATTGTATCTATAGACTTTTCATACGGACATTTTTATACCGTTATTCAATGGTTAATCAGTTAGGTTAGTAGTATTACACAGGGTGTAATTGATCAATTCAATGATATTCATTGATTTTTGATATTGTGCTTTAAGAGTAATTGTATTTTTTGAAATATGACATTCTTTTAGACAATAAACACTATTAATTACTGCACAGGTCACTTAGGATTTAGAATACAATCATCATATATGCACGATGTTGTAATGTGGTTCTTGGTACAATATTATGAGGCAAATCACAAGAGGCCCCTTTCTTTAGTTCTCTCATTGACAAGGGAACTATGTTGTGAATATAGGAACAGGGAATGGTTTATTAAACCCTGATAATGAGGATAAATGTCTATACGGTAATAGGATGCATTACAGTAGAGAAAATGTATAGTATTGTGTATATATATGAATTGTTTTCTAATTAGTATAGATAATTGTATATATATGTGTATATATATTTGTACATATTATTCTGTGTGCTATTTCTAGTTAAAAACATTAGATGTATAGAGATATTTTTCCGGAAAACATAGTTCACTGAAAGCCAAATTATTAATTGAATACTTATTCGATGCGTACCTCCTGTGAGACCAGGCATTCATGCCGTAATATATTTTGATGTACCATGTCGTGCATATTGATTACTTTATGTTTTACATTAAGTACTCTTTCTATGTTCATTATGTGACCACGTGATTAACAAGTGGGGTGGAGCATCACTTCAATTGAAAATATAAATTGTCAGCTGACCGGGTGTACGGTGTGCGAACAAGAGCACTTGTTGCACGAAACGCGTTGCCCGTTGAGAGGTTGCTAATAAATCTACCTTGCCGACAGCCTGGGGTCCGTGTTTTCATTTCGCTGTGTATTCGGAGGTGGTGAAGATTGCTGGTGTATATATATATATATATTTCATACCAGAAAAGAATCGCGGCACACTTCTTGGTATTTTACGCAGTTTCTTAATTTTTTCGTGAGATAACAAGTCCTACGCGTTTCGAACCGTAGTTCCTGTTCACGGTAGTATTTGTGGTTTGTCCCTCTACTATTTCTATATTTATACGAATTCCCGCCCCTCATTAACTGGGGCATGATGGAACTTGTGGTTTTGAGGTCTTTAGGTAGCGGCTATGCCTCACAATATGGCAATACACATTATAGGTTCTGCATATACAGCGAGGATTTGTTTGAGTCACAACACGGAAAGCGTTCCTAGTTATAAAAGGAAAAATAACGCTTTCACAAAACGCTCGTGTTATACACGTGCGTATGTAATCATCCCTCCCTGTGCCAGAGAATTGATAGTCGTGTGTGAAGAGCAGACTATAATGTGACGCGTTTCGGCGACTGCCTTCGTCTGATGTTGTTACAAATCTTTCGCGCCTGACAGCATTTTTTAAACCCACCAATCACTTCAAGTCACGTAGTACATCAAAAGTCAGTAACTAACATAGGACTAACCACTTTTATGCATTTCATGCTGGCGCCATCTTTAAACATGCAGATATAAATATATCCTGACATGCAATTCCGATATTTCACTTACATTGTTTACATGCAAATATTAAATATAAATAAATATTGGCACAATATTTTATCGTATATTGATATCGTTCTGGCATCATTACTCACACCATGTTATTACGCCGTATATCGGCATGAGTAAACACATTTACTATTTCCAATGTCAAACCAGAATTGCTTTCACGCCTTAATTAAGCCGTGTATCGGCCTTCAACTTCCTATCTCAATTATTGATTGTACCTAGTGACCAATAAAAACCACATTTAATTTTAAGAATTAAAGGCATGTTAACTATTTCCCACAAAATACTGTTAGTTCATGTTCCCCACTTATTGACACATTCTCATCTTATCATATTGCTATGCTTGGCCATATTTAGTCTCCCAGATGTATCGCCAATTCTTCCCCTATGTTTAACCCTTTAGGGGACTTAGTCTCCAGATCAATAATGTATCTGGATTCTAACCTTCGGTAGTTTCCTTATTCTGTCCCCGCCTCTTATGCTGGAAGGAATAGTGTCTAGCCCAAAGTACAGCCTGTCGAATCGGAGCTTGTGGGGTTGCGTTAATCCCCATATATTAATCCCCATATATTCCAAACTAAATGGGCCCTCCTAGAAGGCACAACCAAGCCCAACCACCGTCCTAACTACAAGATCTTCATTAAGGCGAACAAGTAGCATGACGCGTTTCGACTTGGGTGAGTCTTAATCATATGCCTTCATATAGTGGCCATTCATAGGTCTCATTTAAAGCAGATAATCATCAACAGTGATGACGGAAAAAATCCATTGTTCCAATGAAGCATGAAAACAGATTTAAAAATCGTGTCCACAGCCATCTCATGATCGTGTTATTATCTAATTCAAGTTATTAAACAGAGTCAGTGGCATTTTTTGAAATAATACACGTTGCATTGGTAAATCCATGTTAATTTCATTGATAGTATATCCAATTGAGGCCCACCAACTCTAGTTTCTCGAGTCAGGGACGACATTACCCACAACATAGCAATCTTCTCAATCACAATGTCGGAGCCTCAATCATTATATCTATATATCTATATCTATATCTACATCCATATTCATTGGAAAAAAACATAGGTTTCACACACGTTATAGTTAGGAATTAGCATTTAAAAAACCTTAGAAATTCATTGAAAAAACCATAGGTTTCACACGTTATAGTTAGCTGAACATTTTTCTCATACAAAACCTTTGAAATGTCTCTGTTATAGTTAGCTCAGCTAACTATAACTTGCGCGCCCGCAATGCACTGCTGATGACGTCACATATTACATCACTCATGACATGATCAGTGACATCACTCATGACATCACTGATGATATCTCAAATGACATCCCTGATGACATCACTGATGACATCATCTAGTGAATGTGTGTCTTTCTGAAAAATAAATATTTTTTATATATGTATATCTAAAAGTCGATGGAAGAATAATTGGGTAAATAAGTGTCTAAATGGATGTTTTTTTTGTAAAATTGATAGTATAACTGACTTATTAAGTATATTTAAGTGAATAGGTGTATTAGCGAGTAATCTTTAAATATTTAAATATCTGTATCAGTGTCTCACTTTGTATATAAGTGGCTGCATGGGTTGGTGAGTAGCTACATCAGTGTGTATATGGGTTATTAGTTGCTTTTTTGAGTACCAAAATGAGTGTCTGTATGGTTCGGTGGGGAGTGTTACTTAGCGCACAGATGCATGAATGACTTACTCACTTTTTGTATGTGTTTTGAAGACAGCATGTGTGCAGGACTGTATGGGTGGATGAGTGACTATATAGAATTGTTGGTGAATGAGTGGATGTGTATGTAGATTTTTGGAATTACCGAATAGGTTATTCTAACTGGAATTGGTATCTCCATTTTTTGGAAAATTTTAGTTTCTATTTTTGATTGTGTATATCAAAGCTTATATTACAGTGAGAGGAGGTCTGCCACAAGGATGATGTCATCAGGGATGTCATTTGAGATGTCATCAGTGATGTCATGAGTGAGGTCACTGACCAAGTCATGAGTGATGTAATATGTGAGGTCATCAGCAGTGCATTGCGGGCGCGCAAGTTATAGTTAGCTAAGCTAACTATAACGGAGGAATTTCAAAGGTTTTGTATGAAATAAATGTTCAGCTAACTATAACTTGTGAAACCTATGGTTTTTTCAATGAATTTCTAAGGTTTTTTAAATGCTAATTCCTAACTATAACGTGTGTGAAACCTATGGTTTTTTCAATGAATTTGCAAGGTTTTTTAAATGCTAATTCCTAACTATAACGTGTGTGAAACCTATGGTTTTTTTCAGTGAATTTCAAAGGTTTTGTAAATGATAATTTATAAATGTATTCATTATTATGTCTTTCTTTTTATACTAATTTCTTATATTTTTAATATAAATATTTATATTTATTGAATGTTTTAGATTATATTTCATATTCTTATTATAAAATAATAAGAAAACTAAATTGCAAAGGAATTTTTGGATTAATAATTGCTTGACGTCGGTTGCAAGTATAACACAGCTCCACCAATGCTCTTGGGGCCCTATGCTCACAATGCTGTATCAATCCTTACACCTGCTTAAAGCATGTGCAAGGTGTAGGAGAGTAGGGTCTGTTTCCTATGGTCACCCCCACTTTTTGCTTTTGCTTTACTGGTTTTCGACTTAGACGTGGCTGTGGGCCTGCTAATCAGACCCATAGCCCAGATGCACTCTCTCTAAATTCAAACCATGTACCCAAGGTACATTCACAATTGGGAATTGGTTCACCTTATCAGCCCCTGTACAAGTGTACCCTAGGTACTCAGGGCATAGGTGTAACCAAGGCCTACCAGGGGCTGCAGCATGTATTATGCCACCCCTGGCTGGCCACTCAAATAGACACAACTGGCTGATCACTCAGCTGGGGCAAAGTCGTGTAATCACCCCTTGCTTAGGTATAGTATTCCTATATCTACCCTTATATATAGACACACAGTAACCTATAAGTCACTCCTATGGCAGGCCTTAACAATCCTGGAGGCAGAGTGCTTGGTTATGTGTGAGAGGGTGCGCTAGCATGAGCTGAGCCTGTCTGCAGCTTTCGGAACCATGTCCTTATAGCTGTTCTATGATATCGCCATACCATATACTCTTAAGTGCATTATAACCTTGCGGTTGAATGCTAACTTTGGTTTGGCTTTATCCAAACATGTCGTGTAAGGTGTCATACGCTTTTGAATACTACCCCCTCGCCAATTCTGGCGACGGGGGTAGCATTCCACCCTTCTAGAGGGAGAAGACATGTAGGTGCTGACTATCCCGGTTAAAGTTAACCAGAGCCCCAGCGTCACAAAATGGACGCTGCTGCCACAGACACAAGTCTGACCTCCTGCTGCTGGGAGTCCTTCCAGTCACGGAGGTTTGGACAATAGGTTTCCTGCCTGGAGAGGTGTGAGCACCACCCCAGACAGGACTTTGTGTATTGGGACAGGGAGGGCTGGATAGATTGAGACACTGCCTGAGGCACACTAGGTGCTTCATGCATACCCCAGTTCAAACCGGTTGCTGGGGCACTCCAGCCCCAGCTCTGGCGTGAAACTGGACAAAGGAAAGGGGGTGTAACCACCCCCCTTCCTGGTTCCACCCATAGGAGGGACCTAGGAACTAATCTAGCCCCTTTTTTATCTGTATAAAGGTAGGAGCTGTGTCCTTAGACTTTAGATTTAATCCTGAACTGAAACTTGAAACGAAACTCTGGACCTTCGACATTCTGCTGAAGCTGAAGACTGAAGAATGTCCCTTGTGGCGAAGGAGTGACCACCCTGGGCAACCAGGCACCATCCAGCAAATCAACGGCTTGCTTTTTCGACGCTCCCACTGGGACCCGAGCACAGAGCCTGACAAGACCCAGACTTCCATACCTCTTTGACCCTCTCTTCATGACTGCAGCATAGCTGAGATCCGTGGAGGTGATGAGACACGTGGGACCGGACATCTTGAAAAGTCCATGACTTGCTAACTGTGCAGCTCCTGAGGTATCCTCGCAGCTGTGCACTGGGGATTGAGAAGCCCCAAATCCGAGCTCCACCTGCACCGAAGATCAGCCCTCCACGCTCCACGAGTTCTGCGTGGGGCCCTTCTGCTTGTGTTCTGCTCGACGCGTTGTCTGGTCGCTGGCCCGTTGGCTAGTAGCCTCTGTGACGACAATCCTTTTGAATCAACTCACTGGTCTGGTTGCTCTAGACTGGCCCTTGCCTCCCTGCAAAGGTGAGGCACCTCAGACCTTGCTGGTCTGCATCAGAAGCCTTCTTTAAATCCTGCGTGGGTTGCCTTTGCCAAGGCTTGTTGACTCCAATCTGGCGGTCGACCCCTCCATCTGCAAGAACCTTCGTGGGACAGCTCCTCTCCAGCATCTGGTCATCCTCGACGTCCCTGGTCCGCGTGGCTGAAGAGACAAGCTTCACGACAGCACCTGATTGCTCATCGACGTCGTCTGGTTCCTTCCTGGTTCCACCCAGTCACTGGCTAGTGACCCAGACTCTGTCCCCTCTGCTTTCAGGTCCTCTTCATCCTCGATCCACCCGGACATCTTCCTCCTGGTCGCCTGCAGCATCTTTCTTCACAGGCTCCATAGAGTTCAACGGCGAAACCCGACACATCTTCACACCTATGCACCCGCTTCCTGTGGGTAAGGTAACGCGAGTATTTCGGTGCTCCCAAGGGTATTGACTATCCAAGTGTCTAGGTTTTTAGTTGTTTCCTTCTAGCTAGACCGGAAGTGTCCTGAATCCTTCTTTTTCTCAACTCTAAGTTCCTATTGACTTAACATTGACTCACGCGTGTGTGTAAAGACACTGCACGCGCCGCCTGTGGGCCTCCTACTTCTTAACTAAGGTTCAGATAGTGTAGCCCCAGCGATTCTCTAGGCCTTAGGCCTTTCCTTTTCTCATGACGTGGTACTTATACCACTACTTAGTATATGGTTTGCTTCGCCCCTAGGGCCTAACCGTAAATTGTGCAACTTAACGTATTCTGACTAAGTAACTTGTGATGTGCTTTTGCCTCTGTTCTCATAAAGAGTTCAGAGGAGTGTGTTAGTAAATAAATACATATATATTTTATATATATCCTGTGTGGTGTCCTTTCATTTGATATTCAAGGGGTTACATGTGGTAAAACAGCTGGCTTTACACGCCCTCAAGAGTCTTTTAGCCTAAGACTGCTTTTGTCCATGCTACCCCTAGGATAGCTGGTCTATAAGGTTGACTTACAACCATCACCATAAGGGTTGTTTGGACTGGTGCAAGGTGTTCACTAGAATAGTGAACATCATCTACCAGGCCAACTTCTCACACAAGGTTTTGACGCAGCATAAGCTCAAAAGTGACTGAATGAAATGTTATACATTTCGCTCAGTCACTTTTTGGAGGCGTTGCTGCACCCCCTTCTGCACAAGAAAGCCTCTTCTGGCGCAGCACTTTACAATGTAATACACCCTCCAGATGCGTCACATTGTTAGTAGCACATACCATGGCACATCTTTTGCACCACCGCTGTGTCACAAAAGTGACGCAACGGCTGTGTAAAAGAGGCACAAGGGGATTGTAAATCCGCCCCTAACACATACAAATTCACCCAGGCAGTTTCACCAGCAGCGCAAATTGAAGCATAGACTTGTAACATATTTATGTACATATGTTACATTCAAGTGCTTCAGACATACTACAGTATACTATAGATAAACACCTTATAGATTTATGCTGTAGCACTTCCTTATAGTTCTGCACTTTCACATTCTCCATACACTAGTAAGATATTCATTCATTCATTTATGAACTACACATTCATTCTGACAAACTTTTACACACTAACATAGAAATATAGTTATTTCTTTGACCAGTAAAGGTAGTTCTAAAAAGAACTGTTTTTTTTTGTTTTTTTTGTTTTGTAGTTTTTTTTGTGTTTTCTCAACAAATTCCAAGCGGAACAAAAGAATGAAAAAAAACAACAACTAATGTCGAGGACAGCAATGATCCTGCATCCTGCGTTTCATCAGGTCTATAGACAGTTCCCCACAACACAAAAGTTTATCGCAATAAATGCATAGAATTTTAACTTTAGCAAAGTCAGAATCAATATGTGGGTGTGGACTGCTTGCTGAAAATGCTGTTGCCGCAGTTGATGTGCTTGGTGTAGCAGCAGGTGGGTTCTCGTGCAACCTCCGTCTTGCAGCTCGAGCAAAGTTCTTGGGGTGCAAGTTCTTCATGTGTCGCACCATATTTGCTGTGCCAAAGGAGTATTTTATACATGGATCACCCCTTGACAGAGTTGTTTGGCAAATTTTACAGGTTACTTTTGAAGCATTAACCTTTTTTTGTCCTTCTGGAAAAGTAAAAAACTTCCAAATTAGAGCTTCTTTCCTCTTCTTTGGATGTTCTTCAGGAATGAAATCTCCCTCTGAAGAACAGCTGGAAGATGACTGCATTGATCTTATTATTGTGATCTTCCTTCTATTTGAGAAGATTCTCAGAAGAAATGGTTCTTCTTAGAAACTCAAAGTCGAATAATTATAATGGGACGGAACTTTCAACAGTCGCAATAGGAAAAGTTATGAACCAATCAAATCTCTACTTTTAAAGTCACATGCCTTTGCGTACGCTTATGATGCGCTTACGCAGCTGTTTCGATACCAGTACGCATGATGTTCTACCGCGATTTGTGTAATTGTTTTTAAAAGTAATATATGATTGTTACAAGTATTAAAAAAATTCATAGTTATCCCAAATGCCTGCCCTTAGTATGTACATTAAATACATAAATAAATGTTTTAAACCAAGTAGAAACATTGCCCCCTTTCGCGTACAGAACGCCGTACATGACGTCACACAGAAGCTTTAATGCGACGCGTAACGTCAAAGCATATTCGTACCGTATGCACGGGTATACGCTGAGTATGATAAGCAGTACAAATTATGGTGCGATCACCCTCTCAGTGACAAATCAGAGCTCAGGGCGCGCTAAGGATAATGATTAGAAGTGTTCACTCATTGCAGATCCGATTCTGGGCCTGCCTCTGAGTACATTATAACACCGCACCCATCTCTCTCTGTTGTTAATTGTTAGTGCACACACTCATACTTGCACATGCGCGGTGCACGCCCGCCCACACTCCCCACATGCCACCACCTAGCATGCTTGCTATCACTAAGCCTGGAAACAAATACATTACCCAATGGGATGTCCCCCAGGGCCGTCATTCTTGCAGACCGCGAAAACGCTACCAATGACGGCCCTGGGCTTGGTTTGGGCAGCCCCCGCGGTTCCCATATAATGCGGGCACTGACGTGAGCACGCTCTCTTTTGCCTGCCTGTGCTGCGGTGACAGACAGACTGTTGAAAAACACCCCAGACTCAGCGAAACCACAGCCTTTGAAGACACGACAAAAGACGACAGAAGCAAAGGTAAGAGAAGACGTCACAACATCAGCCTCCACTGTAAATTGTATATGCATAATGCTATTTTTTTCTCCTTCATATGGCTTTCCTACCCCTCAATGGTTTTAAATTGTGCTTACATAATTGAAATATTTCTTTATAAGTCACAAGGTCCTATACACCATTAATTTAAAAAATTGTGTGTGCATACATTTCTGTGTCGTATTTCTGTACTACGCGACGTGCTTAGGCCTCTATTATTATTAATTGTGCGTCCATGATAGTATTTTTTTTTCTGCGTCACGAGGCTGCGTCACGAGGCCGTCCCAGGCCTCTATTAAGTTATTGATCTTCCTTTGTTTGCGGAAGCTGCAACAGTCTAACAACGGAATATTAAGAACCCACATTAAAATTCACTTTTGATAGTAGTTACGCAACTCAGTTTACGATGACTAATGAAAACGTCCTTTTGTTTCCTTCACCAAACATCGTTCAGAAGCAACCACGGCCTATCGAGCAACAGCAATGGAATTGTCTCCAACGTATTGAATATACTTTGACGTAAAGAAGCAGAGTTCAAGTCGAGTGGTGAACTCCGGTGGCCGCACTATTTATACAAGGTAAGCACAGCAGCCTAGATCTACAAAGCCTTCATAGCAATGCATTAGAAATAAGTCGGCATAACGGGCGTCAGTAACGCAGTGGGCACTTCCATATAGACACCACTTGAACGCGGCACTATAACAACTGAAATGTACCAGGTACACTGCACTCGTAAAACTGTAGTGTTAGCTTTATTTGTGAAACGAGAGAGGGCCATATTATCAAGCCTTGGCGACAAAATTATCGCCACTTTATCGGCAGCAAAGTACTGCTAAAGTGGCGATAATGGGTTTGATAATATGCTCTATGCATTTCCAATCGAAGCTCATGTTAGATAGAAAGGACATCTAACATGAGCTTAGATTGGAATTCCATAGAGCATATTATCAAACCCATTATCGCCACTTTAGCGACACTTTGCTGCCGATAAAGTGGCGATAATTTTGTCGCCCAGGCTTGATATTATGGCCCAGAGTGCGTAGTGTACAGCAGCTTCTCTGTAAAATCTATAATTACCTCCGAGCAGTGACAACAGATAGGTTACAACAGTCTGACAAACAGATCCACAACCTTATTACGCCACTTTTGAGTCACTTTTAACATGGGTAAAGTGATGCAAGGAGCTAGTAAATCTACGCCTGACTTTTCAAGAAAAAATCTCAACTCCAGACTCTGCGACACAGTTTTAATGTTGTTTTCTCTCTCTCTCTCACTTTCTGTGACAACATTTCTCTTTCTCTCTTAAACTTATAGACACTGCTGTCTGCTTGGACGTGTAGAAGAATTGTTCAAATGAAGTTGTGAACTCTACTTTCTTATGTGTTTGGCCTCAAGGATTATACAACGGTAAGCACAGAGGCCTAGATCTACAAATCCTTCATATCAATGCATTAGAAATAAGTCGGCATAACGGGCATCAGTAACGCAGTAGGCACTTCCATATAGACACCACTTGAACGCGGCACTATAACAAGTGAAATGTACCAGGTATACGGCACTCGTAAAACTGTAGTGTAACCTTTATTTGTGAAAGGAGAGAGGGCCATATTATCAAGCCTTGGCAACAAAATTATCGCCACTTTATCGGCAGCAAAGTGCCGCTAAAGTGGCGATAATGGGTTTGATAATATGCTCTATGGCATTCCAATCAAAGCTCATGTTAGATGTGAAGGACATCTAACATGATCTTCGATTGGAATTCCATAGAGCATATTATCAAATCCATTATCGCCACTTTAGCGACACTTTCCTGCTGATAAAGTGGCGATAATTTTGTCGCCCAGGCTTGATATTATGGCCCAGAGTGCGTAGTGTACAGCAGCTTCTCTGTAAAATCTATAATTATCTCCGAGCAGTGACAACAGATAGGTTACAACAGTCTGACAAACAGATCCACAACCTAATAACGCCACTTTTGAGTCACTTTTAACCCCTTGGACGCTCATGACGAGCTCAGCTCGTCATGGAGTGCCCATTCATTTCAATGGAAATTACATTGAAGAGCCAGAGGTGGCCTTAGCATCCAAGTGGTTAACATGGGTAAAGGGATGCAAGGAGCTAGTAAATCTACGTCTGACTTTTCAAGAAAAAATCTCAACTCCAGACTCTGCGACACAGTTTTAATGTTGTTTTCTCTCTCTTTCTCTCTCTCACTCTCTGTGACATCATTTCTCTTTCTTCCTAAAAACGTAGACACTGCTGTCTGCTTGGACGTGTAGAAGAATTGTTGAAAACAAGTTGTGACACCAACTGCCGCAAGGTTTATACAACGGTAAGCACAGAGGCCTAGATCTACAAAGCGTTCATAGCAATGCATTAGAAAAAAGTCGGCATAACGGGCGTCAGTAACGCAATAGGCACTTCCATATAGACACCACTTGAACGCGGCACTATAACAGAACTGGAATGTACAAGTCACACTGCACATGTAAAACTGTAGAGTTACCAAAACTTGCAGGGGCATATTATCAAGAACGGGATAAAATTATCGCCGTTTCAGCGGCAGGAAACTGCCGCTAAATTGGCGATAATTGGCTTGATAATATGCCCTTGTGAATTCCCATAGTAGCCCAAGTTAACACTAGAACCTGGGCTGCTATGGGAATTCACAAGAGCATATTATCAAGCCCATTATCGCCGCTTTAGCTGTAGTTTCCTACCGCTACAACGGCGATAATTTTATCGCCGTTCTTCATAATATGCATTGTAATGCTTCAGCTCATTTACTCACATCTACATAATTCTAAACTCTAATTTTCTTTTTTCTTTTGCAGATTACCAATCGGACACCTTTTGGAATCCATTTCACAATTTGTTTATAACGTTGTTTGTTTAAGTTATTTTTCTAGTTCTAATATAGTTATAATTGAGTTGTGTTTATATTTATTGTTTAATAAAAGTTAATTAACAAAAAAACTACATACTTCTTTTATTTTGTGGGGGAGGGGTATGACGGTCCATAATAAAAATAATGTTGAAATACTATAGTAAGATATTCAAGACTAGGATTGAAAACTACTGAGTTCTAACTAACAGATATAATGAAAACAACGGTGAAAAACTACTAAAATGGCGGTGGACGGAGTACGTAATCAACGTTTGGCGTCTCGGCACTACCTTTCAAATAAATATAGAAAAAATATGATTATTAATACTTTACAAAAGTACAGCAGCGGATGACACACACGAACCGGGAAAAGAAAGTGTCAGATTTACTACCTGAAATAAAGAAAGGTTTGCTTGTTGAACTTGAAGAAAAATAAAACGTGTGCTTCAAAACGACGCTGCGCATGCGTAGAGAGTACAACTGCTACACAAAAAAAGGAAAGCTTTACATACTATCATAGAAATGAAGGAGCATATTATCAACAAAAGGCGATACATTATCGCCGCTTTTATCGACAGGAAACTGCCGATAAAGCGGCGATAATGTGCTTGATAATAGGCCATTGTAACTTCCCATAGCAGCCCAGGTTCTGGTGTTAACCTGGGCTGCTATGGTTATTCACAGGGGCATATTATCAAGCCCATTATCGCCGCTTTATCGGCAGTTTCCTGCCGATAAAAGCGACGATAATGTTTTGCCTTTTGTTGATAATATGGCCCATTGCTCTTTTTTTGACCAGTAAACTTAGGTGCATATTGTCAAGGACCGGTGTTAAAATTATCGCCGTTTTATTGGCAGGAAACTGCTGATAAAACGACAATAATGAGCTTGATAATACGGCCTTGTTATTTCCCATAGAAGCCCATGTTAACACCAGAACATAGGCTTCTATGGGAATTTACAAGGACGTATTATCAAGCCCACCCTCCCAAAATTAATAAAAAACTCCAGACAATGCAGGTACCCGGAGCTGGAAGGTCGTTTTACAAATCACTGCCCCAGATAGGTGGCGTTCCCCGCAACGTGTACGGGGTGAGAGAGAGAGAGAGCTCAAAACATGTAGTTTTTTAAAAGAGACCCGAGGGGTGCCGCTCACCGAGACTGCGGGGAGTAGGACCGTAACCCCCCCGCATACTAAAAAATAAAACCAGAGTATTGCCGTTCCCCAGTGCTCGGGGCACCTTACAAGCCCCCATTATGCAAAAAAATTGCCCCCGTAATTTGCCCCCAAGGAACCTAATGAATAAAACAGACTTCTAGTTTTTATCCCACCTTTTCCACCGCGTACAAGTACTGCACGAGTATCCCGCCATTTTTTATTTAAAAAAAAAAAAAAAAATTGAGCCTAAAGATCCATGTACCACCCCCTGACCAAGACTATAGGGTCAGAATGTTTCTACCCTGCCCCCTTTCCTTATTTCTCAACTTTGTTTTACTGTTTTCTTGTGACTCTGCTCTCCCGACAAACAAGATGGCTGCCACCACTTCCTGGTTTGGAGTTTTGACAGCCAATCAGCATGCAGCTCTTGCTCGTAATTGTACATATTTCCATACGCGTACGCCGCGATTTTTCTTAAATAAAAAAAGAAAATAGAGCCTAAACATCCATGTACGACCCCCTGAGAAAGCCTAGAGGGTCAGAATGTTTCTACCCTGCCCCCTTTCCTTATTTCTCAACTTTGTTTTACTGTTTTCTTTTGACTCTGCTCTCCCGACAAACAAGATGGCTGCCAACACTTCCTGGTTTGGAGTTTTGACAGCCAATCAGCATGCAGCTCTTGCTCGTAATTGTACATATTTCCATACGCGTACGCCGCGATTTTTCTTAAAAAAAATAAATAATAGAGCCTAAACATCCATGTACGACCCCCTGAGAAAGCCTAGAGGGTCAGAATGTTTCTAGCCTACCCCCTTCCCTTATTTCTCAACTTTGTTTTACTGTTTTCTTGTGACTCGGTTCTAGCGAGGCACAATATGGCCGCCAACACTTCCTGGTTTCGAGTGTTGACAGACAGTTCACAGCCAATCAGCATGCAGCACGCGTACGGCAATCTGTTCAATTACAAGAGTTCTCTAGATATCGCTATGATTTTACTTGCAATTTTCTCAGAAATTACTGAACGGATTTACACCATTTAACAAAAAGCACAATCTGCGAACAGAGCTCTACCTCTCTGCCAAATTTCGTGTAATTCCGTTCAGCCGTTCGGGCTGTAGCCATGGCTAAAGGTCCATATGGAAAATTGCATGAGGAAAACACGTTTTGGGACCCCCCTTTTTTCTCGGCCCCCACTTGACGAATCACCCCCACATTCCCACTTTCAGGGAAGGAGCGGAACTGAGCAGGCCATTTTTTAGGAGAAATTCACGAAGATTCATCCACCAGCGCCAAAGTTATTCCAAATAGAATGTTGTGGATTTCCTATGGAAACTAGATCCTAACTATAACTACCTACTGGCGACCGCCAGTAGGTAATATCTATCTATCTATCTATATATATATCTATATCTATATATCTATATCTATATCTATATCTATCTATATATATATATATATATATATATATATTGCGAACACCGGAATCCCCCAATCCTCGGGATTAACCACAATTGAGAGCACTCAGAGCCAGTATATCGTGGGTTAGCCAAGTGATTTATTAAAGTTAATTCTCTGCAAATAAGGTTAGCTTACAAACGCGTTTCGGCGTTACCGCCTTCGTCAGTGTAAGCGGGCGTTGGCTTTTCAACATTATTTAAACACCAACATAGTGACCATCTGTCACGTGTTGCCAATCAACAACATAAAAGAAGGCACATATTATTTTCAATGTGATTACACGGCGGCCATCTTATAATGGTAAAAACGAAATGTAAATCAATATTCACAATGCATTACATACAGGTATATAGTGTTAATGCTTGGGTTAAGTGAAAGTTATATTCACACTATTTACAAATGTAATCAAAAGAATTACCCAGTACTTTATAATGTACATTCTCGTACACTCTTGTCTTATTGCGCCTCGAGTGCCCTCAAAAAAAAAAAAAAAATATATATATATATATATATATATATATATATATATATATATATATATATATATTTATATAAGGTATGTGGTGCTCGTAAATCGAAATGCGCAGCGACAGCAGCAGCAATCGCCGTCGATCCAAACAAGAGCAGCGAGACCCAAAGAAAGTGCAAATAGTCTTTTTATTGAGTGCTAGCCCAGCACCAGTCCGCCATGACGCGTTTCGGCTACAGGTAGCCTTGATCACATATATATATGTCTTTGAAGTCTACTATTTGTAAATTTTTAACAAACTGGCAACTGCAGGTCATGCTAGACAGCTGCACGCCAAATCAGACTAAATTAAAGGAAGCAAGGAACAGGTGTCCTTCTCATGTAATAAAATGGTGGTATTCCTATTAACATATGTACTTATGAATTAAGGACAAAGGTAGTAACTCACCAGTGCACATAACCTCAACTAATGTTCTGGGTGTGTTTAAGTGTGTGTAGTGTTTTACATTCATGGCAGGTTGTGAATCTGATTTGTATTAGTTAGGCATAACAATTGATCTCGTTTTTACTCAAAGATGTTTTGAAATCAACTGAAGCTATTTCCAGATTTATAAAGAGCAATTTCTAAATTAAAGGGCCCATCCAGGCATTGGCTTCTTTAGGAGTGGGACATAGTGGGATCCAACCCATACAGTGGTCCAAACTGTGGTACTTAGCCATACACAGAAAACAAGTTATTGTTTTTGAAGTTCAGTGTTAGCATCCTGAGGACTGCAGTCACCATTAAAAATCAATTTCTGTTAGTAACGGTACTATTAAAGCATATTATAGTCATACCCCAAAGGATTTGAAATTCAACATGGCAGATGGGCATTGCCAGACTTTTTGTCTAGGTCCTTAATTAAGTATGGAGCAGGGGTAGTAACAATGCTGGTACTGTCTTGTCTCCTTGCTTTTTTTGTTGCATTGGTTAGCCAAATCTCTCTTCGGCCTAGGCGCTGAGCAATTTTGTGCTGAGGCAGCAAGCTTTTTTAATGGTAAGTAAATCAGCACAAAGGCTTGTGCTATGGACGCGTCTTTGGAAAACCTTAGTAAAGAGCCCACTTAGCCAAGGGTTAGTCAGATCTAATACCTTTCAGCCATATCAATTTGAAAATGAATATCTTTAACACACCTATAGAAAAATTATGGAAAAACCAATGGTGCCCAACAATAGCTATTAGTGACACTACATGAAGTCATTACCAGCACTGATCAATCAATTTCACCTCACGTGCTATAACTATGTAGATGACACGCAAATACTCCTTCAACTGGAATGCCCCAAAGAGATTGAAAACTCGCCAATTTTCAGTTGTCTCAGAGCCGTGGATCAAAGAATGATGTGGAGCCATCTGAAATTGAATGCTTCCAAAACAGAAATACTTATGTGTGATGATTGGAAACATTATGACCCCCTCGCCGCCTGGCCTGATTATCTGGGAACACTGCCTAAAGTATCAAAGGAAGTAAAAAACCTTGGAATGACCATGGACGTCAAGCTATAGATGAATGCCCAAGTGGACAAACAAGGAAGATCAAGCTTTGTTACTATAAAAACTCTGTGACAAATCTTCCCCCATTTGGGATTTCCACACAAGGTCCACGGTACTATCTCTCTTGTTCTGTCCAAACTCATTTACGCCAATAGCCTGTACCACAAATCGCCTTTAATGACAATGAAAACACAACAATGGATTCAGAACGTGGCTGTCAGATTACTCTACATGCAAGACCACATCTCCCCTGCCTTGAAAGCCCTCAATTTGTTACAGATTGCCAGAAGAACCATGTTCAAGCTGCTTTGTATCACCCACAAAGTGATACATGGAAAGGGACCGCTCTTCATCCGGAATAAAATCTCCAAACACATTCAACACAGGGACCTCCTCTCTAGAATGGCACCAAACATATATATATATATATTCATTAGTTCTGCGTAACAAATGTACTGATAGTTAAATTATTATATGTTTTTATCATGTATATAAGTGACTGCATAAATAAGTAAATCTTTTATCATAACTATCTGCACTTGCTTCATTATTGAATTACAAAAAAATTATACATATAAACAAAAAAATAAAAGTAATTTTAAAGTACAACAGCACTTGAAAGCCGGAGTTTATTTAATGCATCTTTAATCTACATAAACTTACTTACTTTATGCACCTATATAACTTCCATGTACTTATGGATCTGTATATTTATTACTTTTGGTCTAATTCAGCATATCCAATGCACTCCCCTATTTCTCACCCTATACCTCTCTCAATATATCCTCTCCCTCAACTCTCCGACTCATCTCAAAACTCTTTCTACTAGTCTTTCCAAAGCACTACCCTATATCTCACCCTATACCTCTATCAATATATATTCTCTACCTCCACTCTCTCATTCATCCCAAATCCCATACCACTACTATGATCCCCAAAATAACCCTCTCTAGACTCTTCCCTACTCTACCCCTCCTTGCATCATCTCATACCTCTTTTTCTATTCTGATCCCCCAAAACTAGGCTTTCTAAACCCTTCCCTCGGACTCTTCTCCCCCACATCCCTTATTCTTTTCATATGCCTCATCCTGTTGCTATGACCTCCAAAACAAACATAAAAAAATCTAAATCCTTCCCTCTTCTCTCCCTTCACTATCCTTTCCAATCCAAATAACAGAGATCAGAGAAGTTTGAGATACCTCTGAGGCCAGGTAAGTCATTAGCTTATAGTTCTCTGTAGCCACTGACTTTAGGCCTTCAACATCTCACCGACCAATAAGTAGCTTCAAGTAGCTCCAAACTCCCTCATGGTTCACCAGGTGGCCCCTGCAACGAGCTGGACTGCCACGGGAATAGGACTGTGGTGCAGGGTTGGTTTCTTCCACGGCAGACAGTCCACAATGCAGCAGCTCGCTAAATTGATAATATTCCACCCACTCAATTAGCTCTGCTCCTCTGCCTTCTCTACTCTGGCTCCGCCAGAAAGGGATTGATCTTTAAAGCACTGTAAGGCACTATGCATGGTTCACAAAGCCTTGTGCAATCATGCTCTCTTATCCATCTGTGAACTGGACACAGCCACTCGTTCATTCAGATCATCCTCTCTGCATCCTATTCAACAACGTACTTCAAATTCATGCAGATTGGGGGAAGGGCCGTCTTCTTTATTGCTGCAAAAAAATCAGAACTCTATAGCCGCTGAAATTTGCTTGATACCTACATTATAACCCTTTAGGAGACAAATCAAGACTTGACTAATCACTGGCTATATCTGCCCACTACCTCATCCAGATGACCAGCTTTATCTATAGTGCCAAGTAGCAGCTAGATCTATGAATTCTATGAATAAAAATAAATAAAATGTGCAAATAAACAAACACATAAATAAACTTATCTTGCTGGTGCAAGGGTGCACACGTGCCAATTACAATTTCTACTCCAGAATTGATCACCTGCAGTTAATTGTTTATTATCGCCTCATCACTGTATCCACTCCTTTGTTGCTCGTGTTTCACTCCTGGGTACCATTCATGGTTACTGAGACATAATGAGCAGCATATCCTGGTCTGGAATGGTGACTGGCTTCTCATGAAGCCCGGTGCCTTGGTCTTTGGGAACCTCCTTAGCAGACTGGCACAGCAAGTTTTCAGGTGCAGGTCTTCCAGCGTGGTTACAGCAGGATGCAACTCAAGATACCTGTAGAACCTCAACATTGTGTTAATTCCAGATGGATTCGAAGCAACTCCACAGACAAGAGGAACATCTGTTGTAGGAAAAAGTAAACCAAAGAATTTATGGATAGAAATACTTGAACCAATCTTAACCAGTGTGAATTCTCCTGAATAATATTTTAAGCCATCATTTTTAGCTCAGCTGTGCCACTAAAGAAGTAGACCTCTGACTGAAAATGGGATAGGGACTGGTAGGCCTCCAGTGTAAACTATAAGACTAGCACACCCAAAATGTAGTCCATTGTTTTCAGTCAACAAAATGTTTCATCATTTCACATATCTCACATACGCTCCACTAGTCAGTGAAAAACTACAAACCAATATGCGAATCAGTTAATGAACGGCACACTGACCCCAGATAATGACTACTACTGCAATAGATGTCAAGGCGTTATTCACCTCTTTGATTCCCTAGTGGTAGCTGAGGTCAACCAGTCACAGACAACAGAGGAGTTATCACAGTTAATAAAAAACAATGTCCATCCAAAGGTAAAGCTTTTAAAACAAGCTTTGGCAAAGCCTATGCGAGAACTATTGACTTTCACAATATTTTTTAGCCATGCTCTACAGCAGTGTGGCTACGCTGCGTGGCTACGCAGCATGGCTAAAAGTAAAAAAAAAAAAAGCTCTATGAAGCAACATGAACAATGGCGAGAGGGGAGAAAGAAAAAAAATAGTACCGCAATCACAGCAGAGGGGTACTAACCAAAATGAAGCAATCAGTACTTGGTCCATGCTCCACACAAAAGAAGAGGAAGTGAAACCGGCATTCTATGGCCGATTGGGAGGCAGCAAATAATTGTGACAGTGAAACCAACTTACGGTAAGCAATGGATGGGCTCCAAGCCCCTTTTTGTAAACAAAATGTCTCGCAACTGAAAATGGATGCGCTGTCTCAGGAGTGACCTACAAATTTGGGACTGATTGAGAAAGCTATTTTCAGTCATTTACGACTGGCAGGCATCATTGCCACACCTGTATATAATAACACAAAAGGAAATGCAAGGCAGTGGCATGTAGCTGGATCAGGGTGTGGTTTGCCTTGAAAGTTTCAGAATGCCCACAAACTTGTGACATTGCAGACGCTCACAAATTCTTCTTTGATCCATTATCAAGCTGGATTTGGAGATTTGCTCCAGCAAGAGACTGGAATAGCTCTCTTTCCAGGATTGGAAGGAGAATGGTACACCGGAGACTTAATCTATTATGGGAGAAGGGGTTCTCCAGGGGGCAAAATGCTTACCATGTGAGAGAAAAAAAAAAAGAAAATGAAAAAATGTGCATTTGCACAGTGGGCTTCCTTTTCTCAGTGTGGAATTGTACTGAGTGTACAACTCCATATTTGAGAACTAGCAAGCCAGTAAAATGTCACATTGTATTCTTAACAGTACTATTTGCAAGGAATGCAGCTTTGCATGCATATTACTGGGAATGTACTTGAATGCCTAAATTCGTAAATCTACAGCCATGTGTCAGAATTGGCCAATGTAAACTGTAGGACGTAGGTACAGACTGGCGCTACAGTTTCATTCATGTGCAGAGGGGACTTCTAATGTTCCTCAGTGGCTTTCTTGCTCCTTTTGGGAGTTATTGTCAGTACAAAAGTCCTCTCATTATATATGGACAGTCATAGCATTTTGCTGTTTATCTGTATCCCTAGGAGTGCAATTATGGTTTGTTATAAGCACCCATATAGTCTCTTCTACCACCAGTACGGTGGTTTTTTAACGTCGGGTGCTCTTTTTTATGGTTCAAAACATTTCATGCATATGTTGTGTGTATTCATTAATCGAGTTTGACTGGCAGGGGCAGGTAGAGACTTGTTAAATATTTTGGGCCAATTTATTTCTTGACAGCAGGAACTGTTACAAAGGAAGTTCCCTCTCTGCCAGGACTGTGGTCCACCCGCCCGCCCACCTGATTTAAATGCAGGTGGACCATTGTTTGACATCGGTGGAGGCTACTCTGTCTCCACCGTGGTCAAACTTCTTGACAGCCCATCAGAGGTTTGGGAAATGTTCACCCACCTAATTTAGATGGCCGAACATATAGCTGTTTTCAATGCCCATCACTGCCAGAAAAAAATGGTGGTAAGGGGCACTGATAGTTCTCAATGCCCTTCTTGCAATGGGAGAAAATTCCTATGGCCAGCGGGGCATTGCTTTTCTATTTTCAAAAAGAAAACCCCCCTTTGGAATGTAGTTTTTGAGAACTTGGTAATTTTACCATACGGCTTAATCATGTTGATGGAGCTATATGGCAAAATTGCAATGCATTGACAGGAATCTTGGGAAGGCGGTTCCTGCCAATGGTAAACATGTCTGCTGGGCCAGTGGACAATTCTAAATTTGGCAGTTGGCACCTTTGCCAGTATGACGCCCTGGCGGAGTGACCGGCCAACCACCAACTAACAAATTAGCCCATTAGTTTAGTAGTAGTTTGTGATAGTTAATGTGAAAGTACAGTGTGTTCTAAAATGATAATGATCTTTGTGGTGTCTTATGTGTATGGATGGGTATGCTGAAGGACTTTTTTGCTTTGTTTCTCTGAGCTGGGTAGTTGATTGTCCATTGCTCTGACAATGCAAAGGATTTTCTACACAGGCTATGCTACTGAGGTAGACGCATGTTGCTGTGTTGTGAGAGTTGTACATATGAGGGCATGGTATATTTATGCTAACTTTATCTGACTGTTTCTAAGATTTAACTTGATATGGTGCAGAAATGTGCAGGTGAAATGGCAGTCCTTTGCCAACTATAAGACTTTGGTGCCTTGTGTGCAAAGGGTTCTTTGTAAGATGTATAATGGTGCGTGGAAAATGGTGCATTGTGGTATTATTTGGAGTACAGTGCTTGGACATCAGTGTCTACTAACCATCATATTCAGATCTGTTCAAATCTCCATAACCTTCATATCATGAGTGTGTTGTATGTGGCCATATTACAAATGTTATGTTTAGAGGATCTGTACTGTTGAAATGTGGCTTTTGCTAAGATTCACCAAACATGGTACAAGATAGAAGATCCCTACATTAGGATTAAGTCCTTTATAATGTCCAAGTTCATGAAGCAGCCTCTGGAGTTTGCACCTCAGAGAGCCCCCATCAGTTTCAACAGTATCCGCGTTCTGGGCTACAACAGACAAAGAGCCAATCAATAAGGCCAGCAGTACTACATGAATTAACTTGGGTTGTTGTCTGTGCATCGCCAGACCCTGGTTTTCCCTGCAATACTTTGAATGTCCTGTGAGCTCTCAATACACATTCTAATGCCAATTTCATTCTCTCCCCACTTGCTGTTGGGTAAAAAGTGTGCAACGATGCTCTGTTGTCTGTTTGGCTATAAAGCTGAAATTTGAATGCGACTAACCTTAATGGGCCCTGGATTCCTACCAGTTTGGAAATAGCCCTCTGACCACTATTTCTTGATACTTCTATAGACTTTGAAAAAAAGCGTTGCAGAATCAATTGAGAGCCAATATGCAAGAATCAGAATTCAAAGCTGATGTTTTCCCAAGGCTTGGACAAATCTTAAAACCAGAGGAGAAGTCTGAAGCTGCAACTACCTTATTTTGAAGATGAGGAGGCAGAGTGTCTGGTGTGGAGAGAAGGGGCCCTTACAAAGAAGAAAAGTTCGAGGCAAGGCCCAACTAACTGAGACTGTTGTGACTGACCCACCAGCTCAAGATAAGGACATGTCCAGGTGTCTCAAGCAGCAACAGTGACCTGGACCTCATTTAAAGAAAGGCATCATAATCACAAGAGGGTATACACGCTGATAACATGTACTCCATCCTCTGCACTTCTTCCTATACCTATCCCTCTATCCACCTGTTCTGCTGCCCAGTAGGAAGTTTGGTTTCATGTTCTGATAATGGACAGGAATTAAGGTTTTGAATATGTGGCTCCAGTCCTGTTGACACTGTGCACCATTCTTGTCTTCAGATTACAAATCAGAGAAAAAGGCAATTTTCCCCTTAGGTATATATATACTCAATTGTTTCTTAAAGGTAGGTGAGGAGTGTGGGAAAATCAAATTCACTTGCTCTATTCATATAACCACATTTGTGAGAGGAGGAAATGGAGAAGTCAGACTAGGGATTAGTAGACATTTTGGAACCATAAACTGAAAAGTTTGATTAGAGCAGGAACCCATTACAGACCTGGCGCTCCAAATGTATCTTAACAGTAGATGAACTACATCATTACAGATAACGGATAGGGAGAATCAGCAGCTACTTTTGACTAAGAAATGGCAGCATTTTAAACAGATACCTTGAATATGGGGAACTGTTTCAATTAATGTTCTCTTCCAAACTATGAACAATAATGGCAGTGAAAGCTTAACATTGTAAGTATATTTTGCATTTCTTTGACAGGGTTATGTTATACCAACATAAAACGGGTACTAGAAAAACACTACAAATAGCTATATTTATGGTACATACCAAATTAACTCAAAAGTCATCTCTTATATTACTGTCATACCCTGGGTTTGCCTGGGCTGTATGTTCTCCCGTTGTCATCACTACTTTCCAATTAGGTAGGTGCCATGTACTCTACTATGTACTTTATTTGCATGCTCTGCTGAGTATTTAATTTAAAAGGCAGACTATGCACTTTAGTTTGTGTGTACTAAAAGCAAGTCTGTTTAATTAAGTTCAAATGCCCAGTATTTGTTAAAACAATATACTGAAACTACAGAAGGAATATTGAGCAATCAGTTAAAGAACTGTGTTTCCTACTGTCCTTGATCCCAGCCACAAGGTTTAGTATTTGTGTTTGTTCAACAGCAGCTGAGGAATTAAAGACCTCTGGAGTGTGTGGTATTTGTTTGTATAATGGCTGCTGACTAATTATACACTGCTGAGCAAATCAAGACCTCCATTACCTGTTGCTCTCACTTCCTGCCAGAGTGTCTGGAAGATGTTTTTGTACAATCAATGACTGGTGCTAATTCAAGGGCCTCTGTTTCCAGCCGAAGACTGGGTTCTTATTAGCAGGCAGCACTCTCCACATGCATGACAGGCTATAAATAACATGCTCAAAGTGTGGCCGCCCACCTGGCTTCATCAATACATCTGAAGATAGCACTGCGTCTCCCACGAGCACTGCCCATAGGTTCCCACAAAAGCAACCCAGTAACTGTTGCCTGGAAGCTGGGGGCTTGTAACCTCTATAGGAATCTGGTCCCTTTGAGAAGACTTTCCACAACCTCAACATTTGGAACCTGGACATTCAGCCCTCATCTTACATTCCCCACTCATGATGACTTCCCAAATCCTCATCTTAACTACAACCATCTTTTTCTTACCACCACTCAATGCTCCAACTACTTCAGTCCATTACACAAACTTTGGGTTATTGCACTAGTCAGGAGCCTCTCATTTTTGATTTTCCTTTCTCAAAGGACACCCTAACAGAATCAATTTAAATGAGGACGTTTTAGCAGAAAAAAAAGAAAAATAACAAAGACAAATTGCTTGAGTTGTGTGAAGTAACACAACTTAAAAAACAATTCATAGAATTTTTGTTGTAGAAACTAAAAATACGCACTTAGGATTCAGCGCAGAGGTCAGTGTTCAAAGACGCCCAAGTGGACCTGTATTTCTTTCAGGAATTTGTGTTTGATATTTCTCAAGTATTCGCACCAAAAAAAAATTAGCTAAATGAACCTTTTGGGAAGAAGGGCAATATTTCACAATGTTAAGCCTAATTTACCTTGCGGAGAGTAGAAGGGTAAACTCAATAGTGGTCCCCGCAAGTGGTCTTAGGGATTGTGGCGGTAAGTCACAAATAACTGAAAGAGGGTCAAGAAAAGCATGCTCAAGCTGATTGTAAAGGATTACTGTATGATTGCCTAAAGTGATTGTGTTCTTTTCTCACAGATCAGATCTCCTGGCAGAAGGAGTGTGCTTTACCAGTAGAACTTGAAGAGTCCTACTCAAAAGGATCAACACACACCAGTCATTCTTTCTACAGAAGCTCCATGTACACTAGAACCATCACACTCTCTCAGTCTCCCCAACTTACCCCTGGGTCACTCACTGGTGTCAGTCATCTCTTCTGATAGTAAGGATTAATCTCAGGGGGATGTGGTGGAGTGGTGGAGTGGTGGAACATCTTTGCTCCCACTGAAATCCTGGGAATGTAGATGAGTGGTCCTTTGCGTGATAGAAAGTATAGCCCAGAAAATGTGTCTGCCCAAGTGAAGATGGAGTCTGATAATCCTGTTGACACTCGAGATTTGTCTCAAGCCCTTACTGAAGATACTACATCTGTGGAAGACACGGCCTGAGCCATCGCCAGTGTCCAAGTAGTATTGCAAAACCTAAATCAGAAGAAGCAGGTCCTGAAATCGAAACTCCAAGATACAAGCCTAGGACTAGCCTCTGGGCAGGGAACCCAGGAACAATACCTAAACCATGCCTACCCACTTTGCAGCCCGCCTGGTTCATGAATACCAGTCCCATACTGCAGAGAAGTCCCGGAAGGGGAGCAACAGGGAACACCAATGCCAAAATGAATGTGGCCGTGGCTACTCCCATTCCTGTACCTCTAGCCCTACCAGAATGTTTCTCTGGGGATAGTTCAAGGTTTAGAACCTTTATAAATCAATGTCAGCTGCAGTTCCTTCATAGACCTGCTGCATTTCCTGATGACACTACCAAAATGGTGTTCATTATCTCATACCTAGTGGTAAATGCCCCAAAGTTTCTAATGCAGCGAGAAATGTGACAAATGGTCGATGCTACAAATATTGCTACATTCAAAAAGGAGATACACAAGCTAAACTTACTGTTATGCAGGCACGAAACAATGAGTTGTTAAATCTTAAACAGGGAACAAAACCATACTGTCCTATATAACCAACTTTAACCGATTACTACTGGAAACATGCTGGCGGACCACCACCCCTCCCTCACCTTGACTATGACCTTCGTTCTCTCAACGCTCCATTATACGAACCTCAAGTTAGTGCATTAGCTGGGTGTCTCGCGTTTTTGGTTTCTTCTTTTTTCAAGGGCACCCTTACAGTTTCAATTTAACTGAGGAACTTTAACAGATGAAAAATAAAAAGAACATATTGTCTGAACTGTGTGAATTTACACTACGTAAAAAAGTTAATGGGATCATTATCATCGGCGAAGTAACTAGAGATACGAGCTTAGTATTTAGCTCAGGGTTCTGTGTTCAAAGAACCCCCAAGTGCACTTGGATTTCTTTCTGTAATTCTTTTTTGATATTGTCTCAAGGACACACACCCCAAAAAAATTCTTAATTCTTTTTTTTTTTTTAAATCTTTTTATTGCCTAAGTCTAATGTTACCTTACAGAGAGTAGACGGTTAATCTAAGTGGTGGTGCCTGCAATTGGCTTTAGGGACTGTGGAGGTAATCACAAATAACTGAAGGGTGTTGGGGGCAAGGAAAACATGCTCAAGCTGATCGTAAAGCACTAATTTATGGTTGTATAAAGTGAATGTATTCTTTCAACTGGGAGAAGGAATGCACCTTCCCATAGAACTTGAACGGTTTGGCTCAAAAGGATTAACACACACCTGTCATTCTTTCCACAGGAACTCTAGGTACATCAGAACCATCTCTATCTATCCCCAACCCACTTAACCCCAAGGCCAGTCGCTGGTGTCATTAATCTCTTCTTGTAAGAAGATTAACCTCAGGGAAAAGTGGTGGAAGATCTCAGGTGAGTGACCCCTGTTGGGACAATTTCTGAAAGGACACGTGCTACAAAGCATAGATACCTATATTATTTAGAATATGTGTTGAAATGTTTTACACAACTTCTAAAAATATTTTGGACTGCTATTAACTATTACTCTGGCTCAAGATATATGATCGCATGGAGGCACCTAAGAGCATACAAGGATTTGAGCCTCCTGTGACTATACATGTACCACTCTGAAGCCCCTGGGTTAAGTTAGGAATCTTAACTTTATTACTCCTAAATGCCTTTTGTGAATACCGAAAGTCATAAAGTTAGGATTTTGTCTCAGATTACTTTTGTGAATCAGGCCCATTAATCTTTAATAATGCACTTATTAGAAATAGAACTGTATTTTATTGCATTAACTAGAGACCACATGTTTTATGTGGAGATTGGATTTACTTTGGAGAACAAAAAGTCGTGGTTGAGAATTGCCCTGCCATCCCCTTTTTTCTCACACATTATGATTTATAGTTTTGTGAACGATTATGGCTGTGATATTGCTGCACCATACCCCAGATGTGTTTGAATATATGTGTGATAAAATGCTTTAATTTTACATTGCAATTGTGTTTACTTGTACTGCTGTAAAAATACTTTGAAAGATGATGCTAATATGCGTTTTTCAACTTTTTAGTTATTGTTTTCTATGTTATTGCATTTAGTGTTAAAATTTAAATTTAAATAGTATAAACCATGGTGTGCGACCCCTCTATGTACATATTGCATTTAGTGTACCATGCCCATTCTAATATACATTCAAGGCTCAGCATGTATTTAATTTGTGAAGGGGGTCTGGATTTAAAGCCTTTGGCTGAAATCATGTCACCCAAATATTCAATCTATTCCTTGCAGAATTTACATTTCATCCTGTGCAGTCTCAACCAATTTTTCTTCCAATATACCCAACACTTTCTCTAAGCAAGCATGATCCTTATTCTAATTTCCTCTGAAAATCAACAGAGTCCTGGAAAGCTAGCACAGAATCACATTCCTTAAATTAGGAATGTGTGAGATGCTCAATAAAAGCTCAAGCAGATCAAATTACATTTTCATGCTCTTGAGTTGGGATACGCCATCCAGAGGAACAAAACATCTCTTCCAGCAGGACAATGTGATGATACGTGGACTACATTTCTAATTTGATAAAAACAGCTGCTGGCCCTCATCTGATCAATAGTATGTTCATTCACCCAAATGGCCTGGTTGAGACTGCAATGGTCAATACAAAGTCTAAGATCATTTTTTCGCCCCATTACAATTGACAACAGCAGTAGAGAAGGCTCAATTATTCACTCTTGAAACTTGAACTTCTTTTCCAAAACTCTTGCAAGTTCCTTCTGGATACTTAGGGGATGAGCCCCTCTTTAAAACATTAATTTGATATTGAAATCTTTCAACTTCACCCATGCCTTGCATAAACACTGATGTACTTGCCCAGAAAAATATCCACATTTTTCACATTAACGTTAGTACTTATCTATTTCATCTCCAACTTTTTACTGGACAACACAATTCACTATCAATCATAACTTGCCTTTTTTTCAAAATCTCAAAACTATACCTAACTAATCATGGTGAACCCCACAACCACCAAAAGGTATTGGCCCCTGTCAGTAACATAATCTTATATTCGATCTATTCAAACGTGGCGTCAAAATATCCAATTAGATTTTTTTAATCATCACTATGCTTCTGGCTTCACATCTGGTTCTTTGAGTTCCACGTTTTGCTAATACCTATTGACCATATCCTCTACTATACTTCTGATAAGTGCACCCAAGTCAGTCAGTGAGTAATTTAACTTCCCCCACATCAATGTTAGCAATAGGGTCCAGAAAAAACTGTTCCTTCACATTGACACTACTTCATTAACGCTCACAGCTGAAACCATATTTTCGACACTCTCTTGCAAATGATTTTCCTCACTCACTTCATTAATTTTCTTTTTATTACTCAATACTCTGCAAATCGAGGCAAATGCCCCCAAACACCACAAAATTAATGCTTGTATTCAGGCTTGACTGCCTGCCTGCCTACTTTCTCCCGGTATTGGGGCATTTCCACCACGTATAAGTGTTTCCACCATTTCACATCCCCGTAGAAAGGTACAAATTTGCGTACCTCATAATTCCAAGTTTCACCCTAGATAGGTTTGCACACTGTAGAATTTTAAATTGCACCAGTCAAAATCGGATGATTTGAAATCGGATGATTTGACCTCTTGCCATTAATCTTCTATTGGGCCAATATCCTTTTCCCATCTCTCTTAGAACTTTGTTAGCACATCTAGTGAATTGTTCATTAATGTTTTATTTATTTGGGAGATTGCCTTTTTAATAAGTGTCTCGATCAGGACCCTACTTTTGACAGGAGTTATATCTTGCAATTCTTTAAGCTGTGTTATATACCTCCTCATGGCAGACCGTAATAGGACGTAACTGAAATGCTGTGAATCATGCATGATGTGAGCAATTTCATTTTACATTTGGCTAGATGTCTCTTAATTTAGAGATCCCTACCTGTGAGTATCCTGAGAGCCACCAGAACTGGTAAGCATGTCTGCAAAGTAAGCAGGGGTGATGGTTATGATAGCTTTGTAAATGATGCAGCTGGTTTTAAAGATGGTATGGGCCGGCAAGGGAAGCCAATGAAGTTCCATCAGGATGGAGTGATGTGATCATATTTCTTCAGGTTCTGGAGGACTTGTGCTGTAGTGTGCAGGATGCCCCTAAGGGCTGCCTGTATTTAGTCTGGGTGTCCATGGTGAAAGGCATTACCACCATCTAGATGCAAGATTACAAGAGCCGAAACAGCAGCCCTGAAGGCGCTTCTTGAAGAAACTACTGGACTTTCTTTAGAAGAGAGAGCTGGCATCAGGCCATCTTTATTGTTTAGCAATGTATTCCTTGTGGGCCAGGTAGGTGTCCAGGAGGGTGAATCCAAGTTGACTTGGTGTTCTGTGAAAGTTGGGATTCAAAGCTGTCAAGGATCATGTCATTGAGCCAGGTTTGTACTATATGATGTTTGTTGTGCTGTCGCAAATAAAAGGAATACTGCATTGGTTGGTTTGAGTTTTAGGTAGGCAGTGGGCATACAGGTCTGGATGAGGTGCATGCAGTGTTTGGGGCATTCATTATCTGAAGTATAAGAGACTTCCAAGCAGAGTTGTGTTTAATTGATCTTATTTATGAGTCTTGATGCTGTTACTATTAGTAGCTCTACTACAAAGATTACAGGAGACTGTATGGAACCCTGGGAACCCCATGGGAGATATGGATCTTTTGTAACCTGGAGGTGCCCATTTGAAGAACTGGTGTCGGTTGGAGAGGTAGAAGGGTAACCAATTAAGGACATTTATTTATTTAGGAGACTTGTTAAGCGCACAAATACCCGAGGGTGTCTCGGCGCAGTGTGTCCGCTATGCTGTCCATAAAATGATTACTGTCTAAAGAGCCATGTTTTTATCTGTTTGCGAAAGGAGAGAAAGGAAGTGCAGGTTTTAATTTGACATGGAAGACTGTTACAAAGTTTGGTGGCAGTCACTATAAAGGACCTGTCACCCCACGAGACTTTCTTAGTCCTTGGGACCTGCACAAGACATGCAGTAGATGAGCGGAGGGACCTTACCGGGGTGTAAGGACAAAAGGCTTCTTTTAGAAAAGCAGGTCCTAGGGAGTGAATTGCTTTATAGGCAATACAAAGTGCCTTAAATTTAGTTCTTTTCCTTACTGGCAACCAGTGAAGCTGTTTAATAGTGCTGGAAATAGGAGCAAACTTGGAGGTCGCAGTGATTAATCTAGCCGCAGCATTCTGCACCAACTGTAGTTTTTTTATGACTCCTTCCTGGGCATTTACAAAGAGCCCATTACAGTAATCAATGCGAGATATCACTAACGCACTGATCAAAGTCTTGGTCATGCTCGTGGGAAGGTAAGGGAGGAGTTTTTTGATCATTCTCATAGTATAAAATGAGGATGACACCACAGTATTGACATGGTGCATAAGGGTAAGTTTACTATCCAGTATGACCCCCAGATTTCTTGCTTTGGCCACTGGAGATGGAGGTGGTCCAAGGGCAGCAGGCCACCAAATAGGTGACCAAACTGGGGAAAGGTTACCAAACACCATCACCTCCGTTTTATCAGAGTTAAGCTTCAAGCAATTTGTGGACATCCCGTCACTTATTGCAAGCATTCCTAAATTAAAATTGGAAGCTACTTTATCTCCGTTTTTATTAATAGCCAACACAATCTGGGTGTCATCAGCATAAGATGTCACCGCCAGGTGATGGGATTTAATGACCCTCGCCAAGTCCGACACATAGATGTTAAATAGTGTCGGACTTAGCGAGGATCCCTGGGGGACACCACAAGGGAGAGTGAAAGATGGTGAACTGAAATTGCCAAGAGCAACGGATTGTACTCGATCAGCAAGAAAGGAGGAAATAAGATCCCTAGCACCATGTGTGATCCCCACCGCTGAGACACGATCGATCAAGATGGAATGATCGACCGTGTCAAACGCGGCGGACAGATCCAACAAAATAAGCACTGCTGATCCTCCCCCATCGAGTGTCATCCTGATTTCATCCGTAGCTTTAATAAGCGCGGTTTCCGTCCCATGTCCCTTCCGGAATCCAAATTGTGAATTATCCAAACAGTTATTATGATTAATATAATCTGTAATTTGGATATTCATGATCTTTTCAACAATTGTGGCGGGGAGAGGGAGGTAGGCTATAGGTCTATAGTTGGCAACTTTAGTGGGATCTAAAGAACTCTTCTTAATGAGAGGTGTAATAGTAGCTCTCTTCCAGATGGAAGGAAAGATGTTTGAAGAAAACATGACATCAAATATTTCAGTAAGTTTGGGACCTATAATGTCAGGAAACAACTTAAGAATGGAAGGGGGACATGGATCTTCCGGCGAGCCAGAATTAGTAGTGCGTAGTAGGTGTGATACCAGTTCTGACGGAACCTGAGTGAAATTCTGAAAGGAAGGAAAAGAGGTCAAGTCAGGCAGAACAGAATATGACCATGCCAAGTCCTTATGATCCTTGGGAGTGGAAGGTGAGTGTCCAGTACTGATTGCGTGTACCTTGAATTGAGTATAAATGTCGGTCACTTTACTTTGAAAATGGTCTGCCAAGGAATCGCAGAGTTCTTGAGTAGCTATGATGGGAATAGATGTCACTTGGCCAGAGAGACGTTTGACTACCTGAAAAAGTTGTTTAACAGAGTCATGAGCAAGATTAATTTGGGTACTGTAAAATTTACTTTTTTCCATAACGATAAGTTGTTTATATTTAGACATCATGATTTTGTAGCAGGATTTTTGATCTGGGTCATAGTCTCGTCTCCATCTACGTTCCTGACGTCTACATTTTTGCTTTTCTTGCCTGAGGACATCATTGTACCAAGGTGCGGACTTAGGAGCCCTATTGTTAGATTGTTTCTTTAAAGGGACCGTCATATTAACTGTGTTCTGAATCCAGTTGGTGTAGTTAATAGCTCCTAACTCAGGATCAGTCACAATAGATGGCATCGAAGTCAGTAGTAATGATTGAGATGCAACAGTGTCAATGCTTTTCCAAGCTCTGAAATGGTTAATGGATGAGAGATTATTAGTTTGGGAGGGAATATCTTTTAGTGAAAAATCAAAAAGAATAGCCGAATGGTCTGTCCATGTCAAGGGAAGAACATCTCTCATCCTAAGTGATGTATGACTAGAAAAAAGACCATCCAAAAGGTGACCTGCAGTATGAGTGGGAACTGAGACTAGTTGTGGGAGTCCTATTACTTCCAATTCCGATAAAAGAGCTGCAGTATCAAGGTTATCCAACGCCTCTAGGTGAAAGTTAAGATCACCCAGTATGGTGTAGTGGTTTTCACCTGCTAACGGTTCGAGTAAAACTTCCAGGTTAGCAAGAAATGCCCCACGCGGTCCCGGAGGACGATAGATAAGCGTGCCTTTAAAAGGGGTAGTATGGGGAGTGGTAATTGTAAAAGCAATCGCTTCACAAGTGATGGTAGGGACAACTTCCATTCGTACTATTAGATTATTACGATATATGATGGCCAGGCCTCCACCTTTTTTCGGGGGTGGTCTGTCCATTCTGATGTTCGAGAATCCCTCAGGGGTTGCAATGACAGTCAGGTCCACAGGAAAGATCACCCCAGGTTTCGGTTAGGAAAAGAAGATCAAGATTGTGGTCCTCAATAAAACTCAAAATTTCGTATTTGTGCTTGGGCAAAGAACGTGCATTTATTAATGTCGCCACAAGAGGTTTAAGCAGTGGTCCTTTCCTGAAAGGAGTATGTGTCGGTAAGCGACGATAGTTGTTAGTGACATAAGAACAGCTAGGACAAACATAAGGGATGGAATATGGCTGGTTGGCAAATTCAATACGAGGGCAAAAGAGAGGGGATGTGTTTAACAAATGAAGTTGCTTTGAATCATAAGTCAAAATCACCTCTGGGCTGTTTTTGGGGAAATTGACAGGGGGGGGGGTGGCCCTAGGCTCGGTCCAGGCGCGGACGGGCGCAGACGGGCTTTCCATTGGCGCGCCCACTGCGCCGTCGGGTCCATGTGCTCATTTTATTGGAACAAAAAGGAGCAGGAGTCAGCAACAACTAGTGCGCTGCCCTGCCCTGGGATCCACCAAAGATGGCGGTACCTTTTTTTTTAGAGTGTGTCTGCGCCGATTATTCGTGAAAGGGGGCTGTGATTGCAATGCAATGGAGGGGAAGTGGTTTAAAAGTTTCCTAATTTAGTCACAGGGTAAATAATAATAACACAGCAATTTAGATTACAAAAACAATTTTTAAAATAGCGTAATAAGCAGCCTAGAACCCCCGGCTCACGCCTCAGGGGATGGCGAATACTCACAGACTGAGCGCGCGAAAACGGGCTGAATTTAAATGATCGAGGGGCGGTAGTCAGCAACAACTAGTGCGCTGCCCTGCCCTGGGATCCACCAAAGATGGCGGTATCGGTACCGGACATTGCTGCGAATCCCATTAGAGACTCCAGGGTGTGTATGAGGGTGTAATGGTCAACTGTGTCAAGGGCAGGTGAGAGGTTCAGCAAACAGAAGCCATAGGTCATCTTCATCAGTGATCAAGAGGGCATTATCTATGATGTGGAAGATATTGGTCTATGTGGTGGAGCACTCATGCTTCACTCAGTTCAGCCTTTACTGTTTAATGTTGGGGGCATGTACACAGATATTCTGATTATCTTCTCACCGTTCCATTCACCTGAAACTGTCACGATACAGTCTCCAGTCTCTGGTTCTGAACAGAGTTCCTGATGGCAAATTGGGTTAACCATCTGAATATGGCTACTACTCTTGCCTGGCTACTACTCTTGCCGGTTTAAGCTAATATTTTGGATTTGCCTCTAGACACCAGCTGGCATTTGTGTTTGATAGAATGCCCACACTCTTGATTTTATTACTCATGCTATTGACATTCCATATGAAGATATTATTATCATACTGTTTTGCATGCACATGTTTTGATTGTTGTGTGTCTGGTGTTACTCTTAAAATGTCTACCTCTACCTCTACCTGACCTTTCACTTCCCAAATTTGCTATTGTAGTTCCAAACCCCACTTCCCCCATCCTCATCCTCTCCACACTAGTTAACCCCTCACAACTCCACGTCATCCTTAAAAAGGCTTTGAACTAACATCGGACTTCTCTTGATTATAACATTATGTTACACTGTATCTAGTATAAACCAAACGTAATGTCATCTCCAATGAGTTGACTGCTCAACTAGAGCAACCACTGCAGAATCAAATAAACAAAAATGTCCAGTTTACCCATTACAGACCTAGAACTAAGAGTGCTGTGTTATTATTGAGAGCATGCAATATCAATTTTCATACTTGCACGGGGCTCCCAAGAACCATCTGGAGTTAGAACAGTAAGCCTTTCAAGCATAACTTACCAAGAAAAACAATGTTTCATCAAAGCTGTTATAACACAAAGCGAACAAATGGTCTATGTTAGAAGATAAGGAATACATTGATTTATCACCCAGGTAAATCACCATGACCTGATCCAACATTTTGGAAACAACTGATTAATAAAATATTGATACATTGCATTCGTTGATACTCAAGAAGAATATACAAAGTAAAAAAGAATTTTTTCTTTCATCCTTCTCTTGAATGTGGTTAAAATTATGAGTTCCTAAAAAGTTGAGTTTGATATTCATATCAGTCGATTTCATTGGATCTAGTAAATCTTTGATAGTGTCTTGTAGTTCCTACCAATCCGTAGGATCTGCGCATTATTTGGACAACATATACTGAGGGCTTGGTGTCTAGACTGATTCTGGACAACCCCGCAGGAGATGTTGGCCTATAAACCAGCTATCTCACAGTGCCACTGTAAGCCCTCCTAACCTACCAGGGAGTGAATGGTTTCTGGCAACCACTGAACATGACAACCCATACATTCAGGGATCGAGGAAGTAGTACAGAACCTTTCGCTCATTCACATGTGCTCACTTATTCTCAGAGAAATATACAGAGAATACACAGTGTGATGTTTTCAAGAATGTTATTGTAAACAACGTTATTCTTGCATAAAATATGTGTGCTAAAATGATTAGTAGACAGAAGCAGATAAACATGATTACAAGCACCAAAAACGTAAATAGTAGATATAGTTCTACCATGGTGCTGAAACAATGTAAATATACAAGCATATAAAACCAATCAATCAATCAGGGGGTTTATAGAGCGCACTATTCACCAGTAAGGGTCTCAAGGCCTTGGGTGCGTAGGAGGGTGTTTGAGCAGCTCCGAGGTCATCCGAAGAGCCATGTCTTGAGGTCTTTTCTGAAGAATTGCAGTGTAGGGCTTCGCCTGATGCTGAGGGGAGTTCGTTCCAGGTCCTGGCCAGAAGGTAGGAGATGGATCTGCCCCCCATTTTGGCTCTGTGGATGCAGGAGATTTCAGCTAGGTCGCTGGAGAGAGGTTTCTCTTGGGGGTGTGGAGGAGATTCTTTTGTTGAGGTATTGGGGTCCGGTGTTGTGGAGGGCTTTGTAGGCATGTGGGCGTAGCTTGAAGGTAACTCTCTTTTCAACGAAGAGCCCGTGGAGGTCGCAGTGGTGCTGGGTTATGTGGTTGTGTTGTGGAATGCTGAAGACGCGTCTGGCTGCGGCGTTCTAGAGGGTCTGGAGTTTGCGAAGGAGTGATTTGTTGATTCCGGTGTGGAGAGTGTTTCTGTAGTCCAGCCTGCTGGTGATGAGCGTGTGACTGAAGGTCTTCCTAGAGTCGGGGGATCCATTTGGAGGTCTTGCGGAGTATGAAGAGGGTGTTGAAATATGTGGCAGATACGGCATTGGCAAACAAACAGAGTCATACAGCGAAATGAGCAAAAAAGACAACAGAAAAAGGCAAATTAGGCAAAAAAGGCACAGACAGAAAAGGAAAAGAGTGCAGACAGAAAAAGGCTGGCAGATAGGACCAGCAGAAGAGCAGGCTCTCCCCCTGGACCACCAGGGATTGGCGCAGGCAGGAGCCTGCGGGTGGCAGAGGGCCTCTAACACCTACCTGGAACCAGAAAGGCACCGGGGACAGAGCCTCATCGACGGAGCTGCGCGAGGGGAGAGCAGTTTCCCTGACCAGGAGGTCAGAGGTCTTGCAGTAATCTAGTGTACTCCCACAATGTGAACCTTACTGTTAGTGTATCTAGAGTGTGTGGATGTAAAGTCAAGAATCCCCCCATGGTACGAACCAACCCCATTACCTGATGGGATAGAGTGAAGGACCCCGTCTTGGTCACAAACCGAACACCCCTCACGAGATGTCAGACGATCCGTGGTGAATTCTCAGCATGCAAGGACCTTGGTGTCTGCGGAAGTGCCTCCTCTGTCAATCTATCAGGATGCTCATCTTTTATGATAGAAAGCAGCCTTGCGATGTGCGAATAGATTAGTGATGTAATGGATATGTAGACAGCACTGTCACCACGTGGATGAAGCTAGTGATGACATTTGTACGTAGTGCAAAACGATACCTTGTACATAATGTTCAGGGCGTTGTGATAAGGTTGTGCGAAGCTAGAAGTATAAATAAGTTTAGTTACAGGGAAACGAATCCAACATTGTCGTGCATGCAAATATGTGCATAAGGACAGAGTTGTAAATGTTATTTGTGAGGACAATGTAAGAAATAAGCTGCTTCATTACATGAGCCTAACTTGGGAATTGAACAATAGGGAGTGAAAGGTACAAGTACAATCTTCAGCAAAGGAGTATATATATATATATGAACACCCAGCATATTTGCCCTGGTTAAATTTCTGTGACGTGGAACAATCTTAGTTTCACTTTCACCAAAACAGCGAATGAGTCATTATAGTCACTGGGCAATTGTATTTGTAATATTCCAGTATCCATATCCCTCATCACATTTCGACCATTCAGCTCTACAGGAAGTGACATCACTGGTTCTTCACCAAAATCATCTTTAAGACAAGAAGCTACAAAAGCGTACCTCACCCAAATAACCATCTCCGCAAGAAATGACATTGCTGCAGTTTCCAACATTTGTATCGACAGCATGTGACATAATTGGATTTTCTAGCATCCTTCTTTACTGGAAATAACATCACTGGTTTCCACTGAAAAATGACAGTGTTTATTGCCTTGAGTAGCACCATCAGTGCAGCAGTAGGCATGGCAGATACCGGGAGGTCAAATTTACTATTCTAACTCCAGTAATATAACATTTGGGGAACTCTGCTCTCATTCCAAATAGTCCATGAAACTTTTTTGGTATTCTAACTCCACTCCTGGAATATTATGGGGAAAGTAAAACCATTCCCAAGTAGTTTACGGAAGAAAGGGCTGTAAATTAGTAATATAGCATTTTGGAATTTGCTGCCCTGATGGCGCAGAAAACAAGGAATATCAACTAGCAGACATCCACCTTCACAGGAATTGATGTTACTGCTTTCCTTATCCTCCATCTCTACACAAAGTAACGTCTTGCCTCCTCCCTACTTCAATCAGCTCCTTAGGGTGTCCTACCACCCAGGCCGTCAACACTTAAGGGTGGATCGACCACAGTTCTTACCTGTTTGGCCTATTATGGGTCGACAAGGACATTACCTGTTTGAGCCAACCAGGACCAGCAGGGACCTTCAGTCAGAAGCTGTACTTCACTGCAACCAGAGTGAGCACCTAGAAGGTAATATCTGATCATGTGGCACACGCAGCACTAACCACTATGAACTCCTAAATGACCAACCATGTACTCCATCCCATGATCATCAATGCTCACTCTACAGTACTCCATGATCCAGGCATTGCAGCCCTTACTAACTGCCACAGCCTTTAATGCACTCCTCATCACAGAAACATGGCTCATGCTTCACCATCCATGAAATTCCAGTTTCCAAAGGTTACAGCATCCAGTAAAGGGACTGTGCTCATAAGAGGGGAGGATGCCTTGCCTTCATCAGTGAGTCCTATACCATGCACATGCAAGCAACACTGATCTCCATGGAGCTCCTCGCATGCCATTTCCCACTCATTGCAACTCAGCCACCTTTTCTGCAGGTCTTCTGGACAGGTCAAGGACTTCATAGATGAATTCTCAGACCTCCCTAACTTCTTACCGATCAGCCACACCCAGGCCACCATCTTTAGTGACATCACTCTCTCAATCAATTAATCAGTTTTTTTTAAAAGCACGCTACTCACCCCTTGGGGTCTCAATGCGAGGGGGGTGGGGGAGGGGGTTCAGCTCTGGATCAGTTGAAGAGCCAGGTCTTGAAGCTCTTCCTGATGGTGTGCAGAGTGGGGGAGCACCTGATGTTGACTGGAAGCTTGTTCCAGACAACTCAAGCATGCAAACAACAAGAGAAAACCTCGTCAATCTCATCAGGACACTGAATTTAGTACCAAACCAAACAGCGATGCCAATACTGATAATCACTTAGTTATTATTCTAGACAGTCCATAGAAATTAATCTATGACGGCCTGAAATAGTAATTTGAACTCTGTAATTTATGATAGAATTCTTTTTTTTCTTTTTTTGACTTAGTGCAACTTTTTTTCAATTAGGACAAACTTGTAGAAAAATACAATAAACAAAAAAACTCCATCAACTTTCCACAGACACTATACTCTAACTTCATCATCTTCTCACATTCAATAACTTCCATTCAACCCCATTTATAACCCACACTATCTTCCAGCCATTAACAAAACTCTGTTTCTGGTGCAGCAAACCTGTTTGATAATTTAAAAACCAGAGGGGATAACCAACCAACAAACAAAGTTTTAAACCAATCTTTCTAGTGCACTCCAGAACAAAATTTGCAATAATTTTTCAAAGTGACTAAATATTTACAGTGCACAAAAGGAAAATTATTACAAAACGTTTTGCAAAAAACGTCAGGTCGACATGTTTCAAACCCACTTCCTTTCGAGGGTTCTCTTCAGGACCAAAATAGCTGAAACACAAACAGAAATACCATCCCTTACTTTCTAATCCAAAGACCAACATGTGCTTTTTATATTCACATCAAGGCACCCGATGCGTGTCTGCTTACCTTTGCTCGTGGAAAAAAGCCTACTGTTCTCTGTGTCTTTTAAGGGCAAGTAGTCTGATGAGGGAAAATAAAATAAAATCAAAATGTGTCCCCAAATGAAATAGAACATTGTAACAGTCATCAATCTTTGTCAGGAAGAACTTACAATGGTTTAGGTGTCAGAGTCTTTGAACTGTCCTGTGTGAACTCTGTGTCTTTCGTACGCAGGGACTGAGGAAAGATGAAAACTAACATGAAATCTCTACCAAACTTTTATTTGTGTGGAGGATTCTTCGCTATTTCCAAAATGTCATACCTTTGAACATTCAAGAACAGGACGGTAATGACTGCTTATAGATGGTGGCTGACTCCTCTGTGATGGTTTGTTATTATGTTGGAAACAAAGCCATTCGTAACTTTCTACCACACTTAAGAGATGTCCTCTCTATTTTATTCGGATGTACCTTTTAACAGGTCAAGGGAGGAAACAGTGTTTTCTTGTTTAATAGCTGACTCTTTCTTGACTGTGCATTTTTGTGAATAACAAAGTTGTTTCAATCAACGATCGTGAGCTATACTTCGGAACGGCCGTAATTACGGGAAAAGCTACACCGTACTTGCGATGTTTACCTTTTGACTTCCAATCCTTGTGTAAATCAAGGGCGTGCTGGCTCCGTGTGCCCGTCTCCCAGAGTCTCACATCGCCGTGTCTGTTAAATCACAGGAAAATGTGTCAGCTCAACACGCTACAAACTTGTGTCGACCTGAACACCATTAATGGTGCATGCTGACTTTTGTCAACCTACCAGACTTAGAAAAAAAATTAAACTACGGCTAACTTGACCACGTACCTCACGAAGTTCGTCTCCTGGCGAAAGTCAAACCTCCATCCGTGGTACGCCAAATATCCACAATGGAAGGAACGCGCGTCTGCTCTCGTTTTATGTTTCCTTGGTCGGTGCAAACAAGCGCTGCTCAGAGAATTCTGGGAGAGATGGGAATCCTGGGGCACGTAGTTCCATGCACAGCCCACATCTCCATTGTGAAAAACCTGACAGAGTGGTATTTTGGATTGGGGCGAACACTGTTGCACCTTACCAAATGACATGTGCAGATTATATTTAGTTTGGATGGGTACATTAACGGTATTGCCGTAAAATCAAAACGGAATGTTGATCTGGAAATTTACAAAAGGCGTGGCCTCAGGTTGAGTCTATTTCTGGTTCCTCAGGCCAGTTGTTGTAGCATATCTTTGTTGTTGAATAGAGAAATCCCATGCATCTCATAGCTCTACCACTAGCTGCAGGACGGCAGTGCCGCATTTTGACACATAGCACAACCGGGCATGTTCACAAATTATAATTTATACAATTCTGAAAACTCATTCAAACCTTTCACCGCAGTATTCAATTTCACGATGAGCATAACCTCCCGTTGAATTAATTTCTGGTCCAGGTTTACACCTCTTGGGTCACTTTCCACTTTTGAAATGACTGTCCATTTGAGATCTCTCTCTGTACGTCCCTTCAATTTCCAATGATTCACCAACGGTGCAGTTTTCCCATTTCTCTTGATTCTTGATTTATGTTGCATCATTCTTTGGCGAATTTCTTGGTTCTTCTTACCAACATAAAGCTTAGGACACGGACATAGTATTCCGTAAAAGATAAATTTAGATTTACAGTTGGTGAAAGTTTCAAGCTTCCAATATATTCCTTCACGTGAGGAAAGAGATCCTTCAATTGTCTGTTCACAGCAAGAGCAAAAACCACACTTATGGTGCCTACTTACTGGTGCTAGACCCATGTAATATCTGAGGGTTGGTTTTAGTGGTTTTGGTAACTCTGCGTGGACATTATGATCTACTAAAATTAAGACAGAAGCAATCGTTTTTTGTCAATAGATTCACCTAAAGACTTATTTCACTGAACATTCACTCTCTAATATGTTAGAGGCTACTGGCCTTCAGAGAAAATCTTTGTTCTGCCCTCCATCTAGTAAAATTCCCAAAAGAGGTTTTAACCTTTGAGAGAACTTTGCTCTCTGCCATTTCTAACATGGAGGAAAATAAGAAGTATGTCAAATATAACACTTCAAAAGAACAAAAAGAAGCTATTCAAGGTTTGAAAAATTACCCTTCAATAGTCATTAAACAGGCAGATAAAGGGGGATCAATTGTTGTTTTGGGCACCCCCTAGTTGCACAGATGTAGTCATGAGACAATTGAGTGACGCAGAATGATATAAAAAAAATCACAAAAAATCCAACATCTGAACTTCAAGGCCAACTGAGATTCTAAAAGCAGGTCATGACCAAGGATTTTTGGGCCAAAAGGAGTATGAATATCTACAAAACAAACATCGGAGAGTCCCGGTATTCTATTTCCTCCCTAAGGTCCACAAAAGTGAGACCAGCCCACCAGGGAGGCCTATAGTCTCAGGTTGTGATTCTCTAATCGATCGCTTCTCAAAATATATAGATTATTTTTAAAAACCTTTTTTGATTGACATCCCGTCCTATCTTCAGGCGACAACAGATTTTATAAACAAATTGACATCGATTGAGTTTGAATAGAACAAAGACATCATGGTCACCCTAGATGTTGTATCATTGTACACTCAGATTCCTCAGGACGAGGGCATAGCAGTGTTAACCCACTATTTGGAAAAAAGAATCCAGCCAGTAAGGTTCCCCACAAATGTTATCATTCAACAGGCGAGTTTTGACCTAAAAAAGAATTTCTTCAGCTTCGATAGTGACTTCTTTTTTCAAATGAATGGAGTCGCAATGGGCTGTCCATTTGCGCCACAGCTAGCTGTGTTGTTTATAGCTATGTACGAAGAAAGATTCATTTACAACAACAACCCTTCCCAGCAGTACATTTCAAATTGGATGCATTATATAGACGACATCTTTATGGTATGGACAGGACCATAAGAACAACTAAATGAATTTCACAAGTGGCTCAATTCAAGGACAGAGGATATTAAATTCAGTCTCAATTAGCCAAAACAGAGAATGACTTTTTTAGATGTGGAAGTATATCCCTCAGATGGAAGCTTAGATACAACTCTTTTTAAAAAAACAAAGGACAGAAATAAGGCCCTTCACTACACTAGCAATCATCCCAGAAGTCTAAAACAAAATCTGCTCGAGCGGCAGCTTTCTCAACGCGGACTGGTAGTTTCTCATCGCGATCGGCATCTTGATGTTGCTGAGCGCAAACGAGGAAAAAGTCTCGCCGGGATGTCAGTTTGCTCACTCACGGTCGCCAACTTGACGTTGAGGACCGCGAAAAAGCAAAAAATAACTGCTACGCTATACGCGGTTGCACTGTGCTACGTGCAATTCATGTAGTGCGAAGTAGCGCAAACTTCGCAAACTAAGCGAGCATAGCGTAGTACTTTGCCCAGGGGCACCATAAGTGTGGTTCTTGCTCTTGCTATAAACAGACAATTGAAGGATCTCTTTTCTCCCATGAAGGTATATATTGGAAGCTAGAAACTTTCACCAACTGTAAATCTAAATTTGTCGTTTATGGAATACTATGTCCTTGTCCTATGCTTTATGTTGGTAAGAAGAACCAAGAAATTTGCCAAAGAATCACGCAACATAAATTAAGAATCAAGAGAAATGTGGAAACTGCACCTTTGGTGAATCACTGGAAAATTAAGGGACATACAGAGAGAGAGATCAAATGGACAGTCATTTCAAAAGTGGAAACTGACCCAAGATGTGTAAACCTGGACCAGAAGTGTATTCAACGGGAGGCTATGCTCATCTTGAAATTTAATACTGCGGTGAATGGTTTGAATGAGTTTTCAGAATTGTATAAATTATAATTTGTTAACATGCCCTGTTGTGCTATGTGTCAAACTGCGGCACTGCCGTCCTGTAGCTAGTGGTAGAGCTATGAGATACATGGGATGCTCTATTCCACAATAAAGATATGCTACAACAACTGGCCTGAGGAACCAGAAACAGACTTAACCTGAGGCCACGCCTTTTGTCAATTTCCAGAACAACATTCAGTTTTTGATTTTATGGCAATAGCGTTAATGTAACCATCCCAACTAAATATCATCTGCACATGTCATTTGCTAGGGTACAACAGTGTTCACCCCAATCCAAAATACCACACTGTGTCCGTTTTTTCACAATGGAGATGTGGGCTGTGCATGAAACTACGTGCCTCACGATTCCCATCTCTCCCAGAATCCTCTGGGGAGCGCTTGTATGCACCGACCGAGGAAACGTAAAACGAGAGCAGATGCGCATTCCCTCCACTGTCTATAATTGGCGTACCACGGATGGAGGTTTGACTTTCGTCAGGAGACGAACTTCGTGAGGTACGTGGTCATGTTAGCCGTTGTTTTAATTTTTTTTCTAAGTCTGGATTCGGTAGGTTGACAAAAGTCAGCATGCACCATTAATGGTGTTCAGGTTTTCCCGTAATTACGGCCGTTCCGAAGTATAGGTCACTATCGTTGATTGAAACAACTTTTTTATTCACAGAAATGCACAATCAAGAAAGAGTCAGCTATTAAAACAAGAAAACACTGTTTCCACGCTTGACCTGTTAAAAGGTACATCCGAACAGAATAGAGAGGACATCTTTTAATTGTGGTAGAAAATTTACGAATGGCTTTGTTTCCAACAGAATAACAAACCACCACAGAGGAGTCAGCCACCATCTATAAGCAGTCATTACCGCCGTGTTCTTGAACGTTCAAAGGTATGAAATTTTGGAAATAGAGAAGAATTCTCCACACAAAGAAAAGTTTGTTAGAGAATTCATGTTAGTTTTCATCTTTCCTCAGCCCCTGCGTACAAAAGACACAGAGTTCACACAGGACAGTTCAAAGACTGGGACACCTAAACCATTGTAAGTTCTTCCTGACAAAGACTGATGACTGTTACAATGTTCTATTTCGTTTGAAGACACATTTTGATTTTATTTTTTCAGATCCCTCACAGACTACTTGCCCTTAAAAGACACAGAGAGCAGTAGGCTTTTTTCCATGAGCAAAGGTAAGCGGACACCCGTCGGGTGCCTTGATGTGAATATAAAAAGCAGATGTTGGTCTTTGAATTACAAAGTAAGGGATGGTATCTCTGTTTGTGTTTCAGCTATTTTGGTCCTGAAGAGAACCCTCGAAAGGAAGTGGGTTCGAAACATATCAACCTTGCGTTTTTTGCCAAACAAACGTTTTGTAATAATTTTGCTTTTGTGCACTGTAAATATTTAGTGCCTTTGAAAATGTATTGTACATTTTGTTCTGGAGTCCACAAGAAAGATTGGTTTAAAACTTTGTTCGTTGTTTGGCTATCCCCTCTGGTTTTTAAATTATCAATGGAGTTGAATGGAACTTATTGAATGTGAGAAGATGATGAAGTAAGAGTATGGTGTCTGTGGAAAGTTTTTTTTTTTTTTTAAATATATATTTTTATTTTTCTTTCATTACACATTGTATCAGGTATATTATACATACATTATAGGTTAGTCAATTGATAATTTTACATTAATACTTAACCACTTCTGATTAGATAAGGCATCTCCAACTATACACTACAAAAGAAAATTACATGGGAAAAATACAAAAGCAAAACAAAGATACTTTTAAATTATTCAATATCCCTCTGGGCTTTTGATTTACAAATATATCTGCAAAACAAGCAAATAACTATAATAACATGGTCTCTTTCCATTTCGCAATTGGCTCCCATATTTTTTTTTTTTTGTAAAACATATGTTTATTCAAAAAAAAATGTTTTTGTTTTTGTGTTTGAGAAAGAAAGGTATGAAAACAAGGAAGGAAGAAATAGGTGGGAAGAAACATAGAAGGAGGAACAATCCGCCAAATTACCCCACACAGGGGGTGCAGAAAGCATCGCTGTGGAACCAAGGGAACATAAAGATAGAAGGAGATCACAGTGTGGACTGTCTCGGGCAGTGCCCTTGTCCATCAGTCAATATCAGGCAAAGCAGCACCCAGTTCGTAGCATCCCTTCCATGGTGTAGAATCCGGAGTTCCCAAGGGAGAATACAGATGCCTATGAAAGCTGTGTCCCCTTGGACCACACGCAATGTGCGTTGCATTCAAAAGTGGAGAACAAAACCCCCCCCCAACAACCCCAAAGTCCCCAACCCCCCCCCTTCCCCCAGTGGTGGCGACCAACAGTCAAGCATCACTTCAACATTCGCAACGGCGGTCAGACCTGGAAAAGGTGTAGCGCTCGAATTGTTGAAGGGCAAACAGCAGAAGGCAGGCCCCTGGACAGGAACCTGACCAGCGGTCCCCACTTGAACATGAAGTTTTTAAAATTTCCCCAAAAAATATCAGACATTCTCTCCATACTCAGGAGTCGCCACAACCTTGCATGCCACAGCGAGATGGCCGGAGCCGACGGGCTTTTCCAAGCGGCCGCCAGGGTCACTTTAGCCGCTCCCAAGCACAGCCATATAATGCGTTGATCAGCTCTGGTCTGGTGCTCCAACAGCGGGTCTCTAAGCCCCAGCAGGACATACTCTATGGAGTTTGGAATCGGGTATCCCACCACGTCCTTGATGTGAGACAGGATCTCAGCCCAGTAGGGTTGGATGGAGGGGCAGTCCCACCAGATATGGCGGAAGTCGCCCAGCATACCGCAGCCCCTCCAGCACTTGTCTGAGGTGGACGGGAAGATCCGATGTAGCTTAGACGGGTAGAGGTACCAGTCATACAGAATTTTTAAGTGTGCCTCTCTGAGATCAACTGAGTGGTTATGTGTTGCTACGTCCCTCCAGAGGGCCCTCCATTCTGCATCAGTGATGTTCCTACCTAATGTGGTTTCCCAGTGGTCCATGTAACGGGGACGGGGAGATATCGTGGTGTCCAGCAACAACCCATAGAGAAAGGAGATCGTCCCCTTCATAGTAGATGTGCGGAGGATAAAAGCCTCAAATTTAGTCAGTGGCCTAGTAGCGGCGTCGACCACTCCCGCCGAGGTCGCCCAGTGCAAGAGCTGGAGATGACGATAGTGTTCAGTGGGGGGGGACATCGTAGTCCCGCATACAATTCTGGAAGGTGAGAGGTGACACACCATGAAACAGATGGGTAAGGGCTCTACAACCACCCCTTCTCCAGATGTCAAAGGGACCGTCGGTCGAGGCCGGGGGGAAGGCCGGATTAAAATGAATCGGAGTAAACGGAGATGGGAAGGTGGTCCACCGGTCATCGCTACTAATCGTGTCCCAGATTTTTAGAACCGTGCTGGTGGGAGTACTAACATACGCATTCTTGGGGCGGTCAGCCTTGGGCTTCCAGGCCAAATCCCAGATAGACCGTCCGGCCACACTGCGATCCATGTGGAGCCAGTGCTTCTCCGAGAGCTGCTGGGACCATTCCACCAACACCCGTAGTTGCGCAGCTTTATAATACAGGTGCATGTCAGGGAGACCCACCCCCCCATCCACACGCGGACGGCGCAAAACTGCATAGGAAAGCCGAGCCCGGCCGTTCTGCCACACAAATTTCAACATCATGGTCTTGAGCTGGCGAAAGTAGGCCAAGTCCACCGGTATGGGCAGCGCCTGAAAGAGGTATAGGAGTTTGGGGAGGAGGACCATCTTAAGCGCGTGAATCCTGCCCAACCATGATATGAACTTCGGCTTCCATCTCTCCAGTTCCGCGCGGATCGCCGTCATCATCGGCGGAAAATTGGCCTGGAATAACGCACCCAGGGTAGAAGTCAATCTTACTCCCAGATACAGCAAGGAGGAGGTCGACCACGACAGTGGAGTAATCGCTCGGACCTGTTGCACACCCTCGGGAGGCAGAGTGAGGTTCAAAACATATGATTTGGAGAGGTTAACCTTGAAGCCCGCCGCCTCTTCGAAGGCAGAGAGCAGCGTGTGGACATACGGCAGTGACAGCGCGGGTTCTCTGACCGAGAGTAACACATCATCTGCGAAGAGCGTGATCTTATGTTCTTCGCCAGAGAAGGGGATGCCCAGGATGCGTTCGTCCCTCCGGACCGCAAGCGCCAGCGGTTCAATACTGAGAGCGAAGAGGAGTGGGGAGAGAGGACAGCCCTGCCGCGTTCCACGCGAGTGGCGGAAGCACCCGGATCTATGGCCATTAACTATCACCCTAGAGGTGGGGTTGCTATAATTAGCCTCAACCATTCTAATGAAGAGGGGAGAAAACCCAAAGGCCACCAGCGTGCGGTGGAGGAAGCCCCAATCGACCCGGTCGAAGGCCTTCTCCGCGTCAAGCCCCACTAAAACTGCCGGCACATGAAATCTATTAGCCTTTTCAATCAGGTGGAGGACACGCCTCAGGTTGTCATGCGTTTGCCTGCCCTTTATGAAACCGGACTGGTCCGGATGTATAAGAACCGGCATTAAGTCCTGCAGTCTACGAGCTAAAATAGACGAGTACAGCTTGGCATCCAAATTGAGGAGCGCTATCGGGCGAAAGGACGCGCATTCTGAGTGGTCTTTCCCTGGTTTAGGGATGACAGTAATCAGGGCCTCGGCCATAGTCTCCGAGGTCCGGCCCTCGGATGCCATGGCGTTGAAGAGGGAGACCAGGTAATCACAGAGGTCCGACGCAAACGTCTTGTAAAACAAGGCAGTGTAGCCGTCAGGACCGGGGGCCTTGTGGAGTTTCAAAGCCCCGATGGCGTCCAACACCTCTTCCCTAGTGATAGAGGAGCACAGCGAGTCATTCCATTCCCTGGACACCTGAGGAATCGGGAGATCCTCCAGGAATGCAGACTGCGCAGCCGGGGCAAGGGTGTCGCTGGAATAGAGATCCGCATAAAAACGGCCGAAAAGAGCTGCCTTATCCGCGACCTTGTGCTGTATAGTACCCGCGTGCTCTCGTATGCCCCCAATATAGTCTTTCTCACGTTTATCACAAAGTTGCCGGGCTAGGTGGCGCCCCACCTTGTTCCCCTGAGAGTAGGATATGCGTCGGAGCCGGAGGAGGGTAAACTCAGCACGATTGTTATAATGGGCCCTTAATTTCCCCCTCACCGCCGTCAGCGGCCGCAGGGTAATCCTAGAGGGGTTAGACTTGTGTGCCTGTTCAAGGTTCGCTAACTCCGCCTCCAGATCCTCCCTCTCCTTCCTCCGCAATTTATTGAGGTTAGCATTAAGAGTGAGGCAAGCGCCCCGAATCGTGGCCTTACAGGCATCCCAAGTGACATACACCGAGGTGTCGGAAGGAGGGTTAAGGGCCAGAAACTCCCCCATCGCTCTCCGCAGTTCTTTACAGGACGTCTCATCACGCACCAGCGCTGCCGGGAAGTACCATTTCCTCCATCCGTCCCCCCCCACCCGCCAATGCAGCCCCAGAACCACCAGGCTATGGTCCGAGACAGACAGAGGGAAGATACTGGACATGCGGACATCCCCCCTAAGGGCCTGGCTGATAAAGATATGATCTAAACGGGAGTAAGAGCGATGGACATTTGAAAAGAATGTGTAGTCTATGGTATGGGGGTGTAAGAACCGCCAGCTGTCCACTAATCCCAGATCACCTATTTGTCTTTGTGTTTCATCAGAGAAGATCCCAGAGCCCGCCCTATGTGACCCTGAACAGTCTATGTGTCCGTCCCACACCATGTTAAAGTCTCCCAGGAGGAACAGGTGCCCCTCGACAAAGTCACCCACCTTGACCAACAAGCCCTGCAAAAAACCATTCTGTCCAGCGTTAGGGGCATAAACAACCACAAACGTGCAGAGTCGATCATACAGCGACCCCTTCACCATCAACCAACGCCCCTCCTTATCAGTGCTCACTCCCAGGGGCTGAAAATGAAGGGACGCCTTGAACATGAGGGCCACCCCCCTATGCTTGGTGGATGCAGATGCTCTGTATATGAGGGGGAACTGTTTGTGTCGGAGTCTAAGTTCATCCCTCTTAGCTAAATGGGTTTCCTGGAGGGCTACCACATCGAGATGATGGTCTGACAGGTACTTCCAAAGCTTCTGGCGTTTCTGTGGAGAATTAAGACCCTTCACATTCCATGTACCCACACTAACAGACATACTGACATATTAGAGTCTCGCCCTGTATGACTCCCAGTGCGATCCGGTCACTCCCCCGATCACGACCACTAGTACATCCGACCATCCCCGGACCAGGCCACGCCCCAAACAACCAACTCCACTCAGACCTCACCCCCCTTCCTCCCCACCGCACCACAGCATCAAAGCTCCCAACGCTAGGCACACAAGGAGTGTTGTAAAACATGACAAATTGAAAGCAGTTGTGCGTAGGAAGCAGTCGCAAGGGCCAGGACGCCACCCTCCCAGGGGAATCACCACCCAGCCACCCTCCCAGATCCACATTCGAGCAGCGCACAGCAAGTATAGAGTACGCAACCAGCCCCAGCACAGCGAAGGGGCCGGAACGGAGGGACCTGTGAAAGAAGCCAAGGTCTATCTCGCCTAGGAAAAAAAGCACACCACATACACCGCAAACAGACGCCACCACTGTCCCACCCATCCCCCCCCGCAAACAAGAGAACAACAGAAGAAAAGAAAACAGGACACTGAACCTGACGAAGTCACACAGCAGTTCCAGTGGGTCATAGTCCAAGAGACCCCATCCGGACTGGGAGTGGGGTAGGGGTACCATTCTGGTGACCCCAGGGCCTCGTACCGGGGTGTCTTCTCCAGAAAAGTACACACGAACCCCGGCACCTTAGGGCAGTGCCCCTCCGGCACCAAACCAAACCAGCTGAAGCTCAGGCAGCCCCAGAGCTTTGTTGCGACGACGGAAGCGTAGCGGAGGCCACAGAGGCTACTGCGTTCCCTCGTTCCTGCTGGCTAGCCGTGCGATTGGGCCTCCTGTGACTCTCCGGGCCCACCCTGTGCCAGGACGAGGAACGGCGCCTCCTCCGCGGCGAAGGACTCCGACGCTCGGAAGTCGGGGTCTCCTCCTCAATCCCCAAGAGTTCTTTCGCTTCCCGAAGAGAGCGAACCTGCGCCAACCTATTCTGCCAACGGAAGATGATCCTAAAAGGGTGGCCCCAGGAGTAGGAGATGTTGTGCTCCCGAAGATAGGCAGTGATGGGACGGAACTCGCGCCTTTTCTGGAGAGTCGATGCAGCTAGATCCTGGTAAAGCTGGGGACGATGATCTCGAAACTGCAAAGAAGGGATGTCCCGAGCCTTTCTCAGGATTCTTTCCTTGATCTGGAAGTCGTGGACACACACGAGGATATCCGGAGGGGGACCTCCGTTCCGCCTGGGCAGGCCCACCCTATGAACACGATCCATTCGTACCTCCCGCAGGTCGTCCTCATTCAGGATCTGGAGGAAGAGGGCCTGTACATACTCTCGGAGATCACCCGCTTCACCATCCCATGGCACCGCCCTAATGCGAATGTTGTTCCGACGGGAACGGTTCTCAAGGTCCTCGGCATGGGCCTGCAGATCAATATTTTGTTCCATGAGGCGGAGCACGTCCTGCTGCAGCAAGTGAACATCATTAGCCATAGTAAGATCATGATCCTCCAGCGTGGCCACTCTGTCCCCAATACTGTCGACATCCCTCCGCACCTCGCGGAGATCCGACGTGAGCTGGGAGCGGAGCTCCGATATATCGTCCTTGATGGAGGCAAAGAGCTCCTTCATAAAGGCCTTAGTTGCTGGGGCCTCATCATCAGATCTTCCCGACGACGAACTCTGGCCCGGGGAGGCCGGGCCTTGGGAGCCCTTAGCAGTCCCCTCTTTCCCAGGTTTCCCCTTGCGAGCATTAGCGGCCATCACTGCCCCAGTTCCTCGCCTCCAGGAGGCCCCGCAGTGGATGGGAGTTAAGGGTAGGCCAGGGAGACCCACAGGCCCACCAGTCGCTTTCCCACGCGCCAAAATGTAGGAAGGCTCGTTATGGCCGCTCTTCAGACCAGTGCCCCAGAGGGGACCTCAGGGGGGGGGGATGCGTGGCAGCGCCAAGGGAGCCGGTCGTCCAGCGCCACGCAGATCAATCAGCGTCAACCCCCCAGGCCACCTGCTCCCATATTTTTAATCCTAATTTTCTTCCCCTTTTCCCCTTACGTGCATATATTGCCTTCTCCAGGTTGTACATGCCTAATAAATTAGAAAGCCAAGTTTGAAGTACTGGAGGCGTCTTATCCAGCCATGCTCTTGCTATTGATAATCTTAATACTGCAGTGGCAATAAACATAAATTCAATATGGGTATAATCTTCCCCCCTATCCCTTCCCAGCAGTATTAACGACGGTGTCAAATGGACTGGTATTCTTAACGTATTACCAAAAAATTCTTCTATGCTTTTAATCAAGGTATGTAGCTGCGGACAGGTGGCAAACATATGGGCAATATCTGCATCTACAGCATTGCAGCGGGGACAAGTGGTGCCAGTCGAACCTCCCCATTTAGCTATTCTAGCCGGGTTGTGGTACAGCGAGAATAGAGTTTTATAGTGTTGGGATTGGAGAGGACCTGAACATAAGATAGTACGCCCCAGCTCAAGAGATTCCGCAAAATTTCCAGCCTCTCCCCCCAACTTTTCAATCCATTTATTACTAAATTTATCTAAATCATCCACCTTCCCTTTTACAAGACTTAGATAGAAAGATCTTATCGTACAATCCCCTCCTAATACTATTTTCTCCAATATTTCATTTTGACTAAAGCCAGCTGCCCCACCCTGCTTATTAGCGAGAAAACTCCTTATCTGTAGGAATTTTAAAAAATCCCTACTTGGAACTTCATATTTTCGGGTTAGCTCTTCAAATTGGACAATCCCGTCTTCATCCATTAAGTCCCCAATCTGTTTTATCCCTTTATGCACCCAACCAGCCATTATTAAGTCAGCGAAAACTTCCCCCGGGAAAGATTTATTCTTGTACAACCTGGTATACCTATTATATCTTCCTAGGTGCGCTTTTTAAAAAAAAGCGTTCCATATCTTAACTGCTGCTTCTACAGTCTTGAATCTAGTCCTTTTGTAATATCCAAATTCTACACAGTTTAAAAATCAATTTTCTGTCTCGGCCCCTAGTACTGCTGAATACACTTCTGTGGACATGATCGTAACTCTTTCAGCAAGTCCACCACCCCCGATTAGCCCCTGCATGTACTGTAGTGCTGTTGCCATATGATACATTCGAAAATCGGGAGCCCCCCACCCCCCTCTCTCTCTTGGAAGGGTCATGTATCGATATGCGTGCCGGGTCTTCCCGTGTGCCCAAATGAATCTGTTCAATACATTTTCTAGCAAATTAAACCATTTAACATCAAACACCAAAGGAATAGTACTAAAAAAATAAAGAAATTTGGGCAGTATCAACATTTTTATAACATTAGTGCACCCCATCAAAGAAAAGTGAAGATTGTTCATTCTCTCTAAGTCATTCTTTACCTTCGAAATTAAAGGAGCCATATTGGTCTCAACTATTACACTAAGGTCCGCCGATAATGTAACCCCCAGGTATACTGCCGAACTTACCACTCTAATATCATCGCACTTAGTATATACATTCTTTATGATTTGCGTTTTGGCTCTGTTCAAACTGTACCCAGAAATCTGCCCAAAGATGAGGGCCTCTGCTTCTACCTCTTGTAACGCTAAGGTAGGGTTCGATGTTAAAATTGCCACGTCGTCGGCGTATGCTAGTGTCTTCACTATACAGTTGTTTACTTTTATTGGTTGTATATCCGCATTAGATTCAAAACGCCTCAGTAACGGCTCCAAATATAGTGCGAACAGCAAAGGTAAGGAAGGGCACCCCTGCCTAGTCCCCCTAGCAATACTAACGGCAGCGGAGAGCTCTCCGTTAACGCTAATTCTAGCAGTGGGGGTGATATATAAGGCCTGTATAGCTTTTATAAACCTATCCCCCAACCCACACCACTTCATAGCATACCACAGATAGTCCCAGGAGACCCTGTCAAACGCCTTCTCCGCATCTAGAAAAATCGCTGCGACAGGGTCTCCTAAGACATCTGCGGCGTCGAGGATGGTAACTACGGTCCTAACGTGTTGGGTTGTCCCCTTCCCGGGTATAAACCCGTGTTGAGTGGGGGTTACTAGTTGTTCAATATTTTTTGCCAGTCTTTTTGCCAATATTTTGGAGTAAATTTTTACGTCGGCATTCATTAGCGTTATGGGTCTGTAGGATCCTGGTACTTCTGGTGGTTTACCTTTTTTTAAAATAACTATATTAGCTCCGCCCCAGGATTCCGGAATAGATACCCCTAATTGTGCTTGCGTCATTATATAGAACATATCTACAAGTAACACCTCCCTGAATATTTGATAAAATTCAATTGGTATCAGGTCTGGTCCTGCTGCTTTGCCCGGTGGTAAACTTCCAATGGCAGACTCTAATTCTTCCAGGTGGAAAGGGCCCTCCATAGTCTCACGGGCCTCTTCATGCAAAATCGGCGGTATAATATTCATAAAGTAATTTTCAATATTTGCCGGGCTTGCTATATCCTCCCGGGTATATAGATCTAAATAGAATCTTCTAAAAACATCCCTTATTAAATTAGGATCTGTTACCACATTCCCCTGTTCATCCCTTATCTCCTTTATTGTTGCTGCTGCAGTTTTCTCTCTAGTTCTTATTGCTAATACCTGTCCTATTCTCTCACTATATTCATATGTTCTTTCTTTTTTCGTCAAGTAATTGTCTGCCGCTTTCCTGGCCAGACCATCAATAGCTTCAGCTTTTAATGCTATGATTTTGAATAAATGTTCTTCCAGGGGTAAGTTCCGACCAATAGCCCTACTCAAGCTATCTTCCTCCCTGAGTATCTCTTTTTCTCTTTGTTTTCTCTTATCGCTTTCCCTCTTCTGCCTTGCCAGAACAAAACTCATAGTTTCACCCCTTACTCCAGCCTTGAACGTGTCCCAGACCACCCCTGGGGATTCTGTCCCTCTATTAATTTCCCAAAAGTTTTGAATCCATGGAGCCATATGCTCCCTGTATGTAGTATCTTTTAGTAAAGCTCTCTCAAAGGACCATTGCGAGGGTGTTCTTTGTACTTGGGTAGTTTTAACTGTGCAGATCATCGGACTATGATCCGATATAATCCGTGGGAGCTTTTCTATACACAACCCAGGAAGTAGGGTAGTAGACGTTAAAAAATAGTCCAATCCAACCATTACTTTGTGTGGTGCGGAATAGAAGGTGCTCCCATCTAGATGTGGGTGTAACTTAATCCATGGATCAACCAAGGCATTATGAGTCACCATAGCTGCTAGTGCCTTATATACCCTCCTTTTCCTTCCCCGGTAAGATCCCCTAGATTGTGTGAAAGAGCTCTCTGGGTCGTGTATATTAAAATCCCCACAGCAGACTATAGGCTCGGGCCACTGGGCCAACTCAATATCTAAGAATTGGAACACCTCTGGGTCATCTGCTGTCGATCCATAAACTGAAACAATAGTTATTGTCTGTCCCCTAAATTTAATTTCCGCAATCACCCATCTTCCCCACTTATCTTCCATCCTTCTCACCATAATCGTATCCCTACCTTTCCCCAGGATTGCTACCCCTCTAGTCCTAGTACCCTGTTTGGTACTTGCGAGAACCTTGAATCCTAGTTGGTCCAAAAGATAATTCTTACTCTCTTCTATATGTGTCTCTTGCAGACAGATCAAGTCCACACGCAGGGTTTTTAAATATTCCGCCACTTTCATCCTCTTGTTCTTGTCATTGAGACCACAAACATTAATCGTTACTATCTTACACGTCATTGCATAAGAGTTGAAGATCATACCTACTAAATCCAATTCTTTTTAAGCTCATCAACCAATGTATAGCCATACCATCCATTCTAAACAAAAAACAATGTGTTAAATCATATGTTGAAACAAAAGTTATAGTTACTGTTTTTCCCCCCCTCCCGCCTCCCCTGAGCCGGCTCCCTCCTCCCCTTGGCTCCCCCCCCCCCACCTCTCTGCCCCTTTCTACAGGCAAATAGGTCAAGAGACCTATGTGTGCCCGCATTAGGTTGCGCTAGTCGCACCCCTCTCTCGCCTGCAATCTCTTTGTATGCTGTACTACTCAATCACCCTAGTGGCCCTCCACCAGTACTCTACTAACAGTGACTAATGTAACCCCCCATTCTAACCTTCCTTCTTCTTTTTCATCTCTTCCAAAAATTGTTGTGCTTTGATCTCCGAAGTAAATATCCAAGGCTTACCCCTCACTATCACTTTAAGCCTGGCTGGGAACAAGAGGTAGGCCTCCGCCCCTAGGGTCTGAAAAGGGGAGATCATCTCCCGAAGTTTCCATCTCCTTTCTATAGTGGCATGGCAAAAATCAGGCCTGGCGAAAAAGGTTACACCCTCGAATGTCCTCCTATTGTCAGGTCTAGCCTTATTGATAATCTCTTCTCTGAGCAAAATGTTTCCTACATTTATCAGGATAGCTCTTGGGAGGTTTCTCTGCCCAGCACCTCCTTCTCCCCTACGCCCCCTGGACCTAGGGTTTTCTTTGCTGTAAATGGAAACCTATGTGCTCTCTGAATCTCCATATCCCACTGCCACTGGGATTCTGGGGAAGCCCCCTTCAGTAGGTTAACCACAAATTGCCTAACATCCTGCCCTTCTGCCACACCCAGCAGCCTGACGTTATTCCTCCTCTGCCTATTTTCAAAATCTTCCATTTTCCAACACATGTCCACCGATAGCTTCTCCTGTTATGTTTTAAATGTCTGCCAGGCTCCAACGTCGTCTTCCAATCTTCCTGTGCGTTCCTCCACCTCCGTTACTCTTTCTGCTATCCCTTCGTAGAGTTTGTTAACTCTCCTCAAAGTGTTCTGTATTTTCTTTGTAGCCTGTCTTGCTCTTCGAGATTCTAACCTGGCCTCCCCTTGCATCTGTTTGAGAATGCTGAACAAGTTTCCAAAGGAATCCTGCTTGGGGGATGGGCCTGTAGCTCCCTCATCGCACATTGTTGCATTGGTGTTCCCCTTATCCTTAGCCTTTTCATTGTCCTCCTCTTGGTATACCTGTGAAGTCGCTGAGTAGTCCCATATCAGCTTTTCCTCCATGTGCACAGATTGGCCGGTCTTCTGACTCCTTAGCTTCCCGCGTTTCTTCCTCGCTGTAGATTCTCTTCCTGAGGTGGTATAGCCTGTGCCAGATACATCCTCATCTTCCACCTCGGAACTAATATCGGTAGATACAGCTGATTCAGAGTCCTCGTTTACCGAGTAGAATTCTGGCTCCACAGAGGTATTGTTGCCTCCGCCCGCAGATTGAATGTTTTGTGTGACAATATTAGCATCCAGACTAGCTCTGCTACCCCAGGTGCTGTCCCGCTGCTTTAATGCATTCATCTCCTCCTCAACTCCTAACAGAGCCCCGAGCATATCAGCTGTCGGGTCTTGTGTCTCTATGTCCAAATTCTTGGGGCCCCCTTTGATACTCACTGCGGGACCTTCACGGCTCTCACCTCTGTTTTGTGCGCAGCTCTCTTCGCGGGCCTCAGAAGCCTCGAGGGTGATGGTTTGCTCTGAGCTCTTTGCCGAGACCGTCGGCGCCGCGTCTCCCAAGCCTGCCGCGTCCATTGCGCCATCGAGGACGTTACCTTGTTGAGCCGATGGGTCAGCTGGGTCGGTTGAGCTCTTCCGCGGTGTGCGCAACTCTGCGTTCTTCCCAGCCAGCACCTGTACCAAGGTAGGTTGTCTAAAGACTGCCTCTCGATTCTTGCTGATGTTCTCTTTAGGACTCGTCTCACCGCTGGCTGAATAGCACTCCTCCATCGTCTGTCCACTTGCGGTTTTAGCTCCTATGTTCGGCCTTCCCCGCAGCTCTCCTTTCTTCCCCCCGCCCTTGTCGAGCATAGGAGGGGGTACAGTCTTCCTTACTGCTCCGGCGCTCTTACCAGCAGGGGAATCCAGTTTCATATTTGCAGTTGAACCTGCTTTAACTGTGGGGAGCTCCGGCGCTTTCTTGCTTCTCTCGTATGCCTTCTCCCGAGGGGGTATCTTCGGTGCCATTGCCCAGCCGATGTGTAGGTTTGCCGCTCTAAGCTTAAACCAAGTCCAGGCAACCCGTAACCGGAGCAGACGCTTCTGTAAGAACTTAGTTGCTGCAGACCTGTTAGACCACTCCGGCTCCATTGATTATCATTTTGGTAGAAAGTCGGGCTGATTTCTGCAGTACAGCGTCCTTCGCATGAGCCTTTTGGTTAATGCGAGAGAGGGATTTGCTTGGGCCCTACCCCCATACCATGTCAGGAGGCTAAGAATCTGGGAATCTGGATGAATCCTTCGCTCTCATATGAAGGCCACATAAGACGTCTTGTGGGCAAATGTTTTGGAGTCCTAAAGACCCTAAACAAAACCTTAGACCTCCTGCCGTTATCAGCCAGAAGAACTCTAACGCAGGCGCTGGTGACCTCGCGGTTAGATTATGGTAACATTCTGTTCTTGGGGGCAACCGAGGGCAGTATAGGTCGCCTACAAGTCATCCAGAATTCCTCCGCCAGACTGGTGCTAAGAAGACCCAGGAGAGCCAGCTCGAAACTGGCGCTGGATGCGCTTCACTGGCTGCCGGTGAAGAAGCGTGTGCTATTTAAGTGCCTCCTGTTTTGCCACCGTATTGTCTGGGACAAGGCTCCAATCTATCTGAAGGAGCTAGTCAGCCGATATGAGCCTACCAGGACCCTCCGTTCAGAGGGTACCGGTCTGCTGACAGTCCCTAGGATTAGGAAGGCTAGAATAGGTGGTCGTTCCTTCGCGCTACTAGCAGCGCAAAATTGGAATAAACTACCTCTCGTGCTGCGACTGGAGGACAATGAAATACATTTTAGGGCTCTGCTCAAAACTCACTTATATACTGCATAGGTGTGGGGTCTTTTAGGCAGGCTCTCTGGTAGCTTAGCGCGGGGACACGCCGTGATGGCGTTACTGTGCGCTTTATAAGCTCTTTATTATTTATTATTATTATTATTAGTGCGACCTCTCAGCACAACGCTGTAGCGGCCATCTTGCCCCCCGTGTCTGTGGAAAGTTGATGGAGTTTTTTTGTTGATTGTATTTTGTACAAGTTTGTCCTAATTGAAAAAAAAGTTGCACACAGTCAAAAAAAGAAAAAAAAAAATTCTAAAATAAATTACAGATCAATGAACTTACTAGAATAATAACTAATTGATTATCAGTATTAGCATTGCTGTTTGGTTTGGATAGAAGGGCTCAGCCCTACTGATTGGAGCCAAGGCCCATTGTCTTAATACAGCATGTCACCGAACAAAGAAAAACTTCAAAGGCCACATCCTCATCTTTGTCTTTTTGACATTAACAACAATCTAATGAAAGCCTTCAACATCCCTGGACAAGGCCGGCCATCTTGCCATTTCCATCATCTTGCTCAGCATCCATCCAACTGACTTGGGTCAATAGCAAATCTTCAGATCGTTCAATGACTACTCACTCAACAACCTAAAGTCTAAACTCATCTCTTGGCTTGCCATATCAGACATTAACACACATATTTTCTAGAAAATAATGTAAACACCCATCCACAGGTAGAAATGAAAACGGAAGAAAAACAAAACACGGATGATCTTATGGTAGTGAAGTCCCTCCCTGCAGCACGCAGACAACCAATCACATCAGCCAAAGCCAAGTACTACACCAACATTAGCAATAAAACAGAAGACTTTTCCAGACAGTCAAGCATTGCATCAACATTATGCTCCGATCCCACAGTCCACAGGCAAATGAAATGCCATCAACAACGTCAGTGAAAAAATACAGAAGATCCAAAAGCACATTGACAACACCAAACTTGCTTCATCTTTGACACCCACCTCTCTGTGCTGCAGTCAACAATGCTCATCCTTGAAACTCATCTCTCGCTGGCATCTTCAACTGCCTCAAATCTACCACCTACTAAGATGATGTCTTACATTCATCCTTCATTAAAGCCATCGCTAAAAAAACTCTCATCATCACAACCCCCCCTCACTCAAGGCATTCTTCAAGCTCAAGACAGGATAGAACCTCCCACTCCTTAAGCACCCACCGATCTCCAGATGACCTCGCCAATTACAGGACCCTCACTCACCTAACATTTAACAGCAAGATCATTGTCACTTGATTTTCAGAACTATTTGAATAACTCGCCATCTATTCAGCTCCGGTGAAATTCCAATTTTAAATTGTGGTTAAAAACCCATTTCCATATGCTGGTGCCTCCCACCGCTGTTTGTTTTTGTATGCGTTTAAAAAAAAAAACCTAAAACCAATAAAAACATTTTGAAACAAAAAAACTATTTCCCAGTTTGAAAAACAGTTAATTCAAAAGATCTTATGGTTTAGAACTACTATTTTTGCTCTAGTCCCGAGTGTCATGGGCATCAGAAATTTTGATTGGCAGAAGCTTTTTTGAGATTCTAAACTTTAGAATCACAGGATGATTTTAAAGTGGTCGCTAAAGCACTGCTACATCTTGTTACGCTCTGTACTTAGCAGCCTGGACTGCCAAATACATTGTAAACCTAGTGTAGCCACGGCTCTGAGACTGTTGGAGGCTAGAGATTCCATTTGAATGTTCTCAAGGTCATGGTGAAGTAGCAAGGTTCCACAAAGAGTTATTTATCATCCTCCAATGTGTCTTTTGATTCAGGGTTAAATAAGTATTTATATCGGTGTTTCTCTCTTGAGATTGAGTCACTATTTCCACACATCCGTCTCCAGGTCTCAACTTACACACATTTGGAGACCAGTTAGTTCCTTGACTGAACTGTCTCTGATTGGACACACACCACTGGATTCCCGCTTGCCCCACATAAACAAGCACTGGGGATCTTACTACCCCAAATTCACCATTTTGACTTAGGTGAGACCCTTGCTTTGTTTGGTTCGTGTTTGCTTGGGGTTTGTTAGTTTGGGTTTGTTTGAATTTGTCTTTCTTCTTTTCTTAGCCTTCTTACCTCTACAACTGGTCTCAAACTCTTGGATTCATCCAGTTTGCACCCAGAGCCATTGAAATAGGGGGCCGGACTTATCAAATCCAGATGTGATACATGGTGGTACTTTTTTTTTTTTTGCCCCCTGTGTTCTGATGACTAGAAACATTTATAAACACTCAAAAAAATCCGACTGGTCCCCGAAAATAACTTAATGTATCAGAACACTAACTTGTAAGTGATTTCACCTTTTTCTTTAGATACTTGGCCAGGCACCGTTTAACCCTTTCTTCTCATTACACGCATTCTCACCTTTGATCTTTTTCCTTCTTACCTCATTGCAGTTATCCTCTGATATATAAATAATTGTCACTTCTTTTAAAGTCAAAAAAGCAAATGGCAATATATTTGAATTAAAAAAAATGACCCATAAGATCATATTGGTCAGAGAACACAGTGGTATTTGCTGCATAAACGCTGTGAAAAAGTAAGGATGGTCGTTTTGGTGCTATCCTTGGCAAGGAGATAGCAGCTAAAGGTGTTCTATATTTTTCTTTGTTTTAACTGCCCTTTTTGACTTACTTGTTAATAAAAATCATGCTGTATTTCTACCCCCCACACCCTTCCTACAATAAGCCTTGACTAATCGACTTTGCTGGAGAGCCAAGTCATACAAAACAACATAAATATATGTCAAATGAAAGTAGAGGTCAAGAGAAGGCTATATTCTCTTGTTTTACTAATATACAGCAATGTTGAGGAAGGATTCATACAGAACTGTGTAAATAACGCCCCTATACAGAGATTAAAAACGAGAACAGTGGCATGAAGGTATTGCTGCTTACAGGAAGTCTGCAGGTTGAAGCTGATGCAATGAGATACAGAGATGGAGACGTCTACTATTTCATGGAGGAAGTTGGAGGTTTTTTGAATGATGTAAGGTCACAATTTTAATGACACGTGGATGACAGAGAGGAATCTGCATCTTGTGTTTGTGGTTGATGTATGTAAGCTGCACCCTGTACGAACAAGGATATTTACGTAGTATGTGGAAGTCTGGGTGAGTTATTTCAGTGTCTGATGAAATGTGAGTTGAGGTCAAGTATGCTGGTGGTGTCAGCAATGCCAAGTTGTTAAGTGGAATAAGTTGCAATGTTTTGGTTGCTGGTGGCATGAGTATTAACACCTTGCGTGCTGGTGACGGAACCACTCCGTCACCAGCCACGGACGAGCTGTGCTGGTGACGGAGGGCTCCGTCACGGCCCGGCCGCCGCGCCTGCGCGGCATCAATTTCGCGCCTGCGCGTCGCGTTCTATTGAGCGGGCGGGGCCGTGACGGAACCACTCCATCACAAGCACAGCGCGCCCGTGGCTCGTGACGGAGTGGGCCCGTTGATGAAGCAAGAATTCGCACATTACGCGACTTGCTGAAGTCAAGAACCTCGATTTATGTATAACTCTGTAATCAAAATTGTACGTCTTACTAATTTCCTTATTTTTATTATATACATGTATCTTAGGGATGCTTGCCTATGTGTTTTACTAATACGATTAATTTGTGTTTCTAAAATGGCCGCCGTTTAGAATATCGCTTCTGCGCATGCGTTAGTCACACTCACGTGACGTGACGTAGTTGTGATTTGGAGGGAAAGGGTGCGCATGCGTAATAGCCACAAGATGGCTGCTGGTGTAATAATATGGTGAAGCTTGTACAGATGCTCTCGTGTTATTGTGTATTGCACTAATAAATAATTGCATAGTATATTTTTTATAGTGATAATTCATAAGTACACAATCATGTTATGTAGTTTATTCATTTATTTCTATGTTTTAATTTGTTTTCGCTTACTTTTCATGTACCGTGATAACTGGGGGGTCTGAGTGAGCCGAGAATCGTTTGGAAGGTCCTTCTGCGCATGTCGCGCAGCCAGAAAAAGTGTCCTTGAACAGTGGAACTCAGCCAGCTGGCAGAGACGGACAAGATGCTCCTGAGAAACTGACCTGCGACCCAGCAGGACGGAGTTGTCTGTGCCCAAATTGACACATTTGTTAATAATCCATTGTATTCCACTGACTTGTCTCATGAGAACCCCAATCTTGCTAGGCGGTACCCAAGAATGCAAATGTGAGCTTGTAGAAGTAAATTCTGATTGGTGTGTTAACCTAGCCTACTTTGGGACCAATCGAAATTGTGGATTCTGACACTTTGCAACATTGGGGGGTGGTACACTGACCCGAAAACAGTATATCTAGCCTAGGTTTAGCTATAGAATTTGTCCGACTTGTCTAAATAGCTGACCTGTCACTGACCCTACGCACTCAATAGGTGACTGAATTTACAGAGCGCTGCGGAGCACTCTGTCCGAAATTGACCATAGACTTTTGAAGGTTTTACTAAACCTTAAGTGCTGGCGGAGCACTTTGCTGGGGAGTTCGCTAACCCAATCGGGGTTCTGACTGATAGCTGCAGAGAGGGTGGAGCGCAGGCGTTGCTTCCGAACTGCGGGTGCTGGTCGTGCCTTGGTGGTCCTGTCCTGATCCTTATCTGGTTTTCCTGTCCTGTCCTGGGGTGTCCATTCTGCACCTGCTGTCCCATTGATGACTGCTATTCCTTGGGGTATTTCCTGTCCTTGACTGATCCGTGGCCAGGGTTGGTTTTCACACCATTCTAGGTAAATATATAGATAGGGCTGAAACTCTATACTGCACCTTTCTATTTTTCTGTCTTTGCTTCAATAAAGACATACCTTGCACATGTTATATTTTCCATGCTTTCCGCAATCTACCATATGGAAACCTATTTGCATTTTATTCTCATAGTATGTTTCTATGTTACCTTACCTTTTTAGAGCACAATTCTTCCCCATACTGTTTATGAAATTAGATGTGGTTTATATTTTCTCCTGAATTCTATTCTTGAAATAATCATATTAGAATATTAGCGTGTTTCACTTTTACCCCTTTTGATAGATGTATAGGATTCCTAATTTTCCACCCATTTTCATGAAGTACGTTCCAGTAGTAAAATTCTAGTACATGCAAATAGCTTGCTCATTTATAGATGTCTATTCTTGAATTTCAGTTTTAAGTCTACTTAGCGTGTTCCCTGTTAATCTATTTACAAACTTAAATGATTACCCTTACACTTTTCTTGTATGGTTATGTTCTTTTTGTTATCTTGATTATTGATTGCCTTTTTGCTCGCAGATATTGATTACTAGATAAAACCTTTAAAACGTTTCAGTTGTCCGTGGTCATTTTATGAATGTCAAAGGTATTTTGAGTTGGGTTTTGTATTTTTGTCTGCCTTTCTTCACAGCTAGCTCCCTGATTCATTGTGGTCATAGGTACCCGTAACGGTGGATTGGTAAGTCGGGTACACTAGAATACAACAGGAAGGAATCAGGGTGCTGATGGTAGATTGTGAGGTCGCCTTATTAATGTATATGGTGAATTGAAATTTATGGGCCCGAAAACTATATGGTGAAAATTATTGGTCAGGTGACCCCCGATCTCTATCACCGTCACAAGCATTTCAGCGTCGCATGGCCCCACCTCCCCACCAGTGCCGCGGCGGAATTACCGCTGCGGCCAAGGGGTTAAATAACTGTGATGTGGATGACGTCTGGAAAGCTTGTAATGTGTGGAGGCTGGAATGAGGATTGTGTCCTGTTTTGTTTTGAGTTTTATATAGCGCGAACATAACCCTTTCGGGTATCAGAATGCTGTACATCAGGAATGCAAAAAAGGTAAATCGGGGTATACAATTGAGAGAGAACAGCAAAGTCAGTATAGAACATAAGTTGGCATTCGTAAAGTCTGGATTTGGGGAGGTCCATTAAATATTGTGTAGTGTGTCATCATAGAAAAAGGTAACAGGGGGTATGTAGAAACATCGGACAGTTTTGTGGAGGAGCAGTCCATAGAGGTTAAAGTCTGGGATGGATTCATCTTCAATGGGGAAGGAATCTGTTCATTAATAGTTTCTTTACTTTTTGTTTGAAGAGGGTAGCTGAGGGATTGGTTCTGGTCTTGAGAGGAAGAGAGTTCCACAATGTGGGGGCACTTCCGGAGGACCACTTGTAGTTTTTAAATTTTTTTTTTATTTATTTGTAGGTCTTTAGTAAGAGGGAGCCATTGCTTCACGAAGTTCTGTTCTCGCTTGATAGGACGTGTTTCTTGGCCAGGTAAGTTGGAGTATTGTGGTGAAGAGCTTTATGAGTCAAGCAGGGCGTTTTTAGATGGATTTGTGTCTCATGGTGTAGCCAGTTCAGTGCTTTTAGGTCTAGGGTGATGTGATCGTGTTTTTTAGAGACTGTTTTGAGTTGAGACGCTGCATTAAAGGTTCTCTTTAAATGGTGCTAGTTTTGCTTTAGGTAGTCCCTGTCCCATGAGGGCGGTGCTGCCGTAATCTAGTTTGAAGATCACTGCGCTTGAACCGATGTCCTGAGATCTGAGGTCGGAATGAAAGGTTTCATTTCCTTAGTACAAGTAGATGGTAGTTGGCACCCCTGGTGGAGGCACTGATGTGATTCTGCATTGAAAGGTGATTGTCCAAGGTTATTCCTAGCCATTTTGATGAGGGTACATGATAGTAGCTCACCTGCAGTCTATGATGCTATCCAAGCAGCTTCTAAGATCTTAGCAGGCTGAAATAGTGCATATCCTTGTTGTTTCTGTATTTTGCTGAAGACACCGTGAGGTGAGCTGGAAATTGTCTTGTGCGGACAGTCAGAAAAGACGAGTTGCCAGTACCTGCTTTGTTGTATGACTGCTGGAGGGCACTGAAACTGAGTTTGTAGTTCCTGAATTTCTGAATCTAGTCATACGCCAGTGTCTTGACAGGAAAGCTGGGCACATGGACGAAGCTGGAATAGCATCCTGCAGGAGTAAATAATTAAGCTCATCCTCGACTCACAGTGGGATAAGGGTCCATTGCTTTGCAATGGGGAGTAGGATAAAGGGAACGGGCGCAGTAATTAACAGAGGCAGTACTGTATGCAAGTAGCATGTCCGGATACTCTCGAGGTAACAAACATTGACACTTGGACTCCAAAAAAGTCTCAATGTTCAATATGGGTAAGGACCTTCAACTTGGATTGAAGTAACACCAGGGTGAAACACCAGCTGACAGCTCATTATTAAAACAAGCATTTTGCTCATCTTTTGTCTCTATTTTGTGCTATAAACCACACAAAAGAGGGCAAAAAATCAGGACTGACTGCTGGAAAATGATGAATTCTTCGGCTGTGCAGTAGAAAATAAGAGCTGAATTGGGATCCTGAACTGCCTTCTTTCTTGGTGTGCAGGTTGCCTGTCTTCATTTTAGTGTGTAATAATGCACCTCTGCACTCTTTGGGAAGGCAGAGAGGACTCATTGTTCTGTTTCTAGAGATGAGGAGACGAATCATAAATGTCTTTTGCATGGGCTCACACCAGACTGAATAGTCTGTGAGCCAAAAAGGGTTGTACAGTCTCCAACTATTAATGGAATATATTGTTTGCGGTATGGCACCGATCAATGCGGTTACATTGCTTAATAGCTCTTAACTGTTTCGATAACAGAGCTTGGATGGTACAGCTTACAGATATTACAAACTAGAAATATACCAATCCACCTCATTTGTGTCTCGAATATGTGTAAATAGTTACTGTCGTGGTTTAGAACTGCTTAAGGGATAACTGATTCCGATTGCTCTGGGAATTTCGCTGCTGAACTGTCCGGGTTAAATTTAAATTATGTTTTCAATGCTAAGTATGGAGACAGACAAGTTCGGCAAATAGCCTCAGATTAAGGATTCCTATAATACTCACTCTCAAGATGGCAACCATTATTGCTAACCCTCCAAGTTATACATTGATAATCTAAGCAGTATTACACATGCCCTGTCTCACGTTGATCAGTGGCAAGCATTGTTTAAGTATATTGCACACTAGGCCTTAACATACCAATATAAAACGGGAATTCATTTTGTAATGCAAATAGAAAAAAACTTCTTTTAGTGTATTTCATACATAGACAGTTAGACTAAATAATATTCTGTTATTTACCAGTTACTACGCACATGGATAAACTGCTTCTTACTAAATAGTCAATATTATCTTTTGCAATTGGTCTGGGACTGTGTCAGTGTGATGGCACGAGTTACTTGCCCACACACAATACAAGACGTTTTCTTTGTCCAACTTCTATGTTTAATTACGGGCACATCTAGGCAGAATTTGGATCTTTTTGTTCCGACATGTAGTGTTGTTTGAATGATTACATTGTTTTATAAAGCTTTATTAAGGTAAGCCCAGACCTTGACACCCTTTGTGACAAGCTATTCTTCAATAGATAACATGCCAGTTTGAAGTGTAAAATTAGAAGGCCAGAAAGCAATCAATACAATGTTTGGATGATAGTTCATCTGTTGAGTGCTCTGTGTTGGGACCTCGGGTACTGAAAAACCCTCAACAGATCCAAAGATTATGTCAAACTTTCGGTCGACTGTCTGTCGAATTATTGTCGAAAATGAAAAACAAGAGCTATACAACTATCTCGACTCGAATCTGCTCTTACTCGCCGCTCAGGTAGGCTTCTGGGCCCATCTTAGGACAGAAACCGCCCTTGTGGGTTCTACAGACAATATGAGAAGGACTTTGGACCAGGGAGGTTCGCCCACCATGTTCCTTAGACCTCAGCAGCCTTCGACACTGTTTTCATTCCATTCTATTAAAACTGTTGTTCAACATCTGTGTCTGCCAGAAAGCCTTCAGGTGGCTTGCTTATTTCCTGGCAGTCAGAACACAAGCAGTGTCCCTTGCCTTGTTTTGTGTCCACAATAATCACAATGCTGTAGAGAGTGCCATGGGGTTCACCGCACACTCTTTAGTGAGTGTGCGGCTCAGAGCAGAACCCCTGTCTGAGCCAGTCCACTCATTGGGCTTTGAGACAACATCATAAGCGAATGTCATCCAGGCAGATGTCAACCCCCGGATTGCCTCTCGTGAGATCAGTGGAAGCAGCCAGGGTCCTGGTGAAATGGGCACAAATGTCACCTGGAACATCATTCTTGGTCAAGGCATAATAGATGTTTATACAATACAAAGAGTAACCCAAACTGTATGGTGTGATTTTTCACTGCTTTGTGTTTCTGAGTCTGACAAACCTCACAAAGAGCTGATCATCCACTCTTTCCTCTCATGTTGGGTTGGATGTGGTAGACATTGCATTTCTGGGATCTAGCCTACGCAGCTGGTCTTCTTGGTGGGATGAGGAGGAGGAAAGAAATATGGAAGAGTAATGGACTGGTCCAGGTGAAAGGTGGATACCACATTCAGTAATAACGGTGCACAAGATTGAAGAACCTGTTTATCCGGATAGAAAACTGTGAATAAAGGCCAGACTAGGAGAACCTGGACTTAACTGACCTTATGGGTTGATGTCATTGCCATTAAGAAAACAATTTCTGAGTCAACTTTTTCTTGACTTGATTGAGGATTGTATGGTTAACATTATCATCATCAAAGTGCCTAGCCATCCTAAGCCAACTGCATTACCTCAAAGGGGAGGACTGTTTAGTGCAGGAGAAGCACTTGCTGCAGGACTGGCAGAGCCTCAAAGATCGATGGTTTCCTAAACAATACTTCTGATTAGGGCTGATTATAAGGGGGAGGTGCCAACTCTTACAGCAGGGTTTATTAAAAAAAACAGAGCAGAAATGATGGTCGACTGCTGGCCCTCACTGTCCAATACGGGCAGTACAAATACACTATTTTTTCCCCTCTCTACCCCCAACTCAAGCTCTCAAAATATCTGACAGTCCTTTAAAGGACAGGGTACTTATCTTCAGTAATACTCTTTTTTTGTTGGTTACTCTATCTAACCACAGATTCCTGATCTTAGAATAATTCCCAGGTGTCATATTGGACCTGGCAAAGGTTTTCCATAACAGTACTCCGATGCATTGCTAGATGGCTCTTTGTGTCTCCATGTTGATTCCACACTGCCCAGCAAGTGCAAGAGCGGAGCCACATAAAAGCGATGTCCCTGTGCGAGTGAGGCCAGTTTCTTATCTTTTCCCTTTCGCCTTCTCAGACAGCAGGAACCAAATACATACCAAGTTCCAGCTTTAGGTTAAACCATAGGAAAGAACTCTTACACAGTCGGGTGCCCTTACTTTTAGCTGCACTTCTCGAAACTGGGTGATGTTCATGTAACACACATGTGAAATAGAGAAATGCTCAACAGGATACTCCTCACTCGCAAGGGTGGGAGGTTTACATATGAATCTATAAAACAAACACTAAAGCATTACAGGTAAGTGTAGGAAAGAAGGAGCTGCTTTCATGGTTACCCTCACTTTTATGTCAGGTGTTAGTGTGTTTTTGACCTAGCCTGCTGGGAACCTGCTAATCAGTACCCCAGCAACTGTGCTCCCTCTCTCTCCTAAATTGGCTCTGGTAAGTACTTTGGTACCTCCACAATTGGCTACTGGTGTACCTTTATAAGTCCCTAGTATATGGTACTAAGGTGCAAAGGCATAGGTACCTCAGAGGTCTCCCATGGGATGCAGCATGCATTGTGCCCCCCATGGGAGTCCACTTAAACTGAGTCGACAGACCTGCCATTGCAGCCTGTGTGAGTTGGTGGTTGCATCTCTCACAATAGATACAAATTTCCTTATATCAAAAGTCACTGCACTTTAAACCTGTAAGTCACCCCTATGGCAGGCTCTTCGGTACCGAGGGCAGGGTGCTTGGTTACGAGTGTGAGGGTGCCCTTACAAACCTTCAAGTCAATTCTCCAGGCTTTGTAAATGTGGTCGGCCATTTTAAGACATACAGTCGATCTTTACGAGATGTCGAACTATATAATTGCTGCATCGAACCCGGTCATGTTTGGTATCAAACATGTTGGAATCATACCCTGACACTGATTTCAGTGTTGGAAGTATGATTCCCATGTACTGGGGGACCCCTTAGGGCACCCAGATCTCCTGGTAATAGCCCTGCAGGGTCTGCAAGTAAGCTAGTCTAGTGCTGCTGCTCACAACAGATATGATTCAGCCCTCCTGCTGCTGAGCCAAGCTCGAGCAGGGGAAGGTAGAATAGATTTCCGATCACAGGGAGGGGTGGCCACCTTCCAGACAGGACTTAGTGTTTTGGGCTGGGGGTGCTTGGTAGCGCCACCAGACTGCTCTGAATGGGCCGGTTGGTGCCCTCCTTGCATACTCCAGTTTGAGCCAGTACAGGGCGAGACCTTTGTACAAATTACGAGAACTGGAGGAAGTGAATCCTTTCAGAGCAGTGCAATATTGCATTTTGCTAGAAGAGCCAGGTTGAGGAACTTGGAGAAGGGTTTCTAGAACTTACGGCAGGGAATACACCCAATATGGCCTCTCCCGAGAAATCCATCAGTACACACCCCATCATGGTCAACAGCACCTAGAAAACTCTCTGCTAGTATGAAAGGAATGTGGGGCAAGACCAAAGCATTTGAAGCAAATCAGCACCTAATTGCATAGAGAGAGAAAATGCAGCTGCAGTTCACGGGTATAATATGCTAATTCTGACTGGTGTAAGGTAAGATCAGTTCAGAATAATAAATTGAATATTAAATTGACTATACTTAAAACGGGAGCCGTGGGATACTATGTGGGGATATTTCAATATTTTAGCCGTCTGATTCGTGCTGAGGTTTGGCCATGCCAGTCTCGGGGTTAATACAGAGAGGCTCTGTAGTGGTCCCCATGTTGCAAGAAAGCTCTGTACACCCATCTAATCAGTTTGACGCCAGTCCCAGTGGTGTAAGCATCTGGCACACTTCATGTGGGGTTGGTGCTAGGTGACAGGCACGGAATTGGGCATTTAATGATTATTTAAGGTGTTCGTAAGAAAGGAATTGACCTGGGTGAAGACTAGTTTGTGATAAAGATTTGGAAATCTAGTAGCTCCCCGTCAACAAACAAATAACCCATTTTGAGAGGCCTGCAACATGCCTCTGACAGAGTTACCTTGAGCGAAGCTTGCCTAAGCGAATGGGGAGGCCTAGCAAACCTATTGCAGGAGCATAGGGTTAGTGAATTGATGGGTTCTACTGAGGTAAGAGAGAGCTGGGTGGAATAACTGGGTGGCATTGAGTAGAATGGTATGTAGGAAACAAAAAGTAGTGCAGTAGAACAAGTTACTTACCTTCGGTAACGATATATCTGTAAGAAACATAGATTAGTTATAGATTCCTTACCTTAGAATTACCCCAGGCGTCAGACTGGATCCGGAAAGTTTTTAGATAGCAGTACCCCATGCGCATCGGAAAGTGTGGTTGATCGACTCCGCGTTCGTGTCAACGGCGTTGTAGTCGCCGGGTTGACGTTGCGATAGGTACATAGACACTGCCCTCGCATGCTGACGTCAGTTCTGTACACGACTTTCTACGCCAGAAGCACAAAGCTATGCAAGACACTGAACTGGTCACAAAACTAGGACCCTGAAAGGAAGTCCTTAACCCTAGAAGTCAGTTCCCAGAACAGGGAGGATGGGTGGGGTGGTAAGCAATTTATAACTAACCTATGTTTATTACAGGTATATCGTTACCGAAGGTAAGTAACTTGTTCATCTGAAAGAAACAGTTAGTTATAGATTCCTTACCTTAGAATAGATACCCAAGCAATACCAACCCCGGAGGTGGATCTGTGAACTAAGTTCATACCAGAAAGTCCTGGAAAACAGAATGGCCAAAGAAGCAGTCTCTCCGGACTTGGCTGTCCAGGCAGTAGTGTTTGGTGAACGTGTGCAGCGATGCCCACATAGCTGCCTGACAGATGTCATTGAGGGGGACTCCTCGTCAAAAAACAGTTCTAGCTGCCATAGCTGTCATAGCCCTGGTGGAGGCTCCTTCTTTGCCAAGGAATAGCAAGCCTTAATGCACAGAACGATCCACCTGGAGATAGTCTGTTTGTGCAAGGCCCGACCTTTCTTAGTGTCCACGTAACCAACAAAGAGCTGGTCGTCAACCCGGAATTGTTTGGTGCGATCCATGTAGAAGGAAAGTGCACATTTTGGATCCAGACGGTGGAGCCTCTCTTCCTCTTTTGAAGGATGCGGAAAGAAGGTGGGCAAAGTGATGGTTTGGCCAATGTGGAAAGAAGTAACCACTTTGGGAAGAAAGAAAGGTCTAGTTCTAAGGACGGCCTCAGAAAGGGAGGCTTGGAAGAAAGAGCTTGTAACTCACTCACCTCTACATTCAGAGATGATGGCCACCAGAAAGGCGGTTTTCAAAGTGAGAAGTCTGAGAGGACAGTTATGTAGCGGCTCAAAGGGGGCGCACATGAGGTAAGTAGGAACCAAGTTCAAGTCCCACTAAGGCATTACGAAGGGAACAGGAGGAAAAAGATGAGTAACATCCTTAAGGAATCTATTTACAACAGGGGATTTGAAAGACACCAATACTGGAGAACCACCTGTTTACAGGTAAGTAACAATTGTTCTTCTCCAGTATTAGGGTGTCTTTCATAGATTCACATGCGACCCACCCACCTCCCCTCAGAGGCTCGCTTCGCCTCATCGACTCTTTTGTCACTCTTGTGCTACGAAAATCTGAGGGAATGAGCTCTGAGGAGAAGATTCTGGACGGGTGCTGCCGCCTGATTGGCTGTAGTTTGGACTAACATAATGACAGGAATATGTTACAAGTGTTTTCTCTCTCTCCATGTACTCCATTGATAGACCTATTGTAAGGTTCCTGAGGCTTGAGCCGGGAACATCGTTTTTGCGATTTCGAGCGCACATTTTTAAAAGTCATTTTTCTGTGTTGTTGTATTTTAAAGTACTCCCGGGGCATTTATTACCTTGATCATTCATTTGCTCATGCTCACGAACATCGCGCTGAAGCTAGGGCCATAGCAGCAGAATAAACGCTGCATTGGAAACTTCACCGCCATCTTGGATCAGTCACAGGGCGAGCAGACTACTTGCTCGGCCCTCCCACCCTCCCACCCTGACCAATATAAAAGGACCATTATTTGCCAGCCTCCTCATTGATAGACCTATTGTAAGGTTCCAGAGGCTTGAGCCGGGTACATCGTTTTTGCGATTTCGAGCGCACATTTTTAAAAGTCAGTTTTCTGTGTTGTTGTATTTTAAAGTACTCCCGGGGCATTTATTACCTTGATCATTCATTGGCTCATGCTCACGAACATCGCGCTGAAGCTAGGGCCATAGCAGCAGAATAAACGCTGCATTGGAAGCTTCACCGCCATCTTGGATCAGTCACAGGGCGAGCAGACTACTTGCTCGGCCCTCCCACCCTCCCACCCTGACCAATATAAAAAGACCATTATTTGCCAGCCTCCTCATTGATAGACCTATTGTAAGGTTCCTGAGGCTTGAGCCGGGAACATCGTTTTTGCGATTTCGAGCGCACATTTTTAAAAGTCATTTTTCTGTGTTGTTGTATTTTAAAGTACTCCCAGGGCATTTATTACCTTGATCATTCATTTGCTCATGCTCACGAACATCGCGCTGAAGCTAGGGCCATAGCAGCAGAATAAACGCTGCATTGGAAACTTCACCGCCATCTTGGATCAGTCACAGGGCGAGCAGACTACTTGCTCGGCCCTCCCACCCTCCCACCCTGACCAATATAAAAAGACCATTATTTGCCAGCCTCTTCATTGATAGACCTATTGTAAGGTTCCTGAGGCTTGAGCCGGGAACATCGTTTTTGCGATTTCGAGCGCACATTTTTAAAAGTCATTTTTCTGTGTTGTTGTATTTTAAAGTACTCCCGGGGCATTTATTACCTTGATCATTCATTTGCTCATGCTCACGAACATCGCGCTGAAGCTAGGGCCATAGCAGCAGAATAAACGCTGCATTGAAAACTTCACCGCCATCTTGGATCAGTCACAGGGCGAGCAGACTACTTGCTCGGCCCTCCCACCCTCCCACCCTGACCAATATAAAAAGACCATTATTTGCCAGCTTCCTCATTGATAGACCTATTGTAAGGTTCCTGAGGCTTGAGCCGGGAACATCGTTTTTGCGATTTCGAGCGCACATTTTTAAAAGTCATTTTTCTGTGTTGTTGTATTTTAAAGTACTCCCGGGGCATTTATTACCTTGATCATTCATTTGCTCATGCTCACAAACATCGCACTGAAGCTAGGGCCATAGCAGCAGAATAAACGCTGCATTGGAAACTTCACCGCCATCTTGGATCAGTCACAGGGCGAGCAGACTACTTGCTCGGCCCTCCCACCCTCCCACCCTGACCAATATAAAAAGACCATTATTTGCCAGCCTCCTCATTGATAGACCTATTGTAAGGTTCCTGAGGCTTGAGCCGGGAACATCGTTTTTTGCGATTTCGAGCGCACATTTTTAAAAGTCATTTTTCTGTGTTGTTGTATTTTAAAGTACCCCCGGGGCATTTATTACCTTGATCATTCATTTGCTCATGCTCACGAACATCGCGCTGAAGCTAGGGCCATAGCAGCAGAATAAACGCTGCATTGGAAACTTCACCGTCATCTTGGATCAGTCACAGGGCGAGCAGACTACTTGCTCGGCCCTCCCACCCTCCCACCCTGACCAATATATAATGGGACCTCCCCCTCGGAGGCGCAGCGGACGGGCGCAGTGGGCGCGCCGGCGGCGCACCAAATGCAAGCCCGTCTGTGCCCGTCCGAGCCTGTCCCGAGCCTAGGGCCACCCCCCCTGGATCAAATACTTCCGATGTACCTTACTCGAGAATCTGCTATGATGCAGAGGAGCTGACATCCTTGAATACTAATATAACTCACTGTTCCCCGATTAATTTATATACTTTGGACTATGCACCACATACCTGTCCCCTTTGTCCTCTTCACATTATGGAACATCCTCATTTACCAAATCCAGTTGTTACCGCTCCCAATAAATCCTCTCATATCATCAAACTAGCCCTGTTAAACGCTAGATCACTCCCTAAACATAGGTATACAATTGCTCATTTCATTGATAGTTGGCACCTTGATATTCTGCTACTCACTGAAACCTGGGGAGACCAAGCTTCGGACCCGGATTTCACCTCAGCTACTCCGGAAGGATTCTCTTACATCAGACTGGATAGGTCACAAAAAAAAGGGGGGGAGTGGCGATTATTTATCGTGACATTTTTCGTTTACGCACAGAACCCCTAAAAATCAACACATGTGAAGCTTTGAACTTCACTTTTGTTACTCCTTATTCTACCTCCTTCCGAGGTATTTTGCTTTATCGCCCCCCTGACCCCCGCTCTACTTTTTTGTCCTCTTTGAGTCACATTTTAGAACCAATCCCTGGAGAAAACAATTTCACCATTTTGGGAGATTTTAATTTCCACCTAGAGAGGAAGGAAGATCCTGATACCCACTCCCTCCTCACGGAAATTAATGCAGCAGGTCTCACTCAATTTGTCCACTCTCCTACACACTTAGCTGGACATACATTGGATGGAGTCTTTTCCAATCTCAAATCCTTGACCATAGAGCATATATTACCTCTCACATGGACAGACCATTCTGCTTTTTGTTTTAATATTCTCCCTTTGACGCAGACTCACACGAAACCCTGTAAATCAGGCACTTTTAAATCCCTGAAAAATATTAATATTTCTGATTTTGCTAACAAACTAGATGTCTTGAAAGAAATCGACACCGCTGACCCAGAAGCTGCAGCCATTCACTACACTATGTGCAATAAGACCGCAATTGACACCTCTGTTCCCATAAAAAAACGCTCTTCTAATAGACTTTTAAACTCTGCTCCTTGGTTCACTGAAGCACTTAGGTTGGAAAAGCAAAGTTGCAGGCGCCAGGAACGCAAGTGACATTCTAATTATGACCCCCACGAGAAAAGCTGTTATAAAGAAAAATTAAAAAATTACAAATTATCAATCATCAATCAGAAAAGTATTTTTTTTAATAATCAAATTGAATCAGCTCAAGATTCAATGTAACAACTTTTCAGGTCGTTTCCCATCTCTCCGGCCATGACAAACCTTCCACTGTAGAAGCCTCCCAACCTATGTGCAATGCCCTCTCTAATTATTTTCAAGAAGAAGGGTGTGATATCTATTCTAACTTTAACAAACTTACCAACGATGCACACCAGACCAATATTCACACCACACTCCAAACCACTCTCCCCAACCCCCCTACAGCCCTTGATCATCCCAATTTTTCCTTTAGTTCCATCTCGTCCGAGATGATTCACAAACTCATGATGTCCACCAACTCTGGTTCACCCGATGATCCCTGTCCACCTTCCGTTATTAAAATGGCTCCAGAGAAGATCTCAATCGCTCTTGCAAACATCTTTAACACCATGATCTCATCCTGTATTTATCCTACCATATGGAAAAAAAACAGTGATTAAGCCTCTACTTAAGAAAACCACTCTGGACCCTTCCAAAGTAACCAGCTATAGACCTATAGCATGTATCCCCTATCCATCCAAGATTATTGAGAAAATTATGAACACTCAACTATCTGAATATGTAGATTCTAATAACTGTTTAGACACTTCCTAATTTGGCTTTAGGAAGGGACACGGGACGGAGACAGCACTAATAAAAGCCTCAGACGAGATACGAATGATCCTTGACAAAGGAGGCGCCGCGGTGCTCATATTACTCGACCTGTCTGCGGCTTTCGACACGGTCGATCATTCCACTCTGATCGACCGTGTCGGAAAAGCTGGAATATCATCTGATGCTCTCTCACTCCTGGCTTCTTTCCTGACAGACCGAGAGCAATCAGTCTCCATGGGCACATTCTCTTCTGACTCCTTTACTTTACCTTGTGGAGTCCCCCAGGGATCCTCGCTAAGCCCAACACTTTTTAACATTTATGTGACGGACTTAGCGAGGATCATCAAAGCTCATCGTCTAGCAGTCACATCGTACGCAGACGATACACAGCTTGTCCTGGCCATTAACAATAATGGAATGGAGGGTGCCAATAACTTCCAAAAGGGAATGATTGCCATATGTAATTGGATGAATTCAAACTGTCTCAAACTGAACTCGGATAAAACCGAGTTGATGGTGTTTGGGAAACTTACCCCTGCATAGTCTTCTATATGGTGGCCGCAAGATCTTGGCCCCCCGCCTAATCCTGTTACCAAGGTTAGAAATCTTGGTGTTATCTTTGATAACAAACTCTCATTCATTCAACAAGCCAATTCTATAGTTTCTGCCTCCTTCTTTATACTTAAAATGATCAAAAAAATCCAGCCCTATCTACCTTTAAACACCATAAATACCTTGATCTCTAGCTTACTGATGTCCCGAGTAGACTACTGCAGTGCACTCATGCTTAATGCCCAAGAACAAGTAGTCAACAAACTTCAGCTGGTCCAAAACGCGGCCGCACGACTCGTCACAGGTACACCAAAATTCAAGCCCATCTCCAAAACCATCCGTAAACTTCATTGGTTGCCAATTAGACAACGCATCAAATTCAAAGCCCTCTGCATTACTTTCAAGAGTATTCATGAAAAAGCACCTGCCTTTCTCAAAGATGCCCTCCATCCCTACCGACCATCACGCAATCTTAGATCTGCTAAAGCAAATCTTCTGAAAGTAATTAAAACCAAAAAAGCAATTGGGGAGATAAATCTTTTGCAGTAGCTGCTGCTAAATTATGGAACACCATGCCAGGACATCTAAAAAATGCTCCAACATTATTATCATTCAGGAAGCAGTTGAAAACGTGGTTGTTCAATTACTAAATCCCCTTATTCCTGGGCCAACCTTCAATTTTCTCTGTCACAGCGCCAAGACACCCTTGGGTAAACGTGCGCTCAACAAATTGCATAAAATAAATAAATAAATAGATTCACATGCTTGAATAGAATAGAGAGCAGTAACAGCCGAAGAGGCCCGAATTGCCATGTAACAGCATGGAGAAAGTCCATGAGACAATAACAGTCATGCAAGAACTGATAGCAATCATATAAAACCATAATGGAGGAGGGAAGACAGAGGCTCACCTTAGTTAAAAATAATAAGTACTGCCTGTCCCACTGCTGTATCCGCCTCGTTGATGGCATCCAGGCAGTAGTGTTTCGTGAACGTGTGCCTGTTGGACCACGTGGCTGCTCGGCAAATCTGATGAAGCCGGCACACCAGCAAACAGGGCGGTAGAGGATGACACCGCCCTGGTGGAATGAGCCCTCACTGAAGACTGCAGAGGCTTGCTGATGGCAGAAGACAATGGCTGAAGAAATCCACTGTGCAATAGTTGGTTTGGTAACAGGGCGCCCTTTACGCATGCATCCATAGGCAATGAACAGTTGATCGGACCTGCGAAAGGGGGCTGTTCTGTTGATGTAAAATTTAAGGCACCTCTGGATGTCCAAAGAGTGCAGTCGTTGTTCTGTCCGAGATTGAGGATCGGCAAAGAAGGTTTTCAAGAAAACAGGTTAATTCAGATGGAAATCCGTAGGCACCTTTGGCAAAAAAGTTGGGTTGGTACGAAGCACCATACAGTCAGATTTGAATTGGAGAAAAGGAAGTTTAATAGTGAAAGTGTGAAGATCACTCATGCGATGAGATTATGTCAGAGCAAGGAGAAGGGCTACCTTCCAGATCAGAAACTTTAAGTCCGCCCTATGGATAGGCTCGAATGGGGCATTCATTAGTTGAGCCAAGATGACACTGAGATGCCAAGTGGGAGGAGGATGCCGAAGAGGTGGGAACTTCCGGAACAGTCCTTTGAAAAACTGACGAATAACTCTGGAAGAGCAGAGAGAGGAGGAGCCATCCTGCCGAAAACGAGAGATTGCCGCCAAGAAAACTCTCAAAGTAGCGTGGGAAAGCCCAGATTGAGCCAGGTGCAGAAAGAACGGATGTAGCTGCTCCGGAGTGAAATGGATAGGATGGATATTAGCAGCCGCGCACCAATGACAGAACCTCTTCCATTTGAGCTTGTAGGTCTTAATGGTAGACGGAGCTCAGGCCTGAGCGAGAGTGTCTCTGCATTCCGGCGAAATATTTAAATGCGCAAATTCAAGGTGCTCAGGTTCCAGGCCGACAATTGTAGAGAGGAGGGGTTTGGATGGAAAATCAGACCCTTGTCCATCGTGAGAAGGTCCGCTCGAGGATGGAGGAGGATGGGCTCGCACTGGGACAGAAGGAGCAACTCCGAGAACCACGCCTGTCGGGCCATCTGGGGGCGATCAGGAGAATGTGGCACGGCTGCCTCCGTATCTTCCACAGCACACGAGGCACCAGCGGAATCGGAGGAAAAGCGTAGACAAATAGATTGCACCAATTCATCAAAAGGGCATTCCCGCACGACCCGTGGTGGGGATGCCAACTTGCGTAAGATGGGCATTTACGGTTCTCCGGGGTTGCAAAGAGATCCAGAGACGGACGACCCCACCGTTGAAAAATGAGGTAGAGAGTTGTTTGATGCAACTCCCACTCGTGGGTCAACAACGTGGATCTGCTGAGGGAATCCGCTAGGATGTTGGAGACGCCTGGTAGATGCACCGCCGACAGGGTAACTTGATGACGGATTGCCCAATCCCAGATTGACTGAGCCAGCCGAGACAAGAGTGGAGACTTGGTTCCGCCCTGCTTGTTGACATAGTGCATACTGGTGGTATTGTCCGTCTGAATGAGCACCGACTCCCCTTGAACCACAGGATGAAACGACTTGAGTGCCAGAAAAATGGCCATCAACTCCAGCCTGTTGATGTGCCAAAAACGCTGAAGCAGAGACCATTTGCCCTTGATGGAGAGGCCTTGAAGGTGAGCCCCCCAGCCTTCTAAGGAGGCGTCCGTTGTTAGCGTGAGGTCCGGAGTGGTGGAGAGAAAAAGAAGTTCTCGTTGCAAGGTTGGATGGTTGCGCCCACCACCGGAGAGCTGCTCTCATGTGAGCGGTGATATCGACGAGGTCGTTGAAAGAACCGGTGACCTAACGCCACTGTAAGTCCAATTCCTCCTGAATGGGGCGAGTCCGCAGCCTGCAATGTGGGATCAGTGCAATACACGACGATGCCATCCCCAGAAATTACTTTAAGATCCGGACTGAAACAGACTGTTTTGCCCGAATCAGAGGATTTTTTGATGACGCTCTTGGGATACGAATGCCTGTGCAAGCGTAGTGTCTAAAGTGGCACCCAGAAAATTCCTGTGTGGAGCCGGGTCGACCTGGGACTTGTCGGCATTGATGGCGAGGCCCAGAGGCGAGTGTCTGGAAGCAGCTGTGTGCGAGACTGTGACTTGAGGAGGCAGTCGTCCTGATATGGAAAGATTTGAACGCCTTGGAGACGCAGGTAAGCCACCAATGGAGCCAATACTTTAGTGAAGACAAGAGGGGCGATTCGTAGGCCGAAAGGCAACACTTTGAACTGGAAATCTCTCCGCCCCACCCGGAAGCGCAAGTACTTCCGATGCCGTGGAAGAATTGGAACATGGAAGTAAGCATCCTTGAGGTCGATGGTGGTCATGAAGTCGCCCATGGAGAGAAGACGCAAGATCTCCAGTAGTGTAAGCATGCGGAAGGATTGGCTCTTGAGATACCTGTTGAGCGCTCGCCAGTCTCCCGTTTTCTTGAGTATTAGGAAAAAACAGCTCCTCTGAGACTTGGGAACCACTTTGACGGCACCTTTTTGAATTAGAAGACGAACTTGATGGAAAAGCTCCTTGAGGTGGGGAGGAGGCGGGCCAGACGGTGGAGTGGGAGGAGGAATCTGGATGAACTCTAGAGCATGGCCCTTCGCCACAATGTCCAGAACCCAGCGGTCCGAGGTGATGGAGGACCACTGACAAAAGAACAGGGAGGTTCTACCTCCAACATTGGGGGGGATACACAAGTCATTGCCGTTTGGGAGTGGATCCTCGATATGAGGATTTTCCCCTGTAGGATTTGGACGACTGCTGTCTGGTGGACTGCTGTTGGCTGGAGGAGTAACGTTGATTACCTTGGTGGTAGGAGCGATATTGATTGTTTCCTACACGAAAAGTTGAGGAGGTGCCGCGTCCGCGTCCGCGTGCACCACGAAAAGGCTGCTTCCGAAACTGTAAAGTCCCCAATGAGCGAGCAGTATCAGTGTCCTTCTTAATGGACTGTAATGCCTAATCCACATGTGCCCCAAAAAGCGACTCGCCGTCCTACGGCATATCTAGGATTTTTGCCTGTACCTCCTGGCGGAAAGAGGTGGACCGTAACCAAGCCTGCCTCCGCAAGACCGCCGCCCCAGCAAGCTGACGAAAGCCAGTGCACGCAATGTCAACTGCGCAGTCGATAATTTCCTCCGATGTTCTCTCGCCATCCTGCAGAATCTTCAAGGCTTCCGCCTTGGAATCGTCTGGGATGAGGGCCACCAGGGCAGACAAGTCAGACCACATCTGGCGATCGTAGCAGCCTAAGATGGCTAAGGCATTAGCCGCCCTCACCGTAGTGGATGCCATTGTGGAGAACTTGCAACCAATAGCTTCCAGGCGACGACCCTCCCGATCCGGAGGAGCCGTAATTGGAGAAGCCGGATTACGTGAACGACGTTGCGCAGCTCGAGTGACCACTGAGTCTGGTTTTGGATGAGCAACAAGGCACGCTGGAGATCCGATGGGCGCCTTATATTTTTTCTCAAGGCGAGGCAGTTGTGCTGGTAGTGAATTTGGATTTTGCATCAATTTCACCTCTTCAGCCCATATGAAATCTATGATGGGTATAGTGTGGACTTGTTTCAACGGTTGATTTTTAAAGTCATAGAGGAAACAGTCCTCCTCCCTCTGGACTCTGGGCAGCTTAAAACGCTGGGCCGCTCTATCCATCAGCTGATGGAAACTTGCAATGTCCACCGGAGGCGAATCCCCGGGCTCCACCGGAGGAGGGGAAGGCGTCTGAATTTGATAGTCGTCCCACTCAGCCATGTGGGTGGTGTCGTCATCATCGTTATCTTGAACTTCTCCATCTTCCCTTTCTGGAATGACGTCGTCATCATCAACAGGGTACACAGTAGTGTGTATTTTAACCGACGTCTGAACTTGAGGAGAAGGCGTTGGTGGCTGTGGTGGTGGAACAGCGGCAGGAGCCGCCGCAGGCGCATGAGGCACAGGCGAGCCATGTTGAGAGGGCGGAAAACGCCGGTTGTAGTCATCCAACATATGTTGGAGATTCGAGATGAGCGACAAAGGCAGTGTCGCAGTTGGAACCTGCACAGAATGTTCCTCTGCCTGAGAAAATTGGTCGTCATCATCATCCCCATAATCCTGGCACTTGATAATTAAATCCGTAGGACTGCGTGCCACCCTGAAGGAATCATCCTCATGATTGTCAGAGTCCTGCTCTGAGCCCGTGGCAAACATTGGCGAGGGAGGCTATGGTTCTGGGATGGACAGCAGGTCAACTGGCCGCTTACGACGATGGTGCAAGGGGTCGACGGCGGAGGAGCCAGACCCGGTGGTCGAAAAAGGCACCAAAGGCATGTAAGCAAAAGATGATGGAACCAACGTCGATGGTGCGGACGACGATGATGGTACAGGCATCGACGGAGTCGCTGTAGAAGGATCCACCGTCGACTGAGCCGCCGTCAACGGAACCATCGTAGACGGTAAGCTTGTCGACGAAGACATCGTCGTTGATGAAGCCGCCGTCGACGGAGTTGTCATCGATGGGACAGACGACGAAGATTTCATGCGAGCTTTCGTCGATGAAGATTTTGCTGACGACGAAGCAGATTTCTTCGTCGACGACGAGGCAATAGGTATCGCCGACGGGGCAGTCTTTAAGCTTATCGATACCTTCGTCGACATGGAAGACGTCGACGTTGCAGTCGATGACGATCCAGAGGCTGATGTCGTCGTCACTGTCGCCGTCGACGATCCGGAGACGGCAGATCTCGTCGTCGGGACGATCGTTGACGCTCCCCTCGACGGAGAAACATGTTTCGGAGAAGAAACATGATGGGAGGCAGCAGAAGACACCTGAGAGCCAGGTCTCGTGGGCGTAGACGCAGTAGGAGGTGGTGAGGACACCGCAGGAGCCACAGATAGGGAGAGTTTCTTGCTTTTTAGAAAAGGAGAAGGCATATCCTGCACACTATTACGCTTGTAGGCTGCTTTTGAAGGTCCAGATTGTAGGCTTTCTGCATCAGACAGGGCCGAATCCTTATCTTTAAGTCTCTGAAGCCAAAGGAGGAGACGGCCTTCTCTGTCCTTAAGGGTCTTAGTAGAGAAAGTTCTGCAAAACTTGCATTTACCAACCTCATGGTTGGGATAAAGACAATAAATGCACTTCTTGTGGGGGTCCTCAGAATAAAGACGCAATTTCCCACAAGAAGAACAAGGTCTAAATAAAGACTTCTTACTTGAAGACATGCTGAGAAGACAGGAAAACTTGAAGTTGAGAAAACTGAGCAGAGCTCAGGGAGACTCCCTTCACACGACGTGCGGTAGAAAATCTGAGGGACTGAGCTCTGAGGAGAAGGTTCTGGAAGGGTGCTGGCACCTGATTGGCTGTAGTTTGGACTAACATAATGACAGGAATATGTTACAAGTGTTTTCTCTCTCTCCATGTATTCCTATGTAGGAATTGTTTTTTGAGTATTTGCTGTTCTTCTAGTATATATTTTATGTGTTATGTATTTACATACATATGTTGTTAGTATGTTATTGCTATTTTATTTACCGTGGGACTCCCACTTCGACGACGGGGAATATTCAAGCATGTGAATCTATGAAAGACACCCTAATACTGGAGAACCCCAGCGAATGCAGGAGGTCGGCCGTAGTCTGGAGGTGGGAGACGACAGCCTGGGGCGAGCCCGCCTTACACAGCCAGTTGCCTAGATAGGGTAAGACTGATCTGCGCAGATAAGCTGCGACCACCGCCATTACTTTCGTGAACACCCGAAGGGCGCTGGTAAGGCCAAAGGGGAGCACGGTAAACTGAAAGTGCTTGTGGCCTACCGTGAACCACAGGTAACGCCGGTAGGCCGGCAGGATGGGGATGTGAAAGTAAGCGTCTTGCAAGTCCAACGCCACCATCCAGTCTCCAGGGTCGAGGGCAGTCAAGACCTGAGTGAGAGTCAACATTTTGAACTTCTCCTTCTGGAGGAAGCGGTTGACGTTCCTGAGATCCAAGATAGGATGCAGGCCTTTGTCCTTCTTCGGCACCATAAAGTAGTGGGAATAGCAACCACGACCTACTTCTGGGTCAGGAACGCGCTCGATGGCTCCCTTGGCCAAGAGTGCCGAAACTTCCAGTTAGAGAAGGGCCAGATGATCCTCCGACCTGCGATGGTACTGAGGTGGCATGGATGGAGGGGTTAGTCTAGAAGCGGAGGGAGTAGCCCCTGCGGACTATTTGCAAAACCTACCTGTCCGACGAGATGGTGCGCCAGTGGGGAAGATGATGGCAAATCCTGCCGCCCACTGGGGTTTGATGGCCCTGAAAGGTCAGACTGGAAGGGTTTGGAGGCTGCTGCAGAGGGGGCTGTGGTGGACTGGCCCGCCAGCTGGCTCCCAGAGCCACAGCGCTGTTTCCCACATCCCCGGCTGCGAAGAGGCTGAACAGCTTGCGCTGGCCTGTGGCCCTGGGCGGGACATGGCGAGGCACCCCTTCCGTGGACACGAAAAGCAGACAGCGCAGGGCGAGTGGTAGAGAGGCCCAAGGTGCTGGCCGTAGCCCAAAAGTCCTTAAAGCGCTCCAGCACGTTGTCTGCCTTGTTGCCGAAAAGGTGATGGCCCTCAAAGGGCATGTCCATAAGGGTAAATTGGACAGCCCCAGAAAAACAAGTTGACCGCAACCAGGCGCAGCGTCGAAGGGCCTCTGACATGGAAATCGTCCTGCCTAGTGCGTCGGCGGTATCCAGCCCACAGCGGATGGTACACTACGCTGCGTCTCTCCCCTCGGCAACTGTAGGGGAGAGCAAGGGATCCGGGCACTGGGGCAGCACCTGCACTACCGTATCTCACACAGAGGGAATTCGCCTTAGGAAGTGGAGGCTTGGACCATCGAGCTCTCAGGGGTGGGGTGTTGGGAGAGGAAAGTGGGGTCACCTGGGGCAGGGCGGTGGTGTCGGGCAATCATCCTGTCCACAGGACCCCATGTTTTGGGCCTGGACCAGGTGCCCAAAGGATGTACGTGAGGGCTTCATTAAACGGCAGCAGGGGCTCCGAAGAGCTCACTGCTGGTTGAAGGGCCTCAGTCAGGAGGTTAGTCCTGACTGCCACCGTAGGTAGCTTGAGGTGGAGAGCCTCGGCCGCCCTATGCAACACCACTGCATATGACGCTTCCTCCTCCGTAGCCACGGTAGGAGGAGACAACTTATCAAGGTCTGGTGAGGTATCCAGACCACTGGCTTCCCCCAGTGTCAGATCCGGTGTCGGACCGACTGTGTCCACCTCGAGGTGGAGGCTGGGGTCGACGTCCGCTGGGGACACAGCTGACACTGTTTCTTTCAGATAACTTCCTTAAAGTCTTTACGGGTAAACCCTATCTGATGCAGTAGGAGGGCAAACAGCATGTGAAACACCCATTGGAGCGGTGCAGCAAAATAATGGCATTCTAAGTCCAGATGAGATAATATACCCGCAGTCACGGGTAGCTTTAGAGAGGAAAGAACTTCCTGTGGCATATCAGCCCCCAAATCAGACGTGTGACGTGTCGAGGATTCTGAAGAAGGAACGAGGCATGGGCAGATGAAGATCTGCCAAATAATACAATAAATCGGGTAGCACCACCATCTCCACTAGTGGAACATGGCCATTACTGAAAGTGGAAGAGAAGTTCAAAAAGCAGACTGTGCTCGGAAGGACCGTGTCACGCTGCCCAGATTTTCATCCTACAAGTCAGTGGGGTAATGGTAGAAATTAATCCCTAACTATCGAAAGGTAACCGAATCTCAGGTTAATCTGGGGTCTACCTGTATTTAAAGGGGAAAACACTATCATATGTTGAAGGAACGCTTCTTACTTTACAAAATCTTTATTACATTCTTATATTTTGCTTGTGTAATTTACATCCCAAATATTTTGAATCACTTGAGAATGAGCCACATCCTTGGTTTGACCTTGGCTTGACTGCAGAACCATTTTAAGACATGGACAGAGTAGGCAATTGCCCAGCACAACCTTCCAAGGAGTCTGGCCCCTGCTCACTCTTAACAAGTACAAACAGCAGACCATTGTAACAGCAGAGTGTGCCAGGGCTGGTGGGTGCTGCTTATTCAACTACTCGACATTATCTCCTCTCTGCTTACACAAATCCCCAGGTACAAAATACTTACTGATACTCATTGTCGAATATTAGGAATTGTCCAACCTTGTTTTCCTCTTCCCTATTTGTCCGGTACTTAGCAATAACCCTTTGAATCAGTAGCTGTAGATCTCCCATCTGATCTCTATTTTATCCTGCTCTTTAATTTTGTCTGGTATTCTAAGCTCCCAGTCATTAACTAAATGTAGACTCCCGAAAGCACACCCTAGTGCTGTGAGACTACAGACATGTTGTGGGTACTTCACATCCTGACATTAGGTGTGAGAATGTTGCTCACACCTTCCGCTCTGTCTCATTAATTTGTTTTAGGGTTATCGTTGACTGGAGGCTAAGGTGAGCCAGATGTTTTTGTTCAACTTGTCTAAACAAGCAGATGCTCACTTACCTTAATGTTTCCTAAACTGTTTGCCTTAAGTTTTAAAATGTTTGGAAACATAATCAACATGTTGCGGTTGCTTTCTCCTACAGAAAGTTTGGCTAAATCTGGAAAGGGGCGATGCCTTTGAAATCGTTCTTAAGGGCATTAATTTACTATTGAACAAGGACATAATGTGCCACCTGAATGTAGCATACCTAGAAGCAATCACATAAAAATTCCATAGTGAATAAATAGTGCTATGTAGAAATTAGTAAATAAATGCATTGATAAAATAGTGATGCATTACCTCTCCTTGGATGGGTCTATAAAATTGAGCTTTTATCCTGAGGTTTTGTCTTGAATTGTTTTACACTCTTGTCCAGAATTTACGTCGATGTCAGTTGGTCACCCTAGTAGCAGCCGTAGCCCTGGTGGAAGGGCTTTCATACCTTCTGGAAACTGCTTCTTAGCATGTACATAGTAGATCTTAATGCATAGAACCATCCACCTTGAAAGAATCATCTTCTGCACAGCCTTCCCTTAACTTTCTCCAGAGAGCCCCACAACAAGTTGATAGTTCACTTGATGATCCTTGGTACGATCCATGTAAAAGCCCTTTTGGCCAGCCAATTTAGTTCAACATCTATTTTTATTAAGTCTCGTACAGACACACACAGAAAAAAAAGGGTTCACATTGACACAGCGATAAGCCTACAACCCACTTGGGGCCGGCCGCGTTATATAACTTGTTGCGCAGACTCTGCGTGAGCTGGTATGTGTAGTTATTTTCACCGTCATGCCCATCAGGGTCAGTCCAGAACCTCAATAAGTCGCTCAAAGGGGAGATCAGTAAGCGCAGTCTACTATGCCCCAGCAATACCCCGCATTAAACACCACCCCGAGAGGTGGGCTGGTACAAAAATTCAAACAGAAACAGACAACGGACCATAGTGGCCCAACACTCAACCGGGAGCCTATCAGAAGGCAGAAAAAAGAATAGAGACAGAAACTAGAGGGAGCAGAGAGGAAGAGAAGAGGGAGCTAGGGGGGATAGCCAGGGCAGCGGAGACGCAAGACCTCGGGTGGGAGGGTGCAGCCAGCAGAGCACCCGTCAGAAGGTCCACTCCAGTGTCACAGGTTGCGAGGAGTAAAGGGGATCACCGCTTCCTCCACTAGATGCAACGCTCGCAGCGCCGGGGGCATATTCCTAGCATATTCGCTCCTGCAAAGATAAGTCACCAGGGGCCGCCAAACCTTATCAAAACGGGTCGTGCGGGACTGCAGCCTAGCCGAGAGCAGCTCCATAGTGATGACCTGCCATAGTCTGCCAAACCATACAGCTGGGGGGGGGGGGGCTCCACCTTCTTCCAATACAGGGCAATAAGTTGTCTGGCGGCACCCAACATTTGCATCGCTATAGTCCAGTCACTGCGGGTCAGGGCCAGCAATTCGACAGGTTTAATTCCCAGCAACATTGTACTAGCAGCATCAGGCAGAGGAAATCCCAACACCCCCCGAATGTGGCTCAGCACCTCTTTCCAAAAGATAGCGATCACGGGGCAAGTCCACCAGATGTGTAGGAAGTCTCCAGGCACATGATGGCACCTCCAGCAACTGGGCGGCACAGAGGGAAACATCCTGTGCAGACGCTGCGGCGTGTAGTACCATTGTGTCATTACCTTATACGCATTTTCTTGTTGTGGTATGCTACGGTATATCTTAGGGACATCCCTCCAGAGGCGGGTCCATTGTGCCAGATCGATATCAGTGCCCAGCATCTCGTGCCATTGCCGCTGATACGGGTGAGCAGGGGGAGTGTGCGGATGTTGCAGAATGCGATAGATCTTAGAGATGAGGCCCGTCGTTCCCGCGCCGGAACGAGCCAGCCGCTCAAACGGGGTGAAGGCCCGGGTGGCCCCCGGGTATATCGCATCCGAGAAGGCCCAATGACGCAGTTGGAGATACTGCAGTTCTGCCTCCGGGGGAAGATGGAACTCGTCCCGACAATGGGCAAAAGACTTAAAGGAGCCTCCATCAAAGAGATCCGTAAGGACTTTACAGTCCTCCCACGTCCACCTGCGAAAGGCGGTAGTGCGGTTGGCCAGTGGGAACCATGGGTTGTCCTCAATGGGGGTGTGTGGCGAGGGGAAAGTCGTCAGGCCTCTCCGTTCCGCCACTCTGTCCCACACGTTCAGAACCGTCTTCGTGGGGGCCGCCAAATAAGCACTAGGGGATCGTCCCGCCCTATGGATCCAAGCCAAGTTCCAGATGGTGCGACCTGTGACCGCCCGATCAAGATGCAGCCATCCCTTCTCACTCCGCCTAATGCCCCACTCAATCACAAACCGCAAGTGAGCGGCCCAGTAATAGTCCACCAGATTTGGGCATCCCAGTCCTCCGCGATCGCGCGGTGCCAAAAGGAGTGCTTGTGAAAAGCGGGGTCTCCTGCCCCCCCAGATGAATTTAGTACAGTCCTTTTGCAAGGCCCTAATCTTCGGTAGAGGGATAGGCGTAGGAAGGCATTGAAATAGGTAGAGTATTTTGGGTAAGATAGACATTTTGATCGCATTCAACCTACCCAGCCACGAGGGGATGAGAGGTTTCCACCGCTGTAGATCATTGAGTACAGATTTGCGACATTCTGCCCAATTGAGTGCCGACCAACCCTCTAGGGAGGGAGTCAGGGAGAGACCGAGGTACCGGATATGTTGATCCGTCCATCGATAGGGGCACAACTGCTCTAGGAAAGGAATATCGGCTTGGGGGATCGTAAGGTTGAGCACCCACGACTTTTCGTGATAAATTTTTAAGCCGGAGGCGCCTTCAAAGGAGCAGAGCACTGTATGGAGCGCCGGTAAGGACTGTCGGGGCTCCGTGAGAGTGAGGATGAGGTCGTCTGCATATAATGCTACCTTATGGACTTGCCCACCCATCTTAACGCCGCAAATGTCCGGGTTTCGTCTGATCAAGTCCGCTAGAGGCTCAACCGCCAGGGCGAACAGCAGTGGCGAGAGGGGGCAGCCCTGTCTCGTCCCTCTTCCAATGGCAAATGGTTCCGTCAACCTCCCATTCACCCTGACCCGTGCCCGCGGCGCAACATAAGGCGCCATGATCCTGGCAATCATCTTTGGACCGAGCCCCATCTTACAGAGGACCGCCTGGAGGAACACCCAGTCCACGCGGTCAAATGCTTTCTCAGCGTCCAATGACAGGAGGCACGCCGGAATGTGCCAGTGGTGCACTTTCCCCACCAGGTGCGCTATCCTCCGCACATTGTCGGCCCCTTGGCGGCCCCGGATGAAGCCCACTTGATCAGGGTCAACAAGGTCCGGCATGTGGGGATTGAGCCTTTTAGCCAGGACCTTCGTATATATTTTAAAATCAGTATTGAGCAGCGCAATCGGGCGATACGACGAGCAGAGCGCTGGATCTTTCCCAGGCTTAGGAACCAGAGCTATTTCCGCCATTCCCATGTCCGAGGAAGGACCCTGGCCAGTATCGAAGAAGGCAAAGAGTCTGAGAAGATAGGGACTCAGTTGTCCCTGGAAAAGGCGGTAGAAGGAGAGCGGCAAACCGTCGGGGCCCGGTGTCTTCCCCAAATTCAGATCTCTGATGGCCTCGGTCACCTCATCAAGCGAGATTGGCTCTTCCAACCGTTCCGCCGCGTCGGGATGCAAGCGCGTCCCGCCATAGTGCTCCAGAACCTCCTCCGACTGGACAGGGGCCGGTGGAGCCGCCGCATACAAGGAGGCGTAATAGTCCCGAAACGCCTCTAGTTTAGCTTCCGCCGCCGATGCTCGAGACCCGTCCGGAAGCATCACGTTCGCTATATGGGATCTGGCCGCCTTGACCCTCAGTCGTCTCGCCAAAAGTTTCCCCACTTTATCCCCTCCGTCGAAGTGCAACCGCTTCAAAGCCAAGAGAGAGCTCTCCGCTCTGTTTGCCCGTAGCAGGCGCAACTGACCCCGCAGATTAGCCAGGCGTCTACGCGTCTTTAGCGTGGACTCCTCCTGATTCTGCGCCTCCGCCGCCTGTAGGTCCGTTACCAAGCTTTCCTCCACCGCTCTCCTCTCCCGTATCCTCGCAATCTCAAGGGAAGTGATATGGCCCCGGATTGTAGCCTTAAAGGCGTCCCATACCACTGGGAATGGCGTTTCCGGCAGGTCATTGAACTCAAAGTAGGAGGTAATGGCCGCGCGGATGTCTTCAACCGACGTCGCATCCCTGAGGAGGTGCGGGGGCAGGCGCCATTTCCGTTCCCTAGGAGGGCCACTCTGCGGATCCCTAAGAAGCAGCTCCACATGCGCATGGTCCGAGATGGATATGTCTGACATCGCAGCATCCACCACATCGCGAAGCAGATCGTGAGATATGAACACATGATCAATGCGGGAGTAAGAGCGGTGAGCACTAGAATAAAAAGAATATTCCCGTTTTTCCGGGGAGAAGTAACGCCACGCGTCGAATAGGCCCAGGTCGCCTATCTGTTTGCGAAGTGCCAAGGACATCGCCCCCGCTCCATGAAAGGAGCCCGCACTCCGGTCCATCGTAGGGCACCACACCAGGTTAAAGTCGCCCCCGAGAACAACCGAGGGCCCACCCCGGAGGATTTGGTCGCGCAGTAGATCCCGAAGGAAGCGATCCTGTGCCAGGTTGGGCGCATACACATTGCACAGTGTAAGACGGTGAGAACCCACCTCGATCGAGACCCTGAGGAAACGGCCATCACCACTCCGGAAGAGCTTGTCAGTACCCCGCCTGATGCCAGCTTTGCACAAAATTGCCACCCCTGCCGTTTTCGTGTCTGCAGCCGCCCAATATTGGAGGGGGTATCTAGGGTGCGCCATACGCTTTGTATCAGCCTGGAGAAGGTGGGTCTCCTGCATAAAAATGATGTCCGGGTCATGCCGCAGGAAATAGTGCCAGAGCTGTTGGCGCTTATTAGGTGAGTTAAGGCCCTTAACATTGAGTGATAAGATCTTAAGGGGTCTGGTCACATCACTCGTCATTGTAGGGATCTCTGGGATAGGCATGCATATCTACGCGCAGCAGAGCACCCACCAACCAACCAACCAAATGCCCCACCCAGCGGGTCCACCCCTCCCAACCCCGCCCACCCCCCACACCCAGCCCCCTACAGCAGACAGAAAAAGCAAGAAAAGAGAGAAGAAGAGAAGAAAGAAAGCCAATTGAAGAAACCAAACTTTCAGCAGCCTGTATGGCTGACGGCATAGACCGTTAAGGTGTGGCCAACAGGGCCAGAGTACACTGTCTCCAGAGTAGGGCATCCTACACCCACGGGTTTGAATGTCCATCGGGATGTCACTCCCCAGGAGACAGTTCGGGTGGGACATGACTGGCCGGAAACACTAGGAGGTATGGAGCCCCAACCCTCCCAGGCCCAGCACAAGGGGATCAGGAGTCCAAACAACCCCTCCCCGCCACACGTCCATCCCCCGCCCGTCGGAGGGGTGCAAGGGAACAGTACCTCACGTAGCACGCCACATGCGTGGTGTCCATCTCACGGTGTAGAGGGCCGCTCCGCAGGGGAGCGCTCCGGATGGTCAATCTCCGCCTCCTCTAGCGCTTTAATGTGGGCGATAACGTCCTGTCTGGCTTGGCTGGGTGATGGTGCGTCAACAGGTGACGCGCGCTGCCTCCTCGGCACCGTGGTCCAGTCCGGGGCAAGCGGTGTTCTCTTTCGTGGAGGGTGTCTAGAGGGACTTCCCGGAGGAGAGCCCGCTATGTTGAGGAGCCGCGCCGCCTCGTTGTAGGATCGCAAGGATTTGCGCTTCCCTTCCCACTGAAAGATAAGCGCGAAGGGGTGGCCCCATTGGTACGAGATGTACCTGGACCGCAACTTCTCCGTCACTGGACGAAAAGCGCGTCGTCTCTTCAGAGTATTAGGCATTAGATCTTGGTAGATTTGAATCTTATGGCCCTTGTATTGTAAATCCGGCTTGTCTCGTGCGCGCTTCCAGATCTCCTCCTTCTCCACAAAGAAATGCACCCGCGTGAGGATGTCCGAGAGAAGACCCGATCTCCCCGCAGGGGCCGCCACCCGGTGAGCCCGGTCCAGTGTAGGAGGCGATACATCCTCGTCGCCTCGCACCTCGTGGAGGAGTTGTGCCACAAAGTCCATTACGTCTTCCCCTTCTTCACCGAGTGGCACGCCGCGGATGCGAAGGTTGTTTCGTCGACCCCGATTCTCCAAGTCCTCCTGCTTGATTTGGAGTTCAATATTTTGTTCCTCTAGGGCCGCCAGGCGCTGCCATAGGTGTTCCTGGTCCTCGGTGCGTGCGTCCGCGGTCCGCTCCAGACTGTCCACGCGGTCCCCCAGTTCCGTGACCTCTCTCCTGAGTTCCGTAACGCATGAGTGGACCTCTGTCTGCAGGGAACCGATCTCGGTCTTGAGGTCAGTCATGAAGGCAGCCATGAACGCCTGTGTGACCGGAGGTTAATCCACTAGTTCTGCAGGCGAGCCTCCACTGGCCGCTGGCGCTCCCGCTTTGTCCCACATGGCCGTCACCAGTTTCCGCCGCCGCGCAGCTCCGCCCTGGGACGCGGGGAGCCGAGCGCACCGGTCGCGGTAGACACTCAGGGGTTGCAGCCTGTTCCCGTCTTCTCACCGCAGCGGCCCCAGGTAAGGGCTCAGTATTCTCCCTTCAATGGATGTGCCGGGAGAGCATCAGCCAGTGGCCGCCGGCTCTCACAGCGTCTGTCGGACCCCGCCGTAGGCCGCTCCTCCAGGGTCGCAAGATGGCGGACGGACAGGCAGGCCCCTCCGGGATCAAGCCGTCCGCCCGTTTCTGCCTCCCACAAGGCGTTTCTCGGAGGCACCACACACGAAGGTGTCGCCCAGCTTGTCGGGGGCTCCGGGGAAGTGTGTAGCGGGAAAGGGCACCCCGAAATCCGCCTTAATAGCAAATAAAGGGCCCAACGGCGGCGAGAGCTCCGCAGCAGTGCGACAGCTCACATCGCCGGTCAAGCCACGCCCCCTGGCCAGCCAATTTAATTAAGCCTTTCCTCCTCTTTTGAAGGGTCAGGAGGAGCAAAGAATGCTAGCAGAGTGATAGGGAGCTAATGAGGAATGGAGTCACAACCTTTAGCAAGAATGCCGCTCGAGCCCTCAGCACCAACTTCTTAGGGAAAAAGGTAGAGTAAGGTAGGTGCCTGGAGTTCACTCATGTGATGAGGTGGCATAATCACAATGAGGAAGACAGTTTTTAAAGTCAAGAGACGCAACGATCAGCTATGCATCGGCTTATAAGACATACACGACAAATGTCAAGACCAGGTTAGGGTTCTACTATGACATTACAAATGGTTTGGGAGGGATCAGGTGTGTCAACACTTTAATAAATCACATCACAATAGGTGACTTAGACAAGGGAGGTTAGTTTGTCAATCATAGAAAGGCAAATTGGCAGAAAATAACCTTTAATAGTGCCCACTGCAATACCTTGTTGGGCCAAAAATAAAAACAAGCATTGGCATTGCAAATAGGTTTCACCTTTGGGGCCTTGTAAGTAATTAGCCATGCTGTGCTAAGTCTTGGCTTCCTCTTGAAATTAAGTCTGTGATACTATATGAGTAAGACTCAGCTGCATCCTTGGTAATCCTGCCCTAAGTGCTTGAATATATGACTGCATGAACATGTGTGTTCGCGTGCAGCTCTTTGATGGCAGTTCTTAGCTCTACTGTGCTAGATTACTATTGCAAAAGACGCCTAAATAACCTATACACCAATCTGCAAGGCCGTTTTATCAGGCAATTTTTAAAAAATTGAATGTGGGTTTATATCTTGAAACCTAAATTCCTATAAAAAAATAGTGTCACATTTGCTTGGGTCCTTGCCCTGAAATACACTAAAAGCTGGAATAAAAGCGAGACTGTTACAATCTGCTCAGGATTAAAAGGAGCAGGGCTTTCAGTGGGATAAAAAAAGCGTGAGGTCTCTCAAAGGGGTGTTGCCGATATAATTAAGGGTGCGGCTTAAATTACATGAATTAGAAATATCTGCCTTGTATTATGTGCTGCCCAACTGGTATTTTGCTGCCTCTTTCTGTCTTAGCATCTAGATATATAATATAACACATATTATTACACTTACAGCAAGCCAGGGCTATTGGCCTTGTCAATGGTTGTTTCTTGGATAAGATAAACAAACAACAATGGGTTCTGTGTATAAAGTTGTTAAAATGCTTCAGTTCTGAAATGATGAATGGTGAAAGAACCGTAACGAGTCCCTTTAAACATGTATCAAAGGCAGTAAAGGGTAGTAATGATGTCAAGTTGAGATTTTTTTTCACTCAGAAGGTGAGAGCAATAATAGAGAGCCTGATAGGGACCCATCTTAGTACTGCCAGTGGTGGATACTGGCAGGGCCCAGCCCACTTAAAGCCCTGACAAGGAGAACTTTCTGCAATTTGTACTGTACCTGAATGAGGGTGTTGCGGTGCAGTTTAAAACGTAGGGTCCAAAGGCTGCTGAGAATGGGGAAATGGATTTGCCCGGAGGGTGGTCGTCACGCATCCACATCACTTTCCTGAACTGCAGGTCACCCAGGAGCAGCATCTAGACGTACTCTCTTGTGTATACTCGAATATTCACAAACAAGCATGGCTCGAGATGACACAATCTGGACCTCACTGCTGAGCTCCCACACATTGGGGGTGATATTGTAAAAAATGTTATGTCCCATAAACACACCAATTAAACATTGGTAAATAAGGATTAGGTGGCGCAGCATCCCCCGTAGTGCGGATGCATTGCGGGGTGATGTAAAAATTAAGTTATGGCCAGAAACAAATAGTAACTCAAAACACAAGCGCCCATGTTCAGGCCAAAAACAAGTGAGCTGCAGGGAGACATGACCTGAAGCAAAATGACCCCCTGTAACAGGGCCAGTCGCGATGTGAGTGACAAACACACCAATGCACCACGCAAAAGACAGCTTGAAAGGCACATGAAGGATTGTATGAAAGGCAATGGGCGTGGCCAGATTCCACAAAAGGAATACAGCATGCCTCGCAGAGCAGTGCACCCGCTCTGACTCTAGGTTCGACCAAAAAATGTAAAGTAAAGAAAAAGAACGTCTGACAGCTTTGCTTTTAAGGGAATAGTCCTACGAGTGCCACACCAGGCTGCACATTTGTCCCAGGAATTCATGGAGGAGTTCTTGGTAGCAAGGATAATATTCTAGTGTCAAAATAAAGGACCCCCTGCTACCAATAGTAGTTCCTAGGGCAAGGAAAAGATAATATATGTCATTACATTAAATTGCATCAATAAATGAAGTTTTTATGCATTTATGTACTCCGAGTCTATATCAAAGTATGTTGTTGTATGTTGTAACGTGTACATCTGATAAGGACTACTGGCCACAGATTCCTTAACGTAGAATAGATACCCTAGCCATACCCAAAAGGGAGGAAGGGCCTGCCCACCAGGAGAGACACAGGGCCCCAGCAGGGGACAAGCCACAGGGACAAGAAGGGAAGGCCAGATTATCCTAAGCCCCACCCAGGGAGAACTGCTCAACACCTCACAGGGGCAGATAGTGCCCGAAAGCCTCAAGGAACACAAAAGGAACACAAGGATCACCACACCCCCTAGGGAGGAGAGGTAGAACCAGAGGCAGGGCCCACTTGAAGAAAATCTGAAAAAACCCCAGCCTCAAGCATCGGATGAGACAGGGACGACTGCACCGCTAAAAGTGCAGACGGAAGAAGAAAGGCACAACGGTGTAGAAGAACAAAAGGCCTGCACTGGAATGCACAGCCAGCAGCAGACAACACCACGGAATGGTGCACCCAGGACAAGCCAGACGCCAGCTGAAGGAAGACGCCAGTAAAGTTGCAAAAAACACAGTTGATGGACAGAATGTAGAACAATGTCATACATTCACCCCAGTACAAGGATCTGGGCCTAAATCCATCGTTTTTTTGCACTCCACACCACCCTGGGTTAGACACTGGCTATATGCAAATCAGCTCTGACCCTGTGCCTCATGGGAACAGTCCAGTCCGAACTACCAAGCCATGTCTTTCCCAGACCGGAATCAAGCATCCAAGGACCGGTTTCTGGCTATCAGCCTTCATCTGCCTGGATAGCTTGACTCCAGTGGTGTGGAGAGCCTGGGACTCACGTCTGAGCGGTCCCAGGATGCTTGTTTCCGGTCCATGGAAGACGTGGCTTGGCAGTTCGGGCTGGACTGTTCCCATGAGGCACAGGATCAGACTGATTTGCATAGAGCCATGTCTGAAATGGGGTGGCTGAGTGGGCTAAAGAATGGTGATGGATTAAACCCAGATCAGTTGACTGGGGGTGAGTGTTTGATTTGCTCAAACGCTCCGTCCATCATCCCCTTTTGTATCGCTTTGTTCGCCCTAAGTGTGGCAGGGTATGCTCAGACGTGAGTCCCTTGCTCACTTGGCCACTGGATTCAAGATAGCCTGGCTGATGAGGATTATGAATCCGAAACCGGTCCCAGGATGCTTGTTTCCGGTCCATGGAAGACGTGGCTCGGCAGTTCAGGCTGGACTGTTCCCATGAGGCACAGGATCAGACTGATTTGCATATAGCCATGTCTGAAATGGGGTGGCTGAGTGGGCTAAAGAATGGTGATGGATTAAATCCAGATCAGTTGACTGGGGGTGAGTGTTTGATTTGCTCAAACGCCCCGTCCATCATCCCCTTTTGTAGACGCCAGTAAAGGTCAAGAAGGCCCAGGACACGACCCAAGGGCGGGGCCAGCACACACGGGTCCACAAATGAAGTGGAACCAGGCAGAGCTACAACGCAAGGCTGCAGACAGCAAGCCAGACCAGGCCAGGGACACAGCGATCCAGGCGAAGGACGTACTGGGGCGTAACTCCTAAACCAACAGCAAGAGGATCGCACCTGTGACATACCGTGACGCCACGGAGAGCAGAGGCCCGAGGGAGGACCACACCTCCCCAGCACATGATAGATCTATATAATAGCTACCATTACCCCACATAGGGCACGTTACGTCCCAAGAACATGGGAATCCTCTTAGGAAAAAAATTCCGCAGCAGAGGGTAAACAGAAAGACCTGCGGAAGAACCACAGACAGCTTGCCAATCAGCCAACAAGAATACACAGAAGGCCAAATCTCAGGGCCAACACGGCTTACCAACAGCCAAAACCACAAAACAAAAAAGGGGGCCAGACCAGCAGCCAACAGCCCCAAAATCCTAACAAAATGAACTGAAGGCACAGCAAGGCCCCAGAAAACAACGGAAGAACACCTCCCAAAAACAAGACCGACTTACAGGACACTGAGGGGGAGAAGGAGGAGGAGGATGAAGCCCCGCAAGAAACCTCTGAATGGCAGAGTCCGCAGGGGCGTGGAACAAAAAAGTGCCATCAAAGGGAAGGACCACCAGCCGTTCCCTAACAATCTCCTGGAACACACTATCCCGTAGCCAGGCATGTCGACGATGGGTCACAGAAGAAGTCAATGTACGACCCAGCACCTCCGAAATGTCCAGAGAGGAGCGAAGAATGAATGTCGCCACCTCCCGGTCATCCAACACATGGTGCCGCAGATCAACACAGGCACCCCCCTGAGAAGCAGCAGACATAAGGGACTCCGCCAAATCCCACAAGCAAGAAGTGGTCCTAGCCAATACACAAAGAGTGTTAAGGGCCCGCAAAGCCGCACTGGTGGAGGCGAAGATATTGCACCCCCAGGAATTTAACCAGCGGGCCTTCCGTGACGGAGGAGACAACACCGATGGCAGGGAGGGAAAGGCAGTCTGTAAAAGAGGGCCCCAGGTAGAGGGGTGAAGGGAAAGAGAAAGGATCATGCGGCGCAGGACGGTGGCAGTGCAGAAGTTGTTATGCCACCGGGTCCCCCGTGGCGGGCCGTCCCCAAGCCCCCAAAAGAGAAGTGTGGAGCGAAGCCTCGAAGGGAAGAAGCAGCTACCGAGCACCAGAACCCTGATGGAGGACTTCCCGAAGATGACCCGTGGGGAAACGGGCAGCTGGATCGCCCATGCGCAAGATTCCCGCAGCCGTGGCAACAGCACCTGCCTCCGTGGGGCCCAGCGGTGGTGAAAGCAGTTCCTCTGTTGGCAACGGCTGCAAGCTAAGGCAGCGGTCCCCCAGTCCAACTGGAGGAAGGAAAGGCCAAGCCCGGGAAGGGGAACCGAGGAATGGGGAACCTGAGGTGACTCCGGCGAAGACTGCGGCTGAGGCAAAGAGCCGTCCTTAGAAGACGCCGGGGAAAAAGCCACGACTCGGTGACCCGTCTCCGGAGAAGAGGAACCCAACAACCACCGAACCTCTGAAGAGAAGGCGTCCGAAGACTAATCAACGACCCGACGCCATAGAGTCCGCGACCGGCAGCTGATAAATGCCGGAACGACCTCTACCACAACGCGCGGCGCAGGAGACGGAGGCTGGGCCGGGGCGGCTAAGGAAAGGCGCCGAAAAGGCGCTGACTCGAACTCCGACAAGGCAGCTACCTGCGTGGAGGGACGAGGGGGGCCCGCGGACTCGCCCCGATCCCTAGCCGGCCCCTGCGGTGTCGCTAAGGCCAGCAACCGACAGCGCCTGAGTGGCATCACCTCGGTCTCGGCATCACCCTGAGCCCCGGCAACCTCCTGCGACACCACAGGGACCCCCGCGGAGGTTTGAGGCAAGGCAGAGGCGCCGTAGTCCGAAGGAGGGAAGGGCCGCACCCTGACATCAACACATCCTCCGAACCTGGAGCCGAACCGGCCAGCGCCAGAGGAGCCGGCGACGCCTCAGGAGTCCCCCGCACGCGGCAAGGGATCTGCAGACGTCCCAGGAAGAGGAGAAGAAGGAAGAGCCAACGAGGCCTGCAAGGCCGCCGCATAGGCCTCCATCTGAGCTCTAGTCGCCCCGCGCTGGGAAACGGCGGATAGGGTGGCGATGCGCAGGGCCACACCACCCGCAGAGAACCCACGCCCCCAAAAGGCCGGGGACCAGCCCTCTGGGACAAACTGCGAAACTTACCAACAGGTGAGCGACGCTCTTGCGGCCTGGGAGAAGGACGATGCCGGAGACGGAGGTGGCGGTTCTTGAAGTCGTCCGCGGAGGACGGACGCGGCTACGCTGCCGACCTGGAAATGCATGCCGAAAGGAGTATCATCCGGCGCTCCCGCCGGGACTTTAGTTTCATTTGTTGACACGCCTCACAGTCTGTGGAGTCGTGGTGCTCTCCCAAACACCACATGCAGATGGGGTGAGGATTCGTCGCCGACATCTGGAGTGCGCAAGACGAGCACGTCTTGAAGCCCGAAGGCATTCGCACACTGTTCCCAAGAAAAAATGGTCAAAAGCGTAAAAAAGAGACATGAAACAGGCCAGGAACATGATCCAGGTTCGCGTTAATCGCGGAAAAGAAGAAAACTGACGTCAGCATGCCGGGGTGGGGCTTATGTGACCTTGCTGACGTCAAGCCCGCGAAGGACGTTGGGGCGGAGTCGCACGTTACCGCCCCACCCCCGGCGCGCAGAGATGCTGGGCAAGAAAGTTTTCCGGGTCCAGTCTCACGCCTGCGGATAATACTACGTTAAGGAATCTGCAGCTAGTAGTCTCTATCAGATTCTAAAGGTAAGGAATCTATGACAACATTTTCTTACACATCGCTATTTTTAAGAAGTGGTGCTTTTATTCACAAGATTCTTACCTCACTCTTGTGAATGAATTAAGAGTGCCTGGTGAAGTGTCATTGTATCCCTAAGTGAACGAGCGCATAAAGGCGGATTCTGGACCCCTCCAGATCTTCAAGGATGATCTAAGGCCCTTGGTCCATGGTAAAATTCCAATTCTTTATTATCTTATAAACATTAAAATACAAACAAGAAATGACGTACGCGAACAGGAAGCAAAAAATTATGATGGACTGGTAAAAAATGTTTTTTTTAGAAAATCTGCAATTTGTTCAAAGTGTTCACTCCAGATTTTACACCTTTTCTGGGACTCTATATTTTTGATAGCTTTAGCACGGTGTGTACTATATTCCCTGCTAACCAGTGTAAAGTGCCTGTGTTCTCCCTTTCACCATTCTGAAATTAGATCATGTCTGATTGGCACATTTAACTTGGCTGCAAGTCCCTAGTATATGATTAAAAAAGTGCACCAAGGGCCTGTAAGTTAAATGCCACTGGTAAACTGCAGGAACTATTGTGTCCCCCAGTATAGGGGAAGGGCAAACACAACAAGGCTTCATGTGTAGCCTGCCTGTTACTGTGTAAACCTACATTGCGACCGGTTTAAAATAACCCTTTTAGACAGGCAAACACCTTCCTTTTAATTTTCAGTATGTGAACCCTGTGTAAAACGCTATTTTCACTATGGCAAGCTTGGCTATCCTATGTAGGAAACCAGAGTGCATATTTAAATACGGATGAATACTGCTAGCTCAGAAAAAGGAGCAGCATGAAAAACAATCAAACCACTATTTTGTAATCATTATTAAAAATCCAATTAGAAGATCTGTGAATGTACTCAAGCCAGAAAATCCTGCAATATGAGTGAACAAGATCTTCTCACAACAAATTAGACTGTCCAGACAACAGTGCTGCATGAAGGTAGGAAAGGATGCCCTTATAGCCACCTGGAAAATGTCCAGGAGAGGGACCCATCACCCTCCCCCCCTTACCAACACTTGGTAGCAGCTTTGGTCCTGATGGAATGGGGATGCAGCCCTTCTGGAGGCTGCATTTTAGCCATTGCGATTCAGACCTTAAGGCAGAGCACAATTAAGTTGGTGATGGGTTCCCTTCTGCACTCCCTTGACTTTCTTCCGCTCCAGAGATTCCCACACAGACATGATTTTCCACCAGATGGTCTTTGTTACGATCTATGTAGTAGCTCAGGGCTCTTTTGGGATCCAAAAAATGTCCCTCCTTTTTGGGGTGAGGCAGAGTATAAATAGCTCGCAGGGTGATAGATTAAAAAGTTTTGTAACTTTTGGTAGAAATGATGCCCAAGTCCATAGAACCAGGTTCTCTGGGAAGAAGGAAGTGCATGGTGGAATGACACAATGAGACTGAAGTTCGCTCACACCAAGCAGAGGTGATGGGTATGAGGAACACAGTCACAATAGCAAGGAGCCATAAAGTGCAACAGTGAAGTGGCTAGAGAGGAAGGTACATCATGTATGTCAAGACAAGATTAAGGTCCCATCTGGGCATGACAAAGGTAAAAGTAAGAAACATATTTTAGCCCTTTCAAAAAACTTATCACATCTGGTGACTTAAACAAGGAGGGCTGTTCAGGGAACCATAAGGCGGCGAAAGTTCAGAAAGATAACCATTAACAGTGTCCAAATCAAAGTCTTGCCGGGCAAGAGATAGAACAAATAACAGAATGACAGATAATGTAGCCTGGAGCGGGTTAATCTTGCATGTGCCGCACCAAGCCACAAATCTGCCTCAATGACAGGCGTATACAGTTCTTGTTGAGGGATGCCTGGCTGCCAAGATTACTTTAACCACCACCAGCGGAACCTCGGGGGGCTTTAGCTGTCACCGCTCATCTCAAAGCACGAGCTGAAGAAGACAAAGGCCTGGGCACAGAACCTTGCCCTATTGCTGTGACCAGAGGGGTCATATGCTCAAACCCAGGAGTTCTGGATACCACACTCTGTGGCCAATCAGGAGCCACTGGGATGGCTTGGCCTGGTCTTTCCTGGTCTTCTGGAGAACTCATGGCATGAGTGGTGGCCGCAGAAAGGCCACTCTAGGTGGAATGCGGCTCTGGGCGAGTAACGCCTTGGAAACTCCACTATGCAGAAGTGCTGACATTATGCATTCTCGGCAGTGGAGAAAAGATCGAGCCACGGTTCTCCCCATTTGTGGAAGTGACCTGGTGCCACCTCCGGGTGTAACTGTCATTCGTGACTGGATAGGCCTCAATAGCTGTGCTCATCCAGCCTGGCGTTCAAGGAGATTGCCAGGTGGTTCACCACCAGGAAAATTCCTTGGTGGTCCAGCCACTTCCAGAGGCGCAAGGCCATGACCCCATTCTGCCCTGCTTGCTGCAGTACCACATGGCAGTGGTGTTGTCTGTGAGCACCTGTACCAGCCTCCCCTTGATGGATGGAAGGAAGGCTTTCAACTCCAAGCAGTTGGCCCTCAGCTCAAGGAGATGATCTCCACCTATCCCAGATGCCACCCTAACCCAGAAGTAATGGACTGTCGCCACTGTCAGTTCTGGGTAGAGAAGGGAGAGTGGACTGCCGCTGACCTAGCCTCAATGAAAACCTAAACATGGTCAGAGAGGTACCCTTGATGTTGGGCTCACTGGGACTTCAGTTCTCATTGCAGAGCCTGCATATGCCAACTGGTGTGCTGGCCTAAGAGGTTTCTGGAGGCCATCAGTGCTAGCAGCCTCAGAGTCGACCTCACTGAAATCCAAGAACAAGGTTGGAAGACTGATCAAAGCCTGAATGTCCTCGACAAAGGTATGAAACAGACTGTGCCCAGAATGGCTCTAATGAAAAGGGGCTCTGAGGAGCCAAGTATAACTTTGGCACGTTGATAGTTAACCGCAAAGATGGTAGAATATTTGCTGTGCTTCGGAGGTGGTTTACAGCCTTAAACAGCCAGTTGCTGAGCTAGAGAAAGACTGGCACCTCTGACCTTCAAAGGAGTGCTGTCACCACTCCCATCACTTTCGTGAGCCCCGAGGAGCGCTGGAGAGTTGAAAGGGGAGCACAACAACTGAAAATGCTCCTGTCCCACCACGTACCGCAAGTAGCACAGATGGGCGGGCAGGACAGGGATATGGAAGAAGGGGTTGTATGTTGGAACAACGAGTTCCTCTACCATGCCTACCTTTACAACGCGGTCTCTAAATCGACCGCGCGTCACCCACAAATTGCTTTACCATGCATACCTTTCCCACAATTTTTCATGGTAAAGGCATGCATGGTAATCAGCTATTTGTGGCTAAGGCTATCACCCCCCTCTCCCCCTGAGCCCTAAACACCCCCCAACCTCCTAAAAACTACCCCAAACTCCCTAAAACTACCCCAAACCCCCACCCCTAAAAACTACCCCATATTCCTTCCACCCCTAAAAACTACCCTGAACCCCCTCCATCCCCTAAAAACTACCCTGAACCCTCTTCACCCCCTATAAACGACCCCGAACCCCTCCCCCCTAAAATCTACCCCTCCCCCTCAAATCTACCCCGAACCCCTCTCCCCTAAAATCTACCCCAAACCCCTCCCCACTCAAATCTACCCCTCCCCCTCAAATCTACCCCGAACCCCTCTCCCCTAAAATCTACCCCAAACCCCTCCCCCTAAAATCTACCTGTGAATCTACGACGTGAACATGGCGATTGTGGTGAAGTCCGGTAGAGCGTTGTTTGCAACTGCAAAGAGACATTTAGGTAAGAACGATTTTTTTCCTCCCGGTACCTCTGTTCGCGGGGCTATTTTTAGGTGAGCATTGACTTTTCCCTTCACTATTGTTTTATACAGAGATACAATTTCACGCCATTTGTAACGAGCCAGACACCTTCCGGTAACCAGCCACTCGTGTTGAGGTGAGCCATGGCGGCTCGTTTTCCCTACCACATATTTTTCTCTGACTTAAGTACTGTAATTTATATGCAGGGATGATCGACCTGTCCACATTTTGCAAGACGATCGCTTTGTTAGTTACTGCTACCTCCCGGTAAGAAGTGGGGTACATCTTTTTCAGACAATGACCATCTATTTAGTCCGGGCTTTGACATTGTACTTTTCATTCATGGATCTATGCTTACATGGTGTGAACACGCGGAAGTCACCTTTTGCACCTTAGAGAGCATTGAAAAAGGTATGTTAGTCACGCATCTGTTCTGGTCCGGTTTTCTTATGTTGGAGCTCCCATGACTTGTGGAGTATTCAAGTTTTTCTTTGCATTTTTTGTCTTTAAACAGCCGGTGGCAGCAATTACTTAGATATCATTCAGTAAGTTTGGGGCATCATGTGTGTGCACTCGCCGTATTTTCACCTTGGTGATGGTTGCACAACCAAATGGAGTCTATTTAGTAGACCTTGTACGTCTTTACTAACACTTTCAATATTTTTTCTATGTGCTACAAATGAAACTGTTTCCTTTTGTTTCTTGTTTCCACAGATAACCCCTGACGAAGGGACGTATGTCCCGAAATGCATAGGGTTGGGTTCTCAAAAAATGATCATTTGGAATTTTATGTTTTGTTAAAACTGATGTATTGTTATGGGTTTCGTTTGAATTAATCAGATGTATGATTAGAGACCTGTTTACAAATCTTGTTTAAGTTCGATCCGTATAATTGTTCTATTAAATTGAATTTACTTTACTAAATTGTCACTGTTGATGCGTGTTAGAGTCCTAGTTGCCCGTTCGGAGCTAGGCCACTTTCACTAGTTGTCGCATATATGTCCAGCAGACATAATTCTGACACTGCACACATATCGATCTAAAAACAGAATTATCAATATAATTGAGTGCGCTTTGCACCCACTTCCATAACACTTGTACCTATGGCATGCCCAATGCAATCGGTGGTATCCAAGCCACAATGAATTGTAAACTTGGCTGCATCCTGACTATCTCAAATCGCCCGTGAGAGCACAGAACAAATGTCTTTGGGCACACTAGGGAAGACTTGTGCCGCCAAATCCCTAAGGGTGTATGAGTAGTGTCCTACCAAGCAGTTGGCGTTAACAGATCAAAAGGCCAAGCTAGTAGGAGGAAAACAAAAACATTTGCCAAATGTTCCCACTCACTTATACTCCCTATCAGGGTAGTAGTGGGAGTGAGTGACTGGTGAAGCCTGCACCACTAGGCTTTCTGGTAAGGGGTGCTGTGGAAAAAAAGCTGGGTCGCCAGGAGCTGGGTGATGGCGTCCGGCAATTTGGTAATTTACTTGGGGCCAGAACAAGGTTTGGCCCAGACCCCCAATAAGGTATCAGTGCCTTATTAAACGGAAGAGGCTCAAAAGATGTATACCCGTGTTGGAGGATGTCTTGCAATACATTTATTGTAACTGCCAAGGTGGGGAGCTGGAGGTTAAGTACTTTGGCCACCATATGCATTACCATAGCAAGGGGATTTCTCTGTAGCTGGTTCGGGGGGGCGGGGTTGAACGGTCTCCCGGTAGGCATTGAAGCCACTAGTCTCCTGTAAGTCCTCGTAGCATCTGACATCCTAGTAGGAATGAGCTGAAGAACAATATATGATTGTCCATTGCATCTGTGCGGTTAGTACTCATTGATTCAACTGCCCATCTTCGAGTGTACTTACATTTTTGTTTCTCCTATGGTTTCATTCAGCCCATTCCTCAATGAATAGACCTGCTCCACAACATCAACCCCTTTGAATTGTGGCTAACACCTGCTCCCACCTGCTAAAGGTTTAAGAAGGTCTTACTACATCCCACCTCTTCTTCAAGGAGGTCTGGGGCCATAACTGGGTTAATATGCACTTCCTTAGCTATTACCAATTCCTGTATATTATTGAGACAGATATTTGAGACTTTGTCGGATGCAGTCTATTAATTACAACCCATATTTTAGCCACCACGGTTGGTAGCTGCGCAATTTCCTTGCCCAGACTTTTCCTTTCTTTGATTTGGGGATTTGCACATGTATTTTTACAGAATCAACCAACCTTGCACTAATTCCACAATTTTACACCAATTTAAAATATTGCACTGAATTGACAAAATAAGTATATACCAACAAAAGTATACATTATGTAGACGTTCCATCTTATGCAGTTCCATGCTGTATGTGCGAGTTATTAAATGCAATACTCGTATCTGCATGAATAACATCAAAGACTTTAAAAGAACAATCGCTAATGTCCCAGGCTTTAGAATTCTAACAACTAGCTTCTCTCAGAACAGATATATTATCTACAGTCGACATCTTATATGGAAGATTCATCAGGAAAGGTAATTAAGATGTTTGTGATACTATCATCAATATTCAAATGCAGTGGTGTTGCTGCTCTTGTGATAGCCCCTCCTTCTAGCTAGGAAGAAATGTGCTATTACTTTTCTTATAATGCTCTTCAATTAAAAGCCAACTGAGCCTCTGAAGAAATGCTGTTTCACAAACTCTTGTGCACATAGTGCTCTGGAGAGGTTTTTGGTGTCTTTGCTAAGGAAACTTTGGGTTATGCTCTTTACACAAGTGGTTCTTTAGAGAACTCCAACTCTGGAAGACAATCATGCTCCCTTTTTGTGACATCAACGCGGAAGGGTTTGGTGGGGCCATCTCAGACTAGTCATCCTCACTGGCGGCCATCTTAGACTAGTCATCCTCATTACCTTTTTCTCTTACTTGGCGGCCATCTTAGACTAGTCATCCTCACTGGCGGCCATCCTAGACTAGTCATCCTCATTAACTGATCTTACCTAAGGCTAGTCACAATTTTTATTCCTACAGATCTCTGTAACTACATCCTACCTACCCACACACTTACCCACACACCCTCCCTCGTCTACCCACTCCACCACTCCCAACATGGAACCCACGGGCAAGCACATATATAAAATTAACTACCCACCTGAGCTCACCAAAAAAAAACGCCAAACGCTTCAAACACAACTTCCTGAAGGCCCACCCCGAAACCCGTCGTGGACACCTGCTTTTCACTGAGCAATGGAGCCAAGAGCACCGATATCATCTTCTACACTATACGTAGAGCACAATGGAGAAAAGCGCTCCTCTCCTTACTCACTATCTCCACCACCAGGAAATCCGCTCATGGCCTAACACTTTCTATCACACCATCCCAACTCTTCTCAGGCTGCGCTACCATCACTATCTACAACAATGGGATCATCCTATTACAATCCACAGACAGGAACCTTGACCTACTCGACAACTTGTTCCCCACATTCAAAGAACATATCTCCAACCGTCGGACCTCCAATCCTATCACCTCTGACTACACATCACCCCCTACCCCTAATCGCCTATCTGCCCCCACACTCAACCATTCTAACCTAGCTCAGCATCAGAACGTCACGCACCTCTCCCCTCCCCACAGCACGATAGTCACGCACCCTCCCGCTGTAGCTACTTCACACCCCTCATTCACAGGCGTTGATTACTCCCTTCATACATTCTCCACCCCCCCACGCCCCACCTTAACACCTCCTTCACACTTCCTACTAGTCGATCAGAACTCCCCACCTCCCCTAACTTAACCCCCCTCCCCGCAACAGGCCCATCTTCCACTCTATCTCCCCCCCACTCTCAGTCCCCACTACCCCACTCTCCCAACTAGTCTCTCAGAACCCACCACCCCCCTTACCTTAAATCCTCCTCCTCTCAACAGGACCCTCCCCCATTCCATCTCCGCCCCATTCTCAGTCCCCACTACCTTACCTGCACCCCCACCATCACTAGCCTGCACTCATCCCCCAACTCGCCTACAATGCCTCCCACCGACGCCCTCACTCATACCACCAACCTCCACCCTACTTCATCCACACCCTTCGCCCCCGAACTCTCTCACCGTACAAATACCAACCCACACACTAATACCACAGAGCCCGGCTCTAACGCCAGCGCACCCCCCCCCCCCCCACTCTAGTACCCTATTTAACCATTCACCCTCGGTCCCCATCCCCAGTCCCACACTGGACAAGATTATGTCCACCCTCCTCCAAGTTAAAGAAGATCTTCACACTATCAAAGAACTTCTCTTCATACACCCCTCACCCATCACCACTTCCCCGCGTAACAAATCACCCACCCTCCCCACTGACCCTCTAATTCAATACTCCCTACTTTGGACCTCTATCCCTGGTCGCAATCAAACCAACCGCCCCCGACGCGCCCTCAATACCCTTTCGGACCACGACATTCACACCCTCCTCCGCTCATATGTCCCGGTCCCCCTTAACCACACAACCAACACACACCTTTCCATACCCACGATTCACTCAAATCCCCTTAGGCCCCACACACAAAACAACAGAAGCTCCATCCCCAATAACCTTAGAAAAGTCCTCCTCTTTATAGAACCATCTACCACCCTTTTCACTCCCTGACTCAAATGCATACTACTCAACTGCAGATCGGCCCCTAGACACTCCTCCGACATCGCGGATCTCATCATAACAATGGACCTTGACTTGGCCATCCTGACCGAAACCTGGCTTACTGAATCTTCTACACCTATAATGGACATTCTAGTCCCCATCAACTACCACATCATCAGACTTGACAGGATCGGCAAGATGGGCGGGGGAATCGCATGCATTTTCACGAGCAACATCTCTGTTACTAAAGCCACTTCTCCCTCCCTCACCTCCTGTGAACTCATCTGCCTCGATGTCACCAGCGAGGGCAAACCTGTATGCTCTCTTCATATCATCACCACCCACCCGGGGATAACCTCTCCTTCACCCAACAACTCATGGACACGATCTCAACCAACTCCAGACGGCAGAATACTCAAATCTACCTGGGTGACTTCAACCTCCACTGGAACGATCACAATGACGTGGTGGTGAATAGTCTTAAAACTTTCCTCAACGCGCTTGACCTCACCCAAATTTGCAACAGCCCGACCCATGACAAAGGCTCCATCCTCGACCTTATCATCGCCAAAGAGGACTCCACCAAACTGGGGGCAATCGAACCCTGTGACTGATCACATTCTTCATCAACGAAAAAGTTAAACTCAACCCGGCCCAACCCACCAAATCCAAGATTTGGAAAAGGGACCTAAAGAATCTCAACCCCAACTCCTTACCTTCCCACAACTGCAATCTCCTACTTCCCCCTACTGGCACCTCGGACGTACAATCTCTGACCAACCACTACCTCAACTCCATGACCTCAATAATCAATGAAGCCGCCCCCCTGCGACTGAAGAGAGTCTCCACCAAGAACTCTAAACCATGGTATGATGGTAGTCTCAACTAAGATAGGCGTGCCATGCAAACGGCAGAGCGCACCTGGAGATCAGACCCTTCAGCACTGCACCTTAAAACGCTTAAGAAAAAGAGAAACGCTTACTTTAGGAAAATCAAGCGCTCTAAAACAAATTTCTTCAGCCTCCAGCTCGATCAAGCAAAAATCCGACCAAGAAAACTTTTTGATCTAGTCAAAACTCAAACCAAGGAACAACCTATACAATCAAATAGCACAACAGGCGAAATACCATCCAGCGAAGACTTCTCTGCTTTCTTTGAGCTTAAGACTGATAACATAAGAAGCGAGCTCCTCAATGATGTAAGCCGCTATTCCAGCCCCAACAGCATAACTTCCACTCAACCTAAAAACAACGCGGCCTGGTCTTCCTTCGACACCTACTCTGAAGAAACAATTAACAAACTGCTCGGCACCTTGAAACCCTCTAATCGCCTCACAGACCCCCTACCTGCTAATGCTGTAAAAGACTTCATCCCCCTGCTCCTCCCACTTTGGACTAAAATCATTAACAGTTCACTTCAACAAGGACTCATCCCTGACTCCCTCAAGGTGGGACAAGTCACGCCTATACTCAAGAAACCCACAGCTGACCCTGCTGACCTGAACAATTACCGCCCTATCACCAATATCCCCACCCTGGCCAAACTACTGGAAAAATGCGTACAACCCCAACTGACAAAACACATCGATAAGTTTGACCTCCCCAACCCTCATCAGTCAGGTTTCCGAGCAAGACACAGTACGGAAACGGCTATGACACACATAATTGATGATGCCCTCCAAATCCTAGATCATAATGACACCTGCCTCCTCATCCTACTTGATCTCTCCTCAGCATTCGACACCGTCAAACATGAGAATCTACTTGAGCTGTTAAACACCAGAATGGGTCTATCTGGGACTGTTCTCATATGGTTCACTTCCTTTCTACATAACCGATCTCAAAAGTTCAAGATCAACAACGTGTTATCCCCATCTGTGCCTGTAACATTAGGAATACCACAAGGATCTTCCCTATCCCCAACTTTGTTCAATCTAGTCATGGAGCCACTCACCACCTTGTTACAATCATCTAATGTACACTTTCACATGTACGCTGATGACACTCAACTCTATCTCAAACTACAATCCCCGGAAGACATCAAACTTCTGAACTCTACGCTCAGAAACACCCAATCATGGTTGGCCGATAATCACCTCAAACTAAATGCTCTGAAAACTGAGTTCCTTTTGATCTCACCTCCTGCGAAAATCTCCAACACCCAAACCTGGCTCAAGCACCTAACTGCACTCAATGTCCAACCCACTATCGTGGACTCCGCAAAATCCTTAGGCATCACACTTGACGCCAATCTCAACATGCAGCAGCATATCAGCAAAGCAACTAAGGGAGCTAATTTCCAAATAAACACTTTGAGGGCACTTAAACCCTTCCTCCCAGCTAAAGACTTCCAAACTGCAGTACAAGCCCTAGTCATCCCACGCATAGACTACGGAATCGTCGCTCATTGCGGACTCCCCCTATCAACAACTGCACCCCTTAGAGCCTCCTTGAATGCTGCAGCGAGACTTATCACTGGATCAAAAAAACATTCGCATATTTGCCCTGATTTAAAATCTCTGAACTGGCTGCCTTTTGAAGCCAGGATACAGCTGAAAATCGCCTGTATGACTCACATGGCTGTACACCACAAGTCACCCAACTACCTCACTCAAAAGCTGACAATATCAGGGGGCTTGAGATCCACCAGAAGCACAAAAAATCTCCTCCTGAAACCGCGAAGATTCCGGAAGGTAAAAACTTCTAAACGATCCTTCTCCGGAATGGCACCCAGGATCTGGAATGCACTTCCAAGGCTTATCTCCTCCACTGCATTTTTTAAGAAAGAAGTAAAAGCCATCCTTATGGCTAAATTCACTTGAACTCTTATTTGGATATATCAAGTACATTGCACCAACTTTGTATTTTTTGTTTTATCTGACTGTCTTATTGTATTTTTGTTTTATCTGATTGCTATCCTACTTTTGCTACTCACATACTACCTACTACTATTTTGTACCCAAAAGTTTGTTTAATCGCTCCCTTGTTTCCCTTACCCCTTGTTCTGTAAAGCGCTCTGATATCTGCAAAGATCTTGTTCGCGCTATATAAAACTTTGAAAATAAATAAAAAGTAAAAAAAAAAAAAATAATTTCCTGATGAGGGTGCATCCCCCTTTAGACGGGAAAACAATTTCTTCACTACAAGGTAAAGGACCAGCCTCCTTTACCTGTCTTTAAGGGTCTGTAAATGTACGGTCTAGCAAAAGCCACAGCAAGTAGTTCTTATGGGTGAGATAAAGACAGTAAATTAAATCTAAGCGTGGCTTATCTGTGAATATTTTTATTGTTCAGCGGAGGACTAAGTTTTGGAGAAACATTTCTCCTTATCTGCCATAATGACAGTTGAAACTTTCTCCCATGTGTAAGAAAAGATTTAAAATAGCTCAACTACTCACAGTTGAGTGAAACTTATGCTAGGTGCGGACTGTGGTAAGGCGGTGCTGCAAGCCCCGCATGTTCTTGGTAAGCCCATACTGTCTTTGGCAAACAGCCAGCTTACGCTGTATAACCGGCTCCACCTAAAAATAAAATGTATCCATTGTGCGTATTCTTGGGAATTTTCAAAAGCAACAATGTGTGTGTCGTTACTCATGACAACAGTGGATATACTTACAAATCAATGTGCCGATACCTACAGAGAGGGCTGCTGGAGAGCTCATGCATACATAAATGTCCACGCACAGCAATACAAGGGCCTGCATAAGTGCCTCTGCCATGGGGGGTTAACTACATTAGTTCATGTGGTTTTCACTGTTCAGTTACACAAGCCTCGAGACTCTACTGATTTGAAATATATCTCCTATCCAGAATTTCTGTTGCTAGACACCAGCATGTCCAAAACCCCTCCTGCAGATATGCAAGTCTATAAAAAATCTGTTAACATATGTAAACTTGAATTGATACGCTCTGACATCCCATGTGGAAAAAAGACTTTTATTAATCATCATTAATGTATCAGTACAAAATGTATATTTTAGAGACCATATGCCCCTTTATGAGAGCTGGCCTCGCTCACGGACTATACACCCACAGGGTGCCAGTGGTAGAAATACAGCTGGGATATGTGCTCTCCACCTGGTCAGATGACAGGCAATTGCTTCCTCCATAAAAGGTCAAGGAGTACATCAGTAACTCATATGACTGACTAATAGACAAGGTACGCATGTCCAGCATGGACACGCTAGACACCTAACTGGGTTTTCTTGCTTCTTAGACTTCAAAGGCAGGATCTCTAGAAAAGAAAGACAGCGGCCAAGCAGCAAGAAGATGCTAGTGCTATATAGAGCACCGGTTCTACTAGTTTGCCTTCTAGTTAGGCCAGAACAAACTAGAACTTGTCTCATCGGCTGGTGACCAGAAAAATGTTAGTCTTAGTGTACTCAAAGGATACTTCGCATTACCCAACTCTGGTGCTGAAGGTGATTAACAGTTCAGCAGTGGATTACTGGATTCTGCTGTGCTCAATGCTATTAGGAAATCTCAGTGTCTGCTGTGTTACATTTGAATTGGTTTTCAAAAGTGCTTTTTTAAGACTGATGCCAATGAAAAATCCTCAGTCCAAATGAAAAACCTGGAAAGACAGCTATGCATCACAGGAAGACTGTCATGTTGATAAGACACACCCATGAAGGCCAGCCTTTCATTTGCATTTTACTCCAATGGGCCTGGAAGGTTACAGAAAGGAGTAGAAGAAGCCCGTTTCATGAGGGTGCTATTTGGTGATCAGCGAGAATGTTCAGAAGGCACGGAGGCGGCATTCCACTGTTTAGGTGCCCCCTTGGCGCAGTGTTCATAAAGTCTGTCCAGGCTCCTTTCTCTCTAAGGTTTGAAGAGAGAGGTGCACACGTAAGCCCCATCTTATACTGCTGCCGGATGATAAACTGCTACCATGCTGGGGGTCCAAATCTCTGTATTAGCTTCTCCTGGTCGTCCAGGTCTTTCTGTACCTTCTTACGCATGTAAAAGATTGGGCAATCACGGCTGGAAATAAAAGAGTTAAACAACGTTAGTACAAGATTTTGCACATAACTGCGATGTAGCACAAGGGGTTCAATATTTCAGCGAGATCAAGCTGGAGTGGATAATGCATCAAAAAGACCACCACAGGCCCTACGGCTGAGAGAGAATGATACCTGCTGGGGCACAGACACAAACCCAACCAGCATGAAAGCGAAGGCACAGCATGGGAGAGCATGGGAGAGACAGACATGCCTAGGAGACAAGGGGCAGACCAATCACTGAGAAAAGACATGAGACAGAGAAATATCCTGACAGTGTAGGGACCTGAGAGGGCAAGAACAAACCCTACCACACAAAGAGCATAGACCATGGAGTACAAAGACAAAACTGTGCCAAAGACTGGACATCCCAGGTGACATACTATTACTACTGTGTTAGTGATCTGGAACCCTAGCTAATAGAGAACACTTTTGCCATCTCAGAAAGAATACAAAACATGGACAGTGGTAAGCAGACACCATACTAGGTTAGAGGTCAGCATTTCTGGGACAGAAACATACTGGTGTGTGCTGGTTGGTTTTGTTTAAGGTTTTTATGTTTTAGAATGTTAAAGTTGAGAGGATTATTTTGAATGCTATTGATACAACTGAAAAGGCAGTTGGTGTGATGTCTTGGTACCCTGAAGCCGTGCTGTGCTGGAGAGCCAGATTAAAGAGACTTTTCATTTAACTAGAGTACTCCCTCTTTGTGGATTTACTACATACCCGTCCCTGTGTCAGAGAAAGGGGTATCAAGGGCAGGAGACAGTCTACGAGTATGATAAAAAAAAGATAATATATGATAGAACCAGAATTTGGCTATAAGAAACAAGCATTGAAAATGCAATAGGTCTCGCCTTTTGTTAAGTTAAAGCCATTTGCTTTGCTAATGGTATTGTATAGCAAAGCAAATGGCTTTAACTTAAAGGCGATACCGATTGCATTTTTAATGCTTATTTTTTTACTGCAGGGGGGTTGGGGGAGGGAGGGAACAGGGTCAGCATAAAAAAAGTTTGAAGAGCAATGCTTTATAACACAAATTAATGTTAAAAATAAAATATGTTGAATCTCCAAAACAACATGCTTTCAATATTTATGAATTTGCGCCAGATTCGTGAACCGAATATACTGGAGAACGTGTTTGTATTTTAACCAAAGAATTTAAAAAACATTATTATTTAAAATCAAGAAATTGGCTTTATATAGAATCTTTTCAGAGCGTTTCATTCGGATCCTTGCAATATTTTATAAGGTGCGTTTCAGCCAAATGGGGAAAAAAGGGTTACACACACTGCTTTAGTGCGGAAATTTAGCTTTGTTTTCTGGAGCTACTCTTGCTCGTTTCGAGCCAGGCACGATGGGAAATGTAGTCCACGCGCCACTCGGATGTGGCTCCCTCTTGCAGTATTTTGGAACACTGAAATACAAACCCCAGCAAATTTCCTTAAATCCACGCGCACTACGGGCATCGGTAAAGTAACCCAGTGTTCCTTGGTTGCGGTTACCGGTATTCGGGTAGTTAAGAGGTACAAAGTGTACCAAATATCACATTTTAAAGTTGTGACGCAGAAGTCATTTTCCAAGGTGTATTGCCGTGCCCACCCTATAAGTTGAGGGACTGCATGCGAGGAAAATCCCCGCCGCGGGCCCATTGTTTATCCTCCCGTGTTGGCTGGATCCGGCCCGTGCTGTAGCGCCCATGTTCCCCTTGGAGGCAGCGACACCGCAGAAGCTTTCCACATCCGGATACGACACGAGCGTGGGCCGCCGCATTACTAACAACAGTAAGTCTGAGGTATTGGTTGCTGTGCACTGCCTGAAGAGACGAGCCGACTAATCTTTCACTCATTTTCATCCTGGTCGTGGCCACGGAGTCATTAAGCATAGGAGTAAGTGTGGTGCTGCCGAACAGCCAAGCGTTACATGCCAGATGCTCAATTTGCAAATACATTAGCAGGCAACAGTGCCTTGAAGTATGGTTCAGACTATAAAAAAGGACAAGCGCGCGCGCCTCGCGCTGAAAAGAGGCAGCAGGGGGAGGAGAGAGAGGAGGGGGCCTGCGCCGGTTTCCCTTGCGGGAGCGAGCGGGAACCATCTGTTAATTAAAAACAGATGGTTTCAAAGCTGGCTCCCGCAAGGGAATCGCCAAACGTGCAAGCGTTGCCATTCAAAGTAATGCGTACACGTTTTTGGCAGAAAAGGGAATCAATTGCTAATCTCCTATGCTGCGCATGCGCGCTGCTTAGGCGAGACCTAAAAAGGCGACCCTGTGTAAATGAGTACACAACAAGTGTGAGAGAAGAGCAAGGAGAGAGACAGACATTGCTTATATCAGAGAGAGAAGACTCATGACAGAGACAGACACTACCTGCAAGACAGTGGACCCTGAATAATGGAGAAGACCACCAATAATGTGAGATGGGGCCTTGGGTGAAGGAAAAGAGATGCAATCCTATTTGCTTGTGAAGGAGAAGAGACTCTAGTGAATAAAATAAACCGGTGTGGGAGATGAAACCCTGGGATCTGAGTCTAGTCCTATGAGTGCTATGGGACCCTGGCAGGCGAAGGCAGACAGTATGCATGCAAGTGATAACAGTGAGGGCAGACACAGAACGTATTAGTATTAAGAATGTGGTTTGTAGAGTGTGAGACAGACAGTAAGAATGTAAGGGCAGGGTTTCTGGAGGCCAAAAATAAATTATGGCAATATGAGAAGGGATTCAGCGGAACATATCTGATTACAAGTGCAAGAGAAACGACTAGGGGACAGGAATTAACCTATGTGAAAGAAGGGATCCTAGGAGATAAATATGTGAGGAAGGCGGCACATGGGAAAAGTGACAGAATGTAAAATGCAAGGAATCCTGGGAGGCAGATATTGGGACTGTGTGGGACAGAGACTTGCACTTCCAACGGAGTAGAAGAGAAAATTAGATAAAGTACACAGAATGAAAGTAATCTCAAACATGTAGCTTCTCTCTCAATCTGAAAGTTGAAATGGCATCTCCCAATTCTGGTGCCACGTTAAGGAGTGGGGCCCAAATGCTCTCTACTCCCAGGCGCTCTACCTTTACCAATTTCACCAATTTTCTTCAGTAATTGGTCACTGTGCTGCCCTCGCTTGCTCCAGTAGCATCACTTGCCAGCCTCACGATACAGAAATTAACACACAGGACCTGTAAGAGGTCGAGAACACTATTGCACAGCCAAGGTAGACACACCTTGGGCAACACTACCAACTACAATGCAACAAAGCACTTGAATAATACAGAAATGTGGTGTGAAACACAATCCACAAGTAAACGCTCATCAATTACACAGAGGAACCATAAACTAAAAACAAAGACAGTCGGACACAAACCAAACCACAATCTACCAACAGCTGAACCAAGAAAGAGCATAAATAAAGATAATGTGTAAGCCAAGCCACATCTTTGAAGCCCTCGAGCCGGCAGAAAGGTGAATTGGAAAGCTTAGTGCGGGGAAACACAGGTCTCCAGCAAAAAGGTCCCAACCTGCCTGCGAAGCTTCGAGGTTGAAAATGTTGCATAAGAGTTCAGTAAGACAGTTTCTGATTTTAGCACTGTGGCATTAGAATGCTTAAAACTCGGTATGTCAGCTAACATTTGAATCCTCTTTTAAATGTGAGGGCATACAATGTAGTGTAAGCCCTTTAAAGGCAATGCATGCTTTGTAATCTGATCTAATGCATCCCAATCGGGTAATCTCATTGCCATCAACCCCCGAAGCCTTTGAAAACTGCTAAGGCTAAGCTTGTGACCTTCAGAAATCTCTCTCCCTTCTATCAGTCCCCTCTTTTGCTTTAAGTGGTGCAGCAGTAAACTCCGGGTGGGAAAAATAAATGAAGGAGAGCTGCAACTTCATGGTGACCTGGAAACAAAGTCTGGTTTGGCCCTTAGGGCTTCCTCTCGATGTGAGCCATGCTGCACTGCTGCTTCAATCATCTTAGTTTTACATCTAGTCACTCTTGCTGCATTGTTTGAGCATTAGAGGTGGCTTTCTGTAGTAATACAGGTGATTTGGAGCCACTATAGAAACAAATCACTGCATAACTCTTTTCTCCAATCCGGAACCCTACTACAAATGGTATGTCCATAAAGAGTGGCTTTCAGATGTTGACTTGGCATGCACATTGCTTCCCGCCAAGCCCGTTTCCATAGGTCTATCCGAGATAAAAACTGCTAAAAGTCTCTAATTTAATATGAGTTAGGACTTCTGAAATTCAAACAGTGCTCTGACAACATGCATAGACCTGATGAAGGCCTTCCTGGGCATGAAGCTGCATGCTACCCATTCCCCTCCAGCAGGGACCAAGCAGGGTTAAATACTTCTGCTCAATGATCTGAAGTTCTAAATTGCTTGCACCAGAAGCATTCCCCACTAAAAAACGGACATCTGCATTTTCCATGACTAGTCTTCCAGCCCTTCTGAGCCATTGCTGCTGCCCCAAAGCTCTGAACAACACAACGTAGTAATGGACTGAGCAATCTGACACCAAAGTGCGGGTGACCAACCATGGCATGAATACTCGTCGTGCACCAGCATTCCAAAGAGACCCTTCTTGCAGAGACATTGTGGAGGCCCATATCTAGATATTCGCCAAAAAATGGTACTATATATTTTTTGAAAATCCAGGTCCCTTGCAAGCCTTTGAGCAAGCATTGTAGTCACATAGCAAAGCAGTTTCTTGGGTGAAAAAACATATCCCGACTTCGACTTACCAGATCACAGTTACGGCTTTCTAAGGCCACTTGTCCCAGACACAAAGGGGCCGTAGGCAAAGGGTGGCCCTGGGAAGTTGGAAAAAGTCTACAATGAATGGCTATTTTTGAGATACAAACGGTTTGGCGTTTGATGCATCTACATCTTGATCTATGGGATAGAGTGCAGAGGTAGACCCATTAGAAATTGAAACCAATGCAGTGCCAATGTGGACAACCTGGAAACTCAAACCTTTACAAAAAAAGTACTCTATTAAATATGACAGCTATATGTGCTCTGCTCGCTTTAATATATACAAGACCCTGTAAGCCCATTTGACTAGGAACTGCGCTAAGATTGGGGATTACTGGAGAGCCATTTTCAGATTATTAACAAAAATGATACACCTCGAGTTAGATCCTACGCCTGAGGTAGCCTTGTTGGGCTATGTGTGCAATCTCCTGAAGTGATTGAGTAAATTTACGGCCACCGCCCTTTTGATTGCAAAGAGGGAAATAGCTCTTAAAGCACAAGTTACTAAACTTCGGTAACGATATATCTGTAAGAAACAGTAGTTAGTATTAGATTCCTTACCTTAGAATATCCCCAGGCGTCAGACTGGATCTGGAAACTTTTGCGTAGCAGTACCCCTGCGCGTCGGTAGGCGTCGTCTGCAGCTCCGCGTCCGTCGTCGGGATGACGTCGCCGGAATACTTAGACACCGCCCTCTCGCGCGGACGTCAGTTCCTTTACAGCTTTTCTGCGCCAGAAACGCAGAGCCATGATAAAAACCAACACTGGTGCCATGAAACTAGGGCCCTGAAAGGGGATGACCGTAACCCTAGATATCGGTTCGCAGAACGGGGAGGATGGGTGGGGCGGTAAAGAATCTAATACTAACTACTGTTTCTTACAGATATATCGTTACCGAAGGTAAGTAACTTGTGTATCTGAAAGAAACAGGTTAGTATTAGATTCCTTACCTTAGAATAGATACCCCAGCAATACCAACCCCGGTGGTGGGTCTGCGAACCAATAATCACACCAGAAAGTCCTGGAGGACGGAACGGCCAAAGAAGTCATCCCTCCGGACTTGGCTGTCCAGGCAGTAGTGTCTTGCGAACGTATGCAGCGAGGCCCACGTAGCTGCCTGACAGATGTCCTGCAAGGGGACTCCACGGCCCAGGGCAGTAGTAGCCGCCGTGGCCCGAGTGGAATGGTCCCTCAGCCCAACAGGAGGCTCCTTCTTAGCCAAAGAGTAGCATGCCTTGATGCACAACACAACCCACCGAGAGATGGTCCGTTTGTGCACCGCCCATCCCTTCTTAGCGCCCACGTAACGAACAAAGAGTTGTTCATCCACCCGGAACTGGCGTGTGCGATCCAAAAAGAAAGAGCGCACGTTTTGGGTCCAGACGGTGGAGCCGCTCTTCCTCTTTAGAGGGACGCGGAGGCGGAAAGAAGGTGGGCAAGGTGATGGACTGCCCGATGTGGAAGGCCGTGACTACCTTGGGCAGAAAAGAGGGTCTTGTCAACAACACAACCTTGTCCGGATGGACAGAAAGGAAGGGAGGCTTGGATGCAAGAGCCTGAAGCTCACTCACTCTCCTGGCAGAGGTGATGGCAACCAGGAAAGCAGTCTTAAGGGTAAGAAGACGGAGAGGACAGTTATGAAGTGGATCGAAGGGAGCGCACATCAGAAAAGTAAGAACAAGAGGCAAACGAATCGGGGGATCGACAGACATACTGAGTAGCTCGGGATACCAGTATCTTCGTGCCCAGTCCGGAGCCACAAGGATAACTTGGGCCCGGTCGCGCCTGATCTTCTTCAGCACTCTGGGCAGAAGTGGTATAGGCGGAAAGGCGTACAACAGACCGCAGCTCCACTCGCAACGAAAAGCGCCTCCGAGCGAGTGCCGCCTTGGAAATTCCAACGCGGAGAACTGATGACATTGCGCGTTCTCTTCTGTGGCGAATAGATCTAACAGAGGCTCTCTCCACTGCTGAAAGAGGTCTTGCGCCACGTCAGAGTTCAGACGCCATTCGTCATCAATCATGCACCGACGGCTGAGTTCGTCTGCCCTGGCGTTCAGGGTACCTGCCAGGTGTTGAACCACCAGGGTCACGCCCTGATTTTCCAGCCACTGCCAGAGGCGCAGAGCCTCCTGGCATAGGGTCCACGACCCCACCCCGCCCTGTTTGTTGCAGTACCACATGGCGGTGGTGTTGTCTGTGAACACCTGCACTACACTCCCCCGGACAGAGGGGAGGAATGCCTTCAGTGCAAGTTGGATCGCCTGCAGCTCCAGAAGGTTGATATGGAGCCGGGACTCCGCCGGAGACCAGAGGCCTCTGATCTCCGCCTCTCCCATGTGGCCTCCCCAGCCCTGGAGGGACGCGTCCGTCACAACTACGTGCTCCGGGTGGGGTAGGTAGAGGGATCTGCCGCTGACCCAATTGCGGTCCGTGAGCCACCACTGCAACTGTCTTGCAGTGCCCTCCGAGATCAAGACATGGTAGGACAGATTGCTCTGATGCTGGTCCCACTGCAGAGCCCGCATCCGCCACCTGGCGTGATGCACCAGACGGATGCAGGAGGCCATCAGCCCCAGCGTCAACCTGACCGAGACTCGGGATAACGGCTGAAAGATCGAAATCAGAGCCTGAATATCCCGAACCCGCTGCTTGGGAGGATAAACCCGAAACTGCGCCGAGTCCAGAACCGCTCTGATGAAGAGGAGCTTCTGAGAGGGACACAGGTGTGACTTCGGCACACCCCAGCAGGTGCAGGAGGTCGGCCATAGTCTGGAGGTGGCTGGCGACTGTCTGGGGCGAGCCCGCCTTCAACAACCAGTCGTGCAGGTAGGGGAAGACTGAAACCCCTAACCTGCGCAGATGAGCTGCGACCACCGCCATCACTTTCGTGAACACCCGTGGGGCGCTGGTAAGGCCGAAGGAGAGCACGGTAAACTGAAAGTGCTCGTGGCCTACCGTGAACCGCAGGTAACGCCGGTGGGCCGGCAGCACGGGGATATGAAAATAAGCGTCCTGCAAGTCCAACGCTACCATCCAGTCTCCTGGGTCCAGGGCAGCTAGGACCTGAGCTAGTGTCAGCATCTTGAACTTCTCCTGCCGGAGGAAGCCGTTGACGTTCCGCATGTCTAAGATAGGGCGTAGGCCCCCTTTGCCCTTCTTGGGTACCAGAAAGTAGTGGGAGTAACAACCACACCCTACTTCTGGCCCAGGAACGCGTTCAATGGCACCCTTGGCCAAGAGGGCCGTAACGTCCTCTCGAAGAAGTGCCAAGTGATCCCCCGACACGCGGTGGTGCTGCGGTGGCACGGCTGGAGGGTTCGCCTCGAAGGGGAGGGAGTAGCCCCTTCGGGCAATTTGCAGCACCCACCTGTCCATTGTGACAGTGCGCCAGTGGAGGTGGTGATGGCGAACCCTGTCCCCCACTGGAGTCACATGGGCCTGAAAGCTCGGACTAGAAAGGCTTTGAGGCGGGTGCTGCAGGGGCAGGTGTGGACTGGCCTCGGCGTGTCCCCCACCTGCCGCCACGGCGGTTTCCACGTCCCCCACTGCGCTGGACGGTAGTCTGCGGCCCGTGGCTGGCAGGACGTGTGGGGGCTCCCCTTCCTTGGCCACGAAAGGAGTGAAAGGCAGCCGTTTGCTGGCACGGGGCCGAGAGGCCCAAGGACTTGGCCGTAGCCCTGGAGTCCTTAAAGCGCTCAAGCGCATGGTCGGCCTTGTCATCAAAGAGGCGACGCCCATCAAACAGCATGTCCATAAGGGTGTTCTGAACATAAGCCGAAAAGTTGGCGGACCTCAACCAGGCGTGGCAACGAATCGCCACCGTCGTTGCCATCGCTCTGTCCAGTGAGTCCGTGGTATCCAGCCCACACCGGATGGAGTACAGTGCTGGATCTCGACCCTCCACAAGGGCTTGGGTGAGTTTAGTCTGGACCTCCGCCGGACATTGTGGCAGCACGTCCGCGACCGTGCCCCACAGAGAGTGGGTATAACGGCCCAAGAGGCACGCGGTGTTGACTGACCGCAGCCCTGAACTCAGAGAGGAGAATACCTTTTTCCCGTATTGCTCGTACCTCTTGGATTACCGATCGGGCGAGCAGTCGGGAATGCGGTCTGGGAGTTAGAGGCAGAGGCCTGGATGACCAGGCTCTCGGGGTGGGGTGGGTGGACAGGAAGCAAGGGTCGCCCGGAGCCGGGCGGTGGCGTCTGGCCACGTTCCTATCTACAGGCTGACCTGTAGCGGGCTTGGACCAAGTGCCCAGAAGGTCAGACAAGGCCTCATTAAACGGCAGCAGAGGCTCGGCCGAGCTTGCCTGCGGTTTAAGGACCTCAGTGAGGAGGTTAGTCCTCACGGCTGCGACGGGGAGCTCCAGGCCCAAGGCCTTGGCCGCCCGCGTCAGCACCACACTATAGGCAGCCCCCTCCTCCGTAGCCACGGTAGGAGGGGAGACAAAACCAGTGTCCGGCGAGGTGTCCAGACCACTGGCCTCCCCTAGCTCACCTGTCCAGTCCTGATAAGACTGGCACTCCTGTGCCAATTGTGTCCTCAGACCCCTCCTAATCCCCCTCGCCACCCATCTTCTGAGACTCAGGACCAAAGGACGGGGCCGGGTCATAGAAGTAGAAATCTCCTAGCGGCGTCCCGAATCGAGGGAGGGATCGGGGATGGCGCCGCCCGGAGGCAGCGCCGGGGGCGACACCCTGGGGGCCGGCGCCGGCGAGGTCGTAAGGTCGACCGGCGGCGACCCGGATCCTGAGGGGGCGTGCGGCACCGGAACCGAAGTCACCGGCGGCGTCTGGACCGAAGCACCCAACGGCGTCAAACCGACCGACCCGCTGGGACCCCCAGTCGGGGCCACTTGGCCCGAAGTCGCCGCGGAGCGCGACGGAGGAGTGAGCGACCTCATGGCTGTGAGGAAGGCCCGATCTCCCCCGGCGTCGCGTTCTGCCCAGGGACCGACGAGTATGAAGCAGGCCGCGACGCCTGCGACTCCGGATGAGCCGCGAGGGCGGTATCGCCCAAATCCCCGGCCGCGTCACGCGAGCGTCGGGGGGAGTCGGAAGAGCGATGAAGTCTCTTTGACTTCTTGTGCTTACCTGAGGACTTCGAGCCCGAAGACGACTCCCGGAGGTATGGTGGCTCCGACCCCGTGACCGGTCCCTCGACCTCCTCCCGGACCTCGAGCGGCGCGGGGCCGACTGCCGGAGCTCGAGTCGCTTGCGGGACCGCTCCCGCCTAGCTTTAGACATCAGGGCCCGATAGTCGGAGCAGGCCTTGTCGTCGTGGTCGAGGGCCAGGCAATGAAGACACCGGCGGTGGGGGTCGGTCGCAGTCGGCGCAGGGTTTAAACCCGGGCATCCCTACTGGCACCGTCGGAGTCGTTAGACTTCAAAAAGGATCAAAAATTATCGAAAACGTTTAGTCAAAAATTGACTAAGGGGTACCACTTTTTCCGGATCTGCGCTTGCTGGCGCGGAAGAAAGAAGAACCGAGGTCAGCGCGCGAGGGCAGCGTCTAAGTACTCCGGCGACGTTATCCCGGCACCAACGACGCCGGACGCAGACGACGCCTACCGACGCGCAGGGGTAATGCTACGCAAAAGTTTCCGGATCCAGTCTGACACCTGGGGATATTCTAAGGTAAGGAATCTAATACTAACCTGTTTCTTTCAGATAGGGGCAGTAGAGCCTCCCGTACAGTGAAAGCCTGGCTTAATAGGCTCACATACTGCAATACGCAATGCGAACTCTATGCCACAACTCAACCCTGACATCCCATTCAAAAGTTATTTGGGGGTCTCTTTTTTTTGTAACTTGTTTTTATTGACATTTTGCATTGACAATGGCTTGTTGTATCAGATAACATTCACATACAAGACAACTACTAGTATGCGTCTCAAAGCGCATTCGCACTCATGCCATTACTAGTCAAGTATCCAGTCACCCTGGAAGTCTTCCGATGAGAACATGCTGAATATAACTGGGGGATGATAAACTGGGGGTGGGGTGGTCATGGGATGCAGGGTACAAAGAGCGATTGTGATCGAAGGGTGGCGTGTACTCCTATAACAATGCAGGGTATAAAGGGTGTAGGAGGGGACCCATCATCAGCCTGGGGGCAAAAGGGCGGTTTATCCTGAAGGCGCTTGGTTAGGTGGTATTGTCAGTTAGCTGCGGGTGTGTCCTGTGGTGGGGACTCAGCATTTGTGTCCGTGACTTGTCCCTGTGGATATTTGGGGGTCTGTTAAGAGCTATGTGCTGGACATCGGTTCTAACCCCCCTTCACAGCAACCAGCTGGGATAGTCCCCACTGGTGTGGGGTGATTTATTCCATTTCGGCTTGCTCAATAGCTGTATTTATTATGTCGGGGAGGGTGGAATATGGATCACTGGAGGGAACCCTTTGGCTTGAGTTGGTCGGCTATTGACATTACAACATATGATGCATATGCTAACCGCAACTATTGTGCGGTATATGTTGGAACATGCTTGCTTTGCAAATAATTCTTGCTGTTTTAGACATGTATAATCGCAGTGAGTAACCTTGCAATGTCTGTAAACATTATGAAAATGATAAATACATTTTTTTTAAAAGAATACAAGACCCTGTAATACTGAGTTCTGAGGCTATTTATAGGTAATGGACATTTAAGTCCATCGTCTATGCTTATGATTTAGTACTTCTGTAAAGCTTTGAGTATTTTACTTAAAAATAAATAAAGCTCCCCCTGTGTACCATTATATACCAACAACTTGGACTTTGCATTACAGATGACTCCAAACCTACATCTTCACGGCTTCCCCCCAGCAACCAAACTCTTAACCTTAGTCCCTGGCAACACCCCATTCTTTTAGCGATCACTTCCCACCCCTCCCCCATTTGTTTCTTGTTTTTATCTTATTCTCTTTCATCTTTCCTGCTTACTGGGGTGCTGTGTTAGAATTATGGGGATTTTCCACTGTTTGCTTTCCACTGGATATTGCTGTCTCTCTTAACGCACGTTAGACACCTAACAGCAGGCATTATGCCTATGCTCTATATAGTGCGACATATGATTGATGACCTGTTATATGCAACTTTATAAAAATTCCCAATAAAATGATTTGAAAGGAAAAAATAAGCAACAACAAATGAAATCCTCCCACCCCCTCAAAGGGTCCCCTTGCCTGCCTGTGCTATATAGCCACTAAACATGAGGCATAATGATAACTACGTCCATGAATAAACTATACCTAACTCGGAAAAGTTTTAAATGCCTCATCAAACTGCAGACAAGTCACAAAATCCTTCTAAGAAAAAACAATACAGGCTTTTTTGCGACATAAAATCTAATTTGTTGAATACGAATATATTGGTAAAAATGGTAACAACTTCACGGCATCAAAGTCTGGAAACCTACTCTGAAGTATTTATCTACTATTTTATAAATACACACCTAAAGTCCACAAACACCTGCAGAAACAAATGGAAAGCCCAATTTAGCATATACCCCAGACTGCTGGATGCAGAATAGTGCTACAAAAACGCCAGGACACATCTATGCGAAAGTGACAGCAAGATCTACCCCTTTAAAGCTAAAACCGCTGCAACAGAAGCTTGTAACGTCTAAAAATAATACAGTTAAAGTGTCACAATGGTTCCAAAGGAAAAACTAAAACCTTTGAAATTCTCCTCTTATGGTTTGTTAAACCATTATAAGAAACCATAACTTGTTCCCCACCAGGAAAACAAGAGGTGAGCAAGCCAACAAATTAACAGGGAGAGCTAAGCCAAGGGTCTGGCTTGGCACTAAGAGCTTGTACACGAGCCGAGCCCTGAAAACTTTGGCATGTAAATCATACCACAAACATCACTGTAAATATGATAACGTCTCTTCAAAATTCATAAATGTGGAATTCATATGTGAAAACTTTGACCTTAATAAGTCACATTATAGCCCTGCACCAAGAAGTACTCATTATAAATGATCGTTTTCAAGCAAACTGAAAGCCATCCCTGCTCACCGCCCCCACGCTGGCGACAGTGCCATCAGTGAATTAAGAGGCAAGACACGTGAATCTTATATGTTGCCCAGATTCTTAGACAACATTATAGTCTATTAAATCAAACACAATAGGTTTTTGTACAGCTGGTATTCTGAACTCACGTATTTGAAAGTGCTTTCATAAGAGACGATGAAGAGAGGGGGAGTGGTGAAACAAAACCTTTGCCTACGATCACAGTTTGGTTGAGTGGAGAAGCAGGCTTTCTGGTTTCACTTTGAACAAATCGGCCACAAATTGGGTAGCTATGTTTCTCTTCTTTTTACGTCTAGTGTTAATGCTTTGTTTACCGCTCTGTGCATGAGGGTAGAGTGAGGGTGGCAGGCAGGAGCCACAAGGAAGAATGGCACGTTATGGGCTCGAGCTTCCAATGGGGCCACGGGCTGAGTCAGAGCCAGGCGTCAGCTCTTAGTGGCTCGCCCACCTCTATGAAAAACCATAGCTAGCTCCCAAAAGGACTGTTCCTGAACAATATTGCAAATCTTTACGCTGGGGCTACGATATTGCAGGATACCTACTGAGGATAAACATACAGAACTTGACAAACAATGACCAAACAGAAGGGAAGCGAACACGGGCTGAAAAGCAGACACATCCAGAGCTGGAAAAAGGAAGAATGCAGAATGTGAAGCAATGCAAGTCTGATCTGAGGTAAGATAAAACTTGTGTACTTATCGCCTGGGCAAAATATGAAGCAATGAAGAGACATCAATTCAGAGACTTCATAATGAAAATTATATTTAAAAAAAGCTAAATAAAAAAAAATAACGCTGCAAATGAGATGGCAAAAAGGGGCTGAATATGTAGTACTGTGGGAACATCTCTCACTCAAAATACCAGGGACACATACAAGGCTTGAAACTAACCAGAAAGAAATTATTTTTTAAATATACGCTCTATATACGGCAGAGAAAGGGTTCCTTCTTTCAATTTATAGTGAATAAATGTTTTTCTTTAGTCTGCCTTCTTTTTAATATTAGTTTGCTGTATTATGTTTACAAAACGAGTGTCTGTATAACTGGTGGCCACTGTATCAATATGCCCCGTTTTACACATACTGTATTAATGTGTATTGCTCTCCTTGGGTTATTTTACATTGCAGACCGAACTGCCAAGCCCGGTCATCCCTGGACCGTAAACAAGCATCCTGGGACCGGTTTCGGGGCATCACGCCTCATCCGCCAGGCTAGCTTGAATCCAGTGGCACAGTGAGCCCAGGACACACGTCTGGGCATACCTGGCACACTTAGGCAAGAAAGCAAAAGACACACAGGTGATGAACGGAATGCAGAGCAAATCAAACATTCTCCCCAGTCAATAGATCTGTCCTGGCTGATGAGGGGTGAAACCCCAAAACCGGTCCTAGGATGCTTGTTTCCAGTCCAGGGAGGACCTAGCCTGGCAGTTCAGGCTGGACTGTTCCCATTGGGCGCAGGGTCAAGACTGATTTGCATATGACAGGGTTCAAACTGGAATGGCATGGTGAGCCAAAAAACGATGGATTTAGGCCCATATCTCTGTACTGGGGTGAATGTATGGGTGATATGTAACCCATTGTTTATCCCTGGTCTAGGAATCTGATTCTTACTGTATACAGGGGGTCCTTGTTACATATACACTGGGGTGAATGTATGACATTTTTCTGCATTCTATATACAACATAGTGGTCCAGCACACTTAATTTAGGTCAAAGTTTGACAAAAGTAACTGATATAACTAAAACATTTGTGAACCAAATATCAAAATCAAGAATGGAAATTCAGCAGAATTAATCTTTTCAAATCCTTTATTGAGGACTTTTTTTTTTCCAGACAAGATAAAAGACTGTAGCCACCGCGTTTCGTCCTCGCGGACTTCTTCATGAACACCTAAATTAAGTGTGCTGGACCACTGTGTTGTATATGGAATTTAGAGATACTGCGTATCTCGGGAGACTTAGGGGTATTGAATCTCCGGTCCCTAGCACCTTGTGTATTTTAATAGAAATCACTCCACTAAGGATAGGTGCAATCTGTCTTTGCCTCAATCCCCGTCCAATTTGTATTGTAAATTGTTCTGCATTCTGTCCATCAATTGTTCTTTTTGCATTTGTTACCCAGAGCGGGATGGGTATACCCAGACATGGGTCCGGTGCTCTCCATGCCACTGGAGTCAAGCGATCCTGGCTGATGAGTGATGAAACCCTAAAACCGGACCTAGGAGCACCATTCTTCCCTGTGATAGTTGAAATGAAGACTTTCACAGTCAAGCAGATGACTTGAAGCTCCAGCAGTCTGATGTGGAGTCGAGCTTCTGCCAGAGACCTCTGATCACCTCTTCCGGATGGACATCTCAACCCAGGAGCCTCAGCCCTGGGTGAGATAGGAAGAAGGGTCTGCCACTGACCCAACTGTTGTCCAGCAGCCACCACAGCAGATCTTTTGCAGTTTCTCCAAAATATGGACCTAATCAGAGAGGTCCTCCTGCTGCTGTGCCTACCAGGACTTCAAATCCCACTGCAGAGTCCGCACAAGCGATCTGTCATGCATGACCAGCAAGAAAAAGGAGGCCACCAGTCACTGAAATCCATTACCGGGGCTGAAACAATAGTATAAGCCCGGATGTCCTGGATTCTCTGCTCTGGAAGATAAGACGCAAAACTGCACAGTGGTCTGAATGACTCCGATGAAGGGGAGCGTCTGCGGAGTCAGGTGTGACCTCGGCACATTTTTAGAGAACACCCATGATGTTAGAAGCGTCATCGCAATCTGCAGGTCGGTGATGACTGCCTACGGTGAGCCTGACTTCAGCAGTCAGTCATAGAGGTATAGAAAGACTGGGTACCAGACTTAAAAGATGTGCTGTAACGACTGCCATCACTGTCGTGAACATCCGAGGGGCACTGGTGAAGCCAAAGGGGAGCACAGTGGTCTGGAAATGATCCTGTCCCAATGTAAACCCCATTGTTAGAAATGGGATTCCTGGCTGGGGGAGGTTGGCACCAAAACCAGGCAGAAATCACCACTCTACTCAGGGCAAGGGAACTACTCCTCAGAATGACCCCTGCTCACCCTTTAGGTTGCGTGGCGCGAGCAGACAAGGCTAAACTTCGGGGCGCTATAGTTAAGCATTCATGACCCTTCACAGTAAAACACACTGATTCCCCCCACAAATAGACACCAGGCTGTAGTTCTGTAAAAATACGTAATCTTTATGTAAAATATATATATATATATATATGAGGCAGTGACTTATCACAAGACAACTATAACACCGTTTGAGGCCACAAGATCTTTAAATAGGCAAATATTCTTATGGTGACAGTTTAGCAAAGTTCCTTCTATAACAAAAGGCAAGGCCACAATACTTTAAATATGCCAGGGTTCTTTGGAGATTGTTTAAAAATACTTCTTCTTGATGTTTCAGGTACTCTTAAAACAAAATGATGCCACAGTTCTTGATATGCAATATTTGGGGCCTTCTGCCCAGTCCCGGGGGGGGGGGGGGGGGGGGGGGTCGGAACGACGACACTGGCTCCTCGGGTGCTTCCTGCCTCTCAGGCAGGCAGACAATCACGGCGCGAGTCGCCCGCCGAGCCTCCGCCAGCTGTAACCAATCACAGCGCGGCCCTCCGGGTGACGTCAGCGGCTGCACTCTCTCGGTCCCGGGCTGTGGCGGTGAAACCACAGGGCAATGCCGGGTGGGCTCCGGCTTCTAATTAAATCATAAAAACGGGCAAACGAAGGGCGGCAAATGAGCGGGGTGGCACCCGCGCCGCTCGGTCACCTCACGGGGTGAAAGGATGCCGGGTGGGCACCGGCTGGGCACACGAAGCGCTCGTAGCACTAGCAACGAAGAACAGGCGCTCCCAAGCGCCACAGGACAAAATACAGCACTCACAGCGCTAGGAGCCAAATAAAGCGCTTTCAAGCGCTAGGCAAGGGGTTTCAGCGCTCCCCAGCGCTGAAGGGCAGAGAGCAGCGCTCTCAGTGCTGTAGGCATAGCACAAGCTCCAGCAGGGGCTGGAGGCAGGCAGGGGGGGGCAAGGCTGGGCCAGAGCCAGCACACTGGGTCTCCAGGCAGGGAGACAGTCCAAGTGGCGGTCCTCCTGGCCCCAGCAACAGCCCCCTCTGGCAGGATCCTGGAAGAGAACACATTTCATGGGGACACAGCCCCTTCTTATACTCATAACTCCTTTGTTTGTAGGTGCAGGGTGGGGGGAGACCAGTCGCAGCTGGTCTTGGAGCACCCTTGATGGCCCAACCACCCCTTTCATTCCTGGGGAGGCTAGGGTCGTTAGACACACCACAGGGGGGAGGAGCCAGCATTGTGTGGGGGGAAAAACCCAGCCCATTCAGGACACAGGTACACTCCTCCCACACATCACTCATGCTAATCTCACACTCGCCACCGGGCAAACCCATCCAGACTTCCTGGAGCCTGGCATGCCAGCCAATCACGCTCCAGCACCCTCACTGCACACACATATCAATGTCTGGAAGTGGCACTTCCCTAGTAGACACATACATGCCGCATACACCATCTCGCAGCATTCACTCTCACGAGTTCACACATACTAAACTCGAGCCTGCACTCCCCATGCATCAGGAACTACCAGGGACACACATTCCCCATGCATTCCTATGGGAGGGCAGGCCAGCCATACTACACGCACGCACTTTACTCTGGGACACAGGGAAAAAGTGCGCAGAGACCCAAAAATCACTAACACAGGGTCACAAATAAAAGCAAAAAGTCTAGGGGTGAACCTGCCCTACGGGCCAAGACCAACAGGGGGTCTATCACAGGTATTTATTTGAGACATTCCCCACAAAGCTTAAACCCTGTAGATTTGGGAGGGGACATTTCCTTAGCATTCCGAGGGAAAAGATATTTGGAAAATTACAAATTCAGTCTTTGAAAGAGAGGAGGGGTAGCTCAGGATCCACATCTGTTGGCGCTGAAAGGGACTGATGTCAAAGTGCATACATTGAGCCTATTTGGGCGCCACACGTCAATTATGGAAAGGAGTGATTGCACGAAACTGCATGGCACCACCTTTCAGCGTGCAAGGGCACTGCTTGGGCTTTGAACCGCTCCAACTGATGCCTGAGGAAATATTCAAAAGGTGAAGAACCTGTGGTTAGAAGACTATCAGAAACAGCCCTTGTGGACCTAATGAAAAGATCTCAGCTCACACTGCAAGATCTGGAAGAGCAAACTAGTATCTAGGGTACCTCGAAGGGCAGAGTCCAAGGAAAAGCTGCCCACAGAATGAGAAATAAGACACTGGGAATAGAGAGACCCATTACCCCCTTCAGGTTTTCAGAGAGCTGGCAGTATGCAGTGCATGTAAATATCAAGGCCACAAATTAATGACCTTAGGCCGGAGAGCTGAGACATCTGGGCTGGGAGACATCCCCTCCCAAGGCCAAACCAATTTGGAGAGGATGTGGATGCGCATTAGAGCTCCCGACTTTGGAAATGGAGAACCAGGTTCGAGCCATGGAGTCGGCTCAACATCCCGTGACTGTGGGCAAACACTCAATTCCCCGTCACAAAAAAACATGAACCTGACCTTGTGCAATGTTACTGGTGCTTATGTAAAGCGGTCCGATGGCTTGGGCCCAGTTCGCAATATAAAAAAACTGGAATAAAAAACCAAAAGCAGTCCTAAAATAAATACGGTGGCCTTGATGTTACGGTGGCCTTGATGTGAGATAGGACCACCCCCAGGATAATAAAGCGCCCTGCAGTGTGGAATATAGTTTCAGATACACCATACCTGTTTGCATATTGGGATTAAATAAATAATCACGGCAGGTGACCCCCTCCTCCAGGTGCAGGCCTGGCATGGAAAGGATTTATTAACGCTGTAAACATGTATCCAGAGCGAAGACAAATAAGACTGCGCTGCCATAAAATGACGCAGGCTGCTCGGCGGCCATTCCCAGGCCGGTGTAATCTCTGCCATCGTGCATGTGCGCAGAGCACCTGCCCCAGAGCGTGGGAGCCCGGCCCCCCCGCTGCCCCCAGTGTCATCTGCTGCGGCCCAGGAGATAAGGGCGCGGAGGGAGCGGTGCGAGGAGCCGAGCAGCGGCCGCCGCTTCGGACCATTCACATGCACGCTATATAGGGGCCATATTTCTCCCTCGCCACCTGCTGTCAGCGCGCGGGTCCCGCCCTCCGAGACTTTCCCTGGGGAACCGGGCCAGTCCCGGCAGGGGGATGACCCGGGAGACGACTTCCTGCTACCGTCAGCTGCTGCAGAGGCCGGGCAAGCCTCTAAAACACAGCACAGGTAGCTCCCTCGAACGCAGCACGCGCTAGAAGAGTCCCTCACTCAGCACGCGCGCCGGCGTCTGCGTGCATGGGAAGGCGCTCCCACAACACACAGCGCAGGTCAACGTGTGACGACAGAACGAGCCTCCCACGCGCACCGCGTTGATATGGCAGGACAAGCTTCCCTCGAACATAGCCCATGACAAGTGATGAGATCAGTTTCCCTAAAATTCAGCACAAGTGCAGCATGACACAGGATAAGCTTTCTCTGGGCTTTAAGTGGGATGCAAATACTGGGGGAGAGGAGTCATCTCAAGGAGGCGTGGCTTAAAAACACCTAAACTAAAAATCTGTGCTAGCATAGTGCGCCACCTGACTGGTATTTTGTTGTTTCAGTCATTGCATTCATATATATATAATACAACAAGTGGCATTACACCTACAAGCCAGGACTATTGGCCTTGTCAATGGTTGCTAGTTGCATATGATAAATGAGCAACAACTACGGCTTCGTTGTATATAACATTCAAAACGCTTCAGTTATGACATAAGAGACTATTAAAGAACTATTCACCAAAGGCAGTGAATGGAGGCACTTCTCAGTGGCGAAACGAAAGTTGAGGGGACCCCCTTGCAATGTACACGGAGGGGCCCGCTCCGGATTTAATTCAGAGCTCTCAGGCCTGAGTGCTGTGCTGAGGGGACCCCCTGCAGCTCGTCGCCCCCCCCACCCCCTCCTGCACTGCGGGGGATGCGGGGGCCTGTATTACGCCCCTGGCACTTCTCAAGAGTTAGGATTTTTTTTTTCACCCCGAGGGTGAGGGTCAAAATGTAGAGCCCGATAGGGATCCTTTTCAGAACTTGCTTTTTAGAACTGACCCGGCCCACTTAAAGCCATCAGCTTCCATAAAACACAACACTGGTACTGTATGTGACAAGGGAAGTTTTCGTAGCAGAGTGAAACGTGACAGTACAAGCTTCACGAGCTCAGTTACAGTATGTGACAATGCAAGTGTCACTGGTGGTCATACAAGGTACCTGGCAAGACCAGCTTTACTCACGGATGCAGAATTGGCATGAAGCAGTACATACTATGTTCATAATAAGAGCACAGCCTAGGAGCCTATAGCACAAATATACCACGGGGAGGAGCAGCAGAGGCTCCCCTTAAACACACCCAGCACTGGAAGCACCAGCGGCACGTCAGCACTCACACAGCACTTTATTCTTACAGCCGTTATCTTCTGCAGCACTGTGGCACTGTCGCGAGCATCACCAGTTCCAGGTCCCGAGGAAGATGAACATCAAAAGCGGGCCGCCATTTTTATGAATTTAAAGCTAGTAAGATTGAGAATTACAATGGTCGCCCCCTCCCAGTGCTGTTCGAAATAACTGCTCCCAGTAGGGCACTCGGACGGGCACGTGCCGCGAGGTCACTGTGGGGAAACACTTACACAGACTGGGGGAGCTGCTTGGACACGCACCGAGGGGCTGGCAATGTACCTTGGTGCTAAGCGCGTTGGGAAGAAAGAGCCCACCCAGCCACTCGCAGCGTTTTAAAAAGCAACGGCGAATTTTCGTGTTTTTCCTGCTAGCAGATCCAATTAATCTCTTCGAGCGGGGCACAAAATGGGCAAACTTCTTGCGCTTTCCACACAGGAACTTCACCAACCCCTACCTCAGCTTCCGAGCTATCACCCATTCGGATTTCAGATGCAACCTGCACGGGGCACAGTCCTCAGCAATACGTGTTCAGACCCTGGAGCTTTTACAAGCTTCCTTACTGTACAACCTTCTTTCCAGGGCCTCCGTGCAGGCGGAAGTCAGCAATTTATTTTGAAAGTTTTATATAGCGTGGACAAGATCTTTGCAGATATCAGAGCGCTTTACAAAGAGGGGTACATGAGGGAGCATAGTCAGACAGATATATCAATAGATCAAACAGTACAAGTAGGTGGCTGCAAAGCCAATCATGTGAGTAATAAGATAACAATACAAATAAGCAAAGGGGTCAAACATGTAGAACAGATCGGTGCATAGTATTAACAGAGTTCGAGATAATAGTTCAAGTGTATTTAGCCATGAGGATAGCTTTTACTTCATTTTTAAAGAGTGTAGTGGAAGAGATAAGCCTGGTTTCGGGAGGGAGTGAGTTCCAGATCCTAGGCGCCATTCCTGGGAAGGAGCGTCTTATATTACTTGTTTACCTGATTGTATATTGATATGTTTCTGTACATTACTGTTATCCTATTATGTTAGTGATTACTATACTGCTCCCATTATCTTGTTCATTCCTGCTGCCCCTACCCCTGTCTCTGTGAAGCGCTCTGATATCTGTAAGGATCTTGTTCGCGCTATATAAAACTTTGAATAAATAAATAAATAAATATGTTTTTTCCTTCCGGAATCTTCGAGGTTTCAGCAGAAGATTGTTTGTGCCTCTAGTGTTTCTAGCTCCGCCAGAGATTGTCAGTTTCTGAGCGAGGTAGCCAGGTGAGTTTAGGTGTACCGCCTTGTGTGTCATGCAGGCGATTTTCAGATGAATTCTGGCTTCAAAAGGCAGCCAATTCAGGGATTTCAAGTCAGGGGTGATATGGGAATGCTTTTTTGATCCAGTGATGAGTCTCGCTGCAGCGTTGAGAGAAGCTCTTAGGGGTGCGGTTGAAGTTAGGGGGAGTCCGCAGAGGGCGATGCTGCCGTATTCAATTCGGGGGATGACTAGTGCTTGTACTGCGGTTTGGAAGTCTTTGGTTGGGAGGAAGGGTTTGAGTTTCCTCAGAGTATTGATCTGGAAGTTTAATAGCCGGTTCATGTCTCCGTACATCAGTGCAGGGCGAGGTTCGAGCCATGCCAATGCCTCAGGCACCGGTACCCATGCATGGATGGGGCGCGTCGTAATATAGAGGCGCGAGGCACAAGGGCTCAAGATGGCTCAGTGCAGAGATACTTGACGGCAGGTGAGGGCCGATACCTGTCCGTGTCTGGAGCCCGGGGCGAGGGCGTTAGAGGTGCATTTCTGAACTGTTATCTCCCAGGGCTGGGGCAGATGTAGAGAATGTGCGCTTTGAAAAGGGATAAATATTGGGACATCAGTTCATGGGGCAAGTCAACGAGATGGCATCGTGAGGGGTCTGTAAATGCCTCAATAATGGGGATAGTGGTGCATAGTGCAGAGCAGTCGAGTTGTGAAAACCCTGCAAATATCCTAGTACTGGTATAGCACTATAGAGGGACACTGCAACAGCTGTGTATACTGCCCTGTACTGGGAGGTCAGTATAAGGTGCAGGTTAATATGTCAGTCCTGGAGTATAGTTGCAATGTACAGGTCACTAAAGGGGCACATCACGAGCACCCTGTGAATGCCTCAGTAATGGACATAAGTGCAAAATACAAAAACAAACTAAACGTGCAGTATAAAGGCGGTGTGGATATCTCGCTGCTTGTACACCACAGCAATATGGAGATCAGTGCCTGGGTTCATTGGAAGAGCCTAACAATGTCTCCATTTTTGCATGCGACTGAATCTCAAAGGGGTTATTAATGGAGATCTGGACAGTGAAGGCAGCGTTAACCAACAGGACAGAGGGAGGTTGCATGGGAGGGAACAGTGGCGAGGCCATACGAGAAAGTGGCAAACCGCGGCAGGCGATGTTCAATGGGAGACAAGTGAGGAGCGCTGATCATGATGAGTATTCGGAAACGGCCACGGGGCGTGGGTGTTAGAGATCTGACAGAACACCAGCCAGTTCTGCGTCCATGCTGCCCAGAAAGGTAATTCGGGCTCCATTCCCCTGAACAGCGGTAGACACACAGAGTGAGGCTTTAATAGACAACGGGCACAATAGCAAAGAAGCGCCAAATTAAGGACATTTATATGCGACCATCACCCGAAACTGCTCTGCATAAACTGTGAAGCCCAATGCCATCATTCCTAGGTAAAGCAAGGATCAGGAATACACTACTTACTGACATGTACTCTATTTATAAAATATATATCACACCAATAGCTTTCACCTCGTGGCGATAAACTCCACTAAACTGCAAAGTAACCAAGGCCTTCCATGCAACCCAGGCCCATTTTTAGAACACCAGACATCCGTCAAAATGTGAAAGCACTAAGGCCTGCACCCCACTTGAAAATAAAAGCTTGTAACTACATCTTTATTTCAGAAATAACACCAGGTGATCACTGTCAAAGTGAATCCTTTTCACAATAAGTGCCATGCTATGTATTTGGGAATCAATTGGAACTAGGGACTCACATACATACAACCCACCTATTTACTGAAGTGGTCAGACTGTGCAGAGCAGAACCAAGCATGAGGATGCGGAGACCTCTGCTCTAATTGGGGTCAACTCTAGTACATATCAGTTACACGTTCCAACACTAGGCAGAAAAGAGATTTTCTCAAGTGGTGATGTCCTGAGCAGGTGACAGTTTTAGTTATACATGCTGGTCACAAGCATATATGCATCAAGAAGACCCATTTCACTACCAACCTCACGCCTCAACTGCTTCAAGTAGAACTGATATCACAGGACACACTAGGGACCATTGAGGCACTTCACAAGCCTCGGAGAATGTGAGGGGGTGCAGGATGGGCTGCAGGAGAAGTCCTTCTGGACAAATTATCTTCAGTCTTAGTACTTGACCATATATCCCTATCTCCATGTAGCACTTTTAAAAGGACGGCAGTCACAGTGCCACCTGGCCAACCAATTCAAAAGCAGCCGAGTACCCTGGCAAAGCTGCTATGCAGATGCGCTCCTCGGCCAGCATCGAAAGAACATTAGTCACCATCAGAAGTAGGCTGAGATCTGGACAATATCACTTGGAAGAGGTTTCTGATTCTTACCCAAGGGACTATGTGCCGAGAGGCTCGGTAGTCAATGAATGTAAATCTTGAATGTGTGATGAGAAGGAAACTTCGCTCCTTAAGGATTCTGCTTGGGCCCATGCGCCCTGCGGCGAACTTAATCAAGTCTTCTCACCTTGTTCCAGAACTTCTAATGGCTCAGGCTGTTGCTGCATTCATCAGCAGAGCAGAGCTCAGCTCCTAACATGCAGTGACTCTGAAGAGTAGAATTACTCTTCGATATAAAGCCAACGACTTTCAAAACGTTTCAAGCCTATCATGGGTTTGGAACTCTGCTGCACGTGATCACTTTAAAAGTAGTCTGCAGCAGTGTCTTCACCTGACCAGCGACGCCGAACAGGGTGCTTGAAAACCAAATCTGCTATGGGAGTGATTTGAGTCTGGGCATCCACCAACATGCCCATCAGAATCCAGGCATCCAGTGCATTATAAGCATTAAGATCCATCACTGAACAGCTGGTGCTGATGAATTCTAGATTTAGAACCACAGACTTAAACACTGAAAAAAGAAGAAACTGTGCCACAAACTCACACCATCAATGCAGAAAAAGCCCCATCATAAGAGAAAGCTACAGAGACAGGCTCTGATTATTCTCTGGCATTGATCTCCCATTGTGAGTACGTCTTAGTTTCAAAGAAGCACAAGTTACTACTTGTGTAACGATATATCTGTAAGAGACATTAGTTAGTGATAGATTCCTTACCTTAGAATATCCCCAGGCGTCAGACTGGATCTGGAATTTTTTTGCGTAGCAGTACCCTTGCGCGTCGGTAGGCGTCGTCTGCGGCTCCGCGTCTGTCGTCGGCGCTGTGATGACGTCGTCGGAGTACTTAGACACCGCCTCCGCGTGCTGACGTCAGTTCTTAGACACAGCTTTTCCGCGCCAGAAGCGATGAGCCATGTTAAAGACCAACACTGGTGCCATTGAAACTAGGGCCCTGAAAGGGGATAACCCTAACCCTAGATATCGGTTCGCAGAACGTGGAGGATGGGTGGGTCGGTAAGGAATCAATCACTAACTAATGTCTATTACAGATATATCGTTACACAAGTAGTAACTTGTGCATCTGAAAGAGACACGTTAGTGATAGATTCCTTACCTTAGAATGGATACCCCAGCAATACCAACCCCGGTGGTGGGTCTGCGAACCAATAATCACACCAGAAAGTCCTGGAAGACAGAACGGCCAAAGAAGCCATCCCTCCGGACTTGGCTGTCCAGGCAGTAGTGTCTTGCAAACGTGTGCAGCGAGGCCCACGTAGCTGCCTGACAGATGTCTTGTAAGGGCACTCCCAGGCCCAGGGCAGTTGTAGTCGCCGTGGCTCGGGTGGAATGAGCCCGCAATCCAACAGGGGGCTCCTTTTTAGCCAAGGAGTAACATGCCTGGATACACAAGATGATCCACCGGGAGATGGTCCTTTTGTGCACCGCTTTCCCCTTCTTAGCGCCCACGTAACCAACAAAGAGTTGGTCATCCACCCGGAACTGGCGTGTGCGATCCAAATAGAATGAGAGCACACGTTTTGGGTCCAGAAGGAGGAGTACAAGAAAGGGCCTGGAGCTCACTCACTCTCCTGGCAGAGGTGATGGCAACCAGGAAAGCAGTCTTCAAATTAAGAAGGCGGAGAGGACAGTTGTGAAGTGGCTCAAAGGGAGCGCACATCAGAAACGTAAGAACAAGGTTCAAGTCCCACTGAGGCATCACAAACGGAACAGGAGGGAACGTGCGTGTGTGATGCGTTTAAGAAAACGATTTACAATAGGGGACTTGAACAAAGAAGGTTGATCAGGCAGCCTTAGAAAGGCTGAAAGGTCAGAAAGGTAGCCCTTGATAGTGCCCAGAGCAGAGCCCTGCTGGGCAAGAGAAAGAAGGAAGAGAAGAACCTATGAGAGAGGGGCAGCAAGAGGATCCACAGCCTTTGCTGTGCACCATGCCACAAATCTGTTCCACCTGGCTGCCAGAATGACGTTACAGACTTCAGGAGGCAAGTCAAATGGCCTCAACTGTCGCCGCTCAATCTCCAAGCATGGAGGTGGAGACTGGACAGGTTCGGGTGGAGGACCGTCCCCTGCTGCTGCGACAGAAGGTCCTCCTGAAGAGGCAGACAAACCGGGGAATCGACTGACATACTGAGTAGCTCTGGATACCAGTACCTTCGTGCCCAGTCCAGAGCCACAAGGATGACTTGGGCCCGGTCGCGCATTATCTTCTTCAGCACTCTGGGCAGAAGTGGTATAGGCGGAAAGGCGTACAATAGACCGCAACTCCACTCGCGATGAAAAGCGTCTCCGAGCAAGTGCCGCCTTGGAAATTCCAACGCGCAGAATTGATGACATTGCGCCTTCTCTTCGGTGGCGAATAGATCTAACCAAGGCTCTCCCCATCGTTGAAAGAGGCCTTGCGCCACGTCCGAGTTCAGACGCCATTCGTGATCCATCATGCACCGACGGCTGAGCTCGTCCGCCCTGGCGTTCAGAGAACCTGCCAGGTGTTGAGCCACCAGGGTCACGCCCTGGCGTTCCAGCCACTGCCAGAGGCGCAAAGCCTCCTGGCAAAGGGTCCACGACCCCACCCCGCCCTGTTTGTTGCAGTACCACCTGGCGGTGGTGTTGTCCGTGAACACCTGCACTACACTCCCCCGGACAGAGGGGAGGAATGCTTTCAGTGCTAGACGAATCGCCCGCAACTCCAAAAAGTTGATGTGGCGCCGGGCCTCCGCCAGAGACCTCTGATCTCCGCCTCTCCCATGTGGCCTCCCCAGCCCTGGAGGGACGCGTCCGTCACAACTACGTGCTCCGGTTGGGGAAGGGAGAGGGATCTGCCGCTGACCAAATCGCGGTCCGTGAGCCACCACTGCAGCTGTCTCGCAGTGCCCTCTGAGATCAGGACATGGTCGGAAAGGTTGCCCTGATGCTGGGCCCACTGAAACTTCAGGTCCCACTGCAGAGCCCGCATCCGCCACCTGGCGTGATGCACCAGTAGGATGCAGGAGGCCATCAGCCCCAGAAGCCGCAGCGTTAACCTGACGGAGACCCGGGATAAAGGCTGAAATAGTGGAATCAGAGCCTGAATATCCCGGACCCGCTGTTCGGGAGGATAAACCCGAAACTGCGCTGAGTCCAGAACCGCTCCGATGAAGAGGAGCTTCTGAGAGGGGCACAGGTGTGACTTCGGCACATTGAGGGAGAACCCCAGCAGGTGCAGGTCTACCGTTGTCTGGAGGTGGCTGACGACTGTTTGGGGCGAGCCCACCTTCAACAACCAGTCGTCGTGGTAGGGGAAGACTGAAACCCCTAACCTGCGCAGATGAGCTGCGACCACCGCCATCACCTTTGTGAACACCCGTGGGGCGCTGGTAAGGCCGAAAGGGAGCACGGTGTACTGAAAGTGCTCGTGGCCAACCGTGAACCGCAGGTAGCGCCGGTGGGCCGGCAGGACGGGGATGTGGAAATAAGCGTCCTGCAAGTCCAACGCCACCATCCAGTCTCCTGGGCAGCTAAGACCTGAGCCAGTGTCAGCATTTTGAACTTCTCCTACCGGAGGAAGCCGTTGACGTTCCTTAGGTCCAAGATAGGGCGTAGACGACCTTTGCCCTTTTTGGGTACCAGAAAGTAGTGGGAGTAACAACCACACCCTACTTCTGGCCCAGGAACGCGCTCGATGGCCCCCTTGACCAAGATGGCTGTAACTTCCTCCTGCAGAAGCGGCAAATGATCCCCCGATACTCGGTGGTACTGCGGTGGCATGGCTGGAGGGGTCGCCTCTAAGGGGAGGGAGTAGCCCCTTCGGACGATTTGCAGCACCCACCTGTCCGACGTGACAGTGCGCCAGTGGAGGAGGTGATGGCGAACCCTGCCCCCCATTGGCGTCACATGGGCCTGAAAGCACAGACTAGGAGGGTTTTGAGGCGGATGCTGCGGGGGAAGGTGTGGACTGACCTCGCCGTTGTCCCCGACCGCCTCCCCGGCGGTTTCCACGGCCGCCACCGCGTTGGGTATTACCCTGCGGAGCGTGGCTGGCAGTACGTGTGGGTACACCCTTTCTGTGGCCACGAAAGGAGTGAAAGGCAGCCGATTGCTGGCACGGGGCCGAGAGGCCCAAGGACTTGGCCGTAGCCCTGGAGTCCTTAAAGCGCTCAAGCGCATGGTCTGCCTTGTCGCCAAAAAGGCGACGGCCATCAAACGGCATGTCCATCAGTGTGTTTTGGTCATCGGCCGAAAAGTTAGCGGACCTCAACCAGGCGTGACGTCTGACCGCCACCGTCGTTGCCATCGCTCTACCTAGTGAGTCGGTGGTATCCAGCCCACACCGGATAGAATATCTGGCTGCATCCCGGACCTCCACAAGGGATGTATGACGTTACAACGCATACTTTTACCACGCCTACCATTACCACGCATTTTTTACAACGCAGGATCCATTACAACGCATACCATTACAACGCATGTATTTACAACGCAGGTACCTTTACAACGCATACCATTACAACGTAAGTATTGGTAAGTATATAATATTTTTTAAAATGTAATTTAATTAAAATTAATATAATGTAATTTAATTAATTTAATTTAATTCAATTTAATTAATGTAATTTAATTTAATCAATGTAATTTAATGTAATTTAAATTTAATTATATTTACTTTTTACCCTGTACCCCTTTACCCAAAAACCCAAAACTGACCCTGAACCCTAAAAATACCCCTTTACCCAAAAACCCAAAACTGACCCTAAACCCTAAAAATACCCCTTTACCCAAAAACCCAAAACTGACCCTGAACCCTAAAAATACCCCTTTACCCAATAAACCCAAAACTGACCCTAAACCCTAAAAATACCCCTTTACCCAAAAACTCAAAACTGACCCTGAACCCTAAAAATACCCCTGTACCCCAAAAACCCAAAACTAACCCTGAACCCTAAAAATACCCCTTTACCCAAAAACTGACCCTGAACCCTAAAAATACCCCTTTACCCAAAAACTGAAAACTGACCCTGAACCCTAAAAATACCCCTTTACCCAAAAACTGAAAACTGACCCTGAACCCTAAAAATACCCCTTTACCCAAAAACTGAAAACTGACCCTGAACCCTAAAAATACCCCTTTACCCAAAAACTGAAAACTGACCCTGAACCCTAAAAATACCCTTTTACCCAAAAACTGACCCTGAACCCTAAAAATACCCCTTTACCCAAAAACTGAAAACTGACCCTGAACCCTAAAAATACCCCTTTACCCAAAAACTGAAAACTGACCCTGAACCCTAAAAATACCCCTTTACCCAAAAACTGAAAACTGACCCTGAACCCTAAAAATACCCCTTTACCCAAAAACTGAAAACTGACCCTGAACCCTAAAAATACCCTTTTACCCAAAAACTGAAAACTGACCCTGAACCCTAAAAATACCCCTTTACCCAAAAACTGAAAACTGACCCTGAACCCTAAAAATACCCCTTTACCCAAAAACTGAAAACTGACCCTGAACCCTAAAAATACCCCTTTACCCAAAAACCCAAATAATATTTTTAATAAAATAATATACTTACCAATACTTACGTTGTAATGGTATGCGTTGTAAAAGTACCTGCGTTGTAAATACATGCGTGGTAATGGTATGCGTTGTAATGGATCCTGCGTTGTAAAAAATGCGTGGTAATGGTAGGTCGTGGTAAAAGTTGCGTTGTAAAGGTTGTATACCTCCACAAGGGCTTGGCCGAGTTTGGCCCGTACCTACAACGGACACTCTGGCAGCACTTCCGCAACCGTATCCCACAGAGAGTGGGTGTAGCGGCCCAAGAGGCATGCAGTGTTGGAAGACCGCAGTCCCAGACTAAGGGATGAGAAGATCCTTTTACCATACTGCTCATACCTCTTGGATTCCCTGTCCGGCGGAGCCGACGGGAATGCGTTCTGGGAGTTGGAGGCCTGGATGACCAGGCTCTCGGGGGTGGGGTGGGTGGACAGGAAACATGGGTCACCCGGAGCCGGGCGGTGGCGTCTGGCCACGTTCCTATCTACAGGCGAACCTGTAGCGGGCTTGGACCAAGTGCCCAAAAGAACGTCGGTCAAGGCCTCATTAAACGGCAGCAGAGGCTCAGCTGAGCATGACTGCGGCTTAAGGACCTCAGTGAGGAGGTTAGTCCTCACGGCCGCGACGGGGAGCTCAAGGCCCAAGGCCTTGGCTGCCCTCGTCAACACCACACTGTAGGTTGCCCCCTCCCCCGTAGCCACGGTAGGAGGTGAGACAAAGCCAGTGTCGGGCGAAGTGTCCAGACCACTGGCATCCCCAAGTTCACCTGTCCAGTCCTCCTGGGACTGACATTCACGTGTCAGAGGATCCTCAGACCCCTCCCAATACTCCTCATCACCCATCTCCTGGTACTCAGGGTCAGAAAAGGATGGGGCCGGTTCATGGAAAGTAAACTCTCCGAACGGCGTCTGGAGCGGCGCCGCTTCGGCGCCGGAACCGGGTCGAGGGAGGCATCGGGGACGGCGCCGCCCGAGGGCGGCGCAGTGGTGACACCTGGGGGGTCGGCGCCGGGGAGGTCGTCAAGTCCACCGGCGGCGACCCGGATCCGGATGCAGTGGAGCCCTGCTGCGCCGGGCCCTGCGGCGCCGAAGCCCCCGACGGCGTCGGGACCGAAGCCCCCGACCCGCTAGGCCCCCCAGACGGGTCCGCTGGGCCCGGAGGCGCCGTGGAGCCCGTCGGAGGAGAGGGACCTCATGGCCATGAGGAACCGCTCGATCTCCTCCGGCGTCGCGTTAGGCCCAGGGATCGAAGGGTATGGGGCCGGACGCGGCGCCTGCGACTCCGACGGAGCCGCATGGGCGGTGTCACCAGAACCCCCGGCCTCGTCGTGCGAGCGTCGGAAGAGCGATGACGTCTCTTCGACTTCTTGTGCTTACCTGACGACTTCGACCCGGAGGAGTGATGTCGACTTCCGGAGCTCCGATGGCTCCTCTCCCGCGACCGGTCCCTCGACCTCCGTCCGGACCGGGACCGTTCTCTGCGCGGGACCGACTGCCGGAGTTCGAGTCGCTTGCGGGACCGCTCCCGCCTAGCTTTCGAAGTCAGGGCCCGACAGTCGGAGCAGGTCTTGTCGTCGTGATCGACGCCGAGGCAGTGGAGACACCGACGGTGAGGGTCGGTGACCGACATCAGTCGGTCGCAATCCTCACAGGGCTTGAAACCTGGCATCCTACCTACCGGCACCGATTGGAGTCGAAGACTCGAAAAAGGATGATCAAAAGATCAAAAAAGAGTTAGTCAAAAAGTGACCAAGGTACCACTCTTTCTGGATCTGCGCTGCTGGCGCGGAAAAAAGAAGAACTGACGTCAGCACGCGGAGTCTAAGTACTCCGACGACGTCATCACGGCGCCGACGACGGACGCGGAGCCGCTGACGACGCCTACCGACGCACAAGGGTACTGCTACGCAAAAAATTTCCGGATCCAGTCTGACGCCTGGGGATATTCTAAGGTAAGGAATCTATCACTAACGTGTCTCTTTCAGATGGGTATTTTACTGTGAAAAAACAAACTCCTTTTCTTGGAGGAGTGTTCACATGCATCACTGCCGGGACGTTTTCGAGTCATTAGGTGGACTCGATCTCTAGTTTTAGGGTACCGGGCTCTCCCTGCAAGATAATTCTGTATTTGTTTTGGCTGTGAAGTGCTGATACTTCCTTCACCTTGTGGTCAGACTTCCGACACTGGATATATTCGTCATGTCCAATGAAAATCCCCATCTTCATGGGGCTAACTGCGGACCATGCTTTCCTGTCCGCAACCCTACATATGGAGTGGATATTAAACACAACTAAAACCTTCAACCATAATGGAAAATAACTATCTGCACAAAAAAATAAATTAACATGCAATAAAACGAGGTAAGAAATACACCTTGCAACTAATAAAAGAAACCACTAGGAATTCCCATTTCCCCAAAATGTAAGAGAAAGGTTAGAGTCAAAGATCTGAGAAGGCCCTCAATGACATTGAAATGTTTAGAGATCACCTTACACCGGCAGAAAAAAGGAACTAAACTGACCGCTAAGGCCTGCGGCTTAAATAGCTTTCATGAGGTCAACATCAAGTCATCTGTTGTCTTATTACAGAGATGCTAAAGGAAACTGAACATATTCAGCAATTTCTGCCCTTACATCAGGGAACAATAAGCCTATGTAAAGGAGTCGGTGGGACTTCGGCTCATTGCTCATGAATCAAAACAATGGCAGGAGGTTTACTATCATCTGGCAATGGTCTACGACTGGATGTGGCGAGCTTGCCTTCAGCAGCCAGTCTTCGAGGTAGAGGAAAAGTTGTATCCCTGCCCTCCGAAAAGTGGGCAGAAACCACTACCATCGCCTTTGTGACCACTTGGAAGGGCGCTGGTGAGGCCAAAGGGAAGCGCAGCAAACTGAAAGTGCTCTTGGTCTACCTTTAATTGCAGGTAACGTCTGCGAGACTGCAGGATGGGTATATGAAAATACGTGTCCAGGAGGTCTAAGGACACTATTCAGTCCCCGAGTCCTGAGCAGACAGAATCTAGGCCAGCATGAGCATTTTGAATTTGCACAAAGGTCAAAATAGGTCAGAGGTCGCCATCCTCCTTCGGCACAAGAAAATATTCAGTGTAACAACCCCCTCTTTTTTCAGATGTCAGAAAACTTTCAATAGCAACTTTGGAGAGTAACACTCGCACTTCATATAACGGAATGGACAGGCGCTCTTCGAAAATTCGCTCCGATGTATGGAGAAGATCTGGCCATGCGAAAAGAAAGGGCAGAGCATAGCCATGCTGAATGATATGTAGGACCAATCTGTCGGACGTGATGGATCTCTACTGTGGGCGGAAGTGGAGAGTCTTGCACCTACAGGAAGGGTGTGTCACTAAGGGCAAACTAAAGTAGCTTGGTCACTGTTGCCAATGGGGAGGGAGGCTGCTCACCTGTGTGCTGCGTTCCCACGGCCCTGGTCTCGAAAGAACTGGGGTGACTGCTGCAGTGGTTGGGTAGAGCGCCATTGCCTATATGTCAGCCACCTGGAGTAACCGTCAAATTTTCTAAACTGATACTTGAACTGCTTGGCAGCGGATCAACAGACCCATGGAGCGCACCGTGGCGCTACCATCTTTAAAGGTCTTTAAGACAGAATCAGCTTTTTCATCAAAACGAAGTGAGCCAAAGGGTATATTCAAGAGAGGCTTGTATATCTCCAGAAAATCCTGTGGAACGCATCCACACGTGTCCGTGGAGCACAACAGTGCGCCATCCGCCCTTGCCAGGCTATCATTAGTATCTAGGCGAGCACAAATCCCAGAGCAAGTGCATAGCGACCTAGTAAACAAAACAAAACAAACAACATTGACTAATCTCAATGCCAGGCTAGTAGAAGAGAACAAATGTTTTCCAAACAGCTAAATCCCTTTGGACTCCCTATCCGGAGGGTGTATAAGGAATACATTTGGGGGTAAAAGGGTTCACGTAGCTAGTTGAAGCCTGAACCACCAGACTTTGTGGAGTAGAATGTTTAGTGAGAAATTCAGAATCGCCAGGAGCTGGCCTGTGATGCCTGGCACTGGTGGACACAAACAGGGTTTTGACCAAGTGCCCATCATGGTATGGTGAGGGCTGTGTTAAAGGGGAGCAGAATCACTAACGTGACTGACTCAGGCTGCAATATTTCCATAAGGACGTTTATTTTGGTCATGACTGAAGTCAGCAGCCAAACTGGAACCTTAGCTGTCCATCAGACCACTACTGCAAATTATATACTTTCTTCTGTTTGTGGTCCAAGTGGCGAGTCATACCCTGTTTCAGGAGCAGTATCAAGCCCTCTGGCATCTTGTAAGTTCTTATAAAAGTAATCATCTCTAGAACGAGGATGGAGAAGACCACCCCCATCCCCACCAACATCTCATTCCTGCAATGTACTTCTTTCAGTCAGACCCCAAAAAAATGGACCCTCTGCTGGCGCGTCCGCCCTGGTAGAGGCACTGCTTCAGAGTCACACTGTATTGTATCGTTTTGTAATTGCATTTATATAGCGCTTACTACCCCATATGAGGCGTCAAAGTGCTTTTCGGCGAGAAGCACCCTACTCCGGAACCCATAAAGAATTAGTGGTTAATTAGTATAGTGAAATATGAAAGTAATTTCAGTGGTGTATATGTTAGTTATTTGGATTGGAATGGATAGTTGAGGGATAGAAGAGGGAAACAAGTTTGCATTTATATAGCGTTTGCTACCCCTGATGGAGTGCTGAAGTGCTTTTTTGGCGAGTAGCACAATACTCCGGAATCCATAAAGTATTAGTGGAGAATTAGTATAGTAAAATATGTAAGTAATTTGAGTGCTGGACATGTTAGTCTGTTATTTGGATTGAAAAGGATTGTGGAGGGATAGAAGAGGAAGAATTTAGACATCTTGAATTTTTTTGTTTTGGAGCTCATAGCTGCGCTTTTGTAATCTTGTAGTGTGGCATCAGTCAAGATCAAGCTGAAGTTTGTTCAGTGTCGGACATCGGTAACAGCGCCAGATCCTCTTCTGGCGCAAGGGACACCCGTAGCAGAATCAACGAGGAAGTACCAGGTGTAGGTCTAAGATGCCTGCACTGGAGTCGGTATGGTTCTCAAAGTGGGTTCCCAAAGAGACCGACAGTATCGAAGATGGATTTTCCAGTGGTACTTGGACTTTAGGTTTTTACTGGTCCTTGGGGTACAAAGGTGCACCGAAGGGAACCAGGAGTGCGCTAAAAATCTGCAGCATAGCCACCTCAATCTGCCGTGGCATTGCTGATGGCCAAATAAACTAGAGCACACTGGAATCAGTTGGTGAACTGGCTCTGCGACTGGGGACCTAGAGAGAGACCAACTCCTATTGTGATGCCCTCGTCACTACGCTTTTGATACAGAGTGATGGAATCGGGTCGAGGTTCACTTTGCTTTTTTGTGTTTCTCCTAATTGGACTTCTACTTGGACCGCAAAGAAGATCCCTCATGGGAACAGCCTTTGGAGAGACATAGAATGAGAGTACATGCCTGCGACTTGGAGCAGAAGAGAGCCTTATGCGAGGCCCACAAGTTCTTGTGTTCAATCACGTACAGCTTCGCTTCTTGGCCAAAGATAACCTTGTGGTGCACAATAGCACATTTGTTGCATAACTTCGAGTTGTGTCCCAAACCCAAACACCATCGACCCAGACCCACCTCACATGGTATATGATTGACACCTGCTTTCTACAGTCATGGCGTTAAACCAGTCATTTTTTGGAGATGCAAAGGGTATGATTCCCAAAATAGGACCATTTTGGATCGCAAAATGTCCTTTTAGTATGCAACAACCACAAATTGCGATTCGGTAATATTAACAAATTGCTATTTATGTTTAGCCAATACATACCGAATTTGTATTTGCAAGGAGTGTGTTGAAGGCATACCTTCCAAATACCAATTCAGTAAAGAATGTTTTAATGTTTTGCACCCAAAATCTTGTTTGAAAACATTAATATTTTTCAGCTAACAAAGGTAGTAGCAACCCATTCGAAAACAACAAGAGGTCCCAGAGGAAATTCTTCCTCTTTGTGAATGTAACATTTAGTTTTTTAAATGCATCCCATTTTAATTTAAGGAAAATGGGCTGCTTTAAAAATATAAATATATAAATATATATATATATATTGCTTTTACTTAAAAGCATTCACAGACATGTTGGTCTGTTGACTCTAGCTGGCCGCAATATCTGTGACAGCTTTGAATTGTAGTGGATCACAATTTGTGACCTACCTCACTAATATTCATGAGGTCGATTAATTTGCGACCCAATATAATTTAGTTTTTGCAAATGACCTATTAGTGCATAGGTCAGTTTGCAAAATTCCACACTGGTCGCACAAATAATGTTAGCAAATTGCGACCAGTATTTTGAGACCAGTCCTTATTATATCAAGCCAGATACCTGGCACACTGAATTAAGGTTAGCAGCAGTTGGAAGCTGAGTAAACGGAGAATGGAGCTCCCAAATCACATCAGAAGGCTCAAAAAGAGAGGAACTGACGACAGAGCACAGGGGTGGCTCTTATATGTGGCTCCCCTCCATCACTTCCAAGGCGGTATGGAGGCTCGCGGACCACGGGAGCACTGCTGGGGAAACGTTTTTGGATCCAGTCTGGTGCCCGGGGAGTATTCTAAGGTGAGGAATCTGTGGTTAGAAGTATCGGTCAAAAAGATGTCTAAATTGAAAGGAGGCTTCAATCTAGGTTTCATTGGCACATACATAAATGTGATAGCCACTGGACAGGATAAGTTGTGACCAAGGATGAATGAAGATTAAGTACAACAGAATAGGGGATGAATGAAGAGCCTAGAGCTCATTCTACATGGTAAACAAAAGAAAGATATAAAAAGTGGGGGGTGAGGGAGGGGACATGGCAGCTGCGCCACATCTATCTGGTGGAGTCCCAAGATGGAGTGATCACCACAGCTGAAAGACGCAAACACATCTCATGTGGTCAAAGTAATCACAAAACAGTCAATCTTCCCCATTCAGGAGCTTATGAAGAATGTGACCTAGGATGGGTGTTTCCCTAGCAGGCTTAAAACTGATCTGCAAGCGGGTACACCCTACATCCTTGTGGAAATCTATGAAAGGACGAGTCACTCACCTGTAATCCTAGTTCTCTTCCCAGAGGAATCCTCATCAAATTCATAAGCACTAAATAGTCCCGCCTATGTGCCTTGAGCACTTTTAAATTATACAGATCTAAATTTGATCAACAGTACACCATGCATGTTTGAAGCCTAAAGAAAGGCCAAATATGTTCAAATTTCCTGTCATTTTCATTTTAAAAGAGAGGCCAACTGCATACAATGTAGACACTGATAAGAGAAGTGACCACAGAAAATTTTTCACAAACCTTTTTTAATAGGAATAGAAAAGGAAATGTGGGACACTGTTAGCCAATAGATGCAATGCAATGCATAGAAAAAACACTAGTGTCCCCAGAAAGAGGATTCCCTGGAAGAGATGGCATGGTTTTAGGGGCAGTTTCATAATGTTAGATAGACGTTTACCTATAGAGAGGTCTTTTTACAGAGCAAAATTTAAATGGTTTGAAGAAGGGTGGGATGCTTATTTGTCGTTACCCCTGAATTTAAAGACTAAACTAATTTTGACAGTGGTTCAGAGAAGCAAGTATGCTTGTATTGAGGCAGAATGTGTGTGTGCATTATTACTAAATGCAAATGTCACTCAGGGTGAAAACAAACAGCCTCATGGTATTACTCTAAACGGATAACTTTTTGTACAGAGTCAGCGCCAGATAGTGCCATTGATTTATAGTATTAATAAACACCGCTATGTCAGTGGCAAAGTTATAACTCTGTCTATGAACTCACTGCACAGGGTCCAAGTCCACATGCTCTGTTGACTAACTTGGGAAATATGCAGGCAAGATATCAAAATAACTTTCAGGCGAGAAAAGCACAGCCCACATACTATGGAGTCTTTCTTAGAAAATGTCAGGACGGAAGACGTCACAAAGCAGACGGGTAACTTCCAAACCCCACACGTAGTCTCTAAAACTGTGGTAGCACACCCCCTGGGAATAGGTCTGCCCTGCACCACACCTGCATCAAAATCTACATTTTTTTTGGGCAGAGTCCCTCAGAATAGAATTCCAACATATTCCATCGCCTCTGTGTCTTAAAGTCCTGAGCACAGAGGTTTTGAACAGTCTGGAACACAAAGTATTTCTGGATCAAAAGGGCAGGTTAATGTTTGTAAATAGCATTTTGCATGAGAGAGAGAGAGGGGTGGATGAGACCCAGCTCCCCATATTTCATATCCTGGCAAACGTATTGCCAGACTTATAGGTCCATAGCTTGTAAACGTTAGACCACCCCATGCCATGTAGATCCACAAAAGCCTATTCCATCCAGTCTGAGATGGATCACATACCTACTAGTGATGAGATACTAGTGTGATCAATGCTGTCATGAGGAACCATATACAAATCACAGATAGTGGTAATGGTGATGACTGTCGGATGCTGCCTCAAGTCTTTCTATATGCTGGGAGAGATATGGGGAGATGGAAGCCATGAGTGGAATATGTGCCTATAAGTGTGTGTGTCGAGACAGGAATACATGGACATTAGATATTGTCTGTAACAAGAGTTTCTTGTCGAGCACAATCAGGGTCAACACTTTCAACTGGCAACTCATTCTTTTTGTACCTGGTACAGAGTACGTCTTCATGCAAGCTTCCCTGGCAGCGCTGGCACTGTGTCCAAAGGCGAGAAAACTTCTCCTCCAGAGAGCCAAGGTGTGAAATCTGGGAAAAGACAAATGGTTTGAGAAAGGTACACTAAACCAAACACAATCGACACATAAGTGAGCAGACTTGCAGTATACTGTGTACGAAGCTGGCGTTTTATGTAGAGCACCAAAATAAGGTACACTTAGTAGAAAATCCAGAAGACCCTTATTGGTTTACAGGGCTTAAATTAATAATCCCAAATGTTCTATTTGTGGTAGTGCGGGCGAGCAGTTTTGGCTTATCAGAGGGTAGTGTTTAAGCCATTGTTGTACACACAGAGTCAATAAATTAGAGACGCACTCAAGACGAAACTCAAGACCAATTTAGGAAAATAACTGATTTTTATATAATTTTAAACACCAAGATCATAACAATCAGATAATTACTTTATAAGTTATGGATCTTTACAGGTAAAATAGTATAACATCACAACCTTCAGATTTGGGGCATAAGCCTCAAACGTGGTGATGTTATCCTATTGGAGAAACATTAATTGCATAGGCAAACTTACAAACGATTCTCAGGGTTACTCTTCTGGATGTAAGGTGCTTAGGGGCCAAGGTCCAAAGATCCACCAGCAGTTTGGATTTACCTGCCCTTGTGTGTCCGGGTGCAGAGGTGCTGCTTGTGACAGTAGCCTCAACACTACCTGGTAAAGTCAATGGAGAAACCTTTAACAAGAAAAAGGCTGCAAGTGGGAACTTGGGCTCAAGTCTGGTAGAAACTAGAGGAGGATTGGTTCCTGAGGGTCTCTGGAGCAAGGGGCACTGTCGGTTGGCTAGGACTTTGGCTGTGGGGCTCGAGTGCAGAGGTCTTTTGTCCAGCAGGTCGCTAGTGTTGGAGGCTCTCACTTTTTGGGGTTGACCTGGTGATGGATGCAAAATAGTCCAGCAAGGTCACTCTTGGTGCTGGCCTCGGTACTGCTAATGTCTCTCGTCGGTAGGTCGGTTTTGGCAGGGTTGGTGTCCGTACTGAAAACTTAACAAGCCTTGGCTGCTGCAAGGGCCCTGGTACCCACAGTATTGGTGCTGGAGGGCTCCTGGAGGATCTAGGGTCTCGAATCTCGCTGGGGAGAAGGGCTGACCTCTGGGAGCCACAGGGTCCCTCTCCTGGGGTTCTGCTTCCCTGGCAATCCAGGTGGTCAGCAGAATGGTGCACCGGGCACATGCAGTTGGTGTTTGCACATTGCAGGGAAGTGGCTCCTCCACTTCAAGGGAGATGCTGACTATTAGGTGAAGTCCTGGCAGCCCTCTAAGGCTTTAGGAGGATGAACAGCTGCTGGACGAGTCGGGTTCTTAGCAACTGTTGAGACGATAGCAGGCAGGGGGCCCCAAATCCGAGGCTGACCCACAGTTCTTTCATTTTCAGCTCTGCTCAGTCTTTCTTCTGTTCCCAGTTGATTAATACTTCGTTCCTGGTATCAGGGACCACCTAAATACAGAATATAGGGGCATTAAGGGGAGAACACAGTAGTAGCCAATGGGCTACCTACACCCCCTATACGACTGCTTCCTGTGGACAGTGGGCATAAACGTGACCTAGAGTTCCTAGTTCCACTAAAAACAAGATGGTGGAGCCCTTCATTTGTTGTTCACTTCAGGTAGTCCACCTTAAATATGATACTAGCCTGAGTGTTAATGCAGCTTCTGAGTTGCTAATTTTCTCGCCTTTCCTGTGCCAAATGGGCCTCAGGGCAGGGAGTGCCAACTCTTGGGTCTGGGGAAAGCAGGAGTGGCATATCAAAGGGGGTCGAGGCTTTGAAACCTCTGGCCTAGATAAGCTAAAACACAAGTCATTCTGCTGGAGGAGATGTGAACATTTCTCTGGAACAGGCATTGTTTCGGACCTTGTAGAGCGTGGGCTCTCCCCTGCAGGGAATCAGAAACTTATCTGTGGTGGCAGGCTGGATGACACCAGTTAGCCAGCACACTAAGAGACGTTTAGGATTCAGTGGGTACCTCATGGGTGCATGTGAGAACAAATCAGATACTGGCATCAATATTTATTTGTCAAGACGAGGTGTTTGATACCAAACACCATTATTTTCAGTGAAGCCATCATGTAGCTGAGTCACTCATAATGACCAGTGCCAAGTACATATACTTAAGATGGCTTCCAGAACACATGCAATGTCATGGCAATGAAACCAGACCTCACAGGGGTAGATCTGCTCATGCAGACATGTCCTCACATATAATATAATGCACCCTGCTTTAGGACTCTAAGGCCTGCTGTATGGGCGACTTACATATAGTATATGCAGGGGTCACAGGCATGGCTCTCAGGGAGTGTGTCATGTTATGTTTTAAAAATAGTTATGTTTTCAAAATGGTTCACACCAATTCTGAATCATGCAATGGCAGGCGGCATGCAGTTTTTGTGTGGGTCCCTTTGGGTGGCACAATCCATGCTGCAGCCCATAGGGACACTCTTTAGTACCCATTCACTGGGTACCATTTACCAGGGACTTACAAGGGTGCTAAAATCCATGCCGATTGATTTCCAATTGAACAAGTCGGTTTAGGGGAAAGAACACTGGCACTGAAACCTGGTTAGCAGTGCACTGTCAGAGTGGAAAAACTAGCACCTAGGTAGTAGTTCAAATGGGGCAAAAAGTGGGGGAACATCTGCAAAGAAGTCCAGCTTCCTACATACTGAATAATCACAGTGTGCATAAATTAGTGTGAATTGAAGGTTGAGTTTGCCTGCTCTGGCATTTAGAGAGCTCGCCAGGTGTTGAACCACAAGGGATATGCCCTGTTGTTTCAGCCACATTCAGAGACGCAGAGCCTCTTGACAAAGGGTCCACAACCCCATCCCATTGTTGCCATACTAGCGTTCCCTTGATGGAGGCTAGAAAGACTTTCAATGCCAGTTGGACCACAAAGCACTCCAGCAGGTTGAAGTGCAGTCCGGATTCCACCCGAGACCAGAGTCCTCTGAACTCCACAGCTCCCAGATGGCAGTCCCCATCCCAGGAGTGAGCATCTGTCCTCCACTGCAGATCTTTCGCAGCCCTCTCCGAGATCTGGACCATGTCAGAGTGGTTCACCTGATGCTGTGCCCACTGAAACTTCAAGTTCCACATATCGGGCCGGTGGCAGGCAGGACGGGAATGTCGAAGTAGGCATCCTGCAAGTCTAACGCTACCATCCAGTATCCTGGGTCCAGGGCAGACAGCACCCGAGCTGTAGGGAGCATTTTGAATGTCTACTTCTTGAGGAAGAAGTTAAGGGCCGGCAGGTCTAGAATAGGAGGAAGGCCTTTGACTTTTTTGGGAACCAGAAAGTAGCGGGAATAGCAACCACGGCCTGGCACCGGAACACTCTTTACGACTCCCTTGGCCAAGTGAGCCATGACTTCCTCGCGGAAAAGGGACAGATGATCCTCTGTCAACTAGTCGTGAGATGGTGGCATTGATGGATGGGTTGTTGTGAAGGGGAGGGAGTAGCCCCCTCGGACGATTTCCAAACCCACCTGTCCGATGTAATGGACTGCCAGTGGGGCAGGTGATGGTGAATCCTGCCGCTAACTGGTTGCCCATGGTGGTAAAGGGTCAGATAAGGAGGATTTGGAAGCTGCGGAGGAGGGGAGGGTTGACTGACTCGACTCCTGGCTATTGACCCATGAGGCACTGCGCCCTCGGCCAAGCAGAGGAGCATGCGCAGCTCGATGGCTGGGAGGAAATTGGCGTGGGTGGAAGCCTCTTCCATAGCCACGAAAGGAGCCATAGAAACACCCAAGGACTTGGCCATATCCCGACTGTCCTTAAAGCGTTCCAGCGTTGAATACGCCGGGTATCCGAAGAGGCAGGTGCCTTTAAAGGACATGTCCATAAGGGATGACTGGACATCCCACAAAAAGCCAGCCATCCTAAATCAGAGGTGACGCCAATGAAATCTCTTGGACCAGTGAGTCGGTCATGTCAAGCCCACAGTGGATAGTGAACTTTGCTGCGTCTCTCCCATCGGCAACAACATGACTGAGTATGGCCTGGTACCTGTGGCAGCACATGGACAACAGTGTACCTCAGAGTGTGGGAGTAGGTATGCATTGTTCACAGACTGCAATGTCAGGCTGGTAGAAGAAAACATCTTCTTCTCCAAGGAATCCGGCCTGTTAGATTTCTTATCAGTGTGGCGGTAGGGAATGTTTAATGGGATGTATAGGCCTTGACCACCAAGCTCATTGCAGTATGGTGCTTGGTGAGGAAGGAAGTTTCGGTCCCCTAGAGAAGATTGGTGGCGGCAGGCAATCATCCTATTCACACTGGAGCCCTTGTGCTGGGTTTGGATCAAGTCCCCAAAAGGGATGTCATTGAACTGGAGTTGCGGTTCAGATGTAGAGACTCCTGGTTACAGCACCTCTGTCAAGATGTTAGTATTGACTGCCACCGAGTGCAACCAGAGGTCAAGGACCTCAGCCGCCTCTGTACAACTATTGCGTATGAGGCTCCGTTCTCTGTAGCTACGGTGGGGGGGAGAAAGCATACCAGTATCTGTAGAGAGATCCAATCCACTGGCTTAACCCAGTTTCCAAAACCAGTCCATGCTAGCGTCTTCCTCATATGGTTGATATTCTCCAGGGTCCAGCGACCCCTTACATTCTTCCCAGAGTCCTAACCCAATGGAATAGGGTTCAAGCTTCGATCTAGTAGGCAAGGCTCCTGTAGGCGGAGTCTAAGTCTGGAGATGCCCCTCCTGCTTCATATCGGAGTCGGGGATCAGAATGGGGCCGCCGACGACAGCGGTGACATCTGGGCCAGCGTCAAGTTCCGGATATACACATGGAGCCACCGGCACGTAACCAGATGGGTTACCCTCGTGCCAGAGGGGCTGGGCCGCCTAAATATGAGGCGCATGGCCTCATACAACTCCTTTAATTATCAGGGGTTGCTCCGGCTCTTGGAAAGTCGGGGAGGCACGGAGTCGACCCAGGCACAGGCTCTACCGCGGTGCCAGACCTTGAATGCCGATGCTTCCTTGTCTTGTCGGTTGAATGACAAGGAGATGTCAAAGACTTCTTTGACTTCTACCTGTGCTTCGACTTACTTGAGTGTCCAGAGTACTTGGAGAGGGAAGTCGACCTCAGACTTTGCGACCGCTGCTGGGACCTTCCTCTTGATCGGGACCTCGAGTGACGTGGAGTCACCATGAGCTTGAGGTACCGCTCCTGCAAGGTCTTTGGATTTATTGCGTAGCAATCAGAGTATGACTTTGGGTCACGATCCAGACACTACAGGCAAACAAGATGCAGGTCGGTCACCGACATCAGCCGATGACAGGCTTCACAGGGCTTTAATACTGCTTTCCTAGTGAACATACTATACACCTGGAGGAAAAACCTCAAAAACAATCTATAAAACGTGGAAAAAATTCAGTCAGTGACTGAGGTGTACTCTTCTTCGGATCAGCGCTGGCTGGTGCGGAAAGAAAAGAACTGACATCAGCGTACCTAGGTGGCACCTATTTGCCGGGGACGTCACTTTCGGAGCGGACGACACATGTGGAACTGAACTGTAGCACCTACCGGCGCGCAGGAGTACTGCTCACAAAATATCTACCAGATCCAGTCTGATGCCTGGGAAATTCACGGGTAAGGAATCTGCGACTAATAGTCTTTAACAGATTAGGTTTGAGCTTTATACAAAAGTCAAAAGGATGGGTATTCATTTGAAGAGGTTCCCCCCGCCTTATTAGCCCTTTCTATGACATGCAGTTTTGGATTTATGACAGACGAAATGATTAGAGATCAAATAATTGTGCATGTCAAGAGTAGGGAAATTCAAGAGCAGTTGTGGGTCATGGAAGATCCTAAGCTGCAGAATGCCATTGTCACAGCTAAAGCCTTAGAACATTCAGAGAAATGTGTCATCAGTGCATAATGCTAATGTAGGTGGTGTGGATAAATGTGTGTACTGTAAACTGCTCTAGTTCAGATGTGTGTTGTGTAAACAGCTCTCAGTCAAACAGAATTATATATATATATATATATATATATATATATATATATATATATATATATATATATATATATATATATATATATATATATATATATATATATGTTAAGCCCGGGTGGCAAACTCCGCTCCTCCAGCACAGTTTTGCCAACTCTGCACTTCATTGGGAACGCGGAGTTCAGGTAAAAACTCGGACTCCGCAGCATAGCAAAGTTAGCCCCTGCGCCCATGCCCACGCCCAAAAAGAGCAGGAAATAATCACTTACCTGCTCTAGTGTCTTTGGGCTGCCCTCCTCCTCGCCGGTCGCAAACCCCTACTTTGTACACCTTGGGAGAACTGCCCACACTTGAGCAGTCCGCGCAAGACGTACAACGTAGGGGTTTACGACTGGCGAGGAGGAGGGCAGGCCGGGGACGCCAGAGCAGGTAAGTGTTTATTTCCCTTTTTTTTAGGGTGGAGCGGAGCAGAGTTTCACAGAGTTTTTTTTCCAACTCTGTAGAACTCAGAGTAGCAGCACTCCGCCCAGGGTTAATATATATATATATAATAACTTTATTACGGCTGAAAAGCCATTAAAAGATTACATGCATAAAAACAAATATAAGCAAAAGAACTTTGAGTTAAAATTTGGGGTTAATTATTCAAATTACAGTTCATATCCCTACTAAACAAAACTTTATTAGGATGAACTTAATAGGGCCTCTAGTGCAAATAACAATCTTATTTTTTTTTTATCATACTATTAAAAATAATTCATAGTCATTTTATACGCACAATAAGACCTTAAAAGTAAAAAAGAAAAAATCCTAACGGGTCAGCGATCAAAATTAACAATTAACTTAGGCCTTCTTCCATTGATTCCAGGCACAATACAAGTAGTGGAATATAGCAAAAGCTAATTTTTCTCATAAGCCCATTTCTTACGTGCAATTTTAGATAGAGGGCAGAAAAACGAAAAGTGCTCTTCCGATTCCTCAATGTTTGGGAAGCTTTGGCAGAATTTTGAGTTGGAGGGAACATTAGACCATTTCGAAGTGTGAACTCTCAACGAGAATTGTCTGCATCTAAATTGTACGCATAAACATTTAGACTGATAGGGGTGCACACTTGTGGTTAACTGACCCGTTAGACTACTGTCCTCATGAACTCTCTATGTTTGCATCAAGATTTCCTCCCAATAGAGATGTTTTACTTTTTGTGTGTCTCCTTTGGTAATAAGCTCTCGTGATGTCCATAGTTCTCCCATACCTTTTTTGTGAGCGGTTTCTTTTATTATCTTCAGCCAGGAAGTATTCAGGTCCTTATCAAGAGCCAACAGGTCTTTTACATAATCCCGGTATATTTCTAGTTCTTGCGTGATCCAATATAGCAGTGGTTTGATTAAAATGGTTAAATGTATTGGGTTTAAGGCTAGGTCTAATCTCAATGGTGTAATAGGGGACCTTGGGGGAAGTTTAAGAAGAGCCCTAATAAACTTATTTTCAATATAGGTCAAGGTCTCTGTTTTGGCATAATCCCATATCTCAGCTCCATATATCACAGATGTTACCACTGAGACTCTGTATACAGTAATAACAGGAGACACTGCTCTTCCCGAAGCAGCCCTGTATTTCCTTCCTATTGCAGCGGCTTTCTAATGCAGAGTGGCTTTACTTTTGTCTAACTGGGCACCCCATGTTTGGTTATGACTTAGCCTGACACCAAACTAATCTAAATGTGAAACTTTTTCAAGGGGCACCCTCTCTATAGTCTCATTCACTCTATGTTCTGTGGGATTTCAGTTCTAAACCTATTTCCTCACAAAAAGTAATAAAGGCATTCAGTTCTGATTGGAGCCCCATTGGTGTCCTCGCAATTAGTAGTCATGCGTGAACATCAGGATCGGCGTGGACACTCCTGCTAATTTGGGGGCATCATGTTTACATTCCTTCAGCCTTCTCACTGCTCCATTGATATATAAGCTAAAGATAGTAGGTGCAAGGATACACCCTTGTCTTACCCCTTGATTAATATCAATCGCTTCTGTCAGGTCCCCTGCGCTGCTCCATCTCGCATATGCATTTGCATGAAGAACTTTCAGTATTCTTAATAGATTTGAGGGGATGCCATTCCAGTCCAGAACTTCCCATAGCGTTTTCCTTGGGACCAGGTCGAAAGCTGCTCTCAGGTCTATGAAAGCGATATATAGATGGGCACGTTTCAAGGTGACATATTTCAAAGTTATCACCTTGAAGCGGAGGACCTGGTCCAAGGTAACGATCTTTGTTGGAACCCTGCTTGCTCGTCTTCTAGAATGTTATTCTGGTCTATCCCTCGTCTTCTAGAATGTAAGTCTGTTCTATCCATTCATTAAGCTTGAACAACACCTAGCTACAAAAAATCTTTTAGGGTTGTCCAGCAGACTAATGGGTCTGGGTCTATAGTTAGAGGGGTTTGTTCTTTCACCCATTTTTATTGATTGGTATATAATAGCTCCGTGCCATGTGGATGGAATGGGCTTGCCTTTTAAAATGATGTTGGATACGGAGTTAAAATATGGGGACTAAATATCCGGTTGAGACAAAAATATGATTGCCTGGTATGCCATCCATTTTTGGCACCTTTTCTTTTGTCATTAGTTTTAGTGCCTAGTCTGTTTCAGCTAAGGTAAAATGAAAATGGGCTAATTTAGCAGCAAATTCACTGTTCACTTCATGGGTTGAGATTCTCACTTGTCCACGCGTTTGTCTCAAAGGAGAGATTGAGTTATTTTGCTGCTCCATACCGTTATACAAATCACTGAAATGGGTGACCCATATATATATCAGGTTTTATTACTGTGTCTGTAAGAAAGTGGCTCTGTATACACTGGACCAAAGTAACGTACAGTGTGCACAGAGTCTACAGTCCCCAGAGGTTTGGCAGAGGCTAAAGTTAGATATAACCTTACTTTCTACAGTGGTAGCTTGGTCGAGCAGTAAGGCAGTATCAGAGGACAGTGCAATGCATTTGTTGTACACACTCAGTCAGCAAATGGTCTCACACACTCAATAACTGAACTCTAGGCCAATTGTTTGTATATAAAAATATATAGTTACTTTATTTTAGAACCACAGTAGGTATCATAAATACTTTCTCAGAATGAGATGTTGCAATTGAATACTTTCAAATAGCAGTAGACTTTTAAATGCAATAGATACGTATGTTGCAATATGCATCCCAAGTTAAACACAAATAACATTGAGCTCAATGGGTAGTTTTAGGTAAATGCAATATAATTACTTTACAAATGTTTTTCTTACTCGGGGCTGGATCCTGGATTCAGCCCTGGTGCATTTCCTGTGAACAGCTGAAAGAAATCATTTTTGTTACACAGGCGATTTTTAAAGAATATTTGTAAGTTTTGAAAATCGACACTTAGAAGAAATTCTGGCAAAAACCAGACAATGTATTCCTTTGGAGGAAAACTGGCTTAACAGTAAATCACGGTTATAATTACTTTTCAGGTTCAGTGCTGGGCTCAGAGATCCAGCACTGGGATATCTCCTGATCACAGGTGAGTAATTTCGTTTTCGATTTTCGGACGATTTTTAACGAATATTTCAAAATTGCAAAACACGACACTTAGAAGAATTTCCAAGTGAAACCAGCCAATGTTACCCTATAGAGAAAATCAAGTTATCGGTCTTTGGGTAAGTACTCGGCTGGCAGAGGTAAGGTTCTGGGGTCTCCCAGGGTCAGGTAAGTATAGTTGTTACACCCTTAGCGGCACAGGGGCCTCCGGGTGCAGAGAGAGTAGGCCCAATGTTATCTTATGGAGGATAGGGGGCCTTCGGTTGGTGGCTGCTAGCAGGCAGGCTGTGGGAGCTGTGCTCCTGGTCACTTACACAGAGCAAGTGGGGAAGTAGAGGAGGATAGATGCTGCACTCCCAGTGGCACTCGGGCGGCTGCGTGCAGGGTGCTTTTGGGCCTTCGGGCGCCCAATGTTATTCAATGGGAAAGCTGGAAGTTGAACATAGGCTGCAGGCTGGGTGGGGGACGGAGATTCTTCAGGTGCGACCACCACTTCGAGAGGTAAGTTGGGGTCTTGGAGGATAAGTAGACACCCAGGAGTTGGGCACAGGAGGCCGTGTGGCGCCGGGTGCAGGGGTGTCTTTTGACGTCGGGAAATCTTACCCTCAGCTGGTCACGATTGGAGGGGTCCCTTGTTGTGAGGCTGCAGGCGGGGTCCTTGGGCACTGGATTTCAGGTCACAATCGCCGGGGGGGGGACATCCTCGTGGTCTTTGTTCACTCAGGCACAGGCCGGGCTCGGCGGGTGCAGAGTGTGCTGGATTCGCGGTTCCTCGCTGGCAACAGAGGTGTTGCTTGTTTGAGCAGAACCACTGCTCGTGGGAGTCCCAGTCTTTAGATGAGCAAGGCAGGCAGGTCCTCCATGGTTTTGGAGGTTGCTGTAATTCTGGAGACTTTGGGGTTTAGCAGGAGCAGGTTCAAGGATCAACAGGCCAAGTCAGTTGGTGTCATCCTTTTGTTAGCAGCTGCACGGCAGGTCTTCTTTCTTCTTCTTGTTCTTCTGGTTTCAAAATCGGGATCTGACAAAGAAAGGTTCAGGGTGCCCCTAAATACCAAATTTAGTTACCCGCAAGGAACCGCGAATCCAGCACACTCAACCCGCCGAGCCCGGCCTGTGCCTGAGTTGACAAAGACCCTGAGGACGTCCCCCCGGCGATTGTCACATTAAATCCAGTGCCCAAGGACCCTCCTTGACGACCCAGATGACGCCTGCAGCCTCACAACCAGGCACCCCTCCAACTGCGACCAGCTGAGGGGACGATTTCCCGACGTCAAAATGCACCCCTGCACCCGGCGCCACTCGGCCCCCTGTGCCCAACTCCGGGGTGCCTACCTATACTCCAAGGTCCCAACTTACCTCTCGAAGTGGTGGTCGCACCTGAAGAATCTCTGCCCCCGAGTCTGCAGCCTTTGTTCACCTTCCAGCTTTCCAACTGAATAACATTGAGCGCCCGACGGCTCAAAAGCACGCTGCACATAGCCGCCCGAGTGCCCCTGGGAGTGCAACCTCTGTCCAAATCTACTTCCCCATTTGCCCTGAGCAAGTGACCAGGAGCCCAGCTCCCACAGCCGCGTGGCCCGCTTGCCAGCAGCCAACAACCAAAGGCCCCCTGCCGCCCATAGGCTAACATTGGGCCTAACTGTCTCTGCACCCGGCTGCCCCTGTGCCGCGGAGGGTGTAAAAACTGTACCTTCCATGACCCTGGGAGACCCCTGAGTCTATGCTCAGAACCTTAACTCTGCCAGTAGAGTACTTACTCAAAAGCCGATAACTCACTTTTCTTCCATATGGTAACATTGACTGGTTTCACTTGGAAATTCTTCTGTGTGTGGAGTTTTGAAACTTTAAAATATTCATCTAAAATCAGCCGAAGTACGAAAACGAAAATACTCACCTGTTATCAGGAGAGATCCTAGTGCTGGATTATGGTGCCCAGCACTGACCCTGAAAATTAATCATAACTGTTCTTAACAGTAACTTGAATTTCCTTCCATAGGATAACATTGCCTGTTTTTTGCTGAAAAAGTTTCGAAGTGTCGATTTTTGAAACGTACAAATATTTGTTAAAAATCGCCTGTATGACGTAAACGCATTCTTTCAATTGTTTACAGGAGATGCACCAGTGCTGGATCCAGGATCCAACACTCAGTAAGAAAAAGTAACGATATCACTACTTACCTGCTAATTGAATTTCCGCCCATAGGATAACATTGGTGATTCTATGTGAAAAAAGTGTCAACTTTTAAACCACAATATTATTCCTTAAAAATCACGACTGTAATCAAAACGCTTTTACTCAATTGTTTACAGGAGATGTCCCAGGACTGAATCTAGGATCCAGTACTGTGGTTAGAAAAGTAATCCGTAAAGTAATTAATTGCATTTAAGTAGAAATTCCCATTGAGCTCAATGTCACATTGTGATTGAAATTGTGTTGCCTATTGCAACAACTGTAACTACTGTACTTAAAAGTCTATTGCCTGTTTTGAAAAGTATTTAACTAAAGTAACTCATTCTGAGAAAGTATATTTTGATACCTATTGTTGGTTCTAAAATAAAACAACTCAATATTTTTAAACAAACCATTGGCCTAGAGTTCAGTTCTTGAGTGTGTGAAACCTTTTGCTGACTGAGTGTGTACAACAAATGCTTTACACTGTCCTCTGATTCTGCCTTACTGCTCGACCAAGCTATCACTTTAGAGAGTAAGGTTATATCTAACTTTAGCCTCTGCCAAACCTCTGGGGACTGTGGACTCTGTACCTTACTTTGGTCCAGTATACACAGAGCCACTTTCGTACAGTGCCCAGGAATGGCCCTGGGTACTGTAAGGGCACAGGGCTCATGCACCTGTGCCCACACCACTGGCATAGTGCACCCAGTTAGAGGGGTGACTGAGGTATGCCAGGGCAGTGCCATGTCGACTCTGTTTAGGTGTGTGTCTCTCTCTCTCCCTCTCTCCCCCTCTCTCCCCCTCTCTCCCCCTCTCTCCCCCTCTCTCCCCCTCTCTCTCCCTCTCCCTCTCCCTCTCCCTCTCCCTCTCCCCCTCTCTCCCTCCCTCCCTCCCTCCCTCCCTCCCTCCCTCCCTCCCTCCCTCCCTCTCCCTCTCCCTCTCCCTCTCCCTCTCCCTCTCCCTCTCTCTCCCTCTCTCCTGTCCTTAGGGGCCTTCTCAGGTCACAGTGCCCTGGGTACCATTTGCCAGGGGCTTACCTGTGGCCAGAGATGCCATTTGGGTTTAGGCTTTAGTACAGTTTTTAGGGAAGGAACACAGGCCCTGGGTACCTGATTGGCAGGGCCCAGGGCACACCAAGGAAAAGTACATCAGTTATCAGGCAAAAAGTGGGGGTGTTACTGCAACAGAAACCCACTTTTCTACAGTGTCTAAATGATTAACATTAGAAGGGTTAACAGAAATTAATTTCCAAAAGGTTTTATGATCCCCCATTTCTATGGCTCCTTCCATTAAAGTATATTGGTATTCTTCCCATTCCCTTCCGGCTCTGGATAGTGTGGTTTTATATAGTTTTCTAGCCTTAAACATTTCAGGTCTTAGACCTTTTTGAATAGCTCTCAATAGATCGATTTTTTCTAAGCAACAAGTTTTGGTATACCATGAGGGAAGTTTTTGGGGGGACATCACCTCTCTTCTGTTCCTTCACAAAGCATGGTCCTAATAAGTCCATGAGTTCACAATGTATGGAGACAAAATTAACAGGAGTAATATCCGTGAGGTCAACCTGTGAGAATTTTTGCACAAAAAGATTATATAGAGTTTTAATGTTCTTTACATTCGTCACAAAAGCTGTCCATTTTACATTTCTTAGATTAGTGGTTGTGGTTACTGGAGTCTTATTTATGACAGGATCCAATTTTACATCTCTGAAAGGGGCCATAGAGAAAATGGGCTTAGTGCCTGATGATCACTATCTAGTGTAGGAACTACCTTAATATCATATAGGTCTGACCATGAGTCATTGCCCACTAAAATATATTATATATATATTTAATTCTTGAGGTACTTAGGCCTCTTTTGAAGTCCATCAATTGTTGTTTTTGCATTTGTCACCCGAGCGGGATGGGTATGCTCAGACGTGAGTCTCTCCACACCACTGGAGTCAAGCTATCCTGGCTGAAGACGGCTGATAGCCAGAAACCGGTCCTAGGATGCTTGATTCCGGTCCAGGAAAGACATGGCTTGGCAGTTCGGGCTGGACTGTTCCCATGAGGCACAGGGTCAAGGCTGATTTGCATATGGCCATGTCTGAACTGGGGTGGTGTGGAGTGCAAAAAAACGATGGATTTAGGCCCAGATCTCTGTACTGGGGTGAATGTATGACATTGTTCTGCATTCTGTCCATCAATTGTTGTTTTTGCATTTGTCACCCCGAGTGGGATGGGTATGCTCAGACGTGAGTCCCATGCTCTCCACACCACTGGAGTCAAGCTATCCTGGCTGAAGACGGCTGATAGCCAGAAACCGGTCCTAGGATGCTTGATTCCGGTCCAGGGAAGACGTGGCTTGGCAGTTCGGGCTGGACTGTTCCCATGAGGCACAGGGTCAAGGCTGATTTGCATATGGCCATGTCTGAACTGGGGTGGTGTGGAGTGCAAAAAAAACGATGGATTTAGGCCCAGATCTCTGTACTGGGGTGAATGTATGACATTGTTCTGCATTCGGTCCATCAATTGTTGTTTTTGCATTTGTCACCACGAGTGGGATGGGTATGCTCATACGTGAGTCCCATGCTCTCCACACCACTGGAGTCAAGCTATCCTGTTGAAGACAGCTGATAGCCAGAAACCGGTCCTAGGATGCTTGATTCCGGTCCAGGATAGACATGGCTTGGCAGTTCGGGCTGGACTGTTCCCATGAGGCACAGGGTCAAGGCTGATTTGCATATGGCCATGTCTGAACTGGGGTGGTGTGGAGTGCAAAAAAACGATGGATTTAGGTCCAGATCTCTGTACTGGGGTGAATGTTTGACATTGTTCTGCATTCTGTCCATCAATTGTTTTTGCATTTTTCTTTTGAAGTTTGGGCAATTTTCAGGCCACGATCAATGATTAGATCTACAAACTGGGCTCCTACTCTTGATATTTTCTTGTAATCATACGTAAAAATTCTGGAATGTTTTTATATGTGCCAGATGACTAGTTTCCAGAGGAATACAACCAACAATTGGCGAAATTCTGATGTTAATATCCCCGCTACAATTTTTATTGCTTTCTGGTTAAACAGACCCATCAGGTCATCAATTTTATTTACTGTGGAAGACTGAGCATTAGGAGGGACTGATCTGATGTATATATTCACCTGAGATATAAATTGCGGGCCTGCTAGAGTTGTAATTTTAATTTCAAGGGCAAATAAGTCTCTTCAATTTGAAGGGACAGGTCTCACTACTGGGAACAAGTCCAAACTTAACCAGACCAGGAGTCCATCTGATGGACGCCCTGCCGAAGAAGGGATCGCATGATCGCTAAACGTCAGGAAACCAGGTCTAAGTATTGGGTTTATAGGCAATGTTTCCTGACAAAATATGATGTGGTGTGAATCAACAATTGTGCCCCACTCTGGATCTCAAAGTTTGGACTTAATTCCCGCAACTTTCCACGATAACATATTTAAGCAATCATCCTTTCTTGACTTTGGGGTCCTCAGATTATAATACAAGGACTCCCCCTGTGAGTTCAAGTTTTCTTCTGTGTTAAGAGTGTATGTTGCCCAGGCCCTATAATAGTAGATTCAGTTAAAGATGTATTAGGCAGTATCCCTGTAGCTACAAGATAAAGATTCCTTTTTGGTTCATGGAGGTGTGGTAAATAAATAATTAAATACCGGTTCTATTTTTCGGAATAATCAATAAACAGGTAGCTCAATAAATAAGAGTCAGGATTCGAGGTATCTTGAGTTTTGCAGGTTTAATAAAGCATAAGGGACAGGAACAGGACCACCTGCACGGGAATAGGATGGCAGCTGCCGGGGGCAGGGTCTGGAAAAGGGATAGCTTTAATAACAGTGCACAACATATATATACTAAAACAATTACATTGCATTCAATACAGTAGGCGGAGTTTGTAGCAGTCGCGAAAGATAAGGCATAAAGTGGGTGTAACAAGAGGTGTGTACAGGGCGTATACATAGACATGTGATGCAAACGTAACAGAATATGTCATAAACGGGGCGGAAACATGGAGGGGGCTACCTGAGCAGCTGGGACCTCTAACCTAGTGGTGCGCGTAAACTGGCAATGACGTGTTACCAGGGAGAACTGGGGCTATGACTTCTGCGCTAGAAGAGGAGACTAAAGTCTGGAGGGTCAGAGCGACATGTACCTAGGCATATCTAGTATCTGGTGTTTATAGTACATGTTGATAGAATCCAAAAGTTATCAGGGCAAAGGCTAACAGACACTAAGACTGGTGCATGCATTATTCTAAATGTATTGCATGTGCGAGGAATATTCTATGAATATGAATACAGTATTTCTCTTACATGGAGACATAAAGGCTAGACCATGACGGAAACTATTGATGCGATTCAGTAGCTTAGGAATGCAGAGAAGGAGAGCTGAACTGATAACTTAGAAGCATAACATACTCTTGGCAGACTGGCAGGCAGAGCCAGGCCGAGCCGGGCACTGCGAGGCATGAAAGTAAGTGAAGGGTCAGGGATACAGGTGGGGGCTGTATCGCTCCTCGGAGAGGGTTCAGGAGACAGGAGCTGAATCTGAGTCCGGGCCCTTTTGAGGCCTAGAAACGGGGACAATTCAATGAATTAACGTGCACACTGTAAAACGTGGCAACGTAGCTTTACATAGGCCTGATATTCGTTATATTTACGAAAACTGGAAACTGGCATACTAGAGATGGACACAACTGTAATTGCGTCTTTAATCGATCAGAGGGGAATACATGCATATCGATCATGCACATATAACATAAGATGGGGAACACGTAGGCACATATGACATGGCAAAATTTACTTTTCCACATTCCCTCCTTGTGCCCTACGTTTCCATCAGGAAACATCAATATTCATGATACCATCTATCATTTCATACAGTATCATTTGCTCGTCTCGAATTGGCTTGGAACGGGACTTAGGACTAGGACTTGGAATACAGGATGTAGCACAAATGCCGCAAATCGCAGGGCCACATTGTATACAGAGGCAGCAACTGAATATGATCATTACTGCAATACCTAGGAATGACAATACTTTCCATCCCCAGGCAGATATGATACTCCAGAGCCAACCGGACCATGTCCAGGTGCCTGGATTCTGGTGTAACTGATGGGCAATTTTATGAAGTCTGGTTATAGCTGAATAAACAGACGGCGCGTTATTAGGAATGAAAATGCAGCAACTAGATCCGATGACTCTACATGCTCCTCCTCTATCGGCCAGTATGACGTCAAGAACGAGACGATTTTGGAGCACAACAAATCTCATAGCAGATTGCTCTTCGGTTAAATTACCTAGAGCAGAAGTAGTCTCATTCACTACTGCTTCAAGGGTTCTGGTTAACCTACGTATTAACTTACTATTCTGGACAGGGCCTATAAAAAAGAAGAAACCTTTATTAAAATCTTGATACTGTTCTAGAGTAGTTTCAGTTTGATCGACAATTGGGGACTCAATCTCCCTTCTATGTCTAATGTGTACTAGATGTGTGTTTCTATGATAATCAGATGGGGCTAGGAAAACTGGTGGCAGTAGGAAGGCAATATAACAGGTTCCATCCCAATCGAGGGGCAGACGAACATATGCGGTCTGACCACACACAAAATAAGAATGACGTGATGCTTTGAAAATAGATTTCCCACTGTCACTATACTTGACAGTAGTAGTACAATCACTATGTCCTACATGTGCGGAACCATTCTTTCTGACACATAATTCGCCTTTGACTGGTAGTACTGAAATAGCAGGCAGATCTGGAGTAGTATCGGATTGAACATTCAGGACCATAAAATTCGAGGAATAATTACCTAAATCATATACTTCATTTTCTAGATCTAACCCTGTTCTATGGGTGAGACCTTGCTTGTCTGGGAAACATGTACTATTCAGAAGGGACATATCAGTTGAGGATGACGTTAACGTGGACCATGCTCCACATGAACCATTATGTGAAAACGGATAAGGAAAGAGTGGCAGAACTCCCTTCGGTGTCTGGAAAGGGGGGAGTCGACCATACACCCAACAATTAGTGGCATTGCTGGTCTGGTGTGAATAGTGTAACATTCTGATAAATGTATTATTTCGCATAGCAAGACGATAGGATAGCTCGTGAGGAGGCAGATCACTAAATGTGTGCTCTACTGTAGCATTAGAAAACATATTTACATGAGAAATTGGAAAACATAAATGTAATGCATAACTTGTGCAGGTAACCATTAAACTCAAAAATAGAAGAAAACTTAGAACAATGATACATTTGATAGAGTTTTGACTAACTCTCTCACTATGGGGGTCTATCTCATACATGTCAGAAACCTGTCTAACCGTTTCACCCGAGGGGGACTTAGACAATTAAACTGGCTGACTTATTTTACTAGACCTGAGTTTCTTTTTATACTCCTGCTGCGGAGTTTCCTCTAACAGGGGAGGCTTGAGTTCAGTGTCAATTTTTAGGCAGTCTTTCGGAAAAAGGTAGTCCTTTGAAATGTTCTTGGCAAATGTTTTTATACGCAATCCATGGAATTTCTTGATATGGGACATATGTACCCAGCCTTTGCGTCCCTCCAACTTGGCCGCGGTCCTTGTGGTAAGTAAGACTAGGCGTGGCTCCCTCCAGCGGGGCTCCAGCGGACTTGAACGATCAAAGTTCCTGACCAATACGAGGTCGCCTGGAATGACCTCATGCGGTTTCACTTCAGTATTGTCTGGAAATGCAGCGGCAACCTGTGAACGACAAGAGTGTAGGGCAGACATCAAGGAAGCTAGGTAATCTGTCAACATATTGCTGGAAACATCTGTAATACTGCTGGGTCTAGGTGTACCCCACATGTTTGGGGGGCGGCCGAATACGACCTCATAAGGGGACAGACCTGATCTGGAATGTGCAACCATGCGCATATAAAATAGGGCAACTGGCAGGGCTACTAGCCAGTCTACACCTTTCTCTTTACAAACTTTGGCAATTCGGATTTTCAATGTCTGGTTATGTCTCTCTACGAGACCTGCTGCTTCAGGATGGCGTACACAATGGAACTTCCACTGGTACCCTAACAGAAGGGACACATGTTTCATAAGCTCAGATGAGAATGGCTGGCCGTTATCTGAATACACGACCCTAGGGAGTCCATAACGAGGAAAGAATTCACGAACCAACTGCTTGGCAGTGGTCGCGGCTGTGTAATCTGGGACTGGATATGCCTCTGTCCACCTGGACAAAGCGCATACAACTACGAGGACATACTTGAAACCTCGACATCGCTCCATCTGAATATAATCCATCTGGAGGACTTCAAAAGGGTGGTCAGGAGGTTGGAATCCACCTTGTTCCACCGGGACACTTTTACCTGGATTGAACTGGCAACATATCATACAGGTACGGACTTTCTGCTTGGCTGCAGCTCGTAAATGCTTGTTGAACCAAAGGTTCTGAATACTGTCTAACATAGCTTTTTCTCCTAAATGTGCAGGACTATGTGCGGTATTAATAATGACTTGAACCATAGAGTCGGGGAGAAACCATGTGGCTTTTCCCTTCGTCACCCATCCTTGATCTGTCTGGACCCCTCCTTGTTCGGACCATTTCTTGATTTCTTCAGGAGTAGCATGTAACTGTATGTCTATGACATCTTGTGTAGGGTCCTTAACTGTCATACAGGTAGTCTGTTCTGGAGTGGATGTCTGTGTCTTGTTAACTGGAATGTCTGGTGTCTGAGCTGTAAGCTTGGCTGTTCGATCTGCTAGATCGTTACCTTGGGAAATGATGTCAGTAACTTTCGTATGTGCCTTGCACTTCATGATAGCGATAGCTGTCGGTAAATGTATTGCATCTAACAGAGCTTGAATGAGGAGACCATGCTGAATCTTGGTTCCATGAGAAGTCATGAAACCTCTCTCCTGCCAGAGTACTCCGAAGTCGTGTACAACTCCGAATGCGTAACGTGAATCTGTATATATGTTTACTTTCAGGTTCTTGGCACGTATACAGGCTTGGGTCAGAGCAACTAGCTCTGCTGCTTGAGCAGACAGGATGTCAATACGGTGTGTCTCTATAACTTCAGTTTCAGTAGTCACTGCATACGCGGCTACTAGTTCTCCTGTACTTGTTCTCATACATGAACCATCCACATAAAGTGTCAGGTCGGGATCTGGTAATGCAATATCTGTCAAATCTTGTCTTGGCTTTGTCATGGTGTTAACAACTTCCACACAGTCATGTGTGGCAGGATTGGAAGTAACTGACGGTAACAGTGTAGCGGGATTCAGAACGTTGCAGCGTCTGATTTCTATGTGTGGCTGGAACAGTGTCAGTTCATAACCTGTTAAACGTGCAATAGTCAAGTGCTGGGTCTGTGTTCGGTTTAAAAGAACTTCCACGGAGTGTGGAACTTGTACTGTCAGGGAGTGTCCTAACACTATGGAATCACTTTGTCTGATAGCTAGAGCTGTGGCTGCAACTGACTTGAGGCACGCAGGCAGAGCCTGGGCTACTGGATCTAATGTGCTCGAAAAATAAGCACAAGGCTTGTATTGTCCTGCTTGATCTTGTGTGAGAACAGATAATGCTGTACCTTCACGTTCTGTGACAAAAAGTGTAAAAGGCTTACTGTAGTTCGGTGTAGCTAGAACAGGAGCTTGGCATAAAGCTTTCTTTAATTCATTAAAAGCAAGTGTATGTTCGGATGTCCAAGAGAGGACAGTCGATACGGCTGCCTCCTGTGTCGTTAACTGTATCAGTGGCTTGGCTAGATATGCATACTGAGGAATCCATTGTCTGCAATAGGAAGTGAGGCCGATAAAAGCTCGTACCTCCTTCTGGGTCTTGGGCTGAGGAAGACTCGCTATTAACTGGATACGGTCAGGTGTCAACTGCCTACCCCTCTTGGACAGTAAGTGTCCTAAGTAGACCACTTGCTGGACACAGAACTGGAGCTTCCAAGGGGACACCTTGTGCCCCATCTCGGCCAGAAAATACAGAACTGTAAGTGACGCTCGCTCGCAGTCACGTTCAGAACGGGCTGTGATCAGTAGATCATCGACATACTGGAGCAGGGCAGTGTCAGTTGGCATGTGAATATTGTCTAGTTGTCTCTTAAGTGCTTGACTGTAAATACTAGGACTTTCTGTGAAACCTTGAGGAGCTCGTGTGAATTTATAGCTCCTTCCATTTAAACAGAATCCGAAAAGGTACTGCCTGTCTGGATGAATGGGGACACTGAAAAATGCGTTCTTGAGGTCTATAACTGTGAAGAACGTAGCTTCAGAATCAATGGCTGTCAATAGGGAAGAAATATCTGGAACTACTGGGTACTGGGGAATGATACATTTATTAAGTTCTCGAAGGTCAATCACTAATCGATATACTGGAGGTGCATTTGGATCAGTACGTTTCATGACTGGAATGATAGGAGAATTACATACATTGGAGACAGTTTCTACAACCACTCCTTGAACAATGAGCTCGTCAATAATTTTGGATAAGGCTGCTACAGCCTCAGGTGGCAATTTGTACTGTCTGATTCGTGGCAGGACAACACCTTGTTTCAGAGTCACACGATGGGGTGTGATTTGCATACAACCAACATCAGTTGGACCTTGTGCCCATAGATGCTGGGGGACAGTCAGTAATCTTGGATCAAAATCACGTAATACATAATGACCTTTATAGTCCCTTAAAAACAAACGAACTCCCTCTGGGGAGCAACAAATTACTGCACCTAATTCTTTTAATGTCTTGATGCCTAACAAATTTTCTGGACATGACTTTAAGTAACAAATCAGTAGTTCGGGACAATGGACCTACTTCTAGAGAAACTGGTTTCGAAATCTCGTTAACAATTGGCTTTCCTGAAAATCCAAGGGAAACATTTCTTGAGCCTGAGAGCGGAGCCCCTGGAACCTCGTCATGACTGATAGTAGTCCTACTTGCCCCTGTATCAATCAGAAACTTTCTGTCTTTCCCTAATACTTGACTGTAAACATAGAGACCCTCTTGATCTATAGGTATCTCGATGAGAGGCAAGCCTACCTCCCTCTCTAGGCTGTTTCATGAATACTGCAGGTACTCTGGATACTCGGACTGTGCGTACTGGTACATCTGTTGTGTAACATGCTGTGTTGCAGCTATAGGCTGCGGTACTGTAACTGTCTGTTGTGCATTCTGTGGTGACTGAGAAGTCTGTGTAACTTGTTCTTGTCTAGACGGACGTGGTCTTTCTTTAGTCTTACCAGTAGCTATGTTGTGTTTCAGAACTGCACACTCGTTTATAAAATGACCTGGCTGTTTACAATAATTGCAGGTCCCTTTAACGGGAACTGCAGTATGACTGGCTTGATTCGGACCCCTCTTCTGACTGTCTTGGGGAACAGATTGTGCAACTAATACTTTCATTTTCGTATCTTTCATACGTTTCCTTTCGTGTTCTTGCTCTTCTCTGATTCTATTCTGGTGATACTGGAGCATTTGAGACGGAGTATTAGCTTGCCAGGTACTTTCGACTTTCAAAACTCGATTTTTGACTTGTGGGCTTGAATTCTCGACTAGTTTAGTAACAAAAAGATGAGGGTATGACTCGCTACTTGTCTTCAGACCACTATTAATAATAAAACATTTCTCGAATCTAGAATAAAAATCACTAGTATCTTCGTCTGGTTTCTGTTTACAGGCTGAGATGGCATCCCAGTCTTCCTTTTTCGTGGCTAGTAATCTTGGCAAAACTTGTATCAATAACTCAGGTAATTCTTTACATTTATCTCCAAGACCGGTACCTGGTACACGTGCATTATCTTCAGCTTCTAGAGCTGTCCAATCTATCTTTTTCTCTCCCACGTCCCATTCTTTTTCCTTGAGTTTTTCATATATGCCCGCAGGCAACAGGACCTTTAACATTTTAATGATATCTGGATACGTGTATTCTCCCATACGGAGCATGTCTTTTAATTCACGGTGGAACCCTGCTGGATCTTTGTCATGACAGGGAATTAACTTCTTCATCTCTAAGAGTTCCATCTTGGTAATCGGGGTGTAAACAAATACTCGTTCTAGATCGCCACCCGTTCCTCTAACTGGGTGGACTTCTCGTAACGGATGCTGTCTGTCTATATAGAATGGTTTACTGTCTGGAGGTGAGACATGAACAAAATGCGGATTCAGAAACGTTCGGTATTTGTGGCGCTGTTCTAGAATGACACTAATTAGATCGGTACCTAGACCTTTCCATCTATACTGTAGTAACTTGTTTAATACATCATGTAACGGACCTGGATCGGAATGTTGACCCTCATACAGAGTGATGAGGTGCTGGATCATATACATACCCACCAGTCGCTGCTCGGCTGGGGATAGTTTCAGAAACATTTGTGCCACTATTTCGTCTGGAAAAGTGGTAGAATCAGTAGTCCATCGGACTGCTGATCGGGCTAGTTCTTGTTCATGCATAGTACTAAGTTCACTATAACCTATTCGTGATTTCAGGATTTTATCGGTAGCTTGGAATACTTGTTCGAGGGAACACTGTTCTGGTACTGGAGAAGGAACAGTTTTCTTGTAGTCTAGACGTGAATGTCGGTCGGAAAGTCTAGTTCTACCTACATACGCTATTCTGGAAGGATTCTCGTCGTCTACCTCTTCAGTAGAAGAGTCATTTTCTTACTCGGTTGCTTGTGTTGCTTCTCGTTTCTCGTGTAACTTTATTATTTCTTTACGGATTTTCTTGTACATACTCTCTATACTGTTCTGTGTCTTGTGTCTTCCCTCGGCTATATGATCACTCCACTTTGTCAGAATTTTCATTTCTTCTGGATCTTTTCCTGGATAATCTTGTTCTCTTATTAAACAGTTAATTAGAAACTTTAAAATCATGAGCTGAATTTCGACTTTTCTTTGGACCATGGTGTCGCCAATACTTTCTGGATCTCTTCCTGTACGGATGAAATGATATATTCTGTCTAGATAACTTTTCATATTCGGCAGGGTGTCCAAATACTCGGTCACCCTTCTTACCCGCAATGAATACAAGACCATATCATCATCGCCTGGGACTGGATCATAACGGCATTCTGTAAGGGCTCGCTTGATATCTGCAACTGACTGAAATTTGGGCGAGCGCTGTAGCGCTCGTTCATGTAACTCGAGTAACGTTAGACGTTTGTGTTGAGGCGGGGTACGAGGAGAACCTCCCCCCGCGGCTCCTAGACTGGAATCGTCGGTGTGTACTGTACGGGCTGGGAGAGTGACTGATGTAGCGGGTACTTGTACTGTAGGCTGGACCGGGGGTACCGTAACAGGTGCTGTAACGGGTGCCCCGGTGGCTAGAGGAACAGGAATTACATTATTTACAGGAGCTGGCGGAACAGAATTTGCATACTCTGGAACTGTGTCGTCCAAATAGGATGAGAGAAAAATATCAGCTGCGGTCGGTTTATGACGTAGCTTGGTCGGAACTAATGGTGGCGGGAAATTACTGGATGCCTCCGGGGTTGCCTTTGGCAAACCCTCGGCAAGAAGAGGGTACATACCCTTAATAAGGGCATTCCTCTGTCTGTCTGACTGTTCGGTTTTAACTCGTTCACCTACTTCGATTAATTCTTTTTCTTGGGCTCTTTCTGAGGATTCTCTACTTAATTCTGCTTTTCTGATTTCTTTTTCGGTTCTTTTATGAGATTCCTTGCGCCATAACTCAATGGCATCTTTCTGTGACTGTCTGGCTTTCTTTTTCCATAATACTTCTTCTACTCGCATGATACACTCGGCATCCCATGTGCCTGATACAGGCCATCTATATTTCTCTTCGAGATGTCTGGTATAATCAGACCATAAATCTAGATATATTATGGCACTCAAGCCATGCTTATGATACATAAAATGTCCTGGACTGTCCCTAGGCGGGACAGGGACTGCTTCCTCGAGCAGCCCTTTTCTAGTTTTTAACTGACGTAACTTAGAGAACAGAGGCATACTTTAGGCTGAATCTGAACACAATACAATACACGATAAACACAATAATAACTTGAAGAAACAAATCACTCATACCACGACATTGAATACACATTGAAATAACATCTAAAATAACAGTTCGGACAGAATATTACCTGGAATACTGAGAACAGAAACACATGAATTTCTCGAGAACAGAACTTACTAGAATTACTTAGATGCACTGCTGAAACAGTACGAAACATACCGGTCTCAAAGAGACACGTCAGGACCCGCATCCACCTAGGTGGACACTTCGTGTTGGATTTGCGTACCCAAACCCACGGACCAGAGACAAATTAATTGACCCTGTCTAGATACTACCCCAGCAACGGTACTCACCGGGCAGCAAGAACGGAAGGCCTCGGACTGGACTGGACTGCTACGACGACGGACGACGAACTTCGGACTTCAGTTACAGGTGGGCCTTCGGATACCTCGGACCTTGAACTCTCGGCTTGGGCTCTGGTCGGGACTCGCCGCGTTCCTCCACCGCCTCGTCTGGATGCTGGACCGCAACCTCAGTCTCCTCCGTGGACCTGAGGGATACTTGAAGCAGAAATATCTGCCGCTGCGCAGGATGGTTCCGTCACGGCTGCAGAGGATCAGGGGGCCTGCGTGGCTTCTCCGGCGCGTGGGGAAAGGGCAAGTCCCTATTCGGGCGCCATTATGTGGTAAATAAATAATTAAATACCGGTTCTATTTTTCGGAATAATCAATAAACAGGTAGCTCAATAAATAAGAGTCAGGATTCGAGGTATCTTGAGTTTTGCAGGTTTAATAAAGCATAAGGGACAGGAACAGGACCACCTGCACGGGAATAGGATGGCAGCTGCCGGGGGCAGGGTCTGGAAAAGGGATAGCTTTAATAACAGTGCACACCATATATATATACTAAAACAATTACATTGCATTCAATACAGTAGGCGTAGCAGTAGGCGGAGTTTGTAGCAGTCGCGAAAGATAAGGCATAAAGTGGGTGTAACAAGAGGTGTGTACAGGGCGTATACATAGACATGTGATGCAAACGTAACAGAATATGTCATAAACGGGGCGGAAACATGGAGGGGGCTACCTGAGCAGCTGGGACCTCTAACCTAGTGGTGCGCGTAAACTGGCAATGACGTGTTACCAGGGAGAACTGGGGCTATGACTTCTGCGCTAGAAGAGGAGACTAAAGTCTGGAGGGTCAGAGCGACATGTACCTAGGCATATCTAGTATCTGGTGTTTATAGTACATGTTGATAGAATCCAAAAGTTATCAGGGCAAAGGCTAACAGACACTAAGACTGGTGCATGCATTATTCTAAATGTATTGCATGTGCGAGGAATATTCTATGAATATGAATACAGTATTTCTCTTACATGGAGACATAAAGGCTAGACCATGACGGAAACTATTGATGCGATTCAGTAGCTTAGGAATGCAGAGAAGGAGAGCTGAACTGATAACTAGAAGCATAACATACTCTTGGCAGACTGGCAGGCAGAGCCAGGCCGAGCCGGGCACTGCGAGGCATGAAAGTAAGTGAAGGGTCAGGGATACAGGTGGGGGCTGTATCGCTCCTCGGAGAGGGTTCAGGAGACAGGAGCTGAATCTGAGTCCGGGCCCTTTTGAGGCCTAGAAACGGGGACAATTCAATGAATTAACGTGCACACTGTAAAACGTGGCAACGTAGCTTTACATAGGCCTGATATTCGTTATATTTACGAAAACTGGAAACAGGCATACTAGAGATGGACACAACTGTAATTGCGTCTTTAATCGATCAGAGGGGAATACATGCATATCGATCATGCACATATAACATAAGATGGGGAACACGTAGGCACATATGACATGGCAAAATTTACTTTTCCACAGAGGGGTCAGGACTATCATCACTAAGTCAATCAATATGGATTAGTTACTTACCTGTAATCCTAGTTCTCTTCCAGGGGTATCCTCATCAAAGTCATAAGCATTAGAATATTCCCGCCCATGTGCGGGACCCCGGAAACACTATATTATATGTGCCCCACATATATATACTCATATATATATATATATATAAATACATATATATATATAACATGCAATAGCAGCCAATAAAAACAGAGCTGAAATATGCTGTGTAGAATTTCCACCATACATGTAATAATAATAAGCATTAGAAACATGAGAAACACAAAGTTTGTTTTAGAAACTGTTTTAATGCTCAGAAAGCAGTAGAAATTCTTATAACTCACTGGAAGCATAGAAAGCTCCCAGGCTGCATTGCAAACACACAGTCTAAAAAGACTGAAAAGCTAACCTGTAGCTACATAGCAATAAACGGACACCGTGCCTTTAAGGCACTCATGACCCCCAGTATCCCATCATGCCTCAGGGGTGACAGTTAGGTCAGTTGTTCTTTTCGGAGACTGAAAATAAACCCAATAACAAATAGGTTAACCATATCTCCTTATTAAAGAATGTCCTTTGCCCGGGGAGGCGGGAGGGTTGCTTATGACTTTGATGAGGATACCCCTGGAAGAGAACTAGGATTACAGGTAAGTAACTAATCCTTCTCTTCCAGGGGATCCTCATCAATAGTCATAAGCATTAGAATAGAATAGCGAGCCTCACTTCATCTCCCTGCGGGCAAAGGAGTAACAATACAGTAATAAACCATATTAAGCCTAGTATTCACTAAGCTTGCACAGGCCGTAGGCTACCCAAATAGATTCCTCAAAGAGGCTTGTCCTACTTGAGTATCGGCCCTGGAATCAGACTCGAGACAGTAATGTCTCGTAAAGGTATGAACTGATTTCCAAGTCGCAGCCTTGCATATCTCTGACATTGGCATGTCGTGCAAGAAGGCTACTGTAGCGGCCTTCCCTCTAGTGGAATGCGCTTTGGGTGACTGCAACAAAGGCTTGCCTGCAAGCTGATAAGCTAATTTAATGCAAGAGACAATCCATCTCGCGATGGACCTCTTGGCCGCTGGAAAACCTGTTCGCATTGAACCATAGTTCACAAACAGTTGATCCGTTTTCCTAATCCCTTTGGTCATTTCCAAATAGAACCTGAGCACTCTTTTAAGATCTAAGGAGTGAAGTGACCGCTCGGCTGGGGTCGTAGGATTTGGAAAAAATGAAGGGAGGGAAATGGACTGATTTATATGAAAATCAGAGATGACTTTAGGTAGGAAAGCTGGATGAGCCCTTAGGACTACCCTATTGTGATGAAAGATAGTGTATGGTTCTTTCGCACAGAGAGCTTGAATCTCGCTGACTCTGCGAGCAGAGGTAATCGCCACCAAAAAGGCCGCCTTCCAAGAGAGATGTTGCAAAGAGGCCTTGTGGATGGGCTCAAAAGGTGGTGACATTAACCTGGATAGCACCAGGTTTAATTCCCATGGAGGAGAAGGATTTCGCACAGGGGGATACACTTTCTTCAACCCCTGGAGGAAGTCCTTAACCACTGGAACCTGAAAGAAAGAAACCTGATCTGGTGATTTTCTGTATGCTACTATGGCTGACAAATGCACCCTAATAGAAGCGTATTTCAAACCAGCAGTAGCTAGGGAAAGGAGGTATGGCAAGATGACGTCCTCCTGTCCTTTAGTCGGATCAAGGTGATGATCCCTACACCATAGGAAAAACCGCTTCCACTTAAACGCATAGGACGTTCTCGTGGAAGGTCTCTTAGCCTCCTTTAAAATGTTCATGCACTCAGGAGGCAAGTTCAAATGTCCATATTGCAGGACCTCAGGAGCCATGCTGTTAGGTTCAATGATGGGAGGTTGGGATGCATTATCCTCCCGTTCATTTTGCTCAACAGGTCCGGCCTGCAAGGGAGTCGTCTGTGTGGACACACAGACAGATGTAGAAGGTCCGGGTACCACCACTGCCGCGGCCAATCCGGAGCTATCAGGATCATTTCCATGTTCGACCTGCAGAGCTTGGAAACTACTCTCGGAATCAGAGCCAGGGGAGGAAACGCGTAAGCGAACGTCCCTGACCAATCCATCAGCAGAGCATTCCCCTGAGTCCCTGGCCGGTGGAACCTGGACGCGAAGGCGTGGCATTTGGAGTTTTCGTCGTCTGCAAACAAATCTATGGTTGGACGACCCCAGCAACGAAAAAGCTCTTCCACCACATCGTCGTTTAGCACCCAGTCTGGCTGATCTTCGAAGTGCCTGCTGAGTGCGTCTGCTTTTACGTTCAACTCGCCTGGCAGGTGCACCGCCACTATCGTGAGGCCTCGAGAGAGGAGACAATGCCAGATTGCCTGAGCCTCTCGAGACAGAGGGCGAGATCTTGTGCCTCCTTGTTTGTTCAGATAGAACATGGTGGTCGTGTTGTCCGTCTGAACTAGGACTGAGTTGGACTCTATCGCTTTTAAAAACGCTTTGAGAGCCAGGAATACCGCTCTGAGTTCCAGCATATTGATGTGGTATGTCTGCTCCTGCGCAGACCACAGGCCTTGAATCTGAAGCGGACCCATATGCGCTACCAAACCTTGTAGAGAGGCATCCGTCACTATCGACTGGTTTGGAAGAGGCTGGTGAAACCGAACCCCCACCAGCAGATTCTTTCTCCGTGTCCACCATTTGATGGCGTCTTTCGTCGCTTGGGAGAGCTTGATGCGATCCTCCCAAAGACCTGTCGCCTGGTCCCATTGATCCTCCAGGGCCTGCTGTAGAGGCCGCATTCTCAGCCTTGCGTTTGGGATGAGAAAGATGCAGGATGCCATGGAACCCAGCAGGGATGCGACTTGTCGGGCTGTTGGAAGCCGAGAGTCTATCAGAATTCCACATTTCTGGTTCAGGGAAAAAAGTCTCTCCTCCGAAGGAAACGCATTTCCCACTTTTGTGTCCAGAACGGAGCCTAGGTAGTGAATTGACTGTGTAGGCCGCTGGACTGACTTCTCCAGATTCACATGGAGACCGAGCCTGTGCAATTGGAGAAGACACAGATGTAGATCGTGCTTTACCCGCACTGGAGACGGACCTTTTAGGAGCCAGTCGTCCAAGTATGGGTATAGGAAGAGTCCCTTCTTGTGCAGAAAAGCCGCCACCACCGCCATGCATTTGGTGAAGACTTGTGGTGCGGACTTGAGACCGAAGGGTAGCACCGTGTACTGATAGTGTTTGTTCCCTACGACAAACCTCAAGTACTTGCGATGTTGAGCAATTGGGATGTGAAAGTACGCATCTTGCAAGTCCACCGAACACATCCAATCTCCGACTTGAAGATGTGGGCATATTTGGTGAAGAGCCAGCATGCAGAACTTTTCTCTGATGATGATCTTGTTTAGAAGTCGTAGATAGAGTATTGGTCTGAACTTGTCCTCCTGATCTTTTTTGGGGACAAGAAAGTACCTGGAGTAAACTCCCTTTGATCTTTGAGCGAGAGGAACCTCCTCTATCGCTCGCTTTTGTAGTAGGACTGTTACCTCTCTTCGGAGCAAGCTTAGTTGGTGAGGGGAAGCGCTCTTTGGAGGTATGTTCTTTGGAGGAGCAAGGAAACGTAGTTTGTATCCATTGCGCAGTATATTCAGCACCCACTGATCCTTGGTGATGCTGACCCACTCTGCCAGGTGTTGTGAAGCACTTCCTCCCACTGGAGTGGGCAACGGCGCCAGAGGAAGGCACTGTGAGAAGTTGGCCTGATGTGCAGTGCTCACTATTCTAGTGATCACTATATATCAGTCCAAACAACCCTTATTGATGATTGGTTGTAAGTCAACCTTATAGACCAGCTATCCTAGTAGCATGGATACGAGCAGTCTAAGGCTAAGACTCTAGAGGGCGTGTTAAGCCAGCTGTTTTACCATCACATTACCCCTTGAACACCCAGTGAAAGGACACCACACAAGTTGTTATGAAAATAAACAGTGTATTTATTTATAACAAGACTACCCTGGCTCTTTATGAGACAGGGAGCTAAGCACACAACAAAACTCTTACGAAAATACTTTTAAGTTAGCACGTTACACAAATGCCCGAGGGGCACGAAAAACCATATACGCTAAAAGTGGAATGCGAATTACTAGCAGGTAAGTAACAGTTCTAATAGGCTTTGGAATCGCTAGGACTGGACTAGGGAATCGTTAGATTACTACTAGGAGGCCTAGGGGACTCGGGTGCAGAGTGTGCACTCTCACGCGGGATGCGGGACAAAGTCTATGGAAGCTAGAATTCACAAAGTTAGTGTTCACGGGCGAACCCGACCTGGTAGGGAGAAAACGACAGTGGATCCTGACCCTTGGATAGTGAGGCTATGCTGGGACACCGGAGTGCCGAAGTTACCTAGCCCAGGGGCTGCAGCTGCATAGGTCTGAAAAGACGTCGGGGATCTCGTTGCCGGACCAGGAGCCTGGAAGGAAGAAGTTGCTGGCAGGCGACCAGTGAAGGAAAGTTCGATGGATCCAAGCCTGGATCAAGGAAGAAGAAAACCTGAAAGCAGAGGGGACCAAGTTCTTGAATCACTAGCCAGTGATTAAGTGGGCACCAGGATGGCACCGGGCGAAGTCACCGCAGTCAGGTGAGTGGGCACTGCTGGGCTCTGCAGTCTCTCGGACCAGGAGGCGTTGTCGGCGACCAGGATGGAGGTGCGAGCTGTCCCACGAAGGATGAAGTCGTTGGCGTCGAAGTTACCCAGGATTGGGCAACAAGCCTTGGCTAATTCAAGCCCACGCGGTGGACTCAAAATGGCGTCTTGAGTGGACCAGGAGGGTCCAGGGTGCTCCTCTTCTGGAAGGGAGCAAGGGCCAGTCTGGAGCAACCAGACCAGCAGCAGAAATGTCGTCGGGCGTCGTCAGGAAGGCCACAAGCCAACGGGCTAGTAGCCAAACAACGCGGTGAGCAGCGGAAAGCAGAAGGGCCCCACGCAGATCGTGGAGATGCTGGGGGGCTGCACTTCGGAGCTGGAGCTGCTCAGAGTCGGGGCTTCTCGGACCCCAAAGCACTCACCAGTAGATTACTCGGCGGGCTTGCTGGAAAGAAGTCGTGCAGTCTTGCAGATGGCCGGTCCCTTGAGGTCTCGTCGCACCCACGGTTCTCAGCTGGGCTGTAGAGGTGGGTAGAGGTCAGAGGTGCCAGGGAAGCCGGTTCTCGTCGAGCTGGGCAGTCGGATTCCGGAGGAAGGACTTACAGCAGACCGCAGTGTTCTTGGATGGTGCCTGCGGATGCAGGGTGACTACTCCTTAGTCACAAGGGAGAAATCTTAGGAAGAAGTCTTGAGTTCCTTTCGCAGAAAGTAGTTTCAGGATTCAAAGATGATCTGATTTGGAAGGGGGCCAGTCTCTACCTTTATCCTGTAAAAAGGGGCTGGCACGCGACTAAGTCCTGCCCTATGGGTGGGACTAGGAGGGGGGTGGTTACACCCACTTCCTTGGCGGGCTTTTCCCCAGCACAGGGTCTGGGGTGACCCTGGAACTGGTTCCAGCCAGCCTATGCACAGTGAGCACCGGGGTGCCACGTGCAGTCACCTTCCTCTAAAGCCCTGCCTACCTACAATACACAAAACCCTGTCTGGGATGGTGCTGGCACCGCCCCTGGCAGGAAACCCTTTGTCCTTATCTCCTGCTCTGGGAGGACTCCCAGCAGCAGGAGGGCAGACTTGTGTCTCGGTGGCAGCATCCATTTTGTGGATGCTAAGGCTCTGTCTGACTTTTAACCGGGTTATAGGTTACATGCATGTCGTGTCCCTCTAGAAGGGTGGAATGCTAACCCCGTCGCCAGAATTGGCGAGGGGTTAGTATTCCAATTCGTATGACACCTTACTCGACATGTTTTGATAAAGCGATACCAGAGTTGGCACATAACCGCGAGGATTATAATGCACTTAAGAGTATATGGTATGCGATATCATGGAAACGGCTAAGGGATAGATCCCGAAAGCCGCAGACAGGCTCAGCTCATGCCAGAGCACCATCTCACACGATTCCAAGCACTCTGCCTTCAGGATTGTTAAGGCCTGCCATAGGAGTGACTGATAGGAGATCTGTGTGTCCATTTTAGGGTTAGATATAGGTATACTATATCTAAAGCAAAGGGTGATTACACCACCTTGCCCCAGCTGTCAAGCAGCCAGTTGTGTCAGATTTGGATGGCCAGCCAGGGGTGGCATAATACATGCTGCAGCCCCTGGTAGGCCCTGGGTACACCTATGCCCTGGGTACCTAAGGTACACTGTACAGGGACTGATAAGGTGGCTCAGTATCCAATTTAGATATGTACCTAAGGTACATGGAATCCATTTTACAGAGAGAGCAGTGGGCCTGAGGTCCTGAATAGCAGGGCCTCAGGTCAACTAAGTCAGAAAACCAGCAAAACACCAGGCAAAAAGTTGGGGGCAACCATAGTCAGGGGTCAACCTTCCTACATAACCCCCCCCCAAACGAAAGGAGATAAGGCTATCCTTGTCCAGGTAAGCCTATATTGCCTAAGTGGCCATTTAAGGAAGTACCAGCCCTGGCATGGTTACCCCCTATGTCATGGTCCACTAAGCAATCCCTCACCCTAAGGGTGTCTGAGGGTCTCCACCATAGGGAATCTCTACCTGTGGTGTGTTTTGTCAAAGAAAAAGGCTGGTGCTGAAATGGAGTACTGAAGTGAGGCTCCACAAATTTTGGGCTCAGCTTCCTCCAATCATTTTCCACCATATAGGCCTTTCTTTCCAAGACTGAGTTGTTTTGGGCTCTCAGGGTCAACCTCTGGCTACCTACAGCTGGAGGTTGGGTCCCTCTGTTTGGCTTACTGGAGGGACAGGTCAGGTCTGGGGCCCTCAGGTCCCAAGTTTGGCTGTGCCCAACAGTGTCCATCTGTGGGAGGTCCCTAACTAATTTTAAGGGGGATCCCTCAGGAGTATGTTTTATTTTCACTTGGCTAGGACTACTAGCTTCAGTGCCCTTAATCTGCTGATTGGGAAATTCTTTTGGACAGGGGGCCCTTTGGGGTCCAACACTGGCCTCCCTGACCTCTACAGCCCTGGGCTGACTGAGGCAGGGTAGAGAGGGGCAGGTTACCTGCTCCAGACTGGGTCCCACCTTGGAAGGGTCCACTGACATCAGGGGTTCTGCCAGGCTAGGCCTGACTACCTCTGTGGCAGTTTCTTCACAAGGGGTCAGATCAGTTCCCTGAGGAGGCTGATCCTTTCCTAAAGTCTGGTGGGAGGGAGATTTCTCTTCCTCCTCAATACTCTCTGTCTGAGTGGAGTGATCCATAGTTTCAGGCTTCACAACACTGTCATCTGTCTGAGTTTGAGCTGTGGCCATCACAACTCTCCCAACCTTTTCAGGAGGGGGCTCAGTTTGGGTGTGGGCTGTGACCATCACAGCCTTGACAACCTGTTCTGGGAAGGAAGTTGTCTGAGATTGGGTTGTGACTGGCACAACCCTCCTGACCTGTTCAGGGAGGATATCTTGGACTGGGGCTGTGGCTACCACTGCCCCACTAACCTTACCATGGATGTTCACCATTCTAGAATGGGTCTCTTGCTCTACTTCAGCCCAGGCTGAGAGCTCTAAATCATTCCCCAGTAGGCAATCTACAGGCAAGTTTGGTGACACTGCCACTCTCTTGTGGCCAGTGACACCTCCCCAGCTGAGATTGACCACTGCCATGGGATGATCTCTCTGTACTCCATCAATATTGGTCACCTGGTATGTGGCACCAGGTAAAAGTTGCCTTGAGGGGACTAGACTCTCAGTCACCATAGTGATGCTAGCTCCTGTATCTCTATAGGCCTCAACTTTTATACCATTGATGAGGGGCTCCTGTCTGTACTTGCCCAAAGTGTTGGGACAAGTTGTGAAGTTGGCAAACCCCATGCCAGTCTCACAGACAAGAGTATCTAAGTTTGGGGACCTGGTTAGGCCAGAGTCCCCAGGAACTCCCAAAGTAAATGCACCCAAATTCTTGGGGGCACTCCCACCACCTGGGGTATTACTACTAGTAGTAACAGGAGGTTTGGGAATGTTACTTGGGGGTATGTTTTCCTTATTGTTATTCTTTGGGCAACTGCTGTCAGTTTTTAAATGACCCACCTGTTTACAGGGATAACAATAAGGTTTCTTCTGGTTGTTGGAAGGATTCTGGGACCCACCCCCCTCAGAGGATTTTTGGGGCCCTGATGTGGTTTGATCTGCAGATTTATTCCCACCCTTCTCTTGAGGCTTGGTTGATTCCTTTTTCTGGTCACCACCTTGGTTCTTGGGCCTAATCCTGGTTCTGACCCATTTGTCTGCCCTCTTACCCAATTCTTGTGGAGAGGTCAGCTCAGAGTCTACCAGGTGCTGGTGTAATAACTGGTTCTGACAATTATTTAAGACTTGCTCTCTCATAATAAGATTATACAATCCTGTGAAGTCAGTAACCTTGCTACCCAGTAGCCAGCCTTCCAAAGCCTTAGTGGCACAATCAACAAAGTCTGACCAGTCCTGAGACTGAGTTTTCTGGGTGTCTCTGAACAGCAACCTGTACTGCTCAGTGGTTAAGCCAAACCCATCAACCAGTGCATTTTTCAGGACCTGGTAATTGTTAGCATCCTCCACTCTTGTAGTGAGGAGCTTATCTCTACCTTTACCATCAAAGGAGAGCCACAGTATAGCTGCCCACTGACTCTGGGGAATGTTCTGCACAGTGCAGGCCCTCTCCAGAGCAGCCATCCATTTCTGGATGTCATCCCCTTGCTTAAAGGGGGGCACTATTTTAGTCAGGTGTTTAGTATCTAAACCCTTCTCTCTATCTCTTGGGAGATTGCTGCCACCAGTGGGAGCTAGCCCACTCATCTGCTGCTCTCTTGCCAGGGCAAGCTTCTCTTTGGCCAGGGCAATTTCTTCCCTTTCAATCCTCAGTTCAGCTTGTCTCATCCTAGCTTCATGCTCCTTTCTCTGAGGGGAAGTAAATCTCCTCTGTGGAGGATTCCTTCTCCCCTGAGAAGAGGCATTAGAGTGCAGAGATCTATTGGAGTCCCTAGAAAGAGATCTATCTCTCCTAACTCCAAGGTTAGGCCCACTTCGGGTTAGTACTGGGGGGCCCCCAGATCCTAGCCCAAGTAAGTCTAAGTTGGTCCTAGTTAGCCTTCTGACTACCTCAAGACCCTTGTCTACCTCATCCCCAGAGAGTACCTCCTGATCCTCCTCCTCAACTGCTGAATCAGTGTTGTGGAGATCTGGATCCCCAGAGGTTCCCTCTAAGGCTGGCATGTTCTCATGTAACTGAGAAAGCTTTCTGGCATCATATGTCTCTAAGAGACCTATCAGAAAGGAAGTGGTGGGGTTAGACCCCTGCTTCAGTTTTCTGGAGACACAGATCTGTCTCATCTCATGGAAACTGAGAGCTGCATATCTTGAAGTGACCTGTGGAGGGTCAACACTGACCAGGGGAGTCTCAGTAGAGTCCCCCTGAGTCGACATGCTTTTCTAGTGAGGTGTAAGTGGTGCACTTACCTACACTATATGTTTGCCTACTGATCCCTTGCTAGAGTTGTAGTTTAGGGTGTGCTAGGCCCTAGGAGCTACAACAGCTGGTTCAGTAGAACTCAGAGTATTCTAAGCTAAGTTATATGTACCTTTAGTACTTATGTGATCTTTCACAAGATATTCTTAGGATATGTGTGGTAAAACAACAGCAAGCTCAAATCCCACCGCTGCCACCAATGTGAGAAGTTGGCCTGATGTGCAGTGCTCACTATTCTAGTGATCACTATATATCAGTCCAAACAACCCTTATTGATGATTGGTTGTAAGTCAACCTTATAGACCAGCTATCCTAGTAGCATGGATACGAGCAGTCTAAGGCTAAGACTCTAGAGGGCGTGTTAAGCCAGCTGTTTTACCATCACATTACCCCTTGAACACCCAGTGAAAGGACACCACACAAGTTGTTATGAAAATAAACAGTGTATTTATTTATAACAAGACTACCCTGGCTCTTTATGAGACAGGGAGCTAAGCACACAACAAAACTCTTACGAAAATACTTTTAAGTTAGCACGTTACACAAATGCCCGAGGGGCACGAAAAACCATATACGCTAAAAGTGGAATGCGAATTACTAGCAGGTAAGTAACAGTTCTAATAGGCTTTGGAATCGCTAGGACTGGACTAGGGAATCGTTAGATTACTACTAGGAGGCCTAGGGGACTCGGGTGCAGAGTGTGCACTCTCACGCGGGATGCGGGACAAAGTCTATGGAAGCTAGAATTCACAAAGTTAGTGTTCACGGGCGAACCCGACCTGGTAGGGAGAAAACGACAGTGGATCCTGACCCTTGGATAGTGAGGCTATGCTGGGACACCGGAGTGCCGAAGTTACCTAGCCCAGGGGCTGCAGCTGCATAGGTCTGAAAAGACGTCGGGGATCTCGTTGCCGGACCAGGAGCCTGGAAGGAAGAAGTTGCTGGCAGGCGACCAGTGAAGGAAAGTTCGATGGATCCAAGCCTGGATCAAGGAAGAAGAAAACCTGAAAGCAGAGGGGACCAAGTTCTTGAATCACTAGCCAGTGATTAAGTGGGCACCAGGATGGCACCGGGCGAAGTCACCGCAGTCAGGTGAGTGGGCACTGCTGGGCTCTGCAGTCTCTCGGACCAGGAGGCGTTGTCGGCGACCAGGATGGAGGTGCGAGCTGTCCCACGAAGGATGAAGTCGTTGGCGTCGAAGTTACCCAGGATTGGGCAACAAGCCTTGGCTAATTCAAGCCCACGCGGTGGACTCAAAATGGCGTCTTGAGTGGACCAGGAGGGTCCAGGGTGCTCCTCTTCTGGAAGGGAGCAAGGGCCAGTCTGGAGCAACCAGACCAGCAGCAGAAATGTCGTCGGGCGTCGTCAGGAAGGCCACAAGCCAACGGGCTAGTAGCCAAACAACGCGGTGAGCAGCGGAAAGCAGAAGGGCCCCACGCAGATCGTGGAGATGCTGGGGGGCTGCACTTCGGAGCTGGAGCTGCTCAGAGTCGGGGCTTCTCGGACCCCAAAGCACTCACCAGTAGATTACTCGGCGGGCTTGCTGGAAAGAAGTCTTGCAGATGGCCGGTCCCTTGAGGTCTCGTCGCACCCACGGTTCTCAGCTGGGCTGTAGAGGTGGGTAGAGGTCAGAGGTGCCAGGGAAGCCGGTTCTCGTCGAGCTGGGCAGTCGGATTCCGGAGGAAGGACTTACAGCAGACCGCAGTGTTCTTGGATGGTGCCTGCGGATGCAGGGTGACTACTCCTTAGTCACAAGGGAGAAATCTTAGGAAGAAGTCTTGAGTTCCTTTCGCAGAAAGTAGTTTCAGGATTCAAAGATGATCTGATTTGGAAGGGGGCCAGTCTCTACCTTTATCCTGTAAAAAGGGGCTGGCACGCGACTAAGTCCTGCCCTATGGGTGGGACTAGGAGGGGGGTGGTTACACCCACTTCCTTGGCGGGCTTTTCCCCAGCACAGGGTCTGGGGTGACCCTGGAACTGGTTCCAGCCAGCCTATGCACAGTGAGCACCGGGGTGCCACGTGCAGTCACCTTCCTCTAAAGCCCTGCCTACCTACAATACACAAAACCCTGTCTGGGATGGTGCTGGCACCGCCCCTGGCAGGAAACCCTTTGTCCTTATCTCCTGCTCTGGGAGGACTCCCAGCAGCAGGAGGGCAGACTTGTGTCTCGGTGGCAGCATCCATTTTGTGGATGCTAAGGCTCTGTCTGACTTTTAACCGGGTTATAGGTTACATGCATGTCGTGTCCCTCTAGAAGGGTGGAATGCTAACCCCGTCGCCAGAATTGGCGAGGGGTTAGTATTCCAATTCGTATGACACCTTACTCGACATGTTTTGATAAAGCGATACCAGAGTTGGCACATAACCGCGAGGATTATAATGCACTTAAGAGTATATGGTATGCGATATCATGGAAACGGCTAAGGGATAGATCCCGAAAGCCGCAGACAGGCTCAGCTCATGCCAGAGCACCATCTCACACGATTCCAAGCACTCTGCCTTCAGGATTGTTAAGGCCTGCCATAGGAGTGACTGATAGGAGATCTGTGTGTCCATTTTAGGGTTAGATATAGGTATACTATATCTAAAGCAAAGGGTGATTACACCACCTTGCCCCAGCTGTCAAGCAGCCAGTTGTGTCAGATTTGGATGGCCAGCCAGGGGTGGCATAATACATGCTGCAGCCCCTGGTAGGCCCTGGGTACACCTATGCCCTGGGTACCTAAGGTACACTGTACAGGGACTGATAAGGTGGCTCAGTATCCAATTTAGATATGTACCTAAGGTACATGGAATCCATTTTACAGAGAGAGCAGTGGGCCTGAGGTCCTGAATAGCAGGGCCTCAGGTCAACTAAGTCAGAAAACCAGCAAAACACCAGGCAAAAAGTTGGGGGCAACCATAGTCAGGGGTCAACCTTCCTACAGGCACTGATCAGGCTTTTCCTCCTCTTGTAGTGGTAGAGGATTGTTGATGACCTCCTCTACCTCTGCCAGGTTTACCTCGAAACTGGGGTTTTCCTTGGGCTTTACTTTGGGACCATTGAGGGGTTTGAACCCTCTGTTGAGCCCCTCTACCCCTGTTGGGCTTGAAACGACGCTTGAACTCTTTCTTCTTTTCCAAGCCCACCGCTTTCACTGTGTCCAGTTCCGTCTTCATTCGGGTCATTTCTTCGTCCGCATGCTCACCGAAAAGAGCGGAACCCGAAAAGGGGAGATTAAGGATGCGATGTTGAGCACCGGCTTCAGGCCTGTCAAGCGCAACCATGCCGATCTCCTGGCATAAACCCCATGAGAATAGGAATGCGCCGACAGGACAGCACCATCCGCAGCCGTGCTTATCATCTGATTCGCCACCAGACATCCTTCAGTCACGGTCTCTTCAAAGTCCTGCTGGTCTTCTTTTGGCAGCTTGGCTTTGAACCTTTCCATAGAGTCCCATAAGGCTCTGTCGTACCGACCCAGAAGTGCAGCCGCACTAGAAACCTTAAGAGTCGACGCAGCTGAGTTGCTAACTTTGCGACCCCAGGAGTCTTGCGTCTTGCTGTCCTTGTCTGGAGGGACGGAAGAAGAACCTGCCACTGCGTGTGTCTTCCTCGCCGCCGCCACAATAACAGAGTCTGCTGGCGGGTCCGATCTTACAAAAACCGGGTCAGAAGAGGCCGGTTTGTATTTCTTTTGGATGCGGGCTGGCACCGCTCTGATAGCCGCCGGAGTTAGGAATACCTCCTTGACAGGATCTATAATCCCCGGAACTAATGGCAGTAGAGAACGGGTGATCGCCTTTTTGTGTAAAGTCTCAAAAATGACTGTCGTGGTAACCTGAGGGACAGACATTTCAATGTTCAGCTTCTGAGCTCCTCTTTGCAAGACGTCCAGATACGTGCCAATGTCATCCACTGGGGAGGATCGGGAGGTAGGACTGTCCGTCAAAGTAGGGGAGTAGTCCCTCTTGGAAGACCTGGTAGAAGAGGTAGAGGAAGTAGACGGAGTTCGTCGACGTCTACGGTGGACACTGTGCCTCCTCTCTTTGGATCGTTTCGAACGCACTTCTCGTCTAGGAGAGCGAGACCTGACCCGCTCCTCTGGGTCTTTTCTGGGAGATCGGGTCCTTCTGGGAGATCTAGTTGGTGTTCTCACCGGAGATTTGCGCCTGGGAGGGCTACGCTTGTCCATCTCCTCCACTAGATCCTGAAGAGGAGACCTGTGCTGCGAGCTGGCGTAGTCCTACATACGTTTTGCAGCCCCAGAATCTCTCCAATGATCCAAAGACCTATACCATCTAGGTGAAAGTCTGACTTTATCCGCCCAAGGGTCCGTCCGACGCTCAGGTGACTTGCGTACTGGACTTCTGGACTTCGAAGATGTAGTTGAGGAGCCAGAGGACCTCGAGGTGGAATGACGGGAAGCTGACTCCGTTACCATCACCACATCTGAACATCTCGACGCCGAGCGATCTTCCCTCGTGGTCGAGTGCTTTCGGGGAGTCGGCGGATCAAACAATCTTGTTTTTGAATGTCTTTGCGAGGATGTATGGTCTCTCGTTGTCGAGCGGCGATGAGCAGCCGCCGACGGAGTTCCACGTCTCGACGTCGAACGGTGAGTACCGGCCGTCGACGGAGCCCTCTCCCTCGACGTCGAACGACGATGCCCAGTCGTCGACGGAAGTCTCGACGTCGACGAAGCACCCTGCCTCGACGTCGAGTGACGATGTCTAATCGTCGACGGAGGTCTTTCTCTCGACGTCGAACGGTGATGATCAGCCGTCGACGGAGATTTCTGCCTCGACGTCGAATGTCTGTGCGACGACGGTGGAGGGGTATTGGACACCCTCGACGCCGAGAGCTGACGAGACACCGACGGAGACTGCATCCTCGACGCCGATCGACTCTTCCCTGTCGACGGCGGAGGGGTCTTGGTCCTCGACGCCGAACGTCGCTTCTTCGACGACGGCGGAGTAGTCACACTTCTCGACGCCGGTCGACGTCTGGATGAAGACGGCGGAGGGGTGACCTCCCTCGACGCCGGTCGTCGCCTGGTTGACGACGGCGGAGGGGTCCTGGATCTCGACGCCGACCGTCGCCCGGTTGACGGCGGCGGAGTTCCCTTCCTCGACGTCTGACGTCGCCCGGTTGACGCCGACGGAGGGGATTTCGACGATGGAACTGGATCCTTCGACGTCGTCGACGTACCTGGTCTTCTCTTCGACGGCGAGCCCGCCGTCGACGGTAGTTTAGACGATGAATGATCCACCGGTGGTTCTTTTCTCAGCGCCGAGCCCGACGCTGAGGGTGAGGGGTGTGAAGACTTCTTTCTGGAAGATGAATGAGTCTTCTTGGAGCCCTTCCTCACCGGAGATCTTCCTCTTGATGACCTATGAGCTAGGCCATAAATGCGAATCCTCTCCCTGTCTTTTAAAGTTCTTCCTGACAGGTGTTCACAATGAGGACAGGTGCCTGGATCATGTTCCTCAGGCAGACACAGGATACAGACGTCGTGGTTGTCTGACTTGGCCTTCTTGTTGCCACAAGAAGGGCATTTGTCAAAGAGTGAAGGCATTTTCAGGAGAAAATGCTCACCAAATTGACTGAAAAAGACAGTATCTTACTTGACTAGATGTTAAATGTCGAGTAAGAACAAAAAATTGTCAAAAGTGAAGAGTTTTTCTGTCAAAAAACAGGAAAATTAGTGGAGCTGTGTAACCAGAGTCCTTCTCTGAAGGAGCCGGAAAGAACAACTGACCTAACTGTCACCCCTGAGGCATGATGGGATACTGGGGGTCATGAGTGCCTTAAAAGCACGGTGTCAGTTTATTGCTATGTAGCTACAGGTTAGCTTTTCAGTCTTTTTAGACTGTGTTTGCAATGCAGCCTGGGAGCTTTCTATGCTTCCAGTGAGTTATAAGAATTTCTACTGCTTTCTGAGCATTAAAACAGTTTCTAAAACAAACTTTGTGTTGTTTCTCATGTTTCTAATGCTTATTATTATTACATGTATGGTGGAAATTCTACACAGCATATTTCAGCTCTGTTTTTATTGGCTGCTATTGCATGTTATATATATATATATGTATTTATATATATATGAGTATATATATGTGGGGCACATATAATATAGTGTTTCCGGGGTCCCGCACATGGGCGGGAATATTCTAATGCTTATGACTATTGATGAGGATCCCCTGGAAGAGAACTGATGTTTTTCATAAAACTTCTAGGTCCCTAGAATTGGGCTGCTCAGTGCATGGTAACAGGTTATGGTTCTTTTCTCCAGGTGGATCTGTTCCAGGGTCAGGGGGGTTTAGTTTTAATTTAATTTGGACATCGTTATTTGGTCTCTAGCACAGTTTAAGTGCAATTAAACCTTCAGCTAGAGACTTGTCCCTAAAAGCCACCCTTATGTAATTTAACTGTGCACTTTCAGCGGTAAACCATTTGACATTAAGTATATGATTATAGGTCTACAAGCCCTCTTATATCGTATCCAGTGGGTCACCTTGTTTACCAATGCCTGTTCTGTTTCAGTGTGGGCCCTCTGAATTTTAGGGGCGTTGATCTTAAAAAGATCAAAGGTTTTACCGTTACTATTAACAGGGGTGGTCTTTCTCTTTCCATCTCTGTTAATAATAGGCGTGTCTTTCGTTCTATAGCTGATAGCCACCTTAATAGACTTTACATACATCATGTCTTGCGGGGAAACACAGTCATGTCTGGCAGCGACATGTGCCGACGATCTTTCCGCTCTATTGTACCGCCGGCACTCTTTTATCACTTGTTTACTTTGTTCTCTGTGAGGCTTGTGATGCGCTGTGTCTATCGGATCGTCTACAGAGAGCCCAATATCAGCAACTTCTATTAATTTAAGTGACCATTTATCTTAACAGTGACAGTATCTAGCTTATCGTTTAGTAATTTTGCCATCCTTCCCAAATTTTCCCTTAGGGTTGTAATTTCCCCCCTTAACTCGTTCAATTGTACATATACACCTGCAATATTATTGATTTCGCATTTCCTCGTAATGTCCTTCCCCCTCGTAACGCAGGAAAATGTATTCTACGTGCTCTAGGTTTTCTAGAGCTGTGTATTGGTTAGAACACTCCACATTAATAAATATACGGTCCTCCTTGGGGCTTGCAGGGTCTACTGATTCCTGGGAGGGGTGTACTGTGAGCAATTGGGGGCTCTGTGTATTGAGACTCGTAGCACCCAGCTGTAGTAATTTCAGGAGTTTGGTCTGATAAGAAACAATGTTTTGCTGAGTTTTTCCCAATTATGCCTTTTTCCTTCCCTTGCTGTTTTATGCCTTTGGCCTTTAGTTTGGGAGCTAGCAAGCCCTCAACATTCTCTCAAGGAGATCATCTATTCCATTGAGAGTGCAATTTTCCGCTGCATGTCTTGGAATTTTCCTTGCACTTCCTGCTCCCGGATTCTTGTCTAGTGCCTTCCTCTTCAAAATTGTTTGTTTGGTTTAGATAAGGACAGTTGCTGTGTTAAACAGAACAGTTCTTTATCCTGCTCTAACCAAAAACAGAGTGGTACAGTACTTACAATTAAGGCCAATGGGGTGGCCCTGCCCTGCCTCTTCCTGTCGATGACGGGTGCAGGGCGGGCCTGTCCTTTGTGGTAAATAAATAAATAATACCCTATTTTTGAATGCATAAATGAATAACAGATAGCTCAATAAATAAGAGTCAAGATTCGAGGTAGTAGGAGTTTTGCAGGTTTAATACAGCATAAGGACAGGAACAGGACGACCTGCACGGGAATAGGATGGCAGCTGCCGGGGACAGGATCGGGAATGACGGCTAACTTTTAATAACAGTACATGAGCATATATACATAACGCAAACACATAGCATTACATTACAATAGGCGTAGCAGTGGGTGGAGCAATAGGCGTGACGCGTAGCAGTCGCGAAAGATAAGGGTGGAAAGAGGTGTAACAGGGCGTATACATAGACATGTGATGCAAACGTAACAGAATATGTCATGAATGGGGCGGAAACCATGGAGGGGGCTACCTGAGGAGCCGGGACCTCTAACCTGATGGTGCGCGCAAACTGGCAATGACGTATCACTAGGAGAAGCTGGGGGCTTCGAACTCTGTGCTAGGAGCAGAGACTGAAGTCTGGAGAGTCAGGGCGACATGTACCTAAACAGTATCTAGTATCTGATGTTTAGAGAACATGTTGATATAAACTAGAAGTCAGGAGGGGAAAGGCTAACAGACACTAAGACTGGACCATGCATTATTCTACATGTAGTGCGTGATAAAGAATATTAAATGACCATTAATACAGTATTTCTCTAACATGGGGCCGTAAAGGCTAGACAATGACGGAAACTATTGATGCAGTTCAGTAGCTTTAGGAATGCAGAGGAAGAGGACTGAACTGATAATCTGGAATCATAACATACTCTTGGCAGACTCAGAGGCAGGGCCAAGCTGAACCGGGCACTGCGAGGCAGGAAGTAAGTGAAGGGTCGAGGATACAGGTGGGGGCTGTATCACTCCTCCGCGAGGCTTCAGGAGACAGGAGACAGGAGCTGAATCTGGTGTCCGGGCCCTTTTGAGGCCTAGAAACGGGGACTTTACAATGGAATAACGTGCACACTGAGAAACGTGGCAACATAGCTTTACATAGGCCTGATATTCGTAGTATTCACGAGAACTGGAAACTGCCATACTAGAGGTGGACACAACTGTAATTGCGTCTTTAATCAAACATGGGGAATAACATATGCATATTAATCATGCACATATAACATATGATGGAGGACATGTAGGGACACAGAACATGGCAAAATTTACTTTTCCACATTCCCTCCTTGTCACTACGTTTCATCAGGAAACATCAATATTCATGATACCATCTATCATTTCATACAGTATCATTTGCTCGTCTCGAATTTTCTTGGAACGGGATTTAGAACGGGGCTTGGGACTAGGAATACAAGAGGTAGCACAAATGCCGCAAATCGCAGGGCCACATTGTATACAGAGGCAGCAGCTAAATATGATCGCTACTGCAATACCTAGAAAGGACAAGACTTTCCATCCCCAGGCGGAAATTATATTCCAGAACCAACCGGACCATGTCCAGGTGCCTGGATCTTGGTGTAACAGATGAGCAATTTTATGGAGTCTGGATATAGCTGAATAGACAGATGGCGCGTTATTTGGAATGAAAATGCAGCAACTAGATCCGATGACTCTACAGGCCCCGCCCCTATCGGCCAGTATGACGTCAAGGACGAGACGATTTTGGAGCACGACAATTCTCATAAAGGATTGTTCTTCGGTTAAATTACTTAGAGCAGAAGTAGTCTCAATTACTACTGCTTCGAGGGTTCTGGTTAATCTACGTATCAGTTTACTATTCACAACTGTACCTAAATAAGGAAAGACACCTTTATTGATATCTATATATTGTTCTAGAGCAGTTTCAGTATAATCGACAATCGGGAGGTTTCTCTTGTGTCTAGTATGTACTAGGTGGGAATTCCTATGGTAGTCGGGTGGGGCTAGAAAAACAGGTGGCAGTAGGAAGGCAATGTAACAGGTTCCCTCCCAATCGAGGGGCAGACGAACATATGCGGTCTGACCACAAATAAAATAAGAATGACGTGAAGCTTTGAAAATAGATTTCCTACTGTCACTATACTTGACAATAGTAGTACAATCACTATGTCCTACATGTATGGAACCATTATTTCGGACACATAATTCGCCCTTGACTGGTAGTACTGAAATAGCAGGTAAGTCTGGAGTGGAATCAGACTGAACATTCAGGACCATGAAATTCGAAGAATAATTACCTAAATTGTACACTTCATTTTCTAGATCTAACCCGGTTCTGTGGGGGAGACCTTGCTTGTCTGGAAAACACGTACTGTTAAGAAAAGACATATCTGTTGAGGATGACGTTAACGTGGACCATGCTCCACACGAACCATTATGTGAAAACGGATAAGGAAAGAGTGGCAGAACTCCCTACGGTGTCTGGAAAGGGGGGAGTCGACCACACACCCAACAATTAGTGGCATTGCTGGTCTGGTGTGAGTAATGTAGCATGCGGATGAAAGTATTATTTCGCATAGCGAGGCGGTAAGAGAGTTCATGAGGAGGCAGATCACTAAACGTGTGCTCTACTGTAGCATTAGAAGACGTATTTACATGAGAAACTAGAAAATACAGGTAAAAGGCATAACTGGTGCAGGAAATCATAATGCTGAGAAATAATATGAAACATAGAAAAATGATACATCGGATTGAGTTTTGACTAACTCTCTCACTATGGGGGTCTATTTTATACATGTCAGAAACAGTCTAACCGTTTCACCTAGGGGAGGACTTAGACAATCAAACTGGCTGACTTATTTTACTAGACCGGAGTTTCAACTTATACTCCTGCTGCGGAGTTTTCTCTAACAGGGGAGGGTTTGTAGCAATGTCTTTTGCGGGACAGTCCTTGAGAACAATATTTTGGCAATCCTTCAAATCCTGGGAAATGTTCTTTGAGACGGGTTTCAGTCCATAAAACTTCTTTATATGTGAAAGGTGCACCCAGCCTTTGCGACCCTCCAACTTCACGGCTGTACGGGTGGCGAGGAGGACCTGTCGGGGCTCCTTCCAGCGTGGCTCCAGCGGACTTGAGCGGTCAAAATTCCGGACAAGGACCATGGATCCTGGAACGATTTCATGCGGTGCCACCTCGGTGTTGTCTGGAAATGCGGCGGCAACCTGTGAACGACAAGAGTTGAGGGCAGACATCAAGGAAGCTAGGTAATCTGTCAGCATATTACTTGAAACATCGGTAATACTTCGGGGTCTAGGAGTACCCCACATGTTAGGGGGGCGGCCGAAAACGACCTCATACAGGGACAGACCTGATCTGGAATGTGCGACCATGCGCATATAAAACAGGGCAACTGGCAGAGCTACTAGCCAGTCCACACCTTTCTCTTTACATACTTTAGCGATGCGGATTTTCAGGGTCTGGTTATGTCTTTCTACGAGACCTGCTGCTTCAGGATGGCGTACACAATGGAACTTCCACTGGTATCCTAACAAAAGGGAAACATGCTTCATCAACTCAGATGAGAATGGCTGGCCGTTGTCAGAATATACGACCCTAGGGAGTCCATAACGGGGGAAGAACTCACGAACCAACTGCTTGGCAGTGGTCGCGGCTGTGTAATCTGGGACTGGATATGCTTCTGTCCACCTGGACAAGGCGCATACAACTACAAGGACATACTTGAAACCTCGACATCGCTCCATCTGAATATAATCCATCTGGAGGACTTCAAAAGGGTGGTCAGGAGGCTGGAATCCCCCTTGTTCCACCGGGACACTTTTACCTGGATTAAACTGACATCATACAGGTACGGACTTTCTGCTTGGCTGCAGCTCGTAAATGCTTGTTGAACCAAATGTTCTGGATACTGTCTAACATAGCTTTTTCTCCTAAATGTGCTGGACTATGTGCGGTATTGATAATGACTTGAACCATAGAGTCGGGGAGAAACCATGCGGCTCTACCCTTCGTTAACCATCCTTGATCTGTCTGGACCCCTCCTTGTTCGGACCATTTCTTGATTTCATCGGGAGTAGCGTGTAACTGGATATCTATGACATCTTGAGTAGGGTCCTTAACTGTCATACATGGAGTCGGATCTGGAGTGTGTGTCTGTGTCGGATTAACTGGAATGTCTGGAGTCTGTGCTGTAAGTTTGGCTGTGCGATCTGCTAGATTGTTACCTTGAGAAATAGTGTCAGTAACTTTCGTATGTGCTTTGCATTTCATGATAGCAATGGATGTCGGTAAATGTATGGCATCTAACAGAGCTTGAATAAGGAGACCATGCTGAATCTTGGTTCCATGAGAAGTCATGAAACCTCTCTCCTGCCAGAGCACTCCAAAGTCGTGTACAACTCCGAATGCGTAGCGTGAATCTGTGTAAACATTAACTTTCCGGTTCTTAGCGTGTATACAGGCTTGTGTCAGAGCAACTAGCTCTGCTGCTTGAGCGGACAGGGTGTCAATACGGTGTGTTTCAATAACTTCGGTGTCGGTAGTCACTGCATACGCGGCGACTAGTTCTCCTGTACTTGTTCTCATACATGAACCATCCACATAAAGTGTCAGGTCGGGATCTGGTAACGGAATATCTGTCAGATCTTGTCTTGGCTTTGTCGTAATGTTAACTACTTCCACACAGTCATGTGTGGCAGAATTCGAGGTAACTGATGGTAACAATGTAGCAGGATTTAAAACGTTGCAGCGTCTGATTTCTATGTGTGGCTGGAACAGTGTCAATTCATAACCTGTTAAACGTGCAATTGTCAAGTGCTGAGTCTGTGTTCGGTTTAAAAGAACTTCCACGGAGTGTGGAACTTGTACTGTCAGGGAGTGTCCTAAGACTATGGAATCACTTTGTCTGATAGCTAGTGCTGTGGCTGCAACTGACTTGAGGCACGCAGGCAGAGCCTGGGCTACAGGATCTAATGTGCTCGAAAAATAAGCACATGGCTTGTATTGTCCTGCTTGATCTTGTGTGAGAACAGATAATGCTGTACCTTCGCGTTCTGTGACGAAAAGTGTAAAAGGCTTACTGTAGTTTGTGTAGCTAGAACTGGAGCTTGGCATAGGGCTTTCTTTAACTCATTGAAACTGAGTGTATGTTCAGATGTCCAAGGGAGGACAGACGATACGGCTGCCTCCTGTGTCGTTAACTGTATCCGTGGCTTGGCTAGGAATGCATACTGAGGAATCCATTGTCGGCAGTAAGAAGTGAGGCCGATAAAAGCACGTACCTCCTTCTGGGTCTTGGGCTGAGGAAGACTCGCTATTAACTGGATACGGTCTGGTGTCAACTGCCTACCCCTCTTGGACAGTAAGTGTCCTAAGTAGACCACTTGCTGGACACAGAATTGAAGCTTTGAAGGGGACACCTTGTGCCCCATCTCGGCTAGGAAATACAAGACTGTAAGGGATGCTCGCTCGCAATCACGTTCAGAACGGGCTGTGATCAGTAGATCATCGACATACTGGAGCAGGGCAGTGTCAGTTGGCATGTGAATGTTGTCTAGTTGTCTCTTGAGTGCTTGACTGTAAATACTAGGACTTTCTGTGAAACCTTGAGGAGCTCGTGTGAACATATAGCTCCTTCCATTTAAACAGAATCCGAAAAGAAACTGGCTGTCTGGATGAATGGGAACACTGAAAAACGCGTTCTTGAGGTCTATGACAGTGAAAAATGAGGCTTCGGAATCAATGGCTGTCAACAGGGAAGAGATATCTGGGACAACTGGGTACTGCGGAATAATACATTTGTTAAGTTCTCGTAGGTCAATCACTAATCGATATACTGGGGGTGCATTTGGATCAGTACGTTTCATGACTGGAATGATCGGAGAATTGCATACATTGGAGTCAGTTTCTACAACTACTCCTTGAGCGATGAGCTCGTCAATAATTTTGGATAAGGCTGCTACAGCCTCAGGTGGCAATCTATACTGTCTGATTCGTGGTAACACTACACCTGGCTTGAGAGTCACACGATGGGGTGTGATTTGCATGTAACCTACATCAGTTGGACCTTGCGCCCATAAATGCTGCGGAACATTAGACAATCTGGGATCAAAATCTCGTAATACATAGTGACCCTTGAAGTCACGTAGGAACAGACGTATTCCCTCTGGGGAACAGCATATAACTGCACCTAACTCTTTCAGTGTTTTAATGCCTAATAAATTCTCTGGACATGACTTAGTAAGTAACAGATCAGTAGTACGGGACAATGGACCTACTTCTAGAGTAACTGGCTTTGATATTTCATTTACGATAGGTTTTCCTGAAAATCCAAGGGAAACATTTCTTGAGCCTGAGAGCGGAGCCCCTGGAACTTCGGCATGGCTAATTGTGGTCCTACTTGCCCCTGTATCAATCAAAAACTTTCTATCTTTCCCTAGTACTTGACTGTGAACATAGGGACCTTCTTGATCTACAGGTATCTCGATGAGAGGCAAGCCTACCTCCCTCTCTAGGCTGTTTCATGAATACGGTTGATACTCTGGATACTCGGACTGTGCATACTGGTACATCTGCTGTGTAACATGCTGTGTTGCAGCGATGGGCTGCGGTGCTGTAACTGTCTGTGGTGCATTCTGTGGCTGAGGAGTCTGTGAAACTTGTTCTTGTCTAGGCGGACGTGGTCTTTCTTTAGTCTTACCAGTAGCTATGTTATGTTTCAGAACTGCACACTCGTTTATAAAATGACCTGGCTGTTTACAATAATTGCAGTTCCCTTTAACGGGAGCTGCAGGATGACTGGCTTGATTTGGACCCCTCTTCTGACTGTCTTGAGGAACAGATTGTGCAACTAGTACTTTCATTTTCGTGTCTTTCATACGTTTCCTTTCGTGGTCTTGCTCTTCCCTGATTCTATTCTGGTGGTATTGGAGCATCTGTAACATCTGGGACGGGGTATTAGCTTGCCAGGTACTTTCGACTTTCAAAACTCGATTTTTAATTTGTGGACTTGAATTCTCGACTAATTTAGTAACAAAAAGATGAGGGTATGACTCACTACTTGTCTTGAGGCCACTGTTGATGCTAAAACATTTCTCAAATCTAGAATAAAAATCACTAATGTCTTCATCTTGTTTCTGTTTACAGGCTGAGATTGCATCCCAGTCTTCTTTTCTAGTTGTCAATAATCTGGGTAAAACTTGTATTAATAATTCTGGTAATTCTTTACATTTCGCTCCAAGACCGGTACCTGGTACTCGTGCCTTATCTTCAGCTTCTAGAACTGCCCAATCGATCTTTTTCTCTCCCACCTCCCATTCTTTTTCCTTGAGCTTTTCATACACCCCTGCGGGCAGCAGAACCTTTAACATTTTAATTATATCTGGATACGTGTATTCTCCCATACGGAGCATGTCTTTTAATTCTCGGTGGAACCCTGCTGGATCTTTATCATGACAGGGAATTAATTTCTTCATCTCTAGGAGTTCCATCTTTGTAATCGGAGTGTAAACAAACACTCGTTCTAGTTCGCCACCCGTTCCTCTAACTGGGTGGACTTCTCGTAACGGATTCTGTCTCTCCATGTAAAATGGTTTACTTTCTGGGGGTGAGACATGAACAAAATGCGGGTTCAAAAACGTTCTATATTTGTGACGCTGTTCTAGAACGACACTAATTAAATCGGTACCTAAACCTTTCCATCTATACTGGAGTAACTCGTTCAGGATATCATGTAACGGGCCTGGATCAGAGTGCTGACCCTCATACAATGTAATGAGGTGCTGAATCATATACATACCCGCCAGTCGTTGCTCGGCTGGGGGCATTTTCAGAAACATTTGTGCCACTATTTCGCCTGGAAAAGTGGTAGAATCAGTAATCCATCGGACTGCTGATCGGACTAGTTCTTGTTCATGCATGGTACTCAACTCACTGTAACCGATTCGTGATTTCAGAATGTGATCGGTAGCTTGGAATACTTGTTCTAGAGAACCTTGTTCTGGTGCTGGATGATGGAAAGTAGACTTGTGTTCTAGGCGTAAATGGCGATCTGGAAATCTAGATTTTCCTACATACGCTATTCTGTCGGGATTCTCGTCCTCTACCTCTTCAGTATCAGAGTTACTTTCTTTCTCGCTTACTTGTGCTGCTTTACGTTGATCGTGTAACCTTATTATTTCTTTACGAATTTTCTTGTACATACTTTCCATAGCACTGATGGTTCTGTGCTTACCCTCGGCTATATTATCACTCCACTTTGTCAGGGTTCTCATTTCGGCTTGATCTTTGGACGGGTAATCTTGTTCTCTTATTAGACAATTGATCAGAAACTTTAATATCATGAGCTGGGTCTCAGCTTTCCTTTGAGACATGGCTTCGCCAATGCTTTCTGGATCATCCCCTGTACGGATGAAACGATATATTCTGTCTAGGTCTTCTTTCATGTTCGGTAGGGTGACTAGATACTCGGCCACCCTTCTTACACGTAATGAATATAAAACCATATTATCCTCTCCTGGGACTGGATCATAGCCGCATTCATTAAGGGCTTTTCTTATTTAAATAATAATAATAAAGAGCTTGTAAAGCGCACAGTAATGCCATCACGGCATGTCCCCGCGCTAGAACTAGCCGTGAGCCAGCAAGAAAGAGATCCAGAGGACTATGCTGTGTATAAGTGAGTTTTCAGCAAGGCCCTAAACCGCGCTTCGCTACTCTCCAGTCTCAAGGCCAAGGGAAGTTTGTTCCACTGTTGAGCTGCATGGAGCGCAAAAGAACGACCACCTATTCTGGCCTTCCTCGTCCTGGGAACTGTCAGCAGTCCGGTCCCCTCCGAACGAAGGGTCCTGGAGGGTTCATACCGGCTGACTAGATCCTTTAAATAAGCGGGCGACCTCTCCCAGACAATCCGATGACAGAAGAGTAGACACTTAAAACGCACCCTTTTCTTCACAGGCAGCCAATGAAGCGCATCCAGCGCCTTCTGCGAATTGGCCCTCCTAGGTCTTCTCAACACCAACCTGGCGGCGGAGTTCTGGATGACTTGGAGGCGGCCCAGGCTACCCTCGGTCGCCCCCAGAAACAGTACATTTCCATAGTCCAACCGCGAGGTCACCAGTGCCTGTGTTAGAGTCCTTCTGGCCGCAAGGGGCAAGAGGTCTAACGTTTTATTTAGGGTCTTTAAAACTCCAAAACATTTGCCCACAAGACGCCTAATGTGGCCATCATACGAGAGGGAGGGATTCATCCAGATTCCCAAGTTCTTTGCTTCCTCACAGGGGGTAGGAGTAGGACCCAAGCATGAAGGCCACCACTCAGCTGACCAATTATCGCTCTTTCCCCCAACCACCAGCACCTCTGTTTTAGAACCATTGAGTTTTAAACAATGGGAGTCCATCCATTCTCCCAGTGCCTGCATACAAGATTTAAAGTTAGTTGGAGTGTTGGAGGAGTTCTGCGACAAAGAGATCAGCAGCTGGGTGTCGTCGGCGTACGACACCAATTCCACCCCAAAAGATTGTACCACTTTTGCCAGGGAGGCCATATAAAGATTAAAAAGAGTGGGGCTAAGAGCCGAGCCCTGAGGCACTCCCTGATCTAATGGCAGCTCTGCTGAGCGACAGGTCCCTTGCTGAACCTGAAAGCATCTCTCTGAGAGGAATGACTGTAGCCAACACAGCGCTTGACCAGCCACCCCAGCTTCCTTCAGACACCGCAGCAAGATGGAATGTGCTACGGTGTCGAAAGCTGCACTCAGGTCGAGCATAATTAGGGCCATTGTGTGACCTGCATCAGCCCCTGCTCTTAAAGTCTCGGTGGCTCGGAGGAGAGCTGTCTCAGTGGAATAGCCCCCTCTAAATCCTGACTGAGAAGGATGAAGTAAATTCCACCTCTCCAGGTGTTCAGAGAGCTGGGTATTAACCACTTTCTCTGCCACCTTCGCCACGTACGGTAGTAAGGAAATCGGCCTGAGGTTTTCCAGCACCTCCAGGCTCACGTTAGGTTTTTTCCTAATTGGCAGTACTATGGCCTTTTTCCACTCTTTGGGGACTTGTTGAGTGCAGAAGGAGGTGTTTAGGACCTGCCTGATGTGAGGTTCCAGGGCTGACACTCCCTCTGAAATGACCCAAGCCGGTGCCGGATCGTTGGGGGACCCTGACTTCACACTTCGGCATATCTTTATAAGATTGTCCACTGTGGGAACCTCAAAAGTTTGTAGTGAGGACTCAGAGGGTACCATTGAGCTACCAGCTATAAGATCTGAGCCTTTGTCTGGGACGCGAGAAAAGGAGGCATAAATCGCTTTCACTTTATTAGAAAAAAAGTTAGCGACTTTATTACATCCCTCCACAGAGACCTTTATAGGGGTACTAGATCCCGAGACTGAGGATATTTCTTTATATATTTTATATAATTCACGCGAGGAGCTCTCAGCTGCCTCAATGCGTGTCTGAAAATATTTGGCTTTGGCTCTGCGTACCGCATACTGATAGCTACGATGAGCGGAGCTGTATGTGTTCTTAGCCAGTGGAGTCGGGTTCTTCCTCCAGCTCCTTTCAAGTTTTTTGCAATTAGACTTGATTTGTTGTAGTTCAGGAGTGAACCACAGGGCAGTGTGTTGTCTGCCTTCTCTAGCTTTACCCTTACTCAAGGGGGCTATCTCATCCAGGGTGGAAGTCACAAGAAGGTTAAATTCCTTGTTCGCCTGATCACTATCCGTCGCACTCCATGGCTGTGCTTTCCGGATGGCGCTTAAGAATTTTTCCTGAGTATACTGCCTCCATTTGCGTCTCGTAGTGTTTCCCGTCCCCTTCTCAATCACCCTACCAGGTTGGTAAAAACATAGAAAAGGGACCAGGAAGTGATCGGTCCAAGGGAGCTGACAGGGGGTAAGTGCTTTAATCGTATCCCAGCTAGCAAAAATAGGGTCCAGACAATGACCCTTTTGATGTGTAGCTGCAGCACTTAACAGACTAAGCTGAAGTTCTTGTAGGACAAGGCGAACATCCTCTGCCTCCTTATGTAGGGAATCCTCTAAGTGGAGGTTCAGATCCCCCAACACTAACACTTTGTTGTGTTTAATCGCAATCTGAGCAACCCCTTCAAGTAAACTACTGCGGAAGTTGCCCAAGGAACCAGGAGGTCGATATATGAGGATGCCCGAGATTGCTTCATGCTTAGTGAGTTTGATCGTGAATGCGCCCGCTTCACAGTCTTCGATTTTAACTGGTTTTAAGACACACTCAAAAGGGAATTTAACAATGATGGCAATGCCACCTCCCCTTCCATTCCCTCTATCGAGTCTGTGAAGTGTAAAGCCTGGCGGAATAGTCGCCACTATATCTGGGTCCGAATGTTCTCCTAACCAGGTTTCAGTGAGGAATAGTATATGCATGTTCTCATCCTGTAGGAGATCCCACAGCTGGAGGGAATGTTTACTGATGGATCTACAATTTAAAAGACCCCCTTTGGCCATAATCGCTACCGGGTCAGGGACGTCGGGCCCTAAGCCTTTGCCACTAAATGAACAATGAGGACACGGACCTAGGTCCAGTGGCTCCATCGTGTGGTGACCATCAGTGCAAGCCGGGGGACAGAGGTCTCTCAGCCTCTTACTTGTATAGGACTGCCTACAGCCCACTCGAGATGCAGGGGTTCGCGCCCCTAGCCCCGGTCGGTCGCGGACGGGCGCAGACGGGCTTGGCTTAGGCGCGGCTTCGGCGCGCGTCCGGCGCGCCCGCTGCGCCAGCCCGCTGCGCCGTCTGGTCCCTACACACATGTTATAGGTGAGAGGAGGGCGTGAGGCCGGCGCGACTAGAGCGCAGCCCCTGCCCACACCCAAGATGGCGCCCGCCGCCGCCTCAACCGGTAAGTAAAACGGCTGGGCGAGGCTGAGAGCACAGAATTAGAGCGTGTGTAGGGGTGTCAGAGTGCCTGAAATTAATTCCCCGTTATTCTAAGATTAAAATGCCCCCCAGATTAAAAACGAACAGTTTTTAAAAAACGCGATCTAAAATCACTTATTCACCACACAAGTTCAATCGATGCTCACTGCTGCTGAAAGCTAGCTCGCAGCCCTAGTCCTCCCTCTAGGGAGAGCTCTAACAGGCAGCGAGCAGCAGAGTAGAACCTTGTTAAATACTCTGGGAGGGCGGGAGGCCGGCGCGACTAGAGCGCAGCCCCTGCCCACACCCAAGATGGCGCCCGCCGCCGCCTCAACCGGTAAGTAAAACGGCTGGGCGAGGCTGAGAGCACAGAATTAGAGCGTGTGTAGGGGTGTCAGAGTGCCTGAAATTAATTCCCCGTTATTCTAAGATTAAAATGCCCCCCAGATTAAAAACGAACAGTTTTTAAAAAACGCGATCTAAAATCACTTATTCACCACACAAGTTCAATCGATGCTCACTGCTGCTGAAAGCTAGCTCGCAGCCCTAGTCCTCCCTCTAGGGAGAGCTCTAACAGGCAGCGAGCAGCAGAGTAGAACCTTGTTAAATACTCTGGGAGGGCGGGAGGCCGGCGCGACTAGAGCGCAGCCCCTGCCCACACCCAAGATGGCGCCCGCCGCCGCCTCAACCGGTAAGTAAAACGGCTGGGCGAGGCTGAGAGCACAGAATTAGAGCGTGTGTAGGGGTGTCAGAGTGCCTGAAATTAATTCCCCGTTATTCTAAGATTAAAATGCCCCCCAGATTAAAAACGAACAGTTTTTAAAAAACGCGATCTAAAATCACTTATTCACCACACAAGTTCAATCGATGCTCACTGCTGCTGAAAGCTAGCTCGCAGCCCTAGTCCTCCCTCTAGGGAGAGCTCTAACAGGCAGCGAGCAGCAGAGTAGAACCTTGTTAAATACTCTGGGAGGGCGGGAGGCCGGCGCGACTAGAGCGCAGCCCCTGCCCACACCCAAGATGGCGCCCGCCGCCGCCTCAACCGGTAAGTAAAACGGCTGGGCGAGGCTGAGAGCACAGAATTAGAGCGTGTGTAGGGGTGTCAGAGTGCCTGAAATTAATTCCCCGTTATTCTAAGATTAAAATGCCCCCCAGATTAAAAACGAACAGTTTTTAAAAAACGCGATCTAAAATCACTTATTCACCACACAAGTTCAATCGATGCTCACTGCTGCTGAAAGCTAGCTCGCAGCCCTAGTCCTCCCTCTAGGGAGAGCTACAGACTGATGTCTGGGCGTACGCTGTGACGCTTGCATATGTAATTCGGCTGTTGTTAAACGCTTATGTGGCGGCGGGGTCTGAGGAGGACCTCCCCCTGCGGCCCCTAAACTAGAGTCGTCTACTGATGCTCTTCGTCCTGGCAGAGTGGGAAATGGAAATGTAGGCTGGACTTGTATGGCGGGCTGGACCGGGGGTACCGTAACAGGTACTCCGGTGTCTGGAGGAGCGGGAAGTGCCTGATTTACAGGGACTGGCGGAGCGCGAACAGGATTTGCATATTCTGGGACTGTGTCGTCCAAATAGGACGAAATGAAAATATCAGCTGCGGTCTGTTTGTGACGTAGCTTGGTCGGAACTAATGGTGGCGGAAAGTTACTGGATGCCTCCGGGGTCGCTTTTGGCAAGCCCTCGGCAAGGAGAGGATACATACCCTTAATAAGGGCATTCCTCTGTCTCTCTGATTGTTCAGTTCTAATTCGTTCACCTATCTCGATTAACTCTTTTTCTTGTGCTCGTTCTGAGGATTCTCTACTTAATTCTGACTTTCTGATTTATTTTTCGGTTCTTTTATGAGCTTCTTTGCGCCATAACTCGATGGCATCTTTCTGTGACTGTCTGGCTTTCTTTTTCCATAATGCTTCTTCTACTCTCATGATGCACTCGGCATCCCATGTGCCTGACACAGGCCATCTATACTTTTCCTCTAACTGTTTGGTATACTCGACCCATAAATCTAGATACAATATGGCGCTTATGCCATGCTTCTGATACATAAAATGACCTGGACTGTCCCTAGGCGGAACTGGAACTGCTTCTTCTAACAAACCCTTTCTAGTTTTTAACTGACGTAATCTCGAAAAGAGAGACATTGTAAACTTGAATCGGAACACAATACAATAGACGAGGAACAATAACAATTGGGAGAACAATTCAGGCATACCACGACATTGGAAATACATTGAACAACATCATAACATAACAGTTCGGACAGAATATTACCTGGAATACTGAGAACAGAAACACAAGAATTTCTCGAGATCGGAACAGACTAGAGTTACTGGATGCACTGCTGAAACAGTACGGAACATACCGGTCCCATAAAGGGACGCATCAAGACCCGTATCCACCTAGGTGAACACTTCGTTTGTGGGTCTGTGTACCACCAACCCACGGACCAGAGTCAATTTAGATTGACCCTGTCTAGATACTACCCCAGCGACGGTACTCACCGGGCAGCAAGAACGGAAGGCCTCGGATCGGACTGGACTGCTACGACGACGGACGACGAACTTCGGACTTCAGTTACGGGTGGACCTCCGGATACCTCGGACCTTGGACTCTCGGCTTGGGCTCTGGTCGGGACTCGCCGCGTTCCTCCACCGTCTCGTCTGGATGCTGGACCGCCTCCTCCGTCTCCTCCGTGGGCCTGAGGGATACTTGAAGCAGAAATATCTGCCGGTGCGCAGAAGAGTTCCGTCACGACTGCAGAGGGTCAGGGGGTCGGCGTGGCTTCACCGACGAGTGGGGAAAGGGCAAGTCCCTGTTCGGGCGCCATTATGTGGTAAATAAATAAATAATACCCTATTTTTGAATGCATAAATGAATAACAGATAGCTCAATAAATAAGAGTCAAGATTCGAGGTAGTAGGAGTTTTGCAGGTTTAATACAGCATAAGGACAGGAACAGGACGACCTGCACGGGAATAGGATGGCAGCTGCCGGGGACAGGATCGGGAATGACGGCTAACTTTTAATAACAGTACATGAGCATATATACATAACGCAAACACATAGCATTACATTACAATAGGCGTAGCAGTGGGTGGAGCAATAGGCGTGACGCGTAGCAGTCGCGAAAGATAAGGGTGGAAAGAGGTGTAACAGGGCGTATACATAGACATGTGATGCAAACGTAACAGAATATATCATGAATGGGGCGGAAACCATGGAGGGGGCTACCTGAGGAGCCGGGACCTCTAACCTGATGGTGCGCGCAAACTGGCAATGACGTATCACTAGGAGAAGCTGGGGGCTTCGAACTCTGTGCTAGGAGCAGAGACTGAAGTCTGGAGAGTCAGGGCGACATGTACCTAAACAGTATCTAGTATCTGATGTTTAGAGAACATGTTGATATAAACTAGAAGTCAGGAGGGGAAAGGCTAACAGACACTAAGACTGGACCATGCATTATTCTACATGTAGTGCGTGATGAAGAATATTAAATGACCATTAATACAGTATTTCTCTAACATGGGGCCGTAAAGGCTAGACAATGACGGAAACTATTGATGCAGTTCAGTAGCTTTAGGAATGCAGAGGAAGAGGACTGAACTGATAATCTGGAATCATAACATACTCTTGGCAGACTCAGAGGCAGGGCCAAGCTGAACCGGGCACTGCGAGGCAGGAAGTAAGTGAAGGGTCGAGGATACAGGTGGGGGCTGTATCACTCCTCCGCGAGGCTTCAGGAGACAGGAGACAGGAGCTGAATCTGGTGTCCGGGCCCTTTTGAGGCCTAGAAACGGGGACTTTACAATGGAATAACGTGCACACTGAGAAACGTGGCAACGTAGCTTTACATAGGCCTGATATTCGTAGTATTCACGAGAACTGGAAACTGCCATACTAGAGGTGGACACAACTGTAATTGCGTCTTTAATCAAACATGGGGAATAACATATGCATATTAATCATGCACATATAACATATGATGGAGGACATGTAGGGACACAGAACATGGCAAAATTTACTTTTCCACACCTTGGCCCTGGCTTAGCTCGGGCGCATACCGCACAGCGGGAAAAGACAATGCGCTTTATAGCCCTGGTGTTAGCTATACAGCGGCGCCTACTGATGCAAAGATTCCTGGGGCTTGGAGTCCCCTGAGGCAGTGCAGACCAAGAGAGTGGAGAAAATAGCTGGTTCTATGGGTGTGGTAGTGCTAATCATATTTCATCTTTTGCTCTTTACCCTGATAGTGCAAAAGAATGGAAAAAATGCATTTGCATTGGACATTTTGCTAGGATGTGTAACGATCGTAAGAAAACATCTGCACTTCCAATAGGGAAAGTACTTTGTGTTGGTGAAGTCACGGAGTTAATAAAAACGCGATTGTGGTAAAACAGATGGAAGCAATAAGAGCATTGTCTTGTCCATCAGGGATTTTAGTACTTGTGCTGATGGCCTGAAAGTTAAAAGGCCACCTAAATGTGTTGTCAAAATTTGGGGTTTTGAGTTTTAATTTATGGTTAATTTTAGTTCTCCATGGACTATAATCACCAAGGAGGACTGTTTGGAAACATTCTGAAATATATTGGACCTTTTAATCTAAGGGAATTGGACATCCTAGCAGAACGTTTTGATGGATCTGCTATTGATTATAAGATTGTGGTACTAAAGTTCAAGGAGAGACTAGCTCAAATTAAATTGTATGTGGCTGTGAACGGCAGGATGGAGGGATAAAATGTAAGTTGGGAATAATTTTGAACCCCTGGTCTATGGAACCTGTGGAACTGGTTACAGATAGCTGTAATGAGTATGGTGTAACTGTTCAGTTTCCAAAGGTGTTTACTGACAAACTAGGTACATTAACTGCTAATAGGCATAAAATAAAAATGATAGATGGCGCTGTACATGTGAAGTAGAAGTTGAGGGGTGCAAGCCTCAGAAAAATCGACTCGGAATTGCGAGTGAAATTTTATCAGGTCGAGCTATTTTTAGCACCTACTCGACCTTGCAGGCAAGTAAACTTAAACTGGAAGAAACAGGTGTTCTGTTCATTTAGAAAGTGAATGAGCAAATAAAACGCCTTTAAATCATTATTTTATCTTGACACATTTGCTGACTGCTCAAGGACAGAGTTTTTACTAATTATTGCCTTTCTATTCTTGGTTAATGGTTTTAAATTTTCTTTCACTTATTTATCAGTTAATGGTTTTTGTCAAGTGAGTTGACAAAAATTGTGAAACAAAAGGATGTAAAATGTTAGTTTTTTTCCCTCCAACAACGTTTAAACTGCTTGAAAATGAATAGTACATGTATTTAAAAATATAACTGGAATTACGAAAGAACTTTTTTTTAATAATTCTAAAGTGTGATGCAACCATGATTTAAATAGGAGCAAAGTAAATCAGAATAATTGGTGATGTGCAAATGACAAATATTTGCAGACACTTTATTTCCAAACATTATACACTATATAGTTTTTAAACCACATGTCAGTGACACATTTTGTGGCCATTTCATTGTAAAATCTGCTGAATGCAAATTACAGTGTGCTGCTACTTTATGCTTTAGTTATATATTTATAAAATGATAGTTTTTACATATGATTTGAGAAACATTCCTGCCCCCGCTCTGATGACAATGGAGTTAATGAACTAAGAGTCAAGTTAGTGGTCATGTGTATCCTTTATGGAGCTAGATTTGTATTCTATATGGAGTTAATGTTTAGTTTATTAAATCAAACAAAATAGTTTTATGTACAGCAGATGTGCTGAACTCGTGTATTTAAAGGTGCTCTCATATGTGATATAGAAGAAAATGGCGTTTCAGTGAACTGAAATATTTGCCAGGATCACATAATTTCAAACCAGTTTATGGGTCAAGAGCATTATAATTAAGTTGAGTAGATTTTTTAAGTCACAAGACCTGCAGGTCTAGTATCATTTTTAGGACTTTTCGAGGCCTGGGGTGTACCGATTAATGTGAGAGAAGAATCAAAGGAGATGCTGAATGAAATGGCAGATGAAGGTATTATCAAAGAAATCGAATCCTCTGAGTGGGTGTCTCCTATAGTTTTACACGCAAGGCAGATCAAATGTTAAGACTGTGTGTAGATCTAAGGGCATTGATTTCTAATATTGTGGATTGTCAGTCTTTTGCCTAACATTAATGAAGTGGTATGCCTGTTAGAGAGGATTAGGATATTTTTCACGTTAGATTAAAGATCTGCCTAGCATCAGTTTGAGTTTTAAACATTTGACTGCTTGACTTATGCTGCAGAGATGGACCAGTTCAATAGAATACCTTTTGGGATGACCTCTGTCGCATCTGTATTTCAAAGGGCAATATATTCCACATTTTTTAGGATATTGATAATTTTGTGAACTGCTTCCAGGATGATATCCTCATATTTTCGAAGAATCAACAAGAATATTTGGAATATTCGTGAGGTGGTAAGAGGTTAGCAAACCATGGGGTAACCCTGAAGAAAACAAAATGCAAGGAGTATTTAGGCCATATGTTGTTTGTAAAGGAGGTGGTGCCTAAGATGTCGCTGGTGGATGCAAATATCAAGAGGTCAGCACCACACAAGGAAAAATTCCTTTCATTTTCTGGGTTGTGTGAATATTATAGTAAGTTTGCAACCAAAATGGAACCTTTGTGAGAATTGACAAGGATAAATTTGAATTTTGTTTCGTTGGATAGACAACAATAAGCGTTTCAACAAATCAAAATGGACATTGTGTGTGTGCCTACGTTGAAACCTTTCTGTATGAGCAAATGTCTCATCACAGTTGATGCAAGTGTATATGGTCTGGGTGTAGTCTTATCTAAAAAATGTGGGAAGGTAGAGTTGAATATGGAGTTTGCATGAAGGGTCCTTAATGATACAATGAGAAGATATGCTTTGATTGCAAAGGAGTTTTTGGGGTGTGTTTGGGCAACTGAACATTTTCAGAACTATGTGTAGGGTAGTCGTTACTTTGAGAACGAATCATAAACCACTTGTGAATATTTTGTCACCAGGTGCCAGATGGAATGATCCTATTCGCATTGCGATGCTTACTTCGAGGTTGCAGGAATATCATTTCAAACTAGACTATGTACTTGGGAAGAATAACGTGACTGTGAATTGCTTATCCTGGCTGCGGTGTTGTGCTAACAGTGAAGATGATAACAGAGTGGATGTGGACAGGATTGCCACCATTAAATATGTTGTGTTGGATAGATTAGAAGGAATAATAGAAGAGATGTGGATGGAAGGCGACGTTAAAGATGAGTTAGGGAAAGCTGTCAAGAAATGTGCTATGGAAGTATTGCTCATTAAGGAGAATGTGATAGAGATGTTCCCATTTTGGAACATTTCTCGTGAGCTGGAAGTTGAAGGAGGATTTTTGTTTAAGGATGGCAAATATATTCCTCCAATGGCAATGAGGGATGTTATTTTACAGTTAGTACATCAGTGTAGGTCTTCTATGAAAAAGCTTATTAGAACAAGCTTTTGGTAGCCAGGATTAGATAGAATGGCTAATAGAGTGGTAAGAAAATGGAAGTAAGTGGAAATGGGAAGGGGACACTTAGGGTCGCCCTTGAATCATTGAAATGTGGCGGATAAACAGTTTTCATGGCAGAAGATAGCATTTCATATTTATGGAATAATTTTCTCATTGCCACATGATTTACGGTTTGCATTGGTGTCAGTGGACTAACACTCAAAGTGGCTTGAAGTTAAATTTGTGGTGAAAACCATGACTGCTGTGGTTATAGAGTTTATTTAAAAGACATTTTTACCAGGGAAGGAAACCCTGAAGTTATGATGGCTGACAATAGTGTTCAACTTAAATCAAGGAAAGTGAATCTTTTTTTAAACAGTGCAATATTCAACATGTTACTACAGCCTTGTCTGAATATGAAGGTAATGGATAGGTGGAGTTATTCTAGCATGAATTAAAGGCCTGGATTGTGGAGGCACAGACATGTGGGTGTGAGTGGAAAAATGTAGTTATGGAGAAGTTGTAGATGTGTCGCATAACGCAGCATAATAATTACAGAAGTTAGTATGTTTAAAATATTCAAAGGAAGAGATCCCTTTTCAAAATTGTGTCCGTGGGGGTTTAAGAAAAACTGTGGTAGGGAGCAGGAAAGCTGGTCATGAGTCAGGTGGCCAGGAGAGAGGACGAAAAGAAAGAAATGACTTAACAGTGGTATGATTTAAAATGGAAAATTAAGAACTTGAATTTGTTGTGGGGGATTGGGTGAGAATTTGCAAACCAGGAATGTTGACTAAAGCTATGCTAAGGTATGGTAATGCTGTAAAAATTATTTAAGTCAATACCAATAGTGATGTCATGCAATATGTTAAAAGTGTGGAATGTCAGAAGACTTGCCCAGTGCAAGGGTGGAGTGGATGAGGATTTATTTAGAAGGTTTTATAGAGCGCCAACAAGATCCTTGCGGATATCAGAGCGCTTTACAATGAACAGAGTTGAATACACATAAAGAATAGCAAGACACAGTATAGCGAACAAGCATGGGATAAATAAAATAAAACACTGGGATCATAGTTGTTCCTAGAACAAAAGCAGCGAGACTCGGATGAAAAAGGTTCAGGACCGGGTAGAGTGGTCAGGTAAATGTTGCCATGAGAATGGCTTTTACTTCCTTTTTGAAAGATACGAAAGAAGAATTCAATCTGGTTTCAGGGGGAAGAGTATTCCAAATCCTAGGCGCCATCCCAGAGAAGGATCGTTTATAAGGTTTTTTTTTATTGAATCTTTGAGGTTTCAGTAGAAGGTTATCTGCACCCCTAGAGGACCTTGAGCCACCAGAGATTGTGAATTTCTGTGTGAGGTAAATCGGTGCCTTGTGGTGTAAGGCCTTATGTGTCATGCAAGCAATTTTTAGCTGGATTCTTGCTTCAAACGGGAGCCAATTCAGGGATTTTAGGTCAGGGGAGATGTGGGAACTTCTTTTCGAGCCGGTGATGAGTCTTGCTGCAGAGTTTATTGACGCTCTAAAGGGGGCTGTAGTCGCTTTTGGGAGGCCGCATAAAGAGACAATACCATAATCCACACGGGGATAACTAGCGCTTGTACAGCCTGTTTGAAGTTGTTGACTGGCAAGAATGGCTTAAACTTCCTTAGAATGTTTAACTGGAAGTTTGCTCCCTTTGTAGCGTTGCTAACGTGTTTCTGCATGGTGAGATTGCTGTGCAGAGTAATTCCCAATGATTTTGCTGAGTCCACAATAGTTGGTTGCACGTTGAGTGCAGTGAGATGTTGGATTAAGTTTTGCATCAAAGGGATTTTAGTGTTGGGGGGGCTATAAGGAGGAATTCGGTCTTGAGAGCATTCAGTTTGAGATGATTTTCTGCCAACCATGTTTGGGTGTTCCTGAGTTTGCAGTTAAGCTGTTTAATGTCTTCCAAGGTGTTAATCTTTAGATACAGTTGTGTATCATCAGCGTAAATATGCTATTGCACGTTAGACACTTGGAGAATTTCGGTGAGCGGCTCCATGAACAAGTTGAACAATGTCGGGGAGAGTGAGGATGCTTGTGGGACGCCCAGCCTTACGATTACCAGTATTGCTCATCAACAATTACCAGTACTGTACTGGGAATGTTCATGAACTCTTCAACTGTTAACAGACAAGCAGAAGATATATTTTCATAGACTAGGAGATAGTGACATGCACATTGTAACTGAAACCCAGCATCCACTGATCAACCTCAAATAGACTTGCTGGCTGGCCAGAAGGCCTATCCCCTATACAGAACTTCTACTGGATAAACCACAACCAACAGGCAACTGTCTGTATACTTAGACACCCAACAGCACCAAGAGGTAATGGAAATGGCGGACACAGTACTACACACAAAGTGAGAAACATGCATAAGATAACAGTCTAATTGGCTCTGAAGCAGCTTCCCAGTCAAGTCTCATCACAACATAGAATAAGGTTGGGGTGTAGATCTCCCAATTCTGGAGCTCCCCGTCACACAAGATTTTGGGTGGTGCTGCCTGTGACAGCCTCCACATCATAGGAGATGTCAGGTGTTCATGGTGTGCAGAAGCCTTCCAGAAAAGTTCTCCCCTTCCCTGCAGGGGTTTCGGCATTGCACTTGTTCCATCATAGGAAATGATTAGAATGGGCAGAGGCCTTTAAATTTCATGAGGGACTGTTAGTGAGCCACGGTGGAGATTTAAAAAAAAAAAAATAGTGCCTCCTTACCTCTTTCTGATACAGTTCAGACTCTCGTTTCGAGCAGTATGCACAAACTGCACCTGTATATTAAGAAAAAAACAAATGAGGAAATGAGACAAGCGTAACAATGCACAAATGTATCGCTAACTCACTGTAACTCATCAGCCCAAAGATGTCTCCACTCTGCTACCCTTGATAGTGCCTATTCTTTCTTCTTTCATTGCTACTTGTGAGAAAGTCTTGCCCCCCATTAGTAAAATATAGAAGAAATTGTCACCGCCAGCATCACCTGAGGGAATCCCTACCTTTCGCCACCTCAGAGTACCTCTCCCCCCTCATCAGTTCCACAAGTGAAAACTGTTCACCTCCGACATGACCTAAAAGACCAGTTCCTCTTGTTGCCACATTGAGAAATTCCCTACTCCCAACCTTGATCACTTGGGAGACTTTCCACTTCCTGCAAGAACCTCTTCACCCTCCTGCCAACTATGGGAATCTCTTCTCTCCCTTCATTATAATTTGCTAAAGTCTCTCTCCTTTCCAACATCACTGGTAAGAACCACTTCTCCCACAACCAGCAACACCTGTCAGCACCACTCAACTCTCTTCCTGCGCCACCAGCGAAAATATCTCCCCCCCCTTAAGAGTCACCTCACAGACGATTTTACCGTGCATCCACTGCCAGTACTACCTCAGTGAAGAAATAAGTCACCTACGTACCCATAACTACAAGTTTTCTGTACTGATATCTTTCATAGATTCACCTGCTTGACTCTATTAAGGATACAATGATGAAGAAACTAGACAGGCACCAGGCAAAAAGACACCCCCCGGTGTGCTCACTTAGTGGAGGAAGGTAGAGGTTACATCAATGGAAAGAAAGAGGAGAGATATAATTATGGACTTTATCGTTGCTGGACTGTCCGTGGCCATGGTTTTTAACGAAATGGGAGATGGAGCATGTATGAATGGTTTAGGATTGTGAGGAAATATGGATTCACTCCAGTGTCATATGCCGATGACACGCAACTCCTCTACCCTTTCCACTCCCTTAACTCTAATGTTAGAGAAAATTTCGCTGAAGGCATGAGGGCTATCTCTAACTGGATGGCTTCCAACCGCCTCCAATGTAACGTTGGGAAGACGGAAGTAATGCTCTTCGGAAAAGCATCCATACTATGGTCCCCTGACTGGTGGCCCCTGGACCTAGGACCAGTACCCTCCCCAAAATCGATAGTGAAAAATCTGGGGGTGAAGTTAGACCAAAATCTAACCTTAAAGGAACATGTGAATACGATTGCTGGGGCATGTTTCCACACCATTGGTCTGCTGAGGCGAGTCTTTCCCTACCTATCGGACAATTACAGAAAGACCCTTGTACAGACCATGGTGATAAGTCGACTAGACTACTGCAATGGGCTCCTGATACAAGCCAACGAGGACGCCATTAACCGTCTACAGGTAGTCCAGAATACAGCGGCAAGATTGATTTTGAATGCCCCCACTAGAACCCCCTCCAGGCCTCTGCTGAAAGAACTTCATTGGCTACCGATACGGCAACGTGTCAAATTTAAAATCTGTTGCACTGTCCATAAATGCCTATTCGGGAATGGCCCTAACTACTTGACTCAAAAGTTACCTCCTTACAAACCAGACAGATCCCTACGCTCAAGCAACCAACTACTAATAAAACCTCCTCTTGTAAAAAAGACCAGACAAGGTGGCCGTGCCTTCTCCCTCGTGGGGCCAACTCTGTGGAACAATTTGCCCTTTAGTATTAGGCAAACTTCCAACCACCTCTCCTTCAGGAAAAAGCTAAAAACCAACCTCTTCCTGGAGGAATAATTGGATTAGTCAGCTCACCAGACTACAGCTCATTTAAAAAAAAAAAAAAAAAACCCTCTCTTCCTACACCCTAGCGAGCAAAGCGCGGAGATACCCCTCACGGGGTCGATTCTTGCGCTATACAAGAAATTAAATAAATAAATAAATAGGTGGACTGATTGTGATTGATAGATACATGGGTGTTGATGTGAGTATTTTGTAACTTTGATGCATTAACGGAAAAAAGAAAAATGAGGAAACTGAAAAGATTTTTTTTGTATCAAAATGAATTTCACAGAAACTGTACATACAAATTATAGCGCTCTATGATGATTGGCATGTGCTTTTAATCATTGTACATGTGGTTTGTAATGTATCAATTTTGTGAATATTACTTTATATGAATAATGAGATTAAATGGAAAAAACTGCTTCCTCCCTTTGGGATACTATGAGCTACATTATACAAAGAAATACAGGCCTGGCGGCTACTTTTACATAAGAAACCTGCCTTCCCTTCAGTGCAAAATGTGAGCATTGAGAACTTTAAAGTCTCTTGTGCGAACCTCCTTCTTCAGTGACTTCTGTGAGAACCTCTCTATGTCCTACACCAGATGCACAAGTTACTACTTGTGTAACGTTATATCCGTAAGAGACATTAGTTGGTGATAGATTCCTTACCTTAGAATATCCCAGGTGTCAGTCTGGATCAGGAAAGTTTTTCTTAGCAGTACCCCTGCGCGTAAGTGACGTCCTGCGGCTCCGGGTTGGTCGCTGGTGTCGTATGTGCTGAGATGACCTCAAGGCGCCACCCATGCGAGCTGACGTCAGTTCTGTACACGACTTTCCGCGCCAGAAACGCAGAGCCATGAAAGATACTGCCCATTGGTGCATAAAACTAGGGCCCTAAAAGGGGATAACCTTAACCCTAGTAATCAGTTCACAGAACGGGGAGGATGGGTGGGGCGGTAAGGAATCTATCACTAACTAATGACTCTTATTGTTAAACAAGTAGTAACTTGTGCATCTGAAAGAGACATGTTAGTGATAGATTCCTTACCTTAGAATAGATACCCCAGCAATACCAACCCTGGTGGAGGGTCTGCAAACAAAATTACACCAGGAAGTCCTGGAGAACAGAACGGCCAAAGAAGCGGTCTCTGCGAACTTGACTGTCAAGGCAGTAGTGCTTGGTAAACGTGTGCAGCGAGGCCCACGTAGCAGCCTGACAAATGTCCCGCAAGGGAACGCCGCGGCCCAAGGCAGTAGTGGCTGCAGTTGCCCTGGTCGAATGGGCACGCAGTCCCACAGGAGGCTCCTTCTTGGCCAAAGGAGTAACATGCTATGATGCAAAGAACGACCCACCAGGAAATGGTCCATTTGTGCACAGCCTGACCTTTTTTGGCGCCCACGTAGCCAACAAAGAGCTGATAGTCCACCCGGAACTGTTGTGTACGCTGCAGATAGAATGCAAGCGCACATTTTGGGTCCAGACGGTTGAGCCTCTCCTCTTCCCTGGAAGGGTGCCGAGGTGGAAAGAAGGTGGGCAAAGTGACTGTCTGCCCGATGTGGAAGGGCATGACTACCTTTGGCAAGAAAGAAGGACTGGTCCTTAGAACCACCTTGTCCGGATGAACTGAAAGTGAAGGAGGTTTGGAAGAAAGAGCCTGGAGCTCACTTACTCTTCTGGCAGAGGTGATAGCTACCAGGAAAGCCGTCTTTAAGGTGAGAAGACGTAAGGGACAGTTATGAAGGGGCTCGAAGGGAGCACACATTAAGTAAGTCAAGAAAAGATTCGAGTCCCACTGAGGCATTATGAAAGACAAGGGAGGGAACGTGTGTGTAATGCCTTTGAGGAAACAGTTAACAACCGGGGACTTAAAAAGAGAAGGCTGATCAGGAAGCCTTAGACTTGGGCCCGGTTGCCCCTGATCTTCTTCAGCACTCTGGGCAGAAGTGGTATAGGCGGAAAGGCGTACAACAGACTGCAGCTCCACACGTGACGAAAAGCGTCTCCGAGCGAATGCCGCCTTGGAAATTCCAACGCGCAGAACCGATGACATTGCGGGTTCTCTGTGGTGGCGAATAGATCTAACCAGGGCTCTCCCCACTGCAGAAAGAGACCTGGCACCACGTCCGAGTTCAGACGCCGTTCGTGATCCATCATACACCGGCGGCTGAGTTTGTCCGCCATGGCGTTCAGAGAACCTGCCAGGTGTTGAACCACCAAGGTAATGCCTTGATGTTCCAGCCATGTCCAGAGGCGCAAAGCCTCCTGACATAGGGTCCACGACCCCACCCTGCCTTGTTGCAATACCACATGGCGGTGGTGTTGTCCGTGAACAACTGCACCACACTTCCCAGCACAGACGGGAGGAATGCCTTCAGTGCAAGTCGGATCGCCCGCAGGTCCTGAAGGTTGATATGGAGCCGGGACTCCGCCGGAGACCAGAGGCCTCTGATATCCGCCTCTCCCAGATGGCCTCCCCATCCCAGGAGGGACACATCCGTCACTACTGTGTGCTCCGTTGGGGAAGGGAGAGGGATCTGCCATTGACCCAATCGCGATTTTTGAGCCACCACTGCAAGAGTCGTGCAGTGCCCTCCAAGATCTGGACATGATCGGACAGGTTGCCCTGATGCTGCGCCCACTGGAACTTCAGGTCTCACTGCAGAGCCTGCATATTCCATCAGGCCCAGGAGGCGGAGGGTCATCCTGACTGAAACCCGGGATAGAGGCTAAAAGATCAGAATCATAGCCTGAATATCCCAGACTCGCCGCTCGGGAGGATAAACCAGAAACTGCATTGAATCCAGAACCGCTCCGATGAAGGGGGGCTTCTGAGAGGGACTCGGGTACGACTTCAGCACGTTGATGGAGAACCCCAGCAAATGCAAGAGGTTGGCCGTAGTCTGAAGGTGGGTGACGACTGCCTGGAGCGAGCCCGCCTTCAACAACCAGTCGTCGAGGTAGGGGAAGACTGACACCCCTGACCTGCGCAGAGGAGCTGCGCCCACCGCCATCACTTTTGTGAACACCCAACGGGCACTGGTAAGGCCGAAGGGGAGCACGGTAAACTGAAAATGCTCGTGACCTACCGCGAACCACAGGTAACGTCGGTGGGCCGGCAGGACGGGAATGTGGAAATATGCGTATTGCAAGTCCAACGCTACCAGCCAGTCTCCAGGGTCGAGAGCAGATAAGACCTGAGCCAGCGTCAACATCTTGAAGTTCTCCTTCCATAGGAAGCAGTTCACTGAGGTCCAAGATAGGACTTAGGCCCATTGTCCTTCTTGGGTACTAGAAAGTAGTGGGAATAGCAACCACGACCTACTTCTGGCACAGGAAGGCGCTTGATGGCCCCCTTGGCCAAGAGTACCGTATCTTCCTCTTGTAGAAGTTGCAGATGATCCCCTGACATGCGGTGGTACTGGGGTGGCATGGCTGGAGGGGTAGACTCAAAGGGGAGGGAGTAGGCTCTTCGGACAATTTGAAGCACCCACCTGTCCGATGTGATGGTGCGCCAGTGGGGGAGGTGATGACAAATCCTGCCGCCCACTGGCGTTTGATGGGCCTGAAAGCTCGGACTAGGAAGGCTTTGAGGCGGATGCTGCGGGGGTGGAAGTGGACCGACCCACCCACTGGCCCCCTGCCCCGCCATGGCGGGGCCCACGTCCGCCTCTAGGTTGGTTCTGCGGCTTGTGGCTGAACGAACGTGTCTGGCGCCCCTTCCGTGGCCACGAAAGGGACAAAAAGCAGAAGTGGCCGTGTGCGTGGTGGAAAGGCCCAAGGACTTGGCCCTAGCCCGGGAGTCCTTAAAGCATTCCAGCACAGGATCTGCTTTGTCGCGAAAATGGCAACGGCCATCAAAGGTCATGTCTATAAGGGAGTTTTGTACATCCCCCGAAAATCCAGTGGACCGCAGCCAGGTGTGGTGGCAGAGTGCCACCATCATGGAAATCACTCATCCTAGAGAGTCCGTGGTATCCTGTCCACACCGTATGGTGAACTTCGCTGAATCCCTCTCCTCTGCAGCAGCCTAGGAGAGCAGTGTCCGGGCCTCCTCCGGAAACTGAGGCAGAACTGGCGCAACCGTTTCCCACACAGAGTGGGAATAGCGGCCCAATAGGCATGCGGTGTTCACCGACCGCAGCGCTAAGCTGGCAGATGAAAATAGTTTCTTGCCAAACTGCTCCAGCTTCTTGGATTATTATTATTATTATTTAAATTTGTAAGGCGCTCAGCTACCCAAAAAGGGTTTCCCGGCGCCATAGAGGACAGAGAGCAAGAACCAGAACAGTGAGCAGGAGTTATTGGTCAAAGAGCCAGGTTTAAGAGCTTTGCGGAAGTGGGTATAGTTAGTTTCTTTCCGAATGATAGAAGGCAAGGTATTCCAGAGGGTAGGACCCAGGTAGGAAAAGGATCTCCCACCCATTCTGGAGAGTTTAACCCTGGGTATCACAAAGTTGCCCTTGGTTACAGATCTTAATTGGCAGGATGGAACATAGGGACAGACAAGCGCTTGAAGATATTGAGGGGCAGTGCCTGTCTTGATTTAAAACATATAGCTCAGGGCTTTGAACTTAATACGGTTCTCCACCCTGAGCCAATGTAGATCCCTCAAATGTCCAGCAATGGGGGAGAACCTGGGGATTCTGCAAATAAGTCTTGCTGCAGAATTCTGAACTAGCTGAAGTCTGTGGATCACTGACTTGTTACAGCCCAGATATAGGATGTTGCCGTAGTCGAGCAGTGAAGTGATGAGGGCATGAACCACGTTTTTTTGGGTAGATGGGCAGCATCCATAGAATTTTCTTAAGCCACTTTAATATGGTAAAGCATAGTGCTGTCAGTTTAACGGTTTGTTGATGTATGGACAAAGAGTCATCAACAATGACACCCAGGTTGCGAATATGGCTAATTGGCTTAGGGAGGTTGCCCATCTCATCTGGCCAGTGAGACAGACACCATAGATCTTTCTGCTTACCTAGGATAAGAACCTCAGTTTTCTCACCATTCAACTTTAGGTGATTTTGGGTCATCCACGTTGAAATGTTCCTGATGCCTTGTTTTAAACAGGAGGGTGCCAATTGGTTGGATTCCCTATCCGGAGGAACAGTAGGGAATGAGCTCTGGAAAGTAGAGGCATGGATAACCAGACTCTCGGGGTGGGGTGGACGGACAGAAAAGCAGGGTGCCACTGTGGTGGGTATGGACCAAGTGCCCATAAGAACGTCAGTCAGTACTTCATTGAATGGTGGCAGAGGCTGGAGCACTTCAGTGAGGAGGTTGGTGCTCAGGGCCACCATAGGGAGTTCGAGGTCAAGGGCCTCGGCTACCCTACACAACCCCACACTAAAGGTCGGTCCCTCCTCCGAAGCCACAGGAGGAGAGAAGCCAAGGTCAGGCGTTTGGTCAAAACCACTGGCATCCCCCAACTCTTCTGCCCAGTCCAGATCCAACTCACACTGCTGTGTGAGAGGGTCCTCAGACCCCTCCCAGTCCTCCCCTTCCTCCATGGCCTGAGGAACAGGTCAAAAGGATGGAGGCTGAACATAAGGATAGAAATCCCCCATCGGCGTCGGAATCGGCATCTAACAAAGCCAGACCGGCACCGTGTTCAGTTCAGGGCTGAAACCATGGCAGGCGTTGTGCGAAGGACCGGACGACGTCACAGGCAGTACTGGGGGACGCATGGTTCCAAGGGGGTCCTGCAATGCCGGGACCGAAGTCGTCAGCGGCACAGAGTCCGAAGCCAACGGCGGCACAGGGCCAGCGGCACAGAGTCCGAAGCCAACGGCGGCACAGGGCAAGCACCCCAGTCGGGCCTGCGGATCCCAAAGGCGCACCGGTGGGGGCCAAAGTCCCAAAAAGTGCCGCCATAGCTGCAAGAAATTCTTGCACCTGGGCCGGAGTCGCTCCTGGACTCAGAAAGGGTGGGTAGGCCGGGGTCAACCGCACAGGTGTCGCCGGAGCTGTGGGGGTGGTACCACCCTCACCCACGTTGCGCGACAGGAAGTCAGAGAACGATGACGCTTCTTCGAGTGCCTCGACTTACCTGACCCCGAGTGCGAGGACTTGGAACCCGAAGAGTGGTGATGAGGGCTCTGCAACTGGTCCCTCGACTTCCTCCTCGACCGGGACCTCAAAGAGCGCGGAGCCAACTGCCAGGCTTCCAGCAACTTTCGGGACTGCTCCCGCAAAGTATTCGGCATCATGGCCCGACAGTCGGAGCACGACCTGGGGTCCTGGTCGCTTTACAGGCATGTAGAGACACACCTCGTGAGGGCCGGTTACTGACATCATGCGGCAACAGGCCCCGCAGGACTTAACACCGGGCATCCCCTCTCAGCACCAGGAGTCGATAGACTCGAAAAGTGGAGACAAAAAAATCGAAAAAAACTCTTGCTCTTCCCGGATCTGCGCTTGCTGGCTCTGAAAAAGTTGTGCACAGAATTGACGTCAGCCCGTGAGGGCGGCGTCTAAGTAGCTGCCGCGACATCTGCCTGGCGACCACGACGCCAACGACGGACACGGAGCCACCCAACACCACCTTCCTACACGTAGGGGTACTGCTGACGAAAACTTTCCGGATTCAGTCTGACGCCTGGGGGTAATTCTAAGGTAAGGAATCTATCACTAACTTGTTTCTTTAAGATGGTGAACAACTTTGTGTGTGAATGTATACCTTGTGAAGCGGCAGCATGCTGTAACTTATAGTGAAGTCAGCCAATAGTTCAAGTGGACTAATGGATTGCCCCTTAATGCAGGCTGGAGTGGGTGGAAGCAGAATGTGAATGACACCAATCACAGACTAATGGATGAAGTCAGGCTAAAAACCCTATAAGTAACAATGTTGTACCCATAATTTTAGTAAAACCAAAAGGTCTTGGCTAACAGGCCTAAGCAGGCAATCAGTCTGACACGATCTCCAAGCCTTCTGAAGGCACGAGTGGAAACAAAAAGCAAACTAATGAAAGAAGGTAAGAGAAAGAAGGAAAGCAAAAGAAAAGCAGGTAAGAAAGAAGGCAGGCAGGAAAGAACGCAGGCAAGAAGGAAGGCAGGCAAGAAGGAAAGCAAGAGAAGGAAATCGAAAGAAAAATCAAAATAAAGAAAGCAGGAAGGAAAACAAGTAAAGAAAGGCTAACAATACAGAACAATTTCAAATGGACACAACCTGGGATACTGTGAAATAGCAGCAGTCAGAAAAGCAAAACACTCCAAAAGTAATTTACAACAGCATTGGCTGGAGAAGGGATCTGATGAAGGTGGGAAGTGCCATGTGTTCACTTCATTAGCACCCTGCTATGAAATCAGGGTCTAAACACCAAGGCAATGCTAAAGTAATTATAAAGTAAAAACACTGAGTCGGACAGGAACTAGCTAGTTTGCGAGTGTGTTCCTTGTGAAAGAGCAAAATGCACTCACTAGATATTTTAGTAAAATCAAAAGGTCTTGGCTAATGCCTGACCTACAAATTGCCTACACACGATTTAACCTCAACGCAGAGAGTAGTTCTGAATTGAGCATTCTCAATGAGCCAAGATAAGTGCTTGTCCTCGTACATATCTTCACCAAATCTCAGAATCATGAAATATGGAGTAAAACATCAGCATACATGGATAGCCACCTGGAACCACAACCCTAAGATTATTTTAAAGTTGTGCAGTAGCCCCAAAACCCAACAAAATGTAATTAACTCCTATTAAGGTGGCTGCATAATGTTAACCATGTTGATTCTGCCATGACATCTGATAGAGAAACAGTCAAAAGCTCACCCAAGCTCATGAAAGGAACCAACACTGCAGAGGCTAAGTCAAAACATCAACAGGGCACAAAACTACACTGGAAAATGTGCATCAAACATAAGAACATTGCACAGAACCAATGTTTTTCTATTGGCAATGGAGGGGATTTTTTTACCATACCTTGACTTGTACAGGTGGATCATTTCAGTGACTCCATGTAAGTGAATTTATAACCAACAGAAACATGCTAGGTCATTAGCAGCAGAACAGATGTCTTAAGTGGGATGAGATCACTTTTGTGGAGTCATTTGAGACAATTAGAATCGAAACTTTGGGGACCCTGGGTGAGTCAGATTATTAATTGCACTATGGGAGTGAGTTTTAAATTGGTGAAGTCAAATATGGGACAGCCTCAACCCCAGTTCCTGGATAAAAGGTTTACGCCTTTTCAAATAACAAGGGTGCTTGATGTAGCCTAAACCAGAGATTGGAGGCATAAGACTAACAAAAGTATTAAATGCACCTGAAAAGGAATAAGGTCCGCCACAAATGTGGGTCTTCAGAGGTCTTCAGAGGGAGCCCAAGAGTTAATGCTCGGAAGCACTTAGCTGTTTTAAAAAACACTGCTGGAGTTTCTCTGCTTACAAAACTTCTCCAGACACCACCTTCCTGTCCTCCCCACTGCGGAGGCGAACTGACCAAAAGCAGGAAAGAGGCTGCTGTGGAAAGCAGAACTTGCGCCGTCTCCTGACTAGAAATGGCCTAATATTGGCAATGAAACTGAAACTTGCTTCACTTGCTGAGGAGGCGGAGCAATGTGTTTCAACAATGTAGAAATCTGACCAGCAGCTGACCCTGCATAAGAGGAGGGGGAACTCACCCGCAGCCACAGGGGATAAATACTCATCTGCTGACTCCACCAGGCGTACAGCGACAAAGGACAGCTAGGCGACACAAACAAAGCCACAAATGAAGGCAAACCAGCAGCCTGACGCTTCCAGTAAAAAGCCAACATAAAAGCAACAGGAAGAAACGCAATTAACATTGAGCAGTATCTCCAGTTGGGAGGCTCATTGAAGGCCTCAGGGAGACACAACCCTCATCACCTGCTGTTCCTACAACTAGGATCTCCCAGCATCCTTTGAGTGACAAAAACCTGGACAACAGCTAATCCAGTGAGTTGAGCTTGGCCGGTAGCATTAGGGAGACACAAAATTGCCAACTATGTAACCCACGAAGAAATTCGAAGAGGCAGCCTTTCGGAGACCCATGTCTGATCCCAAGTGAGGTTGTCTGAGATCATGGCCTTTGAGGGACAAAAACCTGACCAACTGCTGGCACCATCATGCCACCCTGACTGAAACCTTAAGGAGACCCACACCGACTTGCTGCTAACCCCACCAGAAATCCTGTGACAGGAGGGGAATCAAATGTGGTAAAATGCAGACTCCAGCAGATACCCTGTTCTGCTCTGACATAAAAGAATATCTGGGTAAAAAGTTACATGATGTTTACTAACCAGTTTACTGAGCACGAGAGCTTGAAAACAGTTAGAATCTCAGTGGTCCAACTTAAATCTTGACAGGTGGGTGCGGAGAATGGATGTGTTGGAGAGTTAAAGCATTATTAAGATAACAAGGCAGCTTGGAGATCAGCCTTCAGTCCAATCAAACGTTTCAACACATAAACCTGCGCTGGCCTAAAACCCAGCAGGAGAGTGTGCCTTGAAAACTGGGATAGTTATAATATGAAAGAAGGCAAACGATGATCACTCCATAGGAAGAAGATGGGTCATCAGGTGTGCAAAATAAGAACAAACATTGCTGCAATGGACTCAATAGATTCAGAGAAAAGAGGTTTGTAACAAAATCGCATCATACAAAACCTCGAGTAGCCTCATGAACAATGGATGCTTAACAAGAAAGTTGAGGATTTCGGACAGTTTGATGCAGAACCAAATACATTTTTATGTGATTGAAAAAGGAGAGTCGTATTGCACTGGATTGGCTATTTGTATAGTCTAAACGTATCACTTGTGATTTTTAATACCCAACACTGGGAAGTTTGTCCATACCACAGATGCTTTACATTCATGATAAATGAATTCCCTTAGGAAAGGAGGCATTCATTTGTTGAACTTTTTTATTTCCAAACACTGGGGGGGATCAGAACGCTATACAGTTATAAGTGTACATAAAACAAACATTTTAGCTGATCAGGCCTGCAAACCAATATATTAGAAAAGGATACTTTGGCCCATGAGGGAATTCTCAATATATGTGCTTTGGGGGCAAAATGAAAAGCAGAAGTACAACAAGGAAGAGAAAGATTATCCCACGTGCTTCTTTACAGCCCGTTATCAGTCTCTGTGTACTTTCCCTCAGAATGAACCATCATTGATTTTTAATAAAGCTCATTTATAATAATTTGAAGCTCAAACAAATATACTCTATACAATGGCGAGTAAGAACTTTGAAAGAGCAAAGATGGATGGTTAAGATACTCTGAGGCAAGGAATAGGACCTTTAAGCAGCCAGAAGAATGTCATGACCGACACGTGGCATAAGGTAAGAAGGAGCACAATTGGTAACAAGCCACAGGTCAGGGGTGTAGTAGGACTGACAAGTGGCTGAAGGAAGGGTGTTACAAGTGGGTAAGAGGGAGGAGATGGAACAGAACTGACCTGCCTGTAGCAGGTAAGGCCTGCAACATACTGACAGGAGTCACAGGGGAATACTCAGAGTCACAATCACAGTCTTCTACTTGCAATACACCCCATCAGGGAAAATAAAAACAGCTATGCTGTAAAGAGAAAAGCACTTCAATGAAAAATAAATAGATGGTTAAAGATGACATCTGGAATGCTATGCTAAGGTATAACATGCAGATACCATGGGTCCCATGCAACAAGAGAACAGCTATTTGACCAAAGTCACAGACTTTTAAACATCTAATATTGGAATCAGAAAGGTAAATCAGGATGTTACTTGCTTGAACCAACAGACCTTTAAGCAGTTGTAGAGCAGTCTTTGGGGATGAGCTGCGGGTGAGGAAAGTTGTGGTGGTTTCATACCTGCCAGCAACAGTCACTGTAACTATCAACATGCTGCTGCAGGTTACGGGCCAACCTGACCACGCACAAAGGTACAAGAGGTCCTCTATAGGCTCCAGCATTCTGGAATGTTGCAGAGGACGCATTCGAATTTTGTCAAATGCAGATAGATGTGTAGAAAGTCCAATTTCATTTCCCTTTTCTAACAATATGGAGAATACCATTTTTGACACTTGAAAGAGTAGGATGGGCTGCCCAATATGTTGCTAATAGTACTGCTGCACCACTGAACGAAAGCTTCATGCGAATGAAAGTAGGTGGCATTTATGTAAATGGCTGTGCTCCGTCTCGGAAGATTCAGACAAGGAGAGGGGAGCTGGGAGGGAAGGCCAGGCAACCTTTTTAACCACGTGTACTCTTTCAGAGGTGAGGTGTTTTTGATAATAGAAGATGGAGAGAAGGAACTGATGCCTTCAAGGTCATCGGAACATAATTCACCATCAAACAACTTAAGGACTGGTATTCCGATACAGATGGCAAAAGTTTAAAAGGACTTAATAGCCAAGGGAACAACTAGAATGACTACCATAGAGACAATGGAAATAAGTAATGCGATTGGGTCAATATACAGAAAGTCTCATGCACCTTGTGCAGGAGTCTGAGGCTGGTCCAGATAAGACCAACACGATACCTCCCCCAGCAAACATAAGATACCAGCAAGACCAAGACAAATCCAACACACAAAAGTGAGGAGACCAAAGAACTATAAAACATGACGCTTGTGAGATCAATATTTGATACACTGCAAACCAATGTAAGACTAGGACGAGAGTGATACATGATATCAGCATGATCAGTGCGCAATGCAGATGAGAGCATCACACAAACAAACTAGATCTTGTTTTACTGTAGATAAGGCCAGCGCACAAAGCAGATAAAGCCAGTGCAAAATTCAGATGAGGCCAGCATACATGAGATTCAAGGACGTACAAATTTACAAATAAAGATCACGGGCTTAGCTTTATAATGTAGGTAACATTACTGTATATCAAGTAAAGGTACTCCTCACCACAGTCTGTTTGAATTCTGCCATTTAATGACAATACTGGACATTTCTAACGTCTTGATGAAGCTAAGAAGAAGGGGTGCCAAATCAAGTTAAAAACCCGTCGATAAAATTGAAGAGGAGATTGCAAGAGCACTCGCATGTGGATGTCTTGATGTAAACATAAAAACTATATTGACCACAGATGCTAGCATAAAATAGCTGGGCCACTTTGACTAAAATTACAACCAAAAGGGAATGTATTGTCATGTTTACCTCTGGATCTTTGAAAGGGGTCGAAATACAACAACTCTGTTGTTGAACCTGAAGTCATAGACAGTTTCTGGGCAGTAGGACATTTCAGATTTAATCAAAGAGTTATTCAATTACCCATATGCACCTAATCTGGCCAACACCGGGGAAATCAAGGTGAATTGGTCCAGTCTTTCCCGATTTCCTTCAGAGGCAGGGTAGGTATTGGTGGGAAGGAGTACAGGAGCCCCTGGTTCCTTCCAGTCAGAATGCATCTTCTAACGTTTTCTCCAGCATGCAAAATTGCCGACACTGCGCACTCCTGACAGTGGCAAGCAGATCTAGCCAGGGTTCCCCCCCCCCCCCAGTGTTTGTAGAACCCGTTCCACCACCTCTGGACGGCACGTCATTTGTGGTTGGAGTGTGCAACACATTTTTCTCGCGTGTGGCTCACCAACAGTATGTTGGCGAGCGAAATTTTCAGTCTCCTAGCTTGATTTTCAGTCACAGGGAGGGCACCTGGTGAGATTTCACCAAAGGGGTGGATGCAACCATTTGCGGTCAGAAATCTGCCACTGTAGTGGAAATCTACTCAAGCAGCAGCAAAATCAACTCGAGAAGCAGCACCTTCTGGAGCACTGCATGGTGCCTTTCAAGCTGATTATTCAGCCTAAAATGAGCTCCCGGCGCTAAAAATCACAACATACCTAATTCAGCCCGTTCACAAAACTCGACAGAATCTCGCAGTTTTCATGTAACTCCACGAAGTGAAACTCTGCAAGTTCCGCCCACCCCTACTAGTCATCTGTTAGACAATGCCTGCTCAGTTTGTCCACACAGGCTGTCATGGACCTAGGTAGGGGGTCCAGACTAAGGGCAAAGAGCCTCCTGGCACAGGGCCCAGTACCCCACTCTGCACTGCTAGTTGTAGTACCACATGGAAGTAGTGTTGTCTGTGAGAAACTGCAACATCCTCCCTTTGATGGATGGAAAGAAAGCTTTGAGGGAAAAGAGGATTGACCTCAGCTGCAGAAGGTTGATATGGAGCCGGGACTCTGACTGAGACCACAGGCTTCCCTGCAGAACAATTTTCAATACTCACCTGTCTGATATTATGGCTTGCCAGTCCAGCAAGAATCTTTAGATCCAGACGCCCACTGGGTGGCTGTGCTCCACTGAAGGCTCGCTAAAAGGGTTTGACAACAGAACTGCGGGCAGGGTTGGGAGGGGGTGTTAGTGGATTAGGCCATAACTGTGGAGGCGGCGGGTACCATGGCCTTGGCCGCAAAGCTTGGAGGGTAGATTGGCTAGTGGTATGGGGTAACTGCTGAAGCCACAAAAGGAGTGGTAGGGCTTATGGTAGTCACATAAGCCCAGGGACGTGCTGTGGCCCAGCTCTAAACTACTCAAGAGTGGAGTCTGCCTAGTCCCCAAACAGAAGAGTCCTGTCAAATGACATGTCCAAGTTGGACTACTGGACATTGCCTGAAAAAACGGTGGACTGCAGGTAATCGTGGCTGGGAATTTCGAAATGGGTGCCAATGGCCAGCTGGACTGAATACGTTGTACCCAAGCCACAGAAAATTTTGAACATAGTTGTGTCACAACCGTCCTTTTTGACCTGGGCAAGGACCGGGGCGAGGAAATGTGGTGTATTCTATGGTGTGGTTGTGCGACCTCAACATGTAATACACTTAACAACCCTTTTAGGACCTGTAGGTTTCGTTTGTTAAACTCTCTAGTGTAAGCCTGTAGCTGTGGCACTAAGCAGCAAGGCTTTCACATAGGAACAAGTGTAAAGCATTTAAACAGAACCAAAAAATATTGAAGAATAAATTCATGAGACACTCAAAAACCAGACACCAATTTATAAAAATAGACTGCATTTTTATGTATTTAGACACCACAGCAAAAAAGATCCACCAGAAGATATATAAAATGTACTAGGTATAGTAAATATGCACCTTTTCACTTAACCACAAACAAGTATTGGCAAATTCAACAAATTTGACATGTGGAAACTTGTAAAAAAAAAAAAAAAAACTTCAGTAAGTATCAATGTGGTTACTGAAAGTTTCTTTGGACAACCAACTTTGGCAGGGAGACAGTGTGGGGGACCAGCAGGGTACAAAGAAACAGTCATCTCGATGGTAGGAGCAGTCTTCAGTGAATTCTAGGCACCTTTATCCCTTTACTGTAGGCTCCTATGGAGTGGTACTGATGCAAGGGATACAAGATGCTGAAGATGCTTAAAGGTACTGTAGATGCAACTGGGGCTCCTTGTGGCTGCTCCTTGGTCTACGGGCTTGGTGATGCGATCCAGGCCACAGGCATAGGCGTTCTTCTTAGTCATGTTGACCTTGGAAGAAATCTAGTTGCATCTGGGCTATCATTTTTCCGGTATCAGGGTTGGGTATTATTGGACGATAGCTCGCCTTCTGGGCAACCATGCTGTACTTTGATAACTCTCCTGGGGATTCAGCAAACTAGGGTACCCCTCGCTGCCCCTGTGTCCCTGCCCTGTTTTCCCTTCTGTTCCCCTTGCTGTCCTCGTGCCTCTCTGCCCGTTCTGCCTTCTGTTCTCCGCTGCAACCGGTATTTCTGTATTCTGTATTTTGCCTCTGTGCCACTCGTTTTTCCGGTATTTCTGTGCCCTTTTTGCCTTCTGTGCCACTCGTTTTTGTGCCCCTTTTGCCTTCTGTCCCACTCGTTTTTTGTGCCCATCGGCCTTCTGTGCCACTCGTTTTCCCTTCGTTTTTGTGCCCTTCTGCCTTCTGTGCCACTCGTTTTTTGTGCCCTTCTGCCCTCTGTTCCACTAGTTTTTTTGTGCCCTTCTGCGCCACACGTTATCCCTTGTTTTTGTGCCCCTATTGCCTTTTGTTTCACTCGTTTTTTGTGCCCTTCTGCCATCTGTGCAACTCGTTTTTCCCTCGTTTTTTGCGCCCTTCTGCCTTCTGTTCCACTCTTTTTGTGTATTCCGCCTTCTGTGCCACTCGTTTTTCCCTCGTTTTTTGTGCCCTTCTGTTCCTCTCGTTTTTTGGGCCCCTTTGCCCTCTGTTCCACTCGTTTTTTTGGGCCCTTCTGCCCTCTGTGCCACTCGTTTTCCCCCACGTTTCTGTGCCCCTTTTTTCCTTCTGTTACCTTCGTTATCCCTCACCACCCTCGCCGCTGCGTCCCTGCCCCCCTGACTGCCCATTCGCTACCCCCGCCTCCCAGCTGCTCCTCCCTTCCACCTCCCCATATATGCCGGCTGCTGCGCGGCCGCGCCTAAGGCAAGCCTGTCTGCGCCCATCCATGCCTGGACCGTGCCCACGCCAGAAACCCTGGACCCCGCACCCACCACGACGACCGCCGCCACTATGACGACAGCACTCTGCACGCTCTCAACTTCGGACGGAGCCACACCTGCTTCAAGGCCGCCCCGAAACGCACACACGGCCCCTTCACCTGCCAGAACTGCAGCTACACCAGCCTCAGAGCTGACGAACCACCCGCCTAGAAAGACCCCAACCACCTCCGATGCATACTTACTAATCGCCTGCTCCGCACGCAAGAATGCCGTCGAGCTCTGGGACCTGCTCGACACAACATTCCCGGACGTCACCTCCCTGACAGAGACCTGGTTTAACGACTCCTCCTCACCCGACATCGCCGTAGCCATCCCAGACGGCTACAAGATCACCCGCAGAGACCGCACCAACGGAGTCGGAGGAGGAATCGCCATCGTCCACAAGAACAGCATCAGGGTCTCGACTAGCACAGACAACGCGCTCAGCACCCCCGAACACATGTATTTCCAGATCCACACAGACCCTAACTTCACCCTCAGAGGCACCATCGTCTACCGACCCCCGGACAACGCCCCCAGTTCATCGACTCCATCACTGACTTGATCAGCACGCATGCCCTAACCTCCACCGACCACATCCTCCTCGGAGACCTGAACTTTCACCTTGAGAACAACGACAACAACTCCACAACCCTGATTGATAACCTCGCCAACCTCGGACTGAAGCAACTCGTCACAACGCCCACCCACTCCGCTGGCCACATGCATAACCCCGTCTTCTCCTCAAGCCTGCACATCTCCGTCAGCCACACCACCGAACTCCTCTGGACCGACCACCGCTGCATCCACTTCGCCTTCCAGAAACGCACCACACACCACCACACCCAACAGATCCCCTGCCGCTGCTGGAGCAAAATCACTGAAGAGAAACTACACGCAAACCTCGCTCTCAGCCCACCCACCGAACCCTCCAACACCGACGACGCTGCCCACAGCCTCAGACGCTGGATCGAGGACTGCGCCAACATCCTCGCGCCCGCTGAAGAAACCTCCCCCACAGAGACACCAGCAAGAGGGTCAGCTGGTTCACCCCAGAACTCCTAGCCTCCAAGCAAGCCTGCTGGAAACTAGAGAAGAAATGGCACAGTGAACAAACTCCGGACAGCCACGCAGCACACAAGGACGCCATCCGCAACCACCACCACCTCATTAGGGCGGCTAAGAGGACCTCCTTCAAAGATCGCCTCGACGACAACGCACACAATAGCAAGGAGCTCTTCAACATCGTGAAGGAACTCTCCAATCCCAGCTCCAACACCAACACGCCGTCGCAAGCCCTGTGCGACTCCCTCGCCAACTTCTTCCACCGCAAGATAGCAGACATCCATGACAGCTTCAACACCCAGACAGCCTTAACAGACAGCAACACAATAGACCCTCCACACACCATCAACCAGGGCCCCCAGCTAGCCTGGGCCAGCGTGAGCATCGATGACACCATCAAGACCATGCGCACAATCCACTCAGGCTCTCCGTTAGACCCATTCCCGCACCACGTCTTCAACACAGCAAGCAGCTCCATCGCACCCCACACCTGTGCAACGTCATCAATCTCTCCCTCGAGACCTTCCCAGAAATCTGGAAACACGCCGATATCAACGCCCTACTCAAAAAACCTAAGGCAGACCCAAGAGACCTCACGAACTTCCGGCCCATCTCTCTGCTCCCCTTCCTGGCCAAGGTCATCGAGAAAACTGTCAGACAGCTAATCCGATACCTTGAAGAAAACAGAATCCTGGACCCTTCCCAGTCAGGGTTCCGCAGCAAAAACAGCACCGAGACTGCCCTCATCGCCGCCACCGACATCAGGACCCTGCTGGACAAAAGCGAGACCGCAGCACTCATCCTCCTAGACCTCTCGCCGCCTTCAACACCATCTGCCACCGCACACTATGCGCACGCCTCAACGCCGCAGGGATCCAAAACAAGGTTCCCCCATTCCGTTCCAAAGCCTCCGAGATCATCTGCGGCGTACCCCAGGGATCCTCCCTCAGCCCGACGCTGTTGAACATTTACATGGCCCCGCTCGCAATCGTAGCCCGACCTCAACATAATCTCCTACGCCGACGACACTCAGCTGATCCTCTCCCTCACCAAGGACCCCACCACCGCCAAAGCCAACCTCCACGAAGGAATGAAGGCCGTCGCAGACTGGATGAAGACCATCCGTCTGAAGCTGAACTCGGAGAAGACGGAGGTCCTCATCCTCGACTCCAACCCGGGACGACTCCTGGCGGCCGACGGCACTGGGGCAGCCCGGACACCCTCCGACCACGCACGCAACCTGGGAATGATCCTCGACTCAACGCTCTCAATAACCAAGCAAGTCAACGCCGTCTCCTCCTCCTGCTTCAACACCCTCCACATGCTCCACAAGATCTACAGATGGATCCAGACAGATACAAGAAAGACAGACACCGAGGCCCTCGTCAGCAGCAGACTCGACTACGGAAACGCTCTCTACGCAGGTGCCCCGACCAAGCTCATCAAACGACTACAACGCATCCAAAACGCCTCGGCACAATTGATTCTCGACGTACCACGCCACGGCGACATCACCCCCACCTGAGAAGCCTGCACTGGCGTCCAGCCTACCTCAACAGACGGCTCTCCTTCTACACCCCCAACCGCCAGCTCCGCTCCGCCGCCCTCTCACTCGCCACCATCCCGCGCATCCGAACAACCACCACCGGTGGGAGATATCCTTCTCCCACCTCGCTGCCAAGACATGGAACACACTCCCACTGAGCCTACGACAGACCCAAGACCTGCTGACCTTCAGGAGGATACTCAAGACCTGGCGGTTTGATCAGTAGTGCCCACCCCACCCTCCCCCCCCCCCAGCGCCCTGAGACCCTCGTAGGTATGTAGTTTGCTTTACCAAAGATTGATTGATTGATAGGGTGCAACTTTAAGCATTGAGTAATGGTCTCTCGTGCTGCACGGCGAAGAGAGGCGGTGGCTTGAATATGTGGGCTACTAACTCACCCCAGCAGGCTTCTCCAGCTGTTGTAGCCATGTGCTGCGAACAGGTCAGCCAATTGACCCTTGGAGTCTTTTGCTTCGGTTGGGCCCTGGAGACTAGCAGGACAAAGCAGGCGCAGTCCCCCAGCTTTGCTAGCCACCTGGTTCAGCAGGTGAAGCCTCTCTTTGCCAGTTCCAAGTTGCAGCAGGGCTGTCCTTCGGTCCTTCTTCCAGTCCTGACAAAATCTGACATCAGGAGTGCCCTCCTATGCCCAGAAAATGCCCACAGGGTAGGATGCTTTTGGTAGCCAATGAGCTACCAGACTTTCTCCCACCTGATGACCACTTCCTGCCAAGTATGGAATCTGGCTATCCAGGATGCGCCATTCTGCTCACTTCCAATATGGGAGGACCCCTCTCTCCGCATGTGGAGCTCCCTAGCTCACCCAGAGGTGTGGCTATCAAGGGGTCTACACAGCCTTGAAAAAACAGTTTGACAATGGGTTTCCCCTCTCCTTCCCGGGTGCCAGCTAGTCTAAGTATCAAGTATCCACTCGACCCTGCTGTCGGATCTAGTTTGACTCAAAACGAGATTATGGCACCATTTCCTGAAGTAGCATATCTCACTCCCTCTCCTACACAGTCACAGAGACAGGACAGAGAGACAGGATAGACAGATGTTTGGCGTTATCCATTATGTATTTAAATACCCGCTCCTTAGTCAAACATAACCTTGACATTTTTCTCCTCCTGTCAGAGAAACCGGACATACTCCTATTAACCGAAATCACACAGAAATCTACCCCCAATATCTTTGCTGCATTACCGAATGATTACTACATTCTCAAAACAAACCGTCCGCCAGGTAAAATGGGCAGTGATGTGGCAGCTATCATTCGCCAGGATCTTAAATTCACAGCTCTCACCCCACTTTACCTGCCCGCGGTAGACAACGTGGTAATCAAATTGGAGTCTAATTATGCCCCTCTTATTTGTGTATTACTTTCGAGGCCCCTAAGTACATGCCCATGTTTCCCCATTCCTTGGGTAAACAAGTAGCCACCCTGGTAACTAACCATGCTAAACTCCTGTTGATAGGAGATTTTAGCTACTGGTCAAAAGATACTCGAGGGGGGCCACACTCCGCACAATTAACCGATTTACTTAACGACTTAAATTTTGCTCAGCAGGTTTCCCTGCCCACACACATCAAAGGGCATATATTGGATCAAGTCTTGACTTCCAATTTGACTATGGCCGCAATTTCGATCTTACCATGCCTATGGTCGGACCATTATTTAATAAAGTTCCTCCTAATGAATGTCACCGTAGCCAAACCCCCTACACCTGTAGGGGTATGGTTAGGAAATTGAATTCTATTGACTAAACTCAATTCCATAGCACACTGGCCAAAACAGCTCCAACCTTTGAACCGGATATTGATCTTAGCGAGAAAACTCTCTCTGCCTCGCTATTAGCAGCCAGCAATAAACATGCTCCACTACGAAAAATAAAACTGTCTCGGCGTCTTGATGCACAGAGATGGTTCTCCACTGACCTAATTCCAAAATTGGCCCTTCGACAACTGGAAAGGAAGTGGAGATTGAATTACTCACCAGATAGGAAACAAATCTATTTGGTTGCCACAAGAGAATAGAAAAAAAGTTATCTTAAATCGCTATAACCACTCACTTTTCCTTCAGAATCTTGACTTCCAATAATAGAGCTATGGAAATCTTCGAAATTGTTAATAAACTGTCCAATCCGGACAGAGCTATGCCAACACCTACACCCACTCAAGCACTCTGCGTTTCTTTGAATAACTTTTTCATGGAAAAGATCTCCACCATCAAAGCTAGTATTCCCACTCGCATATCCTCGGAGATATCCCCCTTTATGTATGGAAATTCCCGCGCTCTTGAACTTTTCCCGGCCATCAGCATACAAGTATTCCAAGACCTAATGTCTAAAGTAAAGTACGGATTCCCAACAGACTGTTGTCCACCCCACGTTCTAAAAGAAGCCTTCACCAGTCTTCCGGGGCCCGCCCTCTCCCTTTTGAATGAGTCTTTATCTCAGGGCCGTGCCCCCAAGGCCTTTAAAGAAGTAATAGTAGTTCCCCTTTTGAAGAAGCCAGGGGCTGACCCCCAGATCCTGTCAAATTACCGCCCGATCTCTTTGCTCCTCTACTTGGCTAAGGTTCTGGAGGCCCATGTGGCTAAATGTCGGTCTAATTTTATTGAACAATCCAACTGTCTCGATTCATACCAAGCAGGGTTTCGCCCCGCTCATTCCATTGAGATGGTAATACTAGCGGTATTAGAGACTCTGCGAGAGAAGGCCGAAAGAGGCTCCCCCAGGCCCTGGTGCTGTTAGATCTTTCTCCCGCCTCGACCATGGTATTTTGGTGGACCGTGTCAGAGAGGCAGACATTCAGGGTTCAGCTTTGAGGTGGATCAGTTCTTTTTTTAGAGGACCGCACCCAGTAGGTCCGTGTAGCACAGTTCACAGCACCAAAACTGAGTACCACCTGCGGGGTCCCGCAGGGCTCCTCGTTATCCCCCCCCCCATCTGTTTAATCTTTACTTTCTCCGTCTGATCCGGTCCCTTAAGGAAAAGAGTTGTCACATTTAACTATGCTGATGATCTACAACTAATATTCATCATCGACAACTCTCCTCAATCAGCTTTAGAATTTCAGACTACCATGCTGCATATCCGCCATTGGATGGGCTGTAACCATTTAAAGCTTAACCCAGGTAAGACCGAATTGGTCCGGACGGGGGGGAGGTGGGGGGGTCACAACTTCTGAGACTCGCACTTCTGGCCTATGGAGTTAGGTCCCTCTCCCACCTCTTCTCCTTCGGCAAAAAGTCTTGGCGTCTCAATAAATAAGGGCCTGTTACTAAAATCCCAAGTCGGTTCTGTGATCTCCACCGGTTTCTTCCAATTACGGAAGATTAGATAGATCAGCAGACTTCTCTCACGAGAAACACTGATACAGGTTGAGATAGCCACAATAATGTCCCACTTAGACTATGCCAACTCAGTTTATCTTGGTATGCCACTATCTTTAACCAAACGTTTACTGGCGGGGAACATGGCGGCCATCAGTTAGTGCCGGTTGCAAGCTACGTTGCTCATGCGGTAAACAGATCACACTCGTACCTGTGCTCGTGAAGTGAAGCAGGTTTGCTGCCTCCGGATGATTCCTTGATCTCATCGAGGGGTTCCTTGCCACTTTTGCAGCCCCTGCTGCAGGGGTTTCCTCGTCCGAGTCTGTTTGCTTAGCCTTTTGAAAAACGGCATGTCAGCCACGGCGCAGCGTGTGGGTGGAGACAGCGGTCCGGCTCAGACAGGGTCGGCGTGCTGCCACCAGGATCAGCTTTCGGGGCAGCGGGAGCTGTAATCTGACCACCCGCATACAGAAGTGCAGTCTGTTTTGCACTGGGAACTCCTTGCCCTTCAGTGGCAGAGAGGGCACAAAGGCAGGAAGGGTCAAGGTCACCAAAACACCTCTGATGACTACGGTAAGAAGGGGGAAGGGGCAAAAACAAACGATTTTGGCGGAGGTTCTAAATCTCCCAGAGTTTTTTTTGAAAGAGGGAGAGTGTGAGGTTTTGAATGAAACTTCCACCGGCTCCACTACTAGATACACCCTGAGAAGCCGGGATTCAAAATGAAAGGGTCAAGACTTCGCAGGTCCTTCAAATAAAAAAGTAACCCTGCTACCCTAGGTTCTATCATCTCCCAGCTGATCCCACCAACTAGTACTGCAAAGGGCTCTCTGACAGATAAACCTACACTGGGACCGGGGAAGAGAATATCTAAAAGAAACCCTGAATGTTTAAAAATTACGCCCTCACTTCGCTCTTACTTTTAAGTTCAATCCCAGATTGTGTGCCTAACCCCCCCACTCTACCTCAGTACCTACACTTGTAGACTCGGCACACACCTCTAATTTTGAAAACCCCACATGCATTATGGACGTAACTGTTAGTACAGAAGTTATGGACAGTGCTTTATGTCTTGAGAACAGGTTTAGCCCTTTAGCAGCAATAGCTGAAAATGAGTTTGGTATACAAGCAGAAACTAGTTCAGCAAACACCTCTAACGAGTCTCATGAAACAGCCTCTGTGTTGGCTGAAAAAATCAGACCAGCTTGACCAACCTGGAATGGAAAAATTACTATCTACTTTGCAGTTTCGGAGATAAACCAGAAAAAGATCCAAAGCACTTGTGAGATTCTGGAAAATAAGATTAATATCTTGATGGACAGAGTCGTAGTCATGGCGAATTCCCTGGATGACCTTTCAAAAAAAGTTGATTTAAATAAAAGTGAGATTGAAAAACTGAAAGACAGTGAGAAAGAATTCAGAGATAAACTGGAGGTTCTTGAAAATAACGCAGGAGAAATAACACGAAGATCCTGAATGTCCCAGAGGATCTTGAAGGGGAAGATATAAGGGGTTTCACAATCAGACTCTTAAAAGAGTTTAATATGGATATTGAGGTGTCTACTTTGGAGGAAGACATCCAGAGAGTGCACCGGAAGGAACCCCTACCTTAAGAGACTGGGAAAAAAAATCCAAGGAGAATTCTGGTTAATTTCAAATCATATTCCCTTAAGGAGAGAATTCTAGCGGGGTCTCAAAGCTGGTACATATAAGAAGGGTGAATGGTCCTTTCGAGTTAGATCTGACATTTCACGCACAACTCAAGATCGACAATGGGAGTTGGGAAAATGTATCCAAGAGTTGAGAGGATTGAGGGTTACTGCTTATCTACGTTTCCCAGCTTCCCTAAAAGTGATATGGGACAATAAAAGGCGCAATTTCAGGGACCCCACCGAAGTCAGCAAATTTATCGAACAAATTAAAGCACATCACAAGTAATTTGTTAGTTTCCGCCTGATGCAATGGAGCTTATATGGGAGGTAATCATTCAGATACCTCCAGTAATGTTAGGAGGGTTCCCCAGGGAGGGAAGGATTGTGGTGGTGGGGGGGGGGGGGGGGGGGGACTCTTGGAGAGCGAGGTGATATTAATACAACAATCTCATCTATTAAAAGATGATTGAGCTGAGCTACTCAAAGAACAAAAATGGGTGGAACATTGTGTGTGCATCACCCAAACATGCCCGGCACAGGGAGTCGCACTACTTTAAAAAAGAAAAAACATTCAAGCCACATATGGGGAATATGTGGTTGATCCCCTCGGTAGATGGGCAATTTCTAGGTCAAAATCTACGTGTCTTGGCTGACCTTTGTGAGATATTACAGCCCTAATATAGACGATCCGGCCTCGCTACGTACCTTACTTCTTCATCTGGTAGATATTAACAATCCTATAATACTTGGTGGCGACTACATGTTGTTATAGATCCAACTCATGACTCAACATCGAAAAGGGGCGCTGTAACTCACGAGATGAGAAGTACTTTAAATTAATTGATGGAAGACATAGGTCTTGTAGATATATGGAGGTTGAAGGGAGATAAAGCTGGGACGGGGGTGGGGTGGAGAGCCTTCACCTTCCATAATAAAAAAATGCGCCCATTGATCCAGGATCTATTTTTTTCTTGTGGACACATATACTAGTAAAAATACTATTAAAGTTATCACGCCCCGGAACATCTTTCTGACCATTCAGCAGTTATCTTAGAGGTTATGTTGAGAAAAAGGCCGTTCTCTCATAGGTGGACTCTAAATAGATCTTTACTTTTAGATCACCAGATAGTGGAGAAACTGAAAAATGCCACAAGTGAATGCTTTCTGGATAATATGGATTCGGCTCCACTTTATGTGGTCTTGGACACATATAGGGCCTACATAAGGGGTATTGTAACCGGCCTATCTATTGTACATAATAGGAAAGTTAAGGATGATATAAATAAACTGGAAAATTTAATTCAAGGCTACCAAGTAGAATTTGAACAAAACTCTGAAAGCTTAAATGGGTTGCAATTAAAGAAAAAATTGCAAACTGCAAAATTGGAGCTGGCAGATTATCTTGAGGCAATCATTAGGAAAAAAATGGGAAGCGAGCAGACTGTCACACCATGAATATGGAGAGGGGTGCTACAAACTGCTTGCATGGAAAACAAAGGACAACCAGTCAAGAAATCAGATTAGGGACCTTAGATGTCAAATTTCTGGAGATATAATCTCCGATGAAGATGAGATTGAGAATGTGTTTGCCTCCTTCTTTCAAGACCTTTATAAAGAAGATAATAAAGTAGATAAGAAAATTGAAGGTTTTCTTCAAGTCATCGAACTCCCCTTATTGCAGAATTTGGAAAAAGATGGACTAAATAGTCCTTTTAGCCTTGAGGTAATACTTCTCGTTATTAGGGGCTTGAAAAGGAGGAAAGTCACAGGTCCGGATGCTCTCCCAAACGAAATTCATATTATACTGAAAGAGGAGCTTGCTCCGATTTTACTGCGATTGTTTAACTCTGCCTTTATTTGTGGACACAACCTCCCTTCGTCTTGGGATATAGCTACTATAATCATACTCTTAAAGCCAAATAAAAACTAGAGGGTCTGCAAATCATAAAGGCCAATCTCCCTTCTTAACAGTGATTACAACATCTATACCCAGGCTTTAATAAAAAGACTGGATAAGGTGATAGGATCTTTAATCCATGTCGATCAAAAAGGATTTTTAAGGGGGAGGCAACTTTACGAGTTAACTCATGAATTAATCGCTACTATAGATCTAGTGAAGTAATTTGGGAATACCCCAACAGTGATGACTTTAGACGCTGCTAAGGCTTTCGATAAGGTTAATTGGTTTTTCCTGTATAAAATGATAGAACGTTTTAACCTAGTACACATTTTTTGAACAGCAATTAAAGCAGTATACAAAAATCCTTCGGCAAAGGTGTTAGTAAATGGGAATCTCTGTAAATTAATAAAAATTGGTAGTGGGACTAGACAGGGTTGTCCTCTTCCCCCCTCTTATTTAATATTTACATTGAGCCTCTAGCTTGCAAATTAAGGGCAAGCCGAAATATCCATCCTTTTGTCTGCAATGGTAGGTCAAAAAAAATGGTCTATATGCTGATGACTTAATGATCTTTACTGGTGACCTAATTAACTCACTTTCGGCTACTTGGGAGACTCTGGATCAATGTCGAAGCGTATCTGGGTGTTCCGTAAACCAGCAAAAAACAGAATTTATGCAATGGAACACCCAATACAGCAGTAACTTGATAAGGCAAGAAATGAAATACTTTGGAGTACAAATAGTTCACAATCTGGAAAAATCGCTCAGACAAACTAGCTACATCAGTTAACAAACAACTTCAGGCCTGGGGAGCGCTGCAACTGTCTTTTCTTGGCAGGTCAAATCTTTTAAAAATGTTGGTGCTCCCGAAGTTTACCTTTTAGTTCAATGCCAGTCCCATAGAATTTAATAAAGTATGGTTTAAGAGAATACAAGGAGAGTTTACTAGTTTCATCTGGAGAAATAAATGTCCCAGAATTGCTCTGAAGAAATTACGAAGGAAGAAAGAGCAAGGCTGCATTGCCAACCCAGATTTATACCAATATTACTGAGCCTTCAATCTAAAGAATTTTCGCCAACTTCTAAAGGACAGTTCCAGCTTAGTTCCTTATTTGAAGGCTCTCATAAAGGAACCCAAAGTTCAACTAGTATCTTTGCTTTTTACATTTGGCCATCCTAATTTTTTTTTTTAAGTTAGGTGAAAGATTCTTCAGGGTGCAGCCAAGATCTGGTATCATATAAGACTCACATTGCAAATACCATATTACTGTGATTCTGCTCCTACTGACTGCCTTTTGGATTTATTAGCAACCCCTCTGCGTGAGTGTGGGATCAATTATTGGGGCAGCTCCTAGATCATTCTAAACTAATTTTGTGGCAGAGACTGTCCGAGATTTCCAGTTATTTTGTCTTCAAATTTAAATATTATCAACTAGTAAGCTGGGCAAATACCTTGGTCAAAAATGGTGAGGGGAACCTGGAGGCGGAGACTAGGGTACGTCGAAGTCACAAACTGCGGAAAGAAATCGCAGAGTGGTATTGGATGTTGATTTAGGCAGAAGAAGGGCCACAAATTTCACTAATGGAGAGCTGGAAGAGGGAACTTCTGGACCAGGATCATGAAGCTTTATGTCAAGTATCTATGGCTTATTTAAGGCATTATGTGAGACCCACTCCACTGAGAAAGAATCATCTTTTCACTATCCATAAGGCTTACTGGACGCCTCAGAGGTTATCGAAGATGGGAAGTCGGGCAGTAAAGAAATGCTCCAAATGCGACAAAGAAAATGTGGGTGAAGCGCATATGTTCTGGCAGTGTCCCTCGATCCAGACCTCCTGGGATAAAGTGGGTAAGATCATATCGGAAGTCGTAGGCGAAGAACTAAAGCGGAGCTTGGATATAGTCATCTTTGGGGTAATGACCGGCGGGGCATTTTTTTTTTACTTTACTTAAATTAAAAAAAACATTTTTCTCTTAATTCTTCTCACACGTAGAGTTGTGCATTAAATGGATACTCTCATGCCCCCCTACAGAGGTGGAATGGATTCGATCAGTACAAAGGGTTGCAACTCTTGACCGAGCTATTAAGAGGGTTAAGAAAACAACATTTTGGGAATTATGGGACATATGTTGAAGTGTATGTAACAATTTCAACTTCTTAGTTTTGAAACATTCTCTAATTTTTTTGATTAAACTTGATAGAGACCGGGTACCCCGTCCTGGTAGAATGTAGTGGAATGGACCCTCTTCGACATTTTAGCATTTCGACAAATGAGGAAAAAAATTATTAAAAAAATAAAAATAAAAAAAATAATGTTTACAGTTGGTGCGGAATCAAGCGGCCAGACTGATCCACCAACCTAGGTGGCAACACGTCACTCCAATTCTGAGGAAGCTGCACTGGCTTACCATCCCCCAGCGATGTGCCTTCAAAGTAGGTTGTCTGGTTTTTAAATCTCTATATAGCCAGAGCCCCAAATTCATCAATAGCCTTATTGTAAGGTATACTCCTTCACGCAACCTATGCTCGGCTCACCTTTATCTCCTGGCAACTCCTGCCTTCAAGCTGAAGCGACAAGGTGGCTGTAGGTTTGCTACTCTGGCACTCAGACTCTGGAATTCTTTTCCCCTGGAAATTAGATCATGTACTGACCTTTTAAGTTTCAGGAAATCCCTTAAAACATGGTTATTCACCCAAGCTTACGAATAATTTCCTGCATGGGTTTGGCAAGTCCTAGAAATAGCGCCATGAAATCAACCAGTGTACGTGCGCTTTATAAGAATCTTTATAACATAACATATCTAAACAATGGGGTTGCCCCTCTCCCAAGTGTTTCCCATTTGCTCTTTAAAGGCGGCTCCAGGTTTGAAGCTTGCCTTTTGGGCTAACACCTGTGTGACTTGCTGCAGGAGTTAACTAACGCCTGTCTTCACGACAAGCCACTTTTGTCTCCTTTACTGGGAGTCATTAGCACATCTCCTATACCGCTGAGGGGGTTAGTGTGCAACCCTGCATCGTCAAAGAGTTGCAAAGTCTTTGCACAGTAATAAAGACATTTCATGAAATTAATGACTTTATACGCCCCTTTCCAGCAGGACGCCGCGTCGATCATCAGAGTGGAGAGGACGCGCTCTAGCAGAAAGGACCTGCATCGCTTTCCCACCACGAAACGCAACTGGAGAAGTTTCTCGATGCCCATCTGGGAACCTGGAGAGGGAGCCTGCCCTCCCCACGCTGGCAGTGTGACGCTGACGTGCCCCAGTGCGGAATCAGCACCTCCCGCTGAGAGTCAGAGGAGAAGGGGGAGTTTTCACCTGGTGTGGCCGCACTAGTGTGGCGGCAGGCAGCCGGCCCGGCTCACTACACCTTGCACCGGAGCGGTGCTGACAGCCTCACGACCCCACGGAGGCCGTTCATCTCTTCCTTTGATTGCTCCTGGTACAAAATGGGAAAAGGTACTCGAACAGCTGCACTAACAGCTAGTCTACAGTATTTGATAGCCAATGGTTTCGTAAAGCCAGAGCAGACGATGCGAGAGGGTTTACTGAACCAAAGAGAGATCACAAGGTAGTGTGCTTTAAGAAATTTATTGTCAGTGACAGATAAAACATTTGCACACTGATATGGTCAAGGGACAATATTTATGGGTAAGGAAGCAGTGGTTCAGCAGGGATTCCGTTCCGTGTTGCAGCAGATCCAGGAGGCGGCCTTTTTTCACTTACATCACCTGCTGCTGGTCGCTTGTGCTACATAGCGCTAACAGAGAGTCTTATTGACTATATTCTAATAGATCTACGGTTATGGTCTTCCCTCATTGACTTTATGGTGATAGATCAGTTAGAGAGCGACCGTAATGTCCTTTCACTTGAAACTGATCTCTTGATATTAGGCCTGCAGTCTGTCCAAGAGGACAGTATTGATTCGAATATGATTGCATCTAGTAATATGTGCAGTGTGAAATGGGCACGTATGAAGGACTCGGAGGTACAGTTGGGTAAAATGTATTCCTGTGTAGCTACAAGTTTACATGAGATACTGAACTTGGGATGGGACATCGCAGAGAAGAGGTATTTATCATCCATCTCCCAAATACATAAAAAGTTGTTTAATGATTTGAGGGTTTTATTTTTTTGTAGTATCTAGTAAATCCTGCAAACCTCCCCCTTCACAGTTGTGGTATAACATAGATTGTAAAAATGCCAGACATGTCTTATTTCTAGCCATTAAGAATCAGGAACAGGGGGAAAGGGAAATTAAAGTCCTCAGGGCTGCATATAAACTTACCATTAGAAGGGCTACAGAGGTTTGGCAACTGGAACGTTGGAAGCTTATGTTAACGGCAGTCATTAATAAAGACCAGGGCAGCTTCTGGAATTTGGTTTCGTTGGTCAGTAAAGGTGGAGTAGGTCCACCTATGTCCAATATCTCTGATACAAACTGGGTAACATATTTTGCAGCATTACATTCACTGGAGGGTGGTGGGGATTCTCACCAGCAGTTGATTTGCTTGAAAATTTACAGAAGGAAGTGTGTGATCTGCCACAGGCAAAAATGCTTACATTTCTTTCCCTGGAGGAAGTTCATACCGCACTTGGTAAATTAAGTTGTAATAAAGCTCCAGGTTTAGACAAAATCCAAGGGGGACCTCTACAGGCATAACCAGGATATGTGGGGTCCATATTTCACAGTACTATTTAATAACATTTAAATGGAGTAACTATTTGCCCAACGTTGACAGGGGCTGAAATGATCCCCACACATAAAAAGGGTTCCCAAGAGGATCCACGCAACTACAGACAAATTAGCTTAATCGAGTGGTCTCAAAAGCTCTTTGGCACCACACTTTAAAATTGGCTACATTCTTGGATAGAGGAGCATAAAGTTTTGACCCCTTTCCAAGCAGGTTTTAGAAAGGGTGTGAGTACAACTGTTCAAGTCTTGCGTCTTTTGCAAATTTTTGGGAAGTTTGTGATGTTGGGTGGGGGCAGCCTTTAAATTGTTTTTGTTGATTTATGTTCAAGCTTTTGATACAGTCCCACGATATAATCTTTGACAAGTTTTATCTGATATAGATGTCCCCTCAGATCTTCTGACTATTTTAATTAGGCTCCACTTGGGAAATGATGAACAAGTGTAGTGCAGGACAGCCTCTTTCTCTGTGGATCATGGGGGAGGCAGGGATGTGTGCTCGCTCCCATCCTGTTTTCACTGTACATGAATTACTTAATTTCATTTCTGGATGACTGTGATGGGGATGCCCTTAGATTAGTGAACACTAGGGCCCGGCCCTAATGTTCACAGACAATTTCTTATTAATCTCCAAATCTCCTATGGGCCGTCAGAATATTCTATGTCGCTTTAAGAAATTTTGTGAACTGCAGAGCCTAGAAATAAATGTAGCAAAAACTGAATTAATATTAAACCCGGGCCATTCTACAAGATTGAATCCTAAACTTCTAGGTGTTCCGTTAGAGAGAGTTAAAGTTTTTGACTATTTAGGGCTGTTCCTTAGTGAAGGTATGGACTAGTGTAATCACATATACGTTAGGAGACTTAAAGTTGTGCAGGATAGTGGGGCAACACTCAGTTAAAAAAAAAATTATATCGTCCAATTTGGCCAGTTGTGCAAATCTATAAGGCACAGACACTGGGAACTGCAATGTATGGTTCGGAACTCTGGGGCTATAGAAACATCCATAGCCTACAAGTCTCAGAGAATTGTTCTATATGCCAATTATTAGGCCTTCCCAGTAGTACACCACTAGTCCCCCTGAGATTTGATTTGGGATTAAGGCCCATCTCAGAGAAGTTGGTCTTATGCCTATTATTTACTGGCGACGGATCTGGGCAACACCTACACTTTCAACCTATTTGGAGGGCCTTAAGAATGTGCTGGTGATTCCAAGGACAAGTAAATTCCCCTGGTTTAAATATTTTAGACACCCTCAGCAAGACTGTATATAGAGATCTGTGGAATGTATGTGTGGATGTCCCAGTTACAAGTAAATGCTTGATTAAGGCAAGTTACAGCCAGTTTAAACTGGGCCAGATTTGGTCAGTTTCTAAAAAAGGTACTATGACTGACCAATTTCTACAAGTTAAATTCTCGTATAGCTTTGAAGAATTTCTATATGCTATAGAGCCCCCATTAGATCACAGACTGTACTTGCAATTTAGGCATGGAACCCTACAAATACCAGTAAATGGTCTCCAACTGTTCATCCCTCAGATTGCCATTGTCCATGCTGTGGAGCAGAGAAGGAAACTATAGAGCACTTCTACTTTTTCTGCCCAACCTATACCCTATCTAGGAAGAAGTGGCTTATGGCAATTTGACAGGCCATGGGCACAAGATTATATTCTTATGCATTCCGAATACTGAAAAATGATGTAAGTTATCTAACAGTAACTCAGTTTTTATTGGCAATATGGAGAGTAAGGCAGCGGTGTCTGCAAGATTCACATCCACAGTGGCTCAACCAGTACTGCAGTCCCTGGAGTGACTCTTTAACTTACATGCCCTGGGTATTATATACTAGGTGCTTACAAGTAAGTTAGATTCTGCCAATTTGGTATAAGCCAGTTCAACAGACACGTTTTAAGATCAGGGCACTGGCACGGAGGTCTGATAAGTAGGTCTCAGTCCACCCTCAATTGAAAAACAAGCAGCATTAGTTCAAAAATTCATGGAGTGACCATACAAAAAGAGGAATTTGTTTATAACTAGTCAGAAATCTTCAGGAACAACTGGGAGAACTTGAGCCACCAAATCCCAAAGGGCGTGGTAATAGGGCCCGAGCAGATAGCTGGCATTCATCGATAGTAGCGCCTAGATGAAGGTGAGAAGAGCCTTTTTTCCGGATATTTGTACCTATTTTAACCACCTATTGGGGGCAGTAGTTGGGAATGTGTTGTGGTTAGTTTTGCTAGCAGATGTCTGCACCACCGAGCTTTAAGGGAGGGGTGTTGAGATAAAAATGCCGGGTTGCCCCGGGTAGGGTGGTGGCGTAGTTCAATCTAGTGGTTGACAGGGGGCAAGAGCAAGGTTTGGCCAATATTCCCAACAAAGTCTCCATGAGGGTCATATCAACATGTAAGTGGGGCTCAATGGGATTTCATCAATCTGAAGGACCTCTGTAACAGCACTGTTCTAATAACCTTGGTGTAGGGAACGCTCTCCTCAGAAGCCGGACAGGGGGGGTGGGGGGGGGGGGGGGAGAGAGAGAGAGACAGAGAGGAGCTCAGACTCAAGGGAGGTTTCAAGGCCACTAGCCACTTTAAGCTCGTTGTACCAATTCTCTTCATGGTATGGCTGGCCAATCTCATCACCCGCGTAATACCTATTATCCGAAACAGTGCCAAACAGGGACCACAGTGGATGTATTTATGTCTTCTCCATAGATCGGGTGTGGCTTCTGGTAAGTTGAACCAGCGCTGACTTGAAATCATAGAGTACAATAGGTACTGAGTCCTCTGGCATCAATGTTAAAGTTTCTGGAACTAGCATGGATCTCAGCACCGGAAGTGGAGTCTAAACTTGAGCTGGAGGTGTCCCCGGTGGGGGCTCGGATGGTACAATCGTTGCTAAAAGCAAACACACCCGAGATATTTTAGATGGAAAGTTACTCAGCTCCATGGGGCCCGAAGGCATGCCAGAGAGTCAGCAAGGCTCCAAAGATTCAGAGCATGGCAGCGCAGAACTCTTCGATTTGTTTTGGCACAGCGGATGGCCACGGAAACCCTGGTTGTGCCAGACAAGCTAAGGGATAGGCTCCGAAGTTAAACTACTTCGGGAGCAAGATGTATGATGCTGCCCCCATGCTTTCTCAGGAGAGTGATAGTGGCAGGAAAGGGTTAAGTCAAGCTTAGAATTCTTGTGCTTTTTCTTCGACTTACCAACCGACTGAACAAGATGAAAAATGACCTCTGGAATGACTTCTATGACTTCTGGATCTGGAATGGGGCCTGGACTGAACTTTCGACTTGGAGCGCTCCCATTGCAGAGGCTTCCAGTTCTTGGCAATGTAGTTTCACCTCATGGGTCTCAGATGGCCTTGTGTTCATCGACGTGCAATCATTGCGGTTCTTAGAGTCGTGGCCCGACCTCAGGCACACAGGAAAACCCGATGACTGTCTGTCAAAGACATCTATTTGTAACAGTCCCTACAAGGTTTAAAACCTATTGTTTTGGGAGGTGATATTTCCCTTGCATCCCCATTTAAATGTTTTAAAGGGAGTCCCAAAGAGACGAGAGGGAGCTTCGTATCCACACCTGTTGGTGCAGAAAAGATAGAACTGATGTGAGTGTGCGGGACTGGCGCCTATATAGGCTTCACATGCCAATTTGGGAGCGGAATTGCATCAGTGTGCAGCCACATGGCGCTACTTACCGGCGCGAAGAGGCACAGCTGAAAACTTTCGGATCCAGCTTGATATCTGGGCAATATTCAAAAGGTGGCTAGAATAGTCTATTTGAGGACCATATAAATTAATGATTGTAATATGTGTATCTACAACTGTACCTTGAACTGTAATGTATAGTTGTATCAGTAATGACTTAGTAACTCTTCATCTCAAGAGGTTTATTACGCAGAATGATAACCACTCTCCATGCGTGATAGATGTACGAAGCAAAATATGTTTTAACACCCATCTGTAAGTAAACTGTGGAGGTCTGACTCATTTCTTGTAACATATCCACATCTATATTGTGTATCAAGGTATGCTAGCACCTCGTTTTTAGGTCTCACGTAGTGCAGCGCACATGAGCTGCTCTAGAAGAGGGCCTCTTCGAATGATTTCAGACTTCTTTATGTGGGTCAGACTCCTCCCACACATTCCATTGGCCTTTGCGTGTGGCTTTCAATAATGAAAACACGCAATTGGCCAAAGGCGAGTGCATGTCCCGCCTTTCCTCTGAATGATCACTAGCATGGCCTAGGGGTCCCAGGAGCGAGCAGCGGCCCACAGTGTGCCAGCAACATTCTTTAATTCCTTCCAGCGCACATGCGCGCACCACTCACGGCCTTGTTGACTTTCCCTCTCCTCCCGCGCCCCCTGTGTAGTTTTGCCATTTCTGGCAGCCAAGCAGGGCACGCACCACTCGTTTTCTCATGCAGTCGATAACACAACGAGGGGATGCAGCGCGCGCGCGAACCACTCGCTGGCTTGTTTTTCAGTTTCCTTCACTGATCGTCTCAAGGCCAGCTGAAAAGCCCGTTTTGTTCTGCAGCACAGTGTTGAGGTTTATTTTGCCACTAATGTGGTCTCGTTGCTCTTTCTACCTTGTGCTTTCCTTCTGTCTGTAAATGGCAGTGCCCTTTCATCTCTGCATGTCTTTCTCTTTCAGTTACTTCAGCCATTGCGATGTTAGCACTTCATGCTATCGGTTCCCTCTGCACCTAGCAGGAATTGCAGCACTAGTTTGGGCGTTTTTACAACGCTTTTATATCTACACACAACCAGCGTCCCTTTACTTGGCTATTACACCAGCGTTACAAGTTTTACTGTTTATTATATACCAGCTAAGCAACACTCCGGCGCAACATGTAGTATAGGTCAGTCACTATTCAGGCGAGTAGGATTTGCCACGTTACTGTAATATACCTCTATGCTGCCTTTTTGTGCACATCACCATAAATTGCCAACTTTGCTGCATTTGTCTAATATTTAGGATGATCCTTATTCTCTTCATAAAAAAACTTTCTTTCCTGCACTATATGGGATCGTTTTTACCACTACCTACCAGAAGGAATCGATTACGCACAAGATCTTATCGTTCCTTTGCTGCTTTTTAAAGAAAAATGTATCTATTTTTACCAATGTGTTTCTTATAAATGCTAATTTTGATCATATGCACAGCACTCGCTTTTGGTTCATAAATAGATTTTTTAGTGTCATCACTACACAGTCCCGGTCTTATTTTTTATGGGGGCAATCAAAGTTCATTCAAAATTATAACATATCCATGTTGGCTCTTGCCAGGACGAGCATCTATTAGTTTTTGTGCAATCCATGAATCTTTTTCTGAACATGTTTTTTGACATCAATATTCTAAACTCCAGCATTCTCTCTTCACTGGTATAATTCTACAAAGCCCAATTGAATCAGATATTGTGCTTTTTTTTCGGTCCCTAATCTATATTATCCATCTACAATTGTTGTTACATATTTCATATTCTTTCAAAAAACACCCCTTATCAAGGAGGTACGGATGAACTTTTAAAAACTCAGTCCCCAACCGAGGTACCATTTCACCTTGGACTGAAGGAATAATACATCTATACCAACTTGCTACTATCTTTGTTTACTTACTGTTATATTGTAAGTGCACTTCATCCATGTACAGTGCCTCATGTCACACTTGTTGTCATCTGGTCAATTCTTTTCTATTTAAACCAGGTTTTAAAAAAACACAAAATATTTGTTTTCCATTTGTCATTTTGTTAAACCAGATCCAGGTACTCCTTTATCAATTGTTATGCCATCCATGTGGTTGAACATCAGCTGTGCTACATCACAACGGGTAAAATCACTTCTTTTCCTTCTTCAGTTCGCCTGTTAATGGTAGTCTTTCAGTCTCTTTGGTGGCAACAAAATCTATATTTCTTTGACAGGTTCGTCTTTTACATTTCTTCCTTTTCTGGCATATATTTTTCTGTTATGACCTTTTCTCTCAATAGCAACACTAACTTGGTGTTCTTTATACATTTCTGTATTTCAATCATCATCACAAGTGGGGTCAGTATAGTGCACAATGCAGTGTATTCTCACGTTTATTATTCGCACATACTCCTTTGGTTTCTGAATACCCAATATGTAGTGGGGCTTATCAACCACTAAGAGTTTGTAAATATTAACATATACCTTGATATTTTCTTGTATCCACAGCCCTGAGAAGTAGTCTTACACTAAACTCATGGCCCCAGGATAATGTGCTGAATGGCTAAATACTTCTAAAGTCCCAAAGGCGAAACCTATTGGCTATGCCAATGCTTGTTGGTTTTGGCGATTATTTATACATTCATGTTCCATGTTAGTATGCTGACCTGATCTTTTTCTGACCTTGTGCAGCAGTTGTCATGTAAATGTAAATATATTTGAGCTTGTAAAGCGCACTGCTACCCGTCCGTAGGTTTCCTGGCGCTGTATAACTCTGGGGAACCCGTCCTGGCTTTCCCTTTGTGGGATGGGCCCTGCTGGGAGTCCCCAAGGTGGAGCCAGGCATCCCCGGAGTTGATGGGGCCGTGGCAAGCTAATGCCCAGAGTTGCCAAGTGGAACTCCTGATTAGAGTAAGCACCGAAGCGAGAATTATCGAGTCCGCTGACCCAAGTCCACGACCCTGCCGCGTCAGGAATTGAACCCTGGTCCCGGGCCGACTTCTGCTCCCGGGTCTGCCGCCTCTAACCAGTGAGCCACTCCACTCCACTGAGCCACACCACTCCATATACAAGTTAGTTGTGGCAGTATCAATATATAGAGTATTTGTCAGTTTTGTTGCCTGCACCAAGGACCCACCTAATTTCTGAACGGCATGTTATCATCCCTTTAAGCAACTCTTCCCTACCACAATAAATCACATCCCCAATCTATGATGCCAAACAATGGTAACATACCATAACATCTTGGTAATATAGATACATGCCATTTAGCGAGAGCTAGAGTCTAAGATTTCCTATATAACCAGTGCCATGAACTTAGAATGCAGCATTTTGATTTTCTCATGGCGGCACAGCTCTGTCAAATCCTCAACACACAGACAGGGTCATAGATGGTGCATCCTATGCCTTCATGAAACATAGCGAAAGTCACAGCTTAAGAACCTCAAAAAGTGCACTGAAAGTAAATTTTTATTTAATCTTCTTCATCCAAAGTTCCTTCATGGCGGTCTAGGAGAGGAGAGGAGATGTGTCGCCCAGCGGCAGTTCTGGGGAGCTGCGAAGTGCAATGCGATGTTCTTGTGAGGAGATGTGTTGCACTGTGACGGTTCCAATAGCTGCACTGGGCGAGACAATGTCTTTGCGAGGAGATGTGGCGCGCAGTGACGGTTCCGATGGGCAATGCAAAATCCGTGCGTCAGGGAAGTCCACGTAGCAGAGGCGATGCACTAGTTCTGCAGAAGGAGATGCATCGGTTCTCCTGAATCCACAGATGGGGTGTCAGAGCACCGCCAGGCCCACTCAAAGGGTCCAGGACTGGGGTGGCACTACTTGGGAGGGCAGTACTGACAGATGGCAGAGTCTGGGTGCTGGGTTCAAAGTGGTAAGGAAGCCTGTTCTGTCCCGGAGGTTTCTGATCAGGAGGTCAGCAAACTACATCTTGGAATCACTCTGGTGTCCTGGGTTTAGAGATGCAGGGCCAGTCTTTCTCACCCAGGCATAAAGGCAGCAGGTCAGCACAGCGAAGTAGTAGTCCTTCTAGGAAGCAGTCCATCAGAGGGGCAGTCCTTTCAGCAGCACAGCAGTCCTCCTTCCTGGTAGAGTCCATAGGTTCAGAAGTGTACTGAAGAGGCGGGTCTAAGGGTCCAATATTTATACCTGGTGCCCACTTTGAAGTAGAAGAAGCTTCTACATGTTTCCCTCCCCTGAGGTGACAGGCATCCCCTTCCTCTCTGTCCTGGCCACAATCCTTTGTCAAAGTGCTCAGGCAGAGCCTTTGTGATGTGCAAGTGTGGTAGGTGACAGCTATCCCCCCTCGTTAACTCAGAGGGGTCCATCCTGTAAACACCTATCTTCAATTTGTCTAATTGTCAGGAGGTAATACACAAAGACCAACTACCAGCAACAAATAGTCATGTGACTCCGAATAAGACACCAAATGGTTCGGACAGAAAATGCCAATTTTCTAAAAGTTGTATACAAAAGAAAAGAAATTGAGGGGCGGAGCCGGGAGGACGCTGATCGTCTCGGCTCCCGGTCCACGAAATGCTCTGACCCGGCCCTGGGCAGTTACAGCCCGTCTTTTTGACCGCTCTTCTGTCCAGCACGAAGCGGAGCGAGTGGGGCAGGAGCGGAGCAGCAGCGATCGCTCCGGGGTTGGCAGACAGGCTCGTTCTCCCGAGGTGAAGGAGGAGAGGGCAGAGGCGCTCAAGATGGCGGGCGGCACGGCGCTGTGGACTCTGCTGACGGCGGCCGCCGCTGGGAGGTAGGATCGCGTCTTGCGCTACCCCGGCTTGCTGAGACTCTCGCCGCAGCTACTGGCATAATTTCCTCTACCCCTATTTCGGTGGAGACCACCACCGAGGGAATCCTCCCAGCGCCTGCCTGACTCTAAGATGGCGGCCGGAGGCGACTGCTGATGGCGATCGCCGCTTCCACTGGCTCGCCCCAACTTTTCCCCGTCCTCCTGCTAATCCTGTGGCCCTCTCTTGGTCTTGTGGCCTGCCTCCCGACCTGTTGCCAGCTTGGGGCCACTGCCAGTGCTGGATTATCCGGACGTTTATTTCGTATGAACTCCAGTTTCCTGCTATTTCCACGCATAAGAACTAAGATGGAAAAAATCTGTGTTGGGGGAATTTATGGCCTTGAGGAACTATCACCAAGCGCGGAGAGAAACTTGGAGACAGAGAGCTCACTTGGTTGCTGCTGGGATTGAGACTTCCGTCATGACTTCAAACAAAGTAGTTGTAAAGGGACAGCTGAAATTCCAGGAGCCTAGTCCCGACAGTTCGACGATTTCGAAGGGCTGGAAGAGGTCCCCCGCTACACGGCGGAGGAGGGCACTGGACATTCCAGGAGCCTAGTCCCGACAGCGCGACGACTTCGGAGGGCTGGAAGTGGTCCCCCGCTACACGGCGGAGGAGGGCACTGGACATCGAATGCTGTCTTATTTTAAGCGCTTTGATAACCTAATCGGTTCAAGTTACTGAAATGTGCAACGTAACTGATTCTATGTAAACTGCTGTGATAACTTGTAACAAAACTGGTGCTATGTAAAGTGCTCTGATAACCTAATCGGTTCAAGTTCGCATTATAGAAAACTCTAAAAATAAATAAATAAATAAATTGCCGACTTCACCTTACTCAGCTCCTCCCAATTGAGGAAAAACAAACCAAAATTACTGTATGGTCTGTTTGGTATATTTACTTAATACCTTTTTACTTTTTTATTTCATTATGTTCAAATAGTTAAGGTACAAAAAAAAATAGTTACGGTACAAAAAAAAAAAAAGACACTTTTCAATACATTCGACAATTTAAATATTCAAAACCAAATTACATTCCACATTGTATATATAAACACCACATAAATTGACATTACATATATAGACAACATATTAGTTTTGATCAACAAATAAGCTCACATAAATGATCATTTACTTAACAAAGGACAAAGAACACATTTAAATACTATAATTCAACAAGCAGCAAATTAATGCATTATTATTTGTCAAGGTCATTCGAAATCAATCAATGTACTGCAAATTAATGCATTCCTGATTCAAAAGCCGACGCGTTTCAAACCCATTCCTGCCACTTTATGGGTTCTCATCAGGGCTCTGTCTCTTTTATTTCTATGTCAGATATATGTAAAAAAAAGAGAAAATGAAATTCTATTTTAGTGTTTGGGTATATTTTTCTCTTATCCATCGCTCTTCTAACGTTCGCAAATGACAAACCTGTACCTGATTTGTTGCCAGTCGTGCATTTAATGTTCACTTTCTAGCGCGTGTATATCTTTATCTATAATCTAAAAGCATCGTTATCAGGATTTTTAGTCGTTTCTGAAAGAACTCAGGAACTCGTTTGCAAAAGCATTGCCGCAGAGCCTACCTTTTATGATCCTTCTCTTCGTGTTTGCACCCTTATCTTTTTCATGTCGTGATGTGTTCAACTTCTGTGAACAAAATGGTAACATTCATATTTAGAATATTCCATCTGGTTTTTTAGTCTACTTATTATCCCATGAAGGCAATTATTAATAGCATACCTTATCTTATTTCGGCGCTTACATGCGCGGGGTGCTTCACGTCTCTGTTTTGATTATAAAATGGAAAGGAGGTCCTCGTATTCCTACAAGTTGTTCAAAGACAGACGGGGAAACAAGTTTTATCACCCGTATATAATCATTTTATGTGATGTCACTACATTGTTTTCTCGATCGGTTTGGCATACCTGTTTACTTTGGTAGCGCGATCCCACGCTACACTTGCAAAACGACTTGTTTACTTCGCCGCTGCGCTATTTCTTTCCATCATTGGTCTCCTATGATTAACCGGAGACACAAATTAAGTACTGATACGTATAGTTTACTGTCTGTTCTCATAAATGTATCGCGGCTCTTAACTCCTTCTTGTGTGTGCCGAGTCTAGGTCTGCTGTGTCCCTTGACATGGCGGCCATCTTGTAGCATGTTATTTAAGTGTGTTCTCGCCTTGAAAAAATGGGGGACATCTTGGAACGGGCTAGTTGTTAGTATATAAATCGTTTACTAGTGTATTAACACGTTGACCTGCCGTTTATCTTCAATAATTAGGAAATTACATCATCATTTTCTATAATTATCAAGGCACATCTAACAGTTGATTATGAATACAATCAGGGATTCATTAGAGTCGCGTAACATCAGACAATGTATTCAGTCCAGTTAAGGCATAAGGACATCCCATAGCTGTACCTTTGAAGTCATGGAGCTCTATTTAGATGCTCGAGAAAGACCGCATAGAGTCCCCACGCAGTTCATCCTTAAATTAGCAGAAATAGCCTTGAAAAAAAACTATTTTAAATTTGACGACAAGTTTTTATGCAGAAAAAGGTACAGCTATGGGATGTCCTTATGCCCCAGAAATGGCCGTATTATTCATGGCCGAATACGAGAGGAGGTTTGTGGACGACAACAACCCACACAGGGGACATATAATTCAGTGGCTGCGCTATATCGACGACGTGTGGCTCCTGTGGCAGGGGAGCCACACAGAGTTGATGCAGTTCCATGAATGGCTCAACCTGAGGCACCCAGATATAAAATTTTCTATAGAGTCAAGCGACACAAGAATGACTTTTTTGGACGTACAAATTATATGTGTTGATGGCTGTCTGCAATCATCACTATATAAGAAAAAAACGGATAAAAATACGATACTTCATCATCGTAGCGCTCACCCCAGGAGCCTGAAGGCTAATTTGCCATATTGCCAGCTAGTCCGAATTAGGAGAAATTGTACGCAAATCGGAGAGTACGACCATTATGCAGAAACATTTTGTAGGGAAATGCAAACTAGAGGCTATCCACGCAAAATGTTAAAACACTCTTACAAAAGGGCTCGCTGTACACCGCGTGCATGCCTGTTGGAAGTTAAAGAAAAACAAGAACTAAATCGATTAGTCTGTGTGACTACGTTCGGTCCCGACACCCATAAGATCAGACAAATGGTTTTAAAAAATTGGCACCTCCTAGAGAATCTGGAATGCCCTTTCCCCCATCCATTGTTCGCTTACAAAAAGAATAAAAGCATTGGCCAAACTATAGTTCGCGCTGAAATTGCTTTGCCTAAACCCAAGAGCGACTTATTATCTAAATGGGGACTTAAACCTATCGCAGGACATCACAAGTGTGGAAACTGTGTGTCCTGCATCAACACAATTGAAGGGAAGGAATTAGAACATAACATAAAATGGAAACATGATGGTTTTTCCAATTGTCGAACTAAAAATGTTGTGTACGTAGTCAAATGCCCTTGTTCAAAAATGTATATAGGGAAGACTAATCAGCCAATAAATGTGAGAACAACACAGTACAGGTCACGCATTAAAAATAAGGTGATATCAGCCCCTATGGTCGAACACTTTATTGAGAAACAACATGGGGAGACGGATTTCAGATGGTCGGTCCTGTATACTGTTAATCAGTCAAAATATCCTATTGACACAGAAAAGTTACTCCTGCATAAAGAAGCCTATCTGATCTTGAAATTTAATAGCGCCTTAACTGGACTGAATACATTGTCTGAGGTTACGCGACTCTAATGAATCCCTGATTGTATTCATAATCAACTGTTAGATGTGCCTTGTTAATTATAGAAAATGATGGTGTAATTTCCTAATTATTGAAGATTAACGGCAGGTCAACCTGTTAATACACTAGTAAACGATTTATATACTAACAACGAGCCCGTTCCAAGATGTCCCCCATTTTTTCAAGGCGTGCACAGACTTAAATAACATGCTACAAGATGGCCGCCATGTCAAGGGACACAGCAGACCTAGACTCGGCACACACAAGAAGGAGGTAAGAGCCGCGATACATTTATGAGAACAGACAGTAAACTATACGTATCAGTACTTAATTTGTGTCTCCGGTTAATCTAAGGAGACCAACGATGGAAAGAAATAGCGCAGCGGCGAAGTAAACAAGCCGCTTTGCAAGTGTAGAGCGGGATCGCGCTACCAAAGTAAACAGGTATGCCAAACCGATCGAGAAAATGATTATATACGGGTGATAAAACTTGTTTCCCCGTCTGTCTTTGAACAACTTGTAGGAATACGAGGACCTCCTTTCCATTTTATAATCAAAACAGAGACGTGAAGCACCCCGCGCATGTAAGCGCCGAAATAAGATAATGTATGCTATTAATAATTGCCTTCATGGGATAATAAGTAGACTAAAAAAACAGATGGAATATTCTAAATATGAATGTTACCATTTTGTTCACACAAGTTGAACACATCACGACATGAAAAAGATAAGGGTGCAAACACGAAGAGAAGGATCAAAAAAGGTAGGCTGTGCGGCAATGCTTTTGCAAACAAGTTCCTGAGTTCTTTCAGAAACGACTAAAAATCCTGATAACGATGCTTTTAGATGATAGATAAAGATATACACGAGCTAGAAAGTGAACATTAAATGCACGACTGGCAACAAATCAGGTACAGGTTTGTCATTTGCGAACGTTAGAAGAGCGATGGATAAGAGAAAAATATACCCAAACACTAAAATAGAATTTCATTTTCTCTTTTTTTTTTTTACATATATCTGACATAGAAATAAAAGAGACAGAGCCCTGATGAGAACCCATAAATTGGCAGGAATGGGTTTGAAACAGGTCGGCTTTTGAATCAGGAATGCATTAATTTGCAGTACATTGATTGATTTCGAATGACTGAGAAATAATAATGCATTAATTTGCTGCTTGTTGAATTATAGTATTTAAATGTGTTCTTTGTCCTTTGTTAAGTAAATGATCATTTATGTGAGCTTATTTGTTGATCAAAACTAATATGTTGTCTATATATGTAATGTCAATTTATGTGGTGTTTATATATACACAATGTGGAATGTAATTTGGTTTTGAATATTTAAATTGTCGAATGTATTGAAAAGTGTCTTTTTGTATGTACCTTAACTATTTGAACATAATGAAATAAAAAAGTAAAAAGGTATTAAGTAAATATACAAAACAGACCATACAGTAATTTTGGTTTGTTTTTCCACAATTGGGAGGAGCTGAGTAAGGTGAAGTCGGCAATTTCTTTTCTTTTGTATACAATTCATTTATGGTCTAGCCGACTTCATGGCAATGGACCTAATTCCTTTAGTGTAAGAAATTTTCAAAAAGTGGCTTATTCAGATTTGTGACAAAAAATCCGACTTTACTTTTAAAGAGGGCTCTTAATTACAATTCTTTAGATACAAAACTCGACTTGTCTATCTGCTCCCAATTGGAAGTTACAGCTTATAAAATGAAATACGGTAACTCCAATTTTATCCTATGAGAGAGGCAGGCCTTGCAAGACGTTTTTCACTACCAGTACATCTAAAACTTAAAAGTGCATGTTTACTTTTTAAATACACTTGGACCTAAAGATGGCCTCCGTACATGTTAATATCTGGCCGCCTCATGGCCTCGATGAACAAGTTACATACCTTCGGTAACGATATATCTGTAAGAAAAATAGGTTAGTTATAGATTCCTTCCCTTAGACTTGATCGTGAAAGTTTTTAGTCAGCAGTACCCCTGAACGTCGGTAGGTGGCATTGATCGACTCCACGTCTGGCGTCGTGGTCACCGGGATGACGCTGCGTAAGTTACTTAGACGCCGCCCTCGTGTCCGACATGAGTTCTGTACACGACTTTTCGCGCCAGGAATGCAGAGCTGTGTAAGACTGTGACCACTGCTGCACAAAACTAGGGTCCTGAAAGGATGTCCTTAACCCTAGAAATCAGTTCGCAGAATGGGGAGGATGGGTGGGGCGGTAAGGAATCTATCACTAACCTATGTTTCTTACAGATATATTGTTACAGAAGATAAGTAACTTGTTCATCTGAAAGAAACAGTTAGTTATAGATTCCTTAACATGAATAGATACCCTAGCAATACCAATTCTGGAGGTGGGTATGTGAACAAAGATCACACCAGAAAGCCCTGGAGAACAGAACGGCCGAAGAAGCAGTCTCTCCGGACTTGGCTGTCCAGGAAGTATTGTCTCGTAAATGTGTGCAGTGATGCCCACGTAGCTGACAGATGTCATTTATGGGGACTACCCGCCCCAAAGCAGTAGTAGCTGCCATCGCCCTGGCAGAATGGGCACGCAGCCCAACTGGAGGCTCCTCCTTAGCCGAAGAGTAACAGGCTTTGATGCACAGAACGACCCACCTGGAGATGCTCCGTTTGTGCACGGCCCGACCTTTCTTAGCGCCCACGTAAGTGCTGGTCGTCCACCCGGAATTGATTGGTGCAATCCAAATAGGAGAGTGCACATTTTGGATCCAGACGGTGGAGCCACTCTTCCTCTTTTGAAGGATGCGAAGGCGGAAAGGAGGTGGGCAAAGTGATGGTTTGGCCAATATGAAAAGAAGTGACCACCTTTGGAAGAAAGGAAGGTCTAGTTCTGAGGAGGACCTTGTCTGAATGAACAGCCGGAAAGGGAGGCTTGGAAGACAGCTTGTAGCTCACTCACCCTGCGCGCAGAGGTGATGGCCACCAGAAACACAGTTTAGAGAGTTAAGAGTCTGAGAGGACAGTTATGTAGCGGCTTGAAGGAAATGCACACAAAAAGTAGGTTAGCACCAAGTTCATGTCCCACTGAGGCATTACGAAGGGAACAGGAGGAAATAGATGAGTAATGCCCTTAAGAAATCTATTTACAACAGGGGACTTGAAAAGAGAGAGCTGATCAGGAAGGCTGAAATTGCAGAGAGGTAGGCCTTAAGAGTGCCCAGAGCAGAGCCCAGCTGGGCCAAAGAAAAGAGGAACAAGAGAACCTCAGAAAGAGGGGCAGAAAGTGGATTGACAGCCTTTGCTATGCACCATGCCACAAACTTATTCCATCTGCAGGTGCATACCGTCTTAGTGGAGGGACGCCAGGCTGCCAAGATTACATCACAGATTTCGGGAGGGAAGACTAAAGCGGTCAACTGTCGCCGCTCAATCTCCCTGCAAGTAGGTGGAGGCTGGACAGGTTCGGGTCGAGGACCGTCCCCTGTTGCTCCGACAAAATATCCTCCTGAAGAGGCAGTCTGATCGGAGTATCGATGGCGATGTACAAGAGCTCAGGATACCAGACTCTTCGTGCCCAATCCGGAGCCACAAGGATGACTTGGGCCCGGTCGCGCCTGATCTTCTTCAGCACTCTGGGCATAAGTGGTATAGGCAGAAAGGCATATAGAAGACCGCAAGTCCACTCGCGGCTTAAAGCGTCACCTAGCGAGTGCCGCCTTGGAAATTCCGAAGTGCAGAACTGATGACATTGGGCATTCTCTTCGGTGGCGAATAGATCTAACCAAGGCTCTCCCCACTGCACGGCTACCGCCTCCGAGTGTAGACACCATTCGTGATCTATCATGCACCTGCCCTGGTGTTCAGTGACCCTGCCAGGTGTTGGACCATCAGGGATATGCCCTTGTTGTAGACGAATTTAGGATTCTATTACAGGACCGGAGGCTTCGTATTATGCTTCTCTTTCTTATATTTGCTACTCACAGCAGCCAATGAAAAACGTTTTGTATGCAAATAAAACTACATTTCCCATGATGCTTGTACATACATCACATCCTGTATAGCCCAATAAGAGCTGCTGTACCCTGTGTCTCCTCCTCTTTCTTTGCTGCTCACGCAGAAAGTTAAGTGCTCGACTATAATATAATTTTGCCTTACTTAATTGTTCACTGAGATGTGATGATTATGCTGTATGCCTATGCTTACATGTAGTTAGTGCTACTTTTTTAAAGCTCTGCTGTTATGTGTTTGTAAGCGCACTTTGTTGTTGCTGGTAATTCTGTTTGAGCCGCGCGTGGCGCGCTACTGCTTCTAGCTTCCTTGGCAATAATATCCAGTAATACTTTTACGGTGACGCAACATCGCGCTGTGTTTCAACATTCTACTGTTAGGAGTGTACCGTGTGCAAAACGTGGATTTCCCGATGGCCTTTCAGGCATGCTGATGAGCTCCAGCCGGGAGCGATTACCTTAGGAGGGTCTCGCTGAGAGCGGAGCTATGGTGTCATGCGGGCGGGCTCCGCGCTCATAATTATTCCCCCGCTGAACTCGTGTGCTCCCTGCCAGTTGCGCTAGCGCCCTTACTTGCCCCCCCCCCCATAAAGTATTTATTTTAAGGCGGCTGTGCCGACTTGTTTTGGGACTCTCAGGCGAGCGCGCGAAGGCCCTTCTCCCGCCTCCGGCGGGCGCTATTCATGTATTGTTGACTTCCGGCCTCATAAAATATTGCAAAGCCTCCCGTGATCTCGCGCTGTCTTTGGCGGCATGGTTTTTCAGTCCTTGTCCGCGCCCCGCTAAGCGGGTTAAGCATTCTCTCGCTGCGGTCTACGCGACCGGCTAGTCAGACTTCCTTTGGAAGCACATGGTATGAGGGATAGCTGCCTCCTTTAGAATTGTAGGTACAGTGCTTCTGGTGCCGATGTCTCTGCTTTCATTTTACGATTGCGCTTGCTCAGCAAGAGATCCTCTCTTGAGGACTCATTCTGTTATTCATATGTATTATACTTTTACAATAAAGGCAGGATGGTTCTGTTATAGGTATTCATATGTATTTCCACCTGTTCTAGTAAGGATCTTGCAGTTGATTATATTATTCATATGTATTATACCTTTTACAATAAAGGCATGACGACTCTGTTATATGTTTTCATATGTATTTCCACCTGTTCTAGTCAGGATCTTGCAGTTTCTTGTGGTATTTACTGTTCCCTTAGTTGCTCACGCTTATTAAGCGTTCCAGCTAAGAATTGTTTTCGCCCGCAGGCGAGGTGAGTGAAATGTTCTTTGACCGGTTGGGTTTTAACAATGTGCGCATCAGGTTGCAATACCTGCGCAGTTTACATTATACGCTTCATTTGGCAACTGCCTAATAGATGATTATGTGTCATATCACGACACAGTTAACCCTTCCGGTCACACAGCCTGTAGACGCTCCCGTGGGAGTAGAGATGGCGTGCTTTCACCGTCTATATTGACACTACATATATTGGCCCAACTGCGCACGCAATCCAGGAGAGCAAGGCACCGCGCTGGAGTTCCAGCGTTACTACTACGCCACTGTCAGGTAGTGGTCAAGTATCTTACTAATACCAAGGGATACATGTTTAATGCAGGTATGTAATATATGGTTCCAAACTAGTAATTTCACAATATATGTCCATGTGTATTTCAGGGAATACTTCATGTGATGGCGCAGTTTCGCGCTTACCCGCCAAAAGCCTTCCCTAGTGGCTGAGTGCGGAATAGAGCCAATAACGCTCCGGGGGGCGTAACCCACTCAGGTTCACTTCATATCAGTTTGGATTACGCCCTTCGCACACGTCCCCAGCTTGCTCCTAGGCTCCTAATGCCTCGTGTTCAGACGGAGCGATCTTGACTTAAGCCTTCCAGGCTGTAACAACAGGAGGGCCCTCGGAGTGCGCACACGCTCCTTATAACTTGACATGGCTCTGACGCCCTTGGGGGCTGGATTAAATTGGACTACAGCTTTGCTGAGGAGCCAGATATATTTTATTATTTCACTTCTAGTGTGCAAAGGGTTGGCTCCCCCTCTTACTCCTACGTGACTGGTGCCTTGCACTACAAGATTACATTCAGACACCCATACACAGGCGGGGTGAGATACAAGGAGGATGAAACGTACATTAGGGGGCGTTCGCCCCAGAATGCACTCGGTGCCAATCGGGATTTTCCGTCCCAGTGTCGGTCACCAGGGTCCCAGGTATTCAGTCCCCAGCACGGGGTAGTAAGCCCCATGACCGCCCATCATTATTATTTACGCATATTCTTTGGGCGTTGTTTTTTGTCTTGTTTCGTTTTCTTTTGTTTTTTATCTTTTCTTTTCTCCTACTGCCAAGGTTGGTCTTCCTACCGTTGACATCCACTCCCTCCTGATTCTAGATCTTAATAAGAAGGATTTTTCCAGAACATTCGTGCTAGCTGGTTTAGTCTTCCCGGTGGCTCCGTGGGTTGCAGTGAACACAATACGTTTTTTGGTTTCTTTTTTCGCCCCATCTCCAAGAGATGCAAATCATTTTCTCTAAATGGATAATTTAACCATGTCAAATGGGTGTTAGTTCACCATTAGTTTTATTACAAAGGTGTCTCGTGTATATGGGGTTTAGCATTCCCCTGGATTCCCAAGGATACGTCATAATAACAGTCCTTTACTTTTGCACTTTCTTATGACCATTTTCGACTATAATCCCTTCTGCGTCAGGGATTTTCAGCTTTCTGTCCCTTTTCGGGAATGCACAATATCATGGCTGGTTCCAGCTCCACTTCAGTTCCCCGTCGCCTCAGGGGGTTCGTCCCCCAAACGGTACCTCGTTTTCTGGCACTCTCTGATGGTGCAATCCTTCACGTATTCCCCTTGGAGCGTACTCTGGAGCTCTCCGTGCAAGAGCCCTTCGGGGGCTTGTTGGTGTACTGGTATTATTAACTTCGTCTCCATTAGTTTTCTGACATTCTCACAATGTATTTGTAACCGGCGCTACCGCCGAATTAAAGGTGCCTGATCTTCCTACTGATTGAGGGGTCAACTCCTATTCCCTCAGACACCCTTCCAATGCTTTTACACTGGCAAGGGGTGTGGCGCCAATCCGACTGACGCTGGAATCTGGGGATCACGGTTCGGTCCTCGGCGCCATATTAGCCCGGCACCATGTGACTCGGGGCAATAGCTTGCTTAATCTTCCTGACGACCCCTACATCTCGAGACCCTTATGGGTGATCGTTCGCGTTTTTCAAATGTGAATTAATTATTATTATTACACCTTCGCTGTCAACAGAAACGGATCCTAGCATTTCTGATGTGTGAAGACCTCCATGCTGACTTCAACACCCAGGGCCAAGGGTTGGGTCCTGCTCGGGTGCTTTGTAGGCTTCAAGGTTTCCCGATAATGACAGAAACTTGCCAGGCGCTTACCTGCGTTGCAGGCGCTCTCTTATAACTCCGGGTTCTTCAGTCCTTTGTGTTTTTTCCACGTGGAAAGGCCAAGTTAGCTGATGGATTCATCACACATGACTGTACTGTGGGGTTATTTTTCCCCGCATGATGGCCGATCTTCTACCAAAAATGTTGTACATATTGGTTTTCGCTCTACCTTACAACAGCCGTTGAATCGTTTATTTTCGGCTAGTATTTTCCAATCTTTCTCGTCAGGTATTCCATTACCTCCCTCCCAGATCAGGATATTCCTCTAGGGGATGGGTTTTTTCTCCAACTTCCCTTATTTATAAGGGCCTATTCATACATACTCCCAGGTTTAGATTCCGGGTCATGCGGTGACTCTAGGCCTTTATACCCGTCGCAGTTCTGGCAGCAGGTAACACCACTGGATTCTTGCAGGTACGGTAATCATTTCAAACAAGGTTTTTCATTTCACTTTATACCAGGATCACAACTTAGCAGGCTCTACTACATAGCAAGCTTTCCAGCTACATTTTATGGGTTTATTGTTTTTACAATTTTTCAAGAGGTCCTACTTAATAACCTGTTACTGCGGTCTCGATGGCCACTGGCTGAAGTCTGCTATAAAGGCAGCAGGGATTTCTTCCCTACATGTTTGGGGTACATTCTGTTCCAGTTGCTTCAGGATCCAAGATATATTAATGGTTGGTTGTGTTGCAAACAATCTTTTAGCATGTGCCAGCGACTATACTAACCACATGATTGAGGACGATTATGCCAGGGCATGATTTCGTACCAAATGTCGGGTCACAGTCTGTCCATGATGTCATGGTTTGCAATGTTATATGATTATTTCTGATTGTTCAAACACCTCAAGGTCTCGATTTCAGATTTTTCTGTTTCGACAATTATTACACATCGGTGGGTGATATAAATATTGTGTGTATTATAAGCGTTAAACTAGCATAATACGAAGCCTCCGGTCCTGTAATAGAATCAAAAATTAGCTAGCATTCGCGCCAAGAATTTTCAATTCTATTAAGGACACGGAGGCGAGGATTATCCCACCCGGTTTATTACATTATTGGTAATATATACCCACCCGCATGTACTTGATACTCTGTATCAACAGAAGTTACAGGTTTTTCCTGTCTCATTCCTTTCAGCTTCGAGTAACGAAGAAGGAGCAGGTGTTCTTCTGGCTTAGAAGACGTAAACTTTCCATCTTGAAAAGGGTTCTTCCAGCTTCGAGTAAGGATAAAGGAGCAGGTGTTCTTCTGACCTAGACGACGTAATCTTTCCAGTCGAAGATGGTTCTTCCATGTTGAAGGATGTTTATTGAGACTCTTAGTCCGTGGATTGGACTGTCTTTATTAATGTGTGGACTATATAAGTTCGAGCAAAGAAAGAGGAGGAGACACAGGGTACAGCAGCTCTTATTGGGCTATACAGGATGTGATGTATGTACAAGCATCATGGGAAATGTAGTTTTATTTGCATACAAAACGTTTTTCATTGGCTGCTGTGAGTAGCAAATATAAGAAAGAGAAGCATAATCCTCGCCTCCGTGTCCTTAATAGAATTGAAAATTCTTGGCGCAAATGCTAGCTAATTTTTGACTCTAGTTAAATATTCCCGATTCATGCCCTTACGTGGTTATATCAAATCATATCCTTATATAGGCATAAGAATCATACCCATATTAAGACATAGCCAATGCAGTCCAAATACGGCAAGGCTACTCCCATAGACTTCTAGAAAGCACAATGTGTTCTTAAACAAACCAAGCCTCCAGCAGCCCGGGAATTCCCCCTGCTTCTGTATTGATTTGTCCTAGAACTCCTGGAGTCCTGGAACTGCAAGTTCTTAGTGACGTCTTATGTCCAACCTTACGTCAAACTCGGCACCTTCCAGGTATAAATATACCAGCATCTGCCCTAGCAAAACACACGGTGGTTTGGAGCAGATCGGCTATCTACTTGCCCGACGCCCTGCTGTAGCGAGTGCCCAAGGAAGCCGACCCTCCCATTGACGCACTGAGAGAGACGCTGTCTTCTCTCCTGCCGAGAAATCCAGCTCCAGTGTTTCCCTGTCACCCTTGCGGGTTGCTGGGAGATCGAGTCCTGAGAGAGATACAAGACCTCCTTCATTCTATAACCAAGGTACGGAGCTGATTAGACTCTTAGAGAATTCTTGATTTAGATTCTTGGCAGAAACTATCTTAACTCAAACTACATCTCACTTACTCCTTCCCTGTACTAGGCTTAGGTTAGGTACACCGGGGTAGGCGTATCTTAGAAGTACCAGTTGAGTATGTTTAGTCATAATTTTATCTATGTATACATTTTATCTATTTTAAGTACCGTATGGTTTAGAAACCATACCATGCTTTTACAGTATTATTTTATAATACTCTTTTTACTGTACGCACTTTAATTTATGACAAGTATTGCGATTGTAGCAGTTCATTTCTCTTGCATGAGAAAGAAGACTGTTCAATAAATAACATCTTTTATTGAAAACGCCCGTCTCTCTGTTTCTCTGCACTTCTGGTGAAACTAAGCATGCACGATTGACTGAGTAAAATAGCTATCTATTGTTTCCGTAGCTCTGGAGGTATACTCCTTATTCTAGGGGAGCAAAGTTGTCATGTTTATGCGGTTGTCAGAAACTAATCCCTTCCTGTGAATTCAAGAAAGTTTCTAGTGACCTCTGAGCTAGCTGGCATTCATCATTAAGTCTAACATATTCAATAGAGACCTAGTCGACCTAAGTCCTACGTCTAAACTATCGTTTATGTTATTCCAATGCGCAGAGCCTATTGGGAATATAGGAACTACACTACATGGCGCCCAACGTTTGGTAAGGCGATAATTTAACGCTAGATACTAGAGTAACTCAGTCGTGCTTTTCACACAGACCCCTTTTTCCCGTAAAAACTCCAATAGACGTCTGGAGTGGGTAAAAGGTTATTATCTGCCAAAATTTAGTAGGAAGAGATTCCTATGTATTAGTTTTGGTTTAGTCAACGTTGAAGGATACAGTGTTCTAAAATATTGTGCACCTAATTTTTGTTTCCTTGAAACTTGCTCTGCAAACTTTCTGTCAGCGAAAATGACGGATAGTGAGGAAGAAAGGGAGAGAGCTAGAATAGTAGCTCAAGTGGTCTTAGATGACACAGCTATCCAAACAAATTACCCGGATGCTATATTCATCCTGGTAAATATAAGGAAAACCATAACTATAAAACTTATAGAAAATGGAGTATCATCAAGAGGTGGTACAATCATATTTGTGGTAGAGGCCCATGAATATCGGCAGACAGAGGTTTTCTATTCATGGATAACATTACCAGCAGCAAATGCTGTGACACACGAGTTCCACTACTACAAAGCAGAGGAACCTCCGGAGGAATACGTCCCTTGCGATGACATTGAAATTCCACTAACTTACCAAGAGCATCAGCTCTGGTTTAATGGCGCCCTAAAACATCACAATCACATTACCAGGCTCGGTCCACTAGGTAGATCAGGAGCCACATGGCCGGTTCTAGCCAGCTACACACCACATCCTGACATTGAAAGAATGTCAGACGGAGAACTTTTAGTTCAGCTAAAACAATTAATTAAAATACATAGACAATTGGGCCAATATGTCATGTGGACTTTACCAGTCCAACCAGCAATAAAAATTCCACAGCACACCCCTCACCAAGGGAACACAAATAAAATAACACCACAGACTATACAATCAGTCATTGGCAAATTACCCGCAAAACGGGAACAAATTCAGTTCTGGTTAGCTCAAAAAATTACTCAAATAGAGGCAGTATTTCCTGATACTACACCTCATGAAAAACACAGAATTCTGACAATCTGTCTACCAATGGGGATCGCACCACATGTGGAGGACTGTGACACTTGGGGAACAGTCTTTGCTTCAATATACACATGGTGTTCCGTCTATGGCGGTTATACCAGACGAACTAAGATTCAAAATGAATACGGTCCGGAGCCTGTTTTAAATCTAGGTATGAAATTACTGAAAGACTTTGAGCAAGTCTCGGCTATACTATTAGCCAATATAAAAGGAGAAGCAGCATCCGTGGCGATCCGCCAAAAATTGAAAGAAACAGATATAGCAGAACAACCTTTTGAACTTGCCAGAATAATTGAAAAATCCTATGAAGAATTAGGTAGAGATAGTTTTGGTGGGAATCCACTAAAACCACAACTAACTGAAAATCCTGAGAAAACCTTTATTAGGAATAATTACTCCAAAAAAGAATTGAGAGGGTAATAAACAAAATACTCCCAGAGAAAAACAGTTTCAGTCCAGAGGAAGGTCTCCCCAACGGAGAAATAGATCTCCAGAACGGGGGGGCAGGTCTCCACAACGGGAGCCCTCTGAAAATAGATACAACCTGAGAAATAGGGACAATTTAAGAAAACCTGACAGATATTGAGATAATGATACACGTCCCTCTCGATCTTTTCAGACTTCCTCACAGAAATCGGAAAGAAGAGGACGGTCAGAACATAAAGAAGAGCGCGTCAAGTCCAAAGACAAGGAACCTGCTCATCAAAGTAAAAAATTACAATTTCCCAATAAGAAGGTAGCTAGTATTAAAATAAAACATGCCGAGGATTCTGAGGACACAACTCAAGAACGGAGAATGGGCCCAGACAATGCTAGACAGCGCAGCAGAAGTGACCATAGCTCGCAAGATCCTGATGAATCTTCTGGAGACAGTGGACACGAATGAATACATTCAGGTGGAAACTGCAGACACCAGAGTTAGTGTACCCCATAAATTATATGAAATAACATTACGTATAGAAGGGGACAAAACTAGGAAAATAAGAGGTCTCTTTTGGGAGAATCTATCTATGGGCTATGATATCCTTCTAGCAGAGAAAGACTGGCCACCAGAGTTTGTCAGGGAGTGCCCACATGGCGAAGAAATGATTATGCCTGCCTTCTCAAATCACATTCCAATTCATAAAAAATACACATATGCTAGAAAATGGGCAGTGGCCCAAGCCCCTGCATTATATAAAAATCATGTAGGATGGGATAAGGATTCTCCTCACCATAAAATTCAGTTAAAAAAATCAACCTACTGCACAGAGGCAGTATCCTGTTAAGCAAGAAGCTAAAAAAACAAGTCAGGGAGATCTTAGATCAACTTGAATACCAGGGTACCAGGGGGTGATTGAAACATGCAACATTTGCAGTACAAAACTCACACAGTGCAGCACTAATGAATAACATCGTGCACAAAAAATATAAAACAACATTAGATATTTCAAATGTTTTCTTCTGTCAAAACATTGCACCAGAAAGCAGATATTTGACCGCTTTCTCCAGTATGGGGGCCCAGTAGCAATTTTGTCTCCCCCAGGGATTCAAGAACAGCCCAGGATTATTTTCAGGCAGGGTTACCGAATTACTACAAATGTATGATGATGAGGCATTATCTTATGTCGATGACATCTATCTTACAGACGATGACCTGGTGACACACTTGAAAAGAGTGAACACCATTATACTTGGGTTCGCATCAGAAGGGTACAAATTCAACTTTAAAAAATCACGAATTGCCCACCTCACTGTCCTATTTTTAGGATATGAGTTATCAAGTGAAGGCAAAAGCCTAGCAGACAACTTCTTAGAGAAGTGTGCAGTACTCCAAGCTCCAAAAACGCTGAAAAACTTACAATCAATTCTAGGTTTCCTGAATTTCGGAAGAACTTACATTCTAACCTACGCAGAGAGGGTTAAACCCCTCTACGAATTAATAAAACCTGATTTCAAACCAATTAATTGGACACAGAATCACACTAACATTTTACGATCAATACAAACAGACATGTTAACTAAAACAAAACTGCAAACACGCACAAACAAACGCAACCTTGTAATCCGAGTCATCCCAGGAGGATGCGGATTTACGTACCTGACCTCTAATGAGGGAGAAACGGTACCAATAGCTTATAAATCACACTTGTACACCCAAGCTGAAATGAAATTAAGTTCTACTGAAAATGTTTTGACTGCGGTCCAAACTGCTGTAGCAAAAGAAAGAGCCCTAGCCCAAAGCAAGAGCATATCTGTTTTAACAGCAGTATCAGCCCTTGAGGCAGTACCAAGACCGAGCATTCCAAATGCTATGGCATTAGATCCAAAATGGATACAATGGGTTAATTCTCCTGCTGCAACAGACGTGATACACGCATTTGATCCCAAAATGAAAAAACTAGAACATCTAGAATACGAACATGAATGTCCTCTGTTGATCGAAATTCTGCCTCTCGAACTATACACCTGCGTAATCTACACAGATGTATCTGCACAACACTACGTTGTGGATAAACAAGTTTACAATGCAGCATGCGCGATTGTTAGAGGTCGCTAGCGCATAGGTAAATTCAGACCAATGGTCACTAAAACTGAATCACTCAGAAACTGTACAGCTCAGCGAGCTGAACTAAAAGCTTTAAAGATGGCGCTCGAAAATGCCGATCGCGTATTCCCCACACTAATAGTGTGCGATTCGTATTACTGCGTCCATTCTTATAATAATTTCATGCAGACCTGGATTGAAAACGGTTACAAAGATGAGACAGGTGCCACAATAAAACATAAAAAACTATGGGAACAAGTAGTTCTTTTACAGAAAGAACTACAAAAGACTTCATTGGCTAACAAAGCCACAACGGCAGCTGTTCAACCGGCTTTCGTAGCTACAAAAAAGTGTTCTAAAAAACAAATAGATGGAGAAACCATGCTGGCATTAAAAGCCTCTTTAAAAGGAGACTATGCGGCATTACCTCTAAATTATCCACTCAATAATGCATACATAATTGATGCGAACTCCGTTCCTTTTGCTCAAATCCCTGGAGTGGGGGACAGAGAAATTCCAAACATGAACCGGAGGGCTTACTTGATTCAAGAAGCACACATGGGAATGGGTTTGAGGCACCAAGAGATATTGAAATCTCTAATAGAATTGCAATCAAAATACTGGTGGCCGGGGATGAGCGTGCATGTTTATAACTTTGTATTAGATTGTCAGGACTGCAATAGAGATCGCAGTTGTGAACCGGACCAGATACCAGCCCAGACACCTCTATTAGACAGCATTAGGCTATCTACACGCAGACGTCCACAGGGAAAGAAGCGATCCCATAAATATTAAGACGAGATTCATTTGGATGTGGCCCCAGCGCTCGGCTGACGCCAGAACTGTTATAAAAGATTTGCGAGTCTTTATCGGCACATACGCAATTGGCATGCTACATTCGGACCAGGGTCCTGCGTTTAGCTCTCGAGCTTACAAGGAGGCCATGGCCAGCTTGGGCATTGCATTGCGGTACTCTAGTCCATTCCATCCTGAGGGAAATGCGGTAGTGGAGAGAAAAAACCGTGACATAAAGCAATCTATAACAGCGAGGGTATCAGGTTCGGGTGATGGGTGGGTCAAACATCTAATAAGTGTCCAACGTAGTCTTAATAATCTGCCAAGACATTCTCTGGGTGGAATCACTCCGTATGAACTTTTGTTTGGTACAAGAATGATAATCGAAGACCTCGATAGTCAGACTTCAGTGGTGGAAAAAAAAACCTCTGATATTAAAGATCGTTTGGCTGTTTTACAGGACTTAAATGAAACAAGAAGAAGTCTAAGTAACACAAAGCTAAAGCCAACAGCCACTGAAGAAAAACCACCTGTCCCAGCAAGACCTGTCTGGATTCCAACGATTGGGGATCTGGTCAGAGAAAAGATCACGGTGAAGAAGGAATTTGGGCCTTCTTACAGAAAAGCAGTACCTGTCTTAGCTATCAGCGGAACAAGATCAGTAGTACTACCGCCCCTTGCTGGTAAAAAGGAGAACAGAGTTGTATCAATCGACCTGGTAAAACCACAAACATGTGGCCAATAATGAGTAGTAGGCCCAGTGGACTCCCAAGAAGTAGCAGAAGACCAAACCTTGCTACAATTCAAGAGGTTCAAACTTAGAGACTAATCACATTTGATAAACCTGCAGTGAATAAAGAAGGACTATGCATCAAAGCCATGGAACTTGTGCCTCTTGAGACCCAAATTGCGACAGTTCGTCATGAAACACCTGTTTACAGTGATGTAGCCTCTGACTATAGCAAAATGTCAAAAGATGAAGCAACTACAATGATTAATAAGAATGCTGAAGCAATTCCAACAATTGACAGAACTGCATCTGGTTACTTCATCAATTTCGATGACTTTTCTGAGGATCTAAGTGAACATGAAGAAAAGCCAGCAAACAAAAGTTTCAAAGAAAAAACAACTGAACTCTTTCATCAACTTGGAGAAACATATCTGATTTCACCATGGATTGAATTGTGGATTGTGTTAGGTGTACTTTTCCTCCTAATCTGGCTCATTTTGTTTTTAAGCTTGGGAAGAATGATTGATGGTAAATACAGTACAATGGACACAGCAAGTCAGAACATCAACTTGGTTCTAAAGCCTCACAGATCTTCACACATTGAAAAAAGAGAACTATCATCAGTAAACATCACAGCCATTCCTATACCTGGTGGTGTAGCATGGGACGCAACTGATTACGACATCTATGGCCCAGTTGAACTCTTGAAATATCCACACCAGTTCAAGGTTTCATTAAGTGACTTTGTATCACCTAGTACTTTCTCTGATGATTGGGACTTTGAAAATATTAATAATATGATGCCAGATTTAGACATGTCAGCAAAATTCACAGAACGTGATTATTTAGAAGGTTCATCAGATTATGAAGAAATGTATTGCTTTAATCATTATGGGCATCACTATTTGCATAAATCTGCTAATCCTAGAAATGTTTTCACTTATAATCAATGGGAACATTGTCCAACACCGCCAAAAGGCAGCTCGAAAACATTTTATGAGAAATTCTCATACTTCTTAGGGTTTAATGACACTGATCCAGAAACGTTTTATTTTAAAATTATGAATAAGACAGGAATGAAAAATATGTTGACAAATACTAAACTGATCTATTCTGCAAAATCTTATGAAAAATGATCTACATTTGGTTTTGAATTTTGGAAAAACAACATTGAGACAAAAACTGTCTGGGGTACAAAAGACTGGCAGGTACAAGGTTTAGAATCATTATTCAGAGCCTGCTTGATCCCAGAACAGATAATGTTCCTGAATGACACCATTCAACAAACAACCTGTCTTGGCCTAGCCAAGATAAAAGACTTAAACAAACCGTCTATACCAAAGCCCATACCTGATAGTAATAGCACTACAGATGTGGAGATAGACGTATCCCATATTTTACACCAAAATAGAACTAATCCTGATTGGAAAAAATGGTTGATCTGGCCCACAGACACTAATAACTGTCAAGATAGATTCCTGAACAACAAACAGGGGTTCAAACAGAACAGGCCAGACCCAAGATATTCCCAGAGACAACATCTAGGGATAATAACAACATACAGTGTAGAAAAACTATGCCTCGAATGGCTACAAAAATCCACACTGCCTGAAATTAAGCAACACTTGACTTTACTTAAAGAAGGTGCTGACATGCGAGATTTCTTATTGGGACCTCGCAAACAGCGTCAAAGACTTTTCATATACGCCAGTATATACGCTGCTTACAACGAAGCTTGGAAAGTAACGCAAATTGAAACTGCTGAAAAAATACAAGCAATTGATCGTATTAATTTGGAAAAATCACTGTCTGTAGTGGACAATGGGTTAACGACTGTCCTCCAGAATTTATTTACTGGACAGCATTGTATCATCACTATTGATATAATAGAACAGGATATGCTAATGTTACAACATGGCCAGTCCCAATTACGTTCTATTGTACATTTAGGCTGGACGTTACAAAATCTCCGTTCAGGCTACGTGCCATGGCGTCTATTCAACACAACGTCATTATTTTCTATCTTTAACCTTACAGAAAAACAAATATCTTTGGCACAAAAAGGAGCAGACTATACGGTGCTGAGCATTGAAAAACTAGAAAGATTGCCATTGACAGTCTCCGAAAGACCTGTCATTGAATGGATAATACATGGCACCATTACAATTCCGATAACGACTTTTCAGTTTCAATATTGCCAAAAGCACATACCAGCGGGCCTGTATGAAAGGTTGGGTAAAGGGTACATCAAGTCAACCTGGAATCTACCTTGCACACATAGATGTTGGAGTGGGGGGGAAGAAAGAGGTATTCCTTAGTGGTAACTGTAAAAATTCACTTAGCGGTGCACTTCTGTGTCAAGGTATTAACTTGCATGGAGCCTGCGAAGATACATCAAATAACCTTTCATGCCACCTGCACGGCACCCCTGCTACACAAATAGAGCCTTTTTTAAGATAACTTTCCAACGGCAATTACGTTATGATAAGTGACCGCAGCTGTTGTGGCATGGTGCCAGCAACGGCCTATCTCGTCAGTGTTACATCCAGGGTCACTTGCTGTATGCAAGTATTGTATCCAAACAGCAAACCAGACAAGGAGGCAACAATATGGCCTTCTCTGAATATCTCTTCTATTCGAATTGATACTTTAAGCAGAATGAAGTCTATTCTTTTACAAACAACTGTGCCTTTAACCTCGTCTGAAGAAACGTATGATCTGCAAGTCGCAAGGACAGCAGCAGAGATACATGCATTATTATCAACAAATTGCCCCGTGCATTTCGTAGAAATGTTAAGTCAAATCTTAAACATGTCTGATACCAGTGGCATCGCACATGTATTTAAGACAATTTTTTCTGGACTGTTAGCACCCTTTGAAGCAGTCCTGAGCATCTTCCTGAATTTCGTGCACTCTGAGTTCGGCGGCCTGCCTCTCATCTTGGGACTCGTAGCAGGAATCTTATTTTTGTTCCTTCTGCTCCGATATGGCAAGTCCAGTCACAGACAAAACTCAGGCTACAATGGAAGAAACGCTCCTAGCAGTGAGATACCGAGATCAGATTACTAAAGTCCTCGGCTTGGCTCGGCTAAGAGACCTGAATACTACCTGGTTTCTTTCATTCAGACCAATCTGGCAAGATTGAATGCTCTTTATTGTTTGATTATTTAAAATCTTACAATATATCCAGTACAAAAACATGTTCAATAAATACAATACAATAAAAGCAATTATATCCTAAAAAATTCCTTTAAAAAGTATTCATAAAAGCATTTTTTCTAATTTATTCTCCCAGTTTTGAAGATGCTATCTTTAGGAACTTTACAAAGGCAGCGTTCATGACTATATCATTCGAATGAAGACAGACTTTCAATGCCTGTCTACATGTCCTTGTTCCACGCATGATAAAGTGGGGTTTAAGTATTGCGCATCTTTCGTTGCGGAGTCTGGGACAGATACATAGGAGGTGGACAACGTTCTCTTCTCCACCTTTACAAAGTCTACACAATGTGCTGCTGTTGGTTTTTTTCCACGGCGGGACGTGACTAAGGCCTGGTAGAATTCCAAATCTTGCTCTCACAAGACATTGTTTACTTTTTTCAGACCAAGGTATTTCCAAGTATTCTTGTACCTTCTTTTTTTCGTATCCATTTATTACTGACCACAAATGTTTTCTTTTTGCCAGCGTATCTTTGTCGTTTACAAGAGATAGGCGGTTTATTGTTCGATGTACAATTTTTTTGAAGGATCCATTGTTTATCATATTGTTCCAGATTGGCGTTAGTGCAAACTCTTCTAATGCATCATTGAGATATTTCCATGCAACGGATCTCGTGTTCTTATTTATTTCTTGCCAAAGTAGCTGAGATATATGATTGTCATGGTCATTTTTGACCCTATACCACGTTTTAATAAATTGGCCTTTTCTTGCAAAAACTTGATTGTTTAACCCGAACTCCAGTCTAGTTTGAGCTGGGGAAGCATTATTTGGGAGATAGAAGAGAGTTTTATATGTTTTGGAAAGAACCTTGTTTATCAATTCTGCATCCGTCCCCATTAATGCCTCACTGCCATATGTTATTGTAGGGAGCAATTTAGCCCCTATAATTTTCAATAGCGGCCGGTAGGTCAGATTTACGAGCGATTTCTGTGCTATCTTGAAAGCTGCAGTTAATGAGTTGGCTTTCCTTTGTATGTCCAGTTTTTGTAGTTGATAATTTCCTTTCTGGTCAAATAGTACACCCAAATATTTGTACACTTCTATTTGTTCCAGTTGGGTATTTTCCATATACCATTTATTTTTTTGTCTCAGTTTTATGTTCCTAGTGACAACCATGATTTTTGTTTTAGTTTCATTTATTACCATTCCATTTTCCTGAGCATACAGAACCGTTCTGTTAATTAAGCGCCGAAGACCGATTTTAGTGTGGCTTAGAAGGATGGCGTCATCTGCATACATTAGGTTAGATATCAGTTTATCCCCTAACTTCGGGGGAAGTGCATTAAGTTCATCAAGGTTCCCTGATAGATCTCCTAAGAATAGATTAAAAAGGAGGGGGCCAACACACATCCCTGCTTTAGCCCTTCTGTTGCTGGAATCTCCTTTGTTAATGATCGGCCGTCCTCCATCCTTACTCTTACCCAGGTTTTACTGTGTAACAATTGGATCAGTCTTAATAGTTTAATTGGAATGTCTTTTTCAATAAGTTTTTTCCACAATAAATTCCTTTGCACGCAGTCAAAAGCAGATTTGAAATCTACAAAGCACAGATACAGGGGCTGTTTTACTCTGAGTGATTTTTCAATTATTAGTGATAACGCCATAATGTTTGTCATTGTTCCAAGCCCCTTAATAAAACCAGTTTGATTTAATGGCAAGATCTTGTTTTCTGTTACCCATTCATTTAATTTAATTAGTAGTACTCCTGCAAACAGCTTGGCATCTGTATCTTGTAGAGTGATGAGTCTGTAGTTCTCCGCAAGTGCCCAATCGCCTTTCTTGAATATGGGAGAAATTAGAGATCCTCGCCATGACTCAGGGATGTTGCTTGTCTCTATAACTTCTTTGAATACCTTTTCCAAGTAGCTCGACCAAAAGTCCGGGTTTTCTTTATAAAGGGCAAATGGTATCCCATTGGGGCCTGGTGCCCTGTCTTTCTGCTTCTTTATTAGTTTTACTAATTGTTCTTTTGAGATTATAAATTGTTCTTGCATCTCATCACATATTGTAGTGCTCTCTTGTAGGTTCGCAATGATTTTTGTAGCTCCCTTACTGTTTAGATGCTTTTCAAGAAAAGTAACCCATTCTTGCTCAGTTAAAGTTGAAGAAACTACCAATTTGTTCGGCCGTACTAATTTGTTTATAATGTTCCAAAATTCTCTTGCGTTTGCTTGTTTGCTTGCATGAAATAATTTAGACCACATTTCCTGTTTAGCTTGGTATTTCTCATTCCATATTAGCTTCTTCAGGGATTGATTTAGTGCTTTTAGATTGTTCAAAATTTCATCATTGGTTTCTGTGGTTTTTATTTGTCTTCTTAATCTGTTTCGGTCTCTTTTTAACTTCGCAATTGTGTACGGAAGATTTATATACGAGTCCTTTCCTTCTTCTTTCCATTTTACATTCATTTTGTTGGGGTTAACCTGGATTTGGGGTTTCACTATTTTCTTGGTGAATTCCGCCCATTGTTCAACTGCTGTTTCTGTCGTATTTTCAGTAAAGCAGCTCTTTATAATGTTCTCAACTTTTTCATTCATACTATCCTTATTCAGATTAGACCATATTAGTTTTTTATAATTTATTGTTCCAGTATACCCCGGCACAGTATGGTACGGGTGGTTAATATTGTGTCTAATGTTGGTAGTTATTATCTGCTGGCAGTGGTCGCTATCTCCAACTTTAACTAACCTGTATGAGTTTATGTTTTGAAATATGTTGAGTGAAACCATTGTATAATCAATCCTAGTGCTTGCATTATGTGCGATATACGTGTATGCGGGGGGTGTATCCTCTTTAAAGGACTCGCAATCCCAATGCTTCTATATTCTTAATGAATGTTATACCAATTTGGTTTCGTGCCTTATTAGTCGTGATTCCTTGATAGTCCTGCTGCGGAATTAACCATTGAAGGTCTTGTGATTGTGAGTCATCATCCCTTATGAACGGTGTTAGTAAATTAAGGTTAAAATCCCCAGTCATCACATAATCCACTAAAGGATTTTCTAGGATTTGTTCCAATAATATGGTGTTATGGGTTGCACACGTGGTTGCTCTACTTGTTTTTGTTGGATGGATATATACATTGATCATAATTAATAACATATCCTTTTGGTCTGTACTTTTATATTTCAGTCTGACTATAAGTATGTTTTTACTGTGTGTTACGAGTTGCTCATGTTCAGCTTGTATGCTACTGGAAATGAAAGTTCCTAACCCCCCACTCGGGCGTCCATACCTATGAATTTTGCTTGCGTTTTCATAGTATCCTACATAACCCTCCAATACAAATGGGTGTACTTCCCAGGTTTCCTGGAGGAATAAGATGTGACAGGGTAAGGGAATAGACCTTATTTGTGCATTGGAGAGCTTTGTCCCTACTCCATTTATGTTCCATGAACACATTCTCAGTTCAGTTACTTTTGTTTGGGGGATTGGAATGTTATTCCTTCATTGTACTATATTACTATGCAGAGCCTGTGCAATCCATTTTTCATTTATTCATGAAGTTGTTTCTGTTGTGGAAGGTGGTGATGCCACTCTTGATGTACTAATGGACCTCCCCCGGGCATTCCTTAACACTGTTCCTTTTTGTTTGGTATTTTTTTCTGTTTGGACCAGATTTGTCTCATTAAGAAATGGAGTAGGATAGACTTTCGGCTCCTGTTTTGTGATAAATATTCCCCAGGCCTTAAATGTTGAAAACTCTTTTAATATTTGCTCTGCTATTGACATAGATTTTAATGTGACCAGTGTCAGTTCTTGGGTACTATTCTTGTCAGCAATGAATTCAATAGAATTAATATCTTCGTTCCTGATGTTGTCTAAGGCTGGAATTGATTTAAATAATCTAAGGATGTTCCCTCTATTCAATGTGTCATATCTACCTCTGGATTCATATTCAGGTTTAAATAAGAGCTGTATATTCTCAACTGTCAGTTGGTTTTCTGTGTGCGAGGCTTCCGTTCTGTGATTTGCTCTGTATCTAATTAATTTTTCTCCTTCCCGTATTTCAATTACCAGATGATCCCAGTACGGAATTTTGGATTTAGGCTCTACTGTTCTTTCTATACTCAATCTTCCTACATCATTCTTATTGACTTTCAAACCTGATTCTGTGTTCACATTCTGGTGCTGCTGATGTTGCTCACTTGGATTTATAGTTATTTTTAATAGCATACTGTCAGTCATTCCATTCATATGTTCATATTTTAAATTGTCCTCCGGGATTTCCTCTTCCTTCTTTATTTTTTCTGTAATCATTGGTGGATTGGTTGTAGCCATTTGTTTTTTTTTCATCACTTCTTGTCCTTTTTTGGCCTCTTTATTAGTTACTTGTTCCAGTAATGGTTCTTGTACGAATATTGGAAATACTTTTTTAGGCTCATTTTTAGTTATTGGAGAAGTTTTTTCTTCAGGTGTTTTTTCTCATTGCAATCCTTCCTTTTTAGGGCTCGGCCTACGCCCACGAAGGGGGTGGAGCTTCGAGCTCCGATTGCTAAAGAAGAAAGAAAGGATCTCTAGGGCTCTGAACAGACACATTCCTTAGTGTATTCTGTCATCTGCCTAGTGATTCGTCTTCGCTGTGCTGTGTATGTAGTAGCGTTGACGTGATAGGCTGTAAGTAATTTACGCGTGCCCAATGTGGCATATTGTGTGCGAGAACGAGCACGGCAGAGTGATTAATCTTAATTACGAGCTGTCAGAGTGCCCGTGTAATGCAATCCAGATGGTGCGAGCGCGTTCACCATTGCATGCAACAGAACAGTGACACGGTAAGCGAGCTAAGGACCCTTTGTGGGAGCGCTGAAAGATTCTTCAGTGAAAGATGCAAATGTATGCATAGGCCGCGACTTACATCTCCTGCCACCTCAAGGCGCACGGGGGCGAATTCCGGCATTGACAGCCGCTCCTGCGAGTAATTAACATTTTTCTTTAGTGTTACACTTTACGATTGCTAAATTTCGAGAACAGATTCAACCGAAGCGCAGCTATTTAAATGAGACGTTTTCTTCAAATAGGAAATGCCTCATCAATGGTTCAAGCCAATTAGGAAGTGAAATTCGAGTCCTCTTTAAAAATGGAGAGGGAAAGGTTTGTGAGCGCTCGTTTAGCCGAGGTTATGGAAACTATAAAAAAAAATGTGACTATGAAAGAATGCTTTTAAGTAGGACCTTAAAGCATAATTCTGTGAACGGTATTCCTCTACCGTAGGCTTCTCTTCCGTTTATTAAAAATAATGATTTACCTACATGCCATTAATAAGTAAAAAAAAAATGTTTTCGAAATGCAAATAAAAGCCACAGTATGGCTTTTGCAACCACAAGGCGCTGCGGCTAACTGGAGATCTGACCTGCATCCCTCGGAAGCAATTAAAAAGCAGCTCTGTGGCGGATTACCGAGCTTTAAATCAGCAGCCCGGGAGAAGTTTGACAATGTGCATGCACCCAAAAATAATAATAATAACATTCCATTCTTTGGCCGTACGTGGAAAAAATGCCATGTGGAAGTGGTTTCGAGTCCTCTCCTGGGTCGCGATTCAGCTCACAATCTCGGCAATAGACTGGGATGTGAATAAAACTGCCAGAAATGTGAGGTGATTTGCCTGGATGTTTGAAACCTTCTTGCTCTGCTGAAAATGTCTCTCTCTCTCTTATATAACATGCATTTACAGAGCGCCACTTTACCCCAGAAGGGCTCGCGTGCTGCTGTTGACAGATAACAGATGTTTACTGTTATCCGACTCGGTGGTACTCATTTTATCAACCTCAGAAGGATGAAAGGCTGAGTGGAGTCACACGTGCGACAGGCTAGTGAAGCCAATGCATATCTACAGGCTAGTGAAGCCAATGCATATCTACAGGCTAGCGATGACAGTGCATATATACAGGCTAGCGATGACAGTGCATATCTACAGGCTAGCGATGATAATGCATATCTACAGGCTAGCGACGACAGCGCATATCTACAGGATAGCAATGACAGCGCATATCTACAGGCTAGCGATGACAGTGCATATCTACAGGCTAGCGATGACAGTGCATATCTACAGGCTAGCAATGACAGCGCATATCTACAGGATAGCAATGACAGCGCATATCTACAGGCTACTGAAGCCAATGCATATCTACAGGCTAGTGATGACAGTGCATATCTACAGGCTAGTGAAGCCAATGCATATCTACAGGCTTGCGATGACAGTGCATATCTACAGGCTAGCGATGACAGTGCATATCTACAGGCTTGTGAAGCCAATGCATATCTACAGGCTAGCGATGACAGAGCATATCTACAGGCTAGCGATGACAGCGCATATCTACAGGCTAGCGATGACAGTGCATATCTACAGGCTAGCGATGATAATGCATATCTACAGGCTAGCAATGACAGCGCATATCTACAGGATAGCAATGACAGCGCATATCTACAGGCTACTGAAGCCAATGCATATCTACAGCCTAGTGATGACAGTGCATATCTACAGGCTAGTGAAGCCAATGCATATCTACAGGCTTGCGATGACAGTGCATATCTACAGGCTAGCGATGACAGAGCATATCTACAGGCTAGCGATGACAGTGCATATCTACAGGCTTGTGAAGCCAATGCATATCTACAGGCTAGCGATGACAGAGCATATCTACAGGTTAGCGATGACAGCGCATATCTACCGGCTAGCGATGACAGTGCATATCTACAGGCTAGCGATGATAATGCATATCTACAGGCTAGCGATGACAGCGCATATCTACAGGATAGCAATGACAGCGCATATCTACAGGCTACTGAAGCCAATGCATATCTACAGGCTAGGGATGACAGTGCATATCTACAGGCTAGTGAAGCCAATGCATATCTACAGGCTTGCGATGACAGTGCATATCTACAGGCTAGTGAAGCCAATGCATATCTACAGGCTAGCGATGACAGCGATGACAGTGCATATCTACAGGCTAGTGAAGCCAATGCATATCTACAGGCTGGCGATGACCGTGCATATCTACAGGCTAGCGATGACAGAGCATATCTACAGGCTAGTGAAGCCAATGCATATCTACAGGCTAGTGAAGCCAATGCATATCTACAGGCTAGCGATGACAGTGCATATCTACAGGCTAGCGATGACAGAGCATATCTACAGGCTAGCGATGACAGAGCATATCTACAGGCTAGCGATGACAGAGCATATCTACAGGCTAGCGATGACAGAGCATATCTACAGGCTAGCGATGATAATGCATATCTACAGGCTAGCGACGACAGCGCATATCTACAGGATAGCAATGACAGCGCATATCTACAGGCTAGCGATGACAGAGCATATCTACAGGCTAGCGATGACAGTGCATATCTACAGGCTAGCGATGATAATGCATATCTACAGGCTAGCGACGACAACGCATATCTACAGGATAGCAATGACAGCGCATATCTACAGGCTAGCGATGACAGAGCATATCTACAGGCTAGCGATGACAGTGCATATCTACAGGCTAGCGATGACAGTGCATATCTACAGGCTAGCGATGACAGAGCATATCTACAGGCTAGCGATGACAGAGCATATCTACAGGCTAGCGATGACAGTGCATATCTACAGGCTAGCGATGACAATGCATATCTACAGGCTAGCGATGTCAGTGCATATCTACAGGCTAGTGAAGCCAATGCATATCTACAGGCTAGCGATGACAGTGCATATCTACAGGCTAGCGATGACAGAGCATATCTACAGGCTAGCGATGACAGTGCATATATTAACAGGCTAGCGATGACAGTGCATATCTACAGGCTAGCGATGACAATGCATGTCTACAGGCTAGCGATGACAGTGCATGTCTACAGGCTAGCGATGACAGAGCATATCTACAGGCTAGCGATGACAGAGCATATCTACAGGCTAGCGGTGATAATGCATATCTACAGGCTAGCGATGACAGCGCATATCTACAGGATAGCAATGACAGCGCATATCTACAGGCTAGTGAAGCCAATGCATATCTACAGGCTAGCGATGACAGTGCATATCTACAGGCTAGTGAAGCCAATGCATATCTACAGGCTAGCGATGACAGTGCATATCTACAGGCTAGCGATGACAGTGCATACACTCACAAGGAGACCACAGGCAGCTGAGGTGCAATCTTCTCCCACTCACAAGAACGGCATCACAGGCAGCAGCAGTGCAAGCTTCTTACACTCACAAGGAGACCACAGGCAGCAGAGGTGCAAGCTTCTCACACTCACAAGAAGGACATCACAGGCAAGTGGTGCAATATTCTCACACTCACAAGGAGATCACTGGCAGTACACACCACATGAACACACTCCATAACACATAGCAACAATACATTGGCATTTACAATGCCATTAGCTCAAACTCAAATAAATCTGAGCCCGATTGCATTTCTAATGCTTGTTTGTTATACCATCAGTTTTTGTTGTCTCCTCATACTTATAATAGTTAGGTTTTTGATTTTTCCTTGCTTTGCGCAATTTTTTCCTTTGTCGTTTTGACACAATATAACCGTTTGGGTCATGTTCTTTACAATCATAATTTACCTTTGTTACTATACTAGTTGTTTCCTCTTGTATTTCATCCCTTTGTTGGGTTTCTATTGACAAGTCTCTTTCATCCTGTACATTTTCTTTTTTCTGGGACATCCTCAATCTTGTTGTTTCTTCTTTATCCACTATTGAAATGGAAGTCTTTTCTTCCTTTTTTGCTATTTCCGTCTCTTCCCATTTATATTTCCTTGTGTTCACTTCCTGGCTATTTTCTTTTTTTATAGCCTTTTTTGTGTCTTCTATTATGGTATGCAAAACATCAGGTATTGCTACAAGCTTATCCATAAGTGGGGTGCAAATACATTCAATGTCCGTTTTTGTTTATCGTTTTGGACTCTGATTATCAGATTGTTTAGCTGTGCAATTTTGTTATCTATACCTGTAACTGCATTTGCCATCATTGTGAGTAGGTCTATCTGAATGTCGATTTTGTTTGATTGGTATTTTAACGCTTCTAGTGTTAGTGTCGATGTTTGATAGAATATGTCCCAATTAATTCCAACATCCAACGTTTTTGTTTCTTTTAGATTACTTTCAGTTGGCCTTCGGTTTATTTGTTCTGTTAGTGAGGCGCAATCTGACGTAAGGAAGGTGTTTGCTTTTGAAATCGCATCCTCAATTGTTTTATTATTTTGCCGCATTTTCAGTATTTCATTTTCTTCTTTTTTATCATACCCAGTATTATGACTTAGTGTACTAGTTGATTTGGTCTTGATTTCATCAACTGGTAACTGAGGTTTTTTTCAAAATTTCCACATTTACTTCTATAGGAATTACTGCTAGCTTTGATTCCATTGTGCCACTTTTAATAGGTACGTCTTGTGTATCCTGTATATCCAATATTTCTAAATCATCTAGATCAATTGGTTTTTAATTTTTTATATCAGGATGAATGGTTATATTTAGGATATCCTGGTCTGTAATTTGGAATTCCGGCTCCTTCCTTTGTAAGTTGCAATCTCCGTTTTGGGGAGTACTTTGGCTAACTTGCCTACTGTATTTTTCCGTACTTATCGGCTTTATTGGAGTTTGAAGTTTATCGTTTTCCCTATCCTTATGCATAGTGATAAGAGCACCAGCTGGATCTTTCATGAATTCAAACTTATCCGAGATTTCGCCTGATTTTGCGAACATTCTGGCTATTGGGGAAATTAAAGTTTGATTTGCTCCTGCAATATTTGCTTTCAACTTTGGCTGTTGTATTTTCTTTATACGTCTGTTAGTTGTTCCTGTTGTCCTCACTTTGCCGGAGCGCATATTTCCTTATATTCTTCCTATAAAGTCCACACTTTACCCCGATCCCCGATTTTGGCGAGGGCGGTATGCACAATTCAGTTAGTTTTCAAGCTGCTGCTAACAATTTATTGCAGTTTATTGCGGGATAAAAAGTTCTTATCTGGTAAACACACTATTGTACCATACTTGAAGCCTGTGAGTTACAGCAATGTTGTTCTCAGAGCTATTTTTTCTCAGCTCTCACTCCTGCATTCAACCCACTTACAGCCTTACACCACCTGTGTGCTGCTGTATACCCGGGAGTCTTCAATTTACTGTGGCGTTGTTTTCCCAGCGCGTTTCACCGCGCTCACGCCAACACACAAGGTGCGTCCCACCAGCGTTCCACCGGTGCAAGCCCTCGACCCCCTGATTTCTTATTCTTTTAACTTTTCACTTTTCAATAAGAGTCATGGGCAGGCTTCTCCAATATCCAAGTTTATCATAGGGAAAGAAACTGGGTGGTATATATACCCTTCTCTGATGACCGCTCAAATTTGCTACACGTCACTGCCTCCCGTTCACCCTTGGGTGCTCACCCTACCAGGCCCGTCTGCCCTGTAGATAATGGACAGCTGCCGTCAGGGAGGGAGCAAGGACAAGGGCGGGAAAGAAAAGCTGAGCACTGTAGTAATATAGCAAGGGACCTCAGTGAGATAATGGTGATAATGGTGACCCTTTATGTTATTCGCCTAGCTCACCAGGACCAGGACCATATATAGCAAGGGACCTCAGTGAGATAATGGTGACCCTTTATGTTATTCGCCTAGCTCATCAGGACCAAAACCAGGACCAGGACCGGGTTATCCAGTTTTTTCGAAAAACTTTTGGTGACTTTCCGAGACCTTTTTCCCCCTTGCAGCTCCCCCAGTATGTAGTACACAGTTCACAGATTCACAGTAAGCAGTTCACAATTCACAGTCACCCCAATTGTACTCACTGAGTTGTGACTGTTGAGGAGGAGAGCACCAGGCAAGGGGAAGTAGGCTCACTGGCTCTGTCGTCACAATACCAATTCCTTTAACTGTTGTTTTTTCCGTTTTTTGCCGTTTGTCCAGCAAAACTCAGCAATTCCCAGCAAGTATGGAAGATAAGCAAGCAAAGAATGAAAATAAACTTTGCTGGGGGTCCTTCAGATATGCAAAATGGTGCTCCTCCGAAGTAGCGACTCTCTTTTTTGCTCCTTAGCACTCCTCAGCATTCCTTAGCATTCCTTAATGCTCTCCCTCGGGGGCCTCTGCAGCATCCAGTCCGTGTTTTAAATCCTTTTAATCCTTCTCAGGCCCACCTTGTGGTTTGCGATGTCATAGACCTGCTGCCCGCACCCAGGTCACAGCTCCAAACCCGACTACTATAAGATTTACTGGCAGCCTGCGGCACCCCGCCACCCATAACTCACACTCACCAACTCGGCCGAGGAGCTGCAGAGCCTCAGAACCTCAGAGCCGCAGTACCGCAGAGCCGCGCCCGCCAAATGCGTGGGGTGTGGCTGGTGGCGGCGACACAACAACGGCAACGCCAAACGTCAGTCTGAATGCAGCGGTACGGGGGTTGTGGCAGCGCCCGCCCCCCCAGGTCAAGCAAAGCCGATGCCTGGCCAACACAACAGCCTCCACAAACAGCCCTGCGACCAGCCAACCAGCCTGCCAGGTTAGTATGGCGTCCTCGCGTTGCACACTAGCTCCCTCTAGCGTCCCAGAGAGTCTGGCAGAAGAAACAGGAGATTCTGAGATACAACAAGTTCCCTAAAGATTAAGATTGCATCCTACCTGTTCTACGATGCCTGCTCTGCGAAGAAGAATGCGTGTTAGACGTCTGTCTCACACTCCCATCAGCAGTACCTATGGATATCGATACTTTGCTTGGTTCGGTAACGGCTCATGCAACGTGTTGTCCCCAGCGGCTACCTATTCTGATGACGGCATTCGTTGAGGCCTCACCATTACGACTAGGTGGCGGTGAGGTACGAGATTAAAGCGGCACACAGGTACAACCTTCTGTGACCATTGCTGATCTAGACACCGATGACGGCAATGCTTCTCACATATGCACTATTTCTACTTTTTCGGACATGGTCCAACTTTCACCTACTGTTGTAGACAAATTCTTTGCCAGCCTATCTGAGTTAATGTTCTCTCCTAACAACGAAAATAACTTTTGAAAACACGAGCACACAGCGTTCCCTGAACTCTGAATTCGGCCTTCAGTTTTGATAAACAGAACTTCAAAAAAACTATTGGAACTATTTTTTCCCTGAAAGCAAAATTATTTTTTCCCCGTTCCCAAAATATTTACCTTTTTTGACACATGATACTCTGCTTAAAGTAGAACTATTCTTAGAGAACAAGATTTCTATTTTTTTAAACTCTAGAGACAATATTTTGACTTAGCCTCTATCACATGTACAGTCTTGTATAAATATGTGATGAAATGGTGTCGACCCTCTCTTCTGTATTAAGAGCCATTTCATAAATGTAAATTTCGTGATTCATTCAGTCGCCATTTCAATGTACAAAATATGCATTATCTGAATGATACCACTGCTTAAAAACATACAGTATAATACAACTTTTTCGTGTATGTACCATTTCAAATGCATTTTATGCATTTTGGGGTGGGATGGAAAACACATGCATAGTTATGTTTAAAATTGCTTAGTATTTAGTAATGATGGACATTATACGTGGAGTGGGTGTTGTAGACGAATCTATGACTCTAGTTAAATATTCCCGATTCATGCCCTTATGTGGTTATATCAAATCATATCCTTATATAGGCATAAGAATCATACCCGTATTAAGACATAGCCAATGCAGTCCAAATATGGCAAGGCTACTCCCATAGACTCCTAGAAAGCACAACGTGTTCTTAAACAAACCAAGCCTCCAGCAGCCCGGGAATTCCCCCTGCTTCTGTATTGATTTGTCCTAGAACTCCTGAAGTCCTAGAACTGCAAGTTCTTAGTGACGTCTTATGTCCAACTTTACGTCAAACTCGGCACCTTCCAGGTATAAATATACCAGCATCTGCCCTAGCAAACACACAGTGGTTTTGGAGCAGATCGGCTATCTACTTGCCCGACGCCCTGCTGTAGCGAGTGCCGAAGGAAGCTGACCCTCCCATTGACGCACTGAGAGAGACGCTGTCTTTTCTCCTGGCGAGAAATCCAGCTCCAGTGTTTCCCTGTCACCCTTGCGGGTTGCTGGGAGATTAAGTCCTGAGAGAGAGATACAAGACCTCCTTCATTCTATAACCAAGGTACGGAGCTGATTAAACCCTTAGAGAATTCTTGATTTAGATTCTTGGCAGAAACTATCTTAACTCAAACTACATCTCACTTACTCCTTCCCTGTACTAGGCTTAGGTTAGGTACACCGGTGTAAGCGTATCTTAGAAGCACCAGTTGAGTATGTTTAGTCATGATTTTATCTATGTATATATTTGATCTATTTTAAGTACCGTATGGCTTAGAAACCATACCATGCGTTTACAGTATCATTTTATAATACTCCTTTTACTGTACGCACTTTACTTTATGACAAGTATTGCGATTGTAGCAATTCACTTCTCTTGCATGAGAAAGAAGACTGTTCAATAAATAACATATTTTATTGAAAACGCCCATCTCTCTGTTTCTCTGCACTTCTGGTGAAACTGAGCATGCACGATTGACTGAGTAAAATAGCTATCTATTGTTTCCGCAGCTCTGGAGGTATACTCCTTATTCTAGGGGAGCAAAGTTGTCATGTTTATGCGGTTGTCAGAAACTAATCCCTTCTTGTGAATTCGAGAAAGTTTCTAGTGACCTCTGAGCTAGCTGGCATTCATAATTAAGTCTAATATATTCAATAGAGACCTAGTCGACATAAGTCCTACGTCTAAACTATCGTTTATGTTATTCCAATGCGCAGAGCCTATTGGGAATATAGGAACTACACTACACCCTGATGTCCCAGCAATGTCCAAAGGCAGAGAATCTCTTGACATAGGGTCCTCGACCCCACCCCGCCCTGTTTGTTGCAGTACCACATGGCGCTGGTGTTGTCCGTGAACACCTGCACTACTCTTCCCCGGACAGAGGGAAGGTATGCCTTCAGTGCAAGACAAATCACCCGAAGCTCCAGAAGGTTGATGTGAAGCCAGGACTCCGCCAGACACCAGAGGCCTCTGATCTCCGCATTTCCCATGTGACCGTCCCACCCCTGTAGTGATGCATCTGTCACCATTGTGAACGCTGGTTGGGGAAGGGAGAAGGAGAGGGATCTGCCGTTGACCCAATCCTGATTCGATCGCCGCCACTGCAGTTGGTGTGTAGTACCCTCCGAAATCTGGTCGCAATCGGAAAGATTCCCCTGCTGCTGTGCCTACTAGAAGTTCAGGCCCCACTGCAGAGCCTGCATATGCCACATGGCATGATCCACCAGCAGGATGCAGGAGGCCATGAGGCCCACCAGTCGCAGAGTCATTGTGAGCAAAACCCGGGATAGAGGCTGAAAGATCGGAATCATAGCCCGAATAACCCGTACTCGCTGTTCGGGAGGATAAGCCCGAAACTGTGTTGTATCCAGAATTGCTCAGATGAAAAGGAGCTTCTGAGAGGGAATAAGGTGTGACTTTGTCACGTTGATAGTGAACCCCAGCGAATGCAGGAGGTCCACTGTAGTCTGGAGGTGGGAGACGACAGCCTGGGGCGAGCCAGCCTTAAACAACCAGTCGTCGAGATAGGGGAAGACTGGAACCCCTGATCTGCACAGAAGAGCCGCAGCCACCGCCGAGGGGCGCTGGTAAGGCCAAAGGGAAACACGGTAAACTGTAAATGCTTGTGGCCTACCGTGAACCGTAGGCAACGCCTGTGGGCCCGCAGGACGGGAATGTGGAAATAGGCATCCTGCAAGTCAACGCTACCATCTAGTCTCCGGGGTCGAGAGCAGACAGAACCTGAGCCAATGGTCAGCATCTTGAACTTCTCTTTCCAGAGGAAGCGGTTGACGTTCCTGAGCTCTACGATAGGAAGCAGGCCTTTGTCGTTCATGGGTAGTAGGAGTTGCAACCACAACTTACTTCTGGCACAGGGACACGCTCGATGGCTCCCTTGGCCAAGAGAGCCGTAACTTCCTGGCGGAGATCGGCCAAGTGATCCTCCGACATGCGATGGAAGGGTAGTCTTGAAGGGGAGGGAGTAGCACCTTCGGACTATCTGTAAAACCCACCTGTCCCATGTGATGTTCTGCCAGTGGGGAAGCTGATGGCGAATCCTGCCTACCACTGGCAACTTGTGGCCCTTGAGGGTCGGACTAGGATGGTTAGGAGGCTGCTGCAGAGGGGGCACTGGTGAACTGGCCTGTCCACTGGCTCCCTGACCCACGACGCTGGGTCCCACGACCCTGGCCGCGCAGAGGCTGAACAGTTTGCGCAGGCCTTTAGTTCTGGGCGGAACGTGGTGGGGCACCCCTTCCATAGCCACGAAAGGGGCGAAGAGCAGACTGAGAGGGGCGAGAGGTGGTAGCGATGCCCAAGGATCTGGCCGTAGCCCTAGAATCTTTAAGGCGCTCGAGTGTGTAATCAGCTTTGTCGCCGAGCAAGCGACGGCCATCAAAGGCCATGTCCAAAAGAGTCAATTGGACGTCGCCAGAAAAGCCAGTGGACCTCAGCCAAGCATAGAGTCTCAGGGCTACCGATGTTGAAATCGTCCTGCGTAGCGAGTCAGCGGTGTCCAGCCCACATCGTATGGCGAACTTCCCTGCATCTCTACCCTCAGCAACTGCACGGGAGAGCACGGCCCAGGCCTCCTCCGGCACTGTGGCAGCACCTGCACGCCCGTGTCCCACACAGAGTGGGTGTAACAGCCCAAGAGACATGTGGTGTTCACCGACCGCAGTCCTCCGCTGGAGGAAGAAAAATCTTCTTCCCAAGGTGATACTGCTTCTTGGATTCCTTATCAGGTGGAGCGGTAGGGAAGGCGCCAGGGTAGAAAACGGGTACAAAAGTACGTACTGGTCGGTGCCGGTAACTGGGTTGGTCGACGTCAGTCCGGCTCCGGCTCCATGTCGAGGGGGAGTCCGGGGTCAACGTTGGTTGGGGAGACAACGGGCGTTTGAAGGGATGGAGGTGTCGCCAATGGATTTGACGCCGGAGGTGTCCTAAGGTCAACCGGCGCCGATCCGGATCCAGGCATGGATCCCTGTGGTACCAGGGCCGAAGCCGCTGGCATCGTACATCTAAACCTCCCAGCCGATACCGCGGGCCCGAAGGTGCGCCGGCAGAGTCGGGCTGCCAAAGATGGAGTGGAGGGCTTCGTAAAAGCTACGAAGTTGGGCTGGGGTCACTCTGGCTCCTGGGAAGGGAGGGTGGATTGGAGTCGACCCAACAGGCTCCGCGGGCGGAGCAGGAGTACTACCTTCCGCATCCTGAGTTTCAACTGCCGACGGACGGGGAGAACACGAAGAGCGACGGTGCTTCTTCACCTTCTTTTTGTGCTTTGACTTACCCAAAGACGAAGACTTCGACGAGGAGTGGTGGTGATGGCTCCCCAACCTCCCTCTCAACTTGGGCCTCAAGCGACGCAGAGACGACTGCCGGTGCCTCCAGACGCTTATGGGACCGCTCCCGCAAAGAATTCAGGCCATGGCCCGACAGTCGGAGCACGACTTTGGGTCGGGGTCACGGTTCAGACACCAGAGGCACACGAGATGTGGGTCTGTCACCGACATCAGCTTGTGGCAGGAGCCACAAGGCTTGAAGCCGGTCCGCCGATGTGACACCCCTGTGCACCAGGAGTCAAAAGACTCAAAAAAGAAGTCGTCAAAAGTAAAAAAAAAGACAGTAAAAAAATGACTAGAGGTACCACTCTCTCCGGATCGGCACTGGCTGGCGCCCAACGCCACCTACCGACACGCAGGGGTACTGCTACGAAAACATTTCTCCGGATCCAGTCTGACGCCTGGGGTAATTCTAAGGTAAGGAATCCATAACTAATAGTCTCTTTCCGATACACCTTTCCGCTGCACCAGTGTTCACTCAACTGGTTCTCCTCTTATTTCTTAATCAACTTCTTTCCATCTCTAGGTGCCCTCATCTTCCAGGGTTCTGATTTGGCATACTACTCTTTTCTCTGTACACCTTTTACCTGAACGATATTCCTTGCTAATTTGGAGTGTCATATTAAATCTATGTAGATGATACCCAAATCTTCATCTCTTTACCTTCCTTCACATTGGAGACCCACACACAAATGTCTAACTCCCTCATGGTTATTAGACGCTGGGAGACCCTACGATCACTTACACTTAAATCATCGAAAAATAGAAATCTGATATTGTATGGTTTCTTTTAAAGCATTTTCTTGTATCACTTCACTGATATCTATCTCTCCTTCACCTGATGACATTTGCACTTTTTCACCCTTCACTGTCAATGTTAGTGTGCTGTTTCACTGAAAAACTTACATTTCTTTGTCTTCGTAATGGCCAGAAATCTGTTATCAAAAATAACATACAGCTCAAATAATCATTTCACATCACTAAACCTCTCCAAAGTGAGTGTCTTCCAAAGTATGTTTTACACCTCTCAACCAAGTTAACAATTATGCAATCACATGTTTTTTTTCTCACTCTGTCCTTTCAAAATCCCACCTTTACTCATCGACTACAGGCTTGCTCATTCCCTGCTAGCAGCAGAGTACAAGTTGCTTACTATTCTGCTGAACCGCCTCATGACCATAATTGCCTGCATATCACTGACATTTGCACTGTCAGGGCTCATTGCCTCAATATTCTCAAATACTCATGCATGCAATCTCACTATTGTGCTTTACACCTCTTTGGACTCATTCATTAGAATGCACTGCCTCAGGTGTAAACCCACCTGTCCTCAGTTTATAATTTTCTTCAGAACTCACCTTTTCAACGTGAGGCCGCGCTCTCCCATTTTGCCTTACTGTATGGTAATGAACACGTTCCCCTCCTCAAGTTCCATTTCCTCCATCACTTAGCCCTGCCCACTGATAGTCTGCTCCCATACGTATAAAATGACATATGTGTATCATATTAATCCAAGTACTGTCTTGTTCATTATTTCACACACTTCATTTCGAACGCGATTAACCTCTTCGCTCAATGTCACTATTACATGGATAGTGTTCCTTCAGAAACCATGTGTGGCAGTTTTGCTGGAAATGTTATCACTTCTAAATAATTATAAAAGAGATATCCTATCCACTTGAACATAGTTAAGATACTGTGACATAGGGCCAGGCCAAAAGGCTGATGGAACCGTGTATGCATACCTACTTAAAATTTCTTAAAAGGCATGCAGATGTTCTCCTGTCCACCAGAGTGTTAGAAGGAACGGCTCATGAGTATGAAGGCTGGGAAGGGCACATAGGAATACAACAGAAATCCATACAATTTCAAAATGTTTCAATTCATCACTGATTAGGCTATCACAAAAATATGGCAACAAAATTAAGACCTGTGTGCTGGGCACATGTAGTTAGTATTCATCCTGGTAGACATTATAATGCATTTAAAATGCATTCAGACTTGCAAAAAGCTCCTTGGTGCCTAAAACCGATTGCCTTGAGAGTGTCTCAATAACCCACCAGACTAACTTTTCTCTAGATAGGATCCCCTCATCCAAACCAAGTTGTCATCCTTCATCAATTACATAATGCTTCAGCTCTTCCAAAGCACCATTGTTTACCATTAACCAGTCAATCACCTACCATCATGGTTCAGGACAGCTTTGCAACCAATGCAGGTACTGCGCTTTTTGGCAAAGGCCATGAGTCCCCCTACTTTGGAGGTGAGCACTGTCTTACATCGCGTGTGATCTCCCTCTGCAAGGAAAGAGAAAGGCACAATTTTATATCTGTAGTCCTGCTTTCGTCTGCAAAAGGTACATAGTCTTACACTGGGCATGTAGATCAGTCTGAGACTGGAGAGCTAGGTGTGATCAGCAAGAGGGAATGATAGAGATCAGACTAATAATTCAAGGTTCAAATATGTTGGATTAACTACAGAAAATCATGTAATGGGGGTTTATGTACATTTACTTCTACTATGAGGTCCAAACACTCCAAGTGAATACATGCATTTCAAAAGATACTTCAATAACCAAGTCTGAAACAGAAACATTACACATTTAGCAAGGATTGTTTGGTTACAGTACTTCAAAAATGTGCCTGGGATGAAAAATATTACCTACAAAAACACCAGTTCTACAACATCCATGTTTTAAATATTTCCCACCTTCAGACAAAGACTCCTGGTCGTGTAATCAGCTACCAGTTAAGTGAAATCACTATTATTTAGTGCAGGTTTGTATCGGTCTGTTATTCGTATGGGACTAAAACAATACAGAGACAGATATTTTTTAGGATAATGACGAAAGGCCTTGTTGATGCGTGTAGCAAAATACTCAGCAGACTCGACTAATGCAATGCCTTACTACTTGGAGCACCTGATTATTCAGCACAGTGACTGCACAGAGTGAAAGTGACAGCGGCAAAACTGGCGTTAAATAGACCTTATGGACCCGCTGCGTGACATGCCCTGAAGGAATTACACTGGCTTCTTCTGAGGCAAAGTATTACCTTTAAAGCCATGTGCATTGCTTTAAAGCTCTACAGCAAAAAGGCCCTCAACCGCTGCCACGCAGATTCAAAAGATACATCTCTATGCGATCTCTCTGCTCAAGTATGGCGAACCTCGTCTCCACTCAAACTTATCGAAGGTCTAGGCAAGGGGGCAGGCTTCTTAAGTCAAAGTGGCCAGGATGTGGAATGAGCTTCCACAATCGCAAAGGGCTTTAACGGAGCTGGTGCAATTTAGAAAGGCCTTGAAGTCTTGGCTCTTCCAGAAGTATTGCTACATAAGCAAAGGCAGCAGGGTTAGCGGCAACTGCACCTAGGTTAGTCACAAACGTTATTCACACTACTATTGCCCACCTCAAATAGCCAGTTGCCACATAATCACAGATAAATACAAGAGAAAAAAGCTGATGAGAGGCAACACAAAAGAGCAGCGGTGGTTCAAGACACAGAAAGCAGAGTTTGTTTAGCAGGTGTTGTTGGTTTCTGATGCAAGTCTTTTATTTGAAAAATCCTTAATACATTTGTGGAAACAGAAACGCGTTTCACCCTTCACGAGGGCTTCTAAAGGGCAAGATTAAAACAAATAGTATGCTGATGCCAGCGTAAAACATCCGAAAGGAGCGCCAAAGGGTAAGTGCGTCACTATTGATGGCCTTGTGTGGACCCAGTATATCTTAAGGTCTCAGTGCAGTATCAACTTCCGTTGTCTCCAAATTCGTGTGCAAGGAAACCTATTGGCAAGGTAAGACTTCCAGAGTCGTTGGTACAGACAGATCGACAGCCGTACACGGGATCGTTTGGAGGACTTGCGCACGGATTCTTCCAGTTTACTTACCAATGACTCTGGAGGCCTTACCTTGCCAATAGGTTTACCTGCCCACTAATTTGGAGAAAACGGAAGTTGGTACTGCACCGAGACCTTAAGATATAATGGGTCCAAACAAGGCCTGGGAATACTGGAGATATCGTCCATCAATAGTGACACACTTACCCAGCGTCCACCTTTGGCACTCCTTTCGGATGCTTTCCGCTGGCATCAGCTTACTATTCGACCTCAACTTTGTCCTCTTCCGACCTCTCTTTTCCTTCTTCGTCCGAGACATGAACGTCCCTTCCCTCTCTTTGAGGGCCTTCATGTTCATCCGACGACATGAAGGCATCCCTCGAAATCGTAGTCAGGCGACAGGCACCAAAGGCAATCTTCGTGTGGGTCTGTGATAGACATATGACCCCCACATTTACTACAGGGTTTAAATACAGCTTCTTCTGAGCAGCCATAGTACAGATACAGTATTTAGACGTTACTGTAACAATGTAAACCACAAAGAAATGGAGAGTCCTAGAAAAACCATTACGCGTCGAAGGCGTGGAAATAAGGTAACTGACGTCAGCACGTTGATGAGGTCTTTTAATGGCTCTGATGACGTCATATGGAGTTGTGAGCGGAGCCGTGCCATTAAGACGTCCTCGTCAACCTGGGAGAGGTATGAAAAAAGTTTCATTTGAATGCTGCACAAGGGGTAATTCAAAAGGTGAGGAATCAACTTGCAGATGTATCCATCCGAAACCCCAGGCATACCGCTTTGGGATAGGATATGGACTGGTGCTGAAGGCAGATTTTTTTTTTTTTTTTAAAACCTTTATTGTACAGAAGGCGATCACAGATACGGGCCTACAACCCATCGGGCCGGCCACCACAATTAAGTGACATACGAGGCGATACAGGAGAGACAACAGGATTTCTAAACAGCTCATATGAAAGGCAAAGGTAGCAAGTCTTCGAGTCGCCATCACGGACAGGATAAGAGTAGGTTAATTTTATAATTGAAAATAGGGTGTCACAGGATAATGACAGTCTGTAAAGGCCAGAGGGCCGTGGTGAGCCGTGAGCAAGCCGAGGTCTCGAACACAGGAAAAGACCAAAAGAACAGTATATTTTGGCAAAGGCAGAACGTGAGTCCCCCATCAAAAACAATCACAATCGCTGCTCAACACCCTCCCACCACTACAAGGACACATAATAATAAAACAACGAAAAATACGGTTACAGAACTAAAAGCCCTCCGTTACAACAACCCAAGGGAGGAAAAGAAAAATGGGGGGGGGGAAAGGGAAAATGAGGGAGGAAAAGGACATCGAAAAAAGGGAGGGGGAAAGTAAGGGCGCAGCATCGAAGCACGTCCCCCACGGCCAACAAAGCACCAAATACTAATTCGGCACATGGAACTAGTGGCAACAGGAGAAATGAATGTATAGTAAACCGTGACAGCAGAAATACCAAAAGTGCCATGCCAGCACAAACACCCCGGGGGGCTACGTGCCGACACCGCGCCACGAAAGTAGGGGATACATGAGAGCCATAGAACCAAAAAAAGGAACAAGGGAAGATACAATAAAACAGACCCCCCCACCACCCCGCACAGCCCACCCTGCACCCCTGCAGAAGGCTATGGCCTACCCCCCAGCAGCGTGCCTGTCGCCCTAAGTAGAACCCGAAATATAGAAGAATATAGAAAGTAAGAATCACGTAGATTAAAAAGGGGGGAAGGGAAAACAGGGAAAAAACAGCGGGAGAGGAGCCACATAATCAAAACCCCTTCAGCTCCCACCCCCCCGCCCAAAAACACTCAGAGCCCACGGGAAAAAAATTAACACACGGAAATGCTCCAGGGACGTACAGAAATATCAAACATAACCATACAATTATGAACGGATCACCCAACCATACCACAAAATAACAGTCCACAGAGGCAAGATCAGCTCAACCCTGTCCTCGTTTTTCGCAAACTGTAGTAGTCCAACGAACCAGGAACCAGATCGCATTGAACCGGAGGTGAATAACAGGGATTCGAATAAAAAAAAAACTCAAGTTGTAGCGATCGCGTCCCGGATGATCCAGAAAGTACTTTAACCACCTCAGGCAAAGCAGGCACAGTTCCGATGGGAATACGAAGAAAGCCGGTCCAGCGGCGCAGTCACAGGATCTTCGTTCGGCCATGTTAGGCGAAAGAGGAAAAGGAGAACCATCGAGGTCGGTCAATACGGGATCCGGCTGGCGAACCTCCAGAGCAAAAGGAGGCACAGGATGAAGAAGGGGAGCGGACCCCCGGACATCGATACCAACAGCAGCCTCCAGGTCCACGACCCCAAGGAAAGTTCCGGCAGCACACAACAGAGATGACGCCGCACGAACCGAGGGGGGTCCGGCAGGCCCAGCCAAGGGACCCCTCTCCAGGATAGCGATCGGTGCGGTCAGGGATGCCCCCCAGGAGCGCAGGGCGGCGAGGATGTCGCCAAGTGTAGGCTCACCTTTGCAGTATTCAGAAAACGTGCCGTGCGGCGGGTCCGCATCGCCGGTCCCAGCAGGGCCGAGAGTCATGGGGCCGGCCGCCATCTTAGAAGCCCGGCGGGGCCGCTACGAACACTGACCCCCGCCCGGATATCAGCGGGGCAAAACAGGACACCGGCAACCACCAGTGGAGGTGCCTCCAGGGCAGGAAAGGAAGCCACCAGAAGAAGGCGATGCGCCGGCACCCCACACGCCGCCGGCACCGTTCTCCGAGTCCGGGCGGAGGAACTCAAAATGGCCGGGCCGGAGAACAAAGGGGAGACGAGCCAGATGTACGGTTAACCCCGTCCATGGAAGTCAGCGCCCCAACACCAGGCTGGAGGACCGCCGGACCAGGCCCGGGAGGCCGCAAGCGGTCTATTAGCACACCGGCCCCTCCGACCGACTCCACACCACCACCAAGGGCCGGCCACCGCGCCCCGTCCAGCCCGGGCGCCGCCAGGGAGCGCCAGGTCCGGCCGCTCCGGAGGCCCCGAAGCAGACAGGGGCGTAACTCAGGATCCGTGACACCCAAGAATCACCGGAGCAAATGGTAAGTGCCTGTGAGTTATCGTCGTTCCACTACACATCGTGGAATACTTCCCGGGGCAGGATAAAGGACAGGATATTTGTTGCAGACAGGAGAGTGAACGGAGCCGAGCTAAAACGCGGCCATCTCGGACGCGAGCTTGGCTCCTCCCTGAAGGCAGAATTGACAGTGTTTGACCTCTGATTTTCTGGAAGGTGGAATCCTGGCAGCACTCCAGAAAAGGAATTTTGAAAAGAAGAAGTATCAATTAGAAGCCTAAATTCAAAACCTGAATGTCTACAGCACAGTTACGGTAAAGAGCCCTATGCAAAGCAAGCACTTCTAACTTAAGAAGGTTTCACGTTGATCTTTAGATAACTGCTTTCTAGCACCTGCAATTATCAGAAATTCTTGTCTGGAATATGACCTTCGAGATAATCTGGCAGATTTCTGGGACTTAGATTTACTTTCTTGCTTTGCTATCAATGCTAGTGGTGAAAACAGTTTAAGTGACCGGTCGCTGCTTACATAACAGAAATGGTACGGGACCCGGTGCCTGCCACAAATTGGAGAAAAGGCTCCAAGATGATGTATATAAAAAACTCAAAAAGGAAAAGCTTAAAAGCATGGATAAAGTAACCTGAGAATAATAGGAAGACAAAATAAATGCACACATGAAAAACTCAAAGGCGAATTGGTTCAGGAGGTTAAGGAGCTCTTCTATAGAAGTATAAACCTTCCAAACAAGGTGGCAGTCCTAAAGGACATAGCTTAATGCATGCAATCAACCTTCAGGAGGAAGAGCAAACAAGTAGGCTATATTGAGAAAAGAAAAAGAGGGGTAAAACTTAAAGTTAAAGGAAGGAAACAAATAATTGTCCTGGCAGCATACCCTAGGGAAAAAGAAATAAGTCTGTAAACAGCCAAAATAAGAAATCATGGCTAGAGATGGAAACGAATGGCACCACAATCTGCCCATCAAGTACTGCAGAATGAAGGATGAAAACTAATTACTGGGGTTGCTAAAAGTTCTGCAAGAAAATAATATGATACTAGTAAAAGAATCTTGACCATAGAATGCTGGAAGGTGAAAGGGTTTCCGATGAGTTGGAAATATGGGTGGAATATAGATACAATGCACAATAGACGAGTGCCTGAAAATAACAGTACAAGACTTATGTTTCAACATATAGATGGTTGATGCCCAGACAAGGTTGTTTTAAAACATCCTCACAAATGAGATTTTAGTTGCAAGCCTAAGTGAAATCCGCATAAACCTATTGACAATTAAAGGAGACAACTTTAGCGCTAAGGTAGGAAAATGGACAAGGGAGGATGAATGCTTTCTTGAGGCCCAAAGGGCAGTATGAGCCTGGAATGTAACACAGCCAAGACAAAACGTGGAAAAAACCACTTGGATGCTAATGACAAGGGTAACTCGTCATGGAGTTCCCATTCATTTCAATGGAATTTACATGGACTCGATGGACATGCCATAGCATCCAAGTGGTTAAAAACAGGGCTGGTTTCGGACAGCAAGAAACCACTGGATCTCCTATTTTTGGAATATAATTTAATAATTGATCCATTTTTTTCTGCCATTGAGCAATCCCAAATATTTCCTTCTGTTTTAACCACTGGAAGAATTTAAAGTTATTTTATTCTGATTACTCATTATCCACACAACAAAATGGCCAAATGTATCTCCATGAAAATTAAGAAGCGGGAACAGTGATACTTAATACCGGCTAGGGTTGCAAGCCATTCGTCTGGCTCTGCAGGTACATGTCAATCACCACAGCCGGACTGAGAACCAAAACTAGCCCTAGAAAACAGCTCAGGGAGGGGCGAGGGAGGTGAGGGGTGAGGGAGGTGGGGGGTGAGAGTTGCTAGTTCAAAACCGGCCCACCCACCTTGGCGGCCCACGGGGCAAACGCATGGTACCCGCCATGGCCTGTCAATCACCACAGTACGCTCAGTCAGCAGCCACCTCTACAAATCTTGAGCAGCCTTCTCTAAGACCTGGATGGCATCTTTCAGATTGCCTTGATGCTCGGTTCCATTACAACTTCAAATTCCATTGCAGATCACGCATGTGCCACCTGGAGTAGCTGACAAGGAAGATGCACGAGGCTAAGAGGCCTTAGAGACACCCTCACTGTAATACAGGAAAGAGCCTGAAATATAGGTATCATAGCCAAAATGTCTGGGCTCGTTGCGGCAGATGGAAGGTGTTGAACTCCACAGTGTCCAGAATTGGCCAAATGAATAGACGCTTCAGTGAAGATGTCAGTGAGCACTTATTCTAATTGACAGTGAACTCAAAATGATGTCAAGAAATCCAGCATCGTTGAGACAGACTATGGAGAGCCAGTCTTCAACGGCCAGTTGCCAGGGTATGGCAATACTGGTATCCCTCACCTCCGATGGTGGGCAGCAATAACTTTATTGTGAATACCCAAAAGGCACTGGTGAGGCCGAAGGGGAGCACTGCAAGCTGTAAATGCTCTTGGCCTACCTAGGACCTCAGATAATGTCTGTTGAATTGCAGGAAGTTTTTATGAAAATATGTGCCCTGTAGGTCCAACACCATCATCCAGTCGTGCAGAGCATTCTGAATTTATCATTCTGCCGAAGGCCCAAATCAGGTGTGAGGTTCCTGTCTTTCTTCAAAACGTGTAAAAAGCAAGAGTAACAACCCTCTCCTCTGTTTAATCTGGCACCATCTCAATGCCCGATAGCACCCTCTTGGAAAGCAACACCTACACCTCATGTTGCAGAATGGGCAGATTCTCGCCTGAAATTCCCTCTGGTGTGGCAGGAACAGTGGTTGGAGCAGACAGGGCACAGCCATTTTGAACAATCAGACCCATCTGTAGGACACAGTATATTGCTAACCTTGGATCAAATGTGGAATCCTGCTCCACCACTGGTATGACATGCGCCCCTCAGGGCTAACTAGAGTGGTTTGGTGGCCATTATCAGAGGGAAAAGGGAAGTGGAGGACTGATGTTCCTGCTGTCCCTCGTGTTACCTGCCAGACTTGCGTCCACTGCCTCAAAAGGACAGAGGTGTCTGCTGCATCACTGGTTGGGGAGGTTGTCACTGTCTATATTCCAGCCATCTTGTATATGCTCTAAACTTTCAGAATTGATGAAGAAACTGTTTGGCAGGGGTTAACAGATCCAAGGAGTGTGCTACAACACTGCTGTCTTTGAAGCATTCTAAAGCAGAGTTCACTTTCTCAACAAAAAGAGAACCATTAAAAGCATATCAATAAGTGAGGCTTGTACATCACCGGAGAGTCTTGTGGATCACACTCAAACATGTTGATGAAGGACAACACTGGGATTAACTTCCCTCCCCAGACTATCTATAGTACCCAGACCTATGCCGATAACTTATTTAATCACGTCCTGTCCATCATAAATCGTCTAAGCCAAAAAGGTCCTGCATAATTGCAAGATTTTGCAGGCCATGTCTCAAAGGACATGTGTTTAATGGCCCAGAAGACAAACAGCATTTACAAATCGCAAAGCTAGATTGGCAGAAGACAACAAGCCCTTGTCAAAAGCATCAACCCTTTTTGATTTCCTATCCGGAGCAGTGGTTGGAAACAAGCTTGTATTCTTACTGGTCAAGTCCTCTACAATACGATCTTCAGGTAGGAATGGCGACTCAATCTCTGTATCAGATGAAGTGTCAAGCCCACTGGCCTTCTACAAATCAATGTATACGGATTCATTACAATAATGAGTGGAAAGCAAGACACACCAATCATCCTCTTTTGGGCACAAGAGAATAGTATGCCCCACACACTCCACCCATTAATGCAGTTTCCCCTCCGGCTTAAAATGTTTATATCATCTGGCCCCCAGCCACTGGAACAGTCTCTGACGAAATCAGTGCCTGTTCCAATCTATCTCAATTCAAGAAAATGCTTAAGACCTGGCTATTCTAAAGATCTCACTGTCTATAAAGGTTCTCTTCTCAGACGCCGAGAGATCCACTTGGGGATGATTTGTTGCGCTATATAAATGAGGTCATAATAATAATAATAATAATAATATGATACTAGAGCATGGGAAGTGATGATATGCTTTGCAAAACACAACAATTCAATTAGTGAAACATGAAAAAGCACTTATTCACCAATTATTTGACAGATCGGTCTTTCAAATAATTTCATCACTTTTACTGTGGAGCCACTCCTGGAGAATAAAATCAAAACCTAATGCTTATCACAAATAATGTTGATCATATTTTCCTTTACTTCTACTTTGGACACTATCTTCACCTGTGAAGTCCAGTTTTCTGAAATCTGTCACTCGTGTCGACCCTGTGATCTGGTGTGTTGTCAAACTCTGCATAAAGAAATAACCACCAAATTGACCTAGAGTTACGTTTGTCTTCAGGGAATCCTTGAAGAGGCAGTGCTGTTACCATGAAACACGTGTTCCCTTGTCCATGTGCTGCCTGTTTAGGAATAATGGACTTCAATAATAATATTGCTTCAAGAATCAAACAGAAAATGGAGTACGAATTGATACCATTGATCAACACTTTCTGATAAGCATTAGATTTTGATGATATTCATCTTAAGTGGCTCTGCGGTAAAAGTAATGAACTTTATGAAAGGTAAACCAGATATGATTGAGCAATGATTTATTGTGTTTTGTGTACGAAGACTCATATCTTTCAAATAATTGGAGAATAAATGCATGTTCATATTTTACGATTTGGATTGGTGGTTTTGTAAACCAGATCACTACTCCCCATGTGCTAGTATCATACCAATCACTCTCAACACAGTCAACATAGAGTTGCCCCTTTGCATATGATCAGTCAGAACCAAAACAATAATGAAGTCACTGCTGGTGGGCACAACATGGCAGTAGTACTGGGTTAGAGTTGGGTGCATGACAACTGGTTACGTGTTTGACATCGAACCAACTTTCCTACCAGTGCAGCGCAATGAAATTACAAACACTGGCATCAGCACCGCATAATATTCCAGTACAGGGTGTGTCCGTACCGGCGTCCGAGTCGCAGGTACTGGAGTAGCTCTCAAGACTGGAATAGAAGTCTGTACTGGAGTAGAAGTCTGTATCAGAGTTGATATTGGCCTGGTAACTGGATCCAAGGAGACAAATGGCACCAGGGATGGATGTTCCAGTCGTAACCTGACTGGAAGCCATAAGGACTAAAGGCATATCAGAGAGCCAGATATGCACTGAAATATGCAATATGTCCTACTTCAAGGCTACAATTTGTTGTGGGGTTGACGACAGTCCAGTAAAATTCAGAGGGCGTCAGAATCAGATGAGGAATTGGCTCAGTGACTTCAATGGGGTGAGATTTTCATCTTGGCGCCCTCGTCCCTTCCCTTTGGACACAGAGTGGCAGAATAGGGTTAAGTCCTGCTAAGCTTTCATATGTTCGGACTGATCAGAGGACTTTTGAGCACAAAGTCTTGCAGGCGCAGCCTCAAAATCAAGTCTGAGCCTTGAAATGGAACCTCTGCAACGGCTGAGACTACCACTTGTGTTTGGCAATATATTGCTTTGCCTCCCAGTCCTGGATCTTCTTTAGATGTATAAAAGGGCACTTATCGCACAACTTAGAGCTATGTCCAGTGCCCAGACACCAAAGATACACCTCTAGTGGGTCTGTGACCAACAACTGCTTTAAACCTTTAGTTTTGTGTGGGTCATTGTTCCCTAGCACACGTTTGAAACCTTAAGAGTTGTCAGAAAACTGAGAAGAAAAAAAATCAACGGGGCAGAGTTCTGGATCAGATCTGGAGGGCCTAGAAAGAAAGGAACTGTCATCAGCATGCAAGTGTGGTGCTTACATAAGTCTTTGTTCAGTCACGGTGGGGTAGTGTGGAGGCAGCACAGATCCACATAATGCTACTAAGCGGTGTGCTGGAGCACTTATTTGAAAATGTTTTCTGGGTCCACTCTGGCATCTGGGGAGTATTCGAAGGTAACAAATCTATGGTTAGAAATAACCATCAGAGGAAAATGTATCCAAGTAAATTGTTCTCTCGCTAAAAGAAGATCTTTTCATTGAAATAACAATTTTGAAAAGAAATTTATGTGAAGGCCCCAAGAAGAAATTAAGAACCTCATGTGCAAATAGACACAAGTTAACTGCATCGGTGCGGCGCATTTTCCCGCTGTGCGCTAAAGATTGCAGAATCCCGCGGTTCATGACGAGCTCAGCTCGTCATGCGCGTACGAGAGGTGTACCTCATGACGAGCTGAACTCGTCATGAGCGTCGATGGGGTTAACATTATAATAATACTTAATAATATACAAAACACAGATCTGTTCCAAATAAGAGGTTTAAAAAAGGCCCAACATACTGAACACCAGTTTGGAAGAAAATCTTCAGTAACTATTTTACCAATATCATCAACCGTAACTGGTGGAAAATCACTACAATGGCCCCTCTGTTCTAAAAGGGCAAAGTACAGGAGGCTTGTTAAACCCCAAAGATGTTTACTAAAAATGGTCTACAGAATTCTTGTGGGTCACTATAGATGGTTGGGACGGGCAAGCATTTAATCAGGTCTGGCCTAGGAATCATCAACCGATGTGGATCTAAGACAATCAAATACCTACAACAGAAAAGCTGGTAGCAGAACATTTCATCTTTTAATCTAAATTCAAGATAAAGGCAATGACCAACACTGGCAGAAAGCACCATGAATAGACATTAACAGGTCATCACTGGAGAACTCAGTGACAATATAAGGGGCTTAGGATCTTATGACCAAAAAAGAGCTCTCAACAAAACTCGAACTAAAGAAAAGGACAACACAAGTTTACTGTTATAGCTGGTCATGTTGCTTCTCTGTTTTGATGACCCTAAATCAAACATAATGGGGGTAGCTAAACTAAACGCAATTAAGTGAAAGAATCATGACATGAACGTAGCTGAAAAGTATCTTCAAATTCTGCTATCGGGCATCACGTTTAGTTCACTTCAAACATGGCAACAAAACATCAAGGCAGCAACAAAAAAAGCAGAAGCTGTGGTGGGCTGGGCCCATTTTTTTTTTAGAGAAATCTGTGTCAAAAACCATCAACCCAAATTGAGGAAATCTTTAAAAATTTTAAAATCAATTTAGGAGTATTCTACTTCTTGACAGTAACTAACTACGCAGCTAATAAACAATGGAAAATAAATGTTACAAAAGTGAAACGGAAATTTTGATGGAAGCTCACATAGTTTCCACCTGGAGGGAGGCGGTGGTTACACGTCCAGTAAGAAGCTGCCAGGAATAAAGACCTGGAGCCTTCCACGGAATAGCTCCCATATCTAAATACTCAACAAATCTAAGCTCAATGCAAGACATTTTTTTTTTAGTTTTGACCTGGCCACAGCAAAAAATCTTCCAGTTCAAGTACTCGCAAATGGAATCAACCATTAAACTGATAACCACCAATGCGTGATTAAATGGAAACATAACCTCTACAGCTTGAGATTCTTTGATTAATGTTATGTATAGAATGCAAATGAAAAACAGTAAGTAACAAGGCAATTTTTCATTCAAAAAGTATGCAAAAGTATTAAGATTTTAAGGAAAGGGAAACATAAGAGCATGAATGACAGACATAGAAATGGTAGAGGAAAAATTGTGTCAACAAATTATAGACAGAAACAAAGGAGCAAATGTTTTTAAGCCAAGCTGTAATAGTTGTTCTCAAAAATGCAAAGATGCACTTTGGACAACAGTGCATGCCATCCTACTGACCCCCTCCTCCCTGCTATCCATCAACGTTTATTAATTCACTGAGGTATCATGTGGAAGAGTTTAGAATCTAGACAGGTGTAGGGAGAACAGGATGGGGTATTAGAGACAAGCACCAGAGCTGACTACTAGGAGAGTATAAAATGAAAAGAACAGCAAACAGCAACCGCTAACTGGGTAACTAAGGCCCTGTAGACCTCACATCTACTACCTAACCTGCTCATTCTCCAGCAAAACACTTCAACTAAGTCCAGATTTGAAATCTGCTCATAGGTCACTATTTAATGTAAGCTCTTACTACCATTTACCCACATTTCTTAATCAGTAGGTAGACACTAAACCACATTGTATACACTATATAGATCTCAGAGTAGCAGATATTAGAAAATCAATGTGTTGCAAGTGATCGGGGGGGACCACTTCCTCTTTTCTGTTTGTGTGCGGTTATACCTTACTAGACAAGGCAAATTGCTATTCCCCACTGTACATTCATTGGTGCTCTACCCTGAGTTGATGCTTGTGTGTGTGACCTCAGACATATCCCCATTATCTTCCTGTACCTCAGCAGAGGTTTCTGTTGAAGTAAGAAAAAGGTTGGTACGGATCACTGCCAAATGATCAACGTTCAGTCTGTGAAAGCACAGTAGTGAAGGAGATGGGAGCAAAAGGAGAGGAGGATCAGGTATTGGGCAACAGATGCTAGAGCTACTTGTCTTGGGGAGACCAGTTGCTGTCGTCTTATAAATCTGCTTTAGAGTAGTAGTAGTAGAGTAGAGGCTTTTTGGGAGAAGTGTGACACAAGACCTGCAGGTGTCAGGGACTGGGTTGGAGGGGTGGGAGGCAATGCAAAAGGTGTAGGAAGGCAATACTGAAAGAAGGTAGTAGAGACACTTACTCAACAGAACAGACTCTGCTTTGGCTTCTCCCAAGATGGGCTCAAAGATGCGCAGTAAAGGCTTAGCCAGCTGTTGCTCCAGATAGTACTGAGTGTCGATAGGGATGTTATTCTCCAACACATAGATCGGATCCTGAAAAATACATAAGAAAAAACAAAGGAGTTAGTCTGTTTTGGTAAAGGAGTCAAATGGCCTTAGATTGTGCAGCCATAATATGTCCTGCAGAATGAATGCTTGTACACATTTTCACTGGAGCCCAACCTTAAAATGTTGTGACACATGAAGGACAATGGCTCTCAGCGAAGAGAGTAATTCTTTCTTGACAAGTATTCCTTAAAGGTTGTTTAGTAGACATAAAACACGAGAGGACACAGGTTGCGACCACAAAGAATGTGAGGAATAACAGAAATGGGAAACAGAGAAGATGTCTTTCTTGGAGGGTTACACTTTTACTGCATGTGTACAGTGTCAAGAAATCAGTGGGATCTAGTGCAGATTTTCGGGAATGCAAGTTACTTTCCTGATAGGCAGAAAGAAATTAAAGGATGGAAGAAAAAAAGAACTGAGAGCGGGTAAGATATAGAGGCAGCGGAGATTTAAGTCAGGCTGGGGAGATGTTTACAAAAAAGAAGTAACAGAGGGAGGGAATTGACAGAAAAGAAACAGGATGGCAAGACAAGAAAGAAAGAAGAAACAGGGCATGAAAAGAGATGAGAGAAAGGCACAAGAGGAGATGGAGAGACATTAGCAGTAGAGAGGAGGTAGTGTGATAGGATGGAAACGAGAATGGGAAGAGATGGAGAGAAGGAAAAAAGAGCAGGGTAAGAAGACAGAATGGGAGGAAGATGAAAAATTAGAAAATTAATGGTTAGCGGAAAGGGGGGGCATGACATCTGGGACAAAAAGATAGGTTAAGAAAGAATAAGAATGGATGGAGTAAAAACAGAATGTAAAGATAAACTGGTGATGGTCAGCCAAACAATGTCATGGGATAGACACAGACAGGCCTTGTAAGAAGGGGACATATGGAGGTCACATGATGAAGAATATGCCGCAGGACAGAAAGCAGTGAAGGGGGAGGAAATAGAAAGAGAGAATGTTAGAAAGTGAGACAACAGCTCCATCTAGTAACAAGACGGAAACACTTTCCTTTCAAGACAGGTTTGTGAAAGGAGAAAAAGCAGAAGTGGGACTGACCTCAAAGTACCTCAGGCATCACACCTAACCACTGTCCTCAATGTGAAATACACTCCACAGGCCCACCTGCAAGAGACTGAGTGCTGTGTGATCCTTTCAATTATTCCCAACCTTACTTAAAGCCACACTAAGTTCATGCATGCCCTTACTTACACACCCACAGCTAAGGGACCATTTTGCTTTCCCATCAACATTTATCAACAAAAAATAGCACCAGGAGGAAGTGCACAGATTGGATCTTCAGATCTTGGGAAAGCCTATCTGGGATTCTGGAGCCACACTCAAACAAGGGGTGCCACAGGGTTTCTCCCTCAGCCCACTGTTATTCAATATTTACGTTCAACCCCTGGCTGCAGTAGCCAAGAGCAGAGGACTGACCATGGTCTCCTACGCCGACGAGAGACAGTTGGTGGTGGCGCTCGAGAACGACGCCTAGCGGAACACCCTTAAGTTTCAGAGCGACCTAGCGGCTGTCGCCGAGTGGGGGACCACCAACTGTCTCCAGCTGAATGCCAGCAAGTTGAAGGTATTGCTGGTGGGAAAGGACCATGTTCAGTGGAGTGAACTCTGGTGGCCCGCTAGCCTTGGTAGTGCCCACTCCCCAAGCCGGTGGTGAAAAATCTGGGGGTATGGCTGGACTTGCCTCTCAACTTCCGAGTTCATACCAAAAAGGTGGCAGGGACCTGCTTCGGACTACTATGGGGGCTAAGACCCCATACTGCGTTTCTTTGATGCACCCATATGACAGGTCATCATTCAGGCGTCTAATTTCAAGACTGGACTATGCGTGCTCTCTATATCTGGGGTCCAATAAGGCTGAAATTCTGAGGCTACAAAGGGCACAAAACGCGGCAGCAAGAACCCTTCTGGGTTTACGCAGGTCTTGCCCGGTGTCTGACGCCATTCTTCGTCTTCACTGGCTGCCTGTGGCCAGGTGAATTGAATTCAAGGTTCTATGCATCTCTTTTAAAGCCTTGAAATTGACCACCCCTACTATCCTGGCCAACCTCCTCTCACCATATGTTCCCCCAGGACATCTCCGCTCACTGGGTCAACACATGGTAGTGGTCCCCCGGACACGGAGAGTCCGTGCTGGAGGCCGCTCCTTTCGTAGGAAAGTGGCCCTCCTTTGGAACGCACTTCCTACTCACATCTGTGGCCTTACCAACTATCTAGAATTTAGGAAGGCCATTAAGACTCGTCTTTTCCCTGCCCCGTAGTCCTATTATCTGTTCCATCCGCATGTGTCAGTTGCTCTGCTGTCAGCGCCGGGACGCCCCTTTGCTGGGGCAGCTGTTGCGCTTTATAAGTTGAGGTAACATAACATAACAACGTAACAGTTCCGGGGCTTTCTCTGTGCATGTCAGTGTCAGCATATTGCACAGGATCAGGACGGCACTTATGTTCCAGAAATCTCATCTCAACCGCAGATGGAGGTGATGTTTCAGTATAATAGAACAACTGTTTTCCGTACTATTTGCCATCCAATTTATTTTAATACTATTGATCACTGGGTTTCTCCAGCGTTCAAGTTTTTCAAAACTATAGACCACAAGATTCTGGACATCCTGGTTTTCATTCTGGTGGACCACTGAATTTCAAAACTATTGACTGTTATGGTTAACCATAGAATGTTCAACACTTTAAACTATTGGCTTTTCAATCGTGCTAATTATGGCAGGATTCAATATAGTTAACCATGTGTTTTTATTAAGGCTAACAATGCACTTTCCACATTGCTTATCCCAGTGTTATGAATATTCACTGTGTAAACTGTGGAAGTAAAGATTATTCAGACCACAGGGAATAACATTTCGAGGACCACAGGAAGTCAAACTTTTGTTGAGCAAGGGAGTTCAGATTTTGTTGGCCTCCTGGGTGAGATTCTCTCAACCATGAAAGTTTAAATTTTGTTCAGTTCTGAAAGAGGTGCCAGTTAAAACTATGCTGCATGGAAAGACTCTGGTCCTTAAGTCATTCACTGAACTCCCTAGTTTCTCCTCTGTTCCCTTCCATATCAAGAATACATCATGTATGTATCACTGCCAAACAGGAAAGTGTTGTGAAAGGGTATTGGAAACAGACTGGGTAAGAATTTGTTCAAGATCTCCTATAAACATTTACTACATCTAGGGCAAAACATGCTCTCATTGCCACACCCTTCTGTATAAAAATAGATTTCTACATGAAATAATTCACTTTCAAGGCTTTCTCAGCCAATTTAACAATGTAGTTCTGGCCACTATCTTCAGTAAGCCTGTGACCGTGACTGGTTAGTACGCTTTTAGGCAGGGTTGTTTTATGAGATGCTGAGCTCTACTTTACCTATAACGCAATTTGACAAAGGGATATGTTATTTTTGCAGAATTAACTTTACAGAAGATGATCCTAAAGAAAACATGGGACAGGTTAAATGGTAGTATGTACGCATCTGATTGTCCTACTAGATTTGATAGTTTTTCTTTTTTTGATAAATGGGCATCTAATATCCCTGTATCTATTATAGACAATTATTCCAATATCTTACCACAGTACATTGAAGTTTGTGTGATGCTAGTATTGCAAAGCTTTTTTGCCATCATATGTTTTTCAGAATAACGTAATCCTGTTATCTAATGGGGTACTCTCCATTTCTATGAAGGATGCAGCCAGACCTTTTTTGTCTTGATTAGCTAAAGCATACAGGGCCACAACGTCAACAATTTTATTTCTATGAGTAAATCCACAACTGATATATATATAAAGCCAAGAGCACAAGTTCAACCATTGTTTCTTACTTGACTCGGCTTAAATATATAAAGTGGAACTATATATATATATACATTCACTTGCTTAGAGCGCAGTGGGTTCTGCACTACACTTGCTGTACTGAAAAAAAAGGATTGCAAGTACATTGCGGTGATATTCCACTAAACTTGGAGTTGGTAGGTATTTAAGGGGCATACGTATGAAAATATCGATTTGCGAGTCTCTAATAGCGATTTTTTGCGCATCGCTATTAAGGATTCGTAATGTATTTAGGATCGCAATAATAATTGATTCCTACATATTCCTTAATTGTGACTCGCAAATTGCGACTCGCAATTAAGGAATACCTTTCCATTCATTCCTATGGGTCTTATTCGCAATTTGCAAGTACCCATTAGGTACTCGCAAATTGCAAATACAATTTCAAGGGTGTCAAAAGGACACCCTTTTGCACCCCTGAAACATGTATGTGTGCACATGTGGTGAACATACATGCCCTAAGGGCATGTATGTGCGCTACATTGCACTTGGAAAACTGCAAAAAGTGCATTTTTCAAAGAAATCGCTAATTACCACCAACCTGAAGTTGGTGGTAATTTGCGATTTCGTAAGCCAAAAATCGCACAACCTGGGTGCTTCCTACATTGCATTTAAGGAATCGCAATTTGCGATTCCTTAAATGTATTTGCAAAATAGGGAATCGCAAATTTTGTGATTCCCTTTTTTGCAAGGGCCTTTTGGGATGATACATCCCAAAAGGCTTTTTCCCGTTCGCAAATGGGCTGATTCTGAGAATTGGCCCGTTTGCGAACGGGAAATGGGCTTGATACATATGCCCTTAAGTTCTTATGTTTTTCACCACACTCTAATTGATGCTACGACTAAAGTCAGGGATTTGTCGTCCCTGAGCTTCTTGTAAGAAATAACATCAGCATATTTCACACCAGATCCTGCTAGAGACACTAAGAGCCATAGGCATTCAGGACAACGCACTAAAATGGCTGACTGATTTTCTGAAGGAGAGAACCCAAACAGTCAACTTTGGCCCTTTTAAATCTCAGACCACCACGGTTTCAAAGGGCGTACGCCAGGGCTCATCCTTAAGCCCCACTCTTTTTAACATTTATGTCAACCCACTCGCACCACTTGTGAGAAACTTAGGGTTCATATCATTATCCTACGCTGACGACACACAGCTACTCCTCTCCTTCAACAAAGGCTCCACAAACATTGAGGCCACCTTCTTGGAGGGTATGAAAACAATCACAGAATGGATGAGCAGCAACTTACTTATGTTGAATACAGAAAAAACTGAAATAATGTTGTTCAAAGATGCAGTAGCTAGTTGGTCACCCAACTGGTGACATGATGAACTGGGCCTAGCCCCTTCCCCAAAACAAGTAGTTCAGAACTTAAAGGTCCAAATTGACAACAAACTAAGCCTGGAGGAGCATGCTACTACAGCCACTAGGGCCTGTGTCCATGTATTAAGATTGCTTCGCAGAGTCTTCTCCCTCTGCCATCTTCCACACGTAAAACCCTGGTACAAGCACCGGTCCTGAGTTGCCTGGACTACTGATCTCAGCTAATGAATCCTCCCTGAACAGACTGCGAGTAGTCCAGAATATGGCTGCCCACTTAGTGACCAGTGCTCCCCCTTCTCCGCAAACTACACTGGCTGCCAATATGTAAAAGAATAAAATTCAAGGTTTGCTGCATGGTGTTTAAAGCCTTAAATAAAATGGGACCCAGATACCTGTCTGTCAAGTTGGTCAGACACCCCCCACCCCCTGAATTCTCCGGTCGGGGTGCAAAGATCTCCTAGTCGTACCGCATATAAAACAAACCCGATTAGGAGGCAAATCCTTCACTTACCTACCACCCCAACTCTGGAACAAACTTTCCAGGGACATCCTTCTCTGTAACAAATACTTGTCATTCAGAAAAATGTTAAAAACGTCACTGTTCTGATCCACCTATTCTGGCTGTTCTCAAGGGCTGCTACAGCGCGGAGATACCCCGACTGGGGTGATTCCTGCGCTCTATAAATGATAAAAATAAAATAAATAAATATGCACTCCTGTCCTGTAATAGAATCCCACTGTGACGGTCCACGCCCAGGGAGACTCCAAGAAGAATACACGCCCGTCCCGAAGCAGGGGGCCATAGTCTAACGAACCTGGGATGTTGTGGGGGGAGCTGAGGACCAGTGCTCCCCGTCCAAGCGAATCCTGCTGCTTTCTCCAGCCTGCCAGCACTCCTGACGCTTCCTCTGACCGCCGCCTGGACATCGCGGCTCAGAGGAGCGGGGACTACATCCCCCAGCGGCCCCAGCGCCAGAGGAAGTCGCGCACGCCCTGATCCGCCCCTGGAGGTGCTCTTAGGACAGTGAGAGCCCCGGGGGAGCGGGGGCCATAGTCTAACGAACCTGGGCTGTTGTGGGGGGAGCTGAGGACCAGTGCTCCCCGTCCAAGCGAATCCTGCTGCTTTCCCCAGCCTGCCTGCACTCCTGACGCTTCCTCTGACCACCGCCTGGACATCGCGGCTCAGAGGAACGGGGACTACATCCCCCAGCGGCCCCAGCGCCAGAGGAAGTCGATAACGTCCTGACCCGCCCCCAGAGGTGCTCTTAGGACAGTGAGAGCCCCGGGGGAGCGGGGGCCATAGTCTAACGAACCTGGGCTGTTGTGGGGGGAGCTGAGGACCAGTGCTCCCCGTCCAAGCGAATCCTGCTGCTTTCCCCAGCCTGCCAGCACTCCTGACGCTTCCTCTGACCGCCGCCTGGACATCGCGGCTCAGAGGAACGGGGACTACATCCCCCAGCGGCCCCAGCGCCAGAGGAAGTCGCGAATGCCCTGACCCGCCCCCGGAGGTGCTCTTAGGACAGTGAGAGCCCCCGCGTCGAGGGACGCACGCGGGCGACGCTGGGCTGAGCCCGGGCAGAGGGCGGGCCGTCTGTGGCCATCCGGGGACGAAGAGGGACGGGACGGGCCATCCCCCTTACAAGCGAAAACCCAGTCTACATGGTTTTGACACCTACTACAAAGGTACTGTTATTTGGAGCATTTTGCTTTCTAGTTATCGCTCACTGATCTACTGGGCTATCACTGGACTGAGAGTACATACTCTGATTTCTGTGGGACTTGTTATTGTATAGTTGTTAGCTGAGCCACCGTTCCTTAGCAAATATGAGCCCTTTGGGTAGGTGTTGGACCCGTCTGCTTCTGAGAGTCCCCTCACCACTATAATTTCTTTTGTTCCCCTGTACCTCCCAAAATTTGTCGCTTTTTATTTGTCTACCAGGACCTTTTTGTGTGTTTCATGGGGCTAGGTGTTCCTTGACACCCAGTTGCTCACAAGGTTTCTGGCACCTATGTACAAGGCGCCTGGCGAAACCTGTGGCCATTAAAACGGAGGTTGGCAACCTGTGTGTGTTTAACCTTAAAATGGTGGACACATATTTTCCTCATGAGAGTGACTCCCATTGGAGCCTCCTTGAACCCTGACCTTCTGAGGTTTTGGCACCCTTTTTGGTTGGCGCGCTTTCCTGACAGGAATTCTTAAGATTTCTTCAGGTACACAAAATGGCCGCTCCAGAGCCCCAGTAGGGTGGCTGTGAGTGACCATAAGACACCTCAGAATGTGTCAACCCATTGACACAGCCAGGGAAGGTTCTAGAACCTTCTGGCTGGTGCCAGTACCTCAGGGCTCTGGCTATATAAAGCCCAGACCCTGGCGGCCATTTTATTGGAGAGAGGGGAGTTGATTAGACTACTACACCTAGATGCTGATAGCTGCTGAAGAGGTGTGACCCCTATTCCTGACTTGACACCAGAGAAGACACCTGCCCTGCTTACCCTTGAGGTGGCTGAGAGTACAGGCAGTAGTGTGGCAAGGGTTAATATTGTGGATACTGGCTGGCATTCCAGTCAGGCGTAATTTTGAACCCTTGCGCCTACAGCGCCTGCCCAGCTAGCGCCTCTGTGCCCCAGAAGACTGTGGCCGAGTTTGTGTGCCTCCCCGCCCCCCTCGGTGGCGTCAGACTGAGGAAGAAGTCGGGTCGCTAGGCGTGTGCCCGATCGCCGTGACCGTGACCTCATCCTGTGCCCCCTTCACGTGTAGCGCCAAGCGTGGGGGACTCGGACGTCTCCGAGCCCCACCGGCGTTGCGCGCTTCCTGGTTGGTGCCCAAAGTGAGAAGGTGAGGTGGTGCGCCGGGGCGGGGAGAGGCCGGCCTTTACTGGGCGGGATCTGCGTCCCTGCCCTTTCCGAGACCCGGGAAACTGTTGCCGTGGGCGGGACCAGCCTTGTGTGAGGAAGTTGGAGGGAGGTCCCGGGAGCCCGTGAGTTCCCTGATGCTGGCGTAGGAGAATACTGTGCCCGACTGAATCGCTAATCGATCCAGCCGTTGTGAGGAAATCTGATTCCTCTGTTGGTGCGCCGCGGTAAAGTGGAACTGTGCCCGACATTGAGTTAAGTGAGAGCTGAAGGCAAGAACCCCTGTGTGCGGCCGTTCGTCCGTCCAGCGACGTCGAACTGAGCCGCCTAGGAGCCCGCAGTAGCACTGCAGGCTCGAGTCAACCCCCACCGGCAGCGGACATCCTTCCCTGGTGGCCGCGTAGGGCCGAATGAAGGACTTACTGGGTTTCCTTGTTTTTCCAGTCATACGCGCATAGTTCCCGAGGAGTCCCCGCTCACCGTGTGACCGCAGGCAGTACTCAGAACTCCACAAGTACTGTAAACAACCGTTTACTAAAAGTGTGTTACTTACCAGAGTCAACTGCATGACTTTCTCTAATTGGTGGCAGCGTTATTAAAATGGAAATGTGGTTTTGAAGACTAAATGAACTAGAAAGTAATGCGCTATGTACAAGTGGTATTTAATTCATGTAATGGTGACAGTTGAGCCTGCTATTTAATCTATTTATTGAACAGAGCTATTCTCAATATTTATGCAATACCAGTATTCCTGAATTCCTGTGTATTGTATTTATTCCCTGTATTTATTCTTAACCTGAATCCCAGAGTTTTGTGAAAAGTGAAATGTAACTGTGCTTTCCAATTGATCCCTATTCACAAGCAGAGAACTTTTACATAAAGGAATCGTATTTTTCTACAGCAGTGGTGTGGTGTCCTTCTTTTTAGTGTGACTGTGCAGGGGGTTATTATTGGGTCAGAGCCGGCTTAGCACTACAGCCTTCACTGCCTTGACACTTGAGCCAAGCTACCCCCCTTTGTGCTGGGCTTGCCCATCGCAGGTCCAACATAAAATTGGTGGCAGCGGGTGGGATTGCGAGCCGTGCTTGTTCTGTACCCCATAATAATTCAGTGTGTGTCACAGGTACACATCCGGAGTTTTCTCCCAGCGGCCATCTGATTTAACATTTTGTTTTTTTCAAATTCTCTTCTGGAGGTGGGCGGAGGTGACCCTCAGAGTCTCATATCCTTATAACCTACTTTGGGGTGGTTGTCCACACTTTTCACTGACAAGATGGAATTCGAAATGTCAGAGCTGGAGACCTATACTGTGGCACAGCTCAAGGATTTCTGTCAGGAAAGTGGAGTGTTCGTTAGGCGAGGGGCCAAAAGAGAGGAGCTCCGTACTAGTCTGCGAGCCTGGGTGGAAGCACATCCGGAGGGAACGGTAGAGGAGGAGGAGTCAGACAGAGGTACTGTCATTGAGGTAACTGCAGAATGTCCCCTGGGGGTGGGTGAGATGTCAATCAGCCCCAAGGTAGCCTCACGGGAGGGTAGCAGTGTATCCTCAAGAGGGTTGTCAGAGACCGAGTTAGCCGCCAGGAGAGAGGAGAGACAGTTCAGATGGGAGTTGGTCAAGCTGGAGATGGAGGATAGGAGAGAGAGAGAAGGGAGGAGGATGGAACATGAGCTCAATCTACGAGAGCTCGACCTCCAAGCCCGTAACATCACTCCGCGGGGTGTTGAGTCAAAGGAATTTGTCAGGGAGCCCAGGCCTCATTTACCCAAGGACGTGGTCGCCAGTTATACCGCTGGAGACGACATAGCCAAGTGGCTGACAGCCTATGAGGTCTCCTTAAGAGCCCATGGGATCCATGAGAAGCATTGGGGTGGTGGATTGTACCGCTACATGCCTCCGAAAGGTAGGGATGCCCTATTGGCCCTAGACCGGGAGGAGCAGGTAGATTACCCCGCCATGAAGGTGGCGCTCATCAGAAAGTTTGGGTTGACCCCAGAGAAATACCGGCAGAGGTTTAGGGGCAGCCACAAACTGAGCTCACAGAATTGGGTTGACTTCCTGGATTATGTCAAGAAAGCCCTAGATGGGTGGGTCCAAGGTAGTGAGGTGGAAGACTATCGAGGGTTGTACGACCTAATACTCAAGGAACATCTACTCGAGAAATGTCTTCCCGAGCTGAGGCAACACCTGGTAGACAGCAAACTTACTTGCCCCCGTAAGCTTGCTGAGGAGGCGGACATTTGGACAAGTACCTGAGTGTCCACCAGGGGGACGGGAGGAGATTTTCAGAAGTCCGGACAGGGCGCTCCCCAGAAGAAATAGGGGGGAGATAATAAGAAAAAGGAGTTCTCCAAAGGCCCCCAAAATAACTTTAAGGGGAAAAGTTCCTTCTCCAACTTTAAGGCTAACCCGCAGAAGCACCCTAATCCTGGCCAGAGTCAGCAGCCAAGGGTTGTCCATTGCTTTGAGTGCGGTGGTGTGGGACATTATAAGGGAGACGTGAAATGCCCAAAGAGACCACCCCCTCCCACTGGAGGAAAGGCCCCGGGAGTTGCTAGTGTAGTGCTCGGGGAGGAGATGCCCTTAGTTAAGGGGAGGGAGTGGGCGGGAGTCACCTTAGTGTCCCTGGGTGATCGGGAGATGGTTCCAAAGATCCAGGTGCCCTCAAATACTACCAAGTATGGGCAGTGGGTCACCATCAATGGCCATAGAGGGGAAGCTCTGAGAGATACAGGAGCCAGACTTCAGGCCACATTACCACAGCCCCTGCCCACATTGACGGCCATTGATAAAATGTTACAACAAACTATAGGGGTGGTGGCCAATGCAATTGAACACACTGAAAGAAGATTATCCTTCCCACCCACAGCATAAACCAAAGACCGTGGTGAGGATTACTCAGTCATTGCGAACGATCCCACGATCTTGGACTCTTACTTAACATCTACCTACGCTGAGCTGCCTTGTGCGCAGTTGCCAGCTGAGACCTCAGTGGATGTCGAATTAGTACAGGTCCTAGCAGGGTCCCCTACTAATAGCGACGACCAACTCTGCACCTTGACTTTCCCGCCCTCTGCGGTAATTTTAAAATCTGGCAGAGCTGGTCCCAAGACAAAAAAGGATAGTTTCCCTAAAAGTACGGGTAAAAAGAAGCAGGCCAATCATAACTTGGTGACCCCGTCTGATAACACCTTCCATCCATCTACAGGGATACCTTGTTGGGTCACCAACATGGTGGCTGATCTTCTGACAAGTCTGGAGCAAACTATTGCCTCACATATTAAACCTCTGGTGTAAAAATTGGACAGACTAACTTCCATCTTAAATAACAGAACTCCAGGGACAACGAAGACATTAAATCCCCAAGGCAAATTGACACCCCCTACACCCTCAGGTGCCTCTACAAAGCCACCATGTTCTGTAGTAATCAAGTCTACTGCCCCAGTAGTATTGAAACAAAACTTAGGGCCAGCATCAACCACCGCTAAGCCTTTAAACCCTGTGCCTCCCCCCACATTAACTACCATCACATCAGGACACACCATTCCTCCGCAGGAGACCCTAATGGCAAAACTAGACGTCATCACAAAGAGGGCAAAAATGTGGGAACCAATAACACAGCACCATTACCAAGACCTCTCGTGCCCAAGGCAGTCTCTAGTCAATTGCCATCAATAAACCTGCCCCCGGAAGCCCAACCATATGTAGTTGCCTTAGTGGGTGTCCCGGCCCTTAGTGGGGGGAAAAGAGAACACGAGGCAGACTTATATAACAAGTGTGTACAGTGGTTGAACCTAAACAGACCCTTGCCTCCAAACATCTCGGGGGAAATACTGGCAGTGAGAAGAATAGATTGGATTGGAAGGGGCCCTAAAACAGTGGCAGGGGATGTCGTTACTATTAATTTCAGGGACTCCTCCGCTGTGGACCACATCTGTAAAGCCCCTTCCTACAGAGATTCCCAAATTTTTCCTCTGCACTTATCCTATTTCTATCCTACCCCTAATCACAAATTGAATTCTCATAGGAGACCCCAACTGACTAGAAAACCGCTACTCGCCTCCTAATAGGATTCCCCACTGGCAGTCATTTGGGGAGGGTATTTTTCCAACTATTCCTACCTACCCACTGCAAGCCCACTGGAATAGGTTTAGTGTCCTTGAGGAGGTTGATTGACTCACCCCGAAAGGCACTCCCCCACTACAACTTAACAACGGCAATCTAGTGGAGGGGGTTGGTACCAAGGAGAAGACTCTACCAACGGTTACTGGTGAGAATTCCGCTCCCAATGCAGTGACAGGGGTGGGGTGTTGTGCAGAGCAGAGATTGGGCCAGGGACTCCCCTTAGAACTAGGGGATGTGCAAGGCACAAAAGAGGCCATGGAAGGAAGTATAAAAATCCTTTCATGGAATGTAGCCGGGCTAAAGAGTAAGCTACTTGATTCAGGGTGGTCTTCTTTTATGGCCACACATGATATTTGCCTGTTGCAAGAAACTTGGTCCCTAGAGGAGAGTGTTAGTCCCGGCTTTGCCACCTATGACATCTATGCAGTTTCTGGGGGGGAAGGGTCGTCCTTCAGGCGGCCTATCCATATGGGTAGGCACACACCTAGATGCACAGGCTACCCATATGGATACAAAATCACTCGATATACAATGTGTCTTACTTAAGACCATTGATAAATCCTGTGTGGCTATTATAAATATTTACTCAAGGCCCTCTGTGAATGGAAAGGAATCGAGCACTATTAAAGCGCTCGCTCCTTTTCTCCAAACACTTGACCCGACAACTTCGATAATCCCTGGTGGCGATTTTAATTGCCAGTTTGAGCCCCTGGGTGGATCAGAGTTGTGCGACGAGGATGAGGTTGATCTGCTCTCTGGCATATTCCTGCCCCAAAGATTGCCCCGGTAAAGGCCTGGACCTCGCTAGTTCTACAAATCAAATCCCTGACCCTTGCAATGTCCCTGAGGGCATGCAATGGAAGGGCAAACAACGATAGTTCTGGTTTACCTACATATAATCAGTCTAATCGTACTTCCACCATTGACTATCTCATGTTGGATGCCAAGCATTGGGACAGGTTAAAAGACTTTAGGGTCATTCCAAGGCACGACAGCGACCACAACGCGCTGGTCCGGACGCTTAAGCCTGGATCATTTGGACTAACTAACCCCGACCCTAGCCACAACATGGTAGTGCCATCCTATTTTATATCTAACAATGGGAGAAGGGTTAAATGGCCTTCATGTGCGGACTCTCCAAGTCGTCTTGCTGAAATCTACCAGATTGCTACCCCACTTATAAGTGACATGGGGAGCGCTACTTCCCATGGGCAGATTATAGAGTCCCACAGAAAGTTAGTTGAGAGCCTAGGGGATGTATTTTATCTAGCTAGTGGGACGAAGCAGCGTAGGACTAAAACACACCCTTGGCATGACCATGCCTGTAAGAAATCTAAGAAAGACCTTCTTACAGCAATTAAATCGAAGGATACCTTAAAAATTCAAGCCTCAAGATTGCTCTATAAGAAGGAACTCATCAGGGCCAAGAGTGAGTGGGAGGAATCCAGATGGGATGAGATGAGACAGGCACTCCTCCTAAAAGATTCTAAGACCTTCTGGGCCATTGTTACCTCCTCAGCAGGTGGTGAGCGAGACGGTGGGGTCTCGAACATCGCTCCAATAGTCTGGGAGATGCATTTTAAGTCACTTTATACTAGTCCTGAGTTGGGGACACTCGTGTGCCAAGGTCGGGACAACCTGTCTAGAGTGATCTCGCCCCTACGGACCTGTGCGGTCCGGGATCTCCGGCACGAGCATCGACTGCCGGGGACCCCCGGTCCCGGGGCTTCCTCCCGTAACAACCGGGACACCATGCCAGCTCCTGGGACTCCCACGGCCCCAGACCCCCCGCACGAGCATTGACTGCCGGCGGCCCGGGGTTTCCTTTTGTAAAAGTCAGGACATTATGCCACTCCCTGGGGTTTCCCCAGACCCCCCGCACAAGCATAGACTGCCGGGGGTCTGGGGGTCCGGGGCTTCCACCCGTAAAAATCAGGACACTATGCTTGTTCCTGGGACTCCTACGGCCCTAGATCCCCTGCATGAGCATCGACTGCCGGGGGTCTGGGGGCCCGAGGTTTCCTTCTGTAAAAGTCAGAATACCCTGCTAGCCCCTGAGGTTCCCGCTGCCCCAGACCCCCCGCACGAGCATAGACTGCCGGGGACTCTGGAGACCGGATGGGACAATTGGGTGCCCATGAGAGGATCACCACCATTAATCTCGATTATATCTCCCTTAAGGAAGTTGAATCGGCAATCGAGAGATTGCTCCTGAACAAAGCTCCCAGCCTTGACAGGCTTCCGGGAGTTCTTTTCCGTTCCCAACCAAAAATCTGGGCTCCATACCTGATGGTCTTGTTCAATGCGGTCCTACAGGGTTCCGCAATGCCTGAGACCTGGCTTGGAGCCGAGATTGTTCCAATTTTTAAAAAGGGTTGCCCGCTCGCCCCATCCAACTATAGACCATTCAGCTTAATTGACACCACCCAGAAGCTGATGGGGCGAATCCTACTTGATAGACTATTGGGCTGGATGGAGGAGAATAACATTTTGACCACCCTCCAAGCCGAATTTAGATCAGGGGTCTCGACCATGGACCAGATCTTCCGACTCTAGGTCCTATGCTGGAAAACTGCAAGAGTAGAGGGTGGCAGCCTCTACCTTGTCTTTGTGGACCCGCGGGCCGCATTTGATTTGGTTCCCAGGGAGAGGCTCTGGACGGTCTTGGAGGAGCTTGGTCTCCCTCCCTACTTACTAGATGCCCTTATCAGACTTCACACAGGGAATTATGCACAGGTGAGGTGTGGGAGGATCGGGGAATTATCAGCTCGCTTCCCCGTTACCCGGGGTGTGCGCCAGGGTTGTGTACTGGCCCCCACCCTCTTTAGCCTGTATGTTAATGGTCTGATAGATGTACTCAATGGCGTTAGGGATAACGATGCTCCTCGCCTGGCCACTGGTAGGGTGCCCGCTCTGATGTTCGCGGACGACACTTTGTTGTTATCGCGAACAACAACGGGTATCCAACAGGTCCTGGACGGGTTTGTGTCCTTCTGTGCCTCACGGGGGCTGGAGGTCAACTTGGAGAAAACCAAGTTTATGATCTTCAATCCCCCGAGGCACACCCGCCCAAATCCCACGCTGAACGGAACTCCCCTGGAGCGAGTCAAGACCTTTGTATATCTGGGGGTTACATTAACTGAGCATTTCACTTGGGATCACCAAATCTCTAAATCGTCCCTGAGACTGACCCAGATTATGGGAGGCATAGGTAGATTTCATAGAGCTTCGACTTTCAAACCTGTCACTCCAGCCCTTGAGATATACAAAACACAGGTCAGGTCAGCTGCTTTGTATGCTGCAGAACTCTGGGGACACATGAAAGTATATAATTTATTGAAGGTTGAACAGGCCTTCATGCGACACCTGGTTGCCCTTCCCCAAAGTACTCCCCTCATACCACTACGCCTAGACCTAGGCTTGGAACCCATTGATGAATTGGCAGCTGCAAGACCTCTGCTCTATTGGAGAAGGCTCTGGTCTGTGCCGGAGCTTGTATCTTTTAGAACAGAGTTCATTGCAATTTGGGGACAGCTACAGAATAACAATATACCCTGGTTGGTTCATGTTAAGGCTTTCTTCCATCATATTGGTATGCCCCAACTTTGGGATGCAACTGAAGACAGCTGCGTGAGGACGCAAAGGTCTCAAATAGTGGCAGCTGTAAGGTCATACAACCTTAAAACTTGACATTGCTCGACCTCCCTGGGCAGGTTGTCCACAGAGTTTTTATTGATGAAAGTTGATTCCAGGACGGAGGTGTTTTTGGACCTGGTGCAGCCTCCACTTGCAAGAAAATTATACATTCAACTGAGGCATGGTTCCATACCGATAGGGGCACTAACATCCAGATGGACAAACTCGACGGAGGCCATTTGCCCGGCTTGTAACTATTGGAGGGAAGACATTGTACATATCCTTTTTTTCTGTCCGGCATACAGTGGAATTCGGAAATGCTGGATCCTTCCACTGTGTAAAAATCTGGGTTTTAGACAATGTGCACAAGCTTCCAGAGTTTTAACCTATGATACTGCCCCTCCCATTGTTTTTGCTGTTTCCCGTTTTTTACATGGCATGTGGCGGAGAAGATCTCTTTTTATCAGTATGAAATAATGGCCCATAACTATCCATTGTACCTTTACCTTTTGATAACTCAACGTTTAATAACTTTTTAACTTGATTGTATTTATGGTTTTATTGTCGTGCTTGTATATATCTTATTGCACTTTTATGGTCTTTGACCGAAATAAAGTTATCAAACTGGAAACTACTAATAAAACCTTGGCAATAACAGTTATTTTTATATTGAGTACCTACGTTCCTTTAAATTATATGGGTTAGCATTTTTGTTCTTCTAAGACGTAAAGACAAGAGGGCCAGACAAAATGATTGCATTAAATGGTATCTCTGTTGGATTGCAGAAGTTGCCAAGACCTTTGTGTCTCCGCACTCTCAGGCTTTTATATCACATAAAGCACCTCTACCACATTTTTCATCCAGGCTTCTAATTTCTTACAGTTATGCATCTCTCTTTGCCCACCATGGTTCCTACATTTCCGACCACACTACCAGCACAAAGTAGCAGCACATCTAGCACATTCTTCGCGTCCCCCGTCTTTCCCTAAGAAAGTCTCGTATTGCACGATTCTGATAAAGATGACCTGCGTAGGATACATTTTTACTATCTTTCAACTCGGGGCGAGTGTTCCAGACTACACTGGGGCCTATAAGACTCTAGATAGTTGGTGACAGGAATATGGTTTTTTCAAATACAGCAAACACTGATTGTCATGTGCAAAAATATGAATGGAGAAAACAGGGTACAAAAGAAAGGAAGGGCAGAAAAGACAGCAGGTGATCGTGAGGCTTATATCTTCTTACCTCTGACTTCATGTAAGCAGCAACGCCTTTGGCTGCCCCAATAATCACATAAGGTACGCGATCCCCTAAATTTGGTGCACTTCCTTGATCTCGCTTTCGCATCCTGTAAATAGAAATAAAACAAAGGACTTTAAAACTCTTCTCTGCAAGACACTTGGCGTCAGTTAATGGAGGACGGGTGCAAACAACGCAAGAAAGCTTATGGACTAGGAGTACTGAAGTGACTATTGCAAGTAATGGAAATATTAACACCGTTTTCACAGTGTTATATCGCTTCCATTATCTACAAGGTACTCGAACTGAGTAACGATCTTATGGCAGTAGAGTGCATGTGTTTCCCTCCAGCACAGTGCAGTATAAATAGCCTCATGCCATGCCTGTTGCACTTGCGCCAAATTCTTCAAACATTGAAAAATAGTAACCCTGTCCTTTTATCCAGCCTCAACACCCTCAGTGTTAGTAATACTGGTTTGTAACCAGATGGTGCAATAGGTCAAATAAAATGTCCTACTGATCTTACATACAAGTGACCCTCTCCTAGCGGCTACTCAGGACACAACCAAACATTTTCTGTAGTGCTCAACTGGAAGCTATTTTAAGCGCTTTGCATATTGAAATACAAATAATTGAAGCACGGGGTGATGAAGTGATCTGCCCACACAATTTGTCAAGTCGGGAAGTCAAGTTTGTCAATTCTATAACCGAGAACTTTACAATTAGCTCTGATGCCTTTGCAAAGAAAATACGACAGATCTTCCTCAGCCCAGGAGCTCAGTAGTCTCTAGACTTGATAGGACTAAAGAAGTTCAAACTGTAAAATTCGATCCCAGGCTAGCAATGGAGCTGGAGGTGTAGTCCTGGGCAGAGTTCCCTCGTTCAAGAGTAGATATCTACTCTACAACACTAGTTTTTCAGAAGATTATCAGTTGAACTCCCGGCACTCCAAGATTGGTCCCAGGCTTTGTCAAGGGGTGGACAGACAATTACCACTACCTTAAACAAAAAGAGCCTGAATATTAAAGAGTATTCTCAGCATTCATTAATGCTAGTAGCCCATGCTGGGGTGGAGGTCTTCATCGACCAACAGACCTCTATCCCTCCATTCACTATGCACCTGCACCACAACCCCCATCACTTAAAGAGCACGCAGTCACAATGTGAGTAGCAGTGGCACATTGTGAACAGGTGAGACCAGTGTTTGTCGCTCCCAATGTGTGCACCCTGCTAGAGCACAGCGCATGGGGTCAAATTTTGACAGTTTACACCGAGAACGTTATGGCCAAGCACCAAACTGCTCATGCTTTACAACTGCAAAAATGGATGCAAAACATTTGTACATACAATTGAAAATCACAAGGTAAGAGGAGCACCTCTTGGTAGCCCCCTTTCCTTTGCTGAAAGCTTTATTGGCCATCATGAATCAAAATGCACTTATAAGCTGGCTTAATGCATGAAGCCCCTTGTGATCATATTCAGTGGTTCTGGACTGAATATGTAAAAATGATTTAGACAAAATTCATATTTATTTAGTTTAAAATCAGGAAGCGCTGCACCTACAATGAGATTTTCTTATGAAGAGTGATGACGATAGGAGACTGGTAGCTGTTAATTGGAACTTTGGGACTGACAAACAAACATGGGAGGCACCAAGTTGAATCGGAAGAAAAACATCTTGGCTGATTTATAGGAATATTTGGGACAGGAGTATCATCAGAGACATACCAAGAGGAGGAATATCTGGGACTTTAGACTAGGTATAGCAGAGTCATACTAACAAGAAAGTGTGGGACATATCAACAAGAACACCACCTAGGACACATCATTAGAAAGAAAATATGGGACATCCCACAGCGAAAAACATTTGAGACATGACATCAGAAAGAATCTAGTGGAAAGAACAACCAGTCCAACATCATCGACACACTAACAATGAAAATGTGGACACTAAGAGGAAGAATATTTGGGACACAATAAGCAAGTTGTCAGTGGCATTTCATTAAGAGAATCGTTGAACATCCTAGCAAGTGGATCACTTGAGACACCCAGACAGTAGGGCCACATCAGACACAACAATGGACACACAAAAATAAATATAATCAGATACATTCCTACAGTATCTATGGCATACCATCTACTATCTCCTGGGCTGCAAATTGTTGTTACACCTGGGCAGATATAATCCTTAATAGGCCGGCCTTAACACACTTGTGCTGTCTTTTTTTAAAACAGATTTTATTAAGAGTTTCACAGTAAACAAAGTACAAATACTTCTTGTCTACGAACGCCTTGGATTGGCAAACACATTAATTACAACTCCTTCGTATTTCCTCCTCTGTACGCTCAGGTTTTGCATATCTCAACTTACATAACCAAAACAGAATTTCACGCTCGCTCTCTCCTCACCCCACTTAAGTCACACCCCCAAAGCCTGACTAACATCAGATAGTTGGGTTGTACACTGTTACTATTCCGTGGTTTATTTCTTCTTTCCAGTCTGGGAAGACTCACACAAGTAGGTCTCGAATGGGTTTACATTACAAGGTGAGCACAGATAGTTTCAGTATGTTTGATCATGACCGTGGGGGGGGAGCAAGCGTACCTGCAGCAAATGGTACGGGAGAGCTCGGCTCGGTTTTTGTAGGCCGCCCACTATTGTTTCCCATTTCTGTGTGAACTCGATCAATCGCAGGCCTCTTCTGGCTTCTCTAAAGAGCACTTCTCTTCATATCCAGCCCACCTTTCTACTTATTTATGACAGGTGGGGATGCGAGAGCTACCAGGGGCCTTAAAGTGTCATATCAGATCGCGTTTTGATAGTAGAAACAATAGGTCTTGGAAGCGGCTCATGGCCTTAGTATTGGGTGTGTGTGGAAACCAGCTCAATAAGCAGTGGTTAGGTGTGCATGGAACCTCCCTAGAGATTGCATTTGGCGCTACCGCCATCACTTCCCTCCAGTACTCATGCAGCTGGGTCGTGCCCACTGTGCACAAACATGTCATGGGGTAACGTATGCTCTGTGGAGGATCTAGTAATTGATCAGTTTAAAATGGGCATTTCTTGAAGCCTTCTGTATTCATTCCAGGATATGGGCCAACCTGCATCAGGTATGGCAGTCCCCAGGTCCTCCTCCCAGAGTGCCTCAACAGGTCTAGGGGTCGAATCAGGTCTTCCATTAAAGCCCTATATAAACATGTGACAGCTTTAATAGAGCCTACCGACTGTACTATGTACTGACAGGCTCTATGGGGCTGAGGTTCGGACACACCCCTTTTCCGGTGTTTGCGGTTGGCTTCGGTCACTGCCCTGTGTAGTTAAGAAGTGCCCCTGTGGGAGGTTATGGGCATTTCCAGGGAGGACAGGATCTGGGTTTGTGTCTTTTGCAAACAGCATATCCAGCAACAACATATGTCCCTGAATTCCTGAGTGACACCCATTCTCAATAGTTATCCAGCCAGGTGACTCCGTTCTGGAACAAATGGTCCCAAGCTACGACTCTGGAAGAAAAAAACACCAGCGCACATCATCACAAGTCACTTTTATCCTTGTGCATAGCATTCCACACCAAGGTTGCACTCAATAATTGGACTTCATACATAGATGAATGAGTTTTTTGCAAAAGAAGGAGACATGTTTTAATGTGCAGATCTGATATAGCAAATCCACCTCTTTTTGTGATGTGTACGTTCTGGACTTAGTCGGTCTGCCACACATTGTGTAAACTATTGAAGCTGGGCAGATAAATAGTTGTTTTCAAATTATGTCCCCACCAGTCCTCCATCTTGTGATGGATGCTGCAGCTTGGAGAGTGCCACCCTTCTGCGTCCTGATCCCTATAGAAATGTTCATCACCAAGTAGTACAATTCCCTAAATATGGTTAATGTCACTGAGAGCAGGAGTGCTTTCCAAAATTCACTATTTGAGCGCAAAGATCTGCTAACCAGTCCTAAATTCCCTTCTAATAGATCATGCCGGTCATCCAAAATTTTCACGTTCAGATAAGAAAGGCAGCGAGGTTCCCAGAGTGATTGTCCCAAGGCTTCCGGTGGATTGCTACTCGGTCTCATAGAGAACAAGCGAGATTTAAACCAATTTACTCACAGACCTGACCACGAGCCAAACTCCTCTAGTACAGTCTGAGCACCCTGTAAATTTAAAGTGGTGTCTCTGAGAAATAGTAAATGGTTGTCTGCATATAATGCTGTGTGGTGATGATGGTCTCCAATTTAAAGACCCCTGGTACCTAGTCCTCAACCCCCACTCCCCTTGAAAGGCTGGCCAGTGGTTCCATAGCTATGGCAAACAATAGGGTCAACAGGGGGCACCCTGCCGCATGCCTCTGCCCACATGATAGTTCTTCGAGATGGTCTGTCCCATGGGTACTCTGGCTTGGGGTCTGCATACAGTAGCTGGGTCCACGCCAGAATCTCCAGTCATAATCGAATTGCGGTTCATGACCCATACAGAAAGCAACACTCTAAAGTATCCAGGGCCTCCTCTACGTCGACTGCAAAAACTGCAACCTCTTCCCTGTCATAGGAGCTGACCTCCATCACTTCCAGCAGTTGTTGAATGTTCAATGCAGTGTTGTGGCCAGGAATAAACCCCACTTGGTCCGAGTGTACTAACTTCGGTAGGAGAGGGAGAAGTCTGGAGGCCAAGATCGTACTAAATATCTTGTAGTTGAGATTCAGCATCGATAGTGGCCGATAGGCCTTACTATCGTTTGTTGGTTTCCCTGGTTCCAGGAGAGGTACCACTAGTGCCTCCAAGTGGAGGTGGGCAGTTGTACCATATCCCTGGCAGTTTTGTACAGATCTACTAGTCTGGTGGACAGCTTAGCGGCGTATATTGTATAAAATTCTACTGGGAGCCCATCTGACTCTGGTGTCTTGCCCCTCGCCAGCCCCAATTATGGCTGCTCTTATCTCTTATATAGGGATATCTTGCCCCAGTTCCTATGCCTCTTCACCTGTAACACTTCAGGGGGCAGTGGTGATAGGAAGGCATGTAATGTTTCCTCATCATGGTCTGTGATGCTGGTGTAGAGCCCCCAACAGTATTGTAGGAAATTACTTTTGATCTCTCCTTGCCCGTAGAGCAGCTGCCTGTACCACCCCCTCCCCCTCGGTCTTACTCTCTTCTATGGCCAAGCCCCTCTTAACCGTGTTTGCAGGCCAGGCCAATAAAGTCCTTGATTTGTCCTGCTCCTCATGCACCTGAACCACATCGTTTTTATTTTTAAAACATCTGAGCTTCTCAACTAGGGCCGCAAATCTCTCCTTAGCATCTTGTAGGGCTTGCGGTAGATCTGGGTAGGTCTATGCTTTTCTACCTCTCTCAGTTCTCAATCCGACTCCATGACCTCCTGCATCAGAGTGCCCCTGATTTCTACTGTCTCCGCAATGCCTTTCCCCCGACCTCTGCCTTAAAGGCATTCCCATTCTACCAATGGGGAAGAGCTTGTTCCAGTGTTAACTTCAAAATATTGCCTAATGTGTTCCCCAATTACTTCACAATACAATGGGTCCTCCAATGACTCAGGTTTAAGTCTCCAAGTTGGTACGCATGGACGTGGGTGCTCCCATTTTAGGTGTAGCAATACCAGATTGTGGTCTGATATCGTGCGCTCAAGATATTCCACCTCATGAACCAAAGCATGTATGTCAGGGGTGCAGAAGAATGCCTATAGCCGTATATGGAGCTTGTGCAAGCTTGTTAAAAAGAAGCAGTATCTTGCCTGTGGATGCAGTTGGCGCCATTGATCTACTAAGCACCATTTAGTCTGCAAAACTCCTGGCAGTCCTTGGGACTGGGGAGTCCCTAAGTGGGGGATATGAGCGATCAAGCCTTGGGTCTGCTACACAGTTAAAATCTTCCACTAAGATCACAGAGTGGAACATATATGGGGCTAAGGGGGCAGATAAAGTAGTTGGGACCTTCCCTTGGTCCACATTTGGAGCATAGAGATTAATCAGGGTTATGTCTTGCCTTCCAGGCGACCAGTTACTACTACATACCTACCTTCTGGGTCTATCAGGTCACCTGTATGTTGAAAGGGGACACCCACGCTGATCCAAATTAATACTCCCCTGGCATAAGCCAAGTATGTGGTGTAATAGACCTGTCCTCTTCAGCGTCTCTGTAAAGCAGATCCCTTCTTGGCTGTTAAATGCACCTCCTGTAGGAACACTACGTGAATTCCCCTTCTATTCAGATATGAAACACTTTGTATCTTTTGGTCATGGTATGCATTCCCTTAATATTCCAGGAGCTTATTTTGTAATTTAAGGGAGTAGCCATCGTTCTATCCTACTACTGCTCCAAAATCTCACCTGTCTTTGCTGAGATCCTCCCTGTGATTTCACCACTTGTTGTGGACCTTCCCTAATGTTATTAGGGAGGTGCAACTCGTATTTCCCCTAGTATCTAATGAACTACATCCCAACTCCCACTCCCCAGGATAAGCAGATAGAAACCCCCCATTCAAACATGCAACCAGAACGCACAAATACTCTAAGGAGAATTCACATGCCGTACTAACTTTCCGGTCATGGCTAGAGCGAGCTCCCCTCTTGTATTCTCCCCATCCAACTTCCTGCTCAAGGAGAAAAGATTAGGGCGACCCAGAAGGCAAATCTGATTCCTATATACTCAACGCCACCCAGGAGGATCATACTTTCAGGGTTAAACATGTGCACCAACAAAGATGCAGGGTCAAATTATTTCATCCAAAGTTCCAGGAGTCACTGTGGGAAAGCGAGAGCTCGAGTCCCCTGAGAAGGTGGACCAAAGATCCAAGTCAGAGATCTGAGTTTTATCACGGTCTCTCGTTGTAGTGGGGCCCACTTCTTTGCTGCTTAAGGCCACCGCCGCCATCACCCTCTGACATTCCCAGCGGGCCTCCGCTCTGGATGGGGCCGTCCCGCTGCAGGTAAAAGGCTTTTGTCGCGATCTGGTTCAGAGAGGATGACCATCACATGAGCGCTGATTTGTTTCACCCGAAAGGCGTTGGCCTAGCAAATTCCAAACCTCTGCGGAGACTGAAATTATTGTGCACCCTTCTGTGTCACCACCCACAAATGAGCCAGGAATAATAGAGCGTAGGATATCTGCAATAGGCTTCATTTTTTCTTCCCTTCCTGGAATGTAAAACCTTTCTTTTGCACCTTCTGTGAGAACTCTGGGAAGATACTAACTATGTTATGGACAGCGAGGTCCCCCTTCTTCCTAGCTTGGCTCAGCAATGACCCCTGTCTTTATAATAGAGCAGCCGTGCCACCACTGAGCGTGGGGAGGGCCCCAGGCAGCGGGGCCTCACTGGTACTCTATTTGCTCTATCCAGACCATAAAACTGGGACAAGCCTTCTCCTCCAATTTCATCTCACAGCCACTTTTCAAATTAATTCAGCATACTATTGCCCTCCACGTGCTCTAGTAGTCCCACCAATAACATTATTGCAGCCTGATCGATTTTCGCATCTTCTGCTTGAAGTTCCAGTGTGTGAATCTTCACCTCCATTGCAGAGAATTTCTCAATCAGGTCAGATAGTGCAGGAGGCACTTCTGCTAGGTCTTTCTCTGCCGTGGTGACCAGGTCAGTCAGGCAGCAATGGTCTCGCAAGATCCCCATGTCAGTTACTAGGGGAGCTTCTGGCTCTTTCCGCAAGGCTCTAACCGCTTGTAGGATATCCTGGATAGTAGGGCCCTCAGGGGGTCGCTGGACCTGTGCCCTAAGCATCTTGCGGGTGATAAACCTTCTCGTCTGTGGGGGCACCTCCAATCTGCTGGACCCTTTTTCTGTTTATTTTACCAATGTCAAGGAGGCAGGGGGGCAATGTTGCTTCTTGGTTCGGGATGAGTGCCTATGGCTGCAGTTCCCCGGTGAGGGCTAAAGTCTGAGTCGTTAGCTACACAGTCCACTCCATTAGTATTTGCTACTCTCTGCTCTGGAGGCCTCTTAAATCCTTTCAGTCTGTCCGCTGCTGCTGGCAGAAAATAAGTCCCCAGGTCAACCCCCACTGCCCAGCACTGTTCAGTTTCCTGCAGAGGCCGGACTGTAAGTGTGGGCATCCCAGGGCACGGAAGGGAAAGGGGAGAAGGGGTAGCTACCTACGGGGAGGGCCACTGTAGGTATGTACCTCAGTTCTAGTCTCCACAATTGATGCAGTTTTTCAGGCAGACGGGGGCACAGAGCTATAGGAATCGTGTCTCTTGCCCTGACTCGTTAATTCCACTTTTCCACCAGGCCTGTATGTACCAACACAGGCTGCAGACAGGGACCCCTGGAGCGGCAGCAGTAGATAAATGCTGCTTCAGCTGGCTGCAACAGTGTGTTAGGACTCGGGTAGTGCGGATGCCGCTCCGATGCAATGTGGACCCACTCGCAGTCAACTAGGGTCCCTGCAGCCTGGCACTCAGCAGCCACCGCCGTGACCACTGTGTGGGCCTCATTTTATAGATGGAGCTGCTCGGGCCTCCACTGTCAGGTCCTCCACAATGCTGCCACAGCAACTCACTCCCCTCTGTTCATCGGGCCCGCTGGGGGTCCTGACAGGCCCCATGGGGCCAGCAGTCCATGTCCAGAGCTGCATGCTCCCAAGCCACTTTGTCAAAGTATTGAGGGGGAGGGACTTGCTTTGCTGTTGTACCTGGTCAAGGCTCCCCCGCCACTCACTGCCCATAGCCACGCAGTCAAAAGCCTCCTTCCTGCTCCACACCCGGCGGTCGACGCTCCTCGGGGCCTCGGGCTGGCCCCCAGCAGTTTCCTCTCCTCTAGTGATAAGATAGGCCGGCCTCTTCTCTGTCGCCACCAGGCTCAGTTCAGCAGGCGCTCCTGGGCGTCAGGGGTCCGATGGGTCAGAGTGGGCCGGGACCTTCTAGTCGTCACTTGGACCCCACATCAGCTCCACTCCAGACCCCATAACTCAGCAGCAGGGTGGGCGACGCTGAGAAGGCGGGAATGAACTTCTTTACTTTCACTTGCCTTGATGGTAGCGCCCCTCCCCACTCTTCAACTTTGGCCGTGCCTTCTTAGGCCACCGCTGCTCGCTCTGCAATCCACCGGAATCCATGACTAGGCCCTGCATGGGCCGCCCTGGACTATCAGAGGTGGTTGTCCCGGTCACCGGCATTGCCTCAGCAGTTGATCAGTTTCCCCAAAGCCATCAGTCTATTGTGGGGAAGCTCACAGCCGATTCTCAGCTCGGTAACTGCTAGCAGGTAGGTGACGGGCTCTGATAGGCTGCTGCTGCTGCCATCTTGGGTCGGTCGCAACTCAGCCCCAGCTTGCCTTCCCTGTTATCCATGACTCACTCTATAAATTGAGTTTATCGGCCCCTTGGATGCCAGCAATGTCAGTGGGTCCTGCAATCTCTTTTCAGGCTCCCTGGATAGATTTAAAATAACAGGATTGTGTCAGATGGGGTTTCAGCAGCTGGAGCACAGCTTTGTGCTTCCTACCCCATCGGCATCAGGCCACGCTCATGTTGTCTTTTGAGGCAGCTCACTTCCAACCAGGACATCTTCGAAGTAGGTGCAGTGCTTTCAACTACATTGTGTATAGTCCTAAGGAAAGCACCAATGAGCTTCTGACATGCCCTCTATCTCAGATGATATAATCACTCTCAGTATTTCCTTCTGATTTGAAAAAGAGCCAGTATTCCCAGCAAACAGTGGGCACTGGTAGGAAGAGCTTGGAGAGCTTGGAGAGGAGAGGTCATGGAGAGGTAAGGGGGATTTTAGTTAAAAAAATAATAATTTAAGGGATGAGGGGGTGGTGTCACGCAGGGGTAAATTTTTAGGGTTCAGGGGAAGGGTATTTGATAGAAGGGTTTGTGGGTGGGAGAATTGCGCAGGGCGAGAATTTTAGTGTTAATTTCTTAGAAGGAATGAGGAACGGGGGTCGCACAGGGGTACAGGAAAGGGGTATTTTCAACAACAACAAAAAATGAGAGGGGGAGGGCGCAGGTAAGCAGTTAAAGGAATTGGGGAAGGGATCGGAGATAACCTAAACCGTGAATATGCCATTATCATGCATTGTTTTACAACGAAAATCGTTGTGAAGGTATGCATGGTAAAGGCATTTTCGTGGTAAAGGTTATGCGTGGTAATGGCATTTGCATTGTAACGCATGCGTGGTAAAGGCACGCGTTGCAACGGAATGCGTTGTAACGTCATACAACCCAAGTGCACCAGTGAGGAGTCTGGTAAAAATACAACAGTGACAAGAGGAACGGGTACAGAGCTGAGGGGTGAAGGTCTCTGGAGAAGAAGTAGTAGAACTAGTAGTAGCAGAAGAATGCGGTATAATTTTCAACAGGATAGGACATGGTTTTCAGTTACCACCTTAGTAGTAAATCCCGAATTCCATGATAGATGTTGTTGAATGGGGACTTTCTGCAATAGCGACCTTCACTACCTCATCCACTATGCCTCCTGACGAAGAACAGATATGGTCCACCCGTGGAGTGACACACTCAAGACACCAATGCCCATGAAACATGTTGGCCTTCCCTAAAGCATGACATTTCTACCAGAAATTACTCTCACAGGACACCTCAGGTCAAAGTAGGGGTAAGAAGAGACTGCTTTTCGCATGAGACTGTTAAGAGTCTACAATTATTACGATATATCTCTCAGAATGTAGCTGGCTGACAAGATTACGCAAATTTATGGCAGAAGGCCTCCTAGATCTGATTCTCCCGGGTCGTGGCTGGTTCCATGAGGGAAGGTGTGTTCTTAGTCATGGCTGCCCCTGGGAATTGGGCCACCAATTCATGTAAGGAGGCTTGAATAAATGTTGTCTTACTTGCTGTAGACTGAGAGGGAAGGCCATGTCATCCCACTGCATTAGGAGTTCGACAAGATTAAACAGAGGTAGGACAGCTAAGGAAGACAAAAGCAAACTTTAAGAAACCTTTTCGCGTCTCGGCTCTGCTTAATATTTCAATGTGTCACTAGCTTTCTGAATGTTATTAGCTGCATTCAGCATGTCTGCAGGGTGTGTGGGACATGTTTACATTGCTTCAATCGAAAGGCAGCTCTGACTCTTATCTGTTGTCAGCATTATCACTTTAAACAAATACACTCAATAAACAAGTTACTTACCTTCGGTAACGCCTTGTCTGGTAGAGACTATCTAGCTGCAGATTCCTTACCCAAGAATTATCCCCAGGCATCACATACAGAAATTATTCACTAGCAGTACCCCTGCGCGCTGCTAAGTGTAGTAGCTTGGGTTCATAGTGCGTCATCTGCATCAGAAGTGACATTCGCCTATATAGGCGCCACCCCAGACCGCCTATATAAGTTGGTTTTTTTTCAACTTTCCACGACAGGATCGCGGTGCCACGAGAAACACAGACCACTGGTGTGGAAAACTAGGGCACTGAAAGAGTAAAGCTCTGTCCCTAGAAATATAGATAGAGTCTCTCCTAAATAAGGCATTACCGAAAGTAACTAACGTGTTCATCTGATAGAGACTTCTAGTTGAAGATTCCTTATTTTAAAATAGATAGTCAAGTAATACTTCCCCGGAGGTGGGTCTGCGACACTATTTCACACTAGAAAGTCCTGCAGGACTGATAGAGCAAGGTGCTCATCCCGACAGACACGACTGTCCAGGCAGCAAGGCTTTGTGAACGTGTGTAGTGAAGTCCACGTTGCTGCCTGGAAGATATCCAGTACCAGAACTTTGCGTGCTAACTCAGAGGTCGCAGCCTTTGCTCTGGTGGAATGAGCATGCAAACCCTCAGGGGGGTGCTTCTTGGCCAATACGTAGAATTCCTTAATGCTGAGCACAATTGAGAGGGAGAGGACTGTTTCTGTGTGGCTTGGCCCTTCTTCACTTCAACATACCCCACAAAAAGTGGTTTGTCCACCGGAAACTCTTTTGTGTGGTCAAGGTAGAACGACATAGCTCTTTTAGGGTCCAGTCAGAGAAGTTGTTCCTCTTCATTAGAGGGATAAGGCAGAGTGTAAAGGTAGGCAAGGCGATGGACCGGTCTACATGAAAAGAAGTGCCAACTTTCTACAGAAAGGAAGCTGTGGTGTGAAGAACCAGCTTGTCTGGGTAGATGTTCAGGTACGGAGGCTTGGATGACAAAGCCTGAGGTTCACTGACCCTCCAGGCAGATGCTATTGCCATTAAGAATGCCGTCTTGATGGTAAAGAGTCTGACAGGACTGTTGTGCGGTGGCTTAAAGGGAGCGCACATCAGATTTGTAAGGACAAGATTGAGGTCCCATGGTGGCATAATGAAGGGCAAAGGTGGAAACGTGTTGCAAACCTTTCAAAAACCTCGTCATCACAGGGGTTTTGAACAAGAATGGCTGATCTGAAAACTGCAGAAAGGATGAGATAGCAGAAAGATTACCCATTGAGGTGCCCAAAGCAGAGCCTTGCTGGGCAAGAGCAAGGATAAAGAGAAGGACTTGATAGGGGAGCAGAAAGAGTGTCAACCCATTTCTTTGCACACAATGCTACAAACTTGCTCCAATGGCAGGCATATACAGCCTTGGTAGAGGGATGCCCGTCTGCCGAGATAAGATTGCAGACTTTGGGCAGAAGGTCAAAAGCTGTCAAGTGTCGCCGCTGAACCTTCATGCTTAAAAGAAGAGCGCTGATAGGTTCGGGTAGAGAAACCTCCCTGCTGCTGCAACAGAAGATCCTCCGAAAGGAGCAGCCAATGGCTACGCTCAACAGCTCGTGATACCAAACTCTCCAAGCCCAGACTGGAGCCACAAGGATGACTTGAGCCAGTTTGTTCCTGATCTTCTAGAGAACTCTGGGCAGGAGTGGTATGGGCGGAAAGGTGCGAAGGAGGCCTGAGCTCCACTTGAGATGAAAAGCGTGTACGAGCTAGAGTCTCCTTGGAAACTCCAGCTTACAAAACCACTGACATTGCGCATTCTCGGCGGTGGCAAACAGATCTAACCAAGGCTTTCCTCACTGCTGAAATAGGCCTCGCACCAATTCCAGATGAAGACGCCACTCATGATCCCCTAGGAATCTTTGGCTGAGTTTGTCCGCTCTGCCCTTCAGAAAGCCCGCTGTGTGTTGAACCACCATGGAAATGCCCAAACGTTCCAGATATGTCCAGAGATGCAGGCAGTCTTGGCAAAGGATCCATGACTCCACCCTGCCGTTTGTTGCAGTACCACATGGTGATGTTGTCTGTGAACACCTGCACTAGAATCCCCTTGATGGAGAGCAGGAAGACGTTCAATGCCAGCAGGAACGCCCGGAGCTCCAGTATGCTAATGTGGAGTTCACATTCTGCCAGAGGCCTCTTAGCTCCATCCCTCCCAGATGGCCACTCCATCCCGGAGTGACGCATCTGTCACCACTGTCAGATCTGGTTGGGGAAGGGGGAGGGATCTGCGGCTGACCCAATCGCAGTTCTTTAACCACCAGTGCAGATCCTTTGTAGTTCCCTCTGGGATCTGGACCATGTTCAAGTGATTGCCCTGATGCTGTGCCCATTGGAACTTCTCACTGTAGAGCATGATATGCCAATGGGCATGTGCCACATGCAGGAGGCAATGATGACCAGCAGCCTCAAAATAAGTCTCACTGAAATCGAGGATAGAGGCAGAAACATTGGTATCATTGGCTGAAACATCGGTATCATATACTGCATATCCTGGGCTCTCTGTTCGGTAGAACAGACCCGATAGTGCACAACGTCCAGAACAGATCCGATGAAAAGAAGCGTCTGAGAAGGAGTCAGGTGTGACTTTGGCACACTCATGGTGAACCCCAGCAAGTGCAGCAGGCCGGCTGTAGCTTGGAGGGGGGGAGACGACAACCTGGAGTGAGACTGGCTTCAACAAATCAGTCATCGAGATAGGGGAAGGCTGGCACCCCTGATCTCCGTAGATGAACGGCAAACATCACCTTGGTGAACACCCGAGGGGCATTGGTAAATCCAAAAGGGAGCACAGCGGACTGAGAGTGCTTATGCCCCACCATGAACCACAGGTAACGCATGTGGTTAGGCAGGAGGGGGAAGTATGCGTTGTGCAAGTCCAACGTTACTATCCAGTCTCCCGGCTCCTGGGTAGACAGGACTTGAGAAAGTGTGAGCATTTAGATTATCTCCATTTTCAGGAAGAAATTGAGAGGGTGTCTGTCTTTTTTGCTCACCAGAAAACAGCAGGAATAACAACCACAACCTACTTCTGTGGTCAGCACACTTTCTATGGCTCCCTTGGCCAAGAAAGCAGCCAGTTCCTGGCGGAATAAGGAGCGATGGTCCTCCGTCAGCCTGTCAAAAGTGGGTGATATAGCCGGAGGGGAAGTTACGAAGGGGTTGGAGTAGCCCCTTCGGACAATCTGAAAAACCCAACAGTCTGATGTTATTGACCTTCAGTGGGGCAGGTGATGGCATATCCAGCCTCCCACTGGGTGCCCATGATGGTAGGAGAGCAAACTAGAGGGGTTTAGAGGCTGCTGCTTTTTGGGGTGGGGGGGGGGGGCGGAGGTCTTTCGAGGAGTGGACTGGGCCACCTCTGACTGTCTGACCCACGGGGTTTGAGGGTACCGTGTCCTCAGCCACGCAGAGGCTGAGAAGCTTGCGCGCAGTGGTGGCTAGGCGGGTAACGATGCGGCTATAAGCCCCTTCCATGTGCCCACGAATGGAGCTAAAGGCGGACTGGGATTGGTGAGGGGTCATGGAAAGGCCCAAAGACCTGGTCGTAGCTCTGCTATCCTTGAAGCACTCCAGCACGGAGCCCACTTGTCTCCCAAGAGACGGGAGCCATCAAAGGGCATGTCCATAAGTAATGGCACACCCAGTCTGCCATGCCCACATGGCACAACCTGTCTGCCATGCCCACAGACATGGCATACAATATCTATGTAAGTTACCCCTACAGCAGGCCTTATAGCCTAAGGGAGGGTGCATTATATTACATGTGAGGACATATCTGCATGAGCAGATATGCCCTGTGCAATCTAGTTCAATTGCTAGACAGTACAAGTGAACAGTGCAGCCATCTTAGGTATATTTACTGGGCACTGGTCGTTAAGAGTTCCCTAGCTACATGATGTCTTCTACGAAACCTATGGTGTTTGGTGTCAAACACCTTGTCTTAATAAATCCCCACAGGTGCCAGTAGTGGATTTATTAAAACATGCACCCTGAAAGGTGCCCCCTGTAAACCTACCAGCCTCTCAAGGTGCTAACTGACTGGTATTGTCCATCCTGTCACCACAGACAAGTTTCTGACCCCCTGCAGGTGAGAGCCTGCGCTCTCTGAAGCCAGAAACGATGCCTGCTACGGAGGACGTGTTCACACCTCCTACAGCAGGATGACTAGTGAATCTGCATATCAAGACCAGTGACTTCAAAGCCCCTGCCACCTTTGATATGCGAACCTGGGTTCCCCCAGACCTAGGAGATGCAACCCCCTTCCCCGAGTACCATTTGGCACCAGGACAGGTGGGAAATTAACTATTCTAGGAGGTGTGGTACACTACCAGGCCAATCACACCCCTAAGGTGGGCTGCCTGATGTGCGCCATGAAAGAAGGATTCCACCAAATTGATTTTGGTGGAATTAGGCATTCTGGGACAGGGTTATGCCCACTCCCCACAGAAAGTGGTCATATAGTGGGTGTAGAGACCATCACTCCCCTAAACCCCCCTAAATTGAGTATTTAGGTGGTCAGATTTGTCTGACTGAAGAAAGGAGCACAAAAAAGAGCTGAAGAACCGAGAACTGCAGCCTGCTGGTGGACTTTAGCGCCAAACCCTGCCTGCCCACATGCTCCTGTCACGACCATCTGATTCATCCTGCAGGTGTGAATCCTCCAAAAAGCCTTGGAGGGCTTCCAGCACTTCGCCAAGCTGTCAGCATCTCCCTTCAACTGGAGGTGCCATTTCCCTGCAGCCTGCAGGCACGGACTACAATGTCCCGTCACCATTAGGCTGTTCACCGGGTCTGACGCAGCAGTCGCCCAGGAAGAGGTCACTGTGCTCCAAGAGGTCAGATCAGTCTTCCCACCAAGTGAGAAGATGCCAGTACCAACCATAGCGACCTTGCACCAATACCCAGAGTACCGACCCCTTGCACAACCAAAGCTTGTTCGAGTCAAATCCGGACTCCAACGCTGCAAAGACCGAGCAGTTGACGAGGGACGTCAGCATCTCAGAGGCCAACAAAGAGAGTGGCCCAGCTGTCCTGTTTGTCCCGCTTTGCAAGTCTAACCGAGAACTGTGGGTGCCTTTGGCTCACGGGAAACAGCCGGCCAAAACTCTGCACCAGAGCTACCTCGCCCAGGTCCATGAAAACAGACAATGCTCTCCTGCTTCCAGTACCACCACAAATTAAGCCCCTGTTGGGAACTCTCAGCCTTGTCCCCAAGTTCCCCTCTGCAGGCTGTTTCTAGGTGTGCCACTCTTTTCCTACCGTGTAGGGCGCAAGTCTACCCACCTGTCCAGCACCTCGGCACCAGGACACTCCAAGGCAGGAAAACGAACTGCTAGTGGTACTTTGGAACTTGGCCCCATAGCATCTTAAGTCCTAAAGGGGACCGCTGAGAATCGTTTACAATTATCTATATGCCGTATATACCTTTTTCACCATAGAAAAGCAGTACTGCGTAAAAACGCATTTAAGTGAAATTTTTACTTACCTGTAAAAATTGCTATTACAAAAAATACTTACTTAATTACAAAGTTCTTGCCGTTAAAATATATAAAATGACCTGTTATTTTCCTAAAATTAGTGTGGAGTTTCTTCTTGAGTTGCCTCATTTATTGACTCCTTGTGTCCCACAAGGGCATTAACACTACCCTCTGATTAGCCTAAACTGTTCGCCCACACTACCACAAAAGAGAGCTATTTGGGATCAATAATTTAAGCCCTGAAAGCCAATAAGGGTTGTCCGGACTTTCTACATAGTATACTTCGTTTTGGTATACTAAATAAAAAGCCAGCTTCCTACAGTTAGGGTCTAGGGAACTTTATGCTTCAGGGTCCAGCTACCCCACCCAATCGACCCAGAGTCCCAGCTCCCAGGAACAGTGTTAGGCCTTGGGCGCCTGCCTTGAAGGCACGGCTCCAGGGGGGTGCTGGAGCCGGCATCAGATGACATCCCTACGGCTCTGTGTTGATGATGAGAATGGGGATGGCATCACCAGGGGCCCAGGAGCGCTCTTAGGGTACATGGCCCAGCAGTCAATGCTGGTCTTAGCGTCATGATCGCGCTTGAGGCACTGTCGGCAAACAAGGTACAGGCCTGTCACCAACATCTGTCGGTGACAGGCGCCGCAGGGCCTGAAGGCTGGCCTTCCTATTTGACACCCTGCCACAACAGAAGATCTCAAAAAAGACTGACAAAAAGTCAAAAAGGTCAGTCGAAAGAGGCTGGGGGTAGCTCTCTCCGGATCTGCACTGACTGGCGCGGAAAGAAAAGAACTCACTTCAGTCTGCTGGGGTGGCAACTATATAGGCACCGCACATGCTACTTTTGGCGCAGACAATGCACCTACAGCGCTAGGGTACTGCTCACGGAAAACTTCGGGATCCTATCTGACGCTTGGGGATAATTCTAAGGTAACAAATCTGCGACTAGAAGTCTCTATCAGAAACAAGTTTTTTACTCTTTGAAACAATACCTTTTTAGGTCTCGGGCCGTCGCACTGCGTAGCAGTGGGCGGAGTCCGAAGATTTTATGTTTTTGAGTTAGGGGGGCTTGAACCCGCCTCTCTCCCCCATTGTCTGGCTTCCTAAATGGAGGTATGGAATTGAAAGGTTTCAGATCCGGGCAGAGAGTTGGGGGAGGTGAAATAAGGACCACAGGGGAGGTAAATTGAGTACCGTACGTAAGGTTTTGGAGGGCTACAAATCGTGATAAGGGAGTTAGCTAGGGGATTCTTTTTAGTTCAATTACGGCAGCATTTTAGCTCCGCTTTCTGAGGGAAGCGCTAAAAACGTGTATAGCCATGGGGTGATTCCAAGTGCAGTATAGTCATGTGACCTTGTTGTGAATTGCATTTAATTTCAGTTATTCAAAGCAAAATGTTAACAGCAACGTTTTTATTTTATTCTTTTAGTGGACCCCTGAGGAAGGACTTAGAAAAGTCCGAAATACATTGGCTGACATGATCACTGAATATTAAGGATGTTTTATGTTTTATGCGTGCCCGGAAAAAGGCCTGGAGTGGCATATCCGTGGTATGAGAAGTGTTAAAAACATCAGCCAATCATGTGTGGACAGCACATTGGAAATAAAGAAGCAATACGATTCAAAACATGGAGTAAAATGGATTTATTATTCTAAAGAACGGAGAAAAATGAGAATAAGTGATGTAGACATATGCAATGTTCACGAATACAGCTGTGCGTCTGGATTTGGGTGCAGTGGCGCCCCATATTTTTTGTACTATTCCTAAATGGAGGCCAGCCATTGGAATAGATGGGCGTCCCTCCATTAAAGCCCCGTCTCTTTCGGATTCGGGGGCGTGTTTTTGGCGTTCTTTCGCCCTGTGATGCCATCCGTCACTCAGAACTCCAAAAACACGCCCCCGATTCCGAAATTTTCAGAGGTTTGCGGTCGCCCTTTTTTTTTTAGGCCGAGGACGGAGTATCTTGTATTAAGAACCTTGTTGTTAATGTTGAGACAAACCCGAATTCACAAATGTTGTTGATAGGTGTTGTTATTGTCAGTCAGTTGTACGGCAGAGTCTCGTGGACTCAAGGGCATGACCCTGTCCACTTAACCATTATGTAAAAGGGTTCAAAACACATGGGCGTGCTGCGCTAGAACTACAAGGCATGGTGCTTACAGCCCACCTCCCAGACCCCCCCCCCCCTAAGCTACAGAGTTATGGGTGTCGATAGATCTGGACACTGTCATTAGATTTCTTCCTTTGTTTATTTTTGGGGGCCATTTTTTTTGTTAGGTGAATTCAGTATTTTGTACTTGAACATTGCATAATTTGATGTTGTTATTCAGTTTGGCTCTTTTATTAGGTGTTGTTTTGACAACACCGGAGCGCTACTTACAGGTAGTCTGTGACCTACCGTGTCCCACGAAGTACTCGCTGTAAAACTGTGCTTTTATCTCTTGCTGCCCTCCCCAGTCCTCCCTGTGGTCTCTACCTTAATAAAACATTGTTACAAATGCCTACTTGTTCATGCCATTGTTTACACGCGTTGTTACATTAAGCCCAGACTTATTGGCATTGCCAACGTTCAAGTATATTGCGGTCTGACGTTTTGCAGCCAAACAAGCACTGTGGATAGAAGCCATCCAGTTTACCATAGTATGCATTAATTATAACCCTTGAGTTAATTTAGTACTTGGAAGGTGAAGAGAATCCTTCTTTGCATGAATTTTGAATTCTATTAGTGACTAGCTGGTTACGTTTAATGCACTAAGTGCTTACTTCAAATATACTTCGTCCTCGGTCGTCATACAGATTTATGGTTTGAATGTGTTTGGTTTTTGTGGCACTCGTCGTGTACTTGCGTTCTCCAAATAGGCCTTTTTCCGGGAATGTCACCAGTTGCATCCGCCGTCGTCCCCGAATGCCTTTTGGTCCTGGTGTTTCTTCATAGCCCAGGGAGGTGAAAGGCTGAGTTGATGTAGCTGGGATACGGTCTTGCAGATCCCCCTGCTTTGCACCGGTTTTACAGGTTCGCACCTAAGACAAAGGTGTTAAATGTCCAATTCAACCCTCGAACTGAGACATTACTTATGTCATCGCCAGGCGTTCCTGGCTGGCCTTTTACGGGCTCACGTGTCAGCAGCTTTTCTGTTCTATTCAGCGCACGCTCTCCAGAACTGCTTTCCTTAACTCCCTTGCGTCTCCGAAATCCGCATTCTGCTACTTTCAATGTGAAGCGTGTTGGCAAGTGAATTGTGTCACCAAATGTGATTGAGGTGCCCGCGACTGTTCGGGAGCCTTATACTGGCCAACTGTGTGCTCCGAAGTTACTGTGGAACATATTTGAGTGAATTCAAGGGAAATGTTGTGACGTTGCAGAACGGTTGGAGTGTAACAAGTGCATCTTTGCAGGGGGTTTCGACTACTATAATGGGGTCCCAAGGAGCGCAAAATAATCGCAGTAGAGTTTTAAGAAAGTCTTAGAATTGTGTAGGAGGGGCTGACTGACTCAGCGTGTCAACATTTGGGAATTAAACTTCTTCAGCAACTACGTGCCTTGAAAGCCTTCCTCATATAAGAGAGCGCTCGTATTCAAAAATAAACTTTATTACTAGTCTGACGAGGTGATAGTGGGGGTTCAGAAAAACCGCTTTACCATTCGAACCTTTACAGGCCTTCTGATCCCCATAATCACAGAAGGCTCTCCTGTAATACTCTCGTTTGTGTATTGTATTTATTAGGCACAGTAGCGTTCCTGACGGAATTGCTGTACAAAGTAAATATACTCTGCACGATGACAGTGTCGATGTAAATGAGAACTTCTATTAAGGCAGTTGTGATATACTCATGTTTTGTTGTTCCTGTGCAAAAAAGTTAATTACATAAATGTGAGTATGTTACATACATTTAAAAATCTAGGAATTGCGGACCGTCCCACTGCGTAGCAGTGGGCAGAGTCCGAAGATTTTAGGTTTTTGAGTAAGGGGGATTGAACCCGCCTCTCTCCCCCATTGGCTGGCTTCCTAAACGGAGGCCAGCCATTGGAGGAGAGGGGCATCACTCCATTAAAGCCCCGTCTCTTTCGGATTCGGGGGCGTGTTTTGGCGTTCTTTCGCCCTGTGATGTCATCCGTCACTCAGAACGCCAAAAACACGCCCCTGATTCCAAAATTTTCGGAGGTTTGCGGCCGCCATTTTTTAGGTCGAGGACCGTCGCACTGCGAAGCAGTGGGCGGAGTCCGAAGAATTTATGTTTTTAGGTTAGGGGGGCTTGAACCCGCCCCTCTCCTCCATTGGCTGGCTTCCTAAAGGGAGGCCAAAGCGGTACAAAAGGGGGTGGTGATGGACGGAGCATCTGGACAAATCAAACACTCACACCCAGTCAAAAGATCTGGGTTTGATCCATCACCGTTCTTTAGCCCACTCTGCCACCCCAGTCCAGAGTGGAAGCCAGCCATTAGAGGAGAGGGGCGTCACTCCATTGAAGCCCCGTCTCTTTCGGATTCGGGGGCGTGTTTTTTGCATTCTTTCACTCTGTGACGTCATCCGTCACTCAGAACGCAAAAAACACGCCCCCGATTCCGAAAATTTCTGAGCTTTGAGGCAGCTATTTCTCCCCGAAGCTCGCCATGATGGTGGACGCGACTCCCTAGCGCTCTGCTTCTCATCCCAATCAACTTGCGCCTTGAGTCCCCCCGCTCGGCCGGACCGCCCGCACTCTTTCCTCGGAGCGCCGCTCCCTTTGCAGCCCCCACCGCAGGAATCCCCTGCGGAGATCTCAGAGGGACCTCTGACCGCACCGCTCCATTTGCAGCCCCCACCACTGGAAAAGACGGGCTACGCTCGCACAGAGGCCTCTGACATCGACTCTCCCCGCCTGCTTGTCCTTTCAGCCCCCATCGCTGGAATTCGAAGCCGGGACACAGTCTCCTATGTAGTCTGCTGTTTACATTTTGGCAAACAAACACTGATTTTACCACCACAGCCAACTTGCGGCAGCGCGCAGGCCCAGCCCTAGCCCTTGAAGAGCAGCACAAGACACGGTGACGGCGTGATGCACTGACTGACTCAGCAAGCAAAGGTAGGCGAGCTGAGGCCGACATCAGCCTCGGCCCCAGGCCACGCCAGGTCCAGCGGCCCAGCAGCCCCATCCTTATTTATGCGTTTTTATATACGTCAAAAAGTGGTTCAGAGTGCAGATTGTAGAGTGCAGAGTGCAGAGTGCAGATTGTAGAGTGCAGAGTGCAGATTGTAGAGTGCAGAGTGCAGAGTGCAGAGTGCAGAGTGCAGAGTGCAGAGTGCAGAGTGCAGAGTGCAGAGTGCAGAGTGCAGAGTGCAGAGTGCAGAGTGCAGAGTGCAGAGTGCAGGGTGCAGGGTGCAGGGTGCAGGGTGCAGGGTGCAGGGTGCAGGGTGCAGGGTGCAGGGTGCAGGGTGCAGGGTGCAGGGTGCAGGGTGCAGGGTGCAGGGTGCAGGGTGCAGGGTGCAGGGTGCAGAGTGCGAGTTCAGAGTGCGAGTTCAGAGTGCGAGTTCAGAGTGCGAGTTCAGAGTGCGAGTTCAGAGTGCGAGTTCAGAGTGCGAGTTCAGAGTGCGAGTTCAGAGTGCGAGTTCAGAGTGCGAGTTCAGAGTGCGAGTTCAGAGTGCGAGTTCAGAGTGCGAGTTCAGAGTGCGAGTTCAGAGTGCGAGTTCAGAGTGCGAGTTCAGAGTGCGAGTTCAGAGTGCGAGTTCAGAGTGCGAGTTCAGAGTGCGAGTTCAGAGTGCGAGTTCAGAGTGCGAGTTCAGAGTGCGAGTTCAGAGTGCAGATTGTTTCAGAGTTCAGAGTGCGAGTTCAGAGTGCGAGTTCAGAGTGCGAGTTCAGAGTGCAGAGTTCAGAGTGCGAGTGCAGAGTGCAGAGTTCAGAGTGCAGAGTTCAGAGTGCAGAGTTCAGAGTGCAGAGTGCAGAGTGCAGAGTGCGAGTGCGAGTGCGAGTGCGTGTGCGTGTGCGTGTGCGTGTGCGTGTGCGCGTGCGTGTGCGTGTGTGTGTGTGTGTGTGTGTGTGTGTGTGTGTGTAAATGCAATAGGTCATGCATTTGCGAGCGATTAAGCTATTGGCATTGTAAATGACAATGCCATTTATTTATGATTTAAAAAAAAAACACCAAAATAAAAATGTCATGAGCAATGCCAATAGCTCAGCCTTTAATAATGCCGGGACCATTGCATTATAAATGCTTGTTAAATATACTAACAAAATGTACCTCCTCTTTGCTTTATAACGCTGTGACTTTCTGTCACTTAAAAGGTAAACTACATGATATGTGGAAAACATGACTTAAGTAGAGAAAGGTCCATGGTCTTTCCTAACTAGTTTCAAACCTCCCTCAGTCTACTCATTCCAATAACAAGGGCACGTCACTCTTTCCCACTAATGACTCATGTTAATTCTTATTTTGATTCTAATTACTTCCATTAAAAAAACTGGAGTTAACGCAGGAGATCTTAAAAGCACAGACTTAACCCAATACCTACAATGGAGAAGAAGCAAACAACTCAATAATTTACTAGCAAACTACTTCTAACCCAGGGTTCCGGTTTAGCGTGCTGCTTGCTGCAGAGTTTCAAAACCTCATTTGGAGTAACAAGCGCAACATAAATGCAATTATAATTAAAGAAGTTATTTTCAGGTTTTGATTTGTTGTTTTTTGTATAATGCTTAAACAATGAAGAGGTTTCTTCAGCGCACTTATGAAAACGGATCATGGCCAGAAACCTCTGAGAACCTTGGATGGAAAACTTCTCTCAAGCAGCAGGGTGCACTTTCCTTGCAGTATCAGAAACTTCTGCATCTGCATTTGTATCAATTTGATAGCACAGGAAGTCATAGGCTGTACATGCATGGTGTAATCAGAACCAACTGGAATGTTTCTTTAGTGGCTCGTGAGTTAAACAGGGACCAGCCACTACATATGTTTATTAAGTCTAGTTTTGACTAAAAAATGCATCCAATTCCCATTCAAGGTAGTGGTAGCCAGGATTGTGATATCTCTTCTTATAAAGAAGCGACATCATTGCACACTGTCTATGATAATTATGGGTCCTTCTATTTGGGGAGCTTGTGTCCTAGAAACAACTGGCCAGCATCGTGAGGAGTTAACCTTGGAGCGTTTCGGGTGAGTTGAGGGAGGCGCAGAAATGAATGCGTTCACAGCTCAGTCTCAACTTTGATGCAGTTTCCTAGGAACCGAATTCTGAACACAAACATATCTCAACTCCCCCTCCGCCGTTTTATTCACAGCAGCCGCAGTGTCCGGCAAAGAGGAAAGCCTGCTGGGGGGGGCAGGAAGTAAAGACATGTATTTGTAATCATGGCGGGCACTGGGAGGTTTATTTCCACACGTCCCCCTCCCCGCAGCCAGTTACAGGCACAGCTGTGAGGCCGGGCGGGGCCGGGCTATTTCTGCGTTTCCCCTCAGTCACGGCCCGCTGGCTGCAGCCCTTCTGGGGTTACCGTTCAGTGTGGGGTGCAGCTCGCGGGGAGCTGTAATGTATGTCGGTGGGGGCAGGAGGGGGTCGGGGCTCTGGCGTCGGCCTGTCCTGCCATGAGGTGCAACGCCGTGTTCATCTGTGCAGTTTAATACTGCGGCAAGGTCCCGTGGGCCGCCGCCACCGCTCTGCACAGGTGCAGTGGGGTACATGCACACAGTTATCTAATATCAACAAACAACTGCACAGGGTGGGCTCACAACAGGACCAAGAAGCCGAGCAGAGCGGGGAGTGCGGAGACAGAGGAAGACGAGAACAGAACAGGGTGGTAAAAAAATAAACAACATTACTACTGCTTAATGCTACCCTTCCCATAAACCTAAAAACCTGCTAACCTTCCATGAAACTTAAACACACTGTACTTACCCTTGACGATAGACTTCCTTGAACCCTAAAAACTATTACCCCTTCATGCTGCCAATCCCTAAACCTTACATAACCATACTATGCCTTAATGCTACCTACAACTGAACCCTGAAAACACAAACTAACGCTTAACCCTGCCCTTCCTTGAACCCTAAAACCCCTCGCTACCCATTAATGGAACCATCCCTTACACCAGAGGAGTACTACTCTCTCACCTCATGGTATCACCTGGCAATGTATCATTACGCATTTCAGGAAGTACTTCCAGTAGACTACACAACAGATTACTTCAAACAAGAACAATAAACTCAAGTATGCTGAGTGCAACACTCAGATCTTTCTGTTTGAATTCTGCACAGAAAGCAACATTTCCTGCTACGTTTTCCCCAAGCTTTAATGGGATAAACACGATTTGTGCATACAGAATTTGTGAATGCCTGGGTTTACATCTGTTGATACACTGCAGCCAGATAGGCAGAAAAGGGAGAAAACCAAAGATAGGGAAACCGAGTCAAGTAGATATGAAAAAGAACTTGCAAGAGTGTTAACGAGGCAGGACAGGTAGGGTCGTTGGAAGAGAGAGGCCTGGGGTGGATTCAAGGTTAGGCCAGCCATGATATTGGCCAACCCTGGCACACAGCAGTACTGGCGGCAGTCTTCTTAGAAAAATTAAGGCTCCTGCACAAAATCCTTTATCTAAAAAGAAGAGAACCCCTACCAACCATACCAGCACTAAATCCCAAATATCTAAATTCCAATACTTTTATCTTCCCTGTGGGATAATAATTTCATACTTTAATTAAGCCAAAGGAATCAGTTCTACGCCCAAGAAGTTAAGGCGGAGGAAAAGGAGACCAATGTCACATAATTGCAACAACCACGTTTTAGCCAGATGACAATAACATTCCTCCCCGTACACAAAAAGCAGGAGTCAAATATCGAGAGAAGCAAACATAGGAACACTAAAATTGCAGTGTAAAATGAAAAACGAGGATCTAGACAATCAAATACCTAATCCCCAAGAAGAGATCAAAAAAAGTTATGGGCTACCTTTATCTGTAAAAATAAAAAATAATCATTGAAAAACCCCATAGGTTTCACCTTTGGGACCTACTGGCTTGAACAATATTTTTTGGGAACACTGTACAGCTCGAGTAAAAAGCAAAATGCATCATTACGGTACTGGTGCTGCTTCATTCAGTAGAGGAACGCACGCGTCACCCCACATTCACACACATACAGCCTGATGTTTAAACAACAGAGTTGGTGTGGGGAGCAAGGGGAGGGGGCATTAAATACTTTATTAAAGTTAAACCAAAGAGGAGGAATTAATGGACAGAGTGGGGCAGGAGAGAGTAAAATGGGGTGGGGTGCACGTAAAAAGCAGCACATGAGGGAAAGAGCAAAAGAGGGAAGAACGCGAGCAACATGGAATGCTGTGGTTCGGAGTTGTGGGGATTTTGAGAGGTCGAAGATGCACACAAGGGACAGATACTGATAAACACATTCACTCTCTTGGAGTGAAGAAACAAAAAGAAAAGATTACGTTACTTACCCTGGAAGCATCTGTTCATTGTATGGAGTGCTGTAGATTCATATGATCTGCATACTGCTGCCATCTAGTGTTGGGCTTGGACTGTTGCAGCTTGTTTTTCTTCAAAAAAGCATTTCGAGTTAAGGTCTATGTGACTCCTTCTCTGGTTGTGAATGCGTATGGGTACAGACTCCATTGTTATATTATTTTTTTACATAATGGGTAAGAGTAAGTATGGAGTGGTGCATACAATAGAATAGTGGCCATGCATGTAAAAAAGCGAATTAAGGAGGTGAGAGATACCTGTAGCAAGCACTGACCTCGGGGGAGGAGGGTGGTGGCATGTGAATCTTCAGCATTACATGAACCAAACAGAAGCTTGCTTACAGGGTAACAATCCATTTGTATGCTGCATCTCCAGCTTAGAGCCAAAAACATGAAGCCAGGAGTGGCACCAAAGGATAACCGAGGTGATAGCCCTATAGCTGCTATATCGGCTCACTCCAAAGCATGGACTGGAGATAGCTTTGCCCTCTTCTATTATTACTTCCCTGCTATCATCAGGGAGATGTTGGAGGAGGCCCTCCCTCTCTTCTAACAGAGCCCTATCACCAGGACAGAAGGCCCACTGAGCGGGCGATGTGCTAGTGTGTGGCAGCACTTACCGCTGCTCTCTTACCTACAGCATCGACATGCTTGTTCTCTTTGTCAGGGGGTGGTGCGTCGCCCGTGGCCTGGGATACTGCTCTTTTTGTGGGTGGTGATGACGATGAGGGAGCCTGGTGAGACATGGTCCCCTGATGTGGGCCAGAGGGTACCGGCTAGAACTTTTGTATTTCAATCCTGGGTGCTACCTCCCAAGATTTGACCAGCTCCTGAAGATCTTCGTAGCTGATGTTATCATCCCCTTAAAGCAGAGGCAGGCACTGGAGAAAAAGCTGCTTTAGGAAGAGGCTCAACCACGACATGGTCATCCGTTGGGGCGACATACATTTCCACCTTATGATAAGCAGTCATGTAGTGGATAATGCTGCGGTACGTCATGGTGTCATCTGGCGTGGAAGTCCTAACAGGGATGTGTTCAAGATCTGGGTCTTCCTCAGGAAGCAAACTGTATTCCTTCCAAGGACCATCCGTGGAATGCGGGTAGACCTGGGACACAAAGTCCTCTTTAGGTGTGAGGGCGACCTGTGTCGGAGTGGGACTTCGGTGACCACCAGGGGGAAGTCACACGAGTAGGTGGAGGGAGCGGAGGTGGTGGTGGATGAGGGGGTAGGTGTTCCCAGGTGGAACATGTTCGAAGGCAAGTCGCACTTCTGAAGCAGAGTCTTTTCTGAGGCAGAGATCTTGCCTGTGCGAGGATGGATGATACACAACTGCCTCTCATCCAGCTCCTGTTGCAGTTTCTCGAGATAAACTTTTCCTGTGAGTCGGTTGTCAATATCCCTGGAGCCGATAGTGCTTACAGCATTGACGGCGCTTAAGGCCTTGATGGAAGAGTCATTTTTGAATGTTCAGTGCCAAACATGTGATTTCGGGCTCAGGGGCAACTGGGGGTCGAGGACCCAGTCTGGATCCCTTTTCGGCTACAAGGCTTTGCTTTGGGGTCCACCAGGACCAGAGGACAGTAGCGCACCTGAAATAGACAGCGATTTATGCACAAGGGTTGTGCTCGGCTTTGATGTGTGGATGCTTATGGGTTTGAGAAGAGGTTTGGATGTAGACTGTACGCACGCGTTTCAGCGTGGTTTTTAGACTAGGTCTGGAATGTCCTCAGGCGCTTGTTCTTCTCCAGAAGTTCTTCCTCCTCAGGCTCCAAGACGTCGACGCCAGTGATCTCAGGACAGGGCTGGCGAGCCAGAAGGTCAGGTGATCACCCAATTCTTTTTCTTTGGCACCGAGTGGGACAAGCTAGGCAAAGATGTCCGGCGTCTCCGAGGAAGATCTATCACCTCGTTGTGGGCCCACTGCCTGTCTTGTCGCTGCCAAAAGGCCTTCGTGCTTCCGAAGGCCAGGCAAAAGTCACAGTGGCTTTCATCATGCTCTGGCAAAAGGCACAAGTTATAGATGGTGTGGAGACCGTCCCAGGGGTATCTGGAATGGCACTGATAGAATCTTCTGAAGGACAAACATTCCAGTACCATGTGCTATTCTTCATTGTGCCCAGAAGGGCTTCGAGGGCGAAGTGTTCTGGGACGATGAATTGAGAAATGAAGTGAACGTACAAAGAACTGAAATAGCGTCAATAGGTCTTCTAGGCAAAGGGAAGGAAAGACAGGCTCTGGAGCCGCGATGGGAAATGTTGTTCACATAGGGACAGCAAGCAATGGTGATACATGTTTGAACCAGACGGCAAAGAAACAGTGGAGTCTGTGCCCATGTGCACTCATAACTAGGGAAGGAGTCGCCAAGACCTTGTGACGTAAAATACTTCTTGAAGAAAAACAAGTTGCAATAGTCCGAAACCAACATTAAATGAGAGGACTTTGCAGAGCATGTCTATCTACATGGTAAGAACAAGTAGGTTCCTAAATGTGAGCAGTCGAAAGATACAAGTCAGTCAATCAAAAATGATGGTGAAGAGGCTATGCTCCAGGGGTGGCACAAAGCAAGAGCAGGAAGGAAAACCATCATATAAGAAGCGAGGAAAGAAGAGTGACAATAAAGCCAACGAATGGGCATGCTCTAAGACCATTTTGAGTTTTGGCGTGGTAGACAAAAGGTCTTTTGTAACCAATAAGCTTCTGATATCTTGTAAGCGAGACCTAAATCCTTCCCTTCGTGTTTCACTCTCAAAATTGTGTAAAATCAGAGTGGCACATTCAATCCTTTGGCACTCAAATTGTTCTTCTCTTTCTGTAACTCTGGTCTCTTCTGGAGTAATGCTTGGCTGAGATCTGGGAATACATGTACCCCGCCACCCTACATTCTTAGATTCGACTTCTTGGCTTCTGCTCAGAGTATCAATCCTCTGTTGGTTGAATTCGTACCAACTCCCTGTCCAACCCCAGGTGGCCTCCTCATAAGAGTCCTTGTAGCCACCGCTACCTAAATATGTATGCCAGGATCTGATCCTGCTACATCGTTCTGCAGCCAGTCAGCTAGGGATTTAACCTGATTTTCACAGCCCCCAAGCAGCAGGTACACAAAGAATTTAGCAGCGTTGGCCTCCTTTTTGTTTTCTCAATAATAAAGTTTACTCTTCAGATGACTCAGGGACGAAAATGTGGCATCCTGAAATTTGACCCTTTGGCCTAGACCTTCTTTTTGCCCGACTTGCTCAGCTTTCCTGTTAGAGCAAACACAAGGGTATGACGGAAGGAGCTATGAATTTCAGGCACACACCCCCGGTCACAGCTCTGGGTTGAATAAATCATCGTTCCTTGGACCGGAAACATGCATCCTTGGACCGGTTTGGACACCCTTCATTGCCAGGCTAGCTTGAATTCAGTGGCAAAGTGAGCAAGGGACCACGTCTGGGATTACCCCGCCAACTTAAGGCAAACAAAGCAAACACAAGGAGGTGATGGACTGAGCGCTGAAACTTTTCAGACACTCACCCCTAGTCACAGATCTGAGTTGAATCCATCATCGTTCTTCTGCTCACTAAGCCACTTTCCTGTTACCAGTCATTCAAAGGTCCCCACCAAATTCTTGTTGGTTAATTACCTTCAGCAGCGTCATTTCTGGTTGACACTATCTAACCGCAGGTTCCCCACCTTTAGAATATTTTCAGATGCCAGACAGGAGTCTAAGATTGTTTTCCAGCAATGGTCTTCATGTGCTAGTAGGTGGTGCTATATGATTCCGCTGCAACTTCATACCGCTCCAGAAGTGAAACACCAGAGCTGCATAGAAGCACTACCCTTATGCACTGATGTCAATTTCTTCATCTTTCTCCTACACCCTCAGACAATGGAGAAATTTAAACAAATTACAAGAGACAGTGTGTCAAAATCGACTTGGAATCTTAAGATTTTCAGAAGCCAACTCGACAGAACTGGGAGGACAATGAGGAATCTGTGGTTACAGTATCCCCCAGAAACAGCATTACACAAGGTAAGTAACGTGTTCCTCTGATGGATGTTTCTAACTGCATATTCGTCACATTTAGATTAGATACCACAGCAGCAGGTACACAAAGAATTTAGCAGCGTTGGCCTCCTTTTTGTTTTCTCAATAATAAAGTTTACTCTTCAGATGACTCAGGGACGAAAATGTGGCATCCTGAAATTTGACCCTTTGGCCTAGACCTTCTTTTTGCCCGACTTGCTCCGCTTTCCTGTTAGAGCAAACACAAGGGTATGACGGAAGGAGCTATGAATTTCAGGCACACACCCCCGGTCACAGCTCTGGGTTGAATAAATCATCGTTCCTTGGACCGGAAACATGCATCCTTGGACCGGTTTGGACACCCTTCATTGCCAGGCTAGCTTGAATTCAGTGGCAAAGTGAGCAAGGGACCACGTCTGGGATTACCCCGCCAACTTAAGGCAAACAAAGCAAACACAAGGAGGTGATGGACTGAGCGCTGAAACTTTTCAGACACTCACCCCTAGTCACAGATCTGAGTTGAATCCATCATCGTTCTTCTGCTCACTAAGCCACTTTCCTGTTACCAGTCATTCAAAGGTCCCCACCAAATTCTTGTTGGTTAATTACCTTCAGCAGCGTCATTTCTGGTTGACACTATCTAACCGCAGGTTCCCCACCTTTAGAATATTTTCAGATGCCAGACAGGAGTCTAAGATTGTTTTCCAGCAATGGTCTTCATGTGCTAGTAGGTGGTGCTATATGATTCCGCTGCAACTTCATACCGCTCCAGAAGTGAAACACCAGAGCTGCATAGAAGCACTACCCTTATGCACTGATGTCAATTTCTTCATCTTTCTCCTACACCCTCAGACAATGGAGAAATTTAAACAAATTACAAGAGACAGTGTGTCAAAATCGACTTGGAATCTTAAGATTTTCAGAAGCCAACTCGACAGAACTGGGAGGACAATGAGGAATCTGTGGTTACAGTATCCCCCAGAAACAGCATTACACAAGGTAAGTAACGTGTTCCTCTGATGGATGTTTCTAACTGCATATTCGTCACATTTAGATTAGATACCACAGCAGTACCACAGAAGTGGAGGAGAAGTCCTGTTCGATCATAGTGTTTCGCAAATGTTGCACTTACACCCATGTCACAGCATGTCAGAATTCGAGATTGATAACCCTTCCAGCCAATGCCATTGTAGTAGCCTTAGCCCTGGTGGAATGAGCCCGCAGCCCCACCCCCCTCCTCCCCCCGCGGTTGCTTCTAAGCAAAAGCGTTGCAGATTTTAACAGAGGACTATCCACCTGGACAAAGTCCTCTATTCCACTGCCTTGCCTTTTCTGGTCCCGGTGAACCACACTAGGAGCGGAGTTGGTATCTGTAGTTTCCTCCGCTTCACATCCCAGGTAAACTCGGGTGCAATTCCCATTAAGCCGACATAATCTCACTAATTCCGTGTTATATGAAAGTACACTTATGCCACATCACATCATTACAAGTAATACGCAGCAAAGCGCATGAGAACACTGGTTCAGCATAAACCAGAACCTGAGCGGCAGCTGCCTGCAGTGCTTGTGTTATTTGCTCTACATTTTAGTGCCATATGCGTTCTAATGTCCAAAATGGACGCAAGGATGCATTTTGTGCTAAAATATAGCGCCAAATGCTGGTTTTCATTTCACATTACCAAATGGAATTTCCCTGATTTTTTCTGACATTTTGCACAATTACACAAGTAAATTAGCTTGGAGTAGGGGTGTGCAAAATTCATTCAGTCTCTACAAGACTGACATTTCTGCGCACAGAATTCTTTAAAAAAATGTGTTTAGGGGATCTGTTTATGCTCTAATGGTAGCATAGCAATGCCAATAATTTGCTTCCTTTAACCAGTGTTGAGGGAGTTTCACAGTGACAGTGCTCTGTCTTATGGTACAGATCTGCTCTTCTGCAATGGGTACAAAACCCGGTCTTCCACAGAGTAGAAGAGGCCACTAGGCCTACAGGTATCCTTCTCTGCACTACTAGATCGGGTTTCTTTCAGAACGTTTCTCCCACCACTGCTGGTTCCCCAGACTTATCGTATGGAGTAAGGTTTGGTGGGCTGCCACCTCTGCAGCTGAATTTACCAAACAAGCACAATGGCTTACTGTAGGAAAGTAGGATCTGCTTCTTATGGTTACCCCAAATGTTTGCTTGATGATACACTGTTTTTGATTAGTCTGACTGGGATCCTGCTAATAAGGACCCCAGTCTATCTGCTTTCTCCCTAAAATGTTATGCCGTGTACTTAGGTACCCCCCAGATTAGATACTGTGTCAGTCCCTAGTATATGGTACACATGTACCCAGGGCTTAGGTACCCCAGAGGCCTCCCACGGCCTACGATGAGATGCCATGCAAAATGGAACTACAGGTCTGCCAGTGCAGCCTATATAAGCTGGTGCTTGCACCACTTACGAAAGATAATGGTTTACTATATCTGTAGGTCACTAAACTTAAAACCTATCAGTCACCCCTCTAGCAGGCCTTGACAATCCTGAAGGCAGGGTGCTGGGTTTTACGTGGGAGGGTGCCCTTGCATGAGCAGAGTACCCTTGCTTCGGATACTATTCTCCCGGTTTGTCGGTGACGAACAAGTTACTTACCTTCGGTAACGATATATCTGTAAGAAACAGTAGTTAGTATTAGATTCCTTACCTTAGAATATCCCCAGGCGTCAGTCTGGATCCGGAAACTTTTGCATAGCAGTACCCCTGCGCGTCGGTAGGCGTCGTCTGCAGGCGTCCCCTGCGGCTCCGCGTCGTCGGGCGCCGTGATGACGTCGCTGGAGTATATAGACGCCGCCTCCGCGCGCTGACGTCAGTTCTTTGCACACAGCTTTTCCGCGCCAGAACACGCAGAGCCATGTGAGAACCAACACTGGTGCCATGTGAAACTAGGGCCCTGAAAGGGATGTCCTTAACCCTAGGTATCAGTTCGCAGAACGGGGAGGATGGGCGGGGCGGTAAGGAATCTAATACTAACTACTGTTTCTTACAGATATATCGTTACCGAAGGTAAGTAACTTGTTCATCTGAAAGAAACAGGTTAGTATTAGATTCCTTACCTTAGAATAGATACCCCAGCAATACCAACCCCGGTGGTGGGTCTGCGAACCAATACAATCCTACACCAGAAAATCCTGGAGGACCGAACGGCCAAAGAAGCCGTCCCTCCGGACTTGACTGTCCAGGCAGTAATGCCTCGCAAAGGTGTGCAGCGAGGCCCACGTAGCCGCCTGGCAAATGTCCTGCAAAGGGACTCCCCGGCCCAGGGCAGTAGTAGCCGCCGTGGCCCGAGTGGAATGGGCCCTCAGCCCAACAGGAGGCTCCTTCCGAGCCAAAGAGTAGCATGCTTTGATGCACAGGACGACCCACCGAGAGATGGTTCGTTTCTGTACCGCCCTTCCCTTCTTCTCACCCACGTAGCCAACAAACAGTTGGTCATCCACCCGGAACTGGCGTGTGCGATCCATATAAAATGAAAGCGCACGTTTTGGGTCCAGACGATGGAGCCGCTCTTCATCTTTTGAAGGATGCGGAGGCGGGAAGAAGGAGGGTAAGGTGATGGACTGCCCAATGTGAAAAGCAGAAACCACTTTGGGCAGGAAAGAAGGTCTAGTCCTAAGAACCACCTTGTCAGGATGAACGGACAAGAAAGGAGGTTTAACAGAAAGAGCCTGGAGCTCACTCACTCTCCTGGCAGAGGTGATGGCAACCAGGAAGGCCGTCTTTAAAGTGAGAAGACGGAGAGGACAGGAATGAAGCGGCTCAAAGGGAGCACACATCAAGAATGTCAGAACCAGGTTCAAGTCCCACTGAGGCATCACGAACGGAGCAGGTGGATACATGTGCGTGATGCCTTTCAAGAATCTCAGTACAATAGGGGACTTGAATAAAGATGGCTGATCAGGTAGCCTTAAGAAGGCGGAAAGGGCAGAAAGATAGCCCTTGATAGTGCCCAGAGCAGAGCCCTGCTGGGCAAGGGAAAGAAGGAAGAGGAGAACCTCGGAAAGAGGGGCAGAAAGGGGATCCACAGCCTTTGCTGTGCACCATGCCACAAATCTGTTCCACCGGCAGGCGTATACCGACTTTGTGGAGGGACGCCTGGCTGCCAGAATCACATCACAGACTTCAGGAGGCAAGTCAAATGGCCTCAACTGTCGCCGCTCAATCTCCACGCATGGAGGTGGAGACTGGACAGGTTCGGGTGGAGGACCGTCCCCTGCTGCTGCGACAGAAGGTCCTCCTGAAGGGGCAGGCGGATCGAGGGACCGACTGACATGCTGAGTAGCTCGGGATACCAGTACCTTCGAGCCCAGTCCGGAGCCACAAGGATAACTTGGGCCCGGTCGCGCCTGATCTTCTTCAGCACTCTGGGCAGAAGTGGTATAGGCGGAAAGGCGTACAACAGACCGCAACTCCACTCGCGCCGAAAGGCGTCGCCGAGCGAGTGCCGTCTTGGAAACTCCAACGCGCAGAACTGATGACATTGCGCGTTCTCTTCTGTGGCGAATAGATCTAACCAAGGCTCTCCCCATTGCAGAAAGAGGCCTCTCGCCACGTCCGAGTTCAGACGCCATTCGTGATCCACCGAGCACCGACGGCTGAGTTCGTCCGCCCTGGCGTTCAGAGAACCCGCCAGGTGTTGAACCGTCAGAGTCACGCCCTGACGTTCCAGCCATTGCCAGAGACGCAGGGCCTCCTGGCAAAGGGTCCACGACCCCACACCGCCCTGTTTGTTGCAGTACCACATGGCGGTGGTGTTGTCCGTGAACACCTGCACTACACTCCCGTTGACAAAGGGGAGGAATGCCTTCAGTGCTAGGCGAATCGCCCGCAGCTCCAACATGTTGATATGGAGCCGGGACTCCGCCGGAGACCAGATGCGTCTGATCTCCGCCTCTCCCAAATGGCCACCCCAGCCCTGGAGGGACGCGTCCGTCACAACCACGTGCTCCGGTTGGGGAAGGGAGAGGGATCTGCCTCTGACCCAATCGCGGTCCGTAAGCCACCACTGCAACTGTCTCGCAGTGCCCTCCGAGATCAGGACATGGTCGGAAAGGTTGCCCTGATGCTGGGCCCACTGAAACTTCAGGTCCCACTGCAGAGCCCGCATCCGCCATCTGGCGTGATGCACCAGAAGGATGCAGGAGGCCATCAGCCCCAGAAGCCGCAGCGTCAACCTGACCGAAACCCGGGATAACGGCTGAAAGATGGGAATCAAGGCCTGGATATCCCGGACCCGCCGTTCCGGAGGATAAACCCGAAACTGCGCCGAGTCGAGAACCGCTCCGATGAAAAGGAGCTTTTGAGAGGGACACAGGTGTGATTTCGGCACATTGATGGAAAACCCCAGCTCGTGCAGGAGGTTTGCCGTCATCTGGAGGTGGTGGACGACTGTGTGGGGCGAGCCCGCCTTCAACAACCAGTCGTCGAGGTAGGGGAAGACTGAAACCCCTAACCGGCGCAGATGAGCTGCGACCACCGCCATCACCTTCGTGAACACCCGTGGGGCGCTGGTAAGGCCGAATGGGAGCACGATAAACTGAAAGTGCTCGTGGCCTACCGTGAACCGCAGGTAACGCCGGTGGGCCGGCAGGACGGGGATGTGAAAATACGCATCCTGCAAGTCCAACGCTACCATCCAGTCTTGCGGGTCTAGAGCAGCCAAGACCTGAGCCAAAGTCAACATCTTGAACTTCTCCTTCCGGAGGAAGCCGTTGACGTTCCGTAGGTCCAAGATAGGACGTAGGCCCCCTTTGTCCTTCTTGGGCACCAGAAAGTAGTGGGAGTAGCAACCACACCCTACTTCTGGCCCAGGAACGCGCTCGATGGCCCCCTTGGCCAAGAGGGCCGTAACTTCCTCCTGCAGAAGTGTCAAGTGGTCCCCCGACACACGGTGGTTCTGCGGTGGCATGGCTGGAGGAGAGGTCTCGAAGGGGAGGGAGTAGCCCCTTCGGACGAGCTGCAGCACCCACCTGTCCGATGTGATAGTGCGCCAGCGGGAGTGGTGATGGCGAACCCTGCCACCCACTGGCGTCACATGGGCCTGAAAGCTCGGACTAGGAGGATTTGGAGGCTGCTGCGGGGGGAGGTGTGGACTGACCTCGCCGCTGTCCCCGACCGCCACCACGGCGGAATCCACGGCCGCCACCGCGCTGAGGAGCGTTCTGTGGTGCGTGGCTGGCAGCACGTGTGGGACCGCCCCTTCCGTGGCCACGAAAGGAGCGAAACGAACCCGTCTGCTGGCGCTGGGTCGAGAGACCCAAGGACTTGGCCGTGACCCTGGAGTCCTTGAAGCGCTCAAGCGCGTTGTCCGCTTTGTCGCCGAACAGGCGACTGCCATCGAATGGCATGTCCATCAGGGCATTCTGGACATCCGGCGAGAAGTTGGCGGATCGCAGCCAAGCATTGCGACGAATCGCCACCGTCGTGGACATCGCCCTTCCCAGCGAGTCGGTCGTGTCAAGACCACACCGTATGGAGTACCTCGCCGCGTCCCGGCCTTCAACCAAGGCCTGGTTGAGCTTGTCCCGCACCTCCTGCGGGCATTGCGGCAGACACTCCTCGACCGTATCCCACAAAGAGTGGGTGTAGCGGCCTAAGAGGCATGCGGTATTGCAAGACCGCAGTCCTGCACTCAGAGACGAGAAGACCTTTTTGCCAAACTGGTCATATCGCTTAGATTCCCGATCGGGCGGAGCCGTCGGGAATGCGGACTGGGAAGTGGAGGCCTGGATCACCAGACTCTCAGGGGAGGGATGGGTGGAGAGGAAGGCAGGGTCGTCCGAACACGGACGGTGACGCCTGGCAACGTTTCGGTCAACAGGTGGACCGGAAGCGGGCCTGGACCAGGTGCCCAAAAGGACATCCGTCAAGGCGTCAAACGGCAGCAGAGGCTCCTGTGGGCATGACTGCGGTTTGAATACCTCGGTGAGGATGTTAGGCTTCACCTTAGCGACGGGGAGCTCAAGGCTCAAGGCCTTGGCAGCCCTCATCAGTACCACCGAATAGGCAGCCCCAGCCTCCGACGCCACAGTGGGAGGCGAGACAAACCCAGGGTTAGGCGATTCGTCCAGACCACTGGCATCACCTAAATCACCGACCCAGTCCACATCGTACTGGCATGCTCGTGACAAAGGGTCCTCAGACCCCTCCCAACCCTCTCCATAATCGTCCTCATCGCCATAGTTCGAGTCAACGATATAGACCGGCTCCTCGGAGCCAAGGGGCCCCAACGGCGCCGGACTCGGCGTCGGACGACGCCGGTCCGACTCCGCGTCAGGAGTCAGAGAGGGAATGGGGGTGGCACTGCGCGGCGCCGGAGCCCCGACGCCGGCCGGAACCGACGGCGGAGACACGGCGCCGCGCGGAGGTGGTACCACGGGCTGCCCCGATGGAATCGGCGCCGGAGAGGCCGGTTGACCAGCCGGCGACGACCCTGAAGGGCCCAGCGCCGCCGGGGCCGGAGCCGCCGGCGGCGTCGGGGCCGGAGCACCCGGCGGCGTCGGGGCAGGTGCACCCGAACCGCTCGGGCCCCCAGACGGGACCGACGGGCCCGCTGGCGCCGTAGGCCCCGCCGGAGGAGACATCGCCCTCATAGCCATGAGGAACTCCTCAATCTCCTCGCGCGACGCGCCTTCCCCAGGGACCGACGGGTATGGGGCAGACGGCGTCGGCGACCCACGCGGGGGTGGGGCCACCCGAACCCCCGGCCGCATCACGCGGGCGTCGGGGGGAGTCGGGGGTACGGTGACGACGCCCCGACTTCTTGTGTCGCTTACCTGAGGAACCGGAGGAATGGTGACGACTCCCGGAGCGCTCATGGCGGCTCCGCGATCGCTCTCTCGACCGCTCCCTCGACCTCCGGCCGGACCGGGACCGCTCTCGACGCGGGGCCGACACCCGGAGCTCGAGCAGCTTGCGGGACCGCTCCCGCCTAGCCTTACTCGTCAAGGCCCGGCAGTCGACGCAGGACTCCACGTCGTGGTCCGCGCCCAGACACCGGAGGCAGAGTCGATGGTGGTCGGTGACCGACATCATGCGGTCGCACCCGTCGCAACTTTTAAAACCGGGCATCCTACCGGCACCTGAAAGAGTTAGATGTAACAAAAACTTGGTCAAAGACCGGAGTACTGCTCTTCGGATCTGCGCTAACTGGCGCGGAAAAAAGAAGAACTGACGTCAGCGCGCGGAGGCGGCGTCTATATACTCCAGCGACGTCATCACGGCGCACGACGCCGACGACGCGGAGCCGCAGGGGACGCCTGCAGACGACGCCTACCGACGCGCAGGGGTACTGCTACGCAAAAGTTTCCGGATCCAGACTGACGCCTGGGGATATTCTAAGGTAAGGAATCTAATACTAACCTGTTTCTTTCAGATACAGACATATAGATAGAGGTGCATTACATGCTCGCGTAAAATGCTATCTCAAAAACGGCTGCAACAAAACATACCGTGTTTGGTATCAAACACCTTGGAATCATACCTTCACACCGGTAACCCGTGTGGGAGGTATTATTCCACCCTTCTGAAGTTAGCTTCTTGGGGTCCCTGGTCATCCCGGTACCAGCCTTCTCGACCTGGGCAGCACAAGATGGTTGCTGCCAACCAGAAACACATTTCTGCCCTTCTGCTACTGAGCCAAGCTCGAGCAGGGGAAGGCAGAACAATAGGCATCCTGTCACAGGAGGTGTGACCACATCCCAAACAGGAATTAGTGTATTGGGGCTGGGTGGGTGCACTTCCAAAGTGCCTGAATGTCTGCATCTGGGGCACACGGGTGGGGTGGCTCTCCAACCTTTTATGGTCTAACGAGCTTCTTCGTAATCCACTGGGAAGGGTCCTTAAAGTTTAAAACTGCAACCGCGACTCTTCCAATGAATTGTACGTAGCACGCGATTGTGTTCTAACACTGCACTCGTCCTCCATGGGGTCCCTCCTTACTCACCTTGGGTGGTTCCTTGGGGTCCCAGCGATTCTACAACCTCTAGACACTGTCTTGACTCGAACCGTGGTTCTTAAACCACTCTTTTAGTATATGGTTTGGTCTCCCCCTAAAGCCCACTGTGTATTAGTGCTACTTACAATTGTGTCTGTACTACAGTATTGTGTGCGTTGTGTTTATCTGCGTGTAGCAGATACTGTGAGGAATTTAAGGTGTGTTCTAATAATAAATACATATTTTTATAACTACTGTGTGGTTCTCCTTTCATTTAACCAATACAATAAGGTTGCATTCTAGTAAAACAAGCTGCTTAACATTCCTTCAAGACAAGGCCTGAAGGCTGTCCTCCACAGCTACCGCTTGGATAGCTTTCTAAGGTTATCTTTGACCTCTTAAATCACCATAAGGGTTGTTTGGACTGGTGCAAGGATCCCACTTTAATTAGTGTACATCATGTACCAGGAAAACCTCTCACACTTACTTATCAGCCATAGTCCAGAAGAAAGAAGCCACATAATAGCGCACAGAAAAAGTGGGCCATATCCTGTGCCCCCAACATGCATTTTTCAATCTTAACCAGCTATCTAAGAATAATCTGAACCAGCTAGTGACTAATCCTTCAATTCAGATGGATTTTTCAATGTTATTGTGAATAGCAAATGCTCCACATTCTCTAGTGGAGCTTGGTGTTAAAAAAAGACACATGGAGGTAATTTGCGCAAGTCCAAGATGGGGGATGGGAGGGGGTTACTACAACAAATAACATTGGTCCACTTCAATTGTTGAAGCAGAGGAGCAAACTCTATTTCCTTTCATTAGAAAATCATTGAGCAAAGTCTCTAACTAGAAAGATAGGACCTGTCAAATTGGGCTCAATGGGGAGGTCTTGGTGACATGCAAATGACCATCATGCCTTCCCAGCATTGCCTTTGATTGCTGGATGTACAGCTGTAATGCAGACCGTAAGGAAGAGGTGAGAAAGAGCAACAAATATCTTCTCAAAATTAGAGATAAAGCATTCTTTATCAAGCTCTCTTATCGGAAAAAAGACTAAGCGAGAAGAGGCAGACCAAAATGTATATAAATTGCTTATCTGTTATACTAGTTCTCGTCCAGGCTCAAAGTCATAAGCACTGAATAGTCCCCCGTACATATACCCAAAAAGTAGATTATAAGGCTTCGAGAACACTGGGGGTGCACATGGGAATGCCCGTGCCCGAGCCTTTTAATATTATTGAACTCCAGATGTCTGGTTTGAACAAATAGGAACGGCACTCCAATCAGTGTTAAGTGATTTATTTCAATCCAAGTTGGCAGAAATCAAAAGCGTCAGACGCATTTCGGCTTCATTGGCTCTTGTCACGACGCTGACTTAGTCAATGCACGTAATTTTTTAACACCTGTAAAGTGGACCAAACATAAAGGTAGGACTTTAAGCAGTCCAAAAATATTAACGCCATCTTATAGTGGATAACACTTCTTGCAGCAATAGTGGCATTCAAACAGTAATTTCAATAAAGTGAGAGGACGTCTCAATGAGTGATCCCAGTTTAGATACAGGATCTGATTCAGACAGAAAGGGCAGTGTGGTACTGGAAGAACGTACAACAGTCCAGGATTAATTTCGTTTTTCACTTTTGGACAGGATGACAAACCAAGACAATGAAATGGTGCAGGAAACAAAGGATAGGAGGGCGATGGAAAAGGAGGCACAGAGAACCCTTCAGGGATAACGACACACAATTACACGACACGCTAGTAGACATGCACACGGTAATCAATTTGACTGATGAACAGTTATTGCAGGATGAGACAGCTATTTTATCCTTGGGAATTTCCTTTTGTCCCAGTGCCCCGTCTAACTACGTAAAATGTAGAATTGATTCCTACATGTTTATACACAAGTTGAAATTCTTCCAAACTCAACAAAATACAGGGAAACTCAACAAAATACAGGGAAACCTAAGAAAGTTAGCACCAGACACTCCCACAGTAATTTGTTAGTTTCTGATTTAGAGGTTATGAGAAACCTGCTCGGACTAGAGCGTGAGACAGACATACTTTAACTGACCTTGAGCTATTGAAAGAGATGCAAGTGAGTGGTGAGGAAGGTGGGGACACATTATTCAAACCCAAATCCCAGTCTACAGCGTCCACAACACATGAAAACAGACCTATTCACAAATACTATGGTGAACAAGTTAAAAAAAATTAGAATAAACAATATCTGACAGAAACACAGACCAAACCCATATGAAAAGAAGTTCAAGAATGTCACAGACAAATGGATTGAGAGAAATGAGTGTCATACGGAGTTCAGATAAGGGAGGCGATGTGGTGGTATGGCCCAAAAGTATGTACCCTGAGGAAGCATATTCCAAGTTAAATGACCACTCATGTTATAATAGAATCATGAGAGTAGAGTATGAGGTCATAAAAGAAAGATTTTTAAAGACCTGTGTGAAAGGTGTGAGGCTGAATTGGTGAACATGGATGAATACAACTTTTTGAGAGTAAATCCCCCTAAGTTGTCTATTTTTTACTTGATTCCAAAAATTCACAAGAACAATGACAGGCCTTCAGGCAGGCCTATCATAGAAGCCATAGACAGCCTGTTTGAAAATGTTTCTAAATACGTAGAACATTTCCTGCAACTCTTAATAATGAACATACAGTCCTATATCAAGGACTCTTTGGATTTTTTTTTTTTTAAGAGTATTTGGCATTCAGTGGGATGATGACTCTTTGATGATGTGTTTAGATGCAACCTCACTCTACGAAGATGACATCAATGCTGTGGAACACTTTCTAATGTCTAGACCCATCAGGATTTATGCCCATAAGAAAATGTTGTTAAAAACTAGTAATTGGTGTCTCGCATACAACATCTCGATATCTAACAATGAGCTGTTTCAACAGGTATGGAGAACAGCATTGGGCACCTGATTCGCCAACAGTTGTACAAAGCTGCATATATACTGGTGGGAGGAGCAAGTGCTCAATGGAATTATGCTGCAATTTTTTCAAATTATTTATTTTAATTTGCAGAGTTTTATAAAGTGCATACAGGACCCATCCGGGTATCAGAGCGCTGTGCATGTAGCAGTCAGGTCATATATACATTGGAAAAATGCAGGTAGGTTAGTGCAGGAAAAAAATATACGTAGGGAGCAATGTAAACACAAAAACAGATACAGTAAACCACTGTGGCTTGGTAGGCCTATAAGCCAAAAGAAGACCACATGTAAATGATCAAGCACGGTGATTAAGTATAGCTGGTGGAAGAGACCATTCAACAGAAGCTTTTTTACTTCCTTTTTTGAAGAATGTAAAGGAGGGGTTTGTCCTCGTTTCTGATGGTAGTGTGTTCCATATTCTTGGGGCAAGACCGGAGAAGGAGCGGTTGTGAGTCTTTGTTGAACTTGAATAGCTTCATCAGTAGGGAGGGATTTTGAGTATGAGGTGTGTTTTATAGAAGTGGAAAACATTTTCATAGCAGCAGTAGTGAATTCTCTAGAAGAACATCTTATTTCCTGCAACGGAAAGACACTAATTAAGCAATTGGTCCATGCTCCATGGAAATGAGAAACAAACGAAAAGTGAAACCAGCACACGCTAACCAGGTAGGAGTCAGCAAACAAGGGTGACAATGAAGCCTGCGAATAGTAAGCACTAAGAGGGGTTCTAGCTGCCTTTAAGTTAACAAATAGCATGCAAGCAATGCACTGTCTCAGGAGAGACTTATAAAGAGTGCTTGCGCTCATCTGGTGCGGAAGCCTCAGCACTGGCTGCAGGGTAGGCTAGTGATCTTAATGAGATGCTGTTCCTGAAGAGGAGGGTGCAGTCACAGCAGAACTGGCAGGCGGCGCCAGCATAAAGCAAAGACTCCACCTCTTGGGCATCATCAGGCTGACAGACAATTTGGGATGAGGAGTTGCAGGCCTCACACCTTTAAAAGGAAAGGGAACGCAGAGAAAGCTCAGCATGGACTGTACTCGGCACCAGACATGGGTCAGTTACTGCTCAATTGTGAAGGAAAGAAAATGGAGGGCATGTGCTTGGGGGGCTGTTATGCACATGCTGGGAGCTTGGGGCAGAGGGAAGAGATTGTTACTGGGCTCACTGGTTTCCATTTTTACAGATAAATACAAACAGAAAATATTGCGTTTCCTTTCTGAATTTACTTTTAAAAGCAGAAAAGTACAGATAAGGATTAGTTACTTACCTGTAATCCTAGTTCTCTTCCAGGGGTATCCTCATCAAAGTCATAAACATTAGAATATTCCCGTCCATGTGCGGGACCCCGGAAACACTATATTATATGTGCCCCACATATACATATACTCATATATATATAAATACATATATATATAACATGCAATAGCAGCCAGTAGAAAACAGAGCTGAAATATGCTGTGTAGAATTTCCACCATACATGTAATAATAAGCATTAGAAACATGAGATAAAACAACAAAAAGTTTGTTTTAGAAATTGTTTTAATGCTCAGAAAGCAGTAGAAATTCTCATAACTCACTGGAAGCATAGAAAGCTCCCAGGCTGCATTGCAAACACACAGTCTAAAAAGACTGAAAAGCTAACCTGTAGCTGCATAGCAATAAACTGACACCGTGCCTTTAAGGCACTCATGACCCCCAGTATCCCATCATGCCTCAGGGGTGACAGTTAGGTCAGTTGTTCTTTTCGGAGACTGAAAATAAACCCAATAACAAATAGGTTAACAATATCTCCTTATTAAAAGAATGTCCTTTGCCCGGGGAGGCGGGAGGGTTGCTTATGACTTTGATGAGGATACCCCTGGAAGAGAACTAGGATTACAGGTAAGTAACTAATCCTTCTCTTCCAGGGGATCCTCATCAATAGTCATAAGCATTAGAATAGAATAGCGAGCCTCACCTCATCTCCCTGCGGGCAAAGGAGTAACAATACAGTAATAAACCATATTAAGCTTAGTAAATACTAGGCTTGTACAGGCCGTAGGCTACCCAAATAGATTCCTCAAAGAGGCTTGTCCTACTTGAGTATCGGCCCTGGAATCAGAATCGAGACAGTAATGTCTCGTAAATGTATGAACTGATTTCCAAGTCGCAGCCTTGCATATCTCCGACATTGGAATGTCGTGCAAAAAGGCTACTGTAGCGGCCTTCCCTCTGGTGGAATGCGCTTTGGGTGACTGCAACAAAGGCTTGCCTGCCAGCTGATAAGCCAACTTAATGCAAGAGACAATCCATCTTGCGATGGACCTCTTGGCCGCCGGAAAACCTGTTTGCATTGAACCATAGTTCACAAACAGTTTATCCGTTTTCCTAATCCCTTTGGTCCTTTCCAAATAAAACTTGAGCACTCTTTTAAGATCTAAAGAGTGAAGTGACCGCTCGGCTGGGGTCGTAGGATCTGGAAAAAACGAAGGGAGGGAAATAGTCTGATTTATATGAAAATCAGAAATGACTTTAGGCAGGAAAGTCGGATGAGCCCTTAGGACTACCCTGTTATGATGAAAAACAGTGTATGGTTCTTTCGCGCAGAGAGCTTGAATCTCGCTGACTCTGCGAGCAGAGGTGATAGCCACCAAAAAGGCCGCCTTCCAAGAGAGATGTTGTAAAGAGGCCTTGTGGATGGGCTCAAAAGGTGGTGACATTAACCTGGATAGCACCAGGTTTAATTCCCATGGAGGAGAAGGATTTCGCACAGGGGGATACACTTTCTTCAACCCCTGGAGGAAGTCCTTAACCACTGGAACTTGGAAAAAGGAAACCTGCTCAGGTGACTTTCTGTATGCTACTATGGCTGACAAATGCACCCTAATAGAACCGTACTTTAAACCAGCAGTCGCTAGGGAAAGGAGGTACGGCAGAATGACATCCTCCTGTCCTGTAGTAGGATCAAGGTGATGATCTCTACACCATAAGAAAAACCTCTTCCACTTGAACGCATAAGACGCTCTCGTGGAAGGTCTCTTAGCCTCCTTCAAAATGTTCATGCACTCAGGAGGCAAGTTTAAATGTCCGTATTGCAGGACCTCAGGAGCCATGCTGTTAGGTTCAGTGAAGGGAGGTTGGGGTGCATTATCCTCCCGTTCATCTTGCTCAACAGGTCCGGCCTGCAAGGAAGTCGCCTGTGTGGACACACAGACAGATGTAGAAGATCTGGGTACCACCACTGCCGTGGCCAATCCGGAGCTATCAGTATCATGTCCATGCTCGACCTGCAGAGCTTGGAGACTACCCTCGGAATCAGAGCCAAGGGAGGAAACGCGTAAGCGAATGTCCCTGACCAGTCCATCAGTAGAGCATTCCCCTGAGTCCCTGGCCGGTGGAACCTGGACGCGAAGGCGTGGCATTTGGAGTTGTCGTCGTCTGCAAACAAATCTATTGATGGACGACCCCAGCAGCGAAAAAGCTCTTCCACGACGTCGTCGTGTAGCACCCAGTCTGGCTGATCTTCGAAGTGTCTGCTGAGTGCGTCTGCTTTTCCGTTCAACTCGCCTGGAAGGTGCACAGCCACTACCGTGAGTCCCCGAGAGAGGAGCCAGAACCAAATTGCCTGAGCCTCTCGAGACAGAGGGCGAGACCTTGTGCCTCCTTGCTTGTTCAGATAGAACATGGTGGTCGTATTGTCCGTCTAAACTAGGATTGAGCTGGTCTCTATCGCTGGGAAAAAAGCTTTGAGAGCCAGGAATACCGCTCTGAGCTCCAGCATATTGATGTGATACGTCTGCTCCTGCGCAGACCACTGGCCTTGAATTTGAAGCGGACCCATGTGCGCTCCCCAACCTTGTAGAGAGGCATCTGTCACTATCGATTGGGTCGGAAGAGGCTGGTGAAAACGAACCCCCACCAACAAATTCTTTCTTTTTGTCCACCATTTGATGGAGTCTTTCGTCGCATGGGAGAGCCTGATGCCATCGTCCCAACGACCTGTTGCCTGGTCCCATTGATCCTCCAGTGCCTGCTGTAGAGGACGCATTCTCAGCCTGGCGTTCGGGATGAGAAAGATGCAGGATGCCATGGAACCCAGCAGAGATGCAACTTGTCGGGCTGTTGGAAGCCGAGATTGTAGCAGAATTCCACATTTCTGACTCATGGAAAAAAGTCTATCCACCGAAGGAAACGCTTTTCCCACGTTTGTGTCCAGAACGGAGCCTAGGTAGTGGATTGATTGAGTAGGCCGCTGGACTGACTTCTCCAGGTTCACATGAAGGCCGAGCCTGTGTAACTGGAGTAGACACAGATGTAGATCGTGTTTTACCTGCACTGGAGATGGACCTTTCAGGAGCCAGTCGTCCAGGTACGGGTAGATGAAGAGCCCCTTCTTGTGAAGAAAAGCCGCCACCACTGCCATGCATTTGGTGAAGACTCGTGGTGCGGACTTGAGACCGAAGGGTAGCACTGTGTACTGATAGTGTTTGTTCCCTACGACAAACCTTAAGTACTTGCGATGTTGTAGAGCAATAGGGATGTGAAAGTACGCATCTTGTAGGTCCACCGAACACATCCAATCTCCGACTTGAAGATGTGGGCATATTTGGTGAAGTGCCAACATGCGAAACTTTTCTCTGACGATGACCTTGTTTAGAAGTCGTAGATCGAGTATTGGTCTGAACTTGTCCTCCTGATCTTTTTTGGGGACAAGAAAGTACCTGGAGTAAACTCCCTTTCCTCTTTGAGCGAGAGGAACCTCCTCTATCGCTCTTTTTTGTAGTAGGACTTTTACCTCTCTTCGGAGCAAGCTTAGTTGATGAGGGTAAGCGCTCTTTGGAGGAATGCTCTTTGGTGGTGCACGGAAACGTATCCTGTATCCATTGCGCAGTATATTCAGCACCCACTGATCCCTTGTGATGCTGACCCACTCTGCCAGGTGTTGTGAAGCACTTCCTCCCACTGGAGTGGGTAACGGCGTCAGAGGAAGCCACTGTTCAGGCCTTTCCTCCTCTTGTGGTGTTAGAGGCTTGTTGATGGCCTCCTCTACCTCTGGCAGGTTTGCCTCGAAACTGGGGTTTGCCTTGGTTCTTATTTTGGGACCACTGAGGGGTTTGAACCCTCTGTTGAGCCCCTCTCCCCCTGTTGGTCTTGAAGCGGCGCTTGAACTCTTTCTTTTTCTCCAAGCCCACCGCTTTCACTGTATCGAGTTCCGTTTTCATTCGGGTCATTTCTTCGTCAGCATGCTCCCCGAAGAGAGCGGAACCAGAGAAGGGGAGATTCAGTATGCGATGCTGAGCATCCGGCTTCAGGCCTGTCAGGCGCAACCATGCCGACCTCCTGGCACAAACCCCATGCGAATAGGAATGTGCTGCAAGGACAGCACCAGCCGCAGCCGTGCTAATGGACTGATTCGCCACTAGACATCCCTCAGTCACGGTCTCCTCAAAATCCTGCTGGTCTTCCTTAGGAAGCTTGGCCTTGAACCTCTCCATAGAGTCCCACAAGGCTCTGTCGTATCGCCCCAGAAGCGCAGCCGCACTAGAAACTTTAAGAGTCGAAGCAGCAGACGTGCAAACTTTGCGACCCCAGGAGTCTTGGGTCTTGCTGTCTTTGTCTGGTGGGACTGAAGAAGAACCTGCAACTGCGTGGGTCTTCTTCGCCGCTGCCACAATCACTGAGTCCGCTGGAAGATCAGATTTTACAAATGCCGGGTCCGAGGAGGCCGGTTTGTATTTTTTCTGAATGCGGGCTGGCACCGCTCTGATCGTCGCCGGAGTCAGGAATACCTGATTGACAGTATCCATAATTCCCGGGACCAATGGCAGTAAAGGACGGGAGATCGCTTTCTTGTGCAAAGTCTCAAAATGACTGTCGTTGTAACTTGAGGGACAGACATTTCAATATTCAGCTTCTGAGCTCCTCTTTGTAAGACATCCAGATACGTGCCAATGTCATCCACTGGGGAGGATCGGGACGTAGGACTGTCCGTCAAAGTAGGGGAGTAGTCCCTCTTGGAAGACCTGGTAGAAGAGGTAGATGAAGTAGACGGAGTTCGCCGCCGTCTACGGTGAACACTGTGCCTCCTCTCTTTTGAACGTTTCGACCGTTCTACTCGTTTAGGAGAGCGAGACCTGGCCCGCTCCTCTTGTTCTTTTCTGGGAGATCGAGGCCTTCTGGGAGATCTAGAAGGTGTTCTTTCAGGAGATTTGCGCCTGGGAGGGCTATGCTTGTCCATCTCCTCCACCAGATCCTGAAGAGGGGACCTGTGCTGCGAGCTGGCATAGTCTTGCATACGCTTTGCAGCCCCAGAATCCCTCCAATGGTCCAAAGATCTGTACCACCTAGGTGACAGTCTGACTTTATCCGCACGAGGATCCGTCCGACGCTCAGGTGATTTGCGTACCGGACTTCTGGACTTCGAAGATGCAGTTGAGGAGCCAGAAGACCTTGAGGTGGAATGACGGGAAGCTGACTCCGTTACCATCACCACATCTGAACATCTCGACGTCGAGCGATCTTCCCTCGTGGTCGAGTGCTTTCGGGGAGTCGGCGGATCAAACAATCTTGCTTTAGATCCATGTGAGGATGTGTGGTCTCTCGACGTCGAGTGGCGATGAGCGGCCGCCGACGGAGTTCCATGTCTCGACGTCGAACGGCGAGTACCCGCCGTCGACGGAGTCCTCTCTCTCGAAGTCGAACGACGATGCCCAGTCGTCAACGGAAGTATCGACGTCGAACGACGATGTCCTGTCGTCGACGAAGCACCCTGCCTCGACGTCGATGGACGATGTCCAATCGTCGACGGAGGACTTTCTCTCGACGTCGAACGGTGATGATCAGCCGTCGACGGAGTTTTCTGCCTCGACGTCGAATGTCTATGCGACGACGGCGGAGGGGTATTGGACACCATCGACGCCGAGAGCTGACGAGACATCGACGGAGAATGCATCCTCGACGCCGATCGACTCTTCCCTGTCGACGGCGGAGGGGTCTTGGTCCTCGACGCCGAACGTCGCTTCTTCGACGACGGCGGAGGAGTCACACTTCTCGACGCCGGTCGACGTCTGGATGACGACGGCGGAGGGGTGACCTCCCTCGACGCCGGTCGTCGCCTGGTTGACGACGGCGGGGGGGTCTTGGGTCTCGACGCCGACCGTCGCCCGGTTGACGGCGGCGGAGTTCCCTTCCTCGACGTCGGACGTCGCCCGGTTGACGCCGACAGAGGAGATTTCGACGATGGAACTGGATCCTTCGACGTCGTCGACGTACCTGGTCTTCTCTTCGACGGCGAGCCCGCCGTCGACGGTAGTTTAGACGATGAATGATCCACCGGTGGTTCTTTTCTCAGCGCCGAGCCCGACGCTGAGGGTGAGGGGTATGAAGACTTCTTTCTGGAAGCTGAATGAGTCTTCTTGGAGCCCTTCTTCACCGGAGATCTTCCTCTTGATGACCTATGAGCTAGGCCATAAATGCGAATCCTCTCCCTGTCTTTTAAAGTTCTTCCTGACAGGTGTTCACAATGAGGACAGGTGGCTGGATCATGTTCCTCAGGCAGACACAGGATACAGACGTCGTGGTTGTCTGACTTGGCCTTCTTGTTGCCACAAGAAGGGCACTTGTCAAAAAGTGAAGGCATTTTCAGGAGAAAATGCTCACCAAATTGACTGAAAAAGACAGTATCTTACTTGACTAGATGTTAACTGTCGAGTAAGAACAAAAAATTGTCAAAAGTGAAGAGATTTTCTGTCAAAAAACAGGAAAATCAGTGGAGCTGTGTAACCAGGGTCCTTCACTGAAGGAACCGGAAAGAACAACTGACCTAACTGTCACCCCTGAGGCATGATGGGATACTGGGGGTCATGAGTGCCTTAAAGGCACGGTGTCAGTTTATTGCTATGCAGCTACAGGTTAGCTTTTCAGTCTTTTTAGACTGTGTGTTTGCAATGCAGCCTGGGAGCTTTCTATGCTTCCAGTGAGTTATGAGAATTTCTACTGCTTTCTGAGCATTAAAACAATTTCTAAAACAAACTTTTTGTTGTTTTATCTCATGTTTCTAATGCTTATTATTACATGTATGGTGGAAATTCTACACAGCATATTTCAGCTCTGTTTTCTACTGGCTGCTATTGCATGTTATATATATATGTATTTATATATATATGAGTATATGTATATGTGGGGCACATATAATATAGTGTTTCCGGGGTCCCGCACATGGGCGGGAATATTCTAATGCTTATGACTATTGATGAGGATCCCCTGGAAGAGAATTTGGCTTCTTTTGAGTCACTCTCTATGCTGAGATTATTAACTATCAGCCGAATAGCTGTACATATTGACAGCAAGGCAAATAGTTTAACATATTGGTAGCATGGAAAGTGACAAAGCTGAATGAGATTTGATTAAATTACTGCATATCTCAAAATGTATTAGTGCTACTATGCAATTCTTTTCATGTGGGTTTATTATTTTGGGTTGTGTAATGTGCTAAAACTAGGCACAGGACGCTACCTGACAGCAATGTATCATGGGCTGGCCTGATGCACAGCATTTCTGGGTTGAATGGCCAGTGAGGTGGGAGGTAGCAAGGTAGATGAAGGGAAGGAGGTTGCAGAAGGTAAAAACAGGCAGATGAGTGGGTAGGCAGGTCCTAAGGGAAGATAAGTGTGGGTTATGGCAGAGGAGGAGGAATTTCTATAGGAAAGGGTTCAGTAGAGTAAGATACTATGAAATTCGCTTTGAGGACTAACACTGTTTCAGGGGTGACAAAGTACACCTGTCCTTTACAGGCATGGACCGCTATCATGGAACTGCATGATACTATGGCGGCATTGTTGGAAGAGAAATTATGGATTTAGAGGAGGGCAGAAAAACTTCAAACAAGATTTTTCCAACTGGCAGATTAGTAGGTTCTAATGGTAGATTACAAGCATTGGTTGATCCTGCTACTAGTCGGGCATTCCAGCGCAAGGGAGCGAAAGGGGTGGTGGGGTTGGGGGATTGTGATGTTAATATGAGTTTAAGCACAATCAGTCTGGAAAGGTTTTGGTCATGCGGTGTGATTTATGGAAGGCATTGTTGCAGAGCTTTACTTAGGAGAATGATTGTTGAGCTGTTTTATGGCCGGATTTTGGACAGGATTAACTTGATATGTAGTTAGATTGTTAGTCTGTAAAGCATATGCCAGGAACTTTTTTGATATGCTCCAGTTTCATTAAAGCAGCTTTTTTTCACACAAAGGATGCTGTGGTTCTTCATGTAGCACCATCTCATCTCAGCCGATGAAGTAGTTCACAAGCAAACACGTTGCTGGGCCTTTAACGACAGGAGAACAAACATGAGGCAGGTGCCCTGGAAGAGGTAAGAAACCGCTTCTCGTTTCGTACGTGTGCCACAATTCAGATAAGCGGCCCGACTGAAGAAAAATGTGTTACACACTGTAATCTAAGTATCTGTACAAAGAACTGAATTGCAAGTAGAGGGTCTTTCGTACATCTAGCTCCACAAAAGCAGCCATTTGTCAACTCAGCAAGAGAGGGCAGTGCTGCCTCTGAAATGAGCCTGTAGGACTGGGTGAAACAGAGATAGCTGTGTTGGAAAGCAGACAATGTAACTTGAAAGGCTGGTCGACTGTCAGAGGCCTGACCCTTTTAGACTCCTGTGAGGATGCCTGGTTGTCTCAAGCTTGGTCCCCTACGATCTGTAGAATCTAGGATCTGTGGAGTCTGCGGTTTGAAAACATGAATCTGTAGGAGCCATGCACAACACTGAGCAACCAGGACATACCCATCACTGCCATCTGTTGAGGGTATACACTGGCTATGACTGCAGGCACAAACCAGCAGCGGCCTAGGCCATCCACCAGCATTACGATGCATGTCAACCAGGTTTAGATTTCACACCCTTTTAAATAAAACACTGTAAGCAATGCTGGACACTGCAAATTACTCATGGAAAGGAGCAGCGTCTCAAGGCGCTCTTCGGAGTGCATTTGCATGCAGAAATAAATGTGAACATCTGAAAAAACTGCCTACTAAAGCACACCCGAGCGCACACGGATTTAAAATAAAGGGTGTTAATGAAAGTGATGAACTTCTTACTGGCAAACAACTTCAGTAGTCCTGGCATACACACATCCCTTGCCTGGGAGATTTCTGACCGGTCAGCTACTGTCTACATGAACACTTCTTATGTGTGGCCCAGGATAAAGAAGCATGTGTGACCCCAACAAGCTGCGCTTTACTGTGCTGGTGTTTGCATGTGTTAACCCATTAAAGTAATGTCTCCTCCACATCGAACCATGTGGGTAGGGTATATTGATGATTTGTTTGTTTTATAGAGGTGATAAGAGCTCAGCCAATTACTTTGTGAACGACAGCAACATCAATAACCTTAACCTAGCATTTACCAGTCACAACAGCAATACCACCATAGACTGCAAGACTACAGATCATCAATTCCAAACGTAACACCACAGGAAATGTACAATGGGGAATAACACCCTTCATCAAAGCAGTTCACATCCTCTCCCCCTGAAGCAAAGCATATCATATAGTGAGCTCATGCGTGCAGAACATATATGCAGCACAGACAAAGCATTCAATAACAGACAGACCTTAGAAAGAGTAAGGGCGAGAGGGTATGCAGGGAACACACTATCAGCCGCCTAAAGATAAATAGTCACTTGTAAAAGGTTGCTAGTTCTTTTCCAGCGTCAGGCCCCACAAACCCAACACGCATTGGCATAGCCAATAGGTGGCACTTTTAGGACCTTTTAAGTATTTTGCCATGCAGCACATTATCCTGGGTGCTACACCATCTACTGTTACTTTATGTGCTATAATGTTTTTGCTAGACTAGTATGAAAGCGTAGTAAACAAAATAACTTGAAAATGTATATCTAAACATTCGCCAACTGAAACAAAAGAAAATGATGAGACACCAACAATCAGCTTGCTTATGCTAGCGGACACATTGCATTTCCTTTTTCCAGTTTGTTATGTGGCCAAACACCTATTTGGTAGCAGGCAGCAGGTATACCCCAACTGCCTAGTATTTGTAAATATCAAAGGACAAGTCTGTAGGTTCATTACTACACACAATAGCCAACACAAGGTAATATGGAAAGCACTATACAAACACTGGCACTATATTCAAGATTATCAAGTTATTGGCAAGGAAGCAAGAAAGGAACTTTTAATCACATACAGAAAAGCTCCATCTGTCAAAGACAAACTGGTACACAATAATGTGACAAATGAAAGTTACATTGGTTGAAACCACAAAAGCCTTTACCAAAGGCAGCAGATGCAAGTCTTGTGTACATGACAGGAACATTACAGAGCTGACCACCAAGCTCAATGAAAAGATACAAATCCTGCATGTCTTGAATTGCAAGACAGACTATGCTGTATATGCATTACATTGTCCTTGCACACAAACTTACATTGACAGCACCAAATTACAAGTGCTCAAATGCATTTTGCAGTACTTGAGGGACATTAAAAATTAAACTGAAGGGTATACCACGGCAAGGAAGTTTTAAGAGTGTCCATACCAGTGATCTCAGACTTCTCACATACAGTGCAATAGACTGCATACCCAAGACAACCAGAGGGGGAGACGGGTAAAAATCCTTGAGAAAGCTATTCAAAATATATCTTAAGAATGGAGACTGAAGAGCCTAATGAGCTCAAAGTTCACGAAGTAATGTACACAGATTTATAATTCTGCAATATTGATCATTGCATTGTTTTTAAGATTTGAATTCTATCTCTCTGCACTGCGAGTAACCGTTTTTGAAAATGTTTCATTTGTAGGTGCACAGTCGCAGTAGGCGGTAGACAGTTGAGAGATATTGAGGAACCTTGACGGCGATGGTTGTCTCGGAGCTGAGGAGTGTCTCAATGTCTATTGATGTCTCCTCGCTGGTGATTCAAATCTCAGCATCGAATGTCGGGTGTGTGCTGACATCGAGCAATGAGCCGACTGTGACTTTCACATTGACAGTGAATATATCTGGTACTTCTCTCAACATCATACCTCTCAACGTTCACTGGGACCGCATTTTTAAATGCTTTTCTCGCAATCTACCTCGGTGGGGATCTTTGGGACGAGAGGAGGGCTCTTTAGAGGAAGACTGGTGTTCCCCTAGGCCTCTTGATGATCCAGATGATACTCTCTCCTAAAGTCCATGAAGCCTGATCTTCTCCCTGACCTGGAGGACGCGCCTGGATAACTTCTGGCAGTGAGAACAGGTGTCAGGACAGTAGGACTCGGACAGGTTGACAATACAGACTGAGTGGGGATCAGTCTGAGCCGCCTTCTTCCCACAGGAAGGGCACTTCATAATAAGTCAAGGCATGTTTTGACAGAAAATAAAAAATATTCCATGAGAAAAAAGTTGTCAGTATTGTGGGTCCTGGCTAGTATTAAGTGAAAATATTTTCAAATGTTTCAGGAAAGATTTTTCTGACAATGTTTGCTTTAAAAAAGGTTTGTGTAAGGCTTCCTATGGTCAGTTTATTATTAATAACATACATTTAATTTTTATGTAACTTATAAAAAAAAAAGTAAATGCAATCTGGCCATTTGTGTTTTTTTTTCTTTCTCTCACCCCCTCCCCCCTCCCTCCCTCCCTCACTCCTTCCCTCCCGTGTCCCTGCACTAGGGCGAGACTATTCAATGCTTATGACTTTGATGAGGATCCCCAGAAGAGAAAGTATGTAATCTAAAACAGTTTGGCAAACATTGACTAAGTAAGGAAGTTATGTAAATTGGGTCTGTAGAAAGTTATGAAACTTGGGTAATGTTCGTTTAAAAGGATATTGGGTTCCTTATACATATTAAATATCTCTGTATAGGCCAGCATCCAGGAAATCATTTTACATGCTGTCAAGGTACCAGTACTAAATTCATGTTGTTTACCAGCGACAATGCCAAACGCATAAATGACAACACCAACAGACAAAATTAACTATTTACTTGTAGCTCCAGCTCTCAAGCACTTTTATTTTTCACATATTTACATGCTTGAATCATGCCCAGTCTTTAGACTGGGAATCACAGTAAACTTGAATAGCAGTAAACAGTGTTAAAACGGCCATAGGCCTCAATAATAGAGTTTGTTTAGTAGCACATCCACCTTATTTGCGCCAATGCAAACTTCAGTCAATGAGGAGGAGGTGCTGAGCTCTCCGCCTCTCCCTAGAGGCCACCATAGTTTACATTGCAAACAACAAGAGTATATGATAGAAACTGAGCCTCTGACTTTGAATGGTCCCGTGAATATTTGAAAGATACCAACACTGGGGTTACAGGTAACTTCATCTTTCATATATTCACACGCGCAAATCTGAATAGCAAGAGGTGCATTACAGTATACCAAAGTGGGAAGCAGCCTTGTCTTTACTGAAATAGCTTAAGGAGGGTTGCTTGTCCCACTGCTTTGTCAGATGCTGCGTTCACAGCGCGATAGTAGTTCTTCGAGAACAAGTACCTTCTCTTCCATGAGGCTATGTGTTGAAAAGATACTCTAACAAAGAGTGCAGCGGTTGTCACTATGCTCTTAGCGAATTGGGCCCTTACTCTGCCCTGGACTAGACGATTCGCCTTGTTGTGACAGAAGTTTACAAACCGCTGGTCAGATAAGGGAATGTGTTGTTTTATCTATGTAAAATATGATGTACCTGTGAACATCCACCAAGTGCATGGGTTTTTCTACTAACGGGTAGGATTATCAAACAACAAATACAGAATGACAAACTTGTTCAGGTGAATGCTTGTAGGTTAGTTTGAAGGATGACCTTGTTCGCACCAATTTGGAGAAAAGGTTCTTTTACTGTAAAAGACTGCAACTCTCCAAGTCTTCTTTCTGACGCGATTCAAACAGAAGTAGCATGAGTTGGCTGAATACGGTGTTGAGCTCCCAAGGCACTGGAGGGTGCTGTATAGAGGGAAAAGCTTTAAACCTATCTCCCATAAATCTTTTTACAATCGTCTGTGAGAAGAAGGATAATAAACTGTCCTCAGTTCTTCTGCAATTAGCTACACGAACCTGTAATCAGCAGCAAGGTAATAATGTTAAACTAAAAAAGCACCACTCCTCAAACCACTGCCCTGTCTTAACATAGATCCAGAAATACTAGACACTGAAGCTGGCTTCTTCAATATCTCAGACATAAGACCTTTGAAGCTAGAGCAAACAGGAAAAAGGTGTCCCATCACAAGGACCATTGTACACGTTTGTGACCTTGTTATGCCCATCAGTTTCCTGGGTTGTTGGTGGCTCTCACCCCAGAATAGGAGATACCTTTATCAGCAAAGCGATGTAGTAATTTTTAAATAACTTTTGGCATAACTGGAACTACCGTATTTACTACACTGTCCGTTCACATGGCACCCAGCAGATTTTGCAATGTTTTGCTATGATCATGAGATACATCTTCATGATCTTCTTGCTCATCATAAGTGTGTCTTGCCTATTCAAAATAAACAATCACCAATATCACACTGGCCTGAACGATGACAAAAAATTACCAACCTTCACCAGCAGTTTCGTTTCAAACTCTGCTTGGGAGCTCTAGTTTACTTCATCAAATTAAGGGTACCATTAGATCACATCAGTGTACCAATGTCAAAAATAAATTCTCTTATCCCACCCTGTCTTCTCCCAGCACCAGCCACAGTTCCAACACCACAGGCTCCTGAAAGACTTCCATTAAAAGCAAATCTGTGAGTTGTTGCTGAGCAAGTGGACAATGCGGCGCGAGCCGCACTGGCAAACTGCTTTGCCATCTGAGTTGCCATGAAATAGATGCTCAACTTAAAAAAATTCAAGAAATCCATATGGTAGGCTCCGTAAACAAGTATCACCCCATCACGTGAGGCTGAACTTGATGCCCACTCCTGTAGCAGCTTTCCAAACAACTCAAAAACAGGTTCCAACTCACTACCATGGTGGGGAGAAGGTGGCCTCCTGTTCTTTTTTTCAGATGAAGGACTAAATCCTCTACAGAATCTGACGTCTTTTATTTGGTGTTTTTAATTGGACTCCAAAGAGAGTTCTCCTACCTTCTGTGACAGAAAGGAGTCCGTACAGCATTCTCAAGTCTACTTGCCCTCTTCTTAAAACCTGGCTATTTGCCATTTAAGTAGCTTCCCTAGAGCAACTACTATCCTACAGACATAAAACATCGACTACGAGTCGTGGCAGGGTGACACTCATGATACATCCGGCACCTTGGGAAGAAAACTTTCTGCTTGTGAAAGCGACATTCTGTATATGTTTTTCTTAAAACATTTTTTAATTAGTCTTTTTTTTATTAAACATGCTCATCAAACAGCATACAAACTGAAAGTTCACAGCGAACACAATGTTACAATTGCGCATATACCTTTCCATGAGAGTGGTCAGGGTATGGAGGACATTCTGTAAATGGTTGGCGGAAATAAGCATTTCCGTACTGTGGCTGGTCAGAGACGGAATGGTAAAGACCCAGAAGGGTGAATCTGTGACAAATTGTTTGCCAACATATCTTTCAATTATCTTGTCCAGAAAAAGGCTTGTGATAGAGTAGGCAGATTTTATGTAGTCTAAGTTAGGTGGGTGATTTTTTTTATTTTTTTAGGAGCGGGAGCCTGGTCAATCTTCAGATCATCAACTAAATGTCCCTAAAGAAGGAAGGTGTTGATTATTTTTTATTGAGTTGGAAGATCATCAGTCTCTAGAACATCACCTTTAACATATCTGCTGGCATATGGCATGTAAAACAGCTCTCTGGTCTGTATATGTTTCATTTTTGGCCTGTACCTGCATATTTTTCCTTGGATTACAAAAATTCCTCATCAAGTTGTTAATGTCAGCTCCTTTCAAGCAATAAATCCCAATCTTTTTTGATCAACACTGAGGAGATTGTTTTACTTTTTCTCTTTTCTTTGCGAGTGAGGCCAGTTCACTGATGATACCAGTCATCAAAGCTTAATGTGTGGGAACATCACTCACAGCTCTAGTACTACCCTAGGTGTTTTTTAGACAGGTGGCTATCAGGGTTCCTAGAGAGAGTATATTTTAATTTTTATAGACAGATTCATTTTCATTTGAAATAACAATGGTGTTCTCTTTAAAAGAGGGAAGCAAAGCTAATCTGTGAATGGCTTCTAGACCTACAGTGCTACGCCAGACTAGGTTCAACTCCACAAATCTATGGGGAGCCTTTGTCCTTTCCTTCATAGTTTTGATAAGTGTGCAATATTGTTCATTTCCTTGAGAAAGTCACATCTCTTTGGGTCCATGGTACAAGTCAATCTATTAAGACAGAAAAATAAATGCAGAGGGGTAAAATGTGGCTGCGGCATGGGAGCAGGGAGAACTGCGCCTTGACACCTGAGTACCAAGACATGTAACTGCTTGTCCTACCTCTCTGCTAGTTCCACATGTGCCTGCTTTCCAGCATACTCGTCTGCAGTCCTTGTCAATTCCTTGGTGATCACCAATTGTGAGATATCAATCCGATTACAGAGGAGGTCGGAGATTACTTCCTTAGCATGTTCCACGGCACCAGAAGGGTCTCTGAAATACAGAAAGAGCAGTCCTGTCTTGTTATTTTGTGCAAAGGGCAGATTACAATGGGAATTGGATAAAGGCACAGATGCAAAACTAGGCTGGAGCCCGGGTTATCAGTGGTGCTTGGAGGTTAGGTTTTGTCAGACCAGTACCCTAATCTATGTCATTCGAGTATATCCCTTCTCATTGTATAAGTATTTACATTCTGTTCATAAATATGTTGTAAAGGGGGAGTATATGTTATACACTGGTAAGCTATGTACTGAGAATGTGTCATGTAGAACTAGGAAAGTGGGGTTTACCCGTGCTGAGTCCTAGATGTGAAGCTATCTGTCCAGAAATGTCAGAGGGGAGTATGCCTGGCTGCGGGATAGTTACACTCAAGTTATAGGGTGAGTCTTTTGAAATAAACCAACTTAATTCACCTCTGCTCGTTGTGTCTCCATTGCCAGGGTGCAAGATTTGGCGACGAGGAGCCAGTCTGCACTTACAACTGCCCAAGGTAGCTTTGAGCCAGGTGATCGGCTGCAACCCTTCTTCCTCAGCAACAAATCGGTTTTGAGCTCAGGGCGTCTTAATTTCACATGTCCCAATGCTAGTGGGAGGATCATACCCTCTCTGGTATTGTCTTTTGATTTTTTTTTTTTTAATGGGTGAAAGGCTTTAATTTGAAGGAAGTGCAAGCTGACCAACAGCACTCGCGAGCCAGGGAAGCAAGGCTTAACAGAGCCAGCACTTGCTTAGAACTCACACAACTGGCTTTGAGAGATCCTGTGAACGTAGGGGAGTTGCATAACGTAATAGTCACACCAACTTTTACTGCGTGTCATTTATCAATATTCTTTGTAACTACACACCGGTGATATGCGCATCTTTTGACTTTAAAGAACATTTGCTGTATTTTTTACACTTCAGGGTTGATTTGTACAAAGTATTTGCACACTGCACAGGCCCTAATTATTCACATTGTTCCATCATGCAGTTTAAAAATTCCATTATTACTCCTCCCTTTTTTTTTATGCAACATGGTCCTTTATCAGTGGTATGGGAGGATTGGATAAAGATATTTGCGACATATATTGAAGCATAGATGGTCAGGAATTTAGTGCTGCTAGAAAGAAAGCGTTACTTTTGAACAAGCTTGGTAAGGAGGATCAACATGTATTTAGGTATTTGCCATTAGCAAATGAACCAAATGGGGACCCAATTGAGAATGTGTATATGAAAGCCAAAAAAAGCCTCAAACGCAGATTTGCTAAAGAGATGAATCTAGTCATGACCAGGTATACATTTTACACAAACTCAAAATGAGAATTCATTTACAAACTGAGTGGAATTGTTGATGCAATATACGTTTGGGGAAATGACTGATTAATTAATTCATGACCAAATAAATGTCCTTTGTAAGAGTAAAACAATCCAAGAGTGACTATGGGCTGCAAAGAATCCATCCCTGAAAGATGCCATAGACATTGCCAAAGTGGTGGAGCAGTTGAAACTATGCATGAAAGAAATGCAAAAGAAAGACACAAGCTGTGGGGAGATTTCCAGTCTAGCTAGAGGGGAGTCTGATGTGGGTGTGATACTTAAGTTTAGCACTACTATAGGGAAGCCCAAACAACATAACAAATTGTGCTATAGGTGTGGGAGCAATTTTCATACCGCAGACTATTGCAAGAGCATAGCAGTCAATAAGGATTGTAGGAAGTTTGGTCATAAAGGCCACTTTCCTATTGTTGGCAAACAGGGGAGCAAACCAAGAGTAGCCACTGTAGATGAGGAATGCATGACATAGGTGTGTGTGAAGATCATATTCTTTGTGTGGGGAATGTAGACCCAACGCGGAATTCGAGATCAATGGGAAAACCATAGAACTTATGACGGACTCCGCTACAATGTGTACAATTATGTCCAGGGAACTGTTTGCCAAACATTGGTCAGGAACAGTCCTGTTGCCTTGCCTAAGGAATGAAATCCTGGGAGACAGCAAGAGGAAACCATTGATTTGGTAGGGTACATGGAGTCTACAATAAGATTTAATGAGAGATTAAGGGAAAAGTGTATGTAGCTGAGGATGGTCCGCCTATTTTGGGTCGGATACATCAGTATGACCTCAATATCACTATAAATCCCAGAGCATCCAACCAGTTGATTGAGAACACATCATTATCAGACATTTTAAGTGAGGCACAAGATGTTTTTCAGGAAGGAATGGGTCATTTGAAGGGATAGGTTCACAAGATTGTATTGAAGCCTGATATTATACCAATTCAACACAAATTGATAAGAATCCCATTAGTTGCTTGTGCTGCGGATAAGAAGAAATTAGACTAGATGTTGTTAAGTGGTGTGACGGAACCAGTTGAAACATCCAGTTGGATGTCCCCGGTTTTAATCACTGAAAAACCTGATTGGACAGTATAGCTTTTGTGTCGACCTTAAATCTCTCAACCAGATTGTAGCAGTTCACACATATACAAATTAATATTGGCTTTGTTGGGAGTTAGGTATTTTTCTAAACTGGATTTAAAGAATGCTTACCATCAGATTAAATTACACAAGGAGTCAAAACCACTGACAGCTTTCATTACCATGGAGGGCATGTTTCAATTCACACGCATGTCTTTTGATTCATATTAGGCAGCTTCAGCTAGCGTATTTCAAAGGATGATAAACGAACTGTTCAAGGGCATGCATAGCATCTTCTACTTCCAAGCCGATATTTTCATTTTTGGCTATTCAATCAATCAACCTAACATGGTCCTCAGACAAGCGTTACTTCGGGTGAAGGATGCAGGTTTGACTCTCTGCCGTGAGAAGTGCAAGTTCTTAGTGAACAAGTAGATTATTTAGGATACAGCATTACTGCGAATGGTATAAACCGAAAGAGAATTTATTGAATGCCATTAAATTGTCTCCATCGCCCACAGATAAAGACATGTTGAGATCTTTCCTTGGCCTCACTGAATATAATGCCAAGTTAGTGGAAAATATTTTGAACAAAACAGTGTGTCAGAGATAATTACTTAAGAAGGGAACCATTTCTACTTTGGGGCAACAACAACAAAAGTGTTTTGAATTGATACAAAATTAGATTTGTAATGCCGGTATCGATATTTGACACCAAGTTAAAATATGTTCTTAACAAGGACCCTAGTGCCACAGACGGTGCTATTAAAAGTCCATATTAAACATGAAAAAACTGTAGCCTTCGCCTCCAGAACCTTGACCACCTCCTAGAGAAACTACCCGGCTATTGAATGTGAAGTTTTGGCATGGAAAGCAGAGTATTTTAGAACCTATCTCAGAGGAGCGAAGTTTGTTTTACCTACAGATCACAAGTCTCTGGTAAAGGTGATGCTTCCATAGGGGGCTGGTAAGGGATTGGTACGATTGGCTAGACTCCAGGAGTATTGTTGCACACTGGAGCACATCCAAGGATTGAGGAATTGTCAGGCTGACTACTTGTCTTGGTTGTCGTTGGACTGGTGCGAAGTGAATGGACCTGCAGTACTGGCCAAGGCGAATGAGGTTGCCTGTAGCATCGGTGCAGGATGTGATTGAGGTTGGAGGTACACACGTGATCACAATGGAAGAATGGAACAAAGAGATAGCATCTGATTGCTGGTGGCCCAGTATAGATAAACAAGTAGATAGATGGGTGGAGAAGTGCGGCATATGCAAGGAGGGTGATAAGAGGTTAAAGGTGGGAGCGCAATCTGACATAGGTCACCTATTTGATCCTGGTAAACCCTGGCACACATTGAGCTTGGGTTTTATTGGGCCCATGCATGAATTGAGGAATGAATGCTAGTATGCAATGGTAGTAATTGATGTACATTCTAAGTGGTTAATTTTCAATTTCATGAGGGAGATTACCACTAGAGCAACTACACTTTGGCTGAAAGAAATCTTTAATGAGGAAGGTGTTCCCTTCGTAATGAACAAGTTACTTACCTTCGGAAACGCCTTATCTAGTAGAGACCGGATCTAGACGCAGATTCCTTATCGACCCACCCATCCTCCCTGCTCTGCGAGGGGCTGCAAATTGAACTCAGAAAAGAGCCCCAACAGGAGAAGTCAGTCCAAAAGATAGAAGAGACCAAATTATTCACAAAATGGTAGGTGAAGCAAGAGGCTCACCAAAAGCACTGATCAAAAGAAGGACTATGGGAAGTCCACAGGGAGTAGAAAGCTATAAAACCGTGAAAAATAAGGTATAGAATCAGTAAAAGAGATAACCCCAAAAGGGATGCAACTTAAGATTGGGGAATGTAAAGGACCAAGGACAATAGTCCGTAAAGTCTAGGCTCAAAGGCAAATGGAAGAAGTATATATAGCGTGCTCAGCTGCAATTAACACAAAGTATGAACAAGAGTACTCACGATCGTCGAGGGAACAATCCTGAGAAACAGATTTAAAAAAAACCCAAAAAGGAACCTCCAATCAAGTATGATGGAGAAAGAGGAGAGAGAGCAACGAACGCTGAAGAGCATGGCTAGAAAAACAAGAAGAATGGTCGAGAGATAGTTACATGCATAGACATATACATCCAAGATAACTTTATGGAAGGCTAAGAATGCCCATAAAAATAGATATTCCTATAGACCCACAAATTATACAGGGTACAGCAAAAGTATATCCACTCCTTTGAAGGTAACCCAACGTCCTCCGCTAGTGAGCAGGAGGACGAGAAGTGGAGGAAGGAAAGACACTAAGAACAGGGGGTAACCAAGGAAAGACAGAGATGATGCAACCTACCGTTGTAAAAGAAGAAGATACAACAGTAACTGAGGTGGTGACAAACAGACAAGCTGGAAAATAGCAACGCAATGCCACTTAAGAGTAGGAAGTGGTAGACATTTCCCAGTACAGGAAACAAGGAAGATCGTCCAAGCAACGCCACCAACTTAGGAAGGATGCCAGCAGTTGGTAAAAGGTTAAGCAAAGAATAAACAGGATGTGGAAAGTCCAACATGAAGGAGAAGATGATGAGGCAGAAGACGACCGCCAAGGGTGAAAAAAAAGGGCTGGCATAAACTAAGGGCAACAGATAGTTTCTTTTTACAATCACACATTGTCCAACCCGTGCAAGCATGGGAGACAGGTAAGAAACCTGACTAACACTCCATGGAAACCTGAGAGAAGATAGGATATGCCCAAATAAAAAGTAATGAAATACGCCCACCAAATGGGAGGGAGGTGGGGGCAGGGGGGGGGGGGGGGGGGGCTAATAAAGGAACCTCTCCCATAGAAAAATGATGCCACAATGGCGGGAGTGGAGGGAGGAAAGAAAGGGAAACATAGCCTCCTGTGAAATAAGGATACTAGACAGGGATCCAAACATGGGGAACAGGACTGATAAGAACAGCGAACACAACAGCTACCCCACGGGTACGATGGCAGTTATATATTAACCCCCACTGCAGGAAGCAACAGGGGTGGCTGTAACCCAATTAGGTAGGTAAGAACACCTAAAGGGTAAAGACAGATACAAGAAAACGGGAGACAGCCATGACAACGCGGGCTTTACACCGCGCTGCCATTACGACACTGCCATTACAACGCAAGTCGTTACAACGACTTGCGCTGGATGGCGCTAGAGACTAAGGAATAGTAGATTTACTATTTCAACACCTTCCCTACTGTTGCGTAGGCTGGAGTTGGAATAGAAAATCATAATATTCCAAAAACCAGCGCCTTCAGCGCAAGTCGTTGTAACGACTGCGTTGTAATGGATGCGTCGTAATGGCAGCGCGGTGTAAAAGCCCGCGTTGTCATGACGTTCATCCCAAGAATACCAGACTACTAAAGATAAACAGAATGAAGAGCACAATAACATAGAATAAGGGCTTACACAGGAAAGTGGGACCCAGGCGCAATTCAAACTAATACGACAAAAAGATGCAGATACCACAAGCAGGACTCAAAAAATCCCCAAAATCGTACTAGTCCTGCAGGTCTAGTACCTTAAGAAATCTCCTCGACCTAACTGCAACCTACTTGACCTCTGTCTCTGAAAGCTGAGCAAATGTGACAAGATAACAAGATTTAAAGGCATCTTTATTGCTCATTCACTTTATGAGCAATAAAAATGCCTTTAAATCTTGTTATCTTGTCACATCTGCTCCGTTTTCAGTGACAGAGCACAAAAGCTAGTTTGGCTTCCTACTCGCCAGAAAGGGCGAGTAGGACCTAAAGAACAAGTTACTTACCTTCGGTAACGCTTTTTCTGGTAGATACTATATCTGCCTGTGGATTCCTCACCTTGTGAATATCCCCTTGCGTCAGCAACATTCGGAAATTCTTTTGTAGCTTCGCGCCGACGTGGATCCGGACGTCACAGAGGCACGGCATCGCACGCGACCTCGCTGACGTCACCGGCGCCTATTACAGCCCCACGCCGGCGTGATGACATCAGTTCCGCCCTTTTTTCCCGTGCCCTCGAGGCACACGGACGGACCGATGATAACAGAAATATACACAGTATACGTAGTACAGAAACCAAGGTAACACACACAGTGTGAAGCAAATGCAATAAAAACATTTGAAATAAACATTTCCATGACAATAAAATAACACATCATAGAAACTCTGGCATAGAAGAGTGGACAACGGGGAGGCGGGTGGGTCAGTGAGGAATCCACAGGCAGATATAGTATCTACCAGAAAAAGCGTTACCGAAGGTAAGTAACTTGTTCTTCTGATAGATACATCTGCCGTGTGGATTCCTCACCTTGTGAATAGAATCCCACAGCAGTCCCCACTCCCGGAGGAGGGTGTCCACTCTGCTATACCAGGAAATCTTGGAGGACAGAGCGCGCGAAGTGGCCGTCCCTCCTCACCTCGGTATCCAAGCAGTAGTGCTTCGCGAAAGTGTGGAGGGAGGCCCAAGTCGCGGCTCTGCAAATGTCCTCAACAGGAACACCTCTAGACAAAGCAGATGTTGCAGACTTTGCTCTAGTCGAATGTGCTCTAATACCCTCTGGAGGGTCCTTACCAGCCAAAGAGTAGCAGATCTTAATGCAGAGCACGATCCACCTCGACAGAGTCCTCTTATGGACCGCTCTTCCTTTCTTGCAGCCAGCAAAGCCAATGAAGAGCTGGTCGTCCACTCGACAGTCTTTAGTCCTGTCCAAGTAAAAAGACACCGCCCTCTTGGGGTCAAGACGGTGTAATCTCTCCTCCTCCTTGGAAGGGTGAGGGGGAGGATAAAAGGTAGGAAGGGTAATGGATTGACCAAGGTGGAAAGGAGTCACCTCCTTAGGCAGAAAAGCAGCCCTGGTCCTAAGAACCATTCGTTCAGCATGAATGGTCAGGAATGGGGGCTTGGAACTAAGAGCTTGAAGCTCACTTACCCTCCTTGCCGAGGTGATTGCAACGAGAAAAACCGTTTTCAAAGTCAGAAGCCTCATGGGACACTTGTGAAGAGGCTCAAAGGGAGCACCCATTAAAAATGTCAAAACTAGGTTCAAATCCCACTGAGGCACAACAAAGGTGTAGGAGGGAACCTATTAGTAAGGCCCTTCAAAAACCTTAAAACAATGGGAGACTTAAAAAGAGAAGGCTGGTCAGGCATACAGATAAACGCCGACAGCGCAGAAAGATAACCCTTCACCGTGGCAACAGCAAGCCCCTGCTGGGCCAGGGAAAGGGCAAACTGGAGCACATCAGATGAATGGGACCTCAAAGGGTCTATAGATTTCTCCCTGCACCAAACAACAAATTTAGACCACCTATAAGAATAGATGGACCTAGTGGAGTCACGCCTGGCTGACAAAATGACATCCACCACATCGTGAGGGAGAGAAAAAGAAATCAGGTTGCCCCGCTCAATCTCCAGGCATTAAGGTGTAAGGTCTGGAGGTGGGGGTGTAGAACCTGCCCCTCCATCTGAGAGAGGAGATCTGCCCTGTGAGGGAGACGGAGCGGCGGGTGAGAGGAGAGGTGGAGAAGGTCTGAGTACCACACCCTTCTTGGCCAATCCGGGGCGATCAATATGACTTGGGCCCGGTCTTGGCGAATTTTCCTCAGAACCCGAGGAATCAAGGGTATGGGAGGAAACGCGTAAAGGAGTTTCGAGTCCCAACTCAACTGAAACGCATCTCCCAAGGCTCCTTGCATCGGATACTGGAGACTGCAGAATGACAGGCAATGAGCATTCTCGTGAGTGGCGAACAGGTCCACCCGAGGTGACCCCCACATCTGAAAGATGTCGTGAACCACCTCCGGGTGAAGCCTCCACTCGTGATCGGCAGAGAACTGCCGACTGAGACTGTCTGCACGAACGTTCAGAACCCCGGCCAGATGATTTGCCATCAGACAAATCTGATGGTCCTGAACCCAGGACCAGAGACGCAGAGCCTCTCTGCAGAGACACTGCGACCCCACTCCTCCCTGCTTGTTGATGTACCACATCGCGGTCGTGTTGTCCGTCAGGACCTGAACCGACTGACCGCAAAGGGAAGGGAGGAAGGCTTTGAGCGCCAAACGTATCGCCCGCAATTCCAGAAGGTTGATGTGAAGCAACCTTTCTTCTGGAGACCAAAGACCCTTGACCTCCAGGTCTCCCAGATGAGCACCCCACCCGAGAGTGGAAGCATCCGTTATCACTGTGGCCATCGATGGAGGAAGTTGAAAAGGCTTTCCTTGTGACAGATTGCCTTCCACGCTCCACCAAGACAGATCCGCTGCAGCTTCTCTGGAGATCCTCACTGACTCCCTGAGATCTCCGTTGTGCTGATACCACTGCCTGCGGAGGCACCACTGGAGTGCCCTCATGTGCCAGCGTGCATGGTTGACCAACAGAATGCATGAAGCCATCAGACCTAGCAGGCGAAGGACCTTCAGGACTGGAACGACCGCTCCATTGTAAAATAAAGGAATCATCTCCCGTATGTCGCAAATCCTTTGAGGGGGAGGGAATGCACGACATACGGTTGTGTCCAGTACCGCACCTATGAACAGGTTGCGCTGTGAGGGCACCAGGTGAGACTTGGGTACATTTATCGAAAAACCCAACCTGTGCAACAACTGAGTTGTCTCCTGCAGATGATGGAGCACCTTCTCTGGCGACTCCGCTTTGATCAGCCAGTCGTCTAGATACGGAAATACATGAATCCCCGTTCTCCTGAGATGAGCTGCCACCACTGCCATCACCTTGGTGAAGACTCGAGGTGCAGTAGTAAGGCCAAACGGAAGGACCACAAACTGGTAGTGCTGTGACCCAACCGTGAAACGGAGATACTTTCTGTGCGACTTCAAGATGGGAATATGAAAATACGCATCTTGCAAGTCGATCGACACCATCCAGTCCTCTTCCAACAGCGCTTGAAGAACCTGTGCAAGAGTGAGCATTTTGAACTTTTCCTGCTTCAGGTAAAGGTTCAAAATCCTGAGGTCCAGGATTGGCCGAAGTCTGCCATCTTTCTTGGGGATCAGGAAATACCGGGAGTAGCACCCCTGACCCCTTTCCTGTTCTGGAACCACCTCTATTGCACCCTTTCGGAATAATGCCAGGACTTCTTCCTGCAAGAGAAGCAGGTGGTCTTCCGAACAATAACCTTGGCAAGGAGGGTAATTGGGAGGGAATTCCTGGAAAGGAAGAGCATACCCATTCTCTACAAGATTGAGAACCCAAAGATCCGATGTTATAAATTCCCAATCTTGTAGAAAATGAGTAAGCCGACCCCCTACTGGGCCCACATGATCCGGAATGGCGGATCTAGGGCTGCTTTGCTGCGTTGGCCGGGGGTTGGGAAGGAGAGGAGGAGGAGGAGGAGGAGGAAGCTTGACGACCTCTAGGACGGGGTCTTTGTCTGCCTCTGTACGACTTGTACAGCGTGTTCTGCTGCTGCTGAGGCTGCTGCTGCTGGAATGATCTGTAAGATCGAAAGGAAGATCGGCCAAATCCTCTGAAGCGTCTTCCGGTAGTACCCCTGGACTGAAGGCCCAAAGATTTTGCAGTGGCCCTACTGTCCTTAAAGCGCTCCAAGGCAGTATCAGCTTTTTTTCCAAACAGACCTGAACCATCGAAAGGTAAGTCCATTAACGCAGACTGGACATCAGCAGAAAACTCTGACAATTTGAGCCAAGCAGCCCTCCTAGTAGCCACAGAGGAACCCATGACTCTTGCCACCGAGTCTGCAGTGTCCAAACCACTCTGGATGACCTGTCTCGCAGCTGCTTGGGTGTCCGAGTTTACTTCCTGAAAATCCTTCCTGTCCTCCTCAGGAACCTTTGGAATAAGTTGCTTGACAGAGTCCATCAAGGCATGGATATATCTCCCCATCAAACACGTAGCATTGGTAGATTTCAATGCCATACTGGCTGATGAAAAAACCTTCTTTGCATTTTGGTCCTGTTTCCTGGATTCCTTGTCTCCAGGAACCTGTGGAAATGCTCCAGCAGATTTTTTAGAGCAGGCAGCCTGCACTACCAAACTCTCAGGAAGAGGATGCGTTGTTAAAAATGCAGGATCCTCCGGTGCAGCTCTATACCTTCTCGCCACCGTTCTAGAAACCGCTGGAGCAGATAAGGGTTTTTTCCAGACCTCAGACAGGTTCAGACAACGCCTCGTTGAATGGTAACATAGGCTCGATCACAGATGAGGGTGAATGAAGCACCTCAGTTAAAATATTGGGCTTATAATCAGCTGTAGGTAGAGTTATGTTTAGTAAACTCGCTGCCTTCTTAATGACAGTGTGGTAAGGCACCACATCCTTAGATGGAGCATTCGATACAGAAGCCAATTCCCATTCAGGTGATAGCTCAAGACCACTGGCCTCACATAAGTCATCAAAGGGATCCTCAGAATCCTGTAACTCTCCTTCCTCAGTATCAGAATACCCATATTTCTCCTCTTCCAGAAGTCTCTGGGCCTTTCTCCGAGACCTTTCTTTCACAACCGAAGTCAAAGGATTCGGTACCGACTCCGACGGGGTCGCCGCCGGCGTCGAACCCGACGTCGGACGAGGCTTCTCGACACGAGGTCGGACAGAGTCTTGCCTCGGAGTCACGGGTATCGGCGTCGATGGGATCGGCGTCGATGGAGCCGGCGTCGTGCGCTTCGGCGTCGACGACACCGGTGGTGTCGGAAAATGCCAATGCGGCGGTAGAGCCGGCATAAAGGGCATGAAGGGTGCAGGGGCATAAGCCTGCGGAACCCCTAAGTTAAAGGCCATAGGACCCGTGGGACCAACAGGTGCACCAGACGGGAACATTGCCCTTGAATATACACCATACATGGCGTTCAGGAACTGGGAAGGATCCTGACCTGGAGTCGGAAACTCAGGATATAGACCTCTCGGTTGTTCCCGGGGAGGCGGAGTCGATACGACGTCGACCTCTTCTTCGGGCGCCGGAACCGGAGTCGATGAACCATCGGGTGCCGGAACTTCGGTTCCACCAGCCCCCTGCTCCTCACCTTCATCCTCCTGACCAGAAGGATTGGATGGAATCGGAGAATGGACCTGTTCCTGAGGTTCGGGTGAAACCGGATGTAAAGCCTCTTCATGCTCCGACTCCGACACCTCCACTTCTTTACTCACGAGTTTGATCTGGGACTTCTGTTTCGAGCTAGAGTCCTTCCCAGAGTGATGACGTGATTCATGGGACTTCCTCCTGTGCTTCTTCTTCGAAGACTTCGAAGCGTGAGCTGACGATGACTCCGAGTGAGACCTCGAACGAGACCTCGACCGGCGAGATCGAGATTTCGATGACTTCTTAGCTTTCTTGCTCTTGAGTTTCGCCATGAGGAGCTTTGTCTCCCTCTCTCTTAAGGCTTTTGGAGTCATCTTTTTGCAGCAGGAACAGTCCTCGACATCATGGTCGGAGCTCAAACACCAGACACAACATTCGTGGGGGTCGGTGATTGACATGGTCTTGCCACATTCACCGCAGGCTTTAAATCCCGTCTTCTTCGACGACATCTCGAAGAGAATGAAGAAAGACACAAATACGAAGAAATAGTAACAAAGTTACTGTAAGCTACTACACGATCCCTGAAAACCGTTAGCGTCGACGACGCGGAAAAAAGGGAACTGATGTCATCACGCCTGCGTGGGGCTGTTATAGGCGCCGGTGACGTCAGCGAGGTCGCGTGCGATGCCGTGCCTCTGTGACGTCCGGATCCACGTCGGCGCGAAGCTACAAAAGAATTTCCGAATGTTGCTGACGCAAGGGGATATTCACAAGGTGAGGAATCCACACGGCAGATGTATCTATCAGAAAACTGCTCGCCTTCTTTAATTTTTCAAGCCCTGACAAGGTCATTAAGGAAAATTAATACACCATAAGGAGGAGATGGATAGCAACCCAGACCCAAACCAATAGGAACACAAAGATGAGTAGGAGAAAATCCACGTGTCCCACAGAGTAAAAGACCAAAACGAAAGTTACAGAGGCCAAAGAGTCTGCCTGCCTGTGGTACCAAGATCGCCCATATGGACTTAAGATGCAGAGAAAAGATGAAGTTGTGGTGCTAAGAGGTATATTAAGAGCATAGGTAGCTCACAAAATGCACCTAAGGCATACAAAATAAGGTTCCCAAAGAAAGGGGAATAAGGCTATAGTCTTTGTTACTGGGGTGTAAGCCATGTGGTGGTAAAGCACACAAGTGGTTGGAGTCTACTATTTTCTAAATCAGACTAACTTTAAATATATTGAACACCAAGCTTTAGAGGCAAATACTCTGATCTAGGGACAGTAAGGTCTGATATAATATTCATATTTTTCCAATTTCCCCATTGTATTTCATATTTTCATCAATGCACAATATTAAAAAATGGTTAATAAATGTTTCACTGCAGTGTGATACTTAAGCTTGCCCAGATATGTTGTTTAATGTTTTAGTAGAATCTGATATTTTGATTTTCTAGTTATTTTTCTGAAACAGCAAGGTCTCATGGGAATACAAGCAGGTGAAAGGACAAGAGTTTCTATATTGACTGATTTGCTTCAATAACATTCTTCAAAGTCTAATTTTGAGTACATAAGCTGTTACAGAACATTAGGGTAAAGAGGAATTGTCATTGCTGGGCAGCAGGCTGAGGGCTATGTAGTGGAGAGCAACAAACAACTACTTTCTAAAGGAAAGCACATCAAGTCTTTAGACTAGCTTATCAGCCGGCCTGGAGATACCATAGCTACTGAAAGACAGCAGCTACTGCTGTCTATGTACTGTATTGTTCCACTATGTTACACAGGTGAAAGCAGGCCCATCTAAAAAAACTCACAGGCTCCTTTTGGTACTAAGAATAGCTTTGTTAAAGAAAGGGAAGGATTATAGAACTAACACAGAGCAATATCAAATTATTACTGTTAAGTTGCAGTATTTGTTACTTTTCTGTTTTAGCCAATATTGTTGGTTTTTATAATAATCTCTATAAATATTGTGTACACTAGGATAGGTGTTTCATTTAATAAAATCATAAATATATATTTCTAGTGTGAGTTCTTGAGGAGTGAGCCTCTTCATTGTGAAATGAGGTTTGGAGTCCACTAATAAGAAACACTACTGTGAGTTTAACAGGACTGATCGTTGCCTAATACAGTCCACTGAATGCTTTTTGTCCTGATGATAGGTTGGCTAAACCTGCACTGCCAGAGGATCTACAGAATTATAATCTAAGGCCTTATTTGGTGGGATTCCAGAAAACCTATCAGGTCTTTAACATTATTCCAGGTGCTCCATATGGCGCCTAACAGTCAAATATGTGTCAACCTAGTGTACCAACACTTGAAGGGTCCATCATCATTTTTCAAATCTACCCACTTTATATTATATTTCGAAACTACAATGTGCACTAAAATATATCCTTTAACTATGTGGAAGGTCAGCTCAGCTATTAAATGGCTGTGTTGCTCAAGACTCTACCTAAAGGCTCTAGAAGTAGAAGGATGCAAGACCAGTGGCTTTCAACTTTGGCCAAAATAGGGTGTTCTAGTTTGAAAGCACTGTGATGATCCTGCTGGTAAGCCTTAATTGTGAAATTGAAGGGCATATGGATAATATCTGGATCTTAGATTAATAATCTATCTGAATTGATCCCCCTCCCCCGCTGACTGCAAGTCCATTACCTTTAAGAATACAAGGGGGAGCATTAGGCAGATCCAGATACAACTATAGCTCTGGAGGACACATTGAGGTTTCATATCTGTGGGAGAGGTGTGGCGCCAGGGCGGCTGACGCTGAACGCTGGGGATCAAGGTTCGATCCCCGGCTCCGGCGGCAGGTTAGCCCAGCACCATGCGACTCTGGGCAATAGCTTGCTTAATCTTCCCGACGGCCCCCAGCGCCTAGAGACCCTAACGGGTGATTGTGCGCTATACAAATGTGGATTATTATTATTATTATATCTATCAAACTATGTAGCCCAACATTGAAGGAATAGCATTGTTCAAGCTGAAAAAACATTGGGGAAAAAATCAAGCACAAAGAATTTATTTGGTGAGCTGAATAATAGATATCTCAGTAAAAGATGAATCATTCCAAGGTGTACACAGGAACCTATCACCTATTTACATGAAGGAAAGCCAAACATAACATTTTGAAATTAGCATTGTTTTTCTGGAACTTCGGCTAGAAAATTGTATATGCAAATAAAAATGTAGCTGCTAAAACATTAGTATTTTTGTTAATATATAAGGACTATGTTACTTACTCTGTAAGCATCTGTTGGTTGCATTTAGTGCTGTAGATTCACATGCCCAGTATACTCCTGCCGTCTTGGAACTTGTTTTTCTTTGAAAAAGTACTTTTAGAGTCACAAGGTCTCTGTGACGCCTACTTTGGTTGTAAATGCGCATGGGCACAGACTCCATTGATAGATTGTTTTCGCACAAGTAGGACACTAGGCATGGAGTAGTGAGTAGGATAGAACAGTGCCTATGGGTGTAGAACAAAAAAAAGTGTGAAGGTGGAAGATTTCGTTAGGAAATACTGGCTATCTAGGAGAAGGGTGGGCACATTTGAATCTACAGCCTTACATGAAACAAACAGATACTTACAGGGTAAGTAACAATCGATGTATAAGATGTACAGCTGTAGATATACATGCTACGCATTGACTATAAAGCAGAATTCTCCTAGGCGGTGGCTAGCTAGTGGAGGGTGCAGAGGTCTGAAACTGAACTCGTCCTAAGGACAATTTGACCAACTCTAGCCTGATGACTGACAAGAATTTTCATACAATGCTTTTGAGAATGTGTGTGCCACAGTGGCTCCATGCATGCGGGAGGACTGTTGCCTTGGGTGGGAAGATAGGGTTCTTTTGGCTTAATTGTAACAGATTTGGATACTGTTAGAAGGTTGTTCTGACAATATGGGCCGCCCAGATTTTTCGCTTTTTGATCACCTAATTGTTGAGCTTTTACTGTGGGGGAGCCTCATAATCTGGGACTCACCCACAGTGAACTCATAATGAAGGAGACTGCATGGAGATTTTACTGGTGTAGCCCTGGCTTGACTAGGCCGCTGCGCAGCAGCTGGAGTATGGGACACCGTGCTGGTTACATGCAGACACGGGCGTGTACATGCGTGTGCACACGTGTAGGGGCTGCGCAGGGGAGATTCCTAGCGGGCGCAGTCCAGGAGCAGCTACTGAGTGAATGGTGTGGCAGGACTTATGCAGAATCGGGTGGTGACATGGAATAGGCTTTATACCCTGGGAAGGAACATGCCAGGGAAAGTCAGTGTGTTTTACTGTGTGTTCACTTCATTATTCCCCTATGAGGATGTGGGGCCCATGGCTAAAACGACTTCCACAAGGCCTACAGATTCCAGACACGCACTAAAGTCCATTGTAGCGGATGTGAAAATGAATATTCTGCCGAGTCCAAAGTCATATTTGTACTGCTTTTGGGTCGTCCAGAAATGTCATATTTCTCGGAGTCCCTGGCTGGGGTCTGGCCCTAGCAGGTTAGATTAATGACCTTTCTTCCCAGAGCGAAGATCTTCCCTCCAAGGAGAAAAGATAGGTGGAGCTACAAGCAATCCATCAACTGCTGTCGCTGAGTGCCAGGCACCAAGCTGAACCACGTGAAGGCAGTGGGTTTCAGAGGCCATGTGGCCAGAGACACTGGGCAAAGCCATTTTGCACAAACCCAGAGGCTGGACAAGAAGGAGGGAGCAGGGACAGGGAAGTGATGTGTCGCTGTTTGATAGGACACACAGAGACTTCCTGCCAGCCCCCTACTCAACTTTTAAAAAGCACTTGCACAGGAAGAGAAGCTCTCTCTGGGGTGTGGTCTGCGGAGGCGAAAGGTGCTGGAGTCTGGGCAGTTGGAAGGAGGTACCCCCTGACTGCCCCCCAGGGCCCTAACAGCGTCAGAATAAGATCCCAGGACCGGTGCTCAGAAGCAGTGGCCTCTGCGCAAGGAGAAGAGAGGCCCAGGAGGAGAGCCAGGCGAAAGGCTGGTGCAGGGAGCCAGAGAAGACCGCTCCCTGCAGAATGCACCCTCTTGGAGACCTGGAAAGCAAAGGAGAGTGCTCCCAGTGGCTGGGGGACGCCACCAGGAGCGAGAAGACGCGAAAATGGGGCAGATTGGACCCCCAGGTTCTGAGATATGGCCTTCGGAAGGTAGGTGACCTTTGACCCCTAAGAAGACAGACGACAAAGCGCGTGGGGCTCCGTTGCCGAAATGCCCCTGGGGTGGGTCAGGTCCTGGGGGCTGCCCCCCCCCCAAAGAAGTAAAGCCGGGGTGCGCCGTCGCGCACCCCGTGAAGCTGCCCGCGTGGTGCCAGGAGCCCACCCTGGCCCCCGCTGAAACCTGCACCGGGGAGCGCCGTTGCGCTCCCCATGAAGCAGTGCGGGAGGAGGGACCCGTGTGAGGAGGCGGGGGCACGAGGCGCCGTTGCGCCCCCGCGAAGACGGGAGGCGGGGCCTGTCCCCATCCCCCGAAGTGCCAGGATGGTGGGGGCGGGAAGGGTGGGGGGAGTGCCGTCGCGCCCTCCCGAAGATGTCCGGTGGCCCGGGGCCCCACCCCGGGCCCCGGCGAAGAGGAGGCGGCCGGGGGAGTGCCGCCACACTCCCGCGAGGACTGCGAGAGTCCTGGCGTCTGCCCGCCAGAGCAGGCAGACCAGAATGGATCGGCCGGCTCCCGCGTCAGCACGGAAGAGTGCTGGCCGATCAGGGAGCCGGTGGGGGCAGCTGGGGGGCTCCCCAAGCTGCCCTCCAACAGAGGAGGACAGCGGGGGTCCCGGGTGAGACCGGAGCCCGCAAGGGAAGACCTTTGGTGGTGCGAGGGGCCCGGGTGGGACCGGGCCCCAGAAAAGAGGAGGAGCGGCCGGGGGTGGGCTCCCCGAGCCGTCTGTGCTTACCTGGGGATCCGGGTGGGACCGGGCCCCCCACCAAGGCCCCAGAAAGCGGCGAAGCTCCAGCGTGGCTCTCCCCGGCACAGTGGGAGAGCCGCTCATCTGTTATTCAGCAGCAGGAGCTTGAAGCCCCCATAATGCCTTGCAAGGCATGGGGAATGGATCGTTTTTGGCGTTTTGGTGGTCACCCTTGAGTGTGAATAGGTGTTAGGGGGAGCTGCTGGAGAAGTGCAGTCTCGGCCCCAGCACAAAGCATAAGTTTTTTGAGGCTTTAAAAAGAATAACCCCTCAACGCTCTTGCGAAGATTGCATCACCTCCTAGGCTGGAACTTTTGTTCTACAGCTGGGGGTTCATTGAGAAGTGCATCAAAGATTGAAGGGCTGAGTAGGAGATGTCTCTAAAAGGGCATCCCCTGGTGGTGAAATGGTGTAATGACATTGAAATGCATTTACTAATAGTTATTTGTTTTGGAGGGACTGAATTTCTCAGTTTGTAAGGTGAGGTCATAAGCAAAGTGGATTTAAGTGGCTAGACACTCCTGCTAGTGTGTCTGACTGTATTTACTTAATCCTGTGATCATCTGTGATGCCTTTAGGGGCTGTAATTGCAATGCATCGCTAATGAAATCCAAATGTTATGAGTATGGTCATTCTAAAGTGTGCGTAAACATGTATTCTTGCTGCTGCATTTAGGTGAAGAACCCAGACTGTTAGCACTTAAGATGTAGAGGTGCATACTGTATGGTCAGTAGGAGATGCTCAGTCAGGGTCATGTGTCAACAAGGCAGGGTTACCTATCTTAAATGCTGGTTGAAGTACTGGGGTGAGTCGCCACTGGGATGGTGCCTACGCAGGGCCCTTGCTCCAGGTTAAGATCCACTAACTGCATTGGGGGCAAGATGATGTGCATACATGGGAGTGGTGGTACTAAACCCCTCCCGGGTGGAGATGTTATGCAATGTCACAAAGTAATTCCAACAGCTTATGTATATTTGTAAATTGGTGCATAGTATTGAGTAGTGTTTGTGTTTAATAAATGTACTCGCACTTTTATAAAGCAAAGTACAGACTGGACAATCAATTATTGAGTGTTATTTCTGCGCACTTGCAAATGGCGATTACTCGCCCACACCACCTCCCTTGAGTAAGCCTCAGACTGCTCTGCAACGCTACCCTCGGAGAGTCAGGCGCTACAAATGGGTGTTTGGTTCCCAGTGAAGGACAAATGTAGTCATGTTATTTGTGCAGGTCTCACAGATGCTGCCTCGTTTTCCAACAGATATATTTAATAATACAACTGGCAACCCCTGCCTTAGAAATGGCAAGACATTTATGAGGCTGTGAGAAGACAACAAAATGCAGCTGTATCTTAAGAAAGTATTGGTGCTATCTAAATAATACAGGAGAGCACGCTTGACATCAAGTGGTAAATGCTCTATCAGCTACAGAGTTAGGTCGCGAAAGAAGAATGGGAGCACGACTGTTTGGTTAAGGTGGAATGGGGAAAGCACCTTAAGTAAGTATTCAAGATTAGTTCCAAGAACCACAGTCATTGTGGACCTGGATAAATGGTTCCCGCAATATGAGTGTCTGTAGTTAACTAATACGTCCAAGGGATGTTATGTCTACAAGGAAGGCATCCTTAGAGGAAAAGAACTGCATAGGGCAAGAATGCAGTGGCTCAAATGGGGGGCCCATAGGTTTTGTGAGGACAATATTGAGAATCTAGACAGGGGCAGGAAGAACCCTCTGTGAGATGACACGTTTTAGGCCTTACATGAAAGCTTTAATAACAATCCATTTGAGGAGTGAGGAGTGTTCCCTGTTCTGCATGTATTCAGCAATAGCAGCTAGGTGAAGCCGAATTGATGTGTAGGCTAACCATGATGTAGAAGGTAGCAGATGTCTTATACCGTAGGTATAAGAGGGTTTATGTGGTTTGGAGTACAATAGTGTCCAAACCTCTACCACTTAGCAGCTAAGCAGGTGTGTGTAATGAGTCTATGGGCTTCCCTGAGTATGTCCATGCACCCTTGAGGTAGGGCAAGGTCACTGAACTCTAGGAGCTCAGGACCCACATTCACAGCTTGGGCTTCATAGGGTCTGACTGTCTGACATTTGTGTGTGAGACTGATGGTGAGCTTCTCCTAAGGGGTGATGGTCATCTCTAGAAGGTTTGAAAACCATGATTGTCTGACCCACATTTGAGCCACCAGGATGGAGGTGCGGGATGAGTGTCTCAGCTTCCAAAGCATGTACAGTAGAAGTGGGAGAAGAGGAAAAGAGTATGCTAAGATTCTTGATTGAACCATCCACAGAGCACTGCCAAAGTTGTGTGTGTGCACCACAACCATCTTGCCCCACATTTCTTGGACAGTGTTTTGTCTAGATGAATGAGTGGTTGTTATGGAGACCCAGTTAATGAGGTGGCCACAGACCCTGGACTGTCAGGTCGCTGAGATGCACTCCTCAGCTGGCTAAAGAGGAGTCTGTGGTGATGGTCAACTGCTGAACTGGGTCTGCAAAAGGCCTTGCCCGCAACTAACTGTTGCTATTCCATGACTGCAGAACGTGATGGGCGCTGGTCCCATCAACACTAGATCTAAGGGACCCTCAGCTTGTGACCATTTATCCCGAAAGCACTTCTGAAGAGGGTGCATATGGAGTTAGTTGTGCATGAGGCCCTATGATAACGCACAAGGCCATCATTCTGAGGAGGTGCACAAGGCCATCATTCCGAAGAGGCGCATAACCGTGCAAACTGTGAGTAGACAAAGTGGCTGAAAAAGAGGAAGAAGCTGTGAGAATGCCTCTACTCTGAGTAATGGGGTAAACTTGGCTCAGAGCTGCATTTAGGAATGCCCATAGAAATGGCTCAATTTGGAGTGGCTCCAAGTGTGACTTGATGGTGTTCACTGTAACTCCCCCAGGCTGAGTGGGAGGGTAATTGCAGGCTGAGTGGGAAGGTAATTGCAGCCTGAGTGTGAGGTAGGCAGTCATGTCTGCTTGTGCTCTTGATCAGCCAGTCATCTAGGTAGGAGAAGACACAAGTTCCTCCCTCCACAGGTGGGTGGCTACAACTGCTAGACTGCTGATGAAAATCCTTTGGGTCATGGTGACTCTGAAGGATAGGACATTGAATTGAAAATGTAAACTTTTACCATCAAGTGCACGTAGAGCAGATGAGCCAGAAGAATTGGGATGTGAAAGTAGGCGTTCTTCAGGTCTTGCGTTGCAACTAAGTTGCCTTACCGCATTAGGGGGGTAACATACTGTAGGGTGATAACGTGCAAATGTTCGACAGGATGCATCTGTTGAGAGACCGGAGATAAGTCATTGGCTAAGGTAGCCCTCGTTCTTCGGAATGAGGAAGTATAAGGAGTAGACATCTTTGCCCTTAAACTGAAGGGGCACTCGCTCGATGGTTCCCTTAAATAGGAGCGCCTAAACCTCCATGTGTAGTAATGTGAACTTTCTAGGCTGAGGGTGTGGGTTGGAATGTTTGGTGGGGTTGAAACGAGGTCCAGACAGCAGCCAAGCTCAGTGATGATAGGACCCAACGATCTGTGGTGATCTCCTCCCAACGGGAAAGAACCCTCTGATGTTTCACCCTAACAGGTGTGGTGTGATGAGGGGGGGGCAGGGGGGGAGATACAAGGTAAGTTCGTTTTTAGAGGTAGTGGCTCCCTTACTGTCAGTGCATCTGTCGCAGACTTTGGAGCTGTTCCGTTTAAAGGAGCCCAGTGTGCAACTCCGGTCATCCTGTTGGTGACAACCCTGGTGCTGACGCTGGTAGGAGTTGGATGGCTCTGGAGAAGTGGCTTTGGACCCAGATCTTGGCTGCTTGCTTCTGAAAGGAGCCCCTGTCGAAAGGAACTTGAAGGGCACCCATAGGCTTAGCAGTGTTGGTGGCCTTGGTTTATTTGTTCAGTGTATTATCAACCTGCAGTCTGAACAGGTGATCTCCCTCAAAGAGCAGGTTGATAAGATGTTGCTACACCTCCAACTTGAAGCTGGATATACAAAGCCAGAAGTGTCGCAAAACTGAGGCGTTTACTCATCAGGCTGCCGTATTGGCTGAATCCAAGGAACATCTGATGGTAGTGTTGGAAATGGCGTTCCCCTCTTCCACTATTTCCTCCACCCTCTTGCGATATTAGTCATGGAGATGTTGGAGGAGGCCCTCCATCTCTTCCCACTGAGCCTTCTTATAACAGGCAAGGAGGCCAACTGAGTTGGCTATGTGCTAGTGTGGCAGCACCTACCACTACTCCCTTGCCTGCAGCATCAATACACTTGCTATCTTTGTCAGAAGGAGGGGAGTCAGCCATGACCTGGGTTACTGCTCTTTTCCGGGCAGTGGAAACGATCAGGGAGCCTGGTGGGACGTGACCTCTGTTGTAAAGTTGGTCTTAAGGTGTCAGCTTGAACTTTTTTTCAGTCCTAGTTACCACCTGGGATTTCACTGACTCCTTGAAGAACTCAAGAGTAGATTTTATCATCCCTTAAGCATATAGTAGGAAGCCTGCTCTTTATATACTATACCTAAATGAAGAATAGTGTGCAGAGTCCAGTGGATCCCCAGATTTGTTGTACACAAAGTGTATGAGAGATGAGAGACAAACTCAATGAATAAATCCAAGACCAATTTATAAAAATAATACTTGGTTATATTTATTTCGTAGAACCACAGAATTTAGTAATTGGTAAATACATTTGTCAACAGAAATACTTTTCAGTTTCAAAAATGGACAGTGCAATTTTCAGACTTTCCAATGCTAACCCATGGAAGGAAGAAAACATTCAGCATACGTAGGGATAACATTGACTTACAAGACCAGTCTTCGGAAGTTAAGTATTGCGCAAGGTTCAGTTCAGCGCCAGCAGGTCACCACCAGCGGAACAGGGGCAGCCAGGTGCATGTTCGAGGTCGGATGGGGCAATCAATCAGAGGCTGCTTACAGGTGAGTAGCAGGGAGAGGGGGGCCGCCTCTCCAGGGGTTGAAGAAGCACCAAACGGGGCCCAAGGCAGCACCAATACTACACCACCAGTGGCATAGGGGTGGCCGGGTGCAGGGTGCCAACACAGCATCGGGTGCCCAATGCAAAGCAATGGAGAAAGCCAAAATCGGAAAAAGTCTGTAGGCTCAGGCCAGTCGAAGGGAACCAACACCTGCAGAAGTAAGTTGCAATGCTCTGGACGTAGAGACACCGTTGGTATTCTTCACCAAGGCCCAGGGCGGATGGGTGCAGGGGTGTCTTTAGGCATCGGAAGCAGCTTACCAGAGCAAATTGCGGTTGGAGGGGGTGGGTCGCCATGCAAAGGCTGCAGGTGACCTTGAGGAGTTCAGGAGAGGTCGCTCACAGGGGTGCCGGGCTCTGGAGCACTGAGAAACCGTACTGAGACCTGGGCCACTTGGACACGGTCCGGAGGCATCGGGTGCTGAGGTGGAACCGGGGCATACTTGGCAGTTTTTCAGTTCACAGAGTCCTTACTTTAAAGATGGTTGCTTGGTGAACAGGTCTGTGGTTCTTGGGAGTCTTGATCTTTATTGAAGGCAGTCAGTTGCTTCAGGGTTTTGAGGTTGCTAGACTGCAGGATGGGTCGTCTTTTGACGTTGATCGTTGAGGGCTGCAGACGGGCTGGGGCCAAGTCAGTCGGTTTCTGCAGCCTTTTCTGCTGGTGCAACACTGTAGTGTCCGGCTCTTCTTAGGTCGTCAGGAACTATAGCTCAGGACTAAAGGGCGGGATGGGGGGGCACCTTAATACTACCTTTAGGGTCATTTAAAGGGAGTGCCAGGTAGTCGACAATGGGCTACTTGCCTTAGGGGTGACAACACCCCCCCAATGCTCACCCCACGTGGGAGGTGGGCATATCACTTATACTGATTGGAGGAGTTCCACCATCTTCAAGGTGGTGGGCACTGAAAAGATTACTTCACCTCGCCTCCAGCACCTGAGGGGAGGAGTTGGCAGAGAGGGGCACACCTTCTATTCATTCTATGTTTTCCCGCCTGTCCTTCTGCCAGAAAGGGGATGAGGACAGGAAGGGGACCTGCTCCCTCTAACCGGCGAGGCAGGGGTCTCAAAGGTGGCAAGGCATTTGAAGCTCCCCACACAAGGATGGCTCTTTATGACCAGGTTGAGGTGTGAACAACAAAGTTGCCTCTGAGTGAGCAGGCACTCTCCCCATGAGGCCACAACACTGTCTGATGGTAACAGGCTGGCCCAGGGCAGTCGTGACCACACTAAGGATTGGTAGGTTTGAGGGGACCCCTCTAAGGGGTCCTCTGGGTGCGCTTTTAATACATCTGGCTCTGGAATCAATTTATTATGCAGAGATGTTTGTTACCAAACATCTCATATTTCATTAAAGCCATCAAGAAGCTGGGGAACTCGTAATGACGTGTGTCCAGCCCATGTACTTACTATGGCTTCCCTAGTCATTTACAATATCCAAAAATCGTCAAGGATATTGTAGGAGCAGATATGCCCTCACAGGAGATATAATGCACCCTGTCTTAGGCCTAAGGCCTGCTAGAGAGGCTTCTTACCTATATCTCATGGAGAGTCTATGGGCATGGCAGACAGGGATGCGTGTTATGTTGGCTCTTCAGTTTTACCTGCACCAAGACACGCAGGCTGCAGTGGCAGTGTGCCTTGAGAGGGGTCCAAGGTGGTTCAATTTGGGCTGCAGTCCTGAGGGACCACCTGTAGCCACCAGGCCCTAAGTCCCAGGGGTACCTTTTACTAGGGACTTACATGTGTGCTAAAAGGATGCCAATTGTCGTATGGGTTTAGGGAAAGAGCAGTGAGAACCTGATTAGCAGGGACTCAATACTCCACAGTCAATGTTGCATCAAAAGCCAGGCAAAAAGTGGGGGAGGTGGTATTGCAACAGAAACCCACTTCCCTGCACATAGGTAGACATTGGAGAGAACTCTGTTTTAAAAAGCATCTTGACCAAAAGGTTGTCATCCTCTGGGGTGGCATGCACTTGCACCTTATCATAAGCAGTCGTATATTGGATAATACCGTACTATGCCATGTTTTATTCTGGCAGGGAAGCCTTAACGGGGAGGTGGTAAATATCTGGGTCTCCCCTGAAGATCCACATCATAATCAAGGATCATTGCTGGGATGCATGTGACCTGGGGCGTCAAAGTAATCTCCTAGAGAGCAGGGTCTAGGGTCGCCTGTGTCAGATGTTGACTCTAGTGACTCCTGGGGGCAAGTCATAGGATGTGAGGGGGAGGTGGTGGAAGAAGTAGAGGCAAAGGGGGAGGTGGATGATGGCAGATGGAATTGCAGGAGGAACAGGGTAACGGCCGTGTCCATTTACCTTGTGGTGAGCAGTGGAGGCGGTGAAGTGTCCGTAGGTGGAACATCTTTGAAAAGAATCCTGCGCTACTTAGGCAGTCTTTTCCAAGGTGAAGATCTTGCCTGTGCACAGATGATAAGCATCTGCATTTCATCTAGCTACTGTTGTGGTTTCTTGTGAATAGGCCTTTTCTAGGAGTCGATTTCTGACGGCCTAGGTGCCGGTGCTCTATAAATACTTATGAATAATAATAAGAGTGGGTCCATCTCGCTGAAGCTGCCCAGCTTCACAGCAAAAGGATCTTCCTGTTTCTGAAGGCCAAGCAGTTTGAAGTTTCGTGAACTGGACCCTTTTGAGAGGGAAAATATACCATTCCACAGAGCAGGGAGGTAGGAGGGTGGTGAGAAATGTGTGGTTAGATAAAGTATCCACCAGAAAGAGAGTTACCAAAAGGTAAATAACTTGATCTTCTGATGGATACTTCTAAATGCAGATAGCTCGTCTTGTGGATAGATACCAAAATAGTACCTCCCAAGGTGGTGGGACTGTGAAATGGCTCAGATCAAAAAGTCCTGTAGAACCAAACAGGCAAAATGCCCATCCCGGCAGTCCTGAATGTCATATCTTCTAGAGGCTGTGTCTTGGCCAACGCATAGCAGATCTTAATACAGAGAGTTATCCATCTTGAGATGGTCTGCTTCTGTACCACCTTGCCTTTCTTTGGTTCTGGGAATCTCACAAGAAGCTAATCGTCCACCCGATGATATCTGGTACAATCAACGTAGTACTAGAGTGCTCTTTTAGGATCATCTCCATGCAGTCTCTTCTGCCCTTTCGAAGAGTGAAGTGATGCAAAGAATGTCCGAAGCGCTATAGCTTGTCTGACATGAAAAGGTATTACTACCTTTGTCACAAATGCATGTGTTCTCAACACCAGTTTGTTTGGAAAATAGATTGTATGAGGAAGCTGGACCAAGAGGGCCTGAACCTCACACATGCAAACTAGCTGACATAATTGAGACCTGAAATACAGTTTTCACAGAGCAGATGTGTAAAGCACACCTATGCATTGGCTCAATAGGGGTACACAATAGGAGTGTAAGAAACAAATGTAAGCCTCACGGTGGCATTATTAAAGGTTTGGGAAGACATATATTGAAAACCTTTTAGAAATCTAATCAAAAGAGGTGATGTGAATAAGGACTCTAGTCCAAGAAAACATAAAAAGGATTACAAGCCCAACAAGTAACCTTTAACAGAGCCCATTTCAGTCCTTGCTGGGCAAACGATAAAACAAACAAGAATGCAGTGGGGCCATCTAACAGTTGCCACACAAAGCCACAAACTTGTGGAGGGGCCCCTGCCTACATTGAGGACTGCGGAAGGAGTATAAAAGGAAATCAATTGCCACTGCTCAACCTCCGTACATAGAGGTGCAGATTGCACAGACCTGGGTGCAAGACCCTGCCCCACTTCTACGACAGAAGGTCCTCCAAAGCAGCAGCCTCATCGGCGGACAGATGCTCATGCTTAGAAGTTCCAGGCATCATAATCTGGCCCAATCCAGAACCAGTAAGATGATTGTGGCCTAGTAATTCCTAATCTTCTTCAGCACTCGGACAGGACAGGACGTGGCGAGAAGGCATATAGAAGTCCCATGCTCCACTCTAGCCGGAATAAGTCTCAGACAGAGAGCCTGTTGGCCAAATGTGAAGTGCAAAAGTGTAAATTTTAAACTGCATCACCTACGGGTGTAACTGCCGCTCGTCATCCAGCAAGTGTAGCCAACTTAGTTTGTCCATCCTGGCATTCAAATATCTCTTCAAGTACTGGATGCTACAACCCTATGGTTGATACCACTATTTATGTTTTTAACAAAAAAGATGCAATTTGGAGCCCAGCCACAACATAGTGTAACCGTATACAGCAAGTGAAACAGTATGTTCTTGCTATAAAATTAATACTGGTTGTCTAATACTCATGGAGCTGGTATATAAAAGATACAATGTTCTACAGGTACTCATCGAGCAACAGATTTTGCAAACCCATATTGATGAAGCTCCAACCAGCCCTACCAATACTGATCGCCTCGTCAAAACTAGCTTCATCTCTTGAATACTGGTCAAATTAACTTTTCCTGGAGCATGGTATTAATAAGGACAACCTGTCCTCCACCCCCAAGATGATCAACAGTCAATTAGAACTCTGATGTAGGGGAACCACCCTAAACAGTCCCTTAGCAACTCCCTCTTATCATCACCTGTCAATCAGGAGTTTCTGTAGGCTGGTGTTGATGAGATTGGCCACCAGAGGGCAATTGTCCCTCCTGACGGTCTCAATGCCCTTGCAGTCCATCTTGTCATGGGTATCGGAGCTGGAGGAGAAGTACAAGCCAGCGTAACGCTTCTTGTTGATGAGCAGGTAAGGAAAGTACACCTATAGGCAAGAATCACAAGACAATGGGGATTGATGACCAGCATCTTGCCACCTTCATCCAGTCAAGACAACTGCTCGAAGAGAAATAAGGAAGAGAAGTCATCACACAGCAGCAGATGAAGTACAAACCTTTTCAAACTCTAGCTTGATAGGCGGGATGAAGTGACTGGACACCCACTCAGCTGCCTCACGTCCTATCTTCATAGCCTCCTGCACGGTCTGCACGCCCATTTTACACATCACAGAGTCTGTGTCTCCATAAATTACCTGCTCAGAAAAAGGAGTAGAGAGTAAATGCTGCTCTCTCTCACAAGTAAATTATATGACGGCAACAACTGAGATCCTGAACACCCTCTTTGCTGCTGCTATAAAGCTATAGCTGGGAAAATCTCACACAGGCTGCTATGGGTTGACACACAATGACACGCAACCCAATATGAATAAAGGAATGCAAAGGAAGACCGAACAGGAGCACAAACAGGTAACTAATAGTTCAAGGCATACCAATATTCTCTTACCAGACAATTTTGATAGGCATGAAAATTTGCCCTTGAACGGAGAAAGATGTATCGAATCCCAAGATGAGACGCATGCATCATGTTGTACCTGTGGCCATTTTGCCTATTTACTTTAGCATTTCGACAAAGCCAATGGGCATCATACATCAGAAAAGTAATAATTAAAAAAGATGAAAACACACTGAAGCAAAACAGTTGAAGTTAGCACCCCAGTACTACTACAGAAATAAAAAGAAATCACAGGGTGTGGCGGGAAGCACCAGGGAGCACCAGATAAGCAGAGGGTAGGGGTTTGTGATAAAGGTAACAGGATGAGTTCAATGTTGCAGAAGCCCTCAGTCAATTCAATTAAAAACGTTTTGTTTTTTAAATAGTTTGTGTGAAACTACTTTTTTGTGAGTTTATATCGGCAAGATATTGGCCAATGCCAACGCTAACAGATGAAAAGAAAAACCAAAGGTGGTGATTGACGGAGCGTTGACAATACAAACACTCACCCCCAGTCAACTGATCTGGGTTTAATCCATCACCGTTCTTTAGCTCACTCCGCCACCCCAGTTCAGACATGGCCATATGCAAATCAGTCTGACTCTGTGCCTCATGGGAACAGTCCAGCCCGAACTGCCAAGCCATGTCTTCCCTGGACCGGAATCAAGCTTCCCAGGACCGGTATCTGGCATTACAGCCGTCTTCAGCCGGGCTTGCTTGACTCCAGTGGCAAAGTGAGCAAGGGACTCACGTCTGAGCATACCCTGCCAACTTAGAGCGAATAAAGAAAAACCAAAGGTGGTGATGGACGGAGCGTTGACAATACAAACACTCACCCCCAGTCAACTGATCTGGGTTTAATCCATCACCGTTCTTTAGCTCACTCCGCCACCCCAGTTCAGACATGGCCATATGCAAATCAGTCTGACTCTGTGCCTCATGGGAACAGTCCAGCCCGAACTGCCAAGCCATGTCTTCCCTGGACCGGAATCAAGCTTCCCAGGACCGGTTTCTGGCATTACAGCCTTCTTCAGCCGGGCTTGCTTGACTGGGGGTGAGTGTTTGTATTGTCAATGCTCTGTCCATCACCACCTTTGGTTTTTCTTTGTTCGCCCTAAGTTGGCAGGGTATGCTCAGACGTGAGTCCTTTGCTCACTTTGCCACTGGAGTCAAGCAAGCCCGGCTGAAGACGGCTGTAATGCCAGAAACCGGTCCTGGGAAGCTTGATTCCGGTCCAGGGAAGACATGGCTTGGCAGTTCGGGCTAGACTGTTCCCATGAGGCACAGGGTCAGACTGATTTGCATATGGCCATGTCTGAACTGGGGTGGCGGAGTGAGCTAAAGAACGGTGATGGATTAAACCCAGATCAGTTGACTGAGGGTTAGTGTTTGTATTGTCAACGCTCCGTCCATCACCACCTTTGGTTTTTCTTTGTTCGCCCTAAGTTGGCAGGGTATGCTCAGACGTGAGTCCCTTGCTCACTTTGCCACTGGAGTCAAGCAAGCCCGGCTGAAGACGGCTGTAACGCCAGAAACCGGTCCTGGGAAGCTTGATTCCGGTCCAGGGAAGACATGGCTTGGCAGTTCGGGCTGGACTGTTCCCATGAGGCACAGGGTCAGACTGATTTGCATATGGCCATGTCTGAACTGGGGTGGCGGAGTGCGCTAAAGAACGGTGATGGTTCTTTCAACGCTAACAGATAACCAATTAAGCCAATGTCTAAAGACAGCTGAATACCAGTAGACAATAACAAAGTGGTTGTCCAAAAGGCCTGTTCTTTATGTTTGTTGGTATCCATCTATGTGTTGTGTGTACATTGTGTCATGATAATAGCCCTCGCTAAACGGCAAAAGCAGTCTTTAGGCAAGACCCAAACATAGAGTTCCTTCAGTGCAGCAAACCAGGATGTCTTGCTGGAGTGTGTCCAGAATTAAAGATCACTGCACACATCTCTGATCACCGTCTACTGTGGGGCACCTACACCTGAAAAACTGATGCAACAAGTGTATCTTCTCCCACTTATGCGATGACTTACCTTGGCATCTGCTGCATACCCATTGGCCAGCGTGTACTTTGACTCCACAAGCTGCTTGGTCTTTTCAATCATCTGGCGGCCAAAACCAGTAACACTCTAAGTGAAGGGACAACATGAACAGACATCAGTGCAGGGTACAGAAGGAACTCCATATAGAGTTCAAACAAAATCCATATAAATCATTGAATGAGCTTGATGCACTACATGGCATGAGGCCAATACACCACAGAAAGGGACCAATACATGGCACTGACTATATAAGAAAAGGTACATACTTTTTGTAACACTCCTTTTGAAGGATACTCCCAACTGCAGATTCCTCAACTTTAGAATATTTCCCAGGCGCCAGACTCCTGCACGTTGGTATGGCTCCAGGCTGACCTCGTCCCGCCCCGAAAGTAACAGAGAGGAGTCTCAAATAGGTTGCACCACTGATTGCCAATGTCAATTCTTGACTGACTCTTTTGGGCCCTCAGAACACAAAACAATTGAAGGCACCAGTGAGTCGCTCTCTAATTTAGGCCCCTTTTAGATGTTTAAAAGAAGCCACTCCACAGACCATGGTAGGGGAAAGTGGAGGTTGGGGGCGGGGGAGGGGCAAGAGAATCTACGGTTAGATTGTATGCACTAGGAAGATTGTTCCAGAATCCAAGTAACTTGTCCTTCAGATAGATACTTCTAACCGCCGATTCCTCACCTTTAAAATAAAAGCCAAAGCAGTAGAGTGGATACAGGCCAAAATAAATCTTTGCCGGACCGAACGGACAAAGTGCCCTTGCTTGGCTGTCAAGGCAGTAGTACTTGTGAATGTGTGCACCGACACCCATGACGTGGCCTGACAGATGTCAAGGACAGGCACTATGTATGCAAAGGCAGTGGTAGCGGCCTTGGTTCTATTACAATGACCCTCAGGCCTTCAGGAGACGGTTTCTTGGCCAATGCATAACACACCTTAATGCTGAGGATTTTTCACCTCGGCTGGGCCAAAGATAATACAAACAACAAGACATCCAGCTGTTTGGCTTGCAAGGGGTCTGTGTTGTGAATTCCACACCAGATCTCAAATTTATCCTGGCGACCTGTGTAAATAGATTTTGCAAAGGGACGCCTGACCCCAAGGATGACATCCACAAACTCAGGAGGTGGAACGAATGAAGTCAACTGCCACCACTCAATCAGCACCCATGGAGGTGTAGATTGCACAGCTTCCCCTGCCCTGCTGCTGCGACAGAAAATGATTCTGAAGCGGTAGCCTGATCAGGGGACTGATGTTTATGCCCAAAAGGCACGGGTGCCACACTCTCCTGGCCCAATCTGCAACCACTAGGATGACTTGGGCCCGGTGGTTCTGATCATCTTCAGAACTCAGGGCAGGAGTGGCAGGGTTACAAAGGCATACAGGAGTCCCGTGCTCCACTGCAGCCTGAGTGAGTCTCCTAAAAAGAGTGTTCTTAGGAAATGGAAGGCTCGGTGATTTTGAAACAACAGTCTCTAAACGATCCTGCATAGGCTCTTCCCACTGTCATAAGGTGTCCTGTGTCACCTTGCATCACCAGGTGTTTCACGGCTCCAGCCAGCTCCAACCAAACCCATGTCACAGGACCACGAGGCCTCACTCCACATTGCTTGTTGCAATACTACATGGCAATGGGGTCATCCATGAGGATCTGACCCAGACTGCCCTGGACGGCAGGAAGGCTTTCAATGCCAGGCAGATGGCCTGCAGCTCCAACAGATTTAGGAGGAGCCAGGTTTCTGCAGGAAATCGAAGTCCTCTGAACTACACCTTTCCAGCTGACCTCCCCAGTTAGGCAGGTATGCATCCGTCACCATCAGTTCTGGGTGCGGAAGGGGTCTGCAGCTGGTCCGGTTGCGGTCAAGCAGCCACTATTGCAGATCTTGTACACTCTCCTCTGAAACCTGGATGAATTCCGACAGGTTTCCTTGGTGCTGGGCCCACCAATCCTTCGTATCCCACTACAGAGCCTGCATATGCCAGCTGGCAAAGTAGACAAGCAGGATGCATGATGCCAGCAGCCAAGAAGTCTCAGAGCTGCTCTCAACGAGATCTAGGATCAAGACTTAAACATCAGGATCATAGTTCGAACATCTTGGACTTGTTGCGTGGGAGGCAAGTCCCGGAACTGCACAATGTCCTGAAAAGCTCCTATACACGGAAGGCTCTACGAAGGAGTCTGATATGACTTTGGCTCATTGATCAAAAACCACAAATATGCTAAAGGTTTCTCAAACATTTGGAGGTGGTCTATGGCTGATTGTGGCGAGCATGTCTTCAACAACCTATCATTGAGATAATGGAAGTCTGGTATTCCCCAACCTACGAAGATGGGCATCTAACACTACTATCACTTTTGTTAACACCTGAGAGGCAATGGTGAGGCCAAACGGGAGTAGGGCAAATAGAAATGTCCTCCTGGCCCACCTTGCCCAGCAGTAACGTCTCTGGAACTGCAGGATGGGAACATAAAAGCACCTATTCTGCTGGTCAAAGACAACCATTCAGCTACCTGGATCTAGAAAAGGTAGAGCTTGGCCAGTGTGAGCATTTTGAACGTGTTCTTTCAAAGGAAGTCATTCAGGGGGCAAAGGGCTAAAATAGGACGAAGGCATCCATCATATTTTAGCACAAGGCAAGTGTGAGGGCGGGCACACTTACAAGGCTGGCTCAGTTTTGATTGCCCCTTTTTAAGACCTGCACCTCTTGCAGCAACATGGACAGGACCCTCTGAAAGCAGCTCCAATGAGAGTGGTCGTTGTGGTGGGACAGGGAGCAACAGGAAGGAATAACCCTGCTGGACAATCTGGAAAAAACATCTGTCAGATTGGATGGAGTGCCACCCTGGGAGAAAATACATGGTCCTGCTTTCCACAGGGTGGTTGTGTGCTGCTAAGGGAAACCTAAAGTAGTTTGGAGGCTGATGCTAAAGGAGCAGAAGCCAAGAGTACAGCACTGTCGCTGCTGATCTGTGCGATGTCTGCATGTTCCTAGTCCCTAACCAAGAAAGGACTTGAGTGGCTGATGTAGGGGTGACAGGACATGCCCACTTGAGTAACACCAAAAGGAACAAAACTGATGGAGAAACTGACAACCAGGAATGTGCCATTGCTCTGCTTTCCTTAAAGCATTTGAGAACAGTCAGACTTCTTGCCAAATAGGAGGGACTCATCATAAGGCATGTCCATAAGGATGGCCTGTGCATTTCCAGAAAAGCCAGTGGACTGCATTCATGCATGTCGGCAGAGCACCACCCTAGTGCTCACCACTGGGCCCAAGCAATCAGCTGTATAAAGGTCAGCAATAATGACATACTTGCCTTCATTCTGGCCGTTTTGAGTGGTGTGGGGCAAAGAGTCAAGAAACCTCTCTGGGACCGCCAGCAAGATCAGGCTGGCCATATCCCAGAGGTCATGAATATAAAGACGGCATTGACCGAGCTCAATGCCAAGCTGGCCGAAGTGAACATTCGCTTCTCAAATGCCTTACTTCTTTTCGACTTTTCGACTCCCTGTCTGGCGGAGCTGTGGGGAACAAATTCGGATTTACTTTGCTGGTAGGAGCTTAGAACACCAAACTCTCAGGAGTAGGATGCTGTGTAAGAAAATCTGGGTTGCCAAGAGCCAGTCTGTGGCATCTCGCCACTTGCCTGTTCACTAATGGACAAGAGCAAGGCCTAGTCCACGTACCCTTAAGGGTGTCAGTTAGGGATTCATTAAATAGAAATAAATGCTCAGACAAGGCTGGCTGAGACAGCAACACCTCAGTAAGGACATTTGTCTTGCCAGAAGGCAACTGTAAATCTAGAACCTTAGCCACAGGTCTACTCAATATGGCAAATGGAGCACTCTCCTCCATTGGGGGTGCTAGTTGCAAACTCAACCCTGTATCAGAAGAAATTTCAATCCCACTGGCCTCCAGCAAATGAATGCACACTCATCCTTTTATTAAGTGGGTAAATCGTCCCCCATAATCGACAGGTGGTGGCAAACTCTGGTCTGACTTCAAGCCAAAAATATGACGAAGCCAGCGCTCCGTGGCAGAGAAGTGATTTGTCTGAATCAGAACATACAGGAACTGGTTGTACTGGAGTGGATTCAGTCAGGGTCGCGAAGGATTCGGGTTGAGGTCACACATCAGATTTGGCAGGGACTCAACTTTAGGTGCTAGCAACATTGGGATCAGAATCGACGAAGGAACTGGCAAAGGTTTTGGTGATGGAGTGCTAGCCGCCAATGGAATCTGTGCGCATTGGAAACTATTCTTCAATCAGTGAAAAAGGGAGAAGAACTCCAGATCTGGTGTCGAAGGCATGGAAAGAAGGGAACAGATAAATAAATTACTTTCCTTCAATAGCACCTTATCTTGTAGAGACTCTACCTAGCTTCAAGTTCCTTACATTATAATATTCCACAGGAGTCAGACTGGATCTGGAAAATTTGAAGCAGTATCCTGTGCTTCAGTAGGTGGCGTCATCCGATCCAGATGTAGAATGCGCAATGCCTATAGAGGAGGCACCCAGAGCGCGGACATCAGTTACATGCCAGAAAGCGCAGAGCCACGAAGAATACTGTCATACTGGTGAGCATTACTCGGGCCCTCAGAAAGGAGACCCTACTGAAAGTCAGACCAATTTGTTTATATAAAAATATTATTTAGTTTGTATTTTATTTTCTAGAACCAAGCCAAGCCTGGTACAGGTAAGTATAATAACACTTTGCATGAATAGTTCAGTTAAATACAGTTTAAATGCAGTTGAAGGTAATTGGATTGGTTACAAGTAAGTCATTTGTTTGTAAAGCAGTTTAAATTGCAATTGAAACTTTTCTACTCAGTGTGATATGCCTAGATATCACAGTGGAACATTTCCTAGAGGAAAGGGGGATCGATTTAGCACACAAGGTGCACCCACAGCTGCACTGGGGCGGCCGGGTGCAGGGTGCTGTTTTGGCATCCGGGGCATCGGGTGCCAGGGATTGACGGTTTTGGTTTTTAACTGCAGGCTCGATCCAGGAAGTCTTCGGAGGCTCAGAGTCTTTCTTTGGTGTTTCCTTTGAACAGAGCTGCTGTTCACAGGAAATCTTGCCATTGTTGAAGGCAGTCAGTCCTCCCAGGGGTTCTGGAGGTCGCTGGCTTCAGGACAAGGAGAGTTTTGGCGCAGTATCTCTGGAAACAGCAGACGAGCAGGTAGAGCTGGGGCCAAGTCAGTTCTTCTCTGCAGTCTCCTCTGCTGGGTGTTTTCTTTCGTCCTTCTTTGTAGGTTGCGGGAATCTGCCTTCTTGGTTCAGGGCTGCCCCCTAAATACTATCTTTAGGGTGCGTTTTGGGTGTCTCGAGGTCAGTAGGCAATGGGCTACTGACCTAAAGGCGACTACACCCTTGGGACTGTTCACCCGATGTGGGGGGAGTGGTCCACAATCCCTAATCCTAATTAGAGAGTGCCTCCCATCTGCAAGATGGTGGGCACTGAAGAGTGGGCTTCACCTCGACTCCCCCACCCAAGGGTGGGGTTGGCAGAGGTGGGCACCCCTTCTGGGCTGTTCTAATTTTTTCCGCTAGTCTACCTGGCGAAAAGGAGGGGAGACAGGAAGGGGGCTTGCTCCTGGTAGCAGGAGAGGCTGGGGCTCGCGTTACAAAGGTAGCAAAGCCTTTGAAGCTCCCCTGCTACAGATGGCTCTTCCTGACCTGGGCTAGGTGTGAACACCTCCGCCCAGGAGGGCTTTGATTTTGGGCTCAGGTAGCAATGGCTACCACCCCAGGGGTACAGAAACTTGTCTTGTGGTGGCAGGCTGGTGTTTACCAGTCAGGGAGCCCACAAAACCTGGTCGTTTTTCATGGGGCATTTCTAAGATGCCCTCTAAGTGCATTGCAAAATAAATCCCACACTGGCATCAGTTTGATACCAAACTTCCCAGAATTCAGTAAAGCCATTATGGTGCTGTGGAGTTCATAATGACAAACTCCCAGACCATATACTCTTTTGGTGTTACTCTTTTGGTGTTACTGCACAGACAATGTCGAAGAGCTGATTTTGACACTGTACGGGTACAGTGCTCATGCGACTGTACCCGCACCAGTGGTATAGTGCACCCAGCTGAGGGATGTCTTACCTATACCATAGGCAGTGGGTTGCAGGCATGGCACACAGGCTATGTGCACCATGTTGACTATTATTCTCTGCATCAAAACACGCAGCCTGCAATGGCAGTGTGTGTGTGTGTGTGTGTGTTAAGGTACAGGACCTCTATGGGTAGCATATAATGTACTGCAGTTCTTAGAGGCATTCCCTGGTCACAGTGCCCTTGGTAACCATGGTACCTTTAAGAAGGGACTTACATGTGGCCAGAAAGGTGCCAATTGGGGGTACAACGGTATAGTTTTGGGAAAGAACAGAGGCCCTGGGAACCTGATTGGCAATGACCCAGGGTACATCAAGACAAAGTGCATCAGAAATCTGGCAAAAAGTATGGGGGTTACTGTAATATAAACCCAGCTTCCTACAGGGAGGTGGAACTCTGCTCAAGCAGCAAGCACAATTTTTGTCAGGGTGAAACTTCAGCAAACTCCAAATTAACCCGTGCTTAACCCCGTGGCAGCTTGGCACAATAGCAGTAAGTCTTAACCTAGAGGCACTGTGTAAAGTATGTATGCAGCACTTCAAACAGTAATGAAGTGAAAACACCAAACAAGAACAAAATCCCACACCAATGTAGCGATAATGTGATAAATTATTCAAGACCAAAATGACAAAAATCCAATCCATAGAATCGGAGATTTGCCATATAAGATTTTAAGCATAAAATTGTGCCTAGAAGCATAAAGCGTCAACTGTGGTTATCTGGTCGTACCAGGCCAGGACAAAGTCACACGTTCAGGCCAACCGTAATGCACTGAGGGCCGGACATGGGGGCCAGGTTAGACCCGCTGAAGAAAGTACCTTAAATCCAGGTTTGTGGAGCATTGCGAAATCCCGCATTGAGGATGTCGCGGAGTGGCGCTTACGAGGAAGCAGCGAGGTTGCATTGTTAGGTCCTGCATCGTCGTCGTAGGTGGCATCGACGAGGGGCTTGCAATGCAAAGGCCTGAGTCGAGGGTGTGCCGCATAGCTCTGGGGTGACTGCAATGCGATGTCCGGTGTGGGGGATGCGCTGCACTGCGAAGGTTCTGAAGTGAAGCTGTGAATAGAAGCATTGCGCTGCATCAGTTAAGCCCACAGGACCTCAGCTGAGCTGGCAGAGCACCTTCAGGCTCACTTCCAAGGGTCCAGAACTGGGGTGGCACCACTAGGGGCGTAGGACTCACAGCAGACAGAGTCTAGGTTCTGGGTTCAAAGTGGTTGGAGCCTTTTCTGTCCCCCTGAGGATCTCATCAGGGGGTCCTGGGTTCAAGATCCAGCTCCAGTACTTTTCACTCAGGCAGAAGCAGAGCAACAAAGCCGTCCTTCTGAGTCTCCCACAGGTCCAGAGGTGTTGGGTCTGAGGGTCCATTATATATACCTGGTGCCCAACTAGGAAGTAGGAGACAGTTCTGGAGGTTTCCACCTCAAGGTGTTTGGAATTTTCAGCCTCCCTGCCCTAGCCCAACCTAGTCTGTAGTCAAAACAGACTCGTGTCAAACCCTTTGTGGTAGTGCTCAGGCAGAGGCTTTGTGAAGTGCAAGTGTGGTAGGTAACTCCTCCTCCTCATCATCAAGTCAGAGATGGCCCATCCTGCCAACACCTATTGTCCTTTGTCTGGGAGCAATACTCAAAAGACCCACTGTCAACTAACCTAGTCATGTGACCCAAGATACAGGCTGCAGGCACCAAATAGTTGGGACAAGAAAATGTCAACTTTCTAAAAGTTCCTTTTTTTCAGGATTATGACTTAAAATCCAACTCTTAACACACCAAACTCAACATTCCTACCTGCCTTGCTCCCAATTGAAAGAGCCTATCACAATGGACCAGACCATCCAGGTAGTAGTGCTTGGTGAATGTGTGCAAAGACGCCCACGTTGCTGCCTGGCAGATGTCCAGGACAGGCACTCCACAAGCTAATGCAGTGGTCATAGCCTTGGCTCTAGTAGAATGAGCACACAAGCCATCAGGGCATTGCTTCTTGGCCAATGCGTAGCAAATCTTTATGCAGCGCCTTATTCATCGTGAGATGGCCCGTTTCTGCACTGACTTCCCTTTCTAAGCCCCAACATATCCACCTGGAACTCTGTTGTGTGATTAATGTAGAACGACAATGCTCTTTTTTGGGTGCAGATGGTGGTCTCCTCTTCTTTGGAAGGGTGAGGCGGAGCAAAGAAGGTAGGCAGTGTGATATTTTGGCCTACATGAAAGGGCATGACTACCTTCTGGAGGCGTAGTCCTTTTCACTCAGGCAGCAGGGCAACAGAGTAGACGGGTCCTCAAAACCAGGTTATCTGGCTACTAGGTAGTATATGGGAGGTGTCTAGAGAAGGCCTGCAGTTTCTGATCCTCCTGGCCAATGTAATGGCCACAAAAATGACCATTTTAATAGTCACAGGAAGTGCAGAGTCTAAAAGGGCCACACATGAGGAAGGTAACAACCAGGTTAAGATCCCACTGGGGCACAAACGATTGGCCTTCGGCAACATGTGCTAAGGTCCTTTCAGGAATCTATTCACAACAGATGATTTGAACAAAGAAGTTCGTTCCAGCATAAAGGTTATCGGTCTTCCATTTTGCCATTAAGAGTGCCCAGAGCAGAGCCCTGCTGGGTGAAAGAAAGAGCAAATGGCAAAACCTAGGATAAGTGTGCAGATAGGGGGTCAAGTCTCGGGATGCACACCATGCCACAAATGTGTTCCAATGGCAGGCATATACTGTCTTAGTGGAGGGACAGCTGGTTGCTAGAATAACATCACAGACATCGGGAGAAAAGTCAAAAGCGGTCATTTGTAGCCGCTCCATCGCCAGGCAGGAAGGCGAATGGCACGCAGGTTTCTGTGCAGAATCCTCTCCTATTGCTGCAAAAGAAGATCCTTCCGAAGGGGCAGCATGATCGGAGGAACGAAACTCCTGCTTAGAAGCTTGGGCCCAGTCGTTCCTGATCTACTTGAGAACTCTGTGCAGAAGTGTATCGACGGAAAGGCATACAGGAGGCCGGAGTTCCACTCAAGACTACCAAAGTCTCAAAGCAAGAACCGCCTTGGAAACTCCCGCGTGCAAACCTGCTTACATTGCGCGTTCTCTGCAGCAGCGAACAGATCTAACCACGGCTCTACCTACTCTTGAAAGAGATGTTGCATCACCTGCAGGTGGTGATGTCATTCGTGTTCCGCTAGGCATTGACAGCTGATTCCATCTACCCTAGCGTTCAGAGAGCCCACCAGGTGTTGAACCACCAGGGAAATGCCCTAATGTTCCAGTCCTGTCCAGAGACGCACGTTATTTTGACAAAGGGTCTACCAACATGGCAGTGGTCTTGTCCGTGAACATCTGCACTAGCCTTCCCCTGATCGAAGGAAGAAAGGCTTTCAATCCCAACCGGCTTATGTTAATGTGTAGCACTGACACTGCTGGAGGTCAGAGTCTTAAGATTTCCACCTCTCCCAGATTGTCACACCAGCCCAGGAGTGACAAATCTGTCACTAATGGCAGCTCTTGGTGGGGAAGGGAGAAGGTTCTGCCGCTGACCCAATCACAGTCAGTCAGCCACAACTGCAGGCCTTTGCAGTTCCCACCTAGATCAGTACCAGGTTAGAGAGATTCCCCATATACTGTACCAACTAACTAAGCTGCCACTGCAGACCCCTTAACAAACACCAAAGAGATCTACTCTGCATCCTTTATTGCTCAGTTGTCCGAATAAGGTTACGACTTATGGAAAGACACCATAGACTTAAAATGGGTCTGGGGTACTAGAGGATGGCAAGTATAGGGAACAGAAGCTTTATTTAGAGGGTGCCTTATCCCTCAACAGATCATGTTTTTGAACGAGACAGGGCAACAGACGTCTTGTCTTGGACTAGCCAAGAACAAAGACTTGAACACACCTCAGAGGCCAACTTCATCACACAGCGAGGGTAACGCAACATCACAAAAAGAGATTACAGTAGATGACATCATACAATACAATAGATCAGACCCCGATTGGGAAAAATGGTTGATTTGGCCCACAGACACCAATAGGTGTCAAACTAGATTCATGGGAAGGACCAAAGGGTTCAGTATCCATAGGCCAGATCCGCGTTATGTACAGAGAGAACATCCAGGGGTAGTGAAATCATACAGTGTCGGGAAGTTGTGCCTTGATTGGCCAAACACCTCAACACTCACAGAGGTGAAACACGTATCCTTACTGTCAAAGGATGTAGATCTTAGGGATTTTTTACTAGGTCCTACGTCAGAAACGTTTCATATATGCTGGCATTCATGCTGCTTACAATGCAATATGGGAAATAGCCCAACAAGAGGCCGCAGAGAGATTACGGGAAATAGACCTTAATAACTTAGAAAAAATCTCTAGCAGTGATAGACAATGGGTTAACACCGTTGACCTCCAGGGTATATTCCTTAGGCAACATTGTATCTTCTGCGATAGACATCCTAGAACAAGATTTGGCCATATTACAACACAGGCAATCTTGGTTACGTTCTATTATGCTGTTGAGCTGGACGCTGCTATCTTTGCGTGCAGGCTATGTGCCTTGGCGTTTTATAAACAGTACGGCTCTGTTTTCTGAATACAATACAATCTAACAGACAAACAGATAGAAATGCCACAAAGGGGAGAAAAATATACAATGCTGCGTATCGAAAAACTGGATAGATTACCATTTACAGAGGCAGAATCACCGTCCACAGAATGGCTAATCCTTGGCCGCATAACTCTACTGGTCACTTCTTTCCAGTTTCAGTATTGCCTTGAACAAAAGCAGGCAGGCAGATACGAGAAAATGGGTAATTAATACATTAAGGAATCTTGGGAATTAACATACAGATTTCGATGCCGGAGTGGGAATCGAGAAGTGTTTCTAAGCGGTACAAACTGTAAGGACGCTTTAAGTGGATCACTCATATGTCAGGATATAATGCTGCATGGGGCTTGCAATGGTTCTGTCGCGAACTTGTCCTGTCATCTGAGGGGTGCCCCAGCTGCCGTGATTACTTCAGCATTTGGCCTAGTTTCAAATGGAAATTACTTGATGCTGAACAGTCAAGGCAGGTGCGGAATGCTCCCGGGCATCGCATATCTGGTAATAGTGAGCTCCAGGGTTACTTGTTGTATGTAAGTATTTTTCCACCGACACATACAGTCAGGGAGGCGCCATTATGGCCGTCACTGAATGTTTCTTTAATACGGTTTGATACTCTAAGCAGAATGAAAGCTATGCTTTTACAGAAGTCTGTACCCTTAGCCTACGCTCGAGAGACTTTTGAACTCCAGATCGCAAGGTCTTCAGCAGAGATACAGGCTCTTATCCATACAAACTGCCCTTTCCATTTTGTAGAAATGGTAAATCGTACCTTTAACATGTCTAATACAACTGGCACTGTCCACCTATTTAAGACCATAGGTTCTGGACTTCTAGGCACCTTTCAGACGGTACTTGGAGTTATACCAAACTTCATACACTCCGTATACGGAAGCATCTTTGGAGGACTTCCACTAATCCTGTTTCTAATAGCAGGTATCCTGATTGTCTTCTATCTACTACTCAATGGACTTCCCAGTCACCAAGGAGATGGAATAAGCGCTCCTGGAGCGGAAATACAGAGACCGAATGGTACAACATCTAGGCACACCTCACCTAAGAGAACTAAGTGCATGTCGACCAGTCTGGATAAACTGCATCTTACCTTCCCTCCGATGTCTGTTTTGCGAAGAAGAATGTGTGTTAGACATTTGTTTAACACTCCCATCATGTGCGCAACCGGACGTGAATGCTCTACTGGACCCAATAACGGCCCGTGTTCTGCAATGTCCTCAGCGTATTCCAATGTGGATGGCGGCATTCCATGAGCCACCGCAGGTAATAACTCCACCTGTTGGAATGGACACCGGCTCCTCCACTGACACCCAGGCTTTGGACAGCGCACAGGCTGCCCCAGCACCGGCTGTGGACAGTGTGGGACATCATCTGTGCTCAATTGATGTACTCTGCGAGGAGTTACAGGGGCAGTCTACTGCGGAATCAAGCAACAAAAATGTTGCGTCTACCAGCTAGGATACATAAACAATTGACTAATTTTAGGCTTGTCGTGTGCTGGAAGAAATTCACCCTTTTTCAATAACGAGCTCAATTTGGAACTCCGATACAAAATTTACATTCCTTTTCATTAATTTGGGCATGAATGGCTTTCTAATGCTTCTAGTGGTTCGGGCAATAACAACAGAGCTAGGGCCTGCAAAAAATAAATGCTTTTCTTCTTTTTACATTTTTAAGTCTTTTAGAAATTTCTTAGACATTTCTAAACATTTTTTAACTAAAGAATTTTTTTGACACTTTGTGCGTACCAATGTCTAGTTAGAATGGTAGTACACTTATGGGTTACATATGTCGTCCAGTCAGAAGAGGAGTGGGTGTTATATTTATATTCCAAATAGGTACCCTATATAGGCGCAGGTAACACTGCAACCTTTCACCTATATCCTTCCCTACATTACGGTTCACAGGGACTGACCTTTTACCTAGATACAACACTGCATTCAGAATGCGGGTTTTCCCTAGTTCGAAACTCATACATTATGCATGAGACTTTTTGGAAGCACAACAGGACTGACAGTAGGACGAACATCTCCTGTATAATATATTCTTATAAAGTTGAGGCCCAACGTCATCCTTTAGGCCGACACAGTAACACAGCAAGGTAGGACCCCTGGGGAGACCTGTGGGTATATATACATCTTGTCTTGCTTAGTAAGACAGAGGAGACCGTGACTTCCCGGCTGACACACTGACCAGAGACACTGAGGTTCCTGCATGCAGACACTCCCAATCTTTTGCGGGGTGTCCAACTCGAGACCAGGACGGGGTCTCATATTCTCTCCTTTCTCAGGTAATGGGGTTGACTAGATCCAAGAGGGATTCTTGGCATAACAGCTACATAGATGCTAGGTACATTTTGGTACATCTAGTTAGGGAGGCATCGTAGGAGTACGCACTTTCTTATCATGCGTTTTATGTACTTGTGTATATTCATGATTACTGCAAACTGGTAGAACTATACCATCCCTTTACTTTCGTAGCACTGCTAATCATATATCGCTACTATCTAATGGTTGTTACAGCACATCTATTTTACACTAGAATAAAAACTGTTGAATAAAACCTTATTGAAACGCCCAGACTGTGTATTCGGTGTAACTCTGAAACCGACTAAGTGAGCACGAGTGACTGAGCGAAAAGTAGTATATGGTTTCCACGATCCTGGGGGATCAGGGCTGTCATGTTCTGAGGTTGCCAGAAACTATTCTCTCCCCGATAAGAGGAGATTCTAGTGGCACTGTGAGGTAGTTAATGCACATAGGCTAACATATCCGGTGGGGGTGCTTGGAACCAGTCTGCCATCAATCCCACAGTTTATGTTATCCGAACGCGCAGATCCTGTATAGGATATATAAGAACTACACAACAGCATGTCCCTTAGGCTGGCACAATTCATGCTGCAGCCCTTAGGGGCTCTCTTAGGAACCTCGGGCCTTAGGTACCAGGGTACCATTTACTAGGGACTTACAGAGGGTGGTAAAGGTTTTGCAAATTGGGGAAACAATTGTATGTGAGACACACAACAATTTCATCCTCTAACGCAGTGTTTCCCAAACTGGGGTCCGCGGACCCCCAGGGGTCCGTGACACATTCCCAGGGGGTCCGTAGGAAGCAGTTTTAAAAATACAGAAACGTTTCTTGTATAATTAGCAGCTTTGGAGCAATAATAAAAGTGTCAAGATAATGCCAGTGATTTATGTAACTGCTGGAGAGAGATGAGACTTTTTTCAGTGGCAGCTCTGACTTAACTAATGTAGCACAGAGGGTTAATGTGCCTACTGCAAAGAAAGTGTAACCTGCATTTTAAAAAGCAGTATTTTATGTCCATAGGTCTGTGGTTACTGCTTTTGTCACAGAGATTATCTTGTTACTGTGCACTTCACAAGTGACAATCGTAATCTAGCAGAGGGACCTATAAACTGTCATCAAAGAGCTGCTTGCAAACTGCACGGTACTAGTTAGTAACTTATGTTTTTTCCAGTCATTTATTATCCTGATGCTGCTAAAAAGATTTATTTGGGTGGAAATACATTGTTAATGCTAAAGTCAGTGCTAGCCACTGTGTTATGTTCTGAATCCTGAGTTTGTGCTTTTCCAGACCAAGCACTATTTAAAAATGCCTACCTGTATGAGTGGCATGTGAATACTACACCTTGTAGTCCCCTTTACCTTATGTAACATTTTCTATACACTGATTTACATGTATGATTCATTGTCTCTATATATGTGTGATGTAAAGTGCTCTGACATCCTACAATGGTATGAGGGATGCTATAAAACAAATGAAATACATGTGACAGAGGGGCTATTCCTTCAATATAAAATACTAAGGGCCAGATGTACGACCCGTTTTTATATGCGCAAACGGATTCGCAAACCCGCTTGAGCATGCAAAAACCTGTTTGGCCATGTACATAGCCTATTTCGCGAGTCACAATTTTTTTGCGACTCGCTAAATAGGTTTTGCAACTGGATATTTGGAAGGGGCATTCCCTTTCAAATAGCGATTCTCAAAACTATGTACACATTTTATGCGACTGCAATTGCGGATGCAAAACACTTGCAATTACCACCTACTTCAAGTAGATGGTAATGCATTCGCAAATGGGAAGGGGTCCCCATTTCATTTAGCGACTCGCAATTAGCCAGTCGCTATGTGTTGCCAATTGTAAGGCGCTAAATGAAATGGACGTACATCTGACCCCAAAATCCTTAGTACTTTGAGTATTTGTTTTGTGTGCTCACGTGTTTTTTTAATTACTGTTTTAATATTTGAAATTTAACTCGTACAAATTGCTTGGGGGTCCCCGGCTTCCAGTGGTGACTCAATGGGGGTCCTCAGGAGTCAAAAGTTTGGGAACCACTGCTCTAACGCAAAAACCAAAAGTGAAACATACCTCAACAGATTCATCAAGTTTAATTGGTGCCTGGTAAACAACAACCATATTGGATGGTTGTGAAAACAGTGATCAAAATGTAGATACCTGATTAATGGCAAGTACAAATAAAGGACAATCCACCACAGACCCTGATTTCCTTAGTCTCTGTGCAACAAAGTCCAAAGAGTTCCATAGGGTAGTAAAGTTAAACATGGACAGCCATGGAATAAACACATTCCTTGAAGAAAAGAGCCACAAAGCAAGCAATTAGACTCAATAAAACCACCATTGGGAACTGCAAATAACAGAGTGAGTGTCAGCCTTTGAAAACATTGCTGCTTGGGATGCATGTAATAAGTAGGTTATACTTTTTATATAGTAGATGGAGGTAGGAGAAATACTGACACACACTGGAGCAAACATATGAGAATCACACACACTCTTAGAAGGCAACTCTATCACATATAATAGGTGTTCTCCTTACCCTGAACACTCATTCCTAGCCCACATCATTCCACATCCAAAGTTCAGGCTCCTCACATCTGACTGAGCTCCTTGCACAGGTCACTACATATGAGGAAGTGACAGAAAAACGCCTGGGAGAGGATCGGTTCTGAAAAGTCCCTTATTGCACTTGCTGTATTCAGTAACCTCCACTCTTTACAGAAGAACACAGGAGCACATACACTGCCTACTACCGGCACACTCACCCAAGGCAGATAACATACAAATCCTCTAAAAGCACTGGCACAGGCCAAGCACCAATGTTACCCTGTTACATGCCCGATGCTGCATCTCAGGTGCAGGAACTAGGCCTTGTTAGAGAACCTAATGATAAAGAAGTAGAGGGACTATAGGAATTTGCTTGACAAAACGTGAAATAGTTAGGTGACTTACAAACCATACCTGCACTATTTGTTGGGGGAGCACATTTACCTGCGTGCTTCTATATGACGTTTGTAATAGTTAGATATTCAAGAAATCAGCAGATCGAAAGTCTCGGATGAAAAGCCAGCCTCATGTAAATATAAACAAAAGGGTCTCGGATGAAAAGCTAGCCTGATGTAAATGTAAACAACAGCAGACCATTTGGATAGGGGAAGCTATCCTCAACACTGTGGAGTGGTGTGGCTCACTGGTTAGAGGCGGCAGAACCGGGAGCAGAAGACGCCCCGGGACCAGGGTTCAATTCCCGACGCGGCAGGGTCGTGGACCAGGGTCAGCGGACTCGACAATTCTCGCCTCGGTGCCTACTCTAACCAGGGGTCCCACTCGGCAACTCTGGGCATTAGCTTGCCTAATCTCCACAACGGCCCCATCAACGCCGGGGATGCCTGGCTCCACCTTGGGGATTCCCAGTAGGGACCATCCCACAGGGAAAGCCAGGACGGGTTCCCCAGCGGTATACAGCGCCGGGACGCCCCTTTGCTGGGGCAGCTGTGCGCTTTACAAGTATACAACATTTAACATTTAACAAGACTGTAGCAGAGCAATGAGTATTAAAAAAGGAAGGGTTTCTTATCTAGGGTAAGCTTAGCATATTGGATAAGTTGTGGCGTTAAGATAGATGTGTCCTAGGTGCCAGTGTGCTTGCTCTGAATACAGTGCATGATTCTGCTGTAACAGTGGATCCCTTGAGCTCCTCATTTTCATTCTGGAAGCCCACAGAGCCAGGGGCTCCTTGAGTTCACATGATGGTCACAAGAAAATCTATTTTCCACGGATTCCAAGGAAACAAAAGGGAAAAGATTTTATTTTTTTCAAAATCTATACTTATTTAAAAGCCATCATTCTAGCAGGGCTTATAAATCCTGTACCTACGAGGGCACTTTAGAGTGCTGGAAACAGTGTACTCAAACTGTGGTGCAACACCAAGGATGGGAAGCATCACAGTAGAAATCGGTCTTGAAAAATAGAAACTGGTTAAGTGTCTTTCTGAGAACGGATATGAAGTGAAGGAGGCACCACTTCACCATGGGACTGGTACTACCCTAATCCCATTGCACGTCAGCTCATTGGAGGACGTTCATAATTCTTAAAACCTCGCTGGTTTGTAGCCGCTACACTGTGGCACTTTCTGCCCCACGTGACATACATCATCATCATCATCAAAGACTTTATTTCGGCTATTACAGCCATAAAAGCACATTTAAATTTACAACACAATAAAACAAGATCCATGACAGAGAGACAAGATACGCGATCGTAGGGGACACTGGTATATACACATATAGGGATACGCAAACCACAGTAAAAATTAGGAAGTACAAATCATCAGAGGTGCGATATTCATAATATTAAAACATACATTAAAAATATAATTTATAGTAAAAGCATATAAGAACATAATAAAACACGTCCAATATCTTGTAAAATGTCCATGGTCGATACACCAGCCAGCATGGAGGTAACTGTATCTCTCACATAGAGTCAGCTCCCGATGCCTAGCTACAGGGTTAATTATTACAGAGTGGATAATCACAGCAGCTAAGAAGTACAAAACTAAATGTTACTGGGGGTCAGATCAGTTTTTAACAAATACCTTCGTTTAGACCACATAGCAAAGAGGAATTTCGAAATTACAACAACATAAACTGGGTCAGTATCAGATTTTAGGATCCTAAAGAATTCACAATAGTTCCTAATACCCACATTTCTACATAATTGTATAACCCATTTAAACCTAGCCTGTTTGTATGCCGAGCAGAAGAATACATGTTTGACTACCGTAGTAAACTAGTCAGTTTAAACTCTTTCACTGCATTAGCTAATGTTTTTTTTAGAGATAGCTAAGCAGGATTCCTCAGGAGTGGTCCATAAATCCTCCCTACCCATTGCACGGAAAGAATCCCTAACAAAAGACAACCAGGGTATACTACCCCCAGCCCCCAGTGATGACATTACCGCTTTTAGTTCCTCCCTATAGTGACTCAGCTCTGGTGTACTCCACAGCCGTCGCCAATAAAGCAGCGGTCGTGACGAGATTAGATCCACCATTGGGAGGATACCCAGATGCATCCTTAGAGGTACTAGGGGTGTATTTTTTGGAAGAGCCAGAATTTGTCTAATAAACTTATTTTCAGTTAGGGTCAGGGCATTAGATGGACTGTGCCCCTAAAATTCTGCCCCATATAAAGAAGCCGACCGAGCTTGTACTCTGTATATTTCTAGCGGTGGGCTTATAACCTTTACAGCACAACTCTGATGGACTTTTCGAATTCCCCCAATTGCCTGGGTTAGCTTTAAATTGTCCTTATTAATTTGGACCCCACCCCATTTTGTCGTTTAAGGAAAGGCCCAAATAATCAAATTGTTTTATTAATATTTACTACAAGGTTCCTCTTCTTGCAAAACTGGCTAAATTCCTTTAATACTCGCTGCATCCCCATTGGTGATTTCGAGAGGAGCAGGGTGTCATCCGCAAACATTATTATTTTTTTTAAAATTTATTTTGAAAGTTTTATATAGCGCGGACAAGATCTTTGCAGATATCAGAGCGCTTTACAAAGAAGGGGTACATGAGGGAGCAGTCAAACAGATAAGTCAGTAAAGCTAACAGTACAAATAGGTGGGGGCAAAGCCAATCATGTAAATCAATAATACAAGAAATATAACTAAGCAACGGGGTCAAACAAGTAGTACATATCGGTGCAGAGTCTTTAAAGATTCCGAAATAATAGTTCAGGTGTATTTAGCCATAAGGATAGCTTTTACTTCTTTCTTAAAGAGTGTAGTGGAAGAGATGAGCCTGGTTTCGGGAGGGAGTGAGTTCCAGATCCTGGGTGCCATTCCTGAGAAGGAGCGTTTATAGGTTTTTTCCTTCCGGAATCTTCGAGGTTTCAGCAGAAGATTGTTTGTGCCTCTAGTGTTTCTAGCGCCGCCAGAGATTGTTAGCTTCTGAGTGAGGTAGTGAGTTCAGGTGTACCGCCTTGTGTGTCATGCAGGCGATTTTCAGATGTATTCTGGCTTCAAAAGGCAGTCAGTTCAGGGATTTCAAGTCAGGGGAGATGTGAGAGTGCTTTTTTGACCCAGTGATGAGTCTCGCTGCAGCGTTTAGAGAAGCTCTTAGGGGTGCGGTAGTAGTTAGGGGGAGTCCGCAGAGGGCGATGCTGCCATATTCTATTCGAGGGATGACTAGTGCTTGTACTGCGGTTTGGAAGTCTTTGGCTGGGAGGAAGGGTTTAAGTTTCCTCAGGGTATTGATTTGGAAGTTCGCTCCCTTAGTTGCCTTGCTGATATGTTGCTGCATGTTGAGATTGGTGTCGAGTGTTATGCCTAAAGATTTTGCTGAGTCCACGATGGTGGGTTGTACATTGAGTGCGGTTAGGTGTTTAAGCCAAATTTCAGTGGTGGAGATCTTCGCTGGAGGTGAGATCAGAAGGGACTCTGTTTTCAGAGCATTGAGTTTGAGATGATTATCAGCAAGCCAGGATTGGGTGCTTCTGATCGTTGAGTTCAGGAGCAAGATGTCTTTGGGGGATTGTAATTTGAGATAAAGTTGGGTGTCATCGGCGTACATGTGAAAGTGTACATTGGATGCTTGTAGCAAGGTGGTGAGAGGTTCCATAACTAGGTTGAACAGAGTCGGGGATAGGGAGGATCCTTGGGGGACGCCTAGCGTTACAGGTATTGGCGAGGACATCAGGTTGTTGCTCTTGAATTTCTGCGACCTGTTGTGTAGAAAGGAAGTGAACCACTTGAGAACAGTTCCAGATAAACCCATTCTTGTGTTGAGTAGTTCGAGTAAATTCTCATGTTTAACGGTGTCGGATGCTGAAGAGAGATCAAGGAGGATGAGGAGGCAGGTGTCGTTTTGGTCTAGCATTTGAAGTGCGTCGTCAATTATGTGAGTCATAGCAGTTTCTGTACTGTGTCCAGCTCGGAAGCCTGATTGATGAGGATTGAGGAGATCAAACTGTTCAATGTGTTTAGTCAATTGTAGTTGTGCGCATTTTTCCAGCAGTTTGGCGAGAGTGGGAATATTGGTAATGGGACGGTAATTGTTCAGATCAGAGGGGTCGGCTGTAGGTTTCTTTAGTAAACGTGTGACTTGTCCAACTTTGAGGGAGTCAGGAATGGTTCCTTGTTGAAGTGAGCTGTTGATAATTTTAGTCCAGAGTGGGAGAAGCAAAGGGGTAAAGTCTTTTACAGCGTTAGCAGGAAGGGGATCTGTGAGGTGATTGGATGGTTTCAAGGTGCTGAGCAGTTTGCCAATTTCTTCTTCAGAGTAGGTGCCAAAGGTTGACCATGTAGCATTGTTTTTTGGATCAGTGGGTGCTATGCAGTGGGGTTTGGAGTAGAGGCTTGCGTCAATGAGGAGATCGCTCTTTATGTTGTCAGTTTTTTGGATAAAGAAAGCGGAGAAGTCTTCACAGGAGGGTGCTTCGCGTACAGTGCCGAGTGGTTGGGGTTGTTCCTTGGATTGTGTTCTGATTAGCTCAAACAGTTTTCTCGGACGGTTTTTCGCTTGGTCGAGCTGGAGGCTGAAGAAATCTGATTTTGAGCGTTTTATTTTCCTGAATTAGAGAGGGGAATTCACAGAATGCTATTTTGGGGGTCTATATCCTTGGCGGCAAGTAGATCTTCAATTAGTCCGTTTAGGAAGAGGGAAAAGATGGTCGGCGCAAGCACGCAGCCCTGCCTCACCCCCTTACCAACCGGGAAAGGAGCCGTTAGTTGCCCATTCTTGCCATATCTTACTCTAGCGTATGCACCCTCGGGGAGGAGTTTAAGCTGGAAACAGAGATATGGTGGAACACCCATTTCCAACAGGATACTCCACAGCTGGTCACGGTCAACCATATCAAACGCTGATTTCAAATCCACGAAGGTAAGATACAGGCTCCCACCTTCCAGAACCACATGCTTCCAATAGATCAACTGAAGCCTAAACAACTGGTCTACAGTTGAAGTTTTGGCTCTGAAGCCTGCTTGTAACGTGGTTAAAACATCCTAGTCTTCCATCCAATCCTGTAATCTTCCTAGTAGCACCCTTGCAAAAAATATTTGTGTAACATCAATGAGGCTAATTGGTCTATAATTTGCAGGTTCAATGGGGACCCTTTTTTATAGATCGTAATGATCTCTGCTCCAACCCACGTAGACGGGGCTGTAAGGCCACGAAGAATTGCATTAAAAAGTAATAATAGATAAGGGGCACACACTCCCTGTTCGTTTTTGTACAAGTCCCCAGGGATTCTATCCAATCCTGGTGCTTTATTGGGTTGTAGCTTTGCTAGGGCAGATAATACCTCAACCATGGTACATGGGGGTATATCCCATATGGGTTCAGGGCTAGGACAACACACCAAAGTCTCACTCACACTAGATCCAATGGACGGGCTTGAGTATAATTCCTTAAAATATAGATGCCAGGCTTCCTCATCAATATTTGGCTCGATAGTGGTCCTACCCTCAATTTTTCCCGTGTGGATCAGGTTCCAAAAACCTCTATCTTTCAAATCCAAGGCCGTCTTGATGGCTGCCATCTATCTGCTTCCCAATCAGATTTAGCTTTTACAATAATTTTCTTAAAAACAGCCCTAGCTTCCCTAATACGGACGTTGTCAAACCCCCTGAGGAATGTTAACAGGGCTCGCTTTGCTTCCCTACAATTCCTGCTATACCAGGTATTTTTATCACTGCGAAAATGATTATTAACAGGTCCACTGTTAAAAAAAAAAAATCCACCAGAGTTAGAACCATATCTTGATGGATTTTCCCTAGGTCACTATCTGGTCCTAAGTTTGATGGATTGTCAGTTATAAGGATTGGCTTCTCTAACAAGGGTATGATACTAATGTACATTTTTTACATTATTTCAGGCAATTGATTTATTGTAGCCCATCGAATGCGTCTCCTTCCTTCAACAACCACCAAGTTGTTTCAATTTGGGTTTTCATGGCCTCGACCTATTCCCCCCCCCCATCTGGAAAACTAGCACTGCAACCAGAGGATTGTGGTCATTTTCAATGTGTGCTTCAACACAAAACTCCACCATTTTATGCCAGATCTCTACACTAAGCAAAAGGTAGTCAATTACTGAAGCCTGGCCAGGTCGCTCAAAAGTAGGGCGCCGTGGGTTATCACCCGGAAACCGTCCATTGCAGACCCTTAAGGAGAAAGTCAGGGTTAGAGAGGTTAATTGGAGGACTAGTGGTGTCCACCCCGATCGAATAAATATTGGGTGCCGGAATAGACCAAATAGCGTCCTCATCGCTACTGATGGGTTTCAAGAGACTGTTAAGGGGTTCAAAATGACAATTAAGATCCTCACCAATTAAAAAATACCTGTTCCTCGCAAATGAGTTGAGGAGGTTTACCAGAGAATCTAACATCTGGGAAATCCCACCATGCTGGACTGGCCGGGAATAAACATTAATAATGGCTAATTTTGGAAAGTTGTTATGTGTCAAAAGGATACATGTGATGTCTGGGGAATGGGTTTCTACTCGCTTTACCTTACATCCTAGATGGGATCCCATCCATATACATAAACCCCACGATGGTCTACCCCTAGGTCCTTTAACTGCCGCCTCACTGTATGCCACAAACCCCACTCTATATAGAGGGTTTAAAACCCATGTTTCCTGGAATAAACAGATCTCATGAGAGTCAATATAATCCCCCCCAATCGGGCAGATCTAATTTAGTCGCGAGACCCGCAATATTCCAAGACAAGATTCGTAGGCCACCGGCTCGCAGTTGCTTGCCACTCCTAACATTTACCTCCAATTCACAACTATCTGGCATTCCGTGAGGTTCAGGGCTAGTGGGGAATGGAACTATTTCTTTGGGTGGTATGCAACATCACAAATACCGTAATTTATTACATTTGGAGCAGTAGGGTTCCCCATCTCCTCCACTGCATTAACTATAAATGATTTACCACTTTCGATGTACCCCATTTCATCGGTGGGCAAAAAATGTTGGTTTATCACCCCAGACCCCGACTCCCTTACATTAACAGACAACTGTTTAGGCACTATAGAAGAACAGGGAACGGTAGGTGTCAGTCAATCCACCAGATCCAGTACACTGAATCTGTTACAAGTGGTACAGCTGGTAATGGCTCTCTGCTCTCCCAACTTTCTCTATAGCTCTGCATAGCAGGTTGACTGCTCCAACCCCTGGTCATTCGTTATGGCCAAATTGAACATATGGTCTGGAGACGTATAAAAATAACTTGGGTCCCGGATCTGAATAGTAGATCTTAAATGTTTTGAAAAAACCGCACAAACATATTCCACCGCCCTACAATCATTAAAGTTAATAACAATACAGTCCCCTGCAATATTTTTGGGTCTACATCCGACCCAACTCACTCTTCGGGCAAATAAAATCTGAAAATGTACATTTGTCGGACGAGGTCTGTTATTGTTCAACCAATGTATCGGTTTGTTTTTTAGTTCAGTGTAGGGTTCAGTTTTACCAATTTCCAGTTCTGGGACACCAGTCAAAACAGCAACATAGGATGAGCAGTCAGGGGGTAGATCTAGATGGGGAAGTGAATTTTTTGGGACTTTACCAGAATGGTTCCCCTTGGAGGCTACGTTTGCTTTTTGAGGCTGGCCTTCTCCCAGCGGTTGTTGGACTTCTCTTCCCCATGATTGCAGTCCATATTACGCCGTACCTCTGGACCAACCGTATTACTCATACTTGCTACTTCATCCCTTTGCGTTGTACGGTCCATTAGTTTTACAGCCTAGCCTAGGGTTGATGGGAAGGTTGAGACGGAGGGACCCACTGGACCCCGTGATCCATTCTTCGCAGGTTCATAAGTTTGGTAACAATTAGCAATTTTATTTTGGATACATCCCAAGGTGGTCACTGTCAGTTATTTTTCAAGACTGTTCTCAATTAGTAGTAGTCTTTCTAATAAAGGCTGAAGGGACGATGTTATAAGGCCACCTATTTTTTGCCAATAGCCATCTTCGGGCTGGAACAGTATGTCGACAGTGTCAACCACATTTATACTATTTAAAGCGGGAGTTCTCTCCTGGGGGACTTCAATAATAAGGGGCTCCATATTTGCCGGGTCACTAGACTTATTAGGCTTCGAAATCTTAGGCTTTTTCCCCCTCTGAGGAGCACCTCCTCGCTTCCTCTTGAGGGCGGCCCCCTGCGTCTGCTCCGGGGATTGCGGGGGGACTTTGGGGGCTTCCATGATACAAGAGGGTGAGCCACTATTAGGTTTTAATAATGCATTATGAGACGTTGGCATAGAGAGGGAGGGTTCTCCAACCAAAAATATAGTCCCTGGATCTTGTAATAGTTGACAGGTGCTCTGGCTCGGGGACCCAGAGACAAGAGCAGTTTGTAATTGTTTTTCCGGTGTGCGTGCATTCGTCAGGCCCCCCAAAGACAATTGTTTAGCAAACACAGGATCCAAAGAAAGACGACGCTCTATGAGGGCTATCTCATGTGCCAAAACAGATGGAGCCCTCGTTATAAATTGGTCAAGAGTCCCGCCTACATAGCCGCCCCCTGCAGCTTTCTTCCCCTTTCCATCTCGCCCGTACATTTCTTAGTCAGAATAGAAAATATAGAGTCTAGTAACGAATAATGCAACACTTACAGGGGAGGCGAGCAAATCGTTGGTGTATCAGGCGTCAGAGGGCGGGCCCAGCCCAGCCTCCCCCGGTCTCAAACGGGCCCACCCTTCGCCCAGGCTTCGCCCGGCGTGCAATTCCACGCAGCGGTTGCAGCGAGGAGTTAAGATACGGCTGGTGGGAGGAACTGATGCGCCTCAGGTGGTGCAGGGCAGCAAAGTTTCCTGGGACCTGGAGTCGCTTCTAAATCCGGCAAGTCCCTCCCGTCAAGCTCCTTCAGCGAAGCGGCACGTGACATACCTTTTTTTGGCTCCCGGACATGAATACCATCAGCGCTTCACTGCTGTTTTTCCACAACTGTTGTGATTAGGTTGAGTTGACCCCCCAGAAGTGATCCTATACCTAGGTTCACTCTCGGATCGCCACTGTATGCAAAGTCTTAATGGGCCATCTCACCTAGGCTCACCCTGACCGGTGGGCCTTATTTACAGTTCCCTACTGGAACGCCTCTCACATCAGACGTGCTTATGGTGCAGGGCTGATGGATATAACTTACTCCAGTCCTACTGGGCTTCACAGCAATACAGACATGGGACTTCACCAGAGTTACTTATCATTCAAGCTGCTTCGAGGAAGGATCTTACAATTAAACGTGACAGCAGACATGTAAAAGATCTCACCAAGACACATAGGACGGCTATCAAGACCTTATCAGAATTTAAGACCGGAGAGTCAGAAGACAAACCTTAAGTACAGGAATAATACTGATTAAAGTTATTTTACTTCTGGACTCCTTCACTTGAAAAATTACCAAACGGACACCAGAGTTGTAGTCAGAAGAGTACCTAATTACTAGGCTGAAAGGGAATCCATTAGATATGGTTATTGTTTACAGTTAATAAGAAGAACATATAAGAGACTGGAAACAACAGATCTACCTGCAATAAGGACAGCAGCATCATCTCAATTTTATGGCAGATGAGAAGAGCGCAGTGTGGCGATTTTCTCAGAGGGTGGCAACACCTATTACAAATAAGTACCCTGAAACGTAGATTGAATGGTCTCTTAAATTGAAGTCAAACTGAGCCAGCCAGGGGGAGGAAAAATACAAAGCCTCCAAGGAGGGCTTAAAACCTTATTAGCTTAGTAACTGCTTTGGTTAGTGAGGGCTCTATAGCAGTAACATGAACCTATTGGTGTCTGATGTGAGGGATCCATTTTGCTTGAGAAACGAGGAGCCACTGATGAAAGGAAATGGGTGCAATACCGCAGAACGAATTTGCATCATAGGAACTACAGCAACGTTAGAGACAGCAACTAAAATAAACATTCAGCTACTTGCAGAACACTTAGTAGACACATTTATCTTGAATTTAAGGCCAACAAAATTTGGAAGGTAAGGGAACTTGGGAACCTGGAGATGACAATCCGTTATGTTTCACACTTTGTAGTCACAAGAATTAACAACTAGGGTGACTTAATTAATTATTGCCCACTTAGCTCCTAGTTCACATCTTCTTTGTACTATCTCCCTAATAGACAAGGCACATACAAGACAATTCTCCCTGTGCTATCAAATACTAACTTGCATTATGTAAGGAACATATTTTATTCTCACTCGTGGTAGGTACTGTGAACTTGCGCCAGATGAGAAGTACCAAATATTTTCAGCAAATGTTTTCTCTAAGATTTCAGTCTTTTCTTCAATGCAATACATCAATGCACTGGCATATCTACCAGTAGGCATAGACCGAAGCAACATTGAACACCCCAAACGCAGTGGAAGAGTTGCACATTTTTTTGCAGCTCAAACTTTTACAAGTATACTGTTTGTAAGACATAAGAGATTGGAGCACATAAATGTTTTGCAGAAAACCTCTGAGAAGAGGCAGGCCAGGCTGAAGTCCCTGCTAATGGCATACTGGATTTTCAGAGTTAGACACATGTAAAGCATAGCCTTGTACTTCACGGATAACAGACAATTTACCATGCTGCTGTTTTAATTGAATTCATTCAGAGTCCTTACATGCCTGTAACTCTTCTACAAGTGGGCTGAACACTTGGTGACAGTAGTTCCCCACTGTTCACAGATGTCCTTACTTACAAATAAATATAATTTTGTTTGTACTTTAAACTAGAAATATACATATTAGATTGCGGTGAAGCTGTACCGCATTTTATTTTTTTATTGGCATGGACCTCCCCTGACCCAATGATGACCCATAGATTTCTTTCCACTAGATCTGAAAGATGACATACCAAAATGGAAAATGAGAAATCGGGACTATGATAATCTGGCCTAAATTAAAACAATCTTCTCCTCTGTGGTACATATTTAAATATACATGACAACTTATTCTTCACTACTTATTCTGAATACACAGTACATTGTAATTTAACATTCCAGCATGCTTTTTCCACTTTGATGAACTTAACTAAAAGTCAAGCTGTGACATGTAATCTACAGAAATGACGATCAAGTGAGACTTTATAATCTCTGAAACAAAGATTCATGGCAGTATACAGCACACTCTCCTATTTCTATTACTAGGTATCACAGGCTAGCATGTGTCAGGCACCAACCCAAATGATTCACCTATAGTTCAGTCTGCCTTTACCCTAGTGAGCCAAGGAGGCCTCACCTAAGACTGCAATAGGCAACTAGGGACATTGTTATTGAACTGTCTTTACAAGTGTATCCCTTTATCTTAGAGAATGAGTACCCATCAATGCTGCAGAGGCTTTGCTGTGTTAAGACTAAGGCCCCCCGAGGTGGCACATCAGTTTCCCAAACCAATCTCAGTACTGATCTACTCCAACCACACGAAAAAGGAGAAGGAATCTGTGAGGGTCTGTCATTAATACTGACGATAATGGCCTCTGTGGTGCCTGAATAAGGATAAGAGTATCGAAATGTGCATCCAAAGATCCAGGGAGGTAATAAGAATTCAACCCCTCCTTTCTGGAGGGTCACCACTAGAAATGACTGCTTTTTTCAGAACTTGCTAAGCTGTTGGATGTCTACAATGGGGTGCCATTTCGTGGATTTCTTCTTGACTAGAAATAATCTGGAACAGAAGCTCCTGTTTCTTTGACATTCAGAAATACTTATTGTAGGAAGCTGGCTCTTTGTATAGTATACCAAAAAGAGGTAGATCGTGCAAAGAGTCATATCCCTTACAAGTAGACAGAGGCTTGCTCTAGCAATCCCAAGGTGCTCTCTTTTGGGTTAGTGTGGTCGACCAGTGTTAGGTTTATCAGAGAGGAGTGTTAGACATCTGTAATAATTAATTTTTTGATTGTCTGCTTTTCTCCCCCACCTCTTTCTAGTTCTTGGACCTAAAGGGCTCATCTGCCCCCTACTTCCTATGGGGCCCTTTTGACCTCATCTCAGGGTAAGCGCAGTGGGAAAATTTCTCCAACTCTGGTGCACAGATTGTTTTTCATTTGACTGCTGCACTATTAGCCACTCACGCTAGAACCATGGTGATTATGGCTTATTCTGTTATTGTGTATACTAGTTAAAGTGACAGTGATATTAGTTTATTGACTTGTTTTTTCTTTCAGGCATACAAGATTTAACCAGTTCAGAAGTGGAGAGTGACCATTATCACCCCACTAAGTGGAGCTCTCTCACCATAGTGTGGTAAAAGTGGAGCCCGTTGTTTCAAGGTCCTGATGATTGCCGCGGACCCAGATGGGCCTACAGGCAGAAACGTGTTGACCTCATTCACAACGGTGGGGGACACTAATATCCCCATGACACCGATCACCTTATTTTAACTACCATATGGATGCCGGCACTATTAAAATTTAAGCGGACACCCAAAATGGCCTTTAAAATCACTTTCTATTTTCTTTGGGCCCTCACGTAGTTTAGAAGTGCATCCCTGTCGTCAGGTGTATGCCCACCCTCTATCAAACCAAGTTTTTAGAGGGCGAGGACTGGTCAATGATGAGGCATGACACCCGGTGATGTGAGACCAGTCCTTCACTTTTTGTGAGATGCCAGCACTCACAATTTAAACACTGCACTTACACTAGCAACACTAAGACTGGGAGCGGCTCATTGTGGTACACAGCTTATGTTGGAGGCTGCCGTCTACCAGTACCCCGTGCCTCTGGTTCCCTTAGTCCAGATTTATCTGGCTTTTGTGATTATATAGACATCTGTAATACACACACACAGTCAATAAATGGTACACATGACTCAATAAGGAGATCCAGACTTATGTAAAACAAAACAAAATCACACATACATATATATTTAGGCACCAGAATCAATACGATCAGGTATGTATATTTCAAAGTGATAATATTTGCAGGTTTGAAAAGTCGAAAGGGCAATTTTCAGAGGCAGCAATGTTATCCTATGGAGGACAAACAATTACTGCATACAAGTTCTTTGCAGCGACATAGGAGACCTACCTCCTGGATTTAAGGTGAGTATAGGGCAAGGTCCAAGGCAGCACCAACAGGTCACCTCGGGCAGCACTGGGATGGGCGAATGAATGTAATGTAATGTAAGTTCACACTTGTATAGCGCTACTACCGCTCCAAGGAGCATCTTGGCGCTCAACACCCAACCCCGCTGGAAAAGGTTGGTGGACTGAAGGTAACTTCGAACACATTGCAAGCTTACACCAGTGCCCTGCAGGCTGCATCAGTGAGGGAAAAGATCCATGTCTTCAAAGATTTCCTAAAATGGCTCTCCTTAGCTATAAGCCGAAGCTGAGGTGGCAATTTGTTCCAAGCTCTGGAGCCTAATACAAAGAGAGATTTCCCCCCTTTAGTGGCCAATCTAAATCTGGGGGTTACCAAAAGATTTTGATTAGAAGACCTCAAACAGCGTGCTGGCAGATAGCGTTTGAAGCCATTAACCAGATATCTCGGTCCTTGTGACTGGAAAGCTCTAAAGGTAATGACAAGGACCTTAAATAGGACACGCTTGTGGATGGATAATCAATGTAGGGTCTTAAGCGCGGCCGAAGCACATGACCTTCTTGGCCAGCGAAGTACAAGACGGGCAGCAGCATGCTGGACTATCTGCAGCCTGTGGAACACTGCTTTGTTGGTACCTGCATACAGGCTGTAGCAGTAGTCCAGTCTAGATGTTATCAATGCTACTGCCACTGTTTTCCTAGCTGCAAAAGGAAGAAGGTCAAAGAACTTCCTAAGGGATTTTATAATATGGAAACACGTGCTGGCCACTCCTATCGCTTGCTGCTTAAATGATAATTGGTCATCAAACTTGATGCCCAGGTTTCGCGCAGAGGAGATAGTATTAGGAGGAACTTCCGCATCCTCAGGCCACCATTGTTTAGGGGAAAACAGATTCTGAGAACCAAAAGGTAGTATTTCTGTCTTCCCTGAGTTACATCTGAGGGGATTGTTATTCATCCACTCAAATGTAGCCGTAAGACAATTTTTCAGATTTTCCTCTGCACCAGGCAGCTCTCTATCCAACACCAGGATCAGCTGCGTGTCATCGGCGTACGATATGGTACTAATCTGGTAAGAGGCGATTAGCTTAATCAGGGGTACCATATAAAGATTGAAAAGTACAGGGCTCAAACTAGAGCCCTGTGGGACCCCTGAGCTGATGACTTTTTCTTCAGATTTGAAGTCGCTAATACCGTAACCTGACGTCTCTGGGTGAGGAAATTTGTAAGCCATGCCAATACCACTCCTCCTATACCTGCGTTACCCAAACGGTCTCCCAAGATAGTGTGTGAGACCGTATTGAAGGCCGCCGATAGATCGAGTAAAATCAAGACGGCCTTCTTCCCTTGGTCCAATGCCATTCGTAAGGTCTCTGCCGTAAACAAAAGGGCAGATTCAGTCGAATGTTTGGATCGAAACCCTGATTGATTGGTGTGCAGGATGTCATTCTCCTCAAGAAAACTCGTAAGTTGGTTATTAACGAATTTCTCCGTCAGCTTGAACACCGCAAGGAGTAGGGAAATAGGACGCAGGTTGGACAGAGTGGTTGGATCTGGTAGGGCTTTTTTCTGAAGTGGCATGACCGCTGTGCGTTTCCAGTCGCCTGGGATTTCTGCCGTGGCTAGTGAGGAATTAATAATGCTGTTAATGGTTGGGTTTATGTCCTCAACCAATGCCCGCAAAACCATAGGCGGACAAGGATCAAATGGAGATCCAGATTTAATTGCTAAAATGGCCTGGTATGAATCCTCCAGAGAAATAGGCGCAAATGAGTCAAAACGAGAGGTGTTAGTTGTCACATAGCCTGTCCTCATTTTTTCCACGTTCGTCGAGGAGGGTAACGCAGGAGGGAAATCCTTTACAATATCTGAGATATTCTTCTCAAAATAATTAGCTATGGTATTACAGAGCGGGAGAGAGGGAGCAATTTTCTGAGAAAGTACTGTGGGGTTGGTAAAGCTGTTAACTATCTTAAAAATCTCCTTCTGTCCCTTGCCAGAAGAAGAGATGACCTCTAAATAATGTGCTTTTTTTGCCGACTTGATTACGGCGTGGTAGTTCCTACGTGCTGATTTATATGTATCACGGGCAATCGCCTCGTAATTTCTTCGCCACCTCCGCTCAAGTGAAGGGGTGCAATACAGCGTCAGGTGCCCCGTTGAAGTCAATGGGTATCAGTTCTGTCATAAAGAGGCTGCAATTCATTCCATTTCTTTTTTGCCTCTTGTTGGAGAGAGTCCTTGCTGTTTTTGTGTTTTATTGGAGAGCGCTATTGGAGGTCAACCTTTACAGAAACATCCTTAGGCAGAGCTTCGCGAAGGGCAAATACAAAACCTCTGTCCCCGTCTCTGAGAATATTAGCCAAAAATGTAGGACAGCTCCTATCGTTTTAGGAATGAAATACGGGTGCAAACAATAGAGGCATTCCTTGCGAGGACCACATAATTAAGCCTTTTTTAAGGCAACACATAGTACAAGGCCTGAAGAGAAAAGTGTATCTATGCTAATTTGTTTACTGCTATTTAGAAACTACTCGGGGCTCCCAGCCTGATTTGGATGAATGGTTCCAGCATCTGAACCTATAAAAGATCAAATGCTGAAGAATAAAGTCAAATCAGACTGTGGACAGCCTGCACTCCGGTAACAAAAGGAAAGCGACCTCTATACAAAAGTGACTTAAGTTCTCAACAGATTCAAATGCCATATCCTTTGATATCAAGATGAAAGACCTTGAATCGCTACAACTTTATTTTTGTAGACATTAGAAACAAGAATCCGATGTGATGAAGAAAACTGCTTGACATCACATTTACACCATCCTAGTCCAGGTCTGTGATCCGGAGTTCTACTTAAAATGGAGACACTGACAGAACCATGCCGATATCCAGCTAGACTTGGACATCAAACCTAGAAACTTGGTGGAACTCAAATATGGGCAATGGCAGGGACAAAAAGACGCAGTTACTGGACACAGCCCTAGAGTCCCCGAGGCCAAACCAGTGAGTACCAAACTTTTCTAAGAGGGACCAGGAAAACCTCAGTTGCCCTTTCGTAAAATTCTAGGACAGAACAACAAGGCCAGCCTTACAAAGTTTGGGAAATCACTCTGAAGGAATCTGGCAATACATTACTTTCATCCCTGACCGAACTGTGCATATTTAGATTTGGGAGTACAACTAATCAATTCAAGAGGTATTTGAGGCATAGCCTCCTCCAATGTTTGAGAGTTATTCCGCTTTCATTTGAAAGGTTGTAGGTTTCTTATTGACAGAAAGGCAATGTCAAACATCAGGGGCCAAGCAACTTTGGAAAAAAAAAGTGATTTCACACATGTTGACAAAGGTAGTCTCCGCACAAAATCTCCCTTTCTAAAGAACAGACAATGATAAAGTGCAGTGGACAACTGCCCTGCTCTTTGTATTGGAGCGGACCAGCCATGTTCTCTCATTTCTTAACACTAACAAATTTGCTAGGCACTAAAGGCACAACCTGGATGTGGGCTTAGTGCCACAGAGAATTGATAAAAAAAAACAAAAGGCTTTTTTCAATCATTTTGTTTTATTAGTCTACAAACATTCACAAAAAGGGAAGCTAAGCAGCAGAAAGCACCCATCTCAACAAAGGGCCAACACAGGTCTGTGCCAGCTTCCTCATGGGAAGGGTCGCATTGGGCAGGAATTTTCACCAACTTCTGTTTTTTAGAAGGCCTTTGTATGTCAGTTTAAGAAAGAAGTTGTTGTTTTCATGAGTGACCTCTGTAGGCTTTTATGTGCATGATTGGAAAATGTTCAATGTGCAGGATACCTATAGGCTGCTGAATAAAAGTGGCCTTTACCTCCCTCATGTCTAAGTTTAAGCTATTTCAGTTTTCCACAATGAGAAAGAGCCCCATCATATCTTTGGGCCCTCAGAACCTGTAGTTTTGTACACAGTAACAGAAATGCAAAGGAGGGCCCTGTTACTCATCTCTAATGGATGAACACATTAAAAACCTATTTGAAAGTCCAGAGCTGCAAACTGCTAATGTCGGACGCTATGCCAGGCAGGGGTTTGAGGGCCAGCCCATGTGACAGCCATGCACCTGCATCTGCAATAGCAGTGAACATCACCCGGATGAAAGCCCTAGAAGTACAATATAGAAGAACAGCAGGACTTTACATTTTCAAGAGCCTAAAGAACTACACAGAGAATTGTCCTTGTAGTTTTGAGCAAGTGTAAGTTATGGTCATCTAGGTGGCTTAACAATGCAGATCTAGTGGCAGCTGAAAACAAGGTGGAAGTAGAGGGGAAGAAAAACAAAGATGTAAGTGTCTAGCCAACACATATTACATGGACGTTGATGAAAATGTTACACTGCCTCAATTGTCAGTTTAGAGTATCGGCTGCTTCCTATTTAGATGCACAAAATGTCTAGAATTCCGTCCACTGTCAGGAGGATCTGAGGACACCTTCAGTAAGGAAAATGCTACATATCCTGCAAGCATCGGTTTGTAGCATATAGTACTGTAGATTCACATGTGTAGCATATTCCTGCCATATCGCATTTGCAAGTGGTTTTTCTTCTAAGAAGTGACTCAAATCACGAGATGTGGTGTAACTCCTCATCTTGGCATACACTGTACATGGGCACTGACTCCATGCTAGGTTGTTTTCGCACATCAGCTGAGAGTGTATATGGAGTGTTAATGCAGGTAAGGTTGATAAAAGGCTATGTGCAGTGAAAACGCAGTAAGAGCTTTCCAAAAGACAGAGGACTCTGTGGAGGAGGCCGGGTGCATGTACTCTGGGGAGGAGGCCGGGTGCATGTGAATCTATTGCACAACACGCTACTAACATATGTGGAAAGAGTAATTGGCAATTTTTCATTTGTATGATGTGTTGGTGGAGATACATATGCCTAGCACAGACTGTAAAGCAGTGCCCTTCAAAAGCAACGACTAGAATGTGGATGATGCAGATGTCTAGAACAAGGTCCTTAGCACCGTTTGGCTCATCTTGGCTTGTTGATGAGCTGATATGTCCCCACAAGTGCACAGTAAAGTTGCAAGAGAACACCCCGCCCGAAAGCAGTAGTGGCTGCTGAGGCCCTGGTAGAATGGGCGCGCAGTCCCACCAGAGGCTTATTTTTAGCCAAAGAATACCAAGCCTTTATGCACAGAACGACCCGAGAGATGGTCCGCTTGTGCACGGCCCGACCTTTCTTGGCGCCCATGTAGCCAACAAGGAGCTGGTCATCCACCCGGAACTGTTGGGTGCGGTTCAAATAGATGAGAGCGCACGTTTTGCGTCCAGATGGTTGAGCCTCTCTTCCCCTTTTGAGGAATGCGGAGGCGGAAAGAAGGTGGGCAAAGTGATTGTCTGCCCGATGTGAAAGGCATTGACAACCTTTGGCAGAAAAGATGGACGAGTCCGTACAACAACTTTGTCCGGATGGATTGAGAGAAATGGAGGTTTAGAAGAAAGAGCCTGGAGCTCACTCACTCCTCTGGCAGAGATGATGGCAACCACAAAAGCAGCCTTTAAAGTGAGAAGACGAAGAGGACAGTTGTGAAGTGGCTCAAAGGGAGCACACATCAGATATGTCAGAACCAGGTTCAAGTCCCACTGAGGTATTATGAAAGGAACAGGAGGGAAAAGATGAGTAATGCCTTTTAAGAATCTATTTACAACTGGGGACTTGAAAAGGGAAGGCTGATCTGGAAGAAGTAAAAAGGCTGAAATGGCAGAGAGATAGCCCTTGTAGTGCCCGGAGCAGAGCCCTGCTGGGCTAAAGAAATGAGAAAGAGGAGGACCTCTGAAAGAGGGGCAGAAAGGGGCTCAACAGCCTTTGCTGTGCACCGTGCCACAAATGGCCTGGCTGCCAAGATAACATCACAAACTTCGGGAGGTAGGTCAAAAGATGTCAACTACTGCCGCTCAATCTCCACGCAAGGAGGTAGAGGCTGGACAGGTTCAGGTGGAGAACCCTCCCCTGCTGCTGCGACAGAAGATCCTCCCAAAGAGGAAGTCGGAGCGGGGGATCAATCGCCATGCTGAGTACCTCGAGATACCATACTCGTCGAGCCTAGTCCGGAGCCACAAGAATGACTTGGGCCCGGTTGCGCTTGATCCTCTTCAGCACTCTGGGTAGAAGTGGTATAGGCGGAAAGGCGTATAGTAGACCGCAACTCCACTCGCAACGAAAAGAGTCGCCTAGCGAGTGCCGCCTTGGAAATTCCAACGTGCAGAACTGATGACATTGTGCATTTTCTTCGGTGGTGAATAGAGCTAACCAAGGCTCTTCCCACCTCTGAAAGAGACCTTGCGCCATGTCCGAGTTCAGACACCATTCGTGATTCATCATGCACCAGCGGCTGAGTTCGTCCGCCAAGGCGTTCAGAGAACCTGCCAGGTGTTGAACCACCAGGGAAATGCCCTGACGTTCCAGCCATGTCCAGAGACGCAGAGCCTCCTGGCATAGAGTCCACGACCCAATCCCGCCCTGTTTGTTGCAGTACCACATGGCGGTGGTGTTGTTCGTGAACACCTGCACTATCCTCCCCATGACAGAGGGAAGGAATGCCTTCAGTGCAAGCAGGATCGTCTGAAGCTCCAGAAGGTTGATATGGAGTTGGGATTCTGCCGGAGACCAGAGGCCTCTGATCTCCGCCTCTCCCATGTGGCCGCCCCATCCCAGGAGGGACGCGTCCTTCACCACTGTGTGCTGACACATGTACGACATAACAAGAAGTTATGTCGTACCCTCGAGAAAACATGGAGAAAAAACCCAACCTCTGACAATCTGACCACCTTCAAGGACGCCACCCGCAAACACCACCAACTGATCCGATCCACCAAGAAATCAGCATTCAAGGATCGACTCGACAACAACGCCCTCAACAGCAAGGAACTATTCAACATCGTCAAAGAATTTACCAACCCCACCGCCGGCACCAACGACATCACTCCCTCCCAAGACCTCTGCGACTCCTTATCATCTTTCTTCCATAACAAAATCGCCGACATACATAACAGCTTTGAAAACCAGTCTGATGAACAGCCCACTCCACCCACCTCCGAACCAAAACAGCACTCTCACAACCTCTTCGCCTGGAACCCAATCACCACTGAAGACACCATCCGCCTGATGAACTCCATTCACTCAGGATCGCCAACCGACCCATGTCCCCACCACATCTTCAAGAAAGCTGACTCCATCATCGCACCCCATCTCCGCGATGTCATCAACTGTTCATTCAATTCCGCTACTTTCCCGGAAAGCTGGAAACATGCCGAGCTCAGCGCCCTTCTGAAGAAACCCACAGCAGACCCCTCTGAACTTAAGAACTACCGCCCCATCTCACTCCTCCCATTCCCTGCCAAAGTCATTGAGAAAGCCGTCAATAGTCAGCTCGCTGCCTTCCTTGAATCCAATTATTCCCTCGACCCTTCACAGTCCGGCTTTCGTGCCAAACACAGCACCGAAACCGCCCTCATCGCAGCTACAGATGACATCCGAACGCTACTGGACAACGAAGAAACAGTTGCCCTCATACTACTCGACCTCTCCGCCGCCTTCGACACAGTTTGTCATAGCGCCCTCATACAACGCCTCAGCAACGTCGGAATACAAGGTAAAGCCTTGGATTGGATCATCTCGTTCCTCGCCGGAAGAACCCAGAGAGTCCGCCTCCCCCCGTTCAAATCAGAGGCCACAGAAGTCATCTGTGGTGTACAACAAGGTTCTTCACTCAGCCCCACCCTCTTCAACGTATACATGAGTCCCCTCGCATCCATCGCGCGCCAACACAATCTCAACATCATCTCCTACGCAGATGACACCCAGCTGATCCTCTCCCTCACCAAAGACCCAAACACCGCCAAAACCAATCTACACGAAGGAATGAAAGTAGCCGAATGGATGAAGAACAGCCGTTTATAACTTAACTCGGACAAAACGGAAGTCCTCATCTTAGGATCATCCCCCTCTGCCTGGGACGACTCATGGTGGCCACCGGCCCTGGGTACAGCACACATACCTACAGATCACGCACGTATCCTGGGCTTCATCCTAGACACCTCCCTCTCGATGACCAGACAAGTCAACGCCGTCTCATCTTCATGCTTCAACATCCTACGCATGCTCAAAAAAATCTTCCGTTGGATCCCCACCGAAACAAGAAAGACAGTCACCCACGCACTGGTCACCAGTCGATTAGATTATGGAAATACCCTTTACGCCGGGACCACAACCAAACTACAGAAAAAACTCTAACGCATCCAAAACGCCTCAGCCAGACTCATACTGGACATCCCCCGTCATGCTCACATTTCCGGTCACTTGAAGGATCTCCACTGGCTCCCCGTCAACAAGAGAATAACGTTCCGTCTCCTTACCCACGCACACAAGGCCCTCTACGACCTAGGACCCGAATGCGTCAACACACGACTGTCCTTCTACACACCCACCCGCCAACTACGATCATCCAATCAAGCCCTCGCCGCAATCCCGCGCATCCACAGATCCACCATGGGAGGAAGATCCTTTTCCTACTTAGCGGCCAAAACCTGGAATTCTCTCCCCACTCACCTCAGACTTATACAGAACCACCCCTCCTTTAGAAAGCAACTAAAAACCTGGCTATTCGATAAGTAATGCACCCACCCTCCCTCAAGCGCCTTGAGACCCTCTGGGTGAGTACTGCGCTATACAAATACCGAACTTGAACTTGTGCTCCGGTTGGGGAAGGAAGAGGGATCTGCCATTCACCCAATTGCAATTTGTGAGCCACCACTGCAATTGTCGTGCAGGGCCCTCTGTGATCAGACAGGTTGCCCGGATGCTGTGCCCACTGGAACTTCAAGTCCCGCTGCAGAACCCGCATATGCCAGCTGGCATGATCCACTAGCAGAATGCAGGAGGCCATCAGGCCCAGTAGCCGAAGGGTCTCCTGACCAAAACCCGGGATAGAGGTTGAAAGATCGGAATCATAGCCTGAATATCCCGGACTCGCTGATCGGGAGGATAAACCCAAAACTGCGCCGAGTCCAGAACGGCTCCGATGATGGAGCTTCTGCAAGGGAATCAGGTGCAACTTCGGCACATTGATGGAAAACCCCAGCAAATGCAGGAGGTCGCCAGTAGTCTGTAGGTGGGAGATGACTGCCTGGGGCGAGCCCACCTTCAACAACCAGTCCTCGAGATAGGGGAAGACTGGAACCCTGAACCCTGAGGTCCAAGATAGGACGCAGGCCCTTGTCATAAAGTAGTGCGACTAACAACCACATCCTACTTCTGGCCCAGGAACGCGCTCGATGGCCCCCTTGGCCAAGAGGGCCGTGACTTCCTGCTGAAGAAGCGCAAGATGGTCCCCGAACATGTGGTGGTACCGAGGTGGCATGCCTGGAGGGGTAGTCTCGAAGGGGAGGGAGTAGCCCCTTTGGACTATTTGCAGCACGCACTTGTCCGAAGTGATTTTGCGCCAGTGGGGGAGATGATGGCGTATTCTTCCGCCCACTGACATTTGATGGGCCTGAAAGGTCGGACTAGGAAGACTTTGAAGTGGATGCTGCGGGGGTGGAGGTGGACTGACCCACCCGCTGGCCCCCAGAACCACCTCGGCGGTTCCCACGCCCGCGGCCACGCTGAGGTTGTCGCTGCGGGTAGGAAGGTAGATCCCTGACTATGGTTGCCCCCAACTTTTTGCCTGGTGTTTTGCTGGTTTTCTGACTTAGTTGACCTGGGGCCCTGTTATTCAGGACCCCAGGCCTACTGCTCTCTCTGTAAAATGGATTCCATGTACCGTAGGTACACATCTAATTGGATACTGAGTCACCTTATCAGTCCCTGTACAGTGTACCTTAGGTACCCAGGGCATAGGTGTACCCAGGGCCTACCAGGGGCTGCAGCATGTATTATGCCACCCCTGGCTGGCCATCCAAATCTGACACAACTGGCTGCTTGACAGCTGGGGCAAGGTGGTGTAATCACCCTTTGCTTTAGATATAGTATACCTATATCTAACCCTAAAAATGGACACACAGATCTCCTATCAGTCACTCCTATGGCAGGCCTTGACAATCCTGAAGGCAGAGTGCTTGGACTCGTGTGAGATAGTGCTCTGGCATGAGCTGAGCCTGTCTGCGGCTTTCGGGATCCATCCCATGATATCGCATACCATATACTCTTAAGTGCATTATAATCCTCGCGGTTATATGCCAACTCTGGTATCGCTTTATCAAAACATGTCGAGTAAGGTGTCATACGAATTGGAATACTAACCCCTCGCCAATTCTGGCGACGGGGTTAGCATTCCACCCTTCTAGAGGGACACGACATGTATGTAACCTGTAACCCCGGTTAAAGTCAGACAGAGCCTTAGCATCCACAAAATGGATGCTGCCACCGAGACACAAGTCTGCCCTCCTGCTGCTGGGAGTCCTCCCAGAGCAGGAGGCAAGGACAAAGGGTTTCCTGCCAGGGGCGGTGCCAGCACCGTCCCAGACAGGGTTTTGTGTATTCCAGGTAGGCAGGGCTACAGAGGAAGGTGACTGCAAGTGACACCCCGGTGCTCACTGTGCATAGGCCGGCTGAAACCAGTTCCAGGGGCACTCCAGCCCCTGGCCTGGGGAAAGCCCGCCAAAGGAGAGGGGTGTAACCACCCCCCTCCTGGTCCCACCCATAGGGCAGGACTTAGTCGCGTGCCAGCCCCCTTTTCCAAGATAAAGGTAGGAGCAGGCCCCCTTCCAAATTAGATCATCTTTGGAATCAAGACACGACTTTCTGCGAAAGGACTTCAAGATTTCTTCTTCAAGATTCTCCCTTGTGACTAAGGAGTAGTCACCCTGCATCCGCAGGCACCATCCTAAGAACACTGCGGTCTGCTGTAAGTCCTTCCTCCGGAATCCGACTGCCCAGCTCGACAAGACCCGGCTTCCCTGGCACCTCCGACCTCTACTCACCTCTACAGCCAAGCTGAGAACCGTGAGTGCGACGAGACCTCAAGGGACCGACTATTGCCAAGACTGCACGACTTCTTCACAGCAAGCCCGCCGAGTAATCTCCTGGCGAGTGCTTTGGGGTCCGAGAAGCCCCAACCCTGAGCAGCTCCAGCACCGAAGAGCAGCCCCCCAGCATCTCCACGATCGGCGTGGGGCCCTTCTGCTTTTTGCTGCTCACCGCGTTGTTTGGCTACTAGCCCGCTGGCTTGTGGCCTTCTGAACGACGCCCGACGACATCACTGCTGCTGGTCTGGTTGCTCCAGACTGGCTCTTGCTCCCTTCCAGAAGAGGAGCACCCCGGACCCTCCTGGTCCACTCAAGACGCCATTTTGAGTCCACCGCGTGGGCTTGAATTAGCCAAGGCTTTGTTGCCCAATCCTGGGTTCTTCGACGCCGACAGCTTCATCCATCGTGGGACAGCTCGCCCCTCCATCCTGGTCGCCGACAACGCCTCCTGGTCCGTGAGATCTGCAGAGCACAGCGTCGCCCACTCACCTAGCCGAGGTGACTACCATCCGGTGCCCTCCTGGTGCCCCCTGACTACTGGCTAGTAGTCACGAACTTGGTCCCCTCTGCTTTCAGGTATCGTCCATCTTCAAGATCCAGGCTTGGATCACTTCGAACTCTCTTCACTGGTCGCCTGCCAGCATCTTTCTTCCAGGCTCCTGGTTCGTCTACGAGGATTCCCGACGTCTTTTGAGACATATGCAGCTGCAGCCCCTGGGCTAGGTAACTTCGGCATTTCGGTGCCCCAGCATAGCCTCACTATCCAAGGGTCAGGATCCACTGTCGTTTTCTCCCTACCAGGTCGGGTTCGCCCGTGAACTTTAACTTTACTAGCTATCATAGACTTTGTCCCGCATCCCGCGTGAGAGTGCACACTCTGCACCCGAGTCCCCTGGGCCTCCTAGAAGTAATCTAACGATTCTATAGTCAAGTCCTAGCGATTCCAAAGCCTATTAGTACTGTACTTACCTGCTAGTAATTTCGCATTCCACTTTCAGAGTATATGGTTTTTCGTGCCCCTCGGGCATTTGTGTATACTGTGCTAACTTAAGTATTTTTATAAGAGTTTTGTTGTGTGCTTAGCTCCCTGCCTCATAAAGAGCCAGGGTAGTCTTGTTATAAATAAATACACTGTTTATTTTCATAACAACTTGTGTGGTGTCCTTTCACTGGGTGTTCAAGGGGTAATGTGATGGTAAAACAGCTGGCTTAATACGCCCTCTAGAGTCTTAGCCTTAGACTGCTCGTATCCATGCTACTAGGATAGCTGGTCTATAAGGTTGACTTACAACCAATCATCAATAAGGGTTGTTTGGACTGATATATAGTGATCACTAGAACAGTGAGCACTGCACATCAGGCCAACTTCTCACACTGCGCCAGCCTGTGGCTCTGGAATGAACGTTTTGGGGCACCCCTTCAGTGGCCACTAAAGGAGCGGAAAACATAAGGCGGAGGAGGCCGAGAGGCCCAAGGACTTGGCCGTAGCCCGTGAGTCCTTAAAACGCTCCAACAGACTATCTGCTTTGTTGCCAAAAAGGCGAATCCCATCAAAGGGTATGTTCATCAAAGTGCTCTGGACATCCCCTGAGAAGCCAGTTGTTCTCAGCCAGGCGTGGCGCCGAAGCGCCACCGTTGTGGAAATCGCCCTGCCTAGCGAGTCGGCGGTATCAAGCCCATGACGTATGGTGAACTTAGCTGGGTCCCTCCCAGCTACAATAGCCTGGGCGAGTACTGTCTGGGCCTCCTCTGGACAGTTGGGCAGCACCTGCGCAACTGTGTCCCACACAGAGTGTGTGCCCAAGAGGCATGCGGTGTTAAACGACCGCAGCCCTAAGCTGGCAGATGAAAACAGCTTCTTGCCAAGCTGCTCCAGCTTCTTGGATTCCCTATCTGGGGGTGCGGAAGGGAATGCACTCTGGGATGCAGAGGCTTGGACAACCAAGCTCTCAGGGGTGGGGTGTTGTGAGAGAAAGAGGGGGTCGCTCGGAGCCGGGCGATGGCATCGGGCCACGTTCCTGTCCAGAGGAGACCCTGTGTTGGGCCTGGACCAAGTGCCCAAAAGAACATCAGACAGTGCATCATTAAAAGGCAGCAAGGGCTCCGAAGAGGTTGCCTCAGGTTGAAGCACTTCTGTCAGGAGGTTAGTCCTGATGGCCACTGTAGGGAGTTCGAGGTGGAGAGCCTCGGTCGCCCTACGCAACACCACTGTGTAACTTGCTCCCTCCTCCGTAGCCACGGAAAGAGGAGACAGCATGCCAAGGTCAGGCGAGGTATCTAGACCACTGGCATCTCCCAAATCCTCTGCCCAGTCCGGATCATCACCACACTGTTGTGTGAGAGGGTCCTCAGACCCCTCCCAGTCCTCCCCTTCCTCCGAAGTCTGTGAAACAGGCTGAAAATAAGGACGGATGTAGGGGTAGAAAGGCCCCATCTGTGTCAGAATCGGCGTCGAGTGACGCCGTTCCAGCACCGCGTCCGGTTCAAAGAGTCGGGCCATGGCAGCAAGAAACTCTTGCACCTGTTCAGGCGTCGTCGCCGAACCGGGAAAGGGTGGGTAGACTGGCGGCGGCTGGAACCGTGAGGGTGGCACCACCCGCACCCTCAGCCGTGTCGGGCGAGGGGAAGTCGGAGTGCGACGGCGCTTCAACTTCTTCTTGGAATGCTTTCACTTACCTGACCCCGAGTGTGAAGACTTAGATCCAGAGGACAATGGTGACGGCTCCGCGACTGATCCCTCGACCTCCCACAGGACCGGGACCTTGAGCGGCACGGAGCAGACTGCCAGACTTCCAGCAACTTTCGGGACCGCTCCCGCAAAGTCTTCGGCACCATTGCCCGGCAGTCGGGGCACGAGTTGGAGTCGTGGTCGCGCCCCAGGCAGTAGAGACACATGAGGTGGGGGTCCGTCACCAACATCATGCGATGACAGTCCCCGCAGTTCTTGAAACCGGGTATCCCTATGACACTAGGTGTTGATCGACTCAGAAGAAGAGGTAAAAGTCCTCGAAAAAACTCAGTCAAAAAGTGACTGGGGGTACTAGCTCTTCCTGGATCTGCGCTTGCTGGCGCAGAAAAAGAAAGAACGGACGTCAGCACGCGTGGGCGCGTCTAAGTAGCTCCAGCGATGCCATCCCAGCGCCAACGACGCACGCGGAGCCGCACGACGCCTACCGACACGCAGGGGTACTGCTGATGAAAAACTTTCCGGATCCAGGCTAACGCCTGGGGGTAATTCTAAGGTAAGGAATCTATCACTGCGTGTTTCTTTCAGATAGCCGGAACATGTTAAACACCGATGGGGACTTAGAAGAAAGTTAGCTTGTGCCAACTGGGTATCAGCCAATCAATCAAACACACATGAGTAAGGGTCAGGGCATTGACACCGAGGTATATTTAGCATGCTTGAGTGCACTCTCAGAGTTAAAAAACCAGCAGCATCTGTCCAAAACCTTGGGGGTGACAATGCAAAAGAGGTATGTCCTATAGTGAAAGGGATTACATCACGTTAGGGAGGAACTTAGGATTGGTTCTAAGAAGAACCCTGTCCATATGGACCTATATGAAGGGCTCTTGTAGAGTAAGCACTTCAGTTTGCTACTGCGTCTGAGTGGTAATGGCAACTGTTGGAAGCTGGCTCTTGATATAATATATCTAAATGAGACGCATCGTTTAAATAATCTAGGAGTTCCGCTATGAGTGGACAGCGGCTTGCTATGGATATCCCAAGGTACTCTGCTAGGGGGTAGTGTGGTTGAGTACCCTTAGGCTTATCACAAAGGAGTGCAAGACATCTGAAAATACACATATTGGTCAATAAACACGACTCAAGAAGGAGATCCACATCAATTTATAAAATTAGCAAGTATCTTTATATATGTGTAGCCATCAGAAGAAAAACGTTCAGGTAAGTACATTCAGTTCTGGTGACAGGAGCTCCTGTAAATACTGAATTTAGGGGCGTTAGGTGAGTGTAGGGTGGTGGCCAATAGACTACTGACCCTTGGGGTCACTACACCCCCTATATGACCACTTCCTGTGGGAAGTGGGCATAACCCTGTCTCAAAACTCTTAAGTATGCCAACACAAAGATGATTACTTCTGAAAAGTCGTGTCCACCTCGGATTAGCCCACCTTAGGGTTGGTACTAGCCTGAGGTGGCACGCCTACCTGACTAGCTAATTTTGCCACCAGCCCAGGTGCCAAAGGGGCTCTGGACAAAGGGGTTGGCCTCCTCTCCTGTGAGGGGAGACAGATTTGCATTTCAACGGCGGCAGCTCTTTGAAGCTTGTCGGCCTAGGAAGGCTAATCAGCAGGTCATCTTGTGGGAGGGGGCGTGACACCCTCTTTCCGGACAGGCTTTTGTTCTGGGTCTCCGGAGAGCAAAAGGCAATCACCGTAGGAGGTAAGAACAGTGTCTCAGGTGGCAGGATGGCAGAAACAGAGCGAGCACACCAGAGGCTGGTAGGTTTTCAGGGGGCACCTCTAAGGTGTCCTCAGTGCACATGTATTGGTAAGTCCAACACTGACATCAGTGTGGTTTTATCAATCTGAGATGAAACTATCATGTAGCTGGGGATCTCGTTTTCACCAGTGTCCAGCACATGTTCTAAAATGGCTTCCCTGTCCACTTGCACTGGGGCATATCTGCTCATGCAGGTATGCCCTCACATGCAATATCAAGCAGCCTGCCTTAGGGCTATAAGGCCTGCTGTAGGCGTGACTTACATACAAGTAGTTCATGCAGTGTTAGGGGGCCTGGCACACAGGGATGTGTATCAAGTTGTGTTTTCAGTTTTGTTTGCACCAAAACACGCAACCTGCGATAGCAGCCCTGCACGAGTTTGGCGACTGGTCCCTTAGGGTGGCACAATTTGTGCTTCAGCCCTTGTGGGGCCTTCTTTAGTACATCAGGCCCTAGATACCAGGAATACCATTTACTAGGGACTTCTACAGGGTGCGAAAGTTATTGCCAATTATGGAGCACAATTGTACAGTTATGGGAAAGACATCTGGCACTGGGGACCTGGTTAGTAGGAACCCAGTGCACTGCCAGTCAAAATCACACCATGCACCTTGCAGAAAGTGGGTGTGACCGTGTCAAAAAGGAGTACTTTTTTATAGCCACAGGAAAGCTACTTTGCAGGAGAAGAACTAAAGGCGGGAAGAATGCAGCGATTCAAAGGGTGGTGCCCTAAGTCTCATGAGGACTACACAGATTCCACAAAGGAGCAGGAGGCACTCTATGGGGCATAACCCTCTTGAAACCCTCCATGAAGCCTTAATAACTGGACATCTAAAGAGGGATGAGTGTTCCCTACTCAGCATGCAGGCTGCAACTTCACTGCAGTGTAAGCAAATGGAGGCGTAGGGGAGGTCTACTTTTTGCAAATGCAAGAGATAAATAATAATGTCCTGCACAGTAGGATTGAGAGGGTCAAGGTTCTTGGAAATACAGTGGTAAACAAATGTTTTCCATTTGGCAGAGTAACAGGCACGTGTTGTGGGCCGTCAGGCTTCTTATCAAATGGGTATACATTTGTGGGGAAGCTAAGGTACCTGAATTCTAGCACTTCAGGTGCCAATTCGCAAGAGTGAGCTATCCGGATGCCTGAATTGGCCTTGTCTCTACGTGACAGCATGAGAAGGTCCAGACTCAGCAGGAGCTTCCTGTGAGGGAAAACGGACATCTCTAGGAGACTTCTATACCAGGGTTCTCAGGCACAGGTTGCAGCTATCTGAATGCGTCAGCAATATTTGCATCAACTTCTTCGTTATGTAGGGAAGCAGTGGGAGACGTAAAAAAGTATAGGCAAATATCCCTGACCAATTCATCCATAGTGCACTGCCCATTTAGTGAGGGTACCAGGAGGTGAATTTTGATTTAGATTTTTTATTTAAACCTACAAGGGTACCGGTCCCTGGCGCCGTCCATGACTGTATTAAAGTCGCCCCCATAAGCAGTTCTCCCTCGGTAGGCCCAGTCGGAACGTGCTAAGCGCCAGGAAGGCCACAGAGTGGAGGGCAGGAGGGATGTATACAGACACAATATTGAACCGTTTCCCCTCCCATTGACATGATATGGCCGCAAACCTCCCCTGAGTATCTTTCCAAGTGTGATGTATGATCAGTGGAAATTACTTATGAACCAGAATGCCCACCCCTCTAGAGCCCTATGAGAAATCAGAATGCGCTATCATTCTGTATCCCCAGCGGTCCATAGCTTTACATGTTGAACCCATCAGGTGTGTTTCTTGTAATAGTGCCACCGCTGGCACGCAACGTCTCAGGTATTGCAACACTAGCCCTCTTTTGATCCTATCCCCCAGACCATGCACATTCCAGGTAAGTAACGTCAGGGGAGACACTGGGGTCGTAGAGGGGACATCAGTACCAATTCCAGAGCAATGCCGATATTGTCCCAACCGCCATGAGTAGCATATCGTTTCAAACCAACCCCTGTGCAGTGCACCCTTGCAATAATACCATGCACATTATCCTTCAATCTTTGCCCTGAACATAAAACAGTAAAACTTTGAACAAATCGTAGAGACCACACCGTGCCACCCTCCCCCCACTCTGCCTCCCTGCTTGACCGAATTACAACAACCCGCCACCCCAACAAAGCAGAGCGCTTAGTAACCATTCCCACTCTTCAACGATGGGGGGGGGGGGAGAAAACTGCTCCTGCCCTTATAGGGCCCTTGTACTCCAACATTGTCATGAACCAAACGCCCCTGCCGAATGTCACTAGAGAGAACATCAGAGGAATAGTCTTTTTTTAAATGTCTTTAAACAGCATCTAGGCCGGACATCCCCACAAAACATAGCAAGAAATACCTTAGAGTGGCTTCTCAGCTTGACCGTAGCTATACATCTTCATATTCTACCATACAGCGTCACTAAAGCTGGACCAGTCCCAAGGAAGCAGAGCACAGGTCCTTCACACAGTCACAATGTTGGCCCATCATCCTTAGTATGTCAGAGTTTTAGGGACTCGCATTCATTCTTGTTCCACGTCGTCCTGTCGCTCGCCACCTCGCGGTTCACGATGACCATTGTGACCCTGCCTCGATACCTTACGCCAACCCTCCAGCCAGTCTTGTGCCTCTTCAGGCGTGAGGAAGAACCACACTTTTCCCTCATCCTCCACTCTCAATTTGGCTGGAAATAGCATGGAGTATTTTATCTCACGTTCCCGAAGGGCCTTCTTCACATCAAGGAATCCTCTGCGCTGCTTCGTGACTGCCGCAGTAGGTCCGGGAAGATCGTGATAGCGGCGTTGTCAATGCGGATCGGCGGGGCCGTCCGGGCCGCCTGCAGGATTGCATCCCGGTCCCGAAAATTGAATATGCGTGCCAGGATAGGGCGCGGGGGTGCCCAGGTTTCGGCCTGCCACCCGGGACCCAATGTGCCCGCTCTACAGAAAAGAAGTTGGATAACCCTCGTGGTTGGAGGAGAGTCGTTACCAGATCCTCCACAAAGAGGTCTAGGGCCAGTCCCCCTGCCGTTTCCGGCACGCCAATTAGGCGAATGTTATTACGCCTCGAGCGCCCTTCCTGATCCTCAAGGCGGGCCTTTAGAAACTTAGTATCCTCCTCCAGCTGACGCACTTGTTTCTTTAGGGTGGAAGTGTCTGAGAAGAGGGCTTCCATTGTAGACTCGACATCCAAAATTTTGGCGGACATTTTGTTGAAATCAGCACGGATTAATGCAAGGTCAATCGCGAGAGTCCCAATTCTGGAGTCCACTTTATTTAACGTTGCCATAATATCCTGCAGGGTGACTTCCTGCGTGGTTCCCCCTGCTGCCCCTGCGGATGAAGGGACTTCCTTGTCCTGCGCTTCCCCCTGCGACTTGGTGAATGCAAATTTATCCAGCTTGACCTGGTTGGCCCCCTTAGAGTTCCTGCTGCTCATGGTAGCTGCGGAAGGGAGGAGTGTGTGTGGAACAGGTCTCCAACAATAGGTGCCCACAGGATAATTCACTATATCCCTTCAAATCAGTGAATATGAGTAAGTCCCAATCCTTGGGAGGGGGAGATCACAAACGTCTTAGTGAGGCAGGTGGTTAACAGAGGTGCGACCCCGCAGCGGGTCAGGCGGGTGTGCGGTCGTGAGGGCGGACCATTTAAAGCAGAACACGTCTCCAGATCAGGTGAGTATGCTAAACGATCCAGCAGAATGGAGCAGCGACTCAAGGGAGCTAAATGGCTATCCATGGGTGAGTCCACTCTGCGCTAGTAGGTCGCGCTACAGGAGTGTGTGGGAGGCTTTAACCACTCTATCGAACCGTCCTCGGGCGCCCCCGCCTAGGCGAGCGCCCTGTTCAGGCCTGCGGGTGGCACTCAGTCGCAAAATGGCTGCCAGTGGGTCCATCAAGTCGTCGCTCTGACCAATTGGGGCTCCTGCCAAGATGTCACGGGCGCTTATTCTTCCCTGCCAGGCCGCTCCGCGACAGCCTGCCTCCCACTGCTTATTCTAGGACAGAGGGGGAGGACGACGACTGCCGTGTCCCCCTGGACCGATCCTCAGCGCTTCCCGCATCACCCCAAGGCCAGCCGTAACGCAGTAGATGCAAGCGCGCGATCTACAGCGCTTTTGATCTCATAATGGCAGCAGGGGTCCTTCTCAGTCCCTGCCCCGACCGCTGAGCTGATCTCCTGTAAACCCCGCCGGGGGGACTCCACCGGACCCTGCGCCGGGCCACTGGTCCCGCTGTGCACCGCCTTCAATCACCACCTCCACAAGGATAGTCAGGGGGTGGGGGAGGAGCTCCCCGACCATCGGCACTTCCGCCCTCTCCGATCCGGCGCGCAGGCTTCCTTTACTGGGCACTCTCACCACTGTGGGTCCCGGCTGCTGCATGTCGCTAGGCCTCAGCTCTCTGCCAGTCGCCACGGTCGCTGGAAAGTCTGTGGGTCACTGCATTTGGCGTTGGACGATGCCGCTCACCTTCCGCTGTGGTCCAGAGAGTTTTGGGGCTAATGAGGTCGCAGATCAGTAATCGGATTGACTGGGCTCGGTTTTGGGAGCCCGGAGCCTCTCTGGGCTGCGGCCATACTTCTCGGCTGCTAGCCACGCCCCAAATTTATGGCATTTGACGTTTTCTGGGGATTTCAAACAAGGCTATCTTTAGGTTGCCCTAGCACTGGAAGTACATCTGTAGAACTTGCGGGTATAGTTCCCACTCATGGACTTGTCGATGCACCCTGCTGAGCAGGTCTGCAAAATTGTAGTCCACTCCGAGAAGATGTTCCTTGATGAGGTAAATGTTTTGGTGGAGTGTACAATGCCAAAACCCCTGCCATGAGACAGCTGGGGTTGGGGGTGGAGACAGCTGTTTCTGTATGTAGTACATGGAGGTCATGTAGTCGTACTGATGAGAACTACTTTGCATCAAATAACTTGTAAACAGGCTTTGTGTACTAAGAGAATGGTTAGCAGTTCCAGGTGGGTTGATGTGGCGACCCTGTAGTTGAGAGGGCAACATTACCTGCAGTCATGTTGTTGATGTGGTAATGGTTGCCTGCAGTACAGGTTTTGCAAAAGGCAACAAGCAGTGAGGTCTGGCATGCATCAACCCAGATCTTCACAAAGACTTTCCACTTGGGACCAGTGAACGAGAAGGCACTCTTGCAGGGTTCGAATAGGACGCCTTGGAGATTATCAAGGCCATTATTTCTAGAAGGCACATCACAGATCTTACTTTGAGCTGATGATTGGTCTGAAATAGAGGAAACAGCTGCTGAAAAGCCACTACTATTCGAATTGGGGTAAACCTTCACAGAGACTACAGCCAACATGGATGCTAGGAAGGGTTAGATCTGAAGAGGCTGTAGTTGGGACTTGGTGGCATTTATGGTGAACACCAAGCTGTAGATCAAGGACACTGCAATCTGTGTGTGGGCTAGACACTACATCTTCCTGCCACTCTTCATAAGCCAATTGTAAAGGGAGAGAAAGACGTGAATGCCCTCCCTTTAGAAATGCACAGTCACCAATGCTAGGCTCTTCGTAAAGGCTCTAAGAGTTGTGTTAATCCTGAAAGAAAGCACTTTGAATTGGTAATATTGTCCCCTTACCACAAAGCGAAGGTACAGTCTATGATTAGGGGGAATGGGTATGTGGAAACAGGCATCCTTGAGATCAAGCGCCATTATACAGTTGCCTGGTTGAAAGGGGTGAATGACACCCAGTAGAATTGTCATGCAAGAATGTTCCGATACAAATTGGAGGTAGAGAGGCCTCAGGTCGAGGATTCGAGGATGGGGCTGAGACAGCCATCCTGTTGGAGGGTGAGAAGGGACAGCATACACACGGTTTCCTTGGTGTTGCACGTGCACCCTCTCTTTAGAACTCTTTTGTGGGAGGGAGGGCACGTCTTCTTTGCGAAGTGTGTATATAGAGGGTGGAATGTTGGTGAGAAGTTGTATGCATCTCAAGGCAATAGACATGCTGACAAATGCTATAACTCACTGGTCAGACGAGATTACCTCCCAATGAGAGAGGAAATTGCCTATCCTTCGCAGACAGGTGAAGCTGTGATCCAGACAAAAGGGGGTCAAGTCATTGTCTGGAGGTAGCTCTAGGACTATTATTGGCCAAACTGGAAATAGCGCTGCTGTGGGGCCAACGTACTATACCTACCCTTCAGAGATGGTTGCGTAGCTTGTCCTATTGTAATGTTAATTGTGATTTATATTCTTCCCTGATGCCAAGCTCATCGCGCCCAAAGGACATATGGGGACCGTACACGGCATACATTGAACGTGAACGCAAGAAATATGCCTCTCAAGTTGAAAGTGAAATAGTGCCTCAGGGGGTGGGATGAATGTACTGCTATTTCACTGTCTATATGTTCCAAACGTTCCTTATACGTGCACGGATAGAAATGCCATATAAAGGCAGGATATGTTCAATGCCCCTTTTTAGGTTTCGACTATTTTATCCAGTTAGGGATAAATAGGCGAGATTCTAGTAAGCGGTTTAAAAAGTCTACCAAACTACTGCGGATCGCGTACAGTTCAGGCAGGCGCGTGCACATCAAACACCATCGGCCTCGGCATCAGACTTCAAAGGAAGCCGCTCGCACACCACCATTTGTCTGAGCCTCGGCATCAGACTTCAAAGCAATCCGCTCCCAAGCTGCTCCCCTGCCCCCCCATCAGACTTCAAAGGAATGCGCTCGTGCTCCCGCTCCCCGCCACAGCAATGCCGAGAGCTTGTTTCCTATAGGCGTTGAATGCTTTCTGCCGTGGTTTTGTTTTGCATTTCGTGTTGAGTGTCTTTCCATTTTCGTGGGTGTGGGAGAGCCGATGCCAGGTCCTCTTCCACAGTTCCAAGATCGGCGCTCTAGATGTTGCCACATCGCCTCGCCTCACTGGAACAGTCGCCATCGTTTTGTTTTGGTCTTCTTTTGTTTCTTTGGCACACCCCATGTGTGCACACGTACTGGGTCTGCTTGAGTATGGTTGCAGGTGGAAGATATTTCAACGGTTTACAGAAGGACGCATTCATCTTGTGTAAGCACACAAAGATCACATTTGAGACAAAGGATATTGAGCCAGCCTGCACAAGCGCCGTCCACTTTGGCCACACTTGTTTATTTATTTATTTAAATAGTTGCACAAGCGGGGTCGCCTTCACTCTCTTGTCTCTTTCCTGCTCTCTCTCTCTCTCTCGTGGTTCTGTTTACTATCCGTCTCCTTAAGTCTTGCTCCCCCCTCACTTTCTCGCTTCTTTCTGTCTGTCTTGCAGTCTTGCTGTTCTCTCTCTCTCGCTCTCCTCTCTTTCATTCTCACTCTTTTCTCTCTTTCATTCTCGCTCTTCTCGCTTTCATTCTCGCTCTTCTCTCTCTCTCGCTCTTTTCTCTCTATCTCCGGCGAGTGGGGGAGGGCGTGCCCCAGCAGCCTGTAACCACCAGTGCCTCCACCGAGTGGCCCCACCTCTTTAGTAGCTTATATCGTCCACGGCCGATGTGATGACTGGTTCATGCTGGCTTGTATTTTACAAAAGCTGAAACTCAGCACAGTGACATAATGAGTGAAACATTGAAGTGCATTTGTTTTCAAGTTTAGCCCCTTTTTACACTGAGGCAGATCGGTCGAGGGCTGCTCATTAAATCGCAATTCCTCATGTGTTCCAGAGCGAGCCCAGCACACAGGCAGCTGTTATGTTTGCTGCAAACAACACTTTTTAAGCTATGGGCGCCTTCCGTTAGTGCGTGGACACCTCCGGGTATAGTGGGCTTTATACACTCTTTTCATTCCATTTCATTCACGTCAAATCATTTGGAGATCTTGAAAGGAGGGCTTTGGGTTCTGTGCTGCTGTGTGGAGTTGCAGCTTTTGTGACTGGAGCAGCAGTTGATGTACATACACGCTAATCAGAAGCGTAGGGTAACTGTTCCAAAATTCAAATGTACAATCTTCTACAGGGTCTCCTCCTTTCATTGGTGGCATAGGTTAAAAAAAACAAAAAACACTAGCTTCATGTAAAGCAATCCGACGCTAAGCATTTGCCTGTGTGTTTATCACCGCATTGCTTGTTTACAAAGCAAGCGCACTATGGGTTAAAGGCTCACGCGGTCTTTGATGGCGCGAAAGGATGATCGTGCTGCAAAATCCGTGATTTGGTTCTCTCTACTCATACCAGCCCTCTCAAGCCTTCTGCCACATCCCTTGTGCTCCAGCTGGCTGTATACATCATACCTGTTCCCTTCCCACGCAGCATCTACACCTTGTCACAGCACCCCTTCCCGTGCGCTTGCTCTTTGTACCTCCACACCTGCTCTCTGGCCGCCTCAGCATCACGTCACTCCGCCCCCTTCCTAGCGCTGTTGCCCTGTGTCTATCACACAAGTGAAGTGACCCCTTTCCTGACCATCTCTGCTACTCACCACACGTCTCTCATTGTTCTTTCTCATGTACAAGCAGTCTTTTTTTTTTATGAAAGGCATTTCTTTCGAATTCTCTTGTCCCCACTGAAAAATGTGTCCGAAGTTTAGATACAGAGCTCACTGTGAACGATGTGGCTTGTACACACACAACCACACACAACCAAAAGCACACACACAACCAACCACACACACACACACACACAAACAACCACACACACACACACACAATCACACGCAACCCCAACCGCACACACAACCACACACAACCCCAACCACCCACAACCACACACACACACACACACACACACACACACAACCACAAACACAACCACACACACACACCACAAACACAACCACACACACACACAACCACAACCACACACACAACCACACACACAACCACAACCACACATAAAACCACACAAACAACCACACCATCAGTGCACACTTTCATCAGACACAGACACCATCAGTCATCAATGCACACTTTCACCGGGCACAAACACCACCACCGTCAGTGCGCGCTTTCACCAGGCACACACACACACACACCCCCAGCCATCAGTGCACGCTTTCACCAGGCACACACACACCCACCAGCCATCAGTGCACGCTTTCACCAGGCAGACACATACCACCAGCCGTCAGTGCATGCTTTCACCAGGCACACACCACCAGCCGTCAGTGCACACTTTCACCAGGCACACACACCACCAGCCGTCACTGCACGCTTCCACCAGGCACACACACCACCAGCCGGCAGTGCACAATCTCTACAGGCACACACACCACCAGCCATCAGTGCACACATCAATTATTAACGCATCCACTATTGTAGCAATCACAGTATGGCGCACTTTACTTTTAAACATATTCATCTAAAGCGCAGCATGCCACCATTGCTACAAAAATAAATACACTTTTTTTTGTCCTACAATTTATAGACTTTGTTGCAATTGGTGTTGCAATTTTTAACAATGCCAATAGCTCAAACTTAATTAATGCGAGACCTATTGCATTGCAAATGCTTGTTCCTTTTGGTTGTTTTCCTTTTCTCTTTGTTTAGGTGGGGTATGGGGATGGATGGTCCTTGCGGGTTGGGGAACGGGTGGACTGATGGGTCTGACGCGATTCGCATTTGCCATTATGAATACTTAGGTTGCCAAATGATAGAGATATATTATATGAGACTTTATATATGGGACTATGGTTATGTGACTTGATATTCGTAAATGTACCACTCTATATTCTTTATGTCTCCAAGATGTATAAGAAAATTTGGAAAAATAAAGCTTTAAAAAAAAAAGTCATTGTCTGGAGGTGGTAGGTCCCTTCCTAAAGCCACCTTTGCACCTACCCCTGTTGTTACCGCTGTAGGAGCCTTTGTTCTCCTCCCTCCCTGGCTTGCTCGTGAAAGGACTGCAACTAACTCTAGAAAGAGAAGGGCTGGTCAGGTGAGTTTGTTTTTGCTCCACCACCCCCAAGGCTGCTGTTTGATGCCCCTACATAGAGTAGTTTACAGTACCACATAGAGTGGTTTACAGTACCCCATGGACTTTGCTGTCTCCGTATCTTCTTTTATTTTTTTTCAACATCTCCTCAAGCTATAGCTTGAGAAGGTGCTCCCTGTCAAAGAGGAGGTTGAGGAGTTGCTGCTGGACCTCAGGCTTGAACTTAAAGATATGGAGCAAGGAGTTGCTGAGAATAATGCTGGTAATAATGCCCCTAGAGGCTGTGCCCACAGCATCTAATGAACAGCAAATGCTGGCATTAGAGATGACCTTGCCCCCGGACACATTTCCGCCTTGTTTTCTTTACTCCTCTGGCAGATGTTTAAAGAGTTCCTGCATCTTCTTCCACAGAGCACTAACATACCTGGATAGAAGTGCAACAGAATTGGGTATTTGTCAAGGCGTTGCTGCCCTGACTGCTACCCTTTTGCCAACTGGGTCAATCTTTTTGCTCTCCTTGTCCGGAGAAGGAGCATCGCCAGTGGCCTGGGCAAAGGTACCCTTGGCAAGTGATGTTGACCACCAGAAAGTCAGGAGGAACCTGGCCCTTGATGTACGCATGTTAGGGCACTCCGTTCAATATAACCAGAACAGAATTAAACAGTCATTTTAGGGTGAAATTAGTAGCAAGGCTGAGGGATAAAAATGTATTGTACAATGCAGGCAGCTAGAGCCCAACATCTCTTCATTACATTGCCACTGTATCCTGCGGGCTTGGTTTTACGAAGCAGACTTGTTTGAAAGATTCCACACCGGGAAATTTCCTGGGGAGATTTTAAATGGGCATCGCTTTTGTGGATGTATTGAAGACATTCTTTAACCTCTGGAATTGTACTCCAGAGGAATCTCCACCATTACCTTTGTTGGTTAACAATCTCATCGCAGATGCTTGGAGTGTGAGCTGATGCAAAGTGTCAGCTTCTGCATGTACCCCAGACTCTTATTTCTTAGTCAAGGTTACCTGCTGACTCAGGACATCAAGAGCTTTTCTTTCAAAAATCATTGTTTTAAGGAGAAACACCTAACCTGGACTGGAAGCTACTGGCAGAACAATGGTAAGTTTATACGCAACGAGAAAACGCACTCCAGTACAGGGATTAATAGCACCCCTATCCTGAACTCCAATAGAGGATTTCGGACAATTCTGTAGGTCTCAGTAAAAGGTAAGAGCACAGGTTCTGAGCTGGAAGGTAGAAGTGTAACCACGAGAGCTGCTGTGCTTTGCAAAAAGCGTGGAACTATAACCAGAAAGTTAAGATTCCATTAAATACTCACCCACCTGTAAAATCTCATGTCGTCTTTGAATACATCTTCACAGTATGATGTCCGGCTACCTTATTAGGGCACACATAAATTGACATATTGCCCTTGAGATGTGTGGGGTGCCTTAGCTCAGCAAATGCCAAACCGCTAGTATGCCCTTGAATTGTTCTCCAGGAACTTGCAAAAGCTGATTTTATCATGTTTAATTCTAAAACTCAAGCATATGATACCAACTAGGTAGGACCCCAGGATACTTTATTTTTAAGAAAACTGCTTAAAAACACATATACATATATATATATTTTTTTTTATTTTTTTTTATTTTTTTATTGCATGGCTTGAAATACCTATTAGAATTAACCTAGTGTCACAAACAAATAACTTATTAGGCTAATTATGCCCATTTTTATACTTGCTGTAATAATGGAAACAGCAGGTATGAGTAATTTATACAGTGGAATTCAACCCGGTCATTTTAAGGGGGAAGTTTGCTACAAAGCACCACTTTGCAGTAAAGCTACAGTTAACCACATTTTTGACTGTGGAGTAGGATACTTGAGCCCTAGATTTTATCATTTTCCATTTAATACTTGCAAGTATCGATTTTGAAGAAATGTTATTCTCTTCAAAAGTCATCTTTAGATTTCAGCTAACTTCTGCTGCAGGTACGTTTTTTTTACTAAACCTATGCAGTTGCTTTGTCAGCCACCACACCAGCTCTCACAGACATAATGCTGTCTCTTTTATAAATTGACCCTTCAATGTTTTAATTTTTTTCTCCAAAATAATAGCAGTGATTTGTGTGTTAGCTATCGTCCTGATGTTCCTGCTATGTCAGTGTATCCTTTTTAAGAGAAACCTCAAACAGCCGCCTCATGTGTAGATGTGATTTGGGCTGCAGGCTAAACTTGGAATTTCAAGCAGGCATTCCAGATCTCCCATAGAAAAATTTGTCTTTTACTGTGGATTAGTGTCTCAATCCAACAAACGGCCTAGGAAGGGCATTAACTCAAAATCAAAACTTGGGAGAGTCCTGGCCCTTTGTTGTGAAGATCACCAGCAAAATGGTGGTCAACGTGGCATCTTTCGATATTTGCATCTTTGATGTGGAGGCATACGTCTCCGAGGGCCCAGAGAAATGAGTTTGCAATCAGCATCAAAGACATTCAGTATCAAGGATTCCCAAAAAAGCCACCGAGGACTCCAACTGCACTAAAACATTTTTAGAACTTCATACGGGCTCTCCACAGAGGCATGATCCAGTCATCATCCTGAGGCAGGTACACATCACAGTGGAGGTGCAGATCTGAACACAAGAGCCATAAATCAAGATTACCAAGAGGCTTTGCACGACTACCTAAGCCATGCAAATGTTGAAACAACTCAGCAGAGTCCCAAGATCCCTACTAGGATTTCATGGACTGACTATGTTGTCGCCAGCTCACTGCCTACTAATAATATCACAACTTGGACAAGATATTTTAGTATTTATGAAGCTCAATAAAAAATTATGATGGAAAAGACTCTGAGCGCTTCTGCCATCTCTCCCACAGTACTGCTGAGAATAACAAAGACCCATCATCAACACTCTGGATAAATCGTCACACCATAATCATTTGATTCACAGAATCTTACCTGTTCTGATGCGAATCTCAGGTAACTGAGATCTTAAAAAAGCTTTGTGCCGTAACCATTGTGTAGCACAGTCTTTCCGGTGAGAGCTTAGGGATCTCAATGAGCTGCCCTTAACGCCGGCAGCTCAGTTCCAAAATAGCTAAAGCATTAAAAGGGTTTCTCTAGATTGCTCAGGATGCTTGCATTACCAATAGAATACCTCGGCTAGGTTTCATACTATCCTGGAAGGTACTCTGAGAATGCCCCTTACCTGTGATATCTCCAGACAGGGCAATTTGCCCACCTGCGCCCCGGTAAAGCCATAGACAGAGTTGGCACTGATCTTTAATGCCAACTGTCGCCCATCCAGCACCTTCTGCTTGAAAGGATCCGTCTCGTTCTTTAGCTCTGTCTTTGCCCTAAGATGAAAGGATTGATCATCAGATATACCAGGGTTAGTGAATGCATCAATAAGACAATGAATAAAAGACTAGAGGTAAGGAGAGGTGCCCAGGGCTACTCCGATTCCCTCTACAGTGAGGGGCAAAAGCACATCTCGGTCTCAAATATGCTTTGTTTTCTGTTCCTAGGTGTTATGAAGAATAAGAAAATCTTGTCAGACAAAATGGACAAGTGCCAAAGGGAAAACTGGTAACTCACTTCAAATATTAGGCTTCCCACTTGTTTTGGAATGCCATAACATGTGGTATTCCAGACCTCTGTTAATCTGCCTTTGGCCGGAGGCTACCCTAAGCACTTACTTCTTACGGGCGGAAAGCAGATTCTCCAGGATCTCTGGCAGCAAGCCCTTCCGCACAGATGCCTTCACAAATTGGTCACCCGTCGGGGTTTTAATGAAGTCATCAGGACCCAGGCTGAAATATGAAGGCATGGAATTAGACAGTGAAGAACACCACACTTTGATGAGCTTTGCTAATTGCCTTCCTATCATGCTTGCACAGCCAGAGTGGAGAGTGAAATTATTGACAAATATCATACAGATTTTCATTCCAAACAATGGTTCTTTCTATCTTTCAAGTTATATTCACTCTCTCACAATTCTATTCTTTCCTCTTGTAGAACACGGGTGATGAAGAGATTCAGAGAGTGTGTTTTGTTTGCTCTCCTCTAACTTATACTCTTTCTCGGAATTTGCTCTTGCTTGTAATTTTTCATTACTCCCTTACTACCTGTCGATCCCATCCCGTAGCACTCAAAGCCCTCTCATAGCAGTCTTGTCCCATCCCATTTCAAGGACAAGCATTGCTAGATATATCTTTGCACTCCAATACAATTTTATTGCAGCAGATAAAAGGTTAATAGTCAGTATTTAATGCACAATGCTGTTACTCTTTTCACTGATAATATGCCACTGATAAGTCGATTAGTGCACCATAGAAGGTGAAATGGTAATTATAGGAAGATCACGAAGGCAATGTCTGTGCAATATCCTCAATGTTTTCTTCTGTTTTTTGGTGTGTGTTACACATTTTGGTCCAGGATTAAAGGGAGCTTGCATTAAACTGAAAAGTTAGTGTGAGGAATACTGGTCATTGGTTTCTACCAGGTATGTGATTTAAGCACAGAGGGGATTACAGTACTCATGCTTTGCGCCAGAGTTGCACAAGCCGCCTTACTTTTGTTTTTTTTGTGAAGCAACCATTATTGGGCAATTTCTTTCTTGTGGGGAAGGAATGAGCCCAGCTCAATAAGCTGCCATTAAATGCAGTCACACTCATTTGTTCTGATAATGGTTTTGTGCAGTAAGACTGGTCCCAGCACCACAGGGTCCAAACTTCATTTGGACTTTAAAGGGAGTGGGAATAAAAGTTGACTGTGTCGATCCTGGGCCAGATCATGAATGCACGTTGCACCTGTGCAAAGGCTCAAAAAGGGAAGGCACTAGTTTCTCTGGAACGTCAGGAGGACATTGATTCCAGGGGCATCACTAGCCAGTTAACTTTGTTGCCCCAGCTGCCTAAGTGATGGAGGATGACATCATGATGGTAAGGATTGCCTTAAAATGAGACCCTACTCATAATTCTTCTGCAAATCTGCTTACTACTACATAGCAGTGTTCAGACAATAGGGAGCTGATGCCAGATGTACCAGTTACTTACCTTTCGTAACTATTTTTCCGGTAGCAACTCTATCTAACCAGAAAGAATCTGCAGTAAGAATTATCCATCAGAAGAGTTGAACCAATCTCACAAAAAAGCAGGGATGTGGGGATGAAGTAGGTCCCTGGGTTACTTAGCATTAGGCTATACATGGGGCACAGAGGGGGAATCCATCATAGTAAAGTGCTTTAAAATGAAAGGCTGTGCTTAAAATGTTTTAACACAAGAAGGTGCCAATGTAAGATAAGTGCAGCAAACTTCAGAGTTGTAGAGTTTTCCATGAATAGCAAATACTCACGTTCGGGGGCTTTTATTGGTTATAATCGTTTTTAACTGAAAACGAGAAACCATAAGTATATGTGAATGTACATGGTAATGCCCAGGGCTGGCTCTTCGGTCTCTTTTCTTCACTGCGATGGCTTCCTCATAGCTTTCCCCTTGGAGTAAAAGAGTAGGGCTAATTTTGTCCTCTGTCTCATTAAAAGCCATCAAAAGAGGAGGTCTTGCAATGCTTAGGCAAGGTCTCAAGAAGGATGGTGACTTATCTAGCTTTCTCTGCAGTTAAAAAAAGATACATTTGAGGAGACAGAGCATCTTGCTATAACTACTTACAGATTAAGAATTTTAAACGACAGGACAATCTTCAGTCATATTCCCACAGAACAAGCGAGGGCTCCTCACTTGTGAAGGAGTATCTGGTGGCTGAAATACTTGTCCTGTCATGTTGTAATTGAGCTGCGTATGCCTTGTGCAGTGCACCAACCTGGACTTAAGCACAATTTATCTGTGACTAGGGGAACAGGAGAGATAAGAGTTTTACCACACAACCATGAGTTTTCAGATTTTACAGGCTACAGGTATATATAGAAGCAAATCAGTATTAAAGAGGTGATTTGATAGTGACAGCAGGCCTGGAAGATATTTTAATACCACCAGCATATTGCACATAGCAGAGCAAGCGGAACTAGAAGGTGCCACGCTCTCCATGAGGATTTGGTGTAGGAGTGGGTGAAATGGGGAATTACACCACCCGACAAAGTCAGAGAACTTTACAAAAACGTGCTAAGAGTGGAACCACTTTCACAAAACCATTCCCTGCAGTCAGGGGTGTGCTGCCCAACACGAATGGGACATCAGCAAGCATTGAACTGGGTTTCCTCACTGTCAAGCAAGGAGACAACAGTAATAGGTTCTTGGTCGCAGTATCCTTTATTTTATTTTCTGATGGAGAGCCCTCACTGGGACCTGCAGCGTAAGGGAAAAGAGAGGACTTGGGTGCTGCTTAAAAAATATATTTTTTAAAAAGGAACAGTAAACCGCTTTTAGGAAGTTGGCAGGGCACTTTCAACCCTGAGCAGCAGATGGAATGCTCACAATGCACCACTGAACCTCTTTTTTGTCATTCTTTTAAACTTTGCCACCGCTGCAGTTTACAAAGCTGGCCAAGTTTATAAAAATTCACAAAGTCTAGAATGTCACAACTTTGCTCACTTGCCGTTTGAGGGGATTTTCACAATCAAAATTATTTTGATTTTAATGGGGCCATATTAATAATGTATTTCAAAAATGGGATTATGCTGTTTCTCTGGAAAAGGTGCTGGTGGAGTCACGAGTGACTTGGCCCCACTAAACCATGGAAGGGTCATAGATGGGGATCCATATGTTGGATCTAAATGCCCTCACACACCCTTTCAGGTGTCATGCTTCATCATCTGGGCTGCTCCTCGTTGGGTCGGCGGTGCAATACCCAACTGACTCCCTAAAATAGGGGCACTTTGTCGGAGATCTTCTATCCAACTGCCATGTGGTGAAGTGCGGGTGTGGGGCCAGGACTGTGTAGATGCGGTGCAGTGATTTAAAATATGATTGGGAGTACCTAGAAGGACGAACTATATTCTGGGGGTCTCCTACCCTAACTAAAAACAGTGTACAAGGCACTTGCCCGAGGATAATCACTCGCGTTGAAAAGATCATAATTTACTATGCTGTTAAAGATAATGCAATTCAATATACAATGACAAATGTGTTGTGGAACGCACCATTTTCCTGCTAACCCCTTTGTAGTAGTCAGGCTCACTTGGTGTACACCGTACGGGGACTGGTCTGACATTTTCCAGGGCTGCTTTGGGTTTCCAGTCTGGCCCTGGTAGGAGCAGGAGCCTCGTACCGCAAACAAAAAACCGAACATTGAAAAGGTAGCCGCCTAGATGCAGCACCAACATTCCCATAAAACGTTTTGGTTTGTGCAAATTCTTTCAACATAAAATAATAAAATCTTTAGTAATTAGATTATTTTTTGGGTGTGCACTTGTGTATTTCTTGCTAATTACTGGTTTAATATTTTACATTTAAATAATACAAATTGCTTGGAGGTCCAGTAGTGACTCAATGCGGGTAATCAGGAGTCAAAAGTTTGGGAACCACTGGCCTATGTGATTCAAAACAAGACCACTGTATATTGCACTGTTGGTGGTTCGCTTTGAGGTGTAATAATGAACTTTGCTGTGAACAGTTGAAAATGAGAGACCATCTACTGTGTACTGGTGAAATTACAGAATTCCGTCTTTTGTAGGATTTTAGCTATTAAATTTCTTTTGTTGGCTAATATTTTCCCTCCTGTAATATTTAGAATTCTTTGGGTTAATGGACTATTGAGCTTGTGCTAGAGTGACATTTCACATAGACAATATCCAACTTCTTATAAGCGCAAGAACTGTATACGGCATTGCAGAATTCTGTGCATCAAGCCTTGTGAAAACAGCCCAAAGCGAGCAGAATTCTGTGTCTGACAAGCATTACATGAAGGCATAGGATAACACTATTTCTTGAATTCCAACGTTTTGCAATCAATATTTTCTGTGGCATTTATTGGACATATGTCTTACATAAAATACCAAAGAGCAAATCAGCAACCTTGTCAAGAGATCATACTCCCCTCTGTGCCCTCCTCTCACCCTTTACTTGAAAACTCAGCCTATCCCATTCCAGAATAACAGACGCTCACAGTTGTCAGAATGTCTCAATTACATTACACAGCACTCCTTTACTTTGTAGGTAGATCTGTGCTATTAAAATCCACATACATACATATATTCATAGTTTGAATATACTTTGAAGGCATAAAAACCCAAATAAGCTTCTTGGTACCTCAAACAGTCAGCAGACAAGAAAGGTACTTTCACAAAAGCATTGTTTAATATGTTTTCCTGTGTGCCTGAAGCATTGCTCCTTGGACAGCTGCCATAATCTTAACTACCATGGTTTCGGTTATCACCATCTACTCCTGGTTATATGACTAAGCGCAGAAACAATACCAGCAAAGTCTCTTTTAACCCTCCACCCACATTTCTTAGGTTTTTAACATTTTTATCTCTGTACCAAAATGAATGGAGAAGAATTCAAAGAACCTGCTTAGAGCTCCAACTACAGTGAGGCAAAATGCATGCACTGGACACTTACCCCAGCTTCTCAACTGCACCTGATTGCAGCAGAGTGGTGTAGCACAGGTTGTGAGCCATCATAATTGACGGGTACAGAGAGGAGAAATCTAGTGTGGCGATAGGGACATCATAATACCTGTCAAAACAAGTATCATTAACCTTTATTCTGGCAGGATAAGGGAAGGAGCAGACTAGAAGGCACAGTGCAATGTCAGTAGGGCCATATTCACAAAGGAGATACCAAAGGCAAATCATTAATCAACCACTAGGAAAATTTAAACAGGACATCACAAAATGATTCAATTCAAATTACGCTGTATTCGATTAAAAAATTAAATGATAAAAGCACAGTACATTTAAAAAAGGAATAAAACAACATATCATGTGTGTAAGTTTAAAATCCATTAAAAACAAATAACATGTATTAACAATAAAAAAGAGGGGTATTGAACTCATTACGTACATATCCATAGCATAAATAAATGTCAAACAATTTAGATATAAGGTGGCCTTGCATGGTTTTCCTGTATCTAACCACCTCTTTCAAGTATTTGGCTATATAATCAGTAAACATTCCTTTATCTAACAATTGTAGCTTAAAATGAGTCAAACATCTGGGGGCCACAGGAGCTGCAGGTGCAGTAATGGAGTCTTGAGGCACTGGGAAAACACAAATGGGCTCCCCTAAGGCATATGGAAACATGCAGAACTACTCACACAGATCATAATACCAGATGTACCCTCCTCCCCAAGCCCAATAAGGAAAATGCTCGTGCTTGACAGAAATACATGTGAGGCCCAATAGGTCATCCGGAAAGGCATTAGGAGTCCTCAGACACCAGGCATCCAGTAACTGCATTTAAGTCACTGAGTTAGCAGAAAAGCCTAACAAGATCTCAAGTAACTGGGAGACTAAAAACATTCCCCTCCATAGGAGGATTTCAGTAGGCCTCACACCCTCACTCCAGTGCCGACAGCAATGTCTGTAGGAACCTTCACATTGCAGTAAGGTCCAGTATTAGGCAAAACCTAAAAACCATAGGTGCAGCAGCACACTGGTAGGGTACCTGCCATTGAAACTGTAGAGATTATAAGTGTAATCCTCACCCTTTCACAGGCTCGATGACCGTAGCCCCAGTGTAATCTTCACCACTTTGGGGCTTAATTACTGGCATCACTAGGTCCTGCTTCACTGCCTGTAAGCACAGAAAGAGCAGTGAAATCAATTTCCTCACCTGCCTGATGGAGATTCAAGCAACCCATGGTTCCCGAAGTAACCCACCTCCTCAGATTCCTATCCCAATGTCCCTTGTCCGTTCTATTACTGGTTCTGTCATCTGTGCCAATCCTCTTCCTTCTGCCCGTATCCTGATCATTATTCCTCCATTATCCTACCAGTTTACCAATTCCATCTCTCTTCCCTAAGTCCCAGATGCTAGCTCAGCACACCCTCCTCCATCTAGGAACCACAGTCAACACACAAATGCCCCACCTTACATGGCTGACCCCATCCACTAATTTTCCACAAATATCCTCCCAATTCGTCCTTTTATAGCTCCCTAATTTGCCTTACCCTTCGAAACTCACCTAATAATCTTAATTCTAATCCATTCTCACTCCTACCTCCTTTCTACCTTTCATCAACAAAGTTTCTGACCATCTTGCCCAGCATGTAGCTTTGCTATTTTGGCACCTCTCTTTTGTCTTCATTCTTCTCACATACTCACCTGTCTCAACAGCTGTGACACCACCTTGATCTGCTGCCCCCTGGACAGCAAGTAGCTGAGAGGGACCCCAGTCACTCTGGCCATCTCCATGTAGTTAATGACACACATAAGCTTCTCGAGCAGTCGCAAGGGCAGGTAGGCATCCTTGAGGCAGTACACGGCCAGCCGCCGGCGTGTCTGCTCATTACCATTCTGCAAGGAGCCAAGACAACCTCAGTCAGGGAGATCATCTAAGCCGACCACGCAGTCAACACATGGTGACAAAAAACCTGAAAACTTCTGCCATCTAGATTTCTTTAAATATAATTATAGCCTTCCAATCCCTGACAACACATCCCCATTGAGTGTGCTGCGACCACTGATCTGTCATCTGGCTGTAGACATGTTAATGTATCTTCTAACGCGCACAGCTACTCCAAAGAGTGTCCCGGCACGAGTAAAACTGTGCCTCTACCCAATTACATTTGACAGAACCCCTCCGTCCCTCTCTGCCTTCCCAATATAAGCATAAACACAAAAGTTCCTGCTAGCAACACAACATGCACCTCTACCTGTGGCCCACGCAAAGGCCTGCCGAAGTCCCTAAATACAGACCAGGCCTCCAGTTTCATATGTATAAGCCAGCTCTCAATTAATCAAGCCTCATTAACACAGTGCCAGAAAATGTTTTTACAGCTGTGCCCTTCACAAAGAACCAAGGCCTACAAACCCATAGGCAGTACCTTTTAATGATGACTGAAAAGGAAACTCTGACATACTAAAAGCTAAAAATAATATGGAATATTGTGAGCCGGTGTAAGAGGTACAGGATAAGGACTGACCAGCTACAAAGGGGGAAAGCGAGTGCTAAAAGTACAGGCTTCACAGATCTAAGATGGCAATAAGTGTTAGAATTTAATTGTTTGGTGTTTTCAAACACTAACACAATTGCCAGGCACCTAGGATTAGATCAGTCTACAGTGTTGTGTATAACATGCAGCTGATTTTTAAAATTTTGCCAAGAACCATCGAAGTATCGCAGGCAAGCAAATAAGATTGAGGATCTCAAGAGAGGCTTGCGCGCCAGTAGGCGAAGGCCAAGTGCCTGAATCAGTTTACCTTTTATTTGATGTTTCAAAGCACAGAAAAAGCCCAAACCCCCAGAAATAGACTTCCACCGAGTAATGTTTTTAAAATTATAACTTCCAAATTTTGATTATTGGAAATATTTTTAAACTGGTATATAGTTCCACTGCATTTCCAGGTGCCTTAACTTAGTTCACTGTCCTCACATCCGGACTCTTAGAAATGCCGTAAGTCACTCGGTCTTTCATTTAGGAAAAAAAAGAGCAAATATGGAGAACAGTGCCAGACATCTGATCCATGAGTTAACTTGCTGTGAAAGTTACGGCCTCCCATAAATTTAAGACACTATGTATTTGGACTTTACAAAAATTGTATTGCCTTACAAAATGAGTCATGACATTTCAGATTTCATCCCCCAAATTTGTAATTGAAGGACTACTAAGCAGTGAGATGTACAATGGCAAGGATTAGACATGTAGATATGGGAGCCTGTAAAAATCAACTGAAGGCTGGTTAAATGTGTATAGGAGTAAGTGGTGAGCATGCTTCATATCTCAGGCAACTCGCAATCTGGCAGCAGGCAGTTTCCTTTCGGGGGCTGTCAGGAGAGAAGTGGGGGACCTAAACACAGTGCGGTCTTCAGCTGCATTGATGCGAAAACGATCATACTCTGTTCTGAGGCAGGGTTTACTAACATTTCCCCCCTATGTCGACACTATGCACAGAAATTTGAGCCCACCCCTCTCCACCAGCATGTCTAGGTATCATTAAGAACAGCGGCAGAAATACCTGCAGATCTGTTATGATGGAGTGTTGCACATCTTCCTTTTGCTCCTGTAGGAAGTGGTAGCTCACTGCATTTAGCGTGTAGGAGCGCAGCTTGTAATCCCGTAGCAGAACCTTAGAGAAGAGAGAAACAAAAGGGATTGAAAAGATTAGGGTGAAAATATAGTACAAGAGGAGAACAAGAGCTGCAAGACTAAAGAGAAAAGGAGACTGCACAGTAGCTAATTATAGAGAATGATATAGTGACAGAAGAAAGACAAATGGGATAGAGAAAAGGGGAGGGGGAGTGAGTGCGAGCATAGAATGAAGAGAAAGTGAGGGACCTATGATGGTACAGAGTGGAAAAGAACAAGTTACTTTACTTCGGCAATGCTCTTTCTGGTGGCTACCACTTTTGGAGAGCCTCCTGTCACAGCAGCAAGGCAGAGACCTCCACCCGACCCTGCGGTATCATCTTCCTTTGATCTGCCGCCTGAGGTGTTGGAAGCCACTCTATGAAATCAATTTATGTTGGGCGCCTGGACAAGATTTCACACTTGTGTGAGGTCTAGACAACTGACTCTTCACAGGCAATGCTGTTGGGCGTCCTTTTGTTTGAATGGTCTTTAGCCCAACAAGGTCATGCACTGGTGTAAAAGCTGGGTTTCTGTTGCAGTAACCCCCCACCTCCTTTCTCAGATTTCTAATGCACTTTGACTTGATGTGCCCTGGGTCCCTGCCAATCAGGTTCCCAGGGCCTGTGTTCTTTCCCAAAGCTGTACCTTTGTACCCCCCAATTGGCACTTCTCTGGCCACATGTAAGTCTCTTCTAAAAGGTACCATGGGTACCAAGGGAACTGTGACCAGGGAAGGTATTGTGCCCCCCTCAGAGCTCCTGTACCTTAACCCACACACACTGCCATTGCAGGCTGTGTGTTTTGGTGTAGAAAAAAGCTAAGCGTCGACATGGCATACATACCTGTGTCAGAAAAAGGATTGCAACCTGCACACCTGGCTAAAGTGAATATAACTAATTAAGTAAGATTGTAGTTTTTCCCTTCGGTACCTAAATGTAATCAAATCTTATCTGTGCTTTTATGTTTTTCAAAAATGAAATACGAATAAAGTAATTTGACTATTTGACTGACTGAATATAACTAAGTTTTAACGCTAACAGTTTTAAACCATGCGTGCTGCTGTGACTTGAGGGCTCTGCCAGTGACCCTGCGAACAGAAATACTAAGGTATAGAATACAGAGAATCTCTGTTCCTTCTCACAGTGCACAGCCAAATGTCCCTAAGGTTTCTATAATCATGTACAAATTTCAAAACATTTACAAAAATAATAAAAAATTGCACAGGTTTGTAGATTAGTAATCAATTATTGCATAGTTTCTTTTATATCAAGCAACCTGTATCAAATGAACTTGAAACTAATGATTCATGTGCATTACAGTGCTTGTTGATATTCACAAGATTCACAATGTGCTTAAAATCAAAACCACCAAACTAAAGCAACCCCAATGCATTTTGGGTTGAATAACCCTTCTTTGGGGGAAAAAATGAATGCGAAGACTAATGCAGTAATGTCAAGATATGTATCAGACTTCAGTCGCCTCCTGCCGGAACAATAAATGAAATAATAGTAACAAAGTATCAATGAATGTAAACTGTGTACGATCGGAGATTCTCCGTATCCATTACCTTAATACATACCTGTGTGCCATGCCTGCAACCCACTGCCTATGGTATAGGTAAGACACTATTCCACTGGTGAGGGTACAGTTGCATGAGCACTGTACACCTACAGTGTCTAAGTACATTCTTAAACATTGTAAATGCAGTAAAGCCATAGAAGAGTATATGGTGCTGGGAGTTTGTCATTACGAACTCCACAGCACCATAATGGCATTACTGAATTCTGGGAAGTTTGGTGTCAAACATCTCAGCATAATAAACCCACACTGATGCCAGTGTGAGATTTATTATACAATGCACTCATCTTCGAGATGCCCCTTTGAAAAACGACCAGCCTCAAGTGGGTTCCCTGACTGGTAAACACCAGCTTGCAACCACAAAACATGTTTCTAGACTCCTGAGATGGGAGCTTTCGCTCCCTGATCCCAGAAACAACGCATTTCTTGGGTGAGGTGAAGCCCACACTTCAGTACCCGCCATGTTGCAGATGGCAGGCACTCTACTATCAGGATTAGGGATTGTGCCCATTCCACCACGTGGGGTGAGCACACCAAGGGTGTAATCCCCCTAAGGTCAGTAACCTACTGGCTACTGACCTCAAGACTCTTAAAACGCCCCCTAAATACAGTATTTAGGGGGCAGCTCTGAACCAAGAAGGCAGATTCCCGCAACCTACGAAGGACGAAAGAAGGCGCCCAGCAGAGGAGACTGCAGAAAATAACTGACTAGGCCCCAGCCCCACTGGCCCGTCTGCAGTTTCCAGAGATCCCGCGCCAAAAGTCGCCTTGTCCTGCAGCCAGTGACCTCCAGAACCCCTGGGAGGATTGGCTGCCTTCCACAAAGACCGGATCTCCTGTGAACAGCAGCTCTGTTCAAAAGAAACACCAAAGAAATACTCCAAGCCTGCTGAGGTCAAAGAAACCAGACGCCTGAAACCACCACTGCACCCGACGCCTATGGCTCAAATCAGAGTGGCTCACAGGTCCCAGCGAAGTCCCTCAACGCTCTAGAGTCCAAGTCCATTGTGGGTTGACCCTTCCATGACTCCCTGACGTCGCCTGCAGCCTCTGAACAGAGACCCCCCCCCCCCCCGAGCCGCTCTGCTCCCTGGAGAAGAGGACCGGAGGTGCACCTACGTCCCCAAGCACTCCAACCTACCTGCCCAGCTGTTGGTTTCTCTCGGAAGACTTCCTGGACCGAGGCTGCAGTCAAAATCCCAAACCGGCAACTTCCACTAAAAAGAAGACACTTGATGCCAAAACAGCACCTAGCACCCGCCACATGTGCCACTTTGGGTGCACCTTGGGTGCTGAATCAGATCCCCTTTGCCCTGAGCCTAAGTCCAGGAGCTTTGCTCCCCCAACCTTGGTGCCTGCTCATGAGCAGCCACCGACCAGAGGCTCCCTATCCCCCTTTGGATAACATTGGGCCTCAGCACTCTGCACCCAGCCGCCCTAGTGCCACTGAGGGTGCTTTGAGAGTGCATCCCCGACCCTGGGGGAACCCTGGTTCTAACCCCAGAAAACCAGCTCCCAAGGAAAACGAACTTCAAAGGACTAACATTTCTCATGTGTACACCTTCTCGAGACTATACATAGCTGCTCCATTGGCCTCCTCACCTTCAAGACGGTTTTCCTCAAGGCTTTTACGCTAGCCTAGAGTATGAGTGAACTACAGGCAATGTGAATGCATTCTCCCTTGACCATGTTTTTCCCTGACAAATTGGTGTTGAGGATTCGGGCAGCCTACTTACCAAAACTCATGACCCCCTCCCCATATTAGGCAATCCATCACTCGACCCACGCTCAGTGGTCTCCTTAACCTCTCAGAAGACAATGAGGGGCTTAATTAGTTAGACCTCAAAGGTGCTTTAAGCTTCTACATAACCAATGAGTGAACAATTGACTTTTTGTGGGGTTCTCAAGAGCAAAGAAAGGGATGGCTGTGGTCGAAAGGATATGTCGAGGTGGATAGTTCAGTGCATGAAAATCTGCCACGCACTGACCAAGTCCAGCCCCGTAAAGTCTGAGAACCCACTGCACCAGGGCCAAGGTTGGTACTACTGCACTGGCACAGGGTTGCCAATTCTTCAAATCTACCAAGCTGCGAGCTGGGTATCACTACTGTTTTGACAGTCTAATCCGGCAGAAAATACACTTCACCAACTCAGGTCTGCAACACACCATAAACCCTCTACTTTCACAAGGTATTGCTTTGTATCTATTCTAAGGTGACAAATCTGTGGTTAGAAGTATCCAGCAGAAATACAGGTTACTTATCTTCGGCAATGCTTTTTGTATTAGGTACCCTGCCCTCCTACCTCCTTGTTCTGTGGAGAATTTATTTATTTATTTATTTATTTATTCCATTTGTATGGCGCAACAGCTACCCTGAGGGTTTCCCGGCGCCTTGGATCATAACAGTTCCGTAGGGTCATATGTTCAGGTATCATTCTTGGTTAAAAAGCCATGCTTTAGCTCCTCTCCTAAATTTCATGTAGTTAGTTTCCAGACGTAGAGTGAGCGGGATTTAATTCCATAGTACTGGTGCCATATATCCGAAGGAACGTCCACCTTGTCTTGCTCGCCTGAATCTAGGGACATCAAATCTCTCCTGGTGGATAGACCGGAGGTTCCGGATCGGGGTGTACTTATGGACCAGTTTACACAGATAAATTGGTGCTTCTCCTGTTTTTATTTTATGCATAAAGCTTTAAATTTTACTCTGTTGCCTATCTTGAGCCAATGTAGTTTTTGTAGCTGTTCCGATACATGTGCTCGCCTAGGTAGATGGAGAAGTATCCTCGCTGCCGCATTTTGCACGACCTGAAGTCGACGTGTAATCTCCTTGTTGGCCCCTAGGAACAAAATGTTCCCGTAGTCCAGCCTTGACCCAATTAATGCTTGCACTACAGTTCTCTGTGCCCCTTCCGGAAGTTGCCACAAAATTTTCCTCAACCATTTGAGAATGGCAAAGCAGACTGATGCCGTTTTCGTGACCTGAGTACGCATTGTCAAATTGTCATCTATTATTACTCCTAAATTACGAGCTGACGCAACGGCTCTCGGGAGCGGCCCCATTTCCGCCGGCCAATGCGCTGGACCTCACAGATCTTTCTGGTTCCCGAATAAGAGTAATTCGGTTTTGTCTCCATTTAGTTTTAATTTCTTGGAGTGCATCCATTGCGCCATGCTCTGTAATCCGGAATGAAGGGAGGAGGGATTCTTTTTATCAGTTGATGACAAGGAGAATACCAGTTGGGTATCGTCTGCGTACGAAAATATTGTCAGACCAAATTTGTCTGCAAAGCACGCAAGAGGGGCAATATAAATATTAAATAACAGGGGACTCAGGATTGACCCTTGAGGAACTCCATGTGGGGAAGTTAAAATCTCGGAGGTGTTGGTTTTAAAAAATACCTGATAAGACCTGTCAGTTAAAAAATGTTCAAGCCATCTCAATGCTGTACCCTTTATACCTATTCCCTCCAAAGTTTCTAGTAGTATTTCATGGGATATCGTGTCAAATGCGGCACTCAAATCAAGAAGAATGACTGCCGCCGTGCCCCCCTGATCGAACGTTTGACGTATAGCCTCTGTAACTCCTAGTAGGGTGGATTCTGTCGAGTGCCCTGCTCGGAATCCTGACTGTGATGGGTGTAGTAGCTTATTGGTGGTTATGAATTCCCCTAATTGCTTGTTTACATGTTTCTCTAAAATTTGGGAAAACAAAGGAAGCAGTGATACCGGTCTATAATTTGACAGTGTCTCCGGGTCGCTGTTTTTTTTTTCAACAACGGTACTACCATCGCATGTTTCCATGTCGCCGGTAGTATCGCTTCCTCTAGGGATGCATTTAGCAATACTCTAATGATGTTAAGTATGTCAGGGTCCAGTTGTTTAAAAATGCCAGCTGGAATAGGATCATTTGGGGAACCAGATTTAATGCTGTGAAGTATTTCTGTAAATGACTGTAGGTCTAGGGGTTTCCAGTTCGACAATTGATTCCCGGGAGGGTCTATCCTCACCATGGGATTCAGGGTTCTCTTCGGGGAAAGATGTTGGGCCTCCTCATTTCCAAGGGATATATGAATATTAGCAATTTTGTCACTAAAAAATTTTGCAAGGTCATTACACTGTGATGTAGATAATGTTGGCGGTTCTGGTTGGTGGCGGCCCCTGCTAGATCTTTTAGGACTTTGAATAAGGTTCCAGAATTATTTTGGGCTTCAAGAATAGTTCTTTTGGTGAAATCCCCCTTAGTTATCTTACATAGCAGATGGTATGCCTTCAGAGCTTGTTTATATGTTTCCTTCTTTTCCCCATCATAGTCTCTCCTCCAGCTCAGTTCCAATTGTTTGCATTTACTTTTTTCTAATTTAAGCCTTTCGGAAAACCACGGGGCTGGTGGTCTCCCCGAAACCCGTTTGCTCCTTGAGAGTGGAATGGTTGACTCTACAGCTTTGATTAACCATGGAGTTATTTTGTCCTGTTCTCCGTCCATCTTTAAAAAGGTCCTAAGCTTTTGATCAGCATACTATTACCAACAATTATTTATGCTCTGCGTCGGAATATGTAGAAAAGGAAAAGGCAAGATACGGACGTCAGCGCTCATGGGTGGTTCTGTGACATCGGGGCTGTTTGGAGTAGCGCAGCACAGCACAGCACTGCTACGAAAAATCTACGCACCCAGTCTGTTGCCTAAGTGACATTTTGAGGTGAGGAATCTCTGGAGAGACAATGCATCAGAAATTAAAAATAGACAAAAATGGAGAGGTAGTGTGAGTAAGAGCAGTTGAATGGAGAAGAATGAGAGACATAGGTGGCTGTGATTACCTCAGTAACAAAGCACACTAGTGACTTACCTTATGCAAACTCCCCACCTTAGAAAATGTCAGTGCCGATTGACCTGCTGCATGGAAGAAGAGGTAGTTATATTCAGGTCAGAGAGCCCCGAATGCTACAATTCTTCAGCTCCAAATGTCGCAAGAGGATTTTGATATACAACTCTTAATAGTAGGTGCTAAACACACCTAGCAGCATTTGTGGGTTCAGGGATGTATGTGCAAAGCGAGACAGCTTCTACCTTGCTTAGACAAGGTATAAAGGGTCCATGACCTTGACTTTCTTTGGCAATGAAGCTGCAGCAAGGCGTCTGCTTCATACCATATCTAAGGATCTGCTTTTACTCTCTGTAGTCTCACTTTTCAGTGACTCTGGGCTAAATGATCCTTGCTTGTTGCGGTCACAACTTTATGAGTCAATAAGGGCTTTCCTTAATAATCAAATGTACTATAACATGGTTTAACAAAACTTAATCTTGCAGCTTGCTCATCATCCGACTCAACACTGGAGAGAAGCCATGATTCTACCTGGGTGACGCTCTCCTCTTTGTTTCGAGGGTAATCACAAACAAAGCTGGATTCAAGGCATGGATGCCATCAAGAAATAGTGCAACAGAGGTCTTTTTGAGAGCTTCCCTTACACGAACAGAAAGGGAGAAAGATAAGGGTGCTTGTCAGGGGAGTGAAAGGCCAGGTATGTGGCAGGTTACCTGACTTTACAAGTATTAAGCAAGTAGGTTCCAAGTTCTTTAATCAAAGCTTAGCTTGCCTTCCTTAGTTTAGGTCCAGTGTCAGGATATCAAAATGTTATCCCAGGAGACTAGGGAGAAAATGAATTCTGCACCAAATAGCAACAGGATCAGTCAACTAGGAATCAAATAAAACAAGCTATGTGCCACGTTTCTCCTCATATAAGGTATTTGTTAAATTATGCTGTTTTTATTCTTTTGGTCTCTTAAACTTCTGCTTGCTCTTTTAACTATTCTTTTCTCCTTAACAACTGCACTAGTCTGGAAACATCATTAATTTGTACATAACTATACTGCCAAAATCACTTATTGCTAGTCACCCTTAAGACCCACATTTTATCCAGCTAAGACAATTAAGCTGTATTATCTCAGTGGTGGTAGTAAGCTGCTATCGGGCATATTAGTGCAATCAAAAGGTTGGATTCTAGAACTCTCGGGTTACAGTACTAGCCATGATCTTTGACAGTCAGAACCTAGTTATGTCTATAGGTCAGAAGCAGCAGATCGTAGAAGGATAGAGCAACGTCAGGCCAGTAAACTAAGCCAATTATTATCATGTGTAGTACCTGCAGGAGGTCGAACTGCACACGCCCCTCAGTGTTTATTACTTTATTCTCACGACGCCCCATCTGCTTTGACTGGAAGGCAGAGTCCCGGATCACTGACTTCATGGACCGAATTCGCCCCAGATAGGGGAACGTGGAGACCTGCAAAGACAGGAGCAATGAGAGCTGTAAAGACGTGCATACTGACAACCAATAAGACACACATGGCACCAACAGTACACCTGGCAGAACTGGCATGCTAAACTGAAAACATATAGCTCAGCATGTTATCATGTTAACCAGCACATCACTGTAAGACAAAATGGATACATGGTAAAGTGAGCTTACAGTACCACCCTTAACACCACCAACCAACCCTAGTGCACACGCACTAAATCCATCAAAGCATCATACAATGCACAACCGATGAATACTAGCAGGCTCATCCCCAAAATTCGGAACGCGCTCCCCCATACAATTAAGATGCCTAAACAATGAATTTCAGTTCAGAAAATGTCCAGAAGCAACACTAGGTCTTAGCAAGCACTGGGAAGCCTACGAAAGCCATGCTTTAAAAATCCACATTGCATAGCCACCTCCACCCAGCACAAATGATACTTCCATCCAACACCAGTACATATGCTGCCTCCAGCCAACATCTTCGTCCATGGAACCTCTGCATAACACCAGCATACTTGGAGCTAGAGTCACCCCCCTTACTCATTGTCATAACAAACACGGTTTCCAGTGACAAGCATTCAATGTAATGAATTCTCGGTGTTCTAGCCTTTGTTAGTGTCCACTGAGCGAATTAGACTAACCTAACTGATAGCAATAAATTTATAGACGAAAAGCCCAGGACTGGAAATACACACATGGGCAACTCCACTCAACACCAACACACATAGGTATGCCCGACAATCCGATCTTATACTGAAGTGTCAATTAACACACTGGACCTGAAACCAGCACACAAGCATTGCCAGGCAACACCATTATCAGCACCAATACCAGCACACAGAGAACTGTGGGCCAGCCACCCACCTCACAACACCCCAGCACCAGATCACAGAACAATGGCCGGCAATAACACACTGCACAGTTCCAGGTAACACCGGCACACACTGCCCTTCATTCCAACATGAGACACAGGACACCTATACTCACCATCAGAATACATGTCAAATCCACCCACATCCATTGTCAGCTAACAGCAACACACACTACAGTATCAGCATGACTACAAAGTCAGCAAACAGCACCTACCACTCCTTCTACCAGCAAAGCCACATAACGTTCATTTGGGCAGCCATGGGACCCATCTACCAGATAGAGAGCACTGGTACCCACCTCCTCTTTAATCAGCAATGGCAATCAAGACCCAGTCGCAAGTGCTAATATTCATGTCCCGTGCAGAAAACACTAGCAACCTCCTCTGCTCCAGCCACGCAAACAAAACCATCAACAGAAGACCCAATAATCAGCCACGTAACAGATGTATAAACACCTGTAACAACTAAATCTGCCAACCTACACCAAGAAACATCTCTGCCAACCTACACCAAGAAACATCTCTCATTCTGTCATTATTCATCACTTTCCCAGCCTATGCCTACCCCTCACCCCGTATTCTGTCTTCAGGAGCAATACCACAACTATGGCGTACATGAGGACACACTTCAGGATAAGTGAACACCAGCTGAAACCTTAGTCCTTATCACTAAGCAATTAATGTACTTTCAGACAATAACAGTATGCAATAAGCGCAAATCACATTGCAAACCATTATCAGACCACCAGAGATTGCCACAAAACAATGAACATGATGTGTGTGACCAAGCATAGCTAATGATGGATGGCATTTGGAAAAGAGCTGTACTGTACCTTTAAGGTTTGTGCTCGATTGATGAGGTATGGCATATCAAAGTTCTGAATGTTGTAACCGGTGATGATATCTGGATCAACAATCCGTACAAACTCCGCCCAGGACTGCAGACAGATGAGAAACTTCAGAGTTAATACATCACTATATTGACTTTCACACAATTACTACTGCAGCAATCTGCGCTGAGGACGACAAATGATACATCAGAGCACAATCTACTGCAATCGGCATTATAATCCTGCATATGTGAATCTCTCATTTGAGTAAAACCAAGCATTTTAGAGTGTGTCTAATAATAAACACTTTTGTTCCTCACAGGCAGACTCTTTTGCAATGTCCATGTTCAGAATTTGTATGATCTAGAAATTCCACGTTTACTGAAATGTGATTGGCTTTGCAGTGCACAGTAAAATTAATCCCAGGTAATCTCTATTCTTCTGTTCATTGAGTGGGCTTCACACTCTCTGACAAAAAAAGAAAAGGAGTGTCTAGTTAGCGTGAGAAGAGAATTTGTGGGCCTGTCAGACGGAACTCAGCTTTTGTAACTGCAAACAGGTTTTGAACTTTTTGAAATGTTATTTTAGGTTTTCTTTTCTAACTATGAAAGGTTGGAGAACAACAGTGAGACAGCGAAAAGGAGAGTCAGCAAGTGAGAACCTGCATGTATGTATGCCGAAAAACAGTATCAAAGCTTTGAAGAGGAACAGCTACATCCTGTTAAAATTAAGTGCAGATGCGTGCCTCAATCAATGGAATTATAACTGGAATGTGACATCCCCATGCACGTCTCCAAATCCAAATCAGACACTGGTCTGTTATCAGAACTTATGAACTCGTTCAGAAAAGTCATTCCCGGACCTTCAAAGTGGTCTAGTGCTACACTAATTGCACACTATACAAATACTGATTACCAAAATAATTAGCTGGGGGAAAAAGTTCTGAGTGTATCACCTAGCCACTCTATTTTACCCAGGAACAAACAGACAAAGTAACATTGTCAACGTTCCTTTGAAATGCAAGCATTACCTCTTGTTCTCTTCCGTAGAGGTTCTCCTGGAGAGTAAGAGTGTTAGTCCCTTTGAGGTAGTGTACATGGCAAACCTAAGGCCAGGTACAGCATAATTGATTAGGACAACTAGGACCTGCCATCATGCAATAAGGCATATCTTGCAAGGGAAAAAAGAGTGACCCTGCTCAGTCTGTACCACATTATCCGACTAGGTGACTCAGTGGCAAAGCCACTTCTTACACTCTTGTTTTTTAGCCCGTGACCGAATCAATCAACTTGAGTGTAATTGGCCCTACAAATTACCCACGAACTAAGACCATTTACTTCGACAGTACACAGAAGAAAGCAACACTGCAAAATCTGTAGCACACAATTAGGCTGAACTGATACTTTATCTTGGTTCCATTGACATTATAGAAGGATTCCCATTCGGCCCACTCCTAATCAGTGAGCAAAGAGCAACATGAATATTTCTTTTGAGCAGTTATGTACCTCTCTAGAACTCACATAATAGGAAACCAGCAAGGTTAAAAAAGCATTAATGTTGGTCAGACAAACAGGACGATGGTGAGTGTATAAATAGGTGGGCTAATGGATGATGATAACCACCCAGATGATCACTGTGAGATGCCAGAACTAGTTCACAAGGTTCCGAGAAAAGATGGCAGACATGAACGGGATTGAGTGTCTACCAAGCAGCTAATTTAATAGGAATTATGAACAAACAAACACAGGTTCTAGGACCTGTAGAATGTAGCAGTTTGTGATGCCATTTTGTGTTCCCACCAATAATCCAAGAACAGACACATGCCCCTATGGCTCGGAAGACTACAGTCGCTGCCACGCAGGCTAGAATAACTTTGATCTGCAAAGCCTTGAATAGAAATGCCCCAGCATACCGTAAAAGAAGTAAAACTCTTGCAAGCATGGCTGAGCCCTTCATTTAAGCAGCAAAAATCTGCTTGAGGTTTCAAAGAGGGGTTCAAGCTCGAAGAAAACCTCTTGTGCAACAGTGAGATTTGGGCCTCACTGCTGAAAGTAATACACCTATACTTGATGCCAGCCTCGAATAACAAGATACTTACCTTCGGTAATGCCTTATCTAGTGCAGTCAATGTAGCAACCGATTCCTTACACTGGAATTACCCCCAGGTGTTACTGTATCCGGCATTCTTTTGTGAACAATACCCATGCACGCCAGCTGGTGGCATTACTCGGCTGCGCATGGCGTTGGTGTCGTCCACGCCGGAAGTAACGTGCGCAGTGCCTATATAGGCGTCACCCCAGCATGATGAATATGTTTCTTTTAGGGACTTTCCACACCAGGAGCGAGGAGCCACAAAGAACACTGACCACTTGTGTGGGGAACTGGGGTCCTGAAAAGGAAGCAGCCCTGTAGCTATAAATCAGTTGGCAGAGTTGGGAGGACGGGTGGATCGATAAGGAATATGCAGCTAGATAGTCTCTCTACCAGATAAGTCATTACTGAAAGTAGGTAACTTGTTCATGTGATAGAGACTTTTAGCTGCATATTCCTTACCTTAGAACAGATACCCAAGCAATACCTCTCCAGAGGAGGAACTGCAAACTTGATTTGGAGTAGGAAGCCCTGCAGGAGCAAACGGGTCAACCCGTCCCAACAGACCTGACTGTCTAGGCAGTAGTGCTTGGTGAACACATGCAGTGAGGCCCAGGTTGATGCATGATGCCCAGGAGCAGAACTTCCCATGACAACGAAGTAGTTGCAGCCTTTGATCTGATGGAATAAGTACGTAAAGCCTCTCAGGGTTGTTTCTTGGCTAGTGCATAGCAGATCTCACAGCAGAGTACAATCAAGCAGGAGATGGCTCGTTTCTGCATTGCCTTCCCTTTTTTGGTTCCAACATATCCCACCAAGAGTTGATTTTCCACCCAGAACGGTTTTGTGCCGTCAAGGTAGAATGGCAACGCTGTTTTGGGGTTCAGCCGGAGAAGTGATTCTTCCTTAGAGCAATGAGGTGGAACATAAAAGGTAGGCAAAGTGATGGACTGGCCTACGTAGTATGGGGTAACCACCTTGAGCAAGACGAAAGCTTGGGCCTGAAGGACCAGTTTGTCTGGAAAGAAAGAAGTACAGAGGTTTGAGATGACAACGCCTGTGGTTCATGGACCCACCGAGCAGACATAACTACTACCAGAAAGCCCATTTTGATGGTAAGAAGCAAGGTATGAGCCAGTTCAAAGGGAGCGCACATTACAAAGGTAAGTACCACGTTAAGGTCCCATTGAGGCGTAACTAAGGGAACTGGAGGAAATAAGTGTTGCAGACCTTTAAGGAACCTATTGACAATAGGGGACTTGAAGATTGAAGGCTGATCTGACAGCCACAGGAAGGCAGAGATGGCAGATAAAGAACCTTTAACGTGCCCAATGCAGAGCCCTGCTGAGCCAGAGTAAGGATAAACAAAAGAATTTGGGATAGGGGTGCTGATAAGCAGTAAACCTTTTTGGGATGTACACCATGCCACTTGCTCCAATGGCCTGCGTATACCATCTTGGTAGAGGGACGTCGAGCTGCCAGCATAACATTACAGACTTCAGCTGGAAGTTCAAAAGCTGTCAACTGTTGCTGTTCAATCTCCCCATATGAAGGCGGAGCGATGACAGGTTCGGTGGGGAACCCTCCTCTGCTGCTGCGGCAGAAGATCCTCCTGAAATGAAAGCCTGGGCAGAGGTCTGGAGGCCATTCTCAACAGCTCAAGATACTAGACTCTCCGAGCCCAGTCCGGAGCCACAGTAATGACTTGGGCCTGGTTGTTCCACCGCCATCCCCTTAGTGAACACCCAAGGGGCACTCGTAAGGCCAAAGGGGAGCATGGTGAACTTCTATGGGCAGGCAGGAGGGAAATGTGAAAGTATGCATCCTGCAAGTCCAACGCTTATTTCCAGTCTCCCGGGCCTAGGGCAGACAGGACTTGGGTGAAAACATTCTGAACTTCTTTATCAGGAAGAAATCCAGGAAGTGCAGGATAGGACAAAGGGCTTCGCCTTTCTTGGCCGCCAGAAAGTAGGGGAAGTAACAAACACAACCTACTTCTGCTGCTGGCAGCCGATCTATGGCTCCCTTGGCCAAGAGTAATGAGATGTGGTCCTCCATCAGCCTGTCGCAAGTGGGTGGCAGGGGTGGAGGGGTAGTCACAAAAGGGAGGAAGTAGCCCCTTTGGACAACCTGGAGAACCAAGCGGTCTGATGTTCTCGATCTCCAGTGGTAGAGGTGATGGCGTATCCTACCTCCCACTGAATGCCCATGATGGTCAGAGGGCAAACTAGAGACTTGGAGGCTGTGGCTGCTGGGGGGGGGGGGGGGTTGTGGATTGGCCCAACCTCTGGCTGTGGCTTGTGTGCTGTGGTGGCTGGGCAGATAAAGATGCGGTTGGAAGCCCCTTCCATGGCAGCGAAAGGCGGGCTGGGGCATTGGCAAGGGCCATGGAAAGGCCAAAGGTCCTGGCTGTAGTTCTGCTGTCCTTGAAGGGCTCCAGCGTGGAGTCCACCTTGTCTCCAGAGAGGCTGGAGCCATCAAATTGCATGTCCATGAGTGAGGCCTGGACATCCCCCTGAAAGCCAGTGGTTCTCACCAGTTATGCCACCTAAAGGTCTGACGTGGAAACCGCTCTGCCTATTGAGTCGGTCGTATCTAGCCCACAGCGTTTGACAAAAGTAGCTGTGTCCCTCACTTCAGCAATAGCTTGAGAGAGTATGGCTTGGGCCTCCTCCGGGAACACAGGCACCTGCACAACCGAGTCCCAGAGCGAATGGGAGCATCGGCCAAATAGGCACGCGGTGTTCACCGACCGCAGTGCCAGGTGGTGGAACAAAACATCACCTTTCCCAAGGTATCCAACCTCGTGGATTCGGTGTCAAGTGGAAGGGTAGGGAATGAGTTAGGACTTACTCGGAAAGTGGAGACTTGGACCACCAATCTCTCCAGGGTGGTGTGCTGGGAGAGGTAGTTGGGGTCCCGTGCGGCGGGTGATGGCGGCTAGCCATTGTCCTATTTTCTTGAGCCCCAGTGCAGGGCTTGAACCAGGCCCCAAGTAGGACATCTGTGAGGGCTTCATTAAAAGGGAGAAGCAGTTAGGAAGAAGTGGCTACTGGTTAAAGCAACTCAAGCAAGGCGTTCGTTTTGGACCGCCACAGAGGGCAGTTAAAGGTCCAGAACATCGGCGGCCATCATTACCATAGCTAATGAGGCTCCCTCCACCGTAGCCATGACAGGAGGAGAGACCAAGCCAATACGGGGGAGGTGTCCAATCGACTGCCATTCGCCAAATCCTTATTCCTCGGTGACATCTAGAGGCTGGTATTCATTAGGGTCCAGTGAGTGATCCACAAGTTCTAGCCTAAAGGAATAGGGCATAGGCCCGAGCATGGGTAGAATGCCTCAAGTTGGCATCGGACAACACCTATCCGGCTCTGTGCTGGAGTCTGGGACAAGTATGGGCGGCAGTGGGGTCGGGGGAGGTCAATGTGCCTTAACCAGCGCCGGCCCATATCCGTCCATGGATTCGACTGGCACCAGGAGTGGACTTGCCAGCGGGAGACCAGTAGGGGCCTCTCCCAAGCCTGTGGAGCCCAAAGAAGTGACCATGGAAAACCAAGCCAGGGGCTGATGTCAACCTGCTGTAAGGCATTGGGTGGGGGTGAAAATGAGGGCATAAGAAGAATCCGGATGAACTTCCGTTCATTTTGACACAATTGTGAAAAATCAACTGCATTCCCACTAATTCCCCTGATCACCCTCTGTATGCCACCAAATCTTTAGGAGAGACTGGCTACTCAGCAAATCATGACATTACCCCCAAAAGGACAGTGCCTCCGAAAGGTATGAAGACCTGGGGTAGAATCTGTTATTTGACTCGAGCTGGGGGGTTTGGGAGGTGGAGAGCCGGGGGATGGTGGAGGGGGGGCTGTCCAACTGAAATTTACATAGGATAGTCGGTCTCTGCAATTCTGCTCAGGTGGGACCAAACGGTTATCTTTCATTCATGCATTTAGAATTGTTCACCTTTAAAAGTTCACTCTCCTGTTCAAAGCACAGGACCTGGGAGCCCACAATGCTAGCACAGGAGCGCAGGGTGAACACGTTGCGCACAAATGGATCCTTCTCTCCCTGTCGCAGCACCATGTTGGCAATTTGGATCACAGGATCCTTCTCAGGCTCTGGAAAAATACCTAGAGTGGAGAAAAGAGCAGGGAGAAAAAAAAATCAGGGGATGCAATAAGGAAGAGGGTATGGCTGCAGTGGTGGGGGGCAGAGGTCAGGAAGGCAGTGAGAATAAAGTCAACAAGGGCCAAAAAGGGCCAAATGGTGGAAGGACAAAGATGAAAAGAACAAAGAAAAAAATGGATAATTAAAGAGGGAAATACAAACAAGGACAAAGGAGAGATCATAATGGGACAAAAACAAGATAAAAAAGAGCAAGGTGGAAGAGATCAAGGAGACAAAATGAAAGAGCTAAACCGGGGAAAAAAGAAGAGGGATAAAGAGGGGCAAACAGGAAAGGACAAAGTAAAGAGACAATGAAAGAGGAAGTGATAATGGGAGACAAAGAAGGAGAAACAACAAGGGATACATAATGAAGGGCAACAATTGAGAGATTACTGAGGAACATAGATCAAAGATGATGGTAACAAAGAGAGACACATAAGGAGAGACCACAGATGATAAACTAGAAAAAAACAAAAGACAACTCAAAGAGAGACAAAGTAAGAAGAACAAGTAGGGATCAATGTTGGTCTAAAGAGGAGTGATTAACAAGTAACAGAGTCACAAAAAGGTCAGAGAACATAAATCATAAAGAGGCAACATCAAAGTAGGGGAGATTACAAAATATAAAAGAAGAAGCCACAAAAGAATAAAGTAGGAAAGATCAAGGGGACGTAAATGACAAGATCAAAAGAGACAAAGATGTGATACTAACATATGGCAACGAGGAAGAGCATAGGAAAAAGACAGTGAGATGAATGATAAATACAGAGAGTTAACCAAAATGGGAGTGATTAGTGAGAGAGAAAGGAAAAGATCAAAAGAGAGATTATGAGGGGGAATAGATGGTAAAACAAAATACCCAAAAAAAATAGCATGCAGGAAAAAAAAGATCTCCAAAAGGAGAACAAGAAAGACAGCCAAGAGGTGCAAGGAAACAGTTCAGTGAGTTATAAAGCAAGATCAAAAAGGGCAAACTTTAAGGAAGATATCAGGAGACAGAAAAAAAGAGGGAGACATAGCCGACAGGGAGGTTAAAATGAGCAAGCAAAAGCATGAAAGAGGAACAGGGAACAAGCAACAGGAAGAATATATGAAGAACTGATGAAGCAAAAACTGGATCGAGGACCGACAAGATACTCGAGGCACATAGCAAGAGACCCTAAGAAGAGCAACAGTGTGAGACCGAGAGACACAAACATTCACCCATCCATTTCCGACTCCCACAGACCAACCCCATCCTTGTGATACCAGAAGTTAGTGAGAGATAGAGAAAGGGATAGCATGAGAGAGGGACAAAGGAAAAGAATGAGATGCAGTTTGAGGGCTGAAAGGTCTCCATAAATAAATAAGGAAGGCATACAACAGGGGGGAAAAGGGTTCTAGTGATAATGATGACTGATGAGTCAGCAATACAATAAGTCAATGTATAACAAAACCCCAAATAACTAAATGCATAAAAAACAAATAGGAAACTAAGGTTGATCTAGATATTGCCTTGTGACATAAACTGGAATTCCATAATCCTCCTGATTTACTTCACCACCACCATGTTTCAGCCAGGGGTCACTGACTCACAGAACTACTTTTTTTTAAAGTAAACAAAAACGCTAAACTGAACTGGGCTAAAAAAGCTGTTTTTGCATAACAGACAAAAATGTTGTGGCACCAGAGGTTAATCTGTTGCAGATAGGCTGTTATTTTACAACAGATTATTGAAAAAGTTATTTTCATGGCGTAAATCAAGACTTAGCTATGTAGATTACACCAGTAGATTTTTGATAGGAAGCCATCATACATTTCACGAGCATGATTAGCGTAATTATTGCCTCCCACTGGATCATAATGGGCAGAGCTGTATAACCTCCAGAAGGTTTAAACCTGATACTCTTTCTGGTCCAACATAGAATTGGCCAGTGAGAAAAGCCTTGTGGGCCCATGAGGTATAGCAGCAATGCTTAACAAGTAATAGGGCAGGGTGCAGATTATGATCAGTACGAGCCGCATAATTAATTATGGAGTATGATGTAAATCTATACATATTTGGGATGGAGATATAGACTGCTGTCTTCAAAGGTCGTAAAACCAGATCTGTGAATAAGTCACATTTTCAAGGCCATGCTTAATTCAAACCCATGGTCCGGTCAATTGACACAAAAGCCAGTAGGCATTCTGTGGATACTAATAGCAGTAAAGTTAGTAAACATTTCTACCCTTCAGTTTCACACAGAAAGGGTAGAACAAAAATGATTGTTACGAAGAGTGATCAAGGACTATCACTGCCTCTTTGATTAAATGTGAGACTGAGATAACTCATAGGTGTGAGAACAAAAGAGGCCAATGAAACAATTCACATAGCGACCACAAACTAGCAGCTTCAAATGAAGAGTCTGATCACACTCTGCTTTTGGTCTGGGAGGATAGGTCAGGGGCGCTGATGACACGGCAGAAAGGAGATTGGAAAAAATTGTGCTATTTGGTTCAAACAGATGCATTTGACAGGTCTCGCACCCCATGCTCATAAGGCGTCTGTACGAGCTGGGCATTCAAGGACCCGCTCTCCGCTCGATCTGTTCCGTCTTAACGGATAGAACTCAAGCGGTCAGCAGGCATCTTATTACTCGGAAGCCCACAAATTCATCTGTCGAGTGCCTCAAGGTTCACTGCTTAGCCCACCAGTATCAATGCATTCATGATTCTTCTGGCCAATGTGATCCGCACTATCTACCAATATCCTCTCCTATGCCAACAACACGCAACTTTTCCTTTCTCAGAAAGGACCCCCAAAACAAGTAACAAGTACACTGCCGGCATGACCAAAGTTGCTAGCTCTACACTGACAAAAGTAATAATCTTTGGCAAGAACACCTCACCTTGGGAGACTCCAACAGGTGGTCAGCCAAACTCTGACCAACACAGAACCCACACCAGGAACCTCTGAATAATCATTCAGTAAAACGCAAATGCTGTCACTGCCATCCTGCTTCCCCACCCTGAAGATGCTGAGCAAGATCTTCAAATGGCTCAGAAGAAACACTAGAAAAACTGTCACTGGTGCCCTAGTCACCAGTAAACTGGACTATGGGAACACCCTGTATGCCGGGATTACCAAGCAACTCACTAGAAAAATACAATCCATCCTCAACTCGGCAGCCAGACTGATCTTCAGCCTCCCACACAGAACTCGTATCATGCCACATCTCAGGGAACGCCATTGGCTCCAGATACACAAATACAATCAATTCAAACTCCTCCACACATTCAAGGCACCACACAACTTAGCCTCTAGTTACCTGAACAGTCATATCTTCTTTCACCAACTACGCAGACACCTCTGCCCACAGGACGTCTACACATCCCATGCATACATAGAACCAGATCAGGACGATAAGCGTTCTCTTAAATCGACCCTAAAGCGTGGAATGTGCTCCCACTCTACATCAGAGCTTTCTCCTCTGGTCTTGAATTTTGCAAGAAGCCGCGGACCAAGCTTTTCAATTAACCAACCCATCATCGACATGGATAGGGACAGACAGACAGACAGACACACACACACACACACACGCGCACAGCACCAGGAAACTCTTGTGGGTGATAGTGCGCCTTACAAATACACATAAAATTTGCTATGAAATAGTGCATGATCCCATGAAACACGTTCTCATCACACCGGTCCTGAAGACCCCAGTGGTAGACAAGACATTCATGGCTCATTACCTGCAGACCTCCACACTAATCTCTCCAAGCAAAGTCATGGAAATGGTGGTAACAAGAACTTCAAGTATAGGGGAAACTTAACAACCTCTTTCACAATCACCTGTCAAGATTGTGGCCCAAGTGGAACACTAAATCTGCCACTGTCAACATCAGAGAAGGGCTCTTGGTATCCCATTAGGAATGTAATAGTTCAGCCTTAAGCCTCCCATATGATTTAAATAAAGAGAATAGTAGCATACTACTGTCAAGGCTGAAAGACTGGAGGGTATACCCAGCAATGCACTAGAGTAGATCTGATACTTTTATATTCACGTATTTATGAGTTTTATGACGTGCTGTGTCTCACCTACCAGTTACTTCAGAATGCTAGGGGGAAAACAGTAGATAAATGTGTTATGAAGGGAGGAGAAGTTGGAGGCTAATAAGGAGGGAGGATCCCCTGTCTGATGTTCCTTGATATCAAATCCATATTATGATACAAATCTAAATTCAGCTTTTACAAGTACCTTGAATCGCCTGTAGTGTGGCGGATCTCAAGCAGAGCTGAGGGTGTTCCACAGTCTGGTACCCATTGACTCATAGGAATCTGTCCATGTTTCTTCCTCTTGAATGGCAGCTGGTATCTCAAGTGGGACGACGCAGGGTGGAGGTTTCGAACTAGGGTGTAGTGTGCAGCAAGCTTTTGTAGTTGTTTTAGGCATGTGCTTTATGGACATTGCAGAGAACCTTGAATTTTATCATGACTTTTACTTAAGTCAGAAAAGATTTTTGAGGACAGGCTTGATGTGATCATGTTTCCAAAGGTTAGGCAAATTCTAGTTGCCTGGCTCTGGAACGTTTGCAAACTGGCTATGAATTTCTTAGGGAGACCAGTATAAATCATACTGCAAAAGCCCAGGCATATCATTAGCTGTGCGTTTGTTCTCTCTAAATGATGTGGACTAGTGGAAAAATCTTTCAAAGTAAAACGACCTGGAGATTGATACTCTTGATTTCTGCATTTACTTATGAAATGAATAAAAGTACAGAATTAAAAAGCATATCCATATTTCTAGAGGGTGTTTAGGGTGTTGTGATTAAGGAGAGGTTCAAAGACCTAAGGGTCAAGCTAATGATGGCAGGACAGGCTTGTTTTCTTCCATGACAAAAATGTCAGTATTTCAGCATGTAGTCCAAGAACGGGGGGTCTGATTGTTTCTGGATCACCTGTGTACATTGGTTGTACATCAGGTACTGTACTGCTTAAATACCTGTATTAGGGGACGTATGTAAATGTTGAACAGGATTCAAAATGGATGATGCTTGATTAATAGCACTGGAAAATAGGCATATGGATGGCTCAACGGGCCAGATCCTGAGTTTCAAGCTGCAATTGGAGAAACATGTTTGGAACCAGGGCAGAGCAACACACAATATGCTTATTCATTGCTACAATCTGACAAATCGATGAAAAGACAATTGAAGCTGAAGCAACCAACAGCATAATATAAAAAAGGCAATCAGAACTGCAGAGCCAACCTACATTTGGGAGCAGATAGCTAAATATAACAACTATTTGAATCCTTGCAGATGAATTGGGTTGTGAATGACTAAGACCTTCAGACTAACAGAAAAATGCAATGAGTTACTATCACCTTTCACTGAGGTCTCTAAAATGAGGAGAAACTGCAACTCCCAGACACTAGGCAACACAATAATGATGTTTAAAAGTCAGAAAATATGGGAATCCTTCTACAAAATATAGACTAAAGAGCTTCTAAGGAATCATAAAACAAATGCGACCTACTATTACAGAGATCCAAACACAGCAAACATCATCAAATCAAACTCTTACCTGTTTACCTACTGTTGGGGAAACATTTTCAATTCATCCTTTAGAGAAGAGCCAACTGAACTCTGGACATTTCCAAGCCAACTGAACTATTATCAGGAGGGACCGCATCAACCAGACCGGAGGTGGCATCGCCATCGTCCACAGGAACACCATCCGCATCACGACCGACGCCAACGACTCCTTCGCCGCAGCCGAACATCTCCACTTCCAGATTCACACCGACCCTAAGACGACCCTCAGAGGCACCCTCGTCTACAGACCCCCGGGACCACGCACACAATTCAGCGAAGACATCACAGACTTCATCAGCCTGCACGCCCTCCCCTCCACCGACTACATCCTCCTCGGGGACCTCAACTTCCACCTGGAGAACAACAAGGACCGCAACACCACCGCCCTGCTGGAAAACCTCGCCAACCTCGGACTCAAGCAACTGGTCAACACCCCCACCCACTACGCCGGCCACACGCTTGATCCCGTCTTCTCTTCCAGCAAGTGCATCACCTTCAGCCACGCCACCGGACTCCACTGGACCGACCACAGCTGCGTCCACTTCAGCTTCAAAAGATCCACGACCCACCACCACCCGCAACAGGTACCTCACAGGAATTGGAGCAAGATCGCCGCAGACCAGCTCACCACCTCCCTGAGCCAGAGCCCACCCGCCAACACAACTGACCCCAACGAAGCAGCCCGCAACTTCACACAGTGGCTGACCGCCTGCGCCGACGACCTCGCACCACTAAAGAACCCTCCCAGCAGACCCAGAAGCAAGAAGGCATCCTGGTTCACCGACAACCTCAAGGACTCCAAGAAGACCTGCCGCACCCTCGAGAAAGCCTGGCTCCTCGACCGGACCACCGACAACATGACCGCCCTCAAACACGCTACCCGCAAGCACCACCAGCTCATCCGCACCACCAAGAAGAAATCCCTGAAGGAACGACTGGACAACAATGCCCACGACAGCAAAGAGCTCTTCACTATCGTCAATGAGTTCTCCAACCCCAGCACCGGCACCAACGACATCACTCCGTCACAAGACCTCTGCGACTCCCTCGCCTCGTTCTTCCACCGCAAGATCGCCGACATCCACAACAGCTTCGGCGCCCCACCCACGCACCCAACCGTCGAACCAACGCCCCCCACCGCCACCCTTCGCACCAGGACCACGGTGACCACCGAAGACACGGCCCGCACAATGAACACCATCCACTCCGGATCACCGACCGACCCCTGCCCACACCACGTCTTCAACAAGGCTGACTCCACCATCGCACCCCAACTCCGGAACATCATCAACGCCTCCTTCAACACCGCCACCTTCCCGGAGAGCTGGAAGCACGCCGAGATCAGCGCCCTCCTGAAGAAACCTACAGCGGACCCCACCGATCTCAAAAACTTCCGCCCCATCTCGCTCCTCCCTTTTCCTGCTAAAGTCATCGAGAAGATCGTCAACAGACAGCTGACCGCCTTCCTCGAGACGAACGGATCCCTCGACCCCTCGCAGTCCGGCTTCAGAGCCAACCACAGCACCGAGACCGCCCTCATCGCAGCCACCGACGACATCCGGACCCTGCTCGACAAGGAGGAAACAGTGGCCCTCATCCTCCTGGACCTCTCCGCTGCGTTCGACACGGTCTGCCACCGCACCCTAGTCCAGCGCCTCAGCAACATCGGTATCCAAGAGAAGGCACTGGAGTGGATCATCTCGTTCCTCGCCGGAAGAACACAAAGAGTCCGCCTCCCCCCGTTTCGCTCCGAGGCCACCGAAGTCATCTGCGGCGTCCCACAAGGATCTTCACTCAGCCCCACCCTCTTCAACATCTACATGAAACCTCTCGCAGCCATCGCACGCCAGCACAACCTCAACATCATCTCTTACGCCGACGACACCCAGCTGATCCTCTCCCTCACCAGAGACCCCGACACCGCCAGAACCTGCCTACACGAAGGGATGAAAGACGTCGCCGAGTGGATGAAGGACAGCCGCCTGAAACTGAACTCGGACAAGACGGAAGTCCTCATCCTGGGATCTTCGCCCTCCGCCTGGGACGACTCCTGGTGGCCCCCAGCCCTGGGCACCGCACCCAAGCCAACCGACCACGCACGCAACCTGGGCTTCATCCTGGACCCCTCCCTCTCGATGACCAGACAAGTCAACGCCGTCTCCTCATCGTGCTTCAACACCCTGCGTATGCTTCGCAAGATCTTCCGCTGGATCCCGACCGAGACCAGGAAGACTGTCACCCAGGCACTCGTCACCAGCCGACTGGACTACGGAAACGCCCTCTACGCCGGAACCACAGCCAAGCTACAGAAAAGACTCCAGCGCATCCAGAACGCCTCCGCCCAACTCATCCTGGATGTCCCCCGACGCAGCCACATCTCCAGCCACCTGAGGAACCTGCACTGGCTCCCCGTCGACAAGAGGATCACGTTCCGGCTCCTCACCCACGCACACAAGTCTCTCCACGACCTGGGCCCCAAGTACCTCAACGACCGCCTGACCTTCTACACGCCCACCCGCCAGCTACGGTCCACCAGCCTCGCCCTCGCAGCCGTACCACGCATCCGAAGAGCCACCGCCGGAGGAAGATCCTTCTCTTACCTGGCTGCCAAGACTTGGAACTCCCTCCCCATCCACCTTCGGCTGACCCAGGACCATCTCGCCTTCAGGAAACAACTCAAGACCTGGCTGTTCGAGCAGTAGCATACCCCTCCCCCCCAAGCGCCTTGAGACCCTCCCGGGGGAGTAGTGCGCTATACAAATGACATGATTGATTGATTGATTGGGTGGATAATACCAATATTAAAGAAGCCAAATACTCACCTAGAAGAAAAAGTGAGCTATAGACCAATAACCAACTTACCGTGGCTCGGAAAAGTCACTGCGAAATGTATGACCATGCAACTCAAGGAATACTTGGCCACCAAAGCCCTCTTGACGATGACAAATTTGGTTTTAGAGAAGGCTTCAAAACAGAGATAGCAATACTGAAAGTACTTGATATCCACAGGATGCTGGCTGAAGGTAAAACCTGCCTGTTAATCTTATTGAACTTATCATCCATATTTAATTCTATATCTATCGCCCTCACTCTATCGATCGCCCTCTATCTTATGTATTTATTTTAAAAGTTTTATATAGCGCTAGCTTAACCTGTAAGTATCAGAGCGCTTTACATACGCCCTCTATCCATCGCCCTCTATAGCTAGCTAGCTATCTATCGCCCTCTATCTATCTATCTAATCTATCTATCTAACGCCCTCCCTCTATCTATCTATGGCCTCTATCTATCGCATCACCACAGCATCACTCAGCACCACCACAGCATCACTCAGGGGCACCACAACGTCACTATGTGCTACCACAGCATCACTCGTCGCCACCACAGCATCAATCTGTGCAACCATTCAACAACAACTGGTTCAAATATGTTCTCTCAATGTTTCAAGCTTTATTACAAATGTCACAAAAAGATGTTAATATTTCACTTTTGTTCTTGGATTTGTCACAATAAAATACACTGAACATAATCTTCACAAAAGTTATTTACAAAAGTTTAAGCTATTGCCATTATAAATTACAATAACTTTTATTTAAGTATTAGGTGTGAACGAGACTCCTGTCAAGGAGCTCAAAAGAAAATGGTCCAAGTTGCGGGCCTTGCAGACAAAATGTGAGACTTGTAGGTGTGATGGACTATACAAAAAAGTAGCACACAAAAATATACAGTTCACGTTTCACTTGGTGAAGACCGTTTTTAAAGTCCTGAAAGATTGGGGCGGAGGTAAGAGAGATTATGGCTCGGAGACCACAGATGGCGAACGGCACTCTAGTAGCAGTGCAGCAGGCAGTGTACAAACACACCCTGCGCATATGTGGTGGACGTCCGTTTTCGATATCGCCCAAGTCACACATGTGCAGTGTGTGTCTGTGAAGCTGTAGTGAGGGCAAGCAGACGCTACCTGAAGCAGCTGGTTTTCCAGGACTTCGGTCGGATTTCCAGCTCGCCCGGATCTCTGACGTTGCTAAATTCAGAACAGTCTTCTAGTTCTAGGATCCCGCCTCCTCCTGTTGATACAGTCACCCTATGACAATCGGAGGCGGGATTTCAAATACTGCTTCCTGTGCCCTCCTTCCTTGACTCAGCTTCAACCCGGTACAAGAGAAACCCCGTGATGAAGCGGATAGCTGGAAACAGTGAGTACTTTAATGTGCTTTTCATTTTTTTGCTGATTTATATAGCACAATCTCGACCTGTAGGTATCGGAGCGCTTTACACGAACGCCAGTTACGTAGCACAAGGACACATTCATTTTTGGTATGCACGGGGAAATAAGTGAATTGCCCAGAATCAGGATGCTGAGCCCACGTGAAGATCGAACCTGGCTCCCCAGCGCACTAAGCTCACAACACCACAAACCTCTGTAGATGATGCTAATTGTCTGTGCAAAAGAGTGCCCCACAGGTAGTAACGTGCAGATAACAGGCACAACCCCACCTGCACATGGTATTCCCCAGTTGTTTGAATGCATGCGCCATCGGTGTTTGTGTGGCCTTTTGTATCCGTACCTGTATCTTCCGACTCTTCTCCCTAGCACTTGTCCTGGTTTTACTACAGCCCATTTCCTGCATCTGCCACTCCCTCCTTGTTCCTGCTTCAGTGTCTGTGCTCTCAGTGAAGAAGAACTTTTAGTTATAAAAAAAAGAGCCAGGCCTATTGGCATCGGCAGCGCTTGTTCCTCGGGTTGTCATGCAAACGGCAATTAGAGTGTTAAAAGCCGGTCACTGACAGCGTTACATCTGCACTGCTTCCCATTTTAAAGTACTGCCTCGGCCTCAACAGCACCGGAACGCTGTGTGAGCGACTAGAAATCAATTCTTTCAGCAGCCAACTGGGCATAGGAGCGCTTTACACAAAAGCCAGTTACGTAGCACAAGAACACATTCATGTTTGGTATGCACGGGGAGATAAGTGAATTGCCCAGAATCAGGATGCTGAGTCCACGCGAGGATCGAACCCGGCTCCCCAGCGCACTAAGCTCACAACACCACAAACCTCTGTCCCGGACCTTAAGCGGACTTCGACTGCCTCCGCCTGGACCACTGACAGGTATGCCAGCGCACGCAGTGGACTGCTCCTCTGCCCCCCACCCTCCTTGCATCGGGCTGCTCTTTGGCGGTGAAGTGCAGGGTGTATGACGCGCAAGGGTAGGGGGGTCACTTGTAAGTGCTGCACCCGCCTCACCACTTTAAAAAGTTACCAACCACTACTGGCGGGTATCATGCCCCCACGGTCGTCTCCCTGGCAGTGCAGGCACGCGGGATGTCAGTCAGCGGTACTTGAGCACGCGCCGCCTGGTTGATAGCATTGTTGATTGGCGCCGTGGGAGTTTACTCGGCAAACAAGGCGGTGCTTAGCGCGGCGTGCCAATCCGCGGCAGAAAGCGCGGCGAGGCACCGCCCACCGGCAGTAGAAGTCTAGCCGCGCAGAGGCGGCCGGATAGTGATGGATGCCGCGCGCGGACACCAGGGCTGGCGTGCGTGGGACTCCAGGACACCCCGCACCACTGACTGACACCGGGACTCTGCGGGGCTCATTACAATGCGTCCCCGTCTTCGAACAGACCAGGTGATGCGGCGGAGATACCAGGGGAGTCGCGACGAAAGAGCCAGGTGAGTGGGAGGTGTGGGGGGGCTGTGTGCGTGTGTGTGTGTGTGTGTGTGTGTGCGTGCGTGTGTGCCTGTGTGCGTGTGTGAGTATGCTGTGTGTGTGTGTGTTTGCGCACTTCAGGGAATCTGAGGCAGGAGATGGGCACGGCGCCGGCCTGGACGTGCGCGTCCACAGATCCGAATCGCCGCGCGTGCCCGACCCCTGTCTCAGATTCCCAGGAGACGGGCAACGTAAGTTGTCGAGCTGGACGCAATGCTTCGCATTGCTTTCTCCAGCTCGACCTAAAAGCAAAAAGGGTTAATTTGTGTTGAAATCTATTCCTTTTACTAAAGAGAACCCCCAACTATGGTGTGCCTTTTTAAATTCTGAGTTTGTGCTTCTATAGACCAAGCACTCAAACTATACTGCTAACCAGTATGGATGACATGCCACTCCTACAATTTATAATCCTCTGGACTATGTACATTTGCTATACACTGATTTACAAACGTATGATTGATTGTCTCTGTGTAATGTGTGTGTGATGCAAAGGGCTCTGACACCCTATACTGGTATGAGTGACGCAATAGAACTAATTAAATGCATGTGAGAGTGGTCCTGGAGACTTGAAGGGCACTGGTAAAGGGTGGTGGGGAGGTGGTCATTCGGGGGAGCCAACAAAAATTGTTGCACCGGGCGTCACCCACGCTAAAGCCTGCCCTGCTCAAGGGTCATTATTCTGACTGTTGAGTTGTCGAGGAAATGGGTTAGGTCAGAGTACACTTGCAGCTGCCTTGTCACCTCCCTTTTGAAGATTTTGCGGAGGAATGGAAAGTTGAAGATGGGCTATAGTTAGTCAAAATCTTGTCTGCACATGTGTTTATTCTCCTGGAGTGTGGTGATTATAGCATGCTACATGAGGTCAGGCACTTCTCCAAAGCGGTGGGAGGAACTTATGTTTATGGTGTCTATTGCAATGGTGAGCACTATCGATTTTAAACATGGGCTGGACATGGATCAATAGCTGGATGCTTATATTCTAGCAGCAAAACTTAGCATCTCAACAGTCTCTAAAAATCCAAAGGGGTTAAATGTAGATATTAATAACAGTGTAAGTAAGGTGGGGGTAGGAAAATAGTAATATGTTAATGATCGCTGCAGATTTTGGTCCGTTTTAGATTCAAAGAACTCAATTAGGTTAACATTTCAAGAGTCTACAAATATTTTTAAAAAAACTGACATATACCTCTTCCTTAGACCAATAAAAGGTATGTAAATAAAAACGCTGCCGATTTATTGGATTCTTTACTTGTACAGCTTCTAGAAAAAAATTGATCAGTTAGGCAGTTCTCAGTAAATGCTGAAAATTTCCTACATTTAATTGGGTGCCTCATTAATAAGTTTTTGCAGATTTGGCCTTCTTGATTGCTTTATGGTAGCTTCTCCTTTCTATCTTGTATACCGTTTTGTTCTCTTTGGTATGTGACTTGCACAAGTGACAATCAAGTTGAGAAAGGCTTGTTTTAGCGTGGCAGTTTGTAGCTAAACCATTTGTCAGTTGTTTTGATGCCTTGTTTGGTTTTTCGATACTTGACAGGAGCTAGGACATCAAGAGCAGATGGTACGATATCGATATGGTTTACCCAAAAAGGATGTAGGATTTATATAATTGGATTGTTTTTCCAACAGTGATGTATGTCGACTCAAAGTCCTTTGTGATAACTTATTGAACAATGCGTTAGCAATTGTAAGGATACTGCTGCTGTAGCGGGTGATGGTGAGTTAAGTTGTATAAGTTGACGAAGGGAAAGGTATCTCCATATTAATGTCTATTCCTCAAAATTTAAGAGTTTAGGTTTGAATGTGACAGCAGATCAAGTGAGTTCCACGCTTCTCATTGCCTGTTGGAAGCTGAAGGCAGTCGATTTTAGGTTTTCAATCTGGTAGGTCAGCACATGGATAGAAGTCTACAATGATCAAAACGTTGCTATATTTTGTCTGTAGGTGGATTGTTCAACAGTGTAGTAAATCAATTCAGCCATGAGAGCAATATAGAGTGATAGAACACCAGGCAGCTGAGCACTCAGCAACTAGTAGGTAGAGTTGGGATGTAGCTGCATGCCAAGTCGGTAGTACAGAATATATCTGTCTACCTCTTTCTTAAGATTCTGTTGAAGGGAGATCAGGTCATTCAGAAAACAGATAGATGTTTCTAATAGTCATATCTTAGCAAAGCCAAATGTGACAGATGAAATTGGATAGGAGGTCATGGATGTCAAGTGTGTGGTTTAAGGCTGATAGGACAACAATAAGACCGAGTTTTAACTGTGAACTGAGTGCGCCTAGAGGGTTGAGCTTATTTATAGTGCTGGGGTGCAACAGGAGATTTTATTGAGCCCTGGCTGGTTCAGAATTGCCAACAGAGGTGGGTGATATGGTTGAATAGGTGTCAGGAGGAAGTCAGCCCAAGGAGAGGCAGCTGCCTTGATTTGATAGATTCTTTAACTCATCCAACATACAGCCAACAAATACACACAGAGGCAGTCACGCTTGTGCATCTTATGTTGCAAAGTGCCACAGGGGTCCATTGTCCAATCTTCAATAACTGCTTACAGTATTACTGCCCCATACTGAAAAATACCGGATTAGTTTCCTTTTATATGTCAACACCAAATTCCACTACCAGATGGAATACAAACCATATTATCATCAGATCCAGTCAGGACCACACATTACACTGAACAAAGCCTCATTTGCATTTTTGAGGCAAGACTGAGATTCAGGTGCTGGAGAAATAGAACTTAATTGGCACCTGACTGACCTCCACCTTAGGAGTAGCCTTAGAAATGCTGCATATTTACAGTGGACCTGTTAATAATCATTTTCGCAGTGATAAAAATACCTGGTATAGCAGGAATTGTAGGGAAGCAAAGCGAGCCCTGTTAACATTCCTCAGGGGGTTTGACAACGTCCGTATTAGGGAAGCTAGGGCTGTTTTTAAGAAAATTATTGTAAAAGCTAAATCTGATTGGGAAGCAGATAGATGGCAGCCATCAAGACGGCCTTGGATTTGAAAGATAGAGGTTTTTGGAACCTGATCCACACGGGAAAAATTGAGGGTAGGACCACTATCGAGCCAAATATTGATGAGGAAGCCTGGCATCTATATTTTAAGGAATTATACTCAAGCCCGTCCATTGGATCTAGTGTGAGTGAGACTTTGGTGTGTTGTCCTAGCCCTGAACCCATATGGGATATACCCCCATGTACCATGGTTGAGGTATTATCTGCCCTAGCAAAGCTACAACCCAATAAAGCACCAGGATTGGATAGAATCCCTGGGGACTTGTACAAAAACGAACAGGGAGTGTGTGCCCCTTATCTATTATTACTTTTTAATGCAATTCTTCGTGGCCTTACAGCCCCGTCTACGTGGGTTGGAGCAGAGATCATTACGATCTATAAAAAAGGGTCCCCATTGAACCTGCAAATTATAGACCAATTAGCCTCATTGATGTTACACAAATATTTTTTGCAAGGGTGCTACTAGGAAGATTACAGGATTGGATGGAAGACTAGGATGTTTTAACCACGTTACAAGCAGGCTTCAGAGCCAAAACTTCAACTGTAGACCAGTTGTTTAGGCTTCAGTTGATCTATTGGAAGCATGTGGTTCTGGAAGGTGGGAGCCTGTATCTTACCTTCGTGGATTTGAAATCAGCGTTTGATATGGTTGACCGTGACCAGCTGTGGAGTATCCTGTTGGAAATGGGTGTTCCACCATATCTCTGTTTCCAGCTTAAACTCCTCCCCGAGGGTGCATACGCTAGAGTAAGATATGGCAAGAATGGGCAACTAACGGCTCCTTTCCCGGTTGGTAAGGGGGTGAGGCAGGGCTGCGTGCTTGCGCCGACCATCTTTTCCCTCTTCCTAAACGGACTAATTGAAGATCTACTTGCCGCCAAGGATATAGACCCCCAAAATAGCATTCTGTGAATTCCCCTCTCTAATTCAGGAAAATAAAACGCTCAAAATCAGATTTCTTCAGCCTCCAGCTCGACCAAGCGAAAAACCGTCCGAGAAAACTGTTTGAGCTAATCAGAACACAATCCAAGGAACAACCCCAACCACTCAGCACTGTACGCGAAGCACCCTCCTGTGAAGACTTCTCCGCTTTCTTTATCCAAAAAACTGACAACATAAAGAGCGATCTCCTCATTGACGCAAGCCTCTACTCCAAACCCCACTGCATAGCACCCACTGATCCAAAAAACAATGCTACATGGTCAACCTTTGGCACCTACTCTGAAGAAGAAATTGGCAAACTGCTCAGCACCTTGAAACAATCCAATCACCTCACAGATCCCCTTCCTGCTAACGCTGTAAAAGACTTTACCCCTTTGCTTCTCCCACTCTGGACTAAAATTATCAACAGCTCACTTCAACAAGGAACCATTCCTGACTCCCTCAAAGTTGGACAAGTCACACGTTTACTAAAGAAACCTACAGCCGACCCCTCTGATCTGAACAATTACCGTCCCATTACCAATATTCCCACTCTCGCCAAACTGCTGGAAAAATGCGCACAACTACAATTGACTAAACACATTGAACAGTTTGATCTCCTCAATCCTCATCAATCAGGCTTCCGAGCTGGACACAGTACAGAAACTGCTATGACTCACATAATTGACGACGCACTTCAAATGCTAGACCAAAACGACACCTGCCTCCTCATCCTCCTTGATCTCTCTTCAGCATCCGACACCGTTAAACATGAGAATTTACTCGAACTACTCAACACAAGAATGGGTTTATCTGGAACTGTTCTCAAGTGGTTCACTTCCTTTCTACACAACAGGTCGCAGAAATTCAAGAGCAACAACCTGATGTCCTCGCCAATACCTGTAACGCTAGGCGTCCCCCAAGGATCCTCCCTATCCCCGACTCTGTTCAACCTAGTTATGGAACCTTTCACCACCTTGCTACAAGCATCCAATGTACACTTTCACATGTACGCCGATGACACCCAACTTTATCTCAAATTACAATCCCCCAAAGACATCTTGCTCATGAACTCAACGATCAGAAGCACCCAATCCTGGCTTGCTGATAATCATCTCAAACTCAATGCTCTGAAAACAGAGTCCCTTCTGATCTCACCTCCAGCGAAGATCTCCACCACTGAAATTTGGCTTAAACACCTAACCGCACTCAATGTACAACCCACCATCGTGGACTCAGCAAAATCTTTAGGCATAACACTCGACACCAATCTCAACATGCAGCAACATATCAGCAAGGCAACTAAGGGAGCGAACTTCCAAATCAATACCCTGAGGAAACTTAAACCCTTCCTCCCAGCCAAAGACTTCCAAACCGCAGTACAAGCACTAGTCATCCCTCGAATAGAATATGGCAGCATCGCCCTCTGCGGACTCCCCCTAACTACTACCGCACCCCTAAGAGCTTCTCTAAACGCTGCAGCGAGACTCATCACTGGGTCAAAAAAGCACTCTCACATCTCCCCTGACTTGAAATCCCTGAACTGACTGCCTTTTGAAGCCAGAATACATCTGAAAATCGCCTGCATGACACACAAGGCGGTACACCTGAACTCACTACCTCACTCAGAAGCTAACAATCTCTGGCGGCGCTAGAAACACTAGAGGCACAAACAATCTTCTGCTGAAACCTCGAAGATTCCGGAAGGAAAAAACCTATAAACGCTCCTTCTCAGGAATGGCACCCAGGATCTGGAACTCACTCCCTCCCGAAACCAGGCTCATCTCTTCCACTACACTCTTTAAGAAAGAAGTAAAAGCTATCCTTATGGCTAAATACACCTGAACTATTATTTCGGAATCTTTAAAGACTCTGCACCGATATGTACTACTTGTTTGACCCCGTTGCTTAGTTATATTTCTTGTATTATTGATTTACATGATTGGCTTTGCCCCCACCTATTTGTACTGTTAGCTTTACTGACTTATCTGTTTGACTGCTCCCTCATGTACCCCTTCTTTGTAAAGCGCTCTGATATCTGCAAAGATCTTGTCCGCGCTATATAAAACTTTCAAAATAAATAAAATAGTAGAAACCTAGGAGAGCGGTATGATTCCAAGCATGTATTCGTACTCCCTAAATCAACGCAGTGGTAAGGGTGTCAGCCATCAGCTTTCTTCTCTAATGCGGAAAATCCACCTTCTGGTCAAAAGCAACCACAAGACAAAACCTACAAGAGATTTGCGGATGGTAAGCCTAGACTTTTATAAACAGCAGGGCTCCAAACAAAACTGATGACGATGCAAATACTTCATAATCACAATGCCAGGATGAGCTTGAACTGAGCGGGACAATCAGATAAAACCAGCTTTAAAAGGCACTTCACTGGCTCCTGGCTCAGTTTACCATGCACAAAGACAGCCACGGTAAAGTGCCAGGAAATTTGCAACCCGCTCTGTTGTACACCATCTAGGACTTTTTGGTCACAGCAGAACCGCACAGCTAAGCAACCAGCGAAACTAAAGTAGCGGAAATAGAGGGAGGTCCCTAGGAGCCCTGTGCACCAAACTCTGTTGTGCACTGAATCTTTGCATGAGAGATCTTCTGAACTATGCATTTTTCAAAGGATGATTAAATGTAAATATGGCTCAAACAACAACCTTTGACCCACCACCTGACCACAACACAAACGCCACTCACTTGTAGCCCTCCATTCCCCCTAATCACGACCTAGAGAACATTTAATCCTATCCCACACATCACCTCTGCCCATAATCATATACAGAGACAACTTTGATCTGTGTAACCTTAAGTCAAGATCTTGGAGGTGCATAACATCGCTTTTCTATACATAGATATGTTGCTTGCTGTAATGAACCCGTGGAAATAAATTACCGTTTTAAAAAACATGTAAATATGGAAAAATTCAGACTTGCTTTTAACTAAACTGTCTCAAACAAAAGGTCATGATAAACAATGCCAGATGACTCCTTCGGACGACTGGATAGATGACTGGACTGAAACATGGCTAGTAGCAATGCCAATGCCATAAACGGTATGGGTAGAATGTCTGAATTAATCTAAGCCACCTTTAATCACTCTGAGCCGGATTCCAGTACATTGTTTTTTTGCCTTTGTGTCACTCCAGGCAGGAACCACACTGATGAAAATCAGGCTTATTTTCTCCTCCAATAAAACCAGTCCAGCCCGAACTGCCTGGCCAGGATCCCTCTGAGTGGATAACAAGGGCACCAAGGTGGACAGTTCAGAGTAGAGTGGCTGTTCTTATAAGGGTGGGACCGAGACTGATTAACTTTTGGTGGACTCTGAATGCTTTCAAGTTAGTGGGAGTAAACAATAGATTGGAATGCAGGCAAAGCTATTGCCAGTGGGTGAGATTAATAGAACCAATCCATCCATCCATCCATCTAGTTTTTATAAGTATGCACAGTCTGCAACATCCAAGCCTATCGCTGTGAAGTGACTGTAAAGAGACATACAAAACTTTTTAAAACGTTAAATAAATAAATAAACCCACATCATGCATAAGACTAGAAAATCAAGTCAGCTTTCTGAAGGTGTATACTCCATGCACATGCATCTGGAATACAGACAACATTGATCCATGACTTTACATAAATACACCAGGTGTTGGAAATACACTGTACAGTGGGTGAGGCCCCAAATAACTTCTTGCGTCACTGCAGAGTGAGTGAGACACTGTTCCCTTATGTAATACCAGCAAAGATTTAGGTGATGGCCAGTATTATCTTATCTGGCTTTTGTGAGAGCTTGTGTGACACACAGATCCTCTTACCTAACCCTGGAAAGGGTTTACATGATATACAGGTATGTTCTTGTCTTTTTGCAGTGAGGATTCCTAGGAGGCATTGCAACCCATTACTGTGTCCGTGTGTGGTTCAAGATCATGATCCCTTTTCGAATCCCAATGTGGGCATGTTAAATGCTCTGTCCTTATAACTAATTCAAATAAGTATTTGGGTAAGGAATACTATAATCCTTATATAATGCCAGTCCAGGTTTGGGTGAGGTGATTGTCCTAGTAATGGTGTGGGTGAGCCCCACACGAGTTTACTATTTCCCAGTGATATATGGAAGAGGTCCATGACCTCCTTACCTTTCCTCCCAGCACACTCAATATCGAAGCTCAGAACACGTAGCGGGGCGATCTTCTGCCATTCACCCTCTGCGGGATGGCTGATGAAATCTGTCCAGCTGATGTCCACTTCGAATTGAGACAGAGATACCTGGCAAAAAGAGGGAGTTTAGTCACTCGGATTTATTTAGACACTGACAATGCAGAGCCATTTTGAAACTCACTGACAGGATAGAGCATGCAGTGAAAGTAAAGGTACATAGTTGACAAGATACCGTCCAAATTAGAACATTGACACTTTTGGATACATTATAATTTACAGTAGAACACAAGCACCCATAGCTAGACCATGAAAAGGCAAACCTACAGGCATTGCTAAAGACTAAAACCAATGATAAGGCTACAACTACTGCCTACAAATACACTACTTGGTCCCAAACCAAAAAGACGGAGAAGCAAGCTGGTAACACAGAAATACACAGTACTTAGATGTATACATAAATACATGTTTTATCATGGAATAAACACACTAACTCAGAAGACCTATGTCTTATTAGCATTACAGGCATATGGAAACACATGTCGATAAAAAATAAGCATGCCTGCCCAAAGACTCACATACATGCATACTTCTAGGTATTTCTGTGCACACAGCATTCTTTAAAAGGTGCTAACCATCCAGTGGATGGATTCCCAATACATCCAAAAATACCAGCAGACGTCATCAAACAAAGCAACATTCTAAAAGGGCGATTGTTGATGAATGGCAGAGATGCATGGCAGAGTAAAGAGAATTCTTCAATGCACTGAATGACCCTTTTAACAATTAAACACATCAACCCCCACATGTATACTACACACAAAATCATGCTTGAATTCTGACACATACATGCCTACATAATAGTAAACAAATACAAACATACACATGCCTCTAACTTACCTTGCCTGGGTTATCTTTGGAGTGGTCACCGTAGGATACCTCTTCTCGCAGTCGGTACTTGCCCGCGGGAAGTTCGATCCAGTTACATCCAACAACGTCACTGTCCACCATAAACCTGCAAAACACCAAGCCAAAAAAGAGCATGAAAATGAATTCATGAACAAAAAACATAGCAGCTGATAGATCTAGATTGCCCAGATTAGAGGAAACACACACTATAGAGATCTATACCATGTCAGATAAGATGGAATACCTGCCACATAGAAACAAACTATGATTGAGAGAAAACATCTTCACTTATGAATGGATTAGGGGTCAAGTAAGGAAAGTTATCCAAGAGGGAACCTATACACTGATCAATCAAGGGCGAACCCTTGCCCCATAGGGATCAATACTGTGTTCAAGATGGCGAGTGCTAGCCTTTTTTTCAGTGCCCCATGGGAATGCTCTTATGTTAAAAAATCCATGCCTGCAACATAGAGGGTTACATTGCGATTAGGAGGAACACTTGCCCCATAAGGAACTATACTGCATTTAGAAGGGGACACCAGTTGTATAGAGATCCATATAGTTCTCAGGATGGAACCTCTATTCAATAAGGACTCAAATTGTATACAGGACGAACACCAGCTCCTACTGTGTTCAGGAAGGAACACCTGCCCAGTACTGACCCATATTGTACTCACTGCAGAAGTGATACCTGCCACATGGGATCCTTCTTTGGGTGCCCTGCTGGAGACTTCTGCATCTCAAGGGAGAAAATCTGCCGTGTTAGCCTTTTATTTTGTTCAAAAGGAAATACATGCCACATACAGACAAATATTAAACTAAGATGGAAGCACCAGCCCATGTGTTTTACTGAACTGGCATACCCTCCAGTGTGACCCCAGAAATGCACGTGTGAGGCCACCAGGGCTTTCTACCTGATTTCAAAGTCGATGTTGGCCTCATAAGCCTGGTAGCAGTGCAAGGGGAAGGGTCCAACACGGAGACCCATCTCCAGAAGTCTCTTGGCTGGTGCGATCAGTCGCTGAAGTGCCATTGTAATCTTCAAGAAAGGAATGATGCGCTTTCCATGGTATCCATAAATGTCTGTAGAAATTAGAAATAACTTAAAAGAGGAGACAGGATTCTGCTGAGGGTACGTCTTCACCATTACTTTTAGGCAGGGGTTCACATACAAGGTTATGGTTCTACAGTAAAGGGGCTGCATACATGGACAAATGTCTAGCAAAACAGGACTGCAACCACAACCAGCCACACAAGCATAGGAACAAGATCTTTGTCCAGGACCATTGTGACAGATTCAGTTGGTCACCCAATGTACCAGACTTCAAATATAGTCTTCAAGGAGCTCTCAGGAGCAGTGGCATATAAAGGTAACTTGATCTCTAATACAAGGAAAATGGCCATCCTGACTTCAAGTCAACAGTAAAATAAATCTATAAATGAGGTACTCCTTGTACACCTAGGCCAATGCACCAATTACTGCTCTGCACCTGCTCAGAACTTCCCAGCTCTAAGGAGAATCCCAAACATGCCTCACTAGCTCAAGTCTATAAACTTAACACAGATTAAATTGTTCAGGTGTTTAGGGAAGGTGAAAAATCCAGCATCACAAACAGCAACAGAAATAGGCAACTAGAGTACAATCCAGTAGGTCAGTCATCAAGATGTTGCGCATATAAATATAGTTAGAGTAATTACTTCTAACAGATGTTAAGAGGCTTAAGAGGGGTCAGAGGCAGATTTTTACAGGAGCGAGGTCAATGGAGACAGCTTGTTTAAAATCTTGATTTGGCAGTGAAACGTCTCACACTTCGGTTCCTTCAAAAATCCATTAACAAACTAAGCATGATTGAGGGACAATACGTTGGTGCTTAAACCAAAGAAAACCAAGCTCCTTCTCATATATCCGAACCATCAGAATATAGTTGCTGGAGGGTGGATGGATGGGTGGTATGGAGTGGGGGGCACATGGCTAGCAAGATGGCTGGCTAGACCCTGCAGTGTGAGCTCCGTCTTACTCACTCATCAATCCAAAGACTATTGTGTCCGGTGAAGTGCATCGAAGGGAGGTATGCCTGTAATACTTCAGACAACAGGCTAGGGCATGCGTTTAGGAGTTCGTAGGACTTTTGTAAGCGCACTGCGCTGCAATCTGCGCCTCTGGGGCCTGCTCGGGAATCGGCCTGCAGGCACTTAAGATGACAGAGGCTGAGGCTTCAAATGCCAAAAACAAACTAGCAAGATCAACGTGGGTACCCTGGCCTCTCCGGAGGCTGATACTGGAAAGAGGACTAAATGCTGACACAGGAGGCTTTGGGCAGGCACCAGATCCTATGAGGGGACAGTGGAGTGGTTTGTCATTGGGTGCCGGATGCATGTCAGAGCGAGAATCTAAGTTCTTTAGCTGAGATGTACTGATGTGCAGGATGTCCCAGGGCTAGGCTTGGGGTGCCAACAGAGGAATCAACTGGTTAAGTCGCAGTGCCCCTGCAATCGGAGGCCCTAGAGGCGGGAGCAGTGTGGTGGCCATGCTGAGCTACATACAGGAGGGTCCTTGCCAAAAGAGGTGACTGGGTGGCAGAGAAGGACAACTCCAAGCCCCGTAGAACGAGAATGCAAGCAAGGGACTTTATGCATAAAACCAACGCTTCTGAGCCTAAAAATCACACTTCAGATTAAGTGATTTGTAATGTCTTGGTCCTGACACTATTAGACATCTCTGCAGTTTTCAACACAGTAAAACACTGTGAGAAGTTGGCCTGATATATGATGCTCACTAGTTCTAGTGATCACCTTGTATCAGTCCAAACAACCCTTATGGTGATTGGTTGTAAGTCAACCTTATAGACCAGCTATCCTAATGGTAGCATGGACAAAGCAGTCTTAGGCTAAACTCTTTTGGCATGTGAAGCCAGCTGTTTTACCACAATATAACCCCTTGAATACCAAGTGAAAGAACACCACACAGGTTGTTATGAAAATAAACAGTATATTTATTAACAACAACACCTCTGAACTCTTTATGAGGTCAGAGGGCTAAGCACATGACAATCTCGTACGAAAAATACTACAAGTTGCACAAAATTACAAGGGTGCCCTAGGGGCACGACAAACCATATACTAAGTAAGTGGAATGTGAGAGTCAGTAAAAGGAATGGAGCTGTCCAGAGGCTGTAGGATCGGTGGGACCACGCTATACAAACTTCAGGTAGGTAATAGGAGGCCCACGGAACGCGTGTGCAGAGTGTGAACTCACACGCGAGATGCGTAACAACGTCTATGGACAGTATAGTTCAAGTTAAAGGTGAGTACGGACAATCCTGACTTGATAGGACTAAAACGACTGTGGAACTGGACACTAGGACAGTTAAACTACCCTTGAGCACCGAAATGCTCTTGTTACCTCACCCACAGGCCGCGGGTGCATAGGTGTCAAAGTGCGTCGGGTTCTCGCGTTGAAGTCAATGGAGCCTGAAAGAAAAGATGCTGCAGGCGACCAGGAGGAAGATGTCCGGTGCAATCCAAGGGTGGATTGTTGAAGAAGGAGACCTGAAAGCAGAGGGGACAATGTTCACAGTCACTAGCCAGTGACTGGAGTGGAACCAGGAAGGAACCAGATGTCGTCGTCGCGATCAGGTGAAGAGTGGACGCTTGACTCTGCAGCCACGTGGACCAGGAGGTGTCTTCGACGACCAGGATGGAGGCACGAGCTGTCCCACGCAGGCTCTCGCTGTCGGCGGTGTCGGATCCGGGCTTGGACTCAACAGGCCTTGGCAAAGGCAACCCACGCGGTGAGTGAAGAAAGCGTCTGGTGCGGACTAGGAGAGTCCGGGGTGCCCCTCTTTTGGAAGGGAGCAAGGGCCAGTCTGGAGCAACCAGACCAGCAGTGAAGATTCAAAGGTTCGTCGTCTAGGAGGCCACTAGCCAGCCGGCAAGTGACCAGACAATGCGTCGAGCAGCAAACAAGCAGAAGGGCCCCACGCAGAGCTCGTGGAAGCTGGAGGGCTGATCTTCGGTGCAGGGGCTGCTCGGGGTTGGGGCTTCTCAGTCCCCAAAGCACTTGGTCGAGTTTACCTCGGGAGTCGTGCTGGAAGCGAAGTGCAGGTTCGTTCAAGATGGCCGGTCCCACGTGTCTCGTCTCACCCACGGGTCTCAGCTTTGCTGCAGATGTAGGTAGAGGTCGGAGAGGTCTGGGAATCCGGGTCTCGTCGGGCTCTGAAGTCTGGATCCTCGAGGGAAGACGACAAAGTGAAGCCGCTGGACGCTTGATGGTGCCTGCAGTTGCAGGGCGGACACTCCTTGTCCACAAGGGAGATTCTTCAGTCTTCTGTGGAGCAGAACGTCGAAGGCCAGAGTTTCTTCTTGTTGAATAGTTCAGGATAATCTAATTTGGAATGGGACCAGCTCCTACCTTTATTCTCCTAAAGGGGGCTGAACTACTGACTAGGTCCCTCCCCTGGGTGGGACCAGGAAGGGGGGTGGTTACACCCCCTATCCTTTGTCCGGTTTCCCGCCAGAGCTGGGGCAGGGATGCCCCAGCAACTGGTTTGAACCGGTGTATGCACAGGGCACCTTGTGTGCCCCAGGCATGTCTCATTCCTTTCAGGCCTCCCTACCTCAATACACAAAATCCTGTCTGGGGTGGTGCTAGCACCTCCCAAGGCAGGAAACCCTTTGTCCAGGCCATCCTCGCTGGAAGGACTCCCAGCAGCAGGAGGTCAGACTTGTGTCTGTGGTGGCAGCATCCATTTTGTGATGCTGAGGCTCGAGTTAACTTTAACCGGGTTTTACAGTTACATACATGTCGTGTCCCTCTAGAAGGGTGGAATGCTACCCCCGTCGCCAGAATTGGCGAGGGGGTAGTATTCCAATTCGTATGACACCTTACTCGACATGGTTTGATAATGTTATACCAGAGTTAGCATTTAACCGCGAGGTTGATAATGCACTTAAGAGTATATGGTATAGCGTTATCATGGAACAGCTATTAGGACTTGGTTCCGCAAGCTGCAAACGGGCTCAGCTCATGCCAGAGCACCATCTCACATAATTCCAAGCACTCTGCCTTCAGGATTGATAAGGCCTTCCATAGGAGTGACTGATAGGAATATATGTGTCCATTTTAGGGTTAGATATAGGTATACTATATCTACAGCAAAGGGTGTTTACACCGCCTTGCCCCAGCTGTCATGCAGCCAGTTGTGTCAGATTTAGATGGCTAGCCAGGGGTGGCATAATACATGCTTCAGCCCCTAGTATGCCCTGGGTACACCTATGCCCTGGGTACAGGGACTGATAAGGTGGCCCAGTACCAAATGGTAAATGCACCTAAAGTACATGTTTGTCAATTTAGAGAGAGAACAGCTAGGCTGTGGGTCTGATTAGCAGGCCCACAGCCAGGGAAAGTCGTAAACCAGTGAAGCAAAAAGCAAAAATCTGGGGTGACCATAGGATTGCAGACCCCACTCTCCTACAAACACTGCATTCTTTTAGGCAGTTTATCCTCTTTAGGGATCAGGGGTAAGTCCATTCATTTTCTGAAGTCTTTTCTCTCAGACTAAGAGCAGTTTGTCACCTTGGATGAGTTGAGTTCAATTCACTACACACACCCCACCCCCTCCCCACCTTTTTACCTTACCATGAGGGGTGCCACAGGGCTCATCGCTGAGTCCTTCACTTTTCAACCAGTATGTGACTCTCTTGGCTGACCTCATTAAATCTTTCGCGTTTGCAGTAGTGTCCTACACTGATGACACCCAGATCGCGGCGATACTGCCTTCAGATTCCACGACGGATTGTTGCAGACCAGGAAACGTTGCAATATTTCCTTAAACTAAACACAGGAAAATCAGAGGTACTAATATTTGAAAGGAACACTGACTTCTGGTATCCCAACTGGTGGATGCAGGATTTTGGAACCCCTTCTACTCCTGTCTCCAAGGCCAAAAACATAGGAGTTGTCTGACAGCAATCTACCCTTTGAGGGGCATATAGACACTTTTACCTCTAAGACATTAAGGAAAGTACTACTTCTTATTCCGCACGAGCTGCGGAAAACTGTACTTTCTACCCTCAGCATCTCAAGAATAGATTACTGAAATGGACTGTTTGCCAACATTAAAAGAGGCCTACTAAAAATGCCAATTCTTCAGAATGTAGCAGGGAAGTCCTAAATTTCAATCTGCTTCCCAGGGCCTTGTCCAGTTACACTGGCTGCCCATGCAAAAATCTCATAGACTTTAAATCTCTCTGCACTGCCTTCAAGGCCATGCATAATGTGGAACCTCAATATCTGAAACGTCATTTCCAATGGTATATTCTCTTCAGGTCACTTAGATCATCGTCCGCTTGCAATCTAATAGTTCCCAAATTTAAAAGATCTAACTGGGGGCAGGAGCTCTATCACATGCACTGACAGGCTCTGGAACTCATCATCTCAAAGAAAGAACAGGATTGTTCTACTTCCAGAAAGCGCTTAAAACATGGCTTTTAAACAGTTGGAGTAGGTGCTCCAACAGAATCACTAATTTTTCCATTAGATTGTGTTTTATCTCCAGGGCTTTAGCGCCAAGACACCCCAGAGTAGTAGTGAGCTTTACAAATGTATTTTTCATTTCAGGGATACGGATCAGCCAGAATGCAGCAGTTGAACTATAAGATTCATGTCTAGCAGTTGGCCGGCCAGGACAGTTGAAGTATCGATCAAACCCAACACCCCGAGTATCTCCTAAGGTACAAAGGGCCAATAGATAAATAACTGTGACCCACTCATGCTATTTCCCATGGATGGGAGATTAAGCTGCCTGGGTTACGGACGTAGTACTAAGAGGAAGACGAACACTGCTAACTAAGCTACACATAGGAAAAGATAGCCGCACTGTAGAAGTTTAAATCTTGGTGGAACAGGTGAGGATAAACTTGCCCAAAGCTGGTCCAAAGGATACTGCCTGATGCACTGGTGGCACGGACTCTTGCGCCACACTACTTAAATGGTCGAGGACAAGGAATCACCAAGCAGAGAAAAATCGATACACAAAAAGCTATAACGCAGTTAACCAGTCAGTGGAGGCAGGGGGTGGGAGGGGCCCTTCCCTCCGATATGGATACTACCTTACATGGAGAAGTTTGAGGGAAGCTCTGGAAGGCAAGATTGGTAAAATTGGTAAGGAGGTCACGCTGAAAGAGTCACCAAGGTTGAACAGCAGATCTTGGAGCTAGAAAATACAGTCACAGACCTAAAGGGGACTGTCACCTGCATTACTGCTACTTTTAAGGAGATGGCTATGAGAATAGAACATGCGCAAAACCGATCACTGCCAATAATCTGCTATTTATTGGATTCCCAGAAGGAACAGAAGTTAAAAACTTGGCAGACTTTATAACATTAAAAATGCAATAGGGGGGGGAGGAGCCTAGCTCGCGACCGAGATGGCCGCGCTTTAGCTCGGCTCCGTTCGCCCGCCTGTGTTTTTCACATTTATCCTGCATTTATCCTGCCCCGGGAAGCCCTCCTTGCTGTGTGGTACTACTACGACGCACTGCAGGCACTTACCACTTGTTCCGGTTGTCCTGGCTGCTGTGGGTCCGGTGCAGTGCCCCCGACCATTCCCGGGACTCGAAAGCGGACTGGCCTGGTTCTTCGTCCCGGCTCCTGGGCCGGATGCAGCCTGCGGGCTTGCCCTTCGGGGCGCGCTGGAGGTGATTGGAGGGCCGCTGTTCGTGTGAGCCGGAGGTTCCTGGCTGAGAGACTCCTGTGTGGCGGCAGCCTTGGATGGTGACGCTGCCCTTCATTATTGGGGTTCTTCGTGTGTTCAGCTTCCTCCCCCTTTGTTCTCCGGTCCGGCCATTTTGTTCTTTGCCGCCCGGACTCGGAGAATGGGACTGGCGACATTGGGGGGCCGGCGAATCCCCTTCTTCTGGTGGCCCCCCTTCCTGTCCGGGGTGTTCTTCTGCCTGTCGGCGGGACTTCATCTGCTTGACTGCCGCCCCGGCGGAGGTTGTTGGCCGCGCGGCCTGTTCGGGCTCTCAAGATGGCGACCAACCCCATTTGTTTGGGCCGGGCCCGGACGAGCACTGGGGGCCCGCCGCAAGGCCCGGGTGTCGGATACTGTGAAGGTTTTCCTGTACTTAAGGGGATCTTAAACGTCCTGCTATCCTGGCGGCTCTCGGTGGCCGTGCCACTCCTGGCTCTGCAGACGGATCCTCACTGCGGGCCTCCCGGGCCCCCACGACCGGATGAGGCATTGATATCGCGGGGTGTGGCTGGTACTCTCCTGGCGGACTCGGCCCCGGCTGCCGCCCCGGAGGTGCGCAACCTGATGGCGCCTTCTCCTCCTGTGCTGCCTCCTCTGCCCTTGGCCCGGGAGCTGGATTTTGTTTTGCCGGACTTTCATGATTCTCCTGGTCCCTCTCAATCACCACTGCCCGATGACGTCTCCTGTGCCGGCCCGGATGGGTCGGTTTTTATGGATATATCCTTGGAACTGTGCCTGCATCGTTTGCTACATCCTGTGATTTTCCTGGATCTTCCGTGCTTTTCTTCCTGCGACTTTTTTGGACTCCCGTTGGACTCTCCTGCTGCCTGCCTTCTGTTCTTTCTGGCAGGGTCCTCGTTGGATCGGACCCTTACTGCTTTGGATAAAAAGGGTCAGGGCTGATGAAAACTGACTCTTATATGCGGTAGCTCATGAACGGTTTGGATGATCTCTGTGTCCTGATATGGTTCTGTGTAATTGGTTAATGCTCCTGGACTTTGGCCTGATACTCTTTGGCTTCCCGAGGACTTGGACCTTTAACCCGGGCGGGTGGATGGGTGCGTTTACTCCTGTCTTTGGCCCTCCCCCGTGTGTATGTTTGTTTGTCTTTACTCCCTTCTTTCCTTCCCTTCCTTCCCCCCCCCCCTTTTTATTGTCTTTTAATTCCAACTTTTCTTGCTCCACTATATTTCGGGTTCTATTTAGGGCGACAGGCACGCTGCGGGGGGGGTAGGCCGTAGCCTTCTGCAGGGGTGCAGGGTGGGCTTAGGGGTGGGTGGGGGGGGTCTGTTTGTGTCGGGGGGTCTTTTTCCCCCCTTATTTTCCCTTTTTTGTTCTATGGCTCTTGTGTATTCACTTTTTCGGGACTCTGTCACCTCGTATCTCCCCCGGGGGTTTTCTGTCCTTCTTCCGGTGTGTGGCTGATTGTGGTTCGCTGCCTATTCTGGTATCGTGTTTCTGTTACATCGCATGCCGGTTTTATTGTCCTGTTTTTCCCCCTGGGGGTGCATGGTCTGGCGGGTGTTCCTTTTGTTGTCTTTTTCTCCCTCTTTCCCTTCCTCCTTTATGGAGGTCCCCCTTTTTCGTTGGGGTGCGTATTGTATAGTCTTTGTGATGGGGCTCTTTGACCACGTCTTCTTTGTTCGGGTAGGGGCGGAGGTGAGTGAGCGCGATTGACTGTTGCCACTGTCGCTATTTGATGGTCTGATTCTGTTTCTGTCCTTTGCTAGATTTGATTATATGGCTTCATTTTCTTACGTTGTGTTTATAAAATGGCGGCTTGCCGCGGTCCCTCCCTTGTATTCTCATAGACGGCCCGTTATTCCTTTGGTCCCCTCCCCGTGCTAGAAAATTAACCTTTATTATCCTGCTCTTACTGAACGCTCGACGGTTTTTATTGCTTCACCAGTGCTCCTGATGTTATATCCTGTGCAGATCTTCTTTTTGTATGCTGGTTATTTGACCATTCTGTTCTGGCCAGCCCGTGGGGTTGTAGGCCAGTATTTGTGAGCTTTCATTGTTCAATAAAGGTTTAAAAAAAAAATTAAAAAAAAAAAAAAAAAAATGCAATAGGTCTCGCCTTTCATTAAGTTAAAGCCATTTGCTTTGCCATACGATACCATTAGCAAAGCAAATGGCTTTAACTTAATCAAAGGCGAGACCTATTGCATTTTCAATGCTTGTTATGATGCCCCAGAATGCTGCGCCAAGTCAGACTGGAGTCGGGGCTCGTGAAGCAAAAAGCAAGCAAGACTAGGTGGCTTTGTCAAACTCTGTCTCAAGCTAAGAGAAGCCAAGGAAGACTCAGACCAAAGAATCTGGATTGAATTATCTACAAACATGGGCCCATTCAGTGACTATCTACGGTCTAGAAGAGTCCCTACAAATAAAAAAGCTATGGGAACTGCCAACGTTATTTCACGTCTTTAGGAAACATGTAAAAAAAAGTATGTGTGAGCTTTCGCTTTTGGAGGATAACACACCTTCTCAAAGCGTGCTCACTCATAGATTACCATCCAATCCTATAAAACCTTAGAGTAGCAGAAAAACCTAAGTTCTAGTTCTTCACTCCATGAAAAATTAAAATAATGCGCTTTCATTTGGGAGATTTCCCACCACTGATACTTCCTACAAAATATCTTTAAAAAGGAAATAATAAATCCTGCAGAGACTGTAATAAAGCTCCCAAAACATTTACGCACATTATTTGCATTTACCCAGTATTCCTGACACAGCAACGACATTTTCTACAGTATTCTTACAATTCACTGGGAGTGTGAACTTTCCGTCAAGCAGTTATAGCATGTTTCAACAGGGGCAACTAAAACAAGTTATGTTTCTAAGATGCCCTTCCAAATGAATTTTATGTCCTGTGTGTAAAATTGTTGTTAGCACCAGTAGTAAGATAATATCTCTTTAGGAGTTCTCAAGATGTCTTTTTAATTGTATTTTTAAGACTAACTTTAATTGTGCTCTTTTTATATGCAGTGGTTTTCATTAACTAAGCACGTTTAATAAAATTTGAGATTTGAATTTGAGGTTTTCATCGACAGAGTACTTTCAAAGGTGTTTTTTCCTGTTAGAAGGTTGGTAAACTCAATTGGCCATAAATTGTTAGCGGTAAAATTGTGAAATATGAAATGTTCCTTTGCTTTTAAAGGCAACTCGTGTCCCTGCTAAAATAGGCAGCTAGGGCTTTCCCACTGAGAAATACAAAACTGGCTGTTGATGCCGCCCCCGTGTGGCTATTTTTGTAGATCAGCAGTGCAAAAATATTTCAGAGAAGGTTATTTTTAACTCTACGCGAGTTTGTTTGTGGCTTTAGTAAATGTTGCATACTTTGAGACAAACATCATCCTTTGCCACATAATCTCGTTTTCCAACAGAAAACGGTATACATCCTACTCCATCCTAGACTGATCACAGATTACAAAAACACTGAATAAGAAAGGCAACGCCCATCTTCGCAGTCTGCAGGCTAACGAGCCATCGCCGCCCAGTCACCCGACTCCCACCCCACCTCGTCAGTGATGTCTTTCAGTTGGTGGTTGCTTGTTTTCTCAGTTAAGTTCCCTATTGAACGGCCTGATGTAGTGAGAGGTGCGCTTTGACTCCAGATCAAAAACATATGGCTCGTTTAACTATATCAAGTACAGGGTGGAGATAGTCATTCATTATTTTAAATACAAACTGCACCCTTCACCCATGCAGGAGAGATTAAAAATGATATTCATAAAGTACGAAGAACAACCATGAATGGGTCACTTTATATATCGCACCTGTACAAGCAAAAAAGTTTGCTCACTTTTGCATTTCTAATAAATGGAAACGTACGCATGTGATATTCCCACATGAGAAATATCTAACTGACTGTTCTGCAAGACTGCTGTCAGTCTGAAGGTGGACCTCGCTGCAGCCTCACAGGGTAACACAGAATGAGCCAACAATTGACATCGAGGGGGAGGCCAGTTCAAATAAGGTAGAATAAAAGGAGTACGCCATTAATTGCACGAAGCCTGCGCGTGTAGGTTTAAAATCTGCTTATTGAAACAGCGAATTTGTTTTACGAGCTGGAACAAACTTTCAGGGAAGAAAATCAAAAATGGGTACCTTTCACTGAAAATAAAAACATCTCTTTTTGGTGGTTAATGCCATCTTGGACGTGCTGCATTCTGTCTAAGCCCCCACACTTTCCCCTTTCGGAGGCCCCAATGCAGCCAGGGAAGGAAGTCCGTCATTTATGCAATGCTGAGAAAGTTTGAAAATAATCCATCTGACTTTTCAAATCCTGCAAGTTTGTTTGCAGTGTAATAGAAATCAGCAAGAGAGGAGCATTTGTTGACTGCTCGCGTTTCCTGCAGAGAATCACAAATTCAGCATAGTACTTTTTTTAAACCCCTTAACTTTTTATTTTTCAACCCCGTAGTCTTTTAGGCACCACACACTGATAGAACTCTACCAGCTGCCCTTCCTTGCCAACGGTGTGTTCAAAACTAGCTGGCGTAGCTAGGAAGCCATAATGGCCTGCACTCTTGTCTATCTGACAAGCTCCTGGTGGCTCTCGGCACCCACGCAGCACGGACATCGCCAGCAAACAAAGAAAACACAAGGCAGCAGTCGTCTTTATTTGTGCACAAAGGGTCTTGAACAACGTCTGCCAGCGAAACCTGCGAAAGAAGGATGGGAGGAGCGAAGAGAAGACAAGCTGTCGCCAGTGTGAAAAATATAGTGCGTCCGTCTCTGGCTGGGAGTAAAGCATCCAGTCCCAGCATGCTCATCTTCTGCCCGTTCATGTGCACTTCTGGAATCCGTATTGATTCAAAAAAGGCTCTCGCATGGCAAGAGCAACGCATGCGCGCTGCTAACACCAGGCGAGACCTAAAAATGACTGATGACTGTAATACCCACAGACAGCCTCTCCTCATATTTTGTGATAGAGAAAGGCCATAGGGCACTAAAAGCGTAGCCCCCCACCTAGTTCACTAGCAAGGCCTAAGCTTGTTTTCAGAATCATTAAGCTGTAGACCAGATCCTTAGAGAGGCTCTGTTCAGAGGAGAAATCCTTTATGACAAACAAAATACTAATATTCCCGGACTACATATGAATGTTCCAAATACAGAGGAAAACGTTTGACCAAGTGAAAAAAAAGCTCTGGGCAGATGGATTACATACAGGTTGCTCTTGTCGGCTAGGCTCGAAATCCTTTTTAAAGGGAAAACCCATTTCTTTGACACACCAGAGGAGGCTTGGACTTGAGTGGAAAAAATGCCTCCGCTTTGTCACAGGGCGGGGCATGAACAGCCTGGGAATAAAGCAGAGCTCATCCAGCTGAAGCCAGGGAGAGGAATAAATCCAACAGACATAGAAAGGCATCACGAAAATGGCAGACAAAAAGGGCCCAGTTAGTTAACACACTGTCAACAGAAATGGGCATGGAAGACAACAGATTATGAAGCAGAAACCTCCACAAAGAGGACAGCAGGGCAGAAGGCAGTCCCGGGGTACACTAACATGCAACATCACTCTACAGATGCAGGGTACAAGCAAGATATAGATGAACAATCAATTAAAAAAAATCATCCATCCAATAGGAGGACCCTGGGTAGAAGATGGACCATAGGACAACCACTCATTTGAAGTGCATTCAGGAGTGATTATGGAACGTAATACTTTACTTCAAAAACACGGGAAATGGAATGAGACTTCACAAAATGGATAGGGGGAGAGGTCTACACAGAGGTCAGCTTATGCTGCCCCCAAACCCCTTTGTCCTACCGCTGGTCAAATGCTGGAAGTAATAAATTCATGAAAAAAAAAGAGTGGAGGAGGGCGACAGGCCTTTCCTAGGCCAAGGTGTGAGCCGTTAAAATTTTAGTCTGTCGTTAATGCTAGAGTTAGATACAAGGAAAAGTGGGGCGGGGGAATGATGTCCACAAGGAGATTGGAGGGTTTAATTGCGACATCTTTGTGATAATTATTTAGTTAGCTAGCACAATGAGGCATCTCAAGGAAACAGAATGCAGGGATTGGCAAGCAACGTTCACATCTGGTAACTCAGATGCTACATAGGGAACATGAACTGTAAGGTGCTGTCATGGAATATGAACAGATTAGGAAATAAAATTAAAAGAGGGCTGGTGGTCCAGTATCTAAAAAGGCAAGACCCATGTTCGAATGCTCCTGAAGGAAATACACATCATGGGCACTAACTGTAGAATGCTGGGCAGGGGTCACCACAGGTTCTTGGTACACTTTCGGGTCACAACAGGGTCCAGGGGAGTTGCCACACTCGCAAAAAAAGAATCCTCTATTCCAAACTAAAATTCTGGACAGATCCCAATGGTTGCTTATTAAAGTCCAGGGGCAATGGAGAAGGCAGGACATTAAGTTATTGAGCAGGTACGCCCATCCTATGTTACAAAACATGGTACAGAAAACAAAAGGGAGGGTACTACTGGAAGCGGATTCTCACCTGCATATAATTAGGAGGGACTTCAATGATGTAATATTACCCAAATCAGATAAGACGACTGCTCAGCCAACATACTCATCGCATAGCACACATCTCGTCCAATTTACCCGTGCATTGGGCCTCATAAATATTAGGAAACTCAAACAACCCAATGACTGACAATTTTCTTACTTTTCTGGGGCACAAAGTATCCTCCCGATTGGACTATGTGTTTATAGCCAATGGGGAAGCTCAACCAATAAGCAAGGTAGAATTTTAGGCAAGAGGAATTTAACATCACTCGCCGCTAACAGTAATTATGTGAAAAGAACGGGGAAAGGGAAACTAGAATGGAAACTTAATGTGTGTGAACTGAAAGATCCAAAATCATTTCAGAGACTACAGTTAATTTGGAACTATACTTTAAAGAAAATTATGAATCAGCTGACTCTCCAGAGATACTCTGGAAGGCGTATAAAGCAGTCCTCGGAGATAGAGCACAGAATATTATAGCCTGCAAAAAGAAATGCTGGTTAAATGACATAGTGGAACTAGAACATAAACTCTTGCAGTTGCTAATAGTTCAACCATATTGTCCAATAAGTTGAAAATAATGAGAAAAGAATACTCTGATATGGCACAGAATGCGGCAGGCCAACTGCAGCTGGCAATACAGCACAAACTGTAGGAAGCAGTAGTAGAGGCCGGCTGATTGTTGGTTTGGCTCAGCAGGAGGGAAGATGGGGAAAGATGGGTGGAAGAAATAGTAGATGAAGAGGGAAGATAATAAGTTACTTACCTGTAACTGCAGTTCTCCAGTATTGGTATCTTTCATAAATTCACATGCTTGAATTATTCCCAGTATTCGAAGTGGGAGCCCCATAGTACCATAATAAAGCAGTATGCATCACTATCATAGTCTATAAAAGCAATGAAAAAGTCAGTTTGATAGTCTATGTCCTTTTTTTTTTTTTAAAGGACCAAACTTTAACTATAACTATATCAGGCAAAACCACTTCCAACAGAGGTTGAGTCCCTCAGATTTTCAAGCACAAGTGGGCATAAATAATCCCAAGCTATAATGGATGCCTTTCCGGGGAGGAGGGTGGATTGCATGTGAATCAATGAAAGATACTGGAGAACTGCAGGTACAGGTAAGTAATTTATTTTCTACTCAAGTATTGGATCCTTCATAGTTTCACATGCTTGAATCAGAATAGCAAGCAGTTACTGTGTTTGTATATCTTATAGTAATAGCTCAACTTGCGGATAGTGCGTAGAAAATATATACATAACATTCATATGCAACTTCATAAATTAATATATAAATATAGATTGATATCATACATTAAAATTTGCATAAATACATAAGCAAACACATGGAACCAAAAGAGGCTCCCCTTATTGAAATAGGTGGTGTAGTAAAACCTGTTCAACCGCTGCATCACTGCGCTGTGTCAATTCCAGGTAATAATGATGCATGAATTATATGCACACTCTTCCAAGTCGCAATCCGACATATATCTTCTACAGAGGCACTGCCGCAAACAAAGTAGTTGAGGTGGAAACTGCCCTAGTTGAGTGCACACTGATTTTCGCTATGGGGGCTTGCCAGCCTTTGAGTTCCAGAACTGGATTGCAGCTGAAATTCAGCGAGCGATGGTTGCCATCGTAACTGGAGCACCCTTAAGAGTGTGTCCCTCTAAGTCCAGCAGTTGGTCAGGTTCATGAATTGTTTAGCGCGATGTAAGTAGAATTTTAAATATCATATAGCGTATGAACAGGCCTCTCAGCTGGTGATGTTGGATTCTGGAAGAAAGTCCGAAATATAGGTAAATTGAGGCAAAACTTGAAGGAACCGTGGGAATAAATCTTTGGATTGGTTTTGAGAAGTAATAAATTGCGGAGGCTCAATTAAGTTCTGGAGTTAAGAAAGCCTTTATCTCCTCTACCCTCCTGGTACAAGTGAGCGCTAAAAAAAGGCGACATTGCATTTGCGAAGCGCTTACTGGAGGAAAAAAGTCTGAATAATTATTCCATGAACTGAGTCTGCAAGAGCAGAAAGAGAAAATGTAAGGAGCATCTAAAGAGATATTGCTTCAAGCCGTACCTTAACAGACACATGTACCAACCGTACCTGAGCTAACGAGGGGAGATATGGTAGTAATCTGACAGATTATGCTAGTAGAGGATGTAGGTTTCATTTCTGGCGCCATAGGCAGAAACATTTCCATTACAGTTTATATGTCTAACATGACTTCCACCTATATTTGGAGAACATACACCTGCAGTCCTGAGAAATATTGAGATCTTTGAATTCATGGAGTTTAGGAGCTATGCACGTAAGAGGAGAGAAGCCGGATCAGGATGAAGGACCTGGCCTTAGTTCATCATCAAATGTTTATGGGATGTTGGAAGGTGAATGTGGTTGCATTCCGAAGCAGGAGAAACTCTGTGAACCAATGTTGCATTGGCCATCTGGAGGGCTATCAGGATGAGACCACACCGCTCAGCTTTCCTGTTGCTGAGAACCTTTGGTATTAAAGGTATCGGGGGAGGAGGGGGGGTTAAGCATAGATCCCAGACCATGCGTCGGAAGGAATTCCCTCACGATCCTGGATGTGGAAGACAACTTGCATAGGATTGGCATTTGCAGATTTTATTTGTTGCAAAGAAATCTAGAGCCAGTTTTCCCCAGAACGAGAAGATCATATTTAGCGCCGACTGCTCAAACACCTATTCGTGAAGGATGTTTCATTGCACGCTGATGGTATTGCCCGTGCGAACTAACACCGAAGACTCTGTTATCATTAGCAGGAAAACTGGGAGACTGAGTTAGATGGATTTGAGCTTCAGGTGATTGATATGCATGCTCTTTTGGAGCAAAGACCACTTTCCTTGAATTTGCAGATTCTGTAGACGACCACCCCAGCTCTCCAGCGAGGCATACAAAGTCATTACGAAGTGAGGTATTTGAGGTAAGAGTATGAGGTCCTCTGATAGGTGGGTGTCTGGGACCTCCAAGCTAGAGCTTTCATGATACCTATGTGAAGATCACCAAGCCCTTGAACAATTCTTTTGCTTTAATCTATTGTTTTTGTAGCTATTCCCGTAAGAGTCTAATTTTCAGGTGCGCAAGAGGGATCATATTGATCGCTGAGGACATGATGTCCCGAAGCTAACAGAAAAGAGACACTGAATTCTTTGTTTTTGTTGTTTGAGAGTGTTTGTTGTTTGGGGAGGGATAGAAAGTCTTTGTCTTGGACAGTATCTAGTGTTGTGGCCTAGGAACAGAATCTTCTTGGATGGATGAGTTGATGATCTTTGATAATTCACATGTTGACCTAGTTTGTGAAACAACTTTAGGCAAGCCTCTGTGGCCTTTGACGGTTGAAATGTCATTGGTGCTTTTATCAACCAGTTGCCGAGGTAGTGGAATACCGGATGCAGCTGCTTTCACTGTTGCCGCCGCACGCGCGCCCACCACTCGCGAGCTTCTTTGTCAAGTTGGAAAAAAAAGCTTGTTATGAGTAGCTGGAAGCCCGGCCGATTTCAGGCCGTCAATCAAGCGAGGGAAGTGCCCGCATGTAGTGAGCTGGGGCCATTTATAAGGCCTGAATTTCACTTTCCTGCAGAAAGCTTCCAAATGGAAGCTTTAATTACCTAAATGGCTAAGCTCCTCTGCAAACGCAGGACGGAATACCACCGAAGGTGGATTGTCATTCCGCGGCCGTCCGCCCTGTCTGCGCGCTTATCAGGCGAATTAATCACTGTCCTATGTGCCTCAGTTAGAGGCCGACCTACCCGGCTGAAATCATTACGGCACTGACGTTTCTCTGACAAAAGGTTAATTGGCTTCAAAATAAATGTATTGCCTAATGACTCCATTCGAATGTGGCGGCGGCGCCGTCTAAAAGGCCCGCTGATGTTATTTGTAAAAACCTGCCAATCCCCCAGCAGACCAGAGCGAGTTTTAAAATTTAATTTGAAAATCCGAAGTTGATCTTTAGCCTCCTTCCGCAATTTAATTATTGCTGTTGTCCAAGGACAGGTTCCCTTCCCCGCCTGTGATTTATCAGTCAGGGACTACATTTTCTGGGAACATACAAATATTGTGATGGATGTAAATACAAATGGTGTGCAGTAATGAAGGGGGTGGATTGAGACCCAGGCAGCAACTAGAATTGCTATCTCTGTGAATGTATGGGAGGTGTTAATTCAGGGTGTGCTTGAAAGTTCATAGTTGCCCAGCTATTTACCAGGGCCACTGGAATTACACAGCATAATGCGGCACATGTGATGGTATTACTTCCTTTTTTGTAATTTTATACTGGTAAACACTGACTGGGCAACGTTTTGCTCATCACTACCAGTTTAACACCCAAATTGGGCAATAAGGAACAAGAAAACAGAAGACCGGGCAACCTTTGCAAAGGGCCTTCTTATACTGTGTGGCAACACTTTTCGCCTTATTTTTTAGTAACTTTTCATTCACTTAAACTAGAAACATGTTTTTGTTTAAATCTGGAGATTATGTGGCATATGATGGATTATGTGGGAGATGAAGCAAGTCCATAGTTATGAGAGCAAGCACTAGCATAGCCAATAGGTCACGCCTTTGGGACCTTATAAGTGTTTAGCCATGCAACAGTTGATGTTGCTGCCCAAGGATATTGTGGTGGATACCTAAACACTTATAAGGTCCCAACGGCGAGACCTATTGGCTATGCCAATGCTTGTTAACTGTGGCTGCAGAGGGACTCCATGACTATGGTCATGGCAATGGAGTTGCTGAAGGGTTTGGTTTCTCTTTCCCTTTCCTCATTAACTCGTAACACTTCAGTCCCTCTTCCCCACCATTCTTTCCTCTTAGGACTACAGAGGGCAAGGAATGCAAGTTACGCAGTCCGTCTCTAATTATGAGGGGCCAGGACATTGGGATAGCTCACTACCACCTTCAGGGATAATAGTGTCAAGCTCAAGATTTAAACCCCACTTCTGTGACTCTGACAGCAAGGGCTGAGTGATACTTACTCTCTTTCATGCAGATATCGACAGCCAGAACTGCCTGGGAGATGCTCTCCTTGTTGGATCTCATGTCCTTGATGACTGCGTTGTTCAGCTCTTTCTTGAAGTCACTCAGGTGCTCCTCCTTAAAGCCTGGGAAAGCAAAACATTTGTGTTAGGTCGTTCTTAAGTATATCCATGTATACCACAGCACTTTTAAATCATCAATAGACTAAACCACGGTGCACTGTGAGGCATGATGGGTCAAGTTTATAGGGAGTGGATCTTGCAGTGGACGCATCAGTCTCATGAATGGCACATCCTCAAACACCATGAACAAGTGAGAATCTCTCCCGATGAGAAGATGAGAATGTGAGTTAAAGATTAATGGTGTCAGTGGAGGCATTTATGGGCAGGTGTCATTCTCCAGTGTTATTAGACATAATGCACACAATATTGATCAGTTTTCCAGAATTTAACCGCTACGTGATAAAGAAGATATTGTAGCTAAATATTAATCAGTGATCATATGCTAAGTTCCTTAATGGGGGGAACGTTTATTTATTGATATAATTTGTATCATCCACACTGCATACCTGAATTGCTTCTAGGTGCTTGCAAAAGTAAGGATTAGAGCAGAATTGGGAGTTATAGAGAATCAGGACAGGGTAATTTTGGGCATTTTGTCCTGTGTGAGAGAAGCCTGTGCGAGTTGGATACATTGTGTGGACCATTCACAGAAAAAACACCTGTCACCTCCGGACCTCCAGAATGTTTTAGCCATTAGGAGGTTGGGATTGTTACAGTGGAGGTGAATCGAGTATCTGTTGATTTTGGCTTGCAGGTGTGTATAACAGAACCGTCCAGCCATCTTAATGTAAGGCAGAGTATGCTGAAGGTAATTCGATCTTTTGACAAGTGCAAGCGGAGGTGAGATTTTTGTACTAGCACTATCTCACAACTATAAAACTACTTAAATAGAAAGAGATATCTGTTACGCATAGAATCAGAGCAAATTGGCTTTCCTTGAGGTTGGTACCGCCACAGTGGAGCGGATATGGTTAGGATTAGCATGCAACAGCAGGTCTCAAAACTGAGGGTATGTAGTGACCGAGGTATTTTCAAATGATTGGGTCGGTTATGACCGTTGCCCGCCACCATCTCAGCATATTTTAGCCTAATATAGTGATATTTAGGCCTGTTTCTGACTTTACCTTGTTTTATGGCAGTGCTGATTATTGCCTTTGACATGCTTTCATGTTACATAGTGATGTGTTCACCTGAAGCTACAAAGAAGGGTTTGATTATGTCTCTTTCTGTTTCTGACTTAATCTTGCTTAATGGCAGGCTTGCCTTTTGGCTTTGGCATGATCTTATGCCTTCTTGCATACTAATTTTGGCTCTTTGCAGGAGTAGGGGCCTATGCTTGAGCAACTCCATATTCTAAACTGCAGCCATCTTCTGAGCCTCTATAGGTGAGAGGTTATGTTTTAATTCCTAGTTGTTATTCGCTCTTGCTAAACTAGAGAGGACCGATTCTTATCAGAGGAATGTGCTCACTCGCTGCCGGAGTCATAGCAAAACGCTTGGCCAGCTGCTTGTTGTGCTCTCTTGGTACGAGGTGGTACAGGAACGGTAGGCAGAGTTTGCTAGAGACTTCGATGGAGAGCTGCATTCTATATTAGAGAAAGGGGGTCCGAGAGAGGATGAGATGTTGGTCTGGTGGCTTGGCGGTCTGGTGATACATCATGGTGCAGACGTGCAGTCGTGACTGTGGAACAGAGAGTCCTGACGAACCAGAGAGAGAGAGAGACGGACCCTTCTTCAAATGCAAAGATGTCTAAGAATATGGTGAGGTGTTCCATGTATACCTATTGTATCTAACTATTATTTTTATTTTCAGCTTCTACATATATGTATAGGTCAGTAATTGCTATTGTGAAGAATGTCTACTGTGATGTTTAGTTATTTCTTTCTTTTGTCATTCTATCATTGTGTAATAAAGAAACCCCAGAGCATATCATTTGTCTGTATTCCTTCTGAGGGAAGGCCGGGCCCCTTTTTTACCAAGTGCTCACGGAGGGATGGGTAAGTTCCCCTCCAACGGGTAGTTGTTGATACGGGAGGGAAATCGGCTCCCAGCATGGATGTCTAAATTCTAATTATTCTATCCAATACATTGCTAGGAGGAGCATGCGCTGTGTACCCTCTCGGATGGGGAGGTGTTGTGATTTGCTGTGTACCCTCTTGGTTGGGGAGCTGTTGTGACTTGTTATTTGCGAGCTCCTTGGCAATGGTCTTGTATTTTGTTAGTGCTTATTCCTTTCTTGGGTAAGTATTGTGAAATGTGGGGTCTTTCTGGATCCTGAGAAAGGATGTGGTAAGTAATGGCCTGGTGACTGACAAAAGCACCAAATATATACGAAAAGCAGGTCATTACAGGGCATAGCATGGCAGGCCTAATTTGCCTCACCCCCGTTTTCATTTGTCTGCACTGGCAGTGCTACGGCACATACTTTGCCACCTCCCCTCCTCTTTCCCCACTAGCAAATGCTTATGTGTATTCTGTATGCCGAGCATCTTGTGGGTTTGCTAAAGTACATACCCAATCTTCCCCTATCTCTAGAGTAAGCATGGGAAACATTTGTCCAACAATCGTCAGTCTTATCCTTTCTCGCCCATGTCTCAATAGCCTTAAACTTCAGATAGGCTATCTAGACTATAAACAGTCCAGGAGGGCACAATGTTGACCCGTTCAAGGTGGTAGCTAGCAGTCTGTTTAAACATACAGTCAACTCTTCATGCTCTGTCACAGACTGAATAGCACGCATTGAGGGTCATAACAGTCTTTGCAAGAACATATTTTCCATCACACTCATTGGCGCATGGGTTTGCATTGGCACGTGATTGGTGCACTTTGTCCCATACCCTCTCCCCATTGGTGCACTTTATCCCATAACCTCTCATCTTTGCTAACCAGTCTGCGCAGGCACATAAAAGTATGGTGCAAAGCCATGGATATGACAGCAGACACTGTTTCCTTCTGCAGTGATTCCAAACATCCGGACAATGGGAACGGGTCCCTGGGTGGCTCCAGGCATCCCTGAGACATGAGTGCCTATTAAGAAAAAAGAAGAAGAAAGAGAAAATAAATCAGGACATACATTATTAATAGCTTACTGTCATAACTGTGATACTGCACTAATCAAAAAATGACCCAGTCCTCAAGGCAACACAGAAATAAGTAGGGCTGTAAACAGTTCTAGATCGTCCAAAGAGCACTCTAATTATATCTCTATTCATAGAGATTATAACACTGTTTCAGGCTGTTGCCAACGTTAAAAAATGAGCCCATCTCTGATAAACAGAAAACCGTCCAACACAGTACAGACATTCACTAGAGGGACAACATTTAGGAAAAAGGTGTGAATAGCTAGATGACACCTCACGGGCGCACCACCAATGGGGCCCCTGGCTGGTACTCACCAGGTCGGCCCTGTTCTCATCATCGGTGTCAAATAGCTTAACGAAAACGTGTCCAAAACCCAAAGTAAGGAAAATAACAGTGAATGGTGCAGTGTACAAACAACATATATGTGACACGGACTAACAACGTTCAACATATAACACACACAAAACTGCGCAGCAAGATACTACTCATTACTTTATTTATATCTTCTTGTTGCATTGCAGTTTAACATGTAATATAAAAGGGTGAGATATGAATACTACCTATCGCCTCATACTCAACCCGCAGCCGACATGTTTCATTGCCTTAGGTATTATATCAGGCAATTTCTTCAGGGCCAACGTATATTTACGATGTCACTGCCAGCGATACTGTGCTTTTAAATGCTGGAAATCAAAAACATAAGACACACATATATATATATGTGGGCATCTGCCTGTAGCAATACTGCATATTTAATATCCACATTGCACCCTGTTATGGATTAAAAATGCTCTTTACCTAGATAAGTCCTTTACTTTCATACCGTTACCGCTCTGGCTCTGTGCAAAAATCTCAGACCCCCTTCCGATCGGTAAGTAGGGTCCCGCCTCCCTTCTTTAGGTGCCTGGACAAATGATACGGGGAAAACGCCATACGGGCGAAAATTAACATCAGCATGCCTACTCTCACCGTCTATTCGTCACCAGGTTCCGCGTTTGTATGCTTACTCGTGGAGGTACTGCAAACGGCGTTTCCTCAACACCGGAGCGTCATGAGCAGGGCTTGTAGTTTATTTATCAGCGTTTCCGCGTAGCTTGGCTCTGATTGGCCGGGCACACCACGTGGGAAGCAGGTCGATGATTGGACCATGCAACCACGTGGCCGCTTGCACATTTACGGTGTCTTTTGATCTATATAATAATGTCCTGTTACATTTGGTTTGTCATGTGGACTTACACTTACCCGGGTGAGATATAAACGCGGGGAAAATACTTTGTACACAGATGTAAATTCACATGACTCAAAAGGGCGGCCGCCATCTTGGAACAGTCTATCTTAATGACATGTCCCTTCGAAAACTTCAAAAATACAGCGGCCATCTTGGAATATTACTTCTGTTTCAAAATGTAACTAGTTTCTAATAAAGGAACCATATTTCAGACAGTTACTTGCCACCTTATCCAATTCCCCAGGCCCATTAAAATCCTATTATTAATGGTGTGGTAATGGTGTATTGTTATGGCGGTGACTATAAGCTAGAGACATATTCGCAGTGTGTATAGGTAAGTTCACAAGGGTTAGATAGATAAGCGAGAATCAGCTATCTTAGATGTTTTTTGCTGTTTATCAAACCACTGTATAACTGATACCTAGGCAATTCCTATTTTTTCAGTATGTTCTATATGTCGATGAATTATTGAGCCAAGAAACAACTAGATTATCGTAGTTTATTCCATTCTAGTAACTCATTAAGTCCCTGTTGTTCACTAGATTCTTGAAAAATCCAGCGCGCTTCTTTAGTCGCCAGCCGCTTCTCCATTGACTGCGCCTCCCCCATAACTCTCTCCAGTACTACCCACGTGAAGGTGTGCTTGTTGCGATGACAATGTTGCACTAGTTTTGTCGTTAGCTTGCCCTGTCGTATCGTGCTTAGATGTTCTTGAATGCGCAGTTTGATTTTGCGCGACGTCAGCCCGATGTATTCAAGGCCGCATTCACAGCTCAACCTGTAGACTACATTCGTAGTATTGCAATTGCTAAACTGATTTAACGTCCAGGTTTTTCCGGATTTTAGCTGGATGGTGTTACATTTATTGGTGATATGGCACACAGAACAGTTGCCACAGGGGTAATGGCCATTAGGTACAGTCGAGGCTTCTGGTTGTTTCCTCTCTATCATCCTAGTATGGACGAGTTTGTCTTTTAAATTGGAGGCCCTTCGAAACGCGAAACGAGGAGGTGGCATCTTATGGTCCTGTGTGTTAAGAAGGGACCAATGCTTCCTGATGGCTTGTCGGATTTTTGTGGCTAGTGGATCGTAAGTCATGACCACTGGTATACATTCAGATTTTTCTTTTTTATTTGACTCTAGGAGTGCTGTCCTCGGTGTATTGAGCGCTCTCTTGTTGGCTTGACGGATTATTTTACGCGGGTAATCCCGGGCTTGTAGCCTGTTGCTCAAGTCAAAAGCTTGTTCTCTGTAGGCCTCAGTTTTTGAGCAATTCCTCCTGTACCTCATAAATTGACCCACCGGGAGGTTATCCCTGAGGGCCCGGGGGTGGTAAGATTGGTACGTAAGGAGAGAATTTCTATCTGTTGGTTTTTGATGAACCCTGGTCTCGAATTTTCCATCTGCTGCCTCAATGTCCAAGTCCAGGTACACTGCATTCGTCCGGTGGTAGTTCCAAGTGAAGCGCTAGAAGTTCTAAAAGAAATCGCTGAACTAGAGGAAGCCATAAACCGTGACAGTAGTTTTGTTGATGCCAAGGAACAACTAGAAAAGATCAAAATAGATCTAGAGGAATACAAACAGTACATGGTAACACAAAAAATCAGAGGTCTACAACGTAACCTGCAACGCTACACACACGAGTGGGCTTTCCCATATACCAACGACTCCTACTACCAGCCTGCCCAAGAACAACAACCACCAGTTGGTGGCAGTAGAGGTGGTAAGGGGAATAGATTTCAACAGAAAAGAACCCCCACTAACTGGTCTTTCGCAAATACATCTAGCGAGGAGGAACTTGAACCGGCCCCGAGTACCAGCAGAGTGAGATTTAATCAACCTGCACCAATAAACACAGATCTGAACACCCTACTGAGGATTTTTTTAGAACAGGGCCAAGCTTCCAACAAAGGCCCGGGATTCCAACAACAGCAGGGAAGAGGAAGAGGACGGGGAAATCGACCCCCCCAACAACAACAATGGCAAACCTCCTCACCGAGGATGACACGGAGCCGGGGAAAGAAACCGCTAGGATGAGCATCGTTGTGAACCTCTCGGACCATAATTTGACTAACGGAGAAGAAGAAGTACTAAACAAAGGGTTAGGCTTCGTGCCGACACCGAACCATGATGCCTTCAAATGTCGGATGGAGTTTCACGAAACAATGCGGCGCATCAAGCTTAAAAAATTCTTTTGTAAACAACCAACAGAAGTAAGCAGGGGTTTCAATTCCAACTTAAGAAAACCCTCCTCTTTTTGCCCGCCAACCGCTACGCTTGGCCCAGAAACCGCGGTGTTTGAAGCAAAAGTCCTAGAGGAAATTAAAGGCATTGAGAATAAGAACCAGTCGATAGGCTTCAGGAATATGACGAAAGAAAATTGGGATTCCATTAAATCTTTGCAGAACAACGACAAAATAACCATCAAGAATGCGGACAAGGGCGGTGCCATCGTGATTTTAAATACATCTGACTACGAGGCAGAAGTTCGAAGACTTTTAAACGTCAGAACTAACTACCAACCCCTTGTCAGAGATCCTACACCTGAATTAAGAGAGATGATTAGGAATCTCGTTGCCAATGCAAAGGAAAAGAAGTGGATAAGTACAAGGGAGGCGGAGTTCCTCGTTAACACAAACCCTAGGACTCCTGCCTTCTATGTCCTCCCAAAAATACACAAGCCTGCCAGGCCTCCCCCTGGCAGGCCTATTGTGGCTGGTATTCAGTCAATTTTGGAACCCCTGTCCCAATTCGCAGACTACTACCTACGCGAATCGGTAATAACTCAACGTTCCTATGTCAAGGACACAGCAGATATTTTAAATGTCCTTGATTCAATGACCTACAATCCTGCCACAGAGTATATTGTGACTATAGACATCGAGTCGCTGTACTCGTGTATCCCCCAGGAAGCAGCCCTATTAGCAACTGCTAAAGCACTCAGCAAACAAGAGTGGTTCTATGATGCTCCACAGAGTTTTATCCTACAATGTGTAGAGCTAGCCTTGACAAGGAATTTTTTTGGCTACAAAAACGAGCTCTTCCTCCAAGTGACGGGAACGTCGATGGGAGCCACAATGGCACCGAGTGTGGCTTGTATTTATGTGGGGCAATTCGAGGAGCACGTCATCGATACCGATCAGAACCCTTTTAGGGAACACCTACGCCTTTGGAGGCGGTATATCGATGACGTGCTCCTCGTCTGGTCGGGAGAGGAAGACTGTCTCCTCCAGTTTCTCAATTGGCTGAACACGCAAGACAGGAGTTTACGCTTCACTTGGAACTACCACCGGACGAATGCAGTGTACCTGGACTTGGACATTGAGGCAGCAGATGGAAAATTCGAGACCAGGGTTCATCAAAAACCAACAGATAGAAATTCTCTCCTTACGTACCAATCTTACCACCCCCGGGCCCTCAGGGATAACCTCCCGGTGGGTCAATTTATGAGGTACAGGAGGAATTGCTCAAAAACTGAGGCCTACAGAGAACAAGCTTTTGACTTGAGCAACAGGCTACAAGCCCGGGATTACCCGCGTAAAATAATCCGTCAAGCCAACAAGAGAGCGCTCAATACACCGAGGACAGCACTCCTAGAGTAAAATAAAAAAGAAAAATCTGAATGTATACCAGTGGTCATGACTTACGATCCACTAGCCACAAAAATCCGACAAGCCATCAGGAAGCATTGGTCCCTTCTTAACACACAGGACCATAAGATGCCACCTCCTCGTTTCGCGTTTCGAAGGGCCTCCAATTTAAAAGACAAACTCGTCCATACCAGGATGATAGAGAGGAAACAACCAGAAGCCTCGACTGTACCTAATGGCCATTACCCCTGTGGCAACTGTTCTGTGTGCCATATCACCAATAAATGTAACACCATCCAGCTAAAATCCGGAAAAACCTGGACGTTAAATCAGTTTAGCAATTGCAATACTACGAATGTAGTCTACAGGTTGAGCTGTGAATGCGGCCTTGAATACATCGGGCTGACGTCGCGCAAAATCAAACTGCGCATTCAAGAACATCTAAGCACGATACGACAGGGCAAGCTAACGACAAAACTAGTGCAACATTGTCATCGCAACAAGCACACCTTCACGTGGGTAGTACTGGAGAGAGTTATGGGGGAGGCGCAGTCAATGGAGAAGCGGCTGGCGACTAAAGAAGCGCGCTGGATTTTTCAAGAATCTAGTGAACAACAGGGACTTAATGAGTTACTAGAATGGAATAAACTACGATAATCTAGTTGTTTCTTGGCTCAATAATTCATCGACATATAGAACATACTGAAAAAATAGGAATTGCCTAGGTATCAGTTATACAGTGGTTTGATAAACAGCAAAAAACATCTAAGATAGCTGATTCTCGCTTATCTATCTAACCCTTGTGAACTTACCTATACACACTGCGAATATGTCTCTAGCTTATAGTCACCGCCATAACAATACACCATTACCACACCATTAATAATAGGATTTTAATGAACCTGGGGAATTGGATAAGGTGGCAAGTAACTGTCTGAAATATGGTTCCTTTATTAGAAACTAGTTACATTTTGAAACAGAAGTAATATTCCAAGATGGCCGCTGTATTTTTGAAGTTTTCGAAGGGACATGTCATTAAGATAGACTGTTCCAAGATGGCGGCCGCCCTTTTGAGTCATGTGAATTTACATCTGTGTACAAAGTATTTTCCCCGCGTTTATATCTCACCCGGGTAAGTGTAAGTCCACATGACAAACCAAATGTAACAGGACATTATTATATAGATCAAAAGACACAGTAAATGTGCAAGCGGCCACGTGGTTGCATGGTCCAATCATCGACCTGCTTCCCACGTGGTGTGCCCGGCCAATCAGAGCCAAGCTACGCGGAAACGCTGATAAATAAACTACAAGCCCTGCTCATGACGCTCCGGTGTTGAGGAAACGCCGTTTGCAGTACCTCCACGAGTAAGCATACAAACGCGGAACCTGGTGACGAATAGACGGTGAGAGTAGGCATGCTGATGTTAATTTTCGCCCGTATGGCGTTTTCCCCGTATCATTTGTCCAGGCACCTAAAGAAGGGAGGCGGGACCCTACTTACCGATCGGAAGGGGGTCTGAGATTTTTGCACAGAGCCAGAGCGGTAACGGTATGAAAGTAAAGGACTTATCTAGGTAAAGAGCATTTTTAATCCATAACAGGGTGCAATGTGGATATTAAATATGCAGTATTGCTACAGGCAGATGCCCACATATATATATATGTGTGTCTTATGTTTTTGATTTCCAGCATTTAAAAGCACAGTATCGCTGGCAGTGACATCGTAAATATACGTTGGCCCTGAAGAAATTGCCTGATATAATACCTAAGGCAATGAAACATGTCGGCTGCGGGTTGAGTATGAGGCGATAGGTAGTATTCATATCTCACCCTTTTATATTACATGTTAAACTGCAATGCAACAAGAAGATATAAATAAAGTAATGAGTAGTATCTTGCTGCGCAGTTTTGTGTGTGTTATATGTTGAACGTTGTTAGTCCGTGTCACATATATGTTGTTTGTACACTGCACCATTCACTGTTATTTTCCTTACTTTGGGTTTTGGACACGTTTTCGTTAAGCTATTTGACACCGATGATGAGAACAGGGCCGACCTGGTGAGTACCAGCCAGGGGCCCCATTGGTGGTGCGCCCGTGAGGTGTCATCTAGCTATTCACACCTTTTTCCTAAATGTTGTCCCTCTAGTGAATGTCTGTACTGTGTTGGACGGTTTTCTGTTTATCAGAGATGGGCTCATTTTTTAACGTTGGCAACAGCCTGAAACAGTGTTATAATCTCTATGAATAGAGATATAATTAGAGTGCTCTTTGGACGATCTAGAACTGTTTACAGCCCTACTTATTTCTGTGTTGCCTTGAGGACTGGGTCATTTTTTGATTAGTGTTGGATTGAGTGGAGGGCGATCCAGTCCTTTCTGCCCCTCTTGACTCCTAGTAGTTGAATATATTGAGTACGGCAATTTAGCCGTGAGAGTCTTTATGACTAGCCCCATGTGTTTGCTCTGATTTTAATTGTTAAACCTGTGCTGTTTTTCATTAACACTGTTTTTCATTAACACTGCCTTTCTTCTGCATTGCACCCAGTCTCTGTAATGGAGAAAAATTGCTTGGCATTTACCGATGCACAAATAGCGGCAATTCTAGCAGGCCCCTCCTTGTTTAGTGATAATCCCCTGGCTGGGTCGAATAAAGAAAGGGAAGAGTGGGAAAAATTAAGTGCTTTGAAAAAGAAACACATAAGAATTGCTCTACATGGAGCTCTTATGTCAGAGTATTATCAAGCAGGCGCTTCCCCTGCCAGCCTCATAGTTCGAATTGAACCGCGTATCTTTTTGGACGATAAGCAATTCCGTTGCGATTGGAGTTTTATCGCCAATAAATGTACAAGAGACTGGTTGATCCTCATAATCAGTACAGCACAACGTCTCAGTGAAGAAGTTCTAAAAGAAATCGCTGAACTAGAGGAAGCCATAAACCGTGACAGTAGTTTTGTTGATGCCAAGGAACAACTAGAAAAGATCAAAATAGATCTAGAGGAATACAAACAGTACATGGTAACACAAAAAATCAGAGGTCTACAACGTAACCTGCAACGCTACACACACGAGTGGGCTTTCCCATATACCAACGACTCCTACTACCAGCCTGCCCAAGAACAACAACCACCAGTTGGTGGCAGTAGAGGTGGTAAGGGGAATAGATTTCAACAGAAAAGAACCCCCACTAACTGGTCTTTCGCAAATACATCTAGCGAGGAGGAACTTGAACCGGCCCCGAGTACCAGCAGAGTGAGATTTAATCAACCTGCACCAATAAACACAGATCTGAACACCCTACTGAGGAATTTTTTAGAACAGGGCCAAGCTTCCAACAAAGGCCCGGGATTCCAACAACAGCAGGGAAGAGGAAGAGGACGGGGAAATCGACCCCCCCCAACAACAACAATGGCAAACCTCCTCACCGAGGATGACACGGAGCCGGGGAAAGAAACCGCTAGGATGAGCATCGTTGTGAACCTCTCGGACCATAATTTGACTAACGGAGAAGAAGAAGTACTAAACAAAGGGTTAGGCTTCGTGCCGACACCGAACCATGATGCCTTCAAATGTCGGATGGAGTTTCACGAAACAATGCGGCGCATCAAGCTTAAAAAATTCTTTTGTAAACAACCAACAGAAGTAAGCAGGGGTTTCAATTCCAACTTAAGAAAACACTCCTCTTTTTGCCCGCCAACCGCTACGCTTGGCCCAGAAACCGCGGTGTTTGAAGCAAAAGTCCTAGAGGAAATTAAAGGCATTGAGAATAAGAACCAGTCGATAGGCTTCAGGAATATGACGAAAGAAAATTGGGATTCCATTAAATCTTTGCAGAACAACGACAAAATAACCATCAAGAATGCGGACAAGGGCGGTGCCATCGTGATTTTAAATACATCTGACTACGAGGCAGAAGTTCGAAGACTTTTAAACGTCAGAACTAACTACCAACCCCTTGTCAGAGATCCTACACCTGAATTAAGAGAGATGATTAGGAATCTCGTTGCCAATGCAAAGGAAAAGAAGTGGATAAGTACAAGGGAGGCGGAGTTCCTCGTTAACACAAACCCTAGGACTCCTGCCTTCTATGTCCTCCCAAAAATACACAAGCCTGCCAGGCCTCCCCCTGGCAGGCCTATTGTGGCTGGTATTCAGTCAATTTTGGAACCCCTGTCCCAATTCGCAGACTACTACCTACGCGAATCGGTAATAACTCAACGTTCCTATGTCAAGGACACAGCAGATATTTTAAATGTCCTTGATTCAATGACCTACAATCCTGCCACAGAGTATATTGTGACTATAGACATCGAGTCGCTGTACTCGTGTATCCCCCAGGAAGCAGCCCTATTAGCAACTGCTAAAGCACTCAGCAAACAAGAGTGGTTCTATGATGCTCCACAGAGTTTTATCCTACAATGTGTAGAGCTAGCCTTGACAAGGAATTTTTTTGGCTACAAAAACGAGCTCTTCCTCCAAGTGACGGGAACGTCGATGGGAGCCACAATGGCACCGAGTGTGGCTTGTATTTATGTGGGGCAATTCGAGGAGCACGTCATCGATACCGATCAGAACCCTTTTAGGGAACACCTACGCCTTTGGAGGCGGTATATCGATGACGTGCTCCTCGTCTGGTCGGGAGAGGAAGACTGTCTCCTCCAGTTTCTCAATTGGCTGAACACGCAAGACAGGAGTTTACGCTTCACTTGGAACTACCACCGGACGAATGCAGTGTACCTGGACTTGGACATTGAGGCAGCAGATGGAAAATTCGAGACCAGGGTTCATCAAAAACCAACAGATAGAAATTCTCTCCTTACGTACCAATCTTACCACCCCCGGGCCCTCAGGGATAACCTCCCGGTGGGTCAATTTATGAGGTACAGGAGGAATTGCTCAAAAACTGAGGCCTACAGAGAACAAGCTTTTGACTTGAGCAACAGGCTACAAGCCCGGGATTACCCGCGTAAAATAATCCGTCAAGCCAACAAGAGAGCGCTCAATACACCGAGGACAGCACTCCTAGAGTCAAATAAAAAAGAAAAATCTGAATGTATACCAGTGGTCATGACTTACGATCCACTAGCCACAAAAATCCGACAAGCCATCAGGAAGCATTGGTCCCTTCTTAACACACAGGACCATAAGATGCCACCTCCTCGTTTCGCGTTTCGAAGGGCCTCCAATTTAAAAGACAAACTCGTCCATACCAGGATGATAGAGAGGAAACAACCAGAAGCCTTGACTGTACCTAATGGCCATTACCCCTGTGGCAACTGTTCTGTGTGCCATATCACCAATAAATGTAACACCATCCAGCTAAAATCCGGAAAAACCTGGACGTTAAATCAGTTTAGCAATTGCAATACTACGAATGTAGTCTACAGGTTGAGCTGTGAATGCGGCCTTGAATACATCGGGCTGACGTCGCGCAAAATCAAACTGCGCATTCAAGAACATCTAAGCACGATACGACAGGGCAAGCTAACGACAAAACTAGTGCAACATTGTCATCGCAACAAGCACACCTTCACGTGGGTAGTACTGGAGAGAGTTATGGGGGAGGCGCAGTCAATGGAGAAGCGGCTGGCGACTAAAGAAGCGCGCTGGATTTTTCAAGAATCTAGTGAACAACAGGGACTTAATGAGTTACTAGAATGGAATAAACTACGATAATCTAGTTGTTTCTTGGCTCAATAATTCATCGACATATAGAACATACTGAAAAAATAGGAATTGCCTAGGTATCAGTTATACAGTGGTTTGATAAACAGCAAAAAACATCTAAGATAGCTGATTCTCGCTTATCTATCTAACCCTTGTGAACTTACCTATACACACTGCGAATATGTCTCTAGCTTATAGTCACCGCCATAACAATACACCATTACCACACCATTAATAATAGGATTTTAATGGGCCTGGGGAATTGGATAAGGTGGCAAGTAACTGTCTGAAATATGGTTCCTTTATTAGAAACTAGTTACATTTTGAAACAGAAGTAATATTCCAAGATGGCCGCTGTATTTTTGAAGTTTTCGAAGGGACATGTCATTAAGATAGACTGTTCCAAGATGGCGGCCGCCCTTTTGAGTCATGTGAATTTACATCTGTGTACAAAGTATTTTCCCCGCGTTTATATCTCACCCGGGTAAGTGTAAGTCCACATGACAAACCAAATGTAACAGGACATTATTATATAGATCAAAAGACACCGTAAATGTGCAAGCGGCCACGTGGTTGCATGGTCCAATCATCGACCTGCTTCCCACGTGGTGTGCCCGGCCAATCAGAGCCAAGCTACGCGGAAACGCTGATAAATAAACTACAAGCCCTGCTCATGACGCTCCGGTGTTGAGGAAACGCCGTTTGCAGTACCTCCACGAGTAAGCATACAAACGCGGAACCTGGTGACGAATAGACGGTGAGAGTAGGCATGCTGATGTTAATTTTCGCCCGTATGGCGTTTTCCCCGTATCATTTGTCCAGGCACCTAAAGAAGGGAGGCGGGACCCTACTTACCGATCGGAAGGGGGTCTGAGATTTTTGCACAGAGCCAGAGCGGTAACGGTATGAAAGTAAAGGACTTATCTAGGTAAAGAGCATTTTTAATCCATAACAGGGTGCAATGTGGATATTAAATATGCAGTATTGCTACAGGCAGATGCCCACATATATATATATGTGTGTCTTATGTTTTTGATTTCCAGCATTTAAAAGCACAGTATCGCTGGCAGTGACATCGTAAATATACGTTGGCCCTGAAGAAATTGCCTGATATAATACCTAAGGCAATGAAACATGTCGGCTGCGGGTTGAGTATGAGGCGATAGGTAGTATTCATATCTCACCCTTTTATATTACATGTTAAACTGCAATGCAACAAGAAGATATAAATAAAGTAATGAGTAGTATCTTGCTGCGCAGTTTTGTGTGTGTTATATGTTGAACGTTGTTAGTCCGTGTCACATATATGTTGTTTGTACACTGCACCATTCACTGTTATTTTCCTTACTTTGGGTTTTGGACACGTTTTCGTTAAGCTATTTGACACCGATGATGAGAACAGGGCCGACCTGGTGAGTACCAGCCAGGGGCCCCATTGGTGGTGCGCCCGTGAGGTGTCATCTAGCTATTCACACCTTTTTCCTAAATGTTGTCCCTCTAGTGAATGTCTGTACTGTGTTGGACGGTTTTCTGTTTATCAGAGATGGGCTCATTTTTTAACGTTGGCAACAGCCTGAAACAGTGTTATAATCTCTATGAATAGAGATATAATTAGAGTGCTCTTTGGACGATCTAGAACTGTTTACAGCCCTACTTATTTCTGTGTTGCCTTGAGGACTGGGTCATTTTTTGATTAGTGTTGGATTGAGTGGAGGGCGATCCAGTCCTTTCTGCCCCTCTTGACTCCTAGTAGTTGAATATAACTGTGATACTGGCCAAGATACATTTGAGACAGAAGAGTGAGGAAACCCATGTGTATATGAATTTGGTCCATAACATATCCTATACGAAATGCATAATTCTATGCCCCGGTACCGCTACAGCACATGTACATATGTCCATACCAAACAAAACATCAAATTACTCAGTATCACACATGTATTCAAATTATACAGACTACGGTTTGCCCTCAAATGGAATATTATGTTTGCCAATTGATAAAAGGATTCAGCCAGCCAGAGTGAGTGTTCCCTGCGTCTCAAGAATAGAGGATCATAGTCAGAGGTTGCATCTGAACCTTTCACTTGGTTGGCCTATGCCTGTGACCAAAAACGTACTGTGCGCCATGGGTCAGGGATTAGCACAGGCAAGGATTGCCGTACAGAAGGTTCAATCTGTGACTAAATAATTGCTCTAACTTGCCTTTTCCTATTAATTTTCCATACTACAGGGGATTAGGTGAAACTGTCCACTACCTCCATCTCTGTGTGTTCAGTTTTGTTAACAGAGCTAAATATTCCCACATGGACCATTTCAGAGCACAAAGGTAGGAGAATAAAAGATGTCAAGCAGACAGAATATACAACTTCTATGATACAGAACAACTTAAACATCTAACTGATTCAAAGTTTGTAGGAAGTACTCTCTTCCAGTTTTATTCTGAATCGGAGCGGACATATTTTCACAAAAAGTCACTGGAACATTACTTTAACCTCTAACTACCAGAATTACAAGCATTTGCCTTGGAAATATCTAATTTCACTTTGTTTGGACGTCAACATCTGGTGTAGGGTAGTTAATCTCAGAAATGGCTGGTATTTCATAGGATTAACAGAGGTCTAAACTTTCACTAACTGGGAACCAGTGCACTTGGCTACATGAAGTTTGAGTTTATCCGGATGGCCTCATTTTAAACCTTCTTCTGTGGTACAAAAATCCCCAATGTTAGATCTGCAACACAACAGTTTACCTAATACAACCTGGACAAGACAATCTCTCTTACTATTCTGAACCATGTATGTGAGTTCACGTTGTTTGCTGGCATAAACTTGAGTTATCATAATTCACCATTCAATCATTTGGTTTCTCATAGGTGAAATTGCTATCAAATAAAATCCTTAATTATGTTCCTGATGGTTTGGCTGCAGGTAAATTACCAACAATTAAGGCCACCGGGTTCGTGGAAATTATTGAATATCAGAACCTATTAACCACAACTTAGTTGTGGAGTCTTTGAGGCAAAAAACATGCCCACTAAATGTCCACTAATCTGTTGTAAATGTGAGAGTTTCCTCTCCATCTGCACTACCAGCAGGGTGTTGCTGATGTACCTCTGAAACTCCAGTAGGCGCCTCTGAATGATCCCAGTCATCTCCTGCATATAAACATTGAATAAAAGCAGGGCAGGGCAGTGCCTTGGAGAAACTTTATGGCAAGTTAACTAATCAAACGTTTTGGGCAGCCCTTCACTTACCAATTCCAGTTTTTCAGTGAAGGCCTAATCAAATTCTTTTTGCCTTTCTCATAACACCACACATAACAGGTACTGGTTGCCTGTGTCAAAGGCAGGCCATGGATGCCTTAAACCTGGGATCGCATGTCACCTGTGCCGAACTCACATGAATCTAACACCAATCAATATCATCTTGACGCAATAAGAGGCATCGATGCCAGATATCAATGAGAGATGCCTCCTTAACATGCTGCTCAAATAATCATCTAATTAAAATACCCATGATCTCACAAAAAATAATGAAGGTCAATCACAACCGAAGCTGGCTGAGCCTTTTAGGAGAAGACTTCTTAAACAAAGGCGTGACTACGGTATACTTAAATAATGTAGAAATATAGCTTCTCTAAGAAATTGGTCAAAAATATCAAGCAAAGCTGTAACCACAACTGGGACAAAGTCTTACATTTTCAGGCATTGGGTCAAGGGTTGGACGTACCAGCCTTTGCCAGGGCTGTTTAAGGTTCGTTCAGCATTACCCATCAGACTTCAGCAAACCTGAAGGCAAAGTGCAGGATATAGAATATTGTTCTTTGTCGAACTCAACATGTTATATGGTCCGCATGTTTTAGGTTAAAAGGTCATCATTTAATTTGTTCATACCTCCAAGATTAGGACCGCTGCCTGGAGGCTAACTAGGCTGGAAAGTTCTAAAAAATTAAAAAGAGGAGTCAGAGAAAGACATGCCTGCCTTTGCTTCAGGTTCGTGTCTGTGTTTACTCGTGAATACATTGGGTGCGGCTGTGTGTGAAAACCCAGTGTCTATGTTAAGCTGAGACCTTTTTTCTTTTAAGAAGTCACAGCTAGAACAGGCTGTGAGGCAGGCGACAACTGCTACTGCAGTGGGAGATCTTTTGGGTGGGGCATAGAGTCATTAGTGCTTCATCAGTCAGGGCATATCCTTTTTAGTTCGAAACAGCATCAAAGTGAAGGCGGCACTGAAAGAATCAGCTGCAAGGTGAAGACAGAAAATGTGGCACAGCTAATATGATAATTGTCCTTTTCAAATTAAAAAACATATCTTCAGGATCAAGCATCACTACATAGACCTAAAAATCTTTCGGTACGTTTTTAGTGACCCATAACCTATGAGTTTCGTCATCATTCAATGATTTTGTCTTTAACACCTAGAATGCTCACCATTCTTAATAGCAGGGGTGTGGAATTTCTATAGCCCAACTCCCAGGATATATTATTTAGGGTCAAGGGCAACAAGGATTCATGTTTAAGTTGTCCTTGGGACAAGCAAGCACAATCCCCTGCAACACAAAGCCTTTGGCTGCCAGTTTACATTACCACATTGTGGCTCAGAGAAGGACATTGTCTGCAGCTACAGTAATATTTGTCATCATATGGTAATGCTCTTTGAACTTGTATTAATGGTTCATTAATACAGAGCCTTTCTTATTAAGGTGAGGGCTCTAAGGAAATGTAAACTCAGACTGCACTACTGACAGTAGTTAAAGTGTAAAAATGTCTACACACATTTGCTAAGTTTAACAAAATGAGGCTACACACAAAGCTCTCTAATTTGATGCAAATATCTCCAGAAGACTGGAAGCAAGAGTGATGATCCTTTGCTTTCAAAATAAAATGTTCACCAAAAAAAAAAAAGCAACCAATTGTAGGTAACATTTCTTTGCATCATTTAGCAAAATGTGTTGATGCATGCTAGTATTTCCCCAAATTATTCATAAAGGAAAATCAGTGCAACTAGTTTCAACAAGATAATGGGGGGGGGGGAAACGAAAATAAATAAGCATTGGCAAAGTCAATAGGTCTGATATTGGCGGTCAGCCTTTTGGTTTTTGTCAATGTGTCTAGTTTTGATATGGTTTATGTAAAACTTAGTAAAAATTATAACAAACATTGGTAAAAAGCATTAATATTTTTTGGCTTTTAAAAGCACACATTGTTATATTAGTTCCTGGCACTGAACAAAACGAATTTGTGTGCTGATGTGCTCCTTGTGAAAGAGCGGAAACTAGTCTATGGATAGACAGAGAGAGAGGTCGAATTTTAATAAAAACAAAAGTCTTGGTTAACTCCAGACCAAATTAGGGGCTCTATACTTAAAGAAAGTCACAAAATGCCACCCATAGTATATGTTCTTGCATTAGTGCAAATTTACGGCTTTCATGAATTCACAAGAATTTTCAGTAGTATAAAGGGATCTGTACTCCTAGATAATATTTGTGAACCACTTTTTAGCACAGGCAAATATGCAACTGTAGATTTGCTCAGGCTAAAATCTGTTGAGCGGTTAAGAGTTCACTTTCCCTCCAACTACTTTTTTCCAAACCCTATGAGAAGTTTTACTTCTGCCATGGTCAGGAGTAAATTTCCAACCTATCGCACTCAGTGTGGGTAGAGATTAGAGATGAGGTGACAAAAACCCTTAAAACATGCAATCAAGTAGGTTTGAACAGACTCAAAAAAGGGCATTCCAAACCGAGAACTATTGCTTAACGCTACCTTCAGCCCCAGCATGTAGCTCTGCGGAAAGGTGGCAAAATAAGGAAATTGCTAGAACTCAAAGCCTACTGTAGTAGGAGCCCTGGCATAATCAGAGAGGCTCAAATCAGGGTTTTATATGAGATTGCTGCTATAATTTGTCACTGCACTGTGTAGCAACAAAGGGACAAGTGGATATGTTTTAACAGGACAAGTAGATTTATATGAAGCAACCTGTCTCATGAACAAGTAAATATTGTATTAAATTCCACATCCAGACTGGTAAAGCTCCATTATTAATAGTGAGTCAGTTGTCACTGATATTCAGGCTTCAAACAAGGATACAATTTCTACTCAGCTGAGATATGCGGTGGGCATTATCGTTGGCAGCAGGGCCCTCTACTAGACTTTAGGGGAGGAGAGGAATGTTGACTCAGGTAAAGGGACAACTTCTACAATAAAAGGAGAGCTTCATTCTGTAACAATCCACAACTGTAGCTCATCGGCCTACACCTAAAACTAAAGTTACAAGCAAATTTCAAGGCCTGTCATATATCTTGGGTAATCGCTAAATCTAGTGGAATTGGAAATCACCGGGAAGGCCTCGAATAACCACATGGTGGAGAAGGGAAGTGGAAAAATGGGCGAATTGTGAAGGGAGACTGCTACTAAAAAAAACTAAACACTGAATAGGCACATTAGAGACAGCTAGGGCCTGGGAAGTGTTGGTAGACAGTGTTATCACACCGGACGCTGACACCCCCTGGCCTCTCCAGAGGGGTCACAAACCTGCACCCGCAACGGGATACACCGAGCCCTCATTGACACTCTGAGGACCCCTGCTGCTTCACGAACTGCCATGCACGGCCCAGTGAATAACACACATTACCCAACATTTTTCTCTAGAGTACACAGACATATTACCCTCTGCTAATAAACCTATGATGATGTATTGACTTGTATGGGGGGAGGAGGGTAATGTTTATTGACTCAGGATCCAGACTCGTTAGTGCATTATTGATTATTTGTTGTCAATTACTTATGTAAACTGCGCCACTGAGCTTTGCTGTGCAATCTGTAATACCCTAATAAAGTTTGTTTTTAAAAAAAAGCGTAGCTCATCGACCATTTTCAAACATACAATGTGACAATGGACTCAAATGTCAAACGACTGTATTTTCAAGTGTTTTAAAAACGTAGGCTGCAATTCCGCCTCATTAAAGCATGCATGTGAATACAGCGTCAGCACTATAAACTAGAACACTGAGCAAGAGTCTTTCATATATGCCTTTTATTACATATGCCCTTGCAAACATGGAAATCAGGTGTTAATTTCAGAGTTGACAGACAACGCTCACACGACTGGTTGTGCTCTCAGTCTTAAGAAGTAGATTTCCTATAGCTCTGCTAGCAATATTCGCTCTAACCAAGTGCCCTGATCTAGTTAAAAAAAAATACAGAATCAGTCTAGCAAGGTGTTGAAGACATCTGCCAAACTGGCAATTGTAGAATGCCTGAGAAAACCCACAAGAACCACAGAATTAACAGGTCGGTTTAGGTTAGGTGACGTGAATACAGTAGTCAGATCACCATTTAGCATGCAAATGAAATGCTGCAGCGGAACATCCAGCAGGCGAAGCTGTGACTTATAGGCTGGAAGACTCGAAGATATTTTCCAAGGTGTTCGTTGAGATAATTTAACACATTTGTATTTCAAACCTTTCATCACCCTTATTTCTTTCATTTAAATGTAGGGATTTGAGTGTTTTAATAACTTTAGTTGAACAAAAAAAGGATCATGGAGAAGCTGATTTTGTTTTCATAAAGTAGGGCAGGAGGAGTATAAACGTGAGCATGGTGGCCATGCTCTTCCAACACTGATGGCTGGGCCAGAGTATTGGCTTTTCGATGCTATCATGGATGCAACGGAGGAATTAAGGAGTGGTTGTGGAGCTGGGAAATACTGAAGTATACTGTAAACAAATCAAACACTGTAGATGTGCTTTTAAGGCAGCGAACGAGGAGTCAGGACAAATAATGGTGAGCAGTCAGATTGCCCGGTGAGAGGGAAGGCATCAGGCCATGATGCATATAATCTGGTGTGAGTGCCTCCTGGACTGAAGAGTCTGCCTCCTGGATTGAAGAATGTACCAGCTACACCAGAGCCAGCTGGAACTGTAGCCACCGAACAAGTTGTGAGCAGAATGGGCACGGCTGGGGGGGAACCCCTGGAGAGGCAGCATTTTACAACAGGACTGCTGATGGCTTAGCCGCTTCATAACAGTGAAGTGCAAGAGTATCTGCAGTTATGACAGTAGAGCTTTTCAGGCCACACAGCAAAGATCAACAATCAACAATACGCTCCAACTAAGCAGGACTTAAGAGCAAGTGATGTAGCCAGGAATCAGAAGATGATGATGAGAGTCCATATTAAAAAAGTTGGAGAAGGTGGAAAATACAATCACTGCTATGGAGAATAAGCTAGTGGGCATTGGTGAAATGTGTTGACTGGCACTAGAACTGTAAAATAATACAGGTTTGGGAAAATGAATGGCATGCAGTTGCAAGATGTGTCCAGGGCTTTTCAAAGGTGGTGTTACTTGAAATCATGTGTTCCTTTTTCAAGGACCATTTGTACCTCCCGGGCAGTGATGAAGGAGAGACTATATTCAAATGATACAAACTTGTGGTATCTCCCACCGTAGGGGGAGAGCTAAACAATGCCGCCATACCTCTGTCCCTATGATCGCTGTAGAACGCGCCGCTGTAACATCACTTGTCACGGCGGAGAGCGTTCTAAGGCGAGCGCCTGCGAAGTGGGACTGCTGGCGTGCTGAGAGCCAGTCAGCTGTGACTGGGGTCTGTTATATACGACTTGTAATTTGATGCAAATAAATCTGTTCGCTTGATCACTACTCCTGCTCGACGTGCCTATTTACGATGTTACACTGGCGACGAGGACCAACAGGACTTTTGAAGCAGCTTTGACCCCAACACGCTAAAGTCCGAGCACCTGAGGCGGCACCGGACACTGCAAGATGAAGTCGGGAGTGATTTCCCTTCATCGCAATCAAAGTGAGCAGAACCGCAAATGTTTGGTGCCACGAACATATTCTTGTGAACGCTGGAAAACAGGAACACATACAATAACAGTACTACAGCAGTCGGAACATGCTGTGACAGATTTCAAAGTACTTCAGGCAAGTTGTTCATCACCCGGTCTTGGTTTGTGTGTCCTGGTGCGTGTGCCTATCTATTCATTTGAACGCGTGTCACAGCCTTATGGATTGTTTGCGGAACCACAGCATGAGAGGCTGATAGTACATTGCGCTGCAAGTGTGGAAGATACGAACGTCATGACAGCGGCATCTGACCATCGGGCAGCCTGTGTGTGAGGGACTGGGTGAAACTCAGCAAGTGGTCACGAAAGTACATCGTTGGAGTGGCCAGCGTGGGGGCTAACATTATTCGCTGCCTGGATTGCGAGAAGGCTGTGCGTCAACAAGAAAGGGCACCTGACTGGTACTTCACTGGAGCTGGTCGAGTGAATAAGTGATGGGGATTCATTAGGCAAAAAAGACTCTCCAGGAAGAACATACTTAGAGGAACTGCGCCACCTATTGGTTCCAGGAAGTACTGACCCATGTTTTGTCTTCATTTGCTATTAGGTAGAAACCCTGAGAAACTGGGAACTGGATTTCACTGAGTATTCTGTCACAAAGTGAAAACGCGGAAGAGTGCTTTCCTCTAATTGTAGTTTTTTAAGTGTGTTATTGTGCAGATAACAGAGATTGTGCTGGAATACACTTTTACTAGGGTAAAATGCCAAATGTAACGCCCCCTCCCTTCTTCTTACCAAGCCCAGGAGAACCCGCTATTAAGTGGAACAAGTGGAAGAAGGTCTTCCAGAACTATGCAGTTGTGTGTGGACCCAATTTGGGCCTGGAAAGGAAAGTAGTATTGTTGTCATACTATATGGGGGCGGAAGGAGAGGAAGTGTTGGAACATCTCCCAGATCTGAGTGCGCATGAAGCAAGGGGATTGAATGAATTTGAAATTAGTCTAAAAAAACTAGATCTACATTACCTTCCTAAAACTAGCACTATTATGGAACGGTACCATTTTGGTAAAAGAGGGCAGAAGGAAGGGGAATCAATAGAAGATTTCTTCTCTGACCTACGCAAACTGGCTGCCACGTGCAAGTTTGGTGGTGCGTGTGAGGAAAGGATCAGAGACCATTTTGTGTTGGCATGCAGGACTGAGCGAGTGCGTTTGGAGTTGTGGCTAAAAGATGACCCACCACTAAGGGAGGTGCTTATAGTGGCCAAGAAAGTGGAACACATGATGCAGTGTGAAAGTGAAATCAAGCAAGACAGCGAAAACAAGGTCAGCGAAAGTAAGGTTAAAGTGAGTGAAGTGGTGGCAGAAGGTGACTGTGTGTTGGCAGTTAAGGAGCAGAAGAATGAGCAGAAGGAACAGAAAGAGAGCAAAGGTGGATGGATCTTCAAGGGCAACTGCTAGAGGTGCGGCAAGCAAGGACATATGGCCAGTGACAAAGACTGTCCTGCGTTGAAATACACGTGTAGTAAGTGTGCCAAGAAGGGTCATTTCAGACAGTACCGCAGGAGTGGTCAGGTATACAAGAAGCAGGGAAAGGAAAACTCTACACAGGTGTGCGATGAAATTGTCTTGCAGATACGGAGCGGACAGGTTAGCAATCCTAAAGATACGATAAAGGTCGAAGAGACAGGGTTGGAGGTTATGTTTGACTCTTTTTCTAAGATAACGATCATTAATGCCAGAGAATTTGGAAGGGTGGCCAAAGGAAGTCTCAAATTGTGTAAAATGGATGTAAAGCCGGGGGGCTATGGTGGACAACCTATCAACATGAAAGGTTATTTCTGGGGCACTATAGACTACAAGGATAGATTGACGGTTTCTAAGATTTATGTATCCTTAGGGGGGGGACAACATACTGGGGTGGCAGGCCCAAAAAGAACTAGGCGTATACCTCAACCCCAACAAAACCCCACAGATTTTGGTGCAAGAGATAGGTGAGACTCGGGGAAGCATAGAAGAAGAGTTTAAGGAAGTGTTCAGTGGGGAACTTGGGTGCCTAAAAAACTACTCCCACAGGATAAAATTGAAGGAACATGCAGTGTCAGTAGTAGCAAGAGTAAGGAACCTCCCCATAGCGATTCAGGAGGCGGTCAGAGCAGAACTAGAGAAGCTGTGCAACCTAGGGGTCATAGAACCTGTGGAGGCAACGGAGTGGGTGGCGCTGATCGTCGCAGCAAGGAAGAAAGATGGTTCAGTCCGTCTATGCATCGATCTCAGGGCATTGAAAAAAAGAGGTCGTGGTCGACAAGTTTCCGTTGCCGAATATCGCGCAAATGATGAGCATGTTGGAAGAAGCGAAAGTATTCTCAATGTTGGATTTGAGCTCGGTCTACTTCCAAATCAAGCTTCATGAAGATTCACAGGAACTCACGGCGTTCGTCACACATATGGGAGCTTTCAAGTTCAAGAGAATGCTGTTCGGCCTAGTCTCAGCCGCAGCGGTGTTCCAAAGAATTATGGGCAGCATCCTTAGAGGCATTCCGGGTGTCTTGTGCTATCAAGACGACTTGCTGGTCTTTGGCGCAGACAACGGGCAACATGATACAAGATTGAGACAGGTGCTGGTGAGATTCAAAGAGCAAGGCTTTACGGTGAAGAGAGAGAAGTGCAGGATTGGCTGTAAAGGGTTAGATTTCTTGGGACACAAGGTAACACCGGGAGGAATTCGCCCTAAAGCTGAACTCCAGAACACCATAACCAGTTTGGTTCCACCAAAGAACAAAGAGGAAATAAAATAGTTTATGGGAATGCTGGAGTTCTACAGCAAGTTCGTGCAGAATTTCGCTGGCAGGACCTATGCCATTCGCCAATTGCTAAAGAAGGATGTGGTGTTCAGTTTGGATGAAGAGTGCCAGAAGCAATTCGAAGACGTGAGAAAAGCACTAGCTGAGGCGCCAAGCCTCAAAGCATTCATACCGAGCAGGAAGACGGTGGTGACAACAGATGCGAGTTCAAAAGGACTCGGGGCAGTTCTCACGCAAGTGGGAGAGAGTGGTGAAGAAACCATAGCCTTAGCATCGAGATTACTTCGGAAGTCCGAGGTCAACTACTCGGTGATAGAGAAAGAGGCCTTGGCAGTACACTGGGCTATGAACAAGTTACGAGACTTCATCTGGGGAACAAGGTTCAACCTGAGAACAGACCACAAGCCCTTGGTCGAGGTCTTCAACAAAAAGGGCTCGACGCGATCTCAAACAGAATCAGGCGTTGGGTTGTAAACCTCCAGGAGTACACTTTCAACGTTGAATACGTGCCTGGGACAAGGAATCTCACAGGAGACTGCCTCTCACGCCTTGTGGGGGAAAGAAATGAAGCAGAGGCAGGCGAGGAGGACGAGGAAGATAAGGACGAGACACAAGCAGAAAAGGTTTGTTTAATTACCCAGGGGGCCGTTGGAGAAGAAAGTTGGAAAGAGGCCCTTAGAGCAGATGAACTGTTGATGGAGGTGTGCGGAAGGGTAAAAGAGATTTGGAAGCACAAAGATAAACAAGACGAGACTCTGCGCCCCTTGTGGATGATCAGGGATGAATTGTCCGTCACTGACGAATGTCTGTTCCGTGGCACAAGATTGATCCCGCCCAAAACCCTGAGGGAATATCTAGTGGATTTGGCCCATGAAGGACACCTGGGAATCACCAAAACGAAACAGAGGATGCGGGGAGACTATTGGTGGCCCAGCATGGACCGTGAGATTGAGAGAAAAGTAAGAGACTGCATACCATGCACTATCAGTGACAAGGTATTGAAGCAACACACGCCTCCCATGCAATGAAGACCACCCCCGTTGGGGCCCAGGGAAGAAGTGGCACTGGACATAGTAGGCCCACTGACGGGTGAAATTCGCACCCCTTACATCTTGGTGCGAGTGGATCTATATTCTAGATGGCCAGAGGTGAAGATTGTATCAGAGATCACCACCAAGGTGGTCATTGACTTTCTACAAGAATTATTCCTCAGGGAAGGTCTACACAGTAGTCTGTTGACAGACAATGGGGTACAAAAGAAATGAAAGACTTTCTCGAGTATAATGGGATTGAACACAAACGCTGTGCATTGTACCACCCCGAGACCAACGGGATGGTCGAGCGGTTCAACAAGACTCTCAAGGAGTGCATCCAGCTAGCAAGAACAAATGGGCTAAATTGGAAGGAAGAGATAGGGAAACGCCTAGAAGCTTACAGACTGACCCCTCACCAGACAACAGGGGTCACTCCATTTGAACTACTCCGGGCAAGAAGACCTAATACAAAGCTTTCACCGGAGTGGATGGGGTGGCACAAAGGGTGGACGGGACACTCTAGAGAGTCGCAAAGGTTGGACAGAGAGCTTAAAGCCATGATTGGCAGGAAAGACAGGTTTGACATACTACACTCCGTAAAGGAGGCAGGGTTCAAAATAGGAGACGTAGTAAAAATCAGAGCACCAACAGGCAGAGCAAACTGGTCTGAATTTACCAAACCCACAAGAATTGTCAAATTGTTTAAAAATGCTGTAAAAACTCAGGAGGGGAAGATCTGGAACATGGGAAGAGTTGTAAGATATCACTCCCCTCCAGAGAACAAAGACAATGAGGCTAGGAGAGTAGACAATCCCCAGATGAGGGGAGACCTGCCCATGAGGAACCCTATGCCCACCGCAGAACTAGCCCAAGGGTGGTTAGTTGCCCGAAACACTTGGAGCAATATGTTACCATGTAGAGTGCGACAAATGTTCTAATGTTTCTCTTATATGCTGTTTTCTTGATTTGTGCAGGGAAGGGGGATGTGTGGTATCTCCCACCGTAGGGGGAGAGCTAAACAATGCCGCCGTCCCTCTGCCCCTACGATCGCTGTAGAACGCGCTGCTGTAACATCACTTAGAATGTCACGGCGGAGAGCGTTCTAAGGCGAGCGCCCGCGAAGTGGGACTGCTGGCGTGCTGAGAGCCAGTCAGCTGCGGCTGGGGTCTGTTATATACTACTTGTAATTTGATGCAAATAAAGCTACTCCTGCCTCGACGTGCCTATTTACGATGTTACAAAACTTCATCTAGGTCAGACAGGGAGCTCCGAATTTGGAAGGTGGGCCATCATGGTCATTCTTTTTGACTAACATCAGAGATTCCATATAGTGAAAAGCAGTTGCAATGAAAGATTCTCTAGAGGGAGGGTACAAAGACCTTCTTTTTCCCATACTTTGGCAATCAAGACAACGGAAGTGGCAACAAAAGGCGTGGATAAATAAAGATTTGTGAGTTGCAGGATCGCATCAGCAGCGTGGTCCTCTGCTAAAACCGAAAGTCTGTCAGAACAAGTGATTTTTTTTCACTCGATATAAAGCTGCAAAATATTACTTGGGCGAACTGAAATCGTACGACTGACGCTTCAGCGGATTGTTGGTTTGTGGTTCTGCAGATACCTGAAGTTAAAAGGCTACCTGCTTTAATCTCTCTCTAATAGTCACTCTTTAATGTGGCATGGAAAGATTATGTAGGAAACTGATTTTAGGACATGGCAGTCTATATACTTTACTGCTCCTCTGCGTACCCCCACTCCTAACCATGTATCTTTTTCATGGCTTCTGCTCCTTTCTCTTCTCTTCTCCCTTCCCTATACCCTACCTTTCGATATCTTAATGAAGTAGGTGATGATGCTTGATGCGATTGATGATTCCACAGCGATGGAGGGTTAATTCACTGGACTGCTGAACATAGATGGTGTATCATTTGCACAATGAACGCTACCAAAATGTAGCTCATGACATTTGGTGTGGTCTATGTTGAAATCATAAATACACATGACTGCATATTTATAAACCCAATGTTCATCCCATGAGGCATCTCGGAGTTTCAAAGGAACACAGTGAGCAGAGAACTTAACTGGCAGACTAAGAACTGTTTGAATGAGGAGAAAAAGAACAAATTAACAGTGCAGGAAGTTCGTTCAAGCTCGACTGAAAGCCACATGGCTCACTCACAAGCAGAACGTGAACATATTTCAAGTCTCCCACTTGAACGAGCATGCATATCTTGCAAACATAATCCTACAATCCTGTAGACGGAAAAAGCCTGTTAGTTGTGCACTATACAGACCATCACAGCTAAGGAGGAGTAAAAGTGTCACTTAAATAAAACATGAATTAAATTGTTAGTGGAGTTCATGGCAAAGTCAAGGTTTCTGTGGACATATATAGTCTGAAAACCTTTCTATTGTTGTTCGATAGAGAAGACTTGTTGCCATTGAACCTTTACATGCCGCACTTTTCCTCTCCACAACAGCTGTACAGGTGAGGTGGAGATTAGGGGAAAAAAACTACTAGCTATGTTAGTATTTCTAAGGGCACAGCATTTCTAGCCCTTATTTGACTCTTGGAATTCATCTTTGTGGCCCAGGGAAATTGGTTGTTTCCTTCAGTTAGCCAGACACACTGGAGTAGGAAGAAAGGAGAACATCAAAGTGTCCTAGAAATCTCGTTTTGTTTTTCTCTTTCCCCCTCTGGAGAAGGTAGAACATACTCACCAACGTAGTTATCCAGCTCCACTTGCTGAAAGCAGAGGGCATCAACTCGAGGGTCAAATTTGGTAGGTGCTGGCCTCAGCCACTTTGGGTTCATTGGCATGGAAACAAGCTTACCTACAGTAAGAGGGGAAATATGAATAAATACAGTGCAAATAAACAGATCACTCACACTAGTCTACATATATTAGTACCTATGTAAGACATCTTCCGCCCCCTCTCAACTATTTTCCACCTATCTGTTTTAATCGTACAGCCCGGATTTCTTTAAAATCGCCATGACTCTAAGACGCTCCAACACACACTCTGAATGCATCTACAATGAACACTTCACTGATCTACCAGCCCAATTCACTCCCTAAATCTATCCAGCACAATTCCCTAAAGCACAAAGCATAAATTTACACACCCAAAAGGAAAGTTCTACAAAGCACTCCTTGAAAATTATTGACACACACTTCTGTGAGCAAATCTTCAATGCATGTCCTGAAAGACTGCCAACTCACACCAGTCTATAAGAGCCTCAGTTAAGTTCATGTGTCAGATCATACTACAAGAATTCCTCCTTTAAACACACCCCTCACTATCATCTCAGAGTATAAAAATCCGATTCAGTTTCTTCCCAAAAGATAGCATGACTTTAGCTAAGTCCCCACCTAGTAAAACCTGAATCTTGGATATGCCAGCAACCAACATTCTCTTTGGTTTTGTGTGCTTTTTGCGTGAGAAAGTGGTTACATCTTAACCTTACTCAATATACAAATTGCCAACATTCACAGCCCTTTACTGCTATCTCTCTTTCTGCTTTAATATATTGTATACTTTACTTGCTACGAGATGCGTATCAAACAAGTCAATTGGGATACATGCATAGTTAAGGCAGTGCGCGGTCTAGCTGTCCGGATGGGTAGGGAGACTGAGAGGACACGCGGGGAGAGGAATCGTCGAGACAGGAAGCTCCGGAAGCGGACAGGTAAGTGGGACTGGGGCCGGGCGTAATTTTTGTAAGTGTTTTAGGATTCAGGGCAGGGGTTCAGGGTAATTTTAACCACTGGGGCTGGATTTAGGGGTGAGGGTAGGTTTTAGGGCTCAGGGTGAGGGCAGGGGGGGTCAGTGTCGTTTTTTTTAAGAGGAAAAGGGTTTTAGGCCTCAGGGTGGGGGAAGAGGTAGGGGTAGTTAGGTTTTAGGCTCCTGGGCAGGGGGTGGGGGGAGATCGAATTGGCATAGTGGCAAACCCAACCACTCATATCCACTAACCAAACATGCATTTACCACGAAATTGCGTGGTAAAGGCATGCGTGGTTAAGAAGCATTCGTGGTTCGTGATGCGTTGTAGAGGCATGCGTGGTTTAGCCATGCGTGCCTCTGTCATACAACCTAATTAATCTCAACAAACCTAGGCGATATGCAATGTTAAAGCCTATTAAGCCTGACTTTTTTGTTTTTGTTTTACATGGTAGCCCTCCCTATGTTAAAGATAAGCCTGCACAAATTATCTGTGTAGATATTAAAGCCAAATTAATTAAGTCATTTGTTAGAACAGATCACTAGAAGTTCTATTTCTCCATTGAAAAGGGGAACACCTATCGACCACAACGCACAAATACTGTCCCCCGATGGCTCCTGAGATAAGATGTAAGAACCCGGTAGACACCCTGAATGTGCATCTCCACTGGACCGAAACATCTCATCTGCGCACTAAATTACTTGGGAATGGGTTCCTCAAACAAGCAAGATGGGTCTAACCAAACCCATAAAACAAACTGCACTAATTAAAAAAGAGCTCGGAAACACAACAATCTGCTCCAGGTAATAAAATGATGGAAGCTTCTTCGGGGGCAAACACTGTTGAAGAAGATCATATCCTTCTTGCCATTAAAGACATTTGGATTGCCGTGAAAAAACAAAGTTGATATGGTGGCTTATGATTTTGTTCCTCTGAGGGCGGATTAGCGGAAGGCTTCTGGATGGAGCTGGTCAGAAAGTGAAAAAGCCAAATCTCATATTGGGCATTTCTCTGGATGTGTGGTACAAATACTTCGCAACAATGTACAATTCAGCTTAAAGTGAACTGCCATTGTGCCACGACTTGCTGGCTCAAGACCTATCAAATTCCCAGACATTCCCTATAACTAGCATGGTAATGAATGGCAGGTGTCACAAGGAGTTCTGAGGATGCGGTCTGCAAAGCCATACTTAGCCGTTAGTCCGTTGCGGCCCAGTGCCTTGTTCTGTTTTTGGTTCTGAAGCTTAGATTCAACCTTCAGGACTAGGCACCTATGTGAACAGTGACCTATAATGCAATCTGGGTATGGTAGAAAGTCCCGTCCTCATGCAAATGGACAATCAGTGTCACGTTACATAGTAAAAGGCCACGAAACAATCCTGCAAGTTATTGCCCAATCTCCCTGCTTGATGTGATTGGTAAGACCTACGCCAAGCTGCTGCTTAGAAGATTGGGCATCAGCCATCGAGATTTTTACCATTGCCCAAGCTGGCTTTCAAAAAGGTCAAGGAACAACTGACCAAGCAATATACCTATACAACATGGCTCTAAAATATAATCCTGTAAAGAAATTAAGGTTGTGTATGAAGTTTATAGGTCTAAAAACAGCACTCAACACTGTTGATCAACACTTGCTATGTAAGCCAGAACTGATCATCTGTTTGAAAATTGTGCGCGAGCTTTGGTCAACCACAGAATCATCAAAGTTACCTTGGTACAAGCAAATAGCCGTCATGTCAAGCTCCATAGGATGCTCGGAGAGATTTGGTCCAACCGAGAGAGCCTGCCCACAGGTAGTGGTCAACTGGTGAAGAAGTTGCAGGACTAAATAACTGCTCCTTACAAAGGGCAACTTGACGCTTGCTTCATAGTCCTTAAACCCTAGCCAGCATATCTAAATAGTCTTTACCCAGTATCAAAAATAGCTATTTGCTTCAGATTTTGCATAGGATCTTTGCCAGTAACTGTACACCAGAGTAAGAGGGCCCACATCAGTGGCATGCAGCTGTGAGCTGGAGAGCAATTAATCGGTCATGCAATTTAAACGTTTATGCCATTTTACACTGCCTGCCAAAAGACAATATCTTCGCCCTCTTTTTATTAAGCATAACATTAAACTTGGTAAGGAAGCCCTAACTTTGTGCACGGACTGACGAAATTGAAGAGTGAAAGGTTACTAGACCGCTACATTCGACCAGTGACATCAAAAAGGGAACTAGACTAGCAGTTGCTATAGCATCTTCCTATTGGTACATCTGCACCTTTGGAGTTTCTTGCACTGGCACTATGCATGTAATCTTTGATCAACACGTTATTGCTACAAAGGCGCAGTAGGTGTTTTTTGGTCATAAGGGTGCAGACCTTTATTTGCTTATTAAAGACACTTACACGTTATGGATTGCTATGGTATGTTACAGATCTGAATTGCTTTCCTGGAAGTCGTTTTAACACCAGTTAGTCAGATTGCTATCTCTAGATAGGAGTACCACCAAGGGCATTTGACCAACAGTTAATATGCCCTTCTGCTTGGCACCTTGACCTTTATGAATTCCTAGCACTGGCACTTTAGGTAAACGTTCTCGTCCACTGCTGAATGGTAGCAAGAAGGACTTGCCTGATTTTTTTTTATTTAACAGCTATATGGGTATTGACCTTATTTATTTTTAATTGGAATCCGTGCTCTATGGATAGCCGGTACTGCATGCACCAAGGATGTTTTTACAGGAGTAATCTGTTTTAGTATGGTTCATCATGTTAAAAGTGGTAGGCCGTTCAATACCTGTATAAAGCACTATTATTGGGGGGGTCCCACTAACTAGCCCGTATTGTGAATAACATCTTTTATTTTTTGTAATTGCAGAGGTTTTAGGAACCAACCGCTGTGCTTATCAGCTTTCCTTTTTATAAATGATAATGTAGTAAGTGGTTTAGGTTATTTGTATGAAGTTTAAAATTTTCATTTTGTTATGTTATTGTATGGCTTGTATTTCCAAGCTGAGACAATGAAGTTAAAGGCGATGAGAGGCAGAAACTAACACCGGGCTTACCTCAATGGGACCTAAGGTGCAAGAATTACATAAAAGACTTTCAGGAGTGGGTCTGCGGTTTGCAATATAAGGAGGAGGCCTGTATTATTCGCTTGTCTGAAAAGGTTGAAGGGCAAGCATAGAACTATACTCCAAGGCCTGGTTCTGAAAACGCATTACAGTACACACTGTATCCACAATTTTCACAGTGGAGAAGGTTCATTGCCTCATCTAAGAAAATGAACAAGGCCGATGGTCACCCGACTGCAAAACTATAGATTCTGGACTGCATATTAGTGGGCCAGACCAAACAGTCATTTTCATGTAGGAAATACTTTAATAGTCACACGCACTCTTCCTTTATTATAATAAGTGCACTTGTGTAAGATGGTCGGTGGTGCGAGTGGGTTAATCCTCCTGGGAGCAAGGATGTAGAAATATAGAGATAGCGCTGTCCTCTACGATAGAGGGGCGTCCCCCACTTCGCACTCAATAAAGTTTCTTGAATGTTCGAAAAAATCGAAAATTACTTTAAACAAATGGTGTCTTGCAATCTTGAATTTTATTTACATGGAATTCATTTGTCGATTCATTTTAGCTTTGTATTGGTTCCACATTATAAATCATGATTTTCTTATGTATATCTCTTCGAATTCATCCAATTACCCAATGCATTTTGGACCTTAGACCTTCATCAGGGGTATTACTACACAAATCAAAAACAGAACCAATGGTCAATGAAGAAATAAAAAAAATTGGGAGTACTATATAAACAATATATGCAAAACAACATCTAAAGTCAATACATCACCCTGGTGCACGAAGAACCCAAGATATAAACAAAAAACAATTGAGACCAAAATTGCATAAATCACCTTCCATATCAATAATCATATTAGTTCCTGTAACGTTCTATCATACGTCAAAAGGTCCACAAGCACTCTGTAAAAGTAAAACCAATTATCCATAAACAGCTATTCACACAATCTAGTAGTCATAACCAGTTTAACTTCTTAACTCTCGGTTACCCAAGTATCCCTTGACACAAAGTCTAACAATTAGACATTCCTCACCCTCTACTTTTAAAATCATAAACTTTGTTATCTCCCATTCATCCTAAGATTCTTGACCATCAAATAGAATAACTCAAAATTACGCCCTTTTAGAGGTGATCTAAAAGATTACGTTATTAACTTTTATCAAAAATGTAAGATCTAGGAGGGGGCGTGGCCAGCAGCCGGAGGGAATGGTCGCCTGTTAGAGCGGCTCCCAGCCCTCGCCTGGCAATCCGTCCAACATATCTGAGTAGATCGGGGGACCCCATCTGACATCGGGGTGTCCCCACTGTTTAACTGTTGTGCACCTCCGACGACTCGCACGGGCCTGGTGAGAGCCGAGAGGGGGGAGAAAGAACCCGACACATTGCACCCCTCGGCACCTTCAAGATGGCTCTGGCTGTAAAGCGCCGACCTGTTTGCTGGTGAGCCGTGGTGGCTAGAGCTCTGTCCCGGCCTGTTCGAGCGGCTGATATTTGCCCCGCGATCGCCGGAGCTAAGCGGACCCCCTCCGCGAGCTGGATCCGGCCCTCCATTTGTTCCGGGGGGGCCGTGAAGTACCGGGGGAGGAGACACCGCAGGACGCCCCTATCCCTGGACACGAAACTCCCTGGCTTGGGGCCTGCCTGTTCCCGGGATGCTCCGCTGTACTCGCTGGCCTTAGGAGATATGATCCGCTCTCCCGGGGTTGACCGCTAGTGATCTCTGCGCCTGAGACCTGGGGCGCTCTCCGAGAGCCGGATCCTGCTTCCAGCCCGCCCGGACGCCCACAGAACGGCAGAGGAGGTACTGCCTACGGGACGGCCCCGCGCATGGGGCTGACCTACGAGATTCCCCGGCTTTGGGGCCTGCTTGCTCGGTGTTCTCTGGCCCGAATTGGAGACTTCTGCCCCCTTTTCCCCTGGTCTTCCCGGACCTCAGGTGCGGACTGTGTTGGTGCGGTGGGCCGGGGCGGCGGTCGTATTTCTTCTTCTCTATACCCCGGGAGCTGAGGGGTGGACTGGGTGCCGCGCTGCCATCGGAGAGAGCTGGACAGTGGCTAGGCCCCGACACCGGAAAGCGGGGGCCCCGGGGGGTGTTGGAGTCCGATCCCCCCCCCCCATAACAGCGGCGGCTGTGCCTGGGTCTTGTTGGTGTATCTAGAGGGGCGGAATTGGACGCTAGATCCCGGTGCTCCCCGGACTGGTGAGGGCCTGCGGAGACGCTGGCCTGGGCCCATCCGTAACAGACTTTGATGGCACGTATGCTGGAGAAGCAATTGTTTACCTCGCGACTGGCCGGGCTGAAGGCCTGAGGTTGCGGTGTCTCCTCGCGGGGGCCCACACTACAAGGTCCAGTTTCCGCGCTGTGCCAGCGGCAATTCCTGCTGATCCTCAGCGGCGATTTCCTTGTTGTTACCTGCTGCCCCTGGCTACGTGCATATTGGTGCCTGATGGCGTCTAACAAAGGGTACAAGACGTCTACTCAACGGCAGCTTAATAAGCTCTCATGGGGATCCAGGGGGGAGGCCAAAGACACTGCCACATCTGTTGATCCAAAGACTGCGTTCCCTTCTGTAGGGGCAAAGGCTCTCACTCTAGAAGACGTAATGGAGGCAATAGCTGGAGTCCGGTTCTCCCTCGAAACTCGCATTGATTCAGTGAATATAGAGGTCACTCTCCTCAGGGCGGATCTCCGGAAAATGGACTCCAAAGTCAAAGATATGGAGGTCAAGACGGCCGCTCTCATCGACGACACTTCCACCCTCCAGCAACAAGTGGCCCAACTCCAGCAACAGCAAAAACAGATGGGGGACCTCCTTGACAACTACGAAGGGCGGTCGAGGCGTAATAATATACGCATCCTGGGGGTCCCTGAACGAATGGAGGGGCCGGCGGTGGACCTGTTTGTTGAAGATTTGATTACAAAACACCTCCAGCCAAAAAACCTCTCTAGCTACTTTTCCATCGAGCGGGCGCACAGGGTCCCGGGAGGCAAGCCGAGGGTGGGAGCCCCTCCTCGTCCCATCATCGCGAGGGTCTTCAACTTCAGAGATCGTGATACCATTCTTCAGACGGCCCGGGCCTCCCCTACTCCTAGAGAATACCCGTATCACTATGTTTCCGGACTTCACAATGAGGGTGCAAGCGAGGCGCCGCAGCTTTCTGGAAGTCAAAAAAGCCTTGCGGGATAAAGACCTGAAATACTCTATGCTCTTTCCTGCAAGGTTGCGGGTAGAATCAGAGGGTAAAGCCTGGTTTTTCCTGTCTCCGGATGAAGCGTGGGAATCGCTGGAGGGCTGGCGACAGGTGGGATGATCTCCGAGGCCCCGTGGTGGGCCAGACAGCCAAGCGGGTCAAGATCCGCCGCCGGGCAGCCAAGACTTGTTCACCTCCGCCAATGGGGACGAACACTGAGTCCGCTGGACCTGCTGGATTCGATGCGCGATGATGCTTAGGAGCAGAAGACTACTACTCGACACCCACTTTTAATGTCGGTGAGCTCTTCCCCGACATGGACCGGTTTTGGGGACTGTTGGAACAGTATTTTTCAATATTTGTGGAGGTGCACTGCGTGTTGTTTTGTTATGCAAACTACCTGTTAATTGTGAACTGAAGATCCCAGGTGAGAGGCCTCAACGGCTCACCAGGTACCCCTGCTATGGTTGGGAGGGTGACAGGCACTCTGCCTTGTTGGGGAGTGGATAGTTTTAAATCCGCGGGCAGGGAAGCAGGGAGGGGTGATGGGAGGGTCATTGTGGTTTGATGTGGGTTTGTTTTGTTGTTGGTTTTATGTTTCTTTGTTTCTACAGCAGAGTCCTACCTTATCACGGTTTCATGCTCAAACTGGGTCCACTGGGGGTGGGAAGGCCACCTTGTATGTTCTCTAGTCCCCATAAGGGCCTGCATGCCTCCTAAATTCCGGATGAAGCGTGGGAATCGCTGGAGGGCTGGCGACAGGTGGGATGATCTCCGAGGCCCCGTGGTGGGCCAGACAGCCAAGCGGGTCAAGATCCGCCGCCGGGCAGCCAAGACTTGTTCACCTCCGCCAATGGGGACGAACACTGAGTCCGCTGGACCTGCTGGATTCGATGCGCGATGATGCTTAGGAGCAGAAGACTACTACTCGACACCCACTTTTAATGTCGGTGAGCTCTCCCCCGACATGGACCGGTTTTGGGGACTGTTGGAACAGTATTTTTCAATATTTGTGGAGGTGCACTGCGTGTTGTTTTGTTATGCAAACTACCTGTTAATTGTGAACTGAAGATCCCAGGTGAGAGGCCTCAACGGCTCACCAGGTACCCCTGCTATGGTTGGGAGGGTGACAGGCACTCTGCCTTGTTGGGGAGTGGATAGTTTTAAATCCGCGGGCAGGGAAGCAGGGAGGGGTGATGGGAGGGTCATTGTGGTTTGATGTGGGTTTGTTTTGTTGTTGGTTTTATGTTTCTTTGTTTCTACAGCAGAGTCCTACCTTATCACGGTTTCATGCTCAAACTGGGTCCACTGGGGGTGGGAAGGCCACCTTGTATGTTCTCTAGTCCCCGAAGGGCCTGCATGCCTCCTAAATTCCTAAGTCATGCTCCACGGGATATCCTGATGTTTCGCTGTTATGGGCGACCCCCTTCCAATCATCCTTCCCCTCGTCCCCACCACATCCGCCACCATGACGCAGCCTCTTTCTAGAACCCTTACCATCCTATCCTGGAATGTAAATAGTCTGGGACACAAGGTAAAAAGGAGCGTGGTCCTCCAGTTTTTGCGACGCCACTCCCCCGACATCGTCCTACTGCAAGAAACACACTTAGTGGGCAACACATGTCGAGCGCTCCAGAGGGGTGGGTACAAACTGCTAGTCCATGCGGGGTTCACGACAGGCTCTCGGGGCACCGGGATCCTGGTGAAAAAGACTCTTGCACTCACTTACACTAGGACTTGGGCAGACCCCCTAGGCCGATTCGCATTGGCTGAGGCGGCATGGGAGGGGCGACCATTGAACATTATATCAGCTTATCTTCCACCGACGTTGATCCGAGACTCCCTTCAGGAGTTAGGCGTCCAACTATTAAGTCTCTCCCCGGGGACACTCCTGATTGGCGGGGATTTTAATATGACGATGTGTGATGACATTGACCGCAGGCCCCAGCGGGGTTCTCATCGTCGCAACTCGGACCTGGCTGATTTTGCGGACGCCATGGGGCTGGAAGACATTTGGCGCCGTCATAATCCGGACACATCGTATTTTACACATTATTCAAATGCACACAACAGTATGTCTCGAATCGATTACCTATTTTGCCCCACAGCAGACATCGGTAGTTTCGTTCGCCTGCGGGGCCTTCCCCGAGGCATCTCCGATCACTCACCCCTCAGTGTTGATCTTACTTATAACCGCTACCTCGAAAGGGGCCCCATTGTTATCTCTCCCTGGTTGATGTGGATCCCTGATATCAGAGACGCATTGCAAAAACGCACGGAACAGTATTTCGCTGAAAACGTCGGGACTGTGGAATCGGCGGTCACACTTTGGGAAGCATACTTGGCGGTGATCAAAGGGGAGGCGCTGGCCCTCAAGACGGGTTACCAGCGGAAACACGAAGAACAGATTCTTCAGGCTGAATCAGATCTCATCCTCCTTGAGGCATCCCAAAACGTGTCACCGTCGGAGGCTAATGCAGCGGCCCTTCGAGCCCAGCAGCTGGTCTATAAGGCCTTGTCGCAGGAACTGGCACAAGCACGACTGCTTCATACGCGCCATCGAATAAATGAATTTAGGGACAACGCGGGTAAGATGCTTGCCAGGTTGGAGCGCCGTGACCAGGGGTCTAGGTGGGTGTCGTCCATATTGAAGCCAGACGGCTCCTCAATAACAGACCCGCAGGACGTAGCGGAGGCATTTGCTGACCACCTGCAGCGGGTCTATACCGCTGGCGCTGGCTACTCTTCTGATGAATCCAGACAACTTCTCGAGGAGATGCGCCTCCCCACTGTGTCGGAAGCTGATAGAACGGCCCTCGATGCCAACATTCCAGCGGAGGAGCTGACGGCGGCACTGTTTGCCGTCAACTCCAGCAAAGCTATGGGCCCTGATGGAGTCCCAATCGAATTTTTGAAGGGCATGGTCCCCGACATTATCCCCCATCTTCGTAATCTATTTACAAAGAGTCGAGAGGTCGGGATCCTTCCACTAACCCAACGGCTCGCCTCCATAGTGGTTTTACTTAAGCCCACTAAACCGCCCGCTGAATGCAGCTCTTACCGGCCTATCTCTTTAATTAGTGCGGAGGCCAAGGTCCTGGCTAAACTTCTTGCAACTCGCCTTCTCTCAGTGCTCCCCTCCCTGATACATGATGACCAGTCGGGTTTTCTTCCGGGCCGCAACACGGCATTAAATCTTCGGAGAGTGCATAACGTACTGAGCCGCCGCCCCATTTTACGACAAGACGCGGCTATTTTATCCCTTGATGCCACGATGGCGTTCGACTCGATCGAATGGTCCTATATGTTTGAGGTTCTCCGCAGATTCGGCTTTGGACCTCAATTCATTAGTTGGGTCCGTCTCCTTTACACAGACCTATGGGGCCAAGTCCGAGTCAACTAACCACACATCTCGGAGATTTCGGCTTCATCGTGGCACCAGGCAGGGATGCCCCCTGTCCCCGCTATTGTTTGCTCTCACCCTGGAGCCCCTGGCTCATTGGATCCGTACGGACGTCTCCATTAGAGGACTACACTGGACTTAACCCGGAGACTGCAGTCTTTAAAGTGAGTGAGAATAATGGACTTTTTTCCATGTTTTTGTATAGATTGTAGAACTTGTCTCTTTGGCAATGGTAAACATAGATGTAGATATAAGGATTTAAGAAATAGAAGGTTATCGCAGGCAAGATCGTGTACATGTGTTGCACAATATTAAGTTAAGGAGTTGCATAGTCTTTTAACGTGTTTTTATCAAAATAAAGTTGGAAGCAGTCAATGTGGGTGATTCGAAGTTGAGTTCCCAATATATGTTCCAATATTTAACATAGAGGGGGAAGGCTGATGTCTCTAAAATTTACCTCCAAGCACGTTCTGAACAGTTGAATCACCGTCCTGGACATAATGTCCAGAAGTCACTCCATGGTCTATGAGATTGAGGGTTATCCTCTCTAAGCGCGGCGGAAGTGGCCAATGGTTGCCGACTGCATTTACCGTTTATAGTTTGACTAATGGCGAATAACATTTTGAACTAGTTGAAGTGTTCATTTTTTAATAGTGAATGAGTATGTGCATGTGAATGGAAATGTGGCCACAGAGGGATGTTGTTGTATAATGTTTTATTGTGATGTATCATTTTTAATATATGATTGATATGATAATTGACAGAGTTTCTTGTTTACGAAGACTAGTGTACATTGGTTAATGACTAAGTAATATTGACCAGACACATAAAAGTTAAATTATAAGAGTTTTTAAAAATGTGAGAAATTATGGAGACTTCCTTAGAGCAGATGCAAAAGAACTTTCCAGGAGAGAAAATTACAAAAATACTGTCAAGAGTGGTTTAAAGCCACTCAAACACACATATCCCAGATATTGGACGATAAAATATTATAGCATTGTTAGAAATGGGATCTCTGGTTGGCGGAGGCTTGCGCCAAAGCCAGGCAGAGACCACCACTCTAGTCAGGGCTTGGGAGTTACACGCCAAAGATAACCCCTGCTCACCCCCTTGGTAGCTTGGCACAACCAGTCAGGGTTATCCCGGAGGCAATGTGTAAAGCATTTGCGCACGCACACAACAGCAACAACATCCCAGGCACCCTACAAAAGGAACTCCACACAAGGTTATATCAAAAATAGCCTTTGTATTCTCAAAACACATTAGGATAGTAAACACATGATATACACTGTGCCAACTGGCACGGGGCAATATTTACAAGGGATTATATACACCTGACAGGGCCACCTGGACCACTGTCAGAACCACCACAAAGCGAACTTTTGTAAAAGTAAAACAGATCATAAACGTACAACCAGTAAACACTGGTAATCACTGTACTTAGCATCAGTCTGTGTCAAACTACATTATGCACAGTCTCACATCAGGCGCGAATTACATTCTGCGCCAACCTCACCAGCATAAACACATTATGCAATCATCTCTCAAGTCTAAACACATTAGACCCTAACCTCCTAAGCATAACTCACATTAGGGGCGTACATCACACAGTGAAACATAATCACACTAGCATAAACCATAATATGCACAACAACCTCATAATCATAAAACTACATTTAGAGGTATATAACAGGGTGCGTAAAACAATACACACATTACATTTCCTAGCACCACATCACATGAGGGCCTGGCGCCCTACAATTCTACCCATCCCCCTGACCAACTGGCCATCCAAAAAAGGGGGCTCAAATGCCCTATGTCCACATAGTCAGGGCTGCTGCCTAGGCAGCGAGAGTCAGGGGTGTGCCACTGCGCAAACCTAAACGTAGCAGCTGCCCACTAGTTGCTGGGCAGCTGGGAAAGAGTGGGGCAAAGGAGTGCATCTCACTCACTCCTGACTTCACAAGATGTGCCCCCAAAAGAACTGTGCGCCTAAACGGTGCAGCTGCCCACTACTTGCTGGGCAGCTGTAAAAGTTAATGCGGCATGGGCTCTCACTGGCCCTTGAAATAATTATGCCCAACGTTGGAGCCCCATGAGGGCTCTGGAAAAAATGTGCACGTTGGAGCCATCTAGGCTCTGAAAAAGAATATGCCCATAAAACGTGGCAGCTGCCCTCTAACAAGCAGGGCAGCTGTAAATGACACTAGGGAACCGGCAAATAGTGCCCTCTGGCCCCCACAGGGCTTTTAAATAAACTTGCCCCATCGTTGGAGCGGCCCTCTGGCAGGCGGGGCCGCTCAATAAAGAGGCAAGGGCAACAAACTACATGCCCCCCTCGTAGGAGCGGCCCGCCCTCTCTTGCGGGCCCGCTCGGACTCTATGCCTCTCCCAGGCACTATGGACACGAGCCCCACTCAATGGCTTAGGCGAAGGCAGAGCTCTTCTTCTTCACCGGAGGAGACTCTGGGCTTCTCCCTCGCAGCATGCACTGGAGAGCCCCCACTCCTCGGGGACTCTCTCTCACAGTGCATTGCGGGGGGCAGCCTCTCCTTCACCCGGGCCCCCTCCTGTGACCCGGGGCTCTTCTGCCATGCTCCGGGAGGCGGGGTGGGCTCCCGTTCCCCCCTCGCTTCACATCCCGGGGCTCCCATCAGCTCACGGGAGCCCCGCACCCACGCCACACAGCTTCCAGTCCTGCCGCGGCATCGCTTCCGCAACCAGGCGGGCCACGGATGGCGGCGGCAATCTTGGCTCTCGGCCGCGCAATGAGGGTTAGGCTACCTCCAACACAAATGTAGACACGGTAAAGATAGCACCATAAGCAGGGTGGGCACCAGCAATTTGAACAAAACAGGCTACATGCAGGATGGGCACTCGTAACCGTGGCAATTTCGGGGGAATCCCTACACCGGGGATTCCCTTAGGGCAAAGTGCAGCTCAGCGCTGCCAAGCTCCAGGGCTCCTTTTGGAGCCAAATCTCAGCGCTCCCAGGGCGCAAAAAGGCAGCATCAAGTCCTGGGGCAAACAAAATTAAACAAATGGTCCCACAAGTCTTTGAAGAAGCAAATAAAGCAAAAAGGTTCCAGGGCATAGCTGGGCCTAGGGGAGCAGCTTTCCTGGCAAGTCCTCCTGGGCCCCAGCAGCAGCACGCCCTGCAGCAATCAGGATCCCAAGCAGAACATCATGGGGTCACAGCCCCTATATTTATATCATATTTTCCTCTATCTACAACTGTAGGGCAAGGGGAGAACCAGATACAACTGGTTCAGGAGCTCTTTGTTTTGCTCAGCTCCCCTCTCTATTCACAGGACAGGCCAGGGACATTAGACGCACCACAGGAGGTGGAGCCAGCATTGAGGAGGTAAGGCCCAGCCCTATTCAGGTCCCAGGTGCAACTCCTCCATCCCATCTACATGCAGATCTCCCTATTCACCACCAAGCAGACCCATCCTGGCTCCTGGAGACAAGCACACCGGCCAGCCCCTGTCAATCACAAGCCAGACATGCAATTCACATCAGGCAGGCAGACATTGCACACAGAAATGCCAACTTCTAAAAGTGGCACTTCTCCACTAAACACAATAAATCTGCGTACACCATCGCGCAGCATTTATTCTCACGAGTTCGCACATACCAAACTCGCCCCTGCACTCCTCTCACATCAGGAATTACCATGGACACACATATTCCCCATGCATTCCTATGGGAGGGCAGGCCAATCTTACAACACGCACTCAAAGAGCGCACACACTTTACACAGGGCCACAGTGCTAAAGTGCGCAGAGGCCACAAACTACTAGTATCAGGTCAGAATTCAAGGCAAAAAGTTCAGGGGTGAACCTGCCAAAAGGGCCAAGTCCAACAAGCATATTATGCATTTGACAAGTAAATATGCAGAAGCCATATTGCAGAAGTTAGAAGCCAACTTAGCTTTATGGTGAGTCTTTTGTGAGTAATCTAAGGACCCCTCAGAAGTTGATACCCCCAGTAACCTGTCCGCCCACCACCTCCATATGACCCTATGGGTACTTCTCCCAAAGTACATGGCATTTATCCACTGATTACAGGAAGCCACATTGGGATTTGAGAACCCTGAAATTGAAACCTCTTCACAATCCCCAAGAGGACTCCCTAATGTCACCCCATGGATGTCAAAGCAAAGACACACAAGCATTTCCAGACAGCAAGTAAGCTCAGTGTTCAGGACAACTAGATGCTCAGTTTACACTGCATCTAAATCCAGCCTCTCCCCAGGAGCAGAGAGGTTGAAGAGCAGGGTACGAGGAGACAGTGATGACCAGTCACATGTTTCATCAGCTACATCACATGTTACACAGAAAAGAGACACAACAGAAGGGTAGTTATGGAGCAAATGTCTACCCCACAGCGGAGAGGTGCAGATGATGCTAGGCGGAATGACTATGCAGATGGGGCTGCTAGTATGGCGCAATGGCCAGTATATCAAAGAAGAGATGAGGCTTTTAGAAGGACTGAAGATAGTCTACCACCTTGGCAGAAGGGGAACGTAATAGTTTCACAAGAGTGTGTCGAGGAATGTTTATCACAAAGAAAGGGTAGGAGAAATATTTACTGCCTCTTACAGAGGGAGCTTTTGAAAAGCAAACTGCAGGCATTACCCTCGCAGCAGGAGACATCAAGAGTTTTCTTTGCTCTCTTATAGAAGATGAAACAGACACTGTTTTCCAGAAAGCTGAAGTGAAAAAACGTTACCCTCACTGAGACTAGATATGATGGATCCCCATTTAACTTTGTTAGGACAGTAGTTTAGGATCAGCTGAGGAAAATGTATCCTGACAGGCCAGACATTGGGACCCACATGGCTCAATCAATGCAGAAGAATGAAGACTCCCCTATGTTTCTTAATAGGATGAAAGAAAAATGGACCAAGAATACGTGGGGGGTGGTAAGTAACATGAGAAAATGCAGTGTTATTTTACAATGTACAGGATAATCTTGATGATATAGTGGCATTGGAAACCTGGACAGAGATAAATGGACATATAATCCATTTTTGTAAACAAAAAAAGCAGGAGAGAGAAACAAGCAGGAGGGGACAGAGATTATCGCAGTAAAGTTAGTGCAGCGCAATTTGGGAAAGAAAAGAGCAGGGGAAGGAGCCGTAGTACAGCCACCACTCAGATGACCTCAATGTCTGAGGGAGCGATCCCAGGGACCACCCAACAACAGTACCAATAGCAGCAGGATAGTGCAAGGGCACAAGGAAGAAGCACAGGAGGACGAGGAGGAATAGGAAGAGGCACCACAAAGGATGGACCAAGTAGGTCATTACTGTCACAGATATAGACATTGTATTAGAGTCTGCAGAACTAAGAGATAGAAAGATCAAAATGGAAGGATAGGAGTCTACAAAATGCCTCAAGCACAAGTACTGCCACAACAAAGTTTCTAAGCAGCCCAATGGTGACTCCGCCTCAAAGTGGACAGAGAGGAGTAATTGTGAGAGGGGGAAATACTTTCTAGACAAATTAGGTGGGAGGATACACACCATGAAGGTGCCCACGGAGTATTTCCATGTGTTCAGTATTGTCAATGACGCACAAGCAGATCTTAATTTGAGCCAGTGGTTTCCGATGCCCAGCCCTGGCACATAACTGGCAACACCTAGACTTATGACAGTCTGCTACATGGTGGCGCTGTACATCTAATTTAGATACGAGGACAACATGTGTTTATTTGTTCAGTATAATGTAAACATTACTAATACCTGCCGCCCAAACCATTCTAATTGCATTGAGCACATAGAAAAGTCTGAATTGTCACACTTGTAGGAGTGTAAAGTAAAGTAAAGTCCACATTTGTAAAGCGCACAATCACCCGTAAGGGTCTCTAGGCGCTGGGGGGCCGTCGGGAAGATTAAGCGAGCTATTGCCCAGAGTCACATGGTGCTGGGCTGACCTGCCGCCGGAGCCGGGGATCGAACCGCGGTCCCCAGATTCCAGCGTCAGTCGCCCTGGCGCCACACCTCTTCCACGGCTAGTAGTGGTGTTGATACTATAATTGGCAGCGCTGGCAGAGGCAATAGGTGTCGCAAGCTGCAGTTACCTCCTGACGAGGGCCCTGGCACTTTTTTTTTTTTTTTTACAAAATTTAGCACTGCGCACAGGCCAGTTGAGGAACCTACAGTGACGGTAGCTATCAAAAACAAGAGCATTGCATTCCTCATAGATACAGGAGCAACCCAATCTGGCATGAGCGAGGGAAGCCTTCCAATCTCTAATAGAGCAATGGACACACAAGGATTCTCTGCGGAAGTAATGAGGGTTCCATTTACTAAATCAGTGGAGATAGAAGTATGAGGGAGGTACATTGATGGCTGTTTAGTGTTTTCTCCAGCAGCCCCAGCTAATCTGTAAGGGAAAGATCTCATGGACAAGTACATTTGACCATTAATTTGGAGTCTAATGATACCAGGATTTATTCTACCCCTGGAGTGTCATCTTCCATGATCATGGAGATCAAATCAGAGCTCAAACTGCTGATATGGAAGCATTTACCACAGCAGTGTATATAATCATAGCAGATAAGTCAGAGTTACTGGGAAGGGAGGTCCAGAATCTTGGATCCCCAGACACCGAGTTAATACTGCAAATAGAGGCCTTAGAGGTAACACCACCTTATGGCACTCTGATAGGCAGTGACAATATCTATGTTTTATGGCCAGTGAGCCAGAAATAATTGTTAGGCGATATTGGCTTATCAACTGTTTGATGTTGATTTTAAACAACAGTTGCAGTCTTTTGGGATGACATGCCGTTGAGGACAGTATTGAAAGTAAGAACGCCCACACCATGTAGAGCTGTTTATTCTGTTATGGTAGCAAATCTCTCCCAAGTACCAGACACCTAGTGGACTAATGGTCCCTATGATGTTGGCCTTACTTATACTGCTACACCCTTCAGAATTACATTAAAGGAAGGTGCTATCTTACCTAGAGCGCGGCAGTATCCGCTTTCTAAAGAAGCAGATCAGGGCATTGCCCCTGCTATACAGGCATTGCAAGCCCAAGAAGTAATATACCCTGGAGTATCTCCTTGCAACACCTCGATTTACCTGATTACGAAGTATAAGAGTTATACTTGGCATATGATTCAAGACCTGCACCCCTGAACGATGTAGTAGTAGCAGAATTTCCAAGCGTTCCGGACCCCTCTATCATTTTGACAAATATTCCTCAGAATTCTAAATATTTCTCTGTTATAGATCTTAAGAATGCCTTTTTTAGCATCCCTCTTCACCCAGACATCCATTATTTGACAGTGTTCTCCTATAACGGGACTCCATATTTGTATTCTTGTTTACCTCAAGGCTATTGCGAGTCCCTTAGCATTTTCAACAGAGTGGTGAAAAATTATCTCTCAGATTTTCAGTGTGACAGTACATTTTTACAGTATGTCGAAGACATACCAGTTTGCAGTCCTACAGAACACCAGTATAATAAAGCTACCATTTCACTTCTGGTTACTCTTGCACAGAGAGAATACAAAGTAGAAAGAAACAAAGTTCAGTATAGTCAGGAGGCAGTCCATTATTTCGGATAATTACTGTCAGCTTCTAGTCGACGAGTAACCCCTGAAAGAGCAGCATCTATACGTCAAATAACAAAACCTTAAACCGTTAAAGAAATGCAGAAGTTTCTTGGTCTTGTAATTATGTTAGACAATGGGTTTTTGATTACAGCACCTAGGCTGGCTTCTATTAAACAAGCAAAAGACAAAAATGACAAGATAACGTAGACATCAGATGAGGGAGACTTTACAGAAATTGAAGAATGAGAAATGTCCCAATTTTAGGAACTCCTGATTATACCAATTATTATCCCTTTTTTCATTGCTATGGTAAAGAGAGGACAGCTGTTCTTACGCAGAAATATCTTTTAGGATACAAACCCATCGCATATTTTAGTGGAAAGCTGGATTCAGGGATGAGAGGACATGATCCTTGCAAGCAAGCTCTTGCCACAGCAGCCTTTGCAGTGCAGAAAAGCATACCATATGTCATTTGGGGCACCCATGACGCTATATGCCGAGCATGCAGTGTTTGCTATCAGTCAGAAGGCTAAGATTACTCTAACTACACAGTCAGTGTGAAGTGTCATACAGTAAATCCTGCAACATTCTTTGCTCATCCTATATTAGACTCTGACGATGATGAGCATGACTGTGCAACCTACATTCCTAATGAATCTAGTCAAGCCACAGAGGATTCAACACCAAATAGAATGGTCTATTTTATTAATGGTTCTTTTACTACTGGCCAGGTAACAGGAGTGAGAGACACAGGTGCAGCAGTAGTCAGAGAACATCATGATTCTTCTGATACACTCCACACAGTAGAGCAGTTACTAGTGAATATTTATCATTTAAGCATCACCAAGTAAGTCTTGATTTTGATCATATTAAAATCTTCATTTCCATCACACTTCAGAATTACAAACAAAAAAAAATGTTGAACGTGCGCATTTCATTTATAGGCATTTTCATTTTGTTATGTGTTACGAAAAATGACATCCTGCAGCACAATAGTCACATAATTCACTTTAGTTATCTTTCTCGGACAGCAAATTGAGACGAGTTTGTAAACACCAATACTCCTGTTAAAAAAAAAAATAAGCAGTAATTTATCAGAAGACGTAGCTTGACATTGGACTTCTATCTTTGTAGTGCAGCAAATGTGACAAGATTAATACAGGATTTAAAGGCATCTATATTTAACGCTTTCACTTTCTGAATTTACCAAAAACTGGCTCGCAACCCACCAGTGGAATGCGATCCACTGTTTTGTTAACACTGTTCTAGACTGTACTTATTCATTACCAGATCCCACAAAAGTCAATGTTACATATGTTCTGTAATGCCCACTGCAAGTCATCAACTGAATAGAAGAATCAAGGACCAATCTGTATGGGTCATCCTGGCGCAAAAGCTCTATAACTGTAAACCTATACCAGTTTGTTTTGTTAACTACTAATGCAAGTAAGTAAGTAAGTAAATATTTATTGCATATGGTTAGTTAAAACCTTTACAAAATTGTGTACAAAACAGTATACGAACTAGCCTTGGTTAACCCCTTTAGAGCTTGTAAATATACCTCCCCAGTGCTGCGCTGTCCATTGGAACTAGTGCTGAATGGACGTCCAACGGTCGTGCGCAGCACTGGGGAGGTAGTGGCCGTGACGACCGTTGGCCGACGGCAGCAATTAAGGGGTTAAAATGCATTTACACTCTTTAAAAAAACAAACAAGTTATTTTTTTAAAAACAGTATTACATCGTCTGCGGCCTGAGCCTCACCTAACATATCAGTCCTTCGGACTGGGTCCGCACCATTTTTTCAGTTTTCTGGATTAGGAGGCTCGCCTTCTGCAAGAATTTGGAGGCCCTACAGGCCGTTTGCAACTGGAAACTGTTCAGTGCTAGCATAACGGCAGACCTGCATGTTCTGATTTGATAAAAACGAAATATTTGTAATAGGTATTAACGTCTCAAACTAGCCAATGATGGACAGATGCACAGAATGTGAGACAGTGTTTCTTCCGAACGGCCACACAGTCTGCATAGCGATGTTTGCCATGTTTGCTTCCATGCTGGGGTCTGATCCTTTGTGGTGTAGGTGCCCAGACGTATGCGTAGGAGAATTTGTTGTGTGGACGGTGTTATATAGTTGACTAGGTATGAGTGGGGCACTTCTCTCATAAGTGGCTAGCATCGTCCAACCATGTTTTTTCTTTGCGAGGGCGGCTTTGTCGACAATCATGGATTTTTGTTTTGCTTTACTGTTGGCTATTTTTTTGAAGGCCATAAAGGGGTGGTTGTATTCCATGCCTCTCGCATATTAAGTTGTGTCAGTGAGTCTTCCAAAGATGTTTTCCATACGTTTTTTGCATTTGTTCGGTTGTTGATTTCGCACCAACAATGGCCCAGCAGCGTGTCTTCGCTTGCTGCCCTTAATTTCCAGCACATTTTTAGTATCCCGGCTTGCCTGACTTGATGCTGATTTGAAAGCCCGAATTCCAGGCGTACTTGCGATTGTGATACAGACCTTGGTATGTGAAAGATGTATTTGAACAGATTTGACTGTTGTAGGTTCAAAAAGTCTGCGTCTTTGCCTCTGAATAGCTCCGAACCGTACATGAGGGAGGGTAAAAACTTTGCCTCAATCACTTTCAAGAGGTAACGGTTGGAGGGGCATTTCAATTTTGTTTTCAATAACATTAAAGCAAACCGTAGTTTATTGGACTGCGCTTTTCTATGCAGTTGGTGAATTTTTAATGACCAGCTTGAGTCGACCACTACCCCCAGGTACTTGTAGGAGTTACTTGACTCTATAGTGTTACCCGCGATGTGCCATTTGAAGGGTTGTCGCCCTTGCCGGGATGAGAAGCAGCCGATCTTTGTTTTATTATAGTTAATTTGCAAGCCATTCGCAGAGATGTATTCATGCAATTTTGTGATGGAGCGTTGTAGACCCAAAGGGGTCTGGCTGCAGAGAACTATGTCGTCGGCATACTGTAAGCTCCTTATTTTGTATTGAGCTAGCTTTGGCGGGTCAGTTTGTGTCTCCGCGATGCGCTTGTCAAGGTCGGCGGTGAAGATGTTGAAAAGGGTTGGGGCTAATACGCATCCCTGCTTCAGGCCGATTAGGGTGGGGATTTTTTTTGTTGTTCTATCTCCAGTGCCTAACTTGATCTTGACCCAGGTGGATGAGTATAATTCTATTATTGCTCGCAACAAGTTCGGAGGAGTGCCCCAATTGGCCATCTTTTGCCATAGGATCTCCCTTGGGACAGTGTCGAACGCCGCCTTTAGGTCTACGAAACAGGTGTACAATTTTGTTGACCTTTCCTTTGCTCTTTCGACGAGGAGATTTAATGCTAGAAGATTACATGTGGTGTTGGTTCCGGGCCTAAACCCCGTCTGGGTGATTGGAAGGATATGTTTAGAACTAACCCAGTCTTCCAGATCTCTCAGGAGATTAGATGCGTAAATTTTTGCCTCCACGTCGATTAGAGCGATCAGCCTATAATTGGCTGGGTCTGTTCTTGCACCTGCTTTAAATATTGGGTGTAAAATGCTCCCTCTCCATGATGTAGGAATGTTTCCTGTTTGAAAGGCATTGTTGAACAAGGGAGTAAGGTATCCCGCCCAAAAGGATTGGTCGAATTTGAAGAGGCCGTTTGGCAAACCGTTTGGGCCTGGCGCACCTTTTGACCTTAGTTTTTTGATGACCATATGAACTTGGGATGGCGTGAACCGATGTTCTTCGCAGTTTTGGGCCGCTTCTTGATTTTCGTGCTGTTGGTGCGGGGAATGATTTGAGTCCCATGATTGAAGTTTGGTCTGTTGTGTTCGCTCCAAATGCTGGATCCAGTCTTCCTGTAGAATGTTTGAATTAATGGTCTGTGCGGCTCCGTTTGCTACTTTGTTGATGTCTGCCCCAAATTTCCTGTTGTTGTTTGATTTGCTTGATTCTAATAGTTGTTGCCAAGTTTCTGTTTGTTGTTTTAATTTTTCTAGCCAGCCGTCTTTTTTATATTTTTGCCGTAGGTTGTAGATTTGACGCTTGGTGTCGTCAGCCTTTATCGTGCCTTTTCTTGATAACTTTCTTATTTCTTGGTTTAGAATCCTTTTTTTACTCAGTATTGAGCTCAAGGGCGCCTGGAATGCCTTGCATGGTTTCCTTTTATTTGTGTGTGTTTGGTGGCCGAATCTTTCTGTTAGGGTGATGATGATCTTTTCCCACTTGTCCTGAAGAGATGTTTGACTGTTCCCGGTGGCCTCCGCATGCGCTCTTTTCGCATGTGCCGTTATTTCTTCAGCGTTCTTTCCGTTCCATACTAATCGCTTGAGATTGTATAGACACGAAGGTTCGGTCAGATCATTGCATGCTGATGCCCTAATGTGTAGATGGCTCAGTACAATTGATTGTGGGCTGTGGTCGCTCTCCAACCGGTGAGTTATGCTGAAGGAAACTATTGTTTGTAAGACGTCTGAGTCCACTATGGTGTAGTCTAGAACAGCTTGAGCCTGTTTAGTTGTTCTGGTTAGGGACGCAGGTTGATCTTGGGGAAAGCGGCCATTCAGGACGATAAGTCCGACTTCGGTGAGCATTTGTGCGCACTGCTGGCCGTGCTTATCCTTTTTTTGATGGTATGATACCATTGGAGGGATGGATTTGTCATTCCGTTTATTTCGGTTGCTGTTAAGGGCATTGTCCTTAAATAGAAGGAACATATTCAGATCTCCTGACACCACCAGCCCCGCCTGTGGGTAAGTGGATTGCATTGATTTTATTAGCGCCTTTAGGGTCAGGATTTTCTCTGGTTTCTTCTTTACATCCGGGTGTATGTAGGTGTTACAAATTACCAATTGCCCGAGACTCTTGAGGGCCAAAAGGACTTGTAGATGGATCGGGAGGTAGCTTGATTTTAATGCACTGGATCCATGTTTGTCCTGTATCAATGGTAACATAAGACCAAGGAATGCTGGTGTTCAGGTAGGTCGATAGGCCTCCTGCGGCCCTGCCTGTGTTACCTCTTCTGATGGCCTGTAGTTGAATTTCTTTAAAGCCGTCAATTTGTTCCGCAGTGGTTGACCAAGTCTCCTGGAGTAAGATGATATCAAATTTATTTAGAAAAGCTAGTAAGTCAGCGTCTTTTGTTTTGCCTCCCAACCCGTTTATGTTCCATGAACATATTTTCAGATTTTGTGTTCACGCTTCAATTGTCATATGGGCTGCTGGACTAGCTGTTGGGGGTAAGATTTTGGGTCTCTCAGTTGGTCCACCTAACGTGCCTTGGTGGATGATTCGTAGGTTGGACCATCCTCCCTTGGTGCTCTCTGAACAGCCGACTGCCCCCCGAAGTACTCCACTGCCTGGACGTGAACGTTCCTCGACCAGCAAGGATAATGGGCCCGGATATCTCTCCAATGGAACGGGTCTGATTTCAATTCCCCATTTTGCGAATATGTCTCTGTTTTGCCAAAATTCTTTGGCTATCATGGGATCCTTCCATGTTGCCACTGTCATTTCTCTCCCGTTGGTATTTGCAATTGGGTGAAATTCGATGCTTTCAATATGGTTGGTGGTCAAATGACTCAGAGGTTCTATCAGATTGGTTAATTTTAGGATGGCACTCCGATTGAGAATATCGTGCTTCCCCCTTGAACACATGCTTTTTGATAGAGTATACTTTTGATCTTTTACATAAATAAAAAAATAAGACCACTGAGTGGCTCATGTTCGTAAATTGTATAATATAAATAAAAAATATGGATATAATTGCAGAGTTCTTCTGCAACATTTGAAATAATCTGGCACGAGGAAGGCAAAGGGTGCAAATCACTCATAGGCCTGAATCCAAATTATCAGTATGAATTGTAACTCAAGTGTTTTTAATATCAATGTCTACGCAGAAAATATGAGATAACTGTCATGTATTTGCCAAACACGGATAGTACTTGATCTTTAAAAAAAACTGGTGGAAAGTTCAACCTGCTATTAAATATAGTATTCTAAATATTGCTCTTTTCTCATATAAAATGTACATATCAAATATATATTGTCTTTGGTGTGTTCTGATTTGCAAACGTAAATTTCTTCCAAACCAACAAGATTATAACGCCTTGGGTAATATCAATACATCCAAGAAGTCCAAAACCCATCAACATTATGAAAAAACCTTGAACATAAAACCCAAAAAGAAGCACTTAGTCATACCACAAACTCAAAAAGTCCCTGTGGCATGTCAACAAAAAATGCCGAACCACATCAACACAAGAATCTACTGGGCCTTATCAACAATATATGTTCCGAGCCCTATCAAAACATTCAAGAAGCCTGAACTGCAACAATCAATGCCAGAAGTCTTGAACTCCACATTACTCGCCCTCATCACCTTCAGAAACATGCTGAGCAGTTTACCGTCATGAAGCCTTTGAGCTATATTATCAAGCTCAAGAACCACTGCACTATGTCATAACCCTTAAGAAGCCCATACACCTTTTTATCACTCTTGGAGAGGTACTACGCCATCTCACCTCCCTGATGAGAAATCGCCAGAGCCAATATGCTGTAAGCAACACAAGCACCAGTAACAAGAAAAATCATCAATCCACTGGGAGACGAACTTACCAATCGGCAGAACATCACTGGAGGCGTGTGCGTCCATCTCCATCATTTCAGCTTCCACCTCATCCAGAAATGCAAGCTCCTCCTCAAATTGCGAGGGGCCATCATCATCCCAGTCACCTCGAGACCTCTTCCCCTGAGACCCTGGGGGAGTGGCAGTAACAGCACTCCCAAGTCGTTTCTTCTTATTGAAATCCATTCTCACCTTAAAACTTTAAAAAAAAAAAGCCAAAGTGTAAATATTTGCCTATGCAGGCTCAATGCATTAACAATGAAAAGCATATTTCCTCTTTGCAATAATTTTAAAAAGCATGCTCAAGCACAGATGCACACAACACAATACAAATACTTTCTATAGTACAAGCTCATTTGCCAGCTTTTACTACTGAGAAAGTTCGCATTTTTGTTTCCATTAAAGGAGGTCCTTTATATGCTTTTAATACAATGATCTACCATCTTTTTCTTTCTACAACATAACATCCTGGGCCTCCTTTTCTATATCATGCAAAAACAGTGGATCACAGAGGCAAAATCACTGTTCTATTCTTTCAGCCCTTGTACCGTGCTCCCTTTTTTTTTACTCAATGCTCCATTCTGTAGCATGCCCTGATGCGTCCCTTTCTTTCTTAAATAAAAGCAGTCGGGTTTCCATCCTGCATCAAAGTTCATCTCTATGTCCTTTAAACACTAGGGGCTCCATTTCACTGCTCATGTATCATGAAGGCATGTGTCTACTTCGCATAGTAATGCCTATAAAGTTTATTTTTAAAAATAGCTAAAAAAAGCTGTTTGGGGGAGGTCTTCGACTGGTTTAGGCAGCACAGCCTTAAATGTAATTCCGATAAATCGGAGTTGCTTTTTTTTGGCTGTTCGCCTGATCCCAGGTGGAAGGCCTGGTGGCCCCCGGACATGTACCCCCTGGCAGATGCTTCTTCCAAAGCAAAAAATTTGGGGTTTCAGATTGATGATGGTCTTTCTTTTGGGCCTCAGATATGGGAGCTTTCAGGGAAATGTTATGGCATCCTTAAAATGTTAAGGAAATTCCTTCCTATCCTGTCTTTCGAGCATAGAAAGATCACTGTGCAGGCACGGATAGGCTCACGCCTAGATTATGCTAATGTGCTCTATTTGGGATTGCCAAAATTTCTGGTATCACGCCTCCAGACGGTGCAAAACTCCGCCGCAAGGGCCATTTATGGCCTTCAGCGAAGAGTGAGTGCATCAGAGTTGCTTAAAAAGCTCCACTGGCTACCTGTTGCAAGAAGGATTACTTTCAAGGCTCTCACCCTTGCTTTTAAAGCGCTTCACCAGATTGGGGCAAGATATATAAGGAGACGCCTGACATTCTATGTTCCTTTTAGAAGTCTGAGATCGTCCTCCTTGGCTATGGCTTCTGTTCCTTCCATCAGGCGGGCTAGAATTGGAGGACGCTCCTTTCGATGCTTGGCACCGCGATGTTGGAATTCTATGCCCATTTCACTTAGGAAAATCAGTAATTTACTGGTTTTCAGGAAGGAGCTGAAGACATGGCTTTTTACCCAGTAATTCCCTTTGTTTCTTGCCCTGCATTTACCCTGGTCTCTTTTTTCGGGTTTTTGTCAAAGCGCCGGGACACTCCATGGAGTAGCCGTGCGCTATAAAAGACCCGTTTTAACATAACATAACATAACAAAAATATGGGCCTCATTACAAGTATGGGTGCTCTTTATCGCGCCCTGTAAATAACGATACCATGGCGTTCATTATGATAAATAAGCACCTATTAAGAGTTTCTGTGCAACAATATGCAGATTTTGGTGTTTAATGCACCAAAATCCAATTGATAAAATATTGTATGCTTCTCACTCTTAAATTTCGGCAGGTTTGACCTGCCAAAATGTCACGAGGATTGAGTTATTTAACGCTACCGACAATTATCGGATGTGTTAAATAAAACCAAAATCATAATTCCGACCCATGCATTAACATGGTGTTACACATGGGTAAGAATGTAACAAGCAACTTGTAATCAGAGCCTATGAGTTTCTTTACTTTCTATCAGAACCCCATAGTGTAGTATTTACACTCTAGCTCACTCATCCCATTTGACACAAGAGCTTCTGTCTCCTTACTATACAACAAGCCCCTTGTCGCATTAGGTTTATATGTTTAATGTACATATTACATGTTCACGAGAGTTTCTGATTCTACTTTCTATACCAGGTGATACTGTGTCCCCTTCTCAAAACACGAGTCCGGAGTCTCCTTGCATTCCTGAACCATGATCTCCTGTGTCTCTTTCCTATAGCATAAGCATCTATGCCTATATTCCGTACCATAGCCCCGGTCAGCTTTATTTATCAAGAGCTCCAAGATCTCCTTCTACATCATAACTTGGAGAATTTGTTTTCAATATTATGGGCTGGTGCCCATGTCTTCTTTATAAAAGGAGCACCCATATCAATTTATATACTGTGACCTTGTCTCTTTTTTACAGGTTTCTGTAGATTATTTCTAGATCAGGAGCTTCTGTGTCTCTAATCTACAACAAGAGCTTCCTTGTCTCCCCTTTTCACTATGGTCAGAGCCACTGGAATTGTGATTTTGCAGCTGCATTTTCCATACAGTCACATTTTCCACATAATCCTTCTACTGCATTACCTGAACATTAAAAAAAATATTCTCTACCTCAAACAGATCAAAAGTTACAAAAAAGTGGCAACACATGTTGCGGCTCAGGACTACTACTTGTTGGTATGGTTACCACGCACTCCCAAAAACAAGACGACTGGGAAATTGGACCTGACTTATACACTGGCCAAGCAGGAGATAGCTAGGGAGTGGAAAACACCAGAAGGACCGTGGATAGGCACATGGAAAAAGGAGTTGGAAAAATGGACGGGCGGAGGATAGACTCCTACTCAGAGAAGCCAGGCGGAGAATAGGTAACATAGACCAGGCGAGGGCATGGGAGCGCCTAGTAGGTGACTTAGCAGCTGACAGGGAGGGATCCAGCAGGGCAGACTTCCCGCAACCGGCAGTGCAAAACCAGGACGGGAGGCGAACAGGCGGGTCAGGAATAATCTGCATCTCAGCGATCTGAAACAAGGCACGATCTAGCATGTTGGAGGAGAAAACACTTTTTTTTCTCTTGTTAGTAATTAGAGTAAGGATAGAGGGTGTTACATTTTCCAGAGGCGCCCAGTCCTATTGATATTACTATGTGTAAATGTATTGATTTTGCCAATCTTATCACAGAAGAATTGTGAGTCACCTTCTGAGGATTCAAATGTATAATCTACAAATTATTCTAAGATCTCTACACAAATCTAAGCCTCTGAGCTACTTTAATGGTATACTTTCCTGAGAATATGTTACTAGCAGGGTGTAACTCTGCTGCAGGCATTGTAACATTTAAGCTATCCATCAGTAGTTAAAGCATGTTTGTGGCAAACCAAGTCCTGTAGTGGGCACACTAGTAGATAAGATAGTAAGGCATCTTTCCTTTGAAAGTAAACCTAGTGCTTAGTTAGTATGCTCTTCTGTGCTCCAAGTCAGTAGGAGAGGAGGAATCATAGATATGGTAACTTTATGTAATTTCCAGGATACAGTGGTGAACATTAACTTAATTCTAAGATGAAGATCAGTAGCACATACATTGTTTAGGAGGTAAGGTGACCCCTCACCTCTACGCTATGGAGTGAATGTTGGCATGTAGCAGCCACAGCTCCTCGGTCTTGGCGGAGGATAGGATGAGGTGGTGGCCAGTCAAGCACGGGGTTTCTTCTACAGGTGGGTGGAATGTCTGGTGCAACTGCACATTATCCACTATTGGGGTCTCGATCCACTCATCAAACTTCATCCTGAGCCCCTAAGCCAGCAAGCACTGGCCCTGTCCGAGTGTCTGAAGTCCATGCACACTCTGTGAATCAGTATTTTCGAGACACCCAGAGTGCAAACCCACAGTGGCAGAATCAGCTGCAGCGTCATGTAGATAAAAGCGTCCATCCACTCTGCATATGTGGCAGCCATAGTAGAGTGGTACCTCCAACTTTATTTACCACAAGAAATTGCCCAAAATGATCACAGGGATCTAACTTGTGCACACACCTAATATTTGTACTCCGTCAATGGCATGAGTTGAGGAACACAACTCCATAATGCACAAAAGGAAAAATCTGAAGATCCTAAACTTACCTGTGGCATTTAGACAAGGATTGGATATAAATGTGTGTGCACGCGCTGCTAATCAAAATATAATATATAGATCATAAATAGTATATTTGGGACTTTGTATGGACCCAGCTGCTTTGTTAGCACCAAGCCACGTGCTAATAAGTCACGGTTGACAAAAATAAAGTTTTAAACAATGTAAGGCAAGAAAAAAAACCATACACTCCCCCTCAATAAAAATTTCTGAGGATAGGATTCGACGCTGCTGAATTGTTCATGTGTGTGCCCAGTGACAGCAACAGATGTAACTCTTTCAGTGCTAGCGATATCCAACATCATAGGAGTGTTCTCCTACCAGTGGCTCCCAAACTGTGTGATTTGTGCGCATATGTTCACGGCGGCCCGGACTAGTTTTGACGGCACACTGGGGTGCCGCGGTGCACAGATTGGGAACCACTCTACAGAGACCTAGCGGCATCCAGCGACACAACTACTTTAACTCAATAGCAATTCAAGGGGGCAGGGGGGAGTTTAGTTACAGAGGACTTTGGCTGACTATACCAGAGGGCAAATGTATTCATTATATGTATAATGTGAATATGATCTATGTAAGATGAAGATTTTTTGAAAACCCAATAAAATTTGGTTGGGGAAAAAACACGTTGCCACTCGGTAGAAGGTGCTTTGCAAACACCTTTCTGTGGCTTATTGCTATATTGTAGGTAGCCATAAGGTGAAAGATCCTAAACTTACCTGTGGCATTTAGACAAGGATTGGATATAAATGTGTGTGCACGCGCTGCTAATCAAAATATAATATATAGATCATAAATAGTATATTTGGGACTTTGTATGGACCCAGCTGCTTTGTTAGCACCAAGCCACGTGCTAATAAGTCACGGTTGACAAAAATAAAGTTTTAAACAATGTAAGGCAAGAAAAAAAACCATACACTCCCCCTCAATAAAAATTTCTGAGGATAGGATTCGACGCTGCTGAATTGTTCATGTGTGTGCCCAGTGACAGCAACAGATGTAACTCTTTCAGTGCTAGCGATATCCAACATCATAGGAGTGTTCTCCTACCAGTGGCTCCCAAACTGTGTGATTTGTGCGCATATGTTCACGGCGGCCCGGACTAGTTTTGACGGCACACTGGGGTGCCGCGGTGCACAGATTGGGAACCACTCTACAGAGACCTAGCGGCATCCAGCGACACAACTACTTTAACTCAATAGCAATTCAAGGGGGCAGGGGGGAGTTTAGTTACAGAGGACTTTGGCTGACTATACCAGAGGGCAAATGTATTCATTATATGTATAATGTGAATATGATCTATGTAAGATGAAGATTTTTTGAAAACCCAATAAAATTTGGTTGGGGAAAAAACACGTTGCCACTCGGTAGAAGGTGCTTTGCAAACACCTTTCTGTGGCTTATTGCTATATTGTAGGTAGCCATAAGGTGAAACCTTTTTCCAAACAATGTTAACGTGTAGAAATTATAATATATTAGAACATTGGAATGTTGTGAGCTCCATTGAAAACAATGGAGTGCTCTGAGCTTATTTGCCTTTTCATGCTGCACAATGTATTGGGCCCTCCCCTGCAGCAATAAATCTAGTGGCCCCGACCATAAACCAAGAATTCTAATCCACGCACTCAACTTTTGCTACTGATGCAAATATAGATTTACCATTGTTGTATATTGTATTTCTTCTATTGCCACGTTTGCCGTCATTACCTTTACTATGTTTACTGTGTCACGTCACATAATTCCATCATGGAACTCTCCGATGGTATTTATGTGACGTCACACATTCCACACCGGCATTCAGCTGTTCCGCTTTGTTAATCGCTGACGTTCTGCCGTTTCTTTGTGAGCCTGTGTATTTACATAATAAATACCTAAATCATCTATCCAGTGTCAGACTCTGACTACAACAAGTGGCGACGAGGGCTAAGAAACGAATCTGATGAGGAACAGGCTCACGAAGGAACTCTGTATCGGGTTTGAGAAAATCACCCGCAGCGGTTAGAGAGTGAGATGCCTAACCGGTAATGAGCATGAACAAGCGAAGTAAGTAAAATACCTGCGCGCGAAAGCACAGCTGATTGAGAGCTACGCGCAAGGAAAACAATCGATGGATGCATGACAGAGCTTCTGACAGACCTAACGCGTGAAGCATTCTGGGAGTGACACGAGCGTGTTAACCATTCCCATTGGTTGTACAGCTCCATACGTCACCATTGCAGCGTCTAAGCGGCCATTTTCATCGGTCAATTTCAGTTCTGAGGCGGAAACAAGCACAAGTGTTTGAAAAAACTATTTTGAAGTGCAAATAATAAAATAAACAGCGCGCCTGTATACTAAGCATTTCTAAAAGTGATATGAATGACTATACAGGGAAATATTAAGGAATATCCCATAAAAGTAAAGTGAGGAAAATAAAACTATTTTAATTCTGTGACATTTGTGAAAGGATTGAAAAGAGGGACTGAGCATAAACTAATATAAAGTACTACAGCCAGCCATCTGAACAGAGTATAAAAATGGCGCAAAGCAATAATATATGTGTGCCACCACTTTTCTTAGAAGAACCAGGAAAGCCAGCTATGAAGTGGAAGAGTTGGTTAAGAGCATTTGAAAATTATATTGTGTCTATTGATGGCAAGAAATACGATGCCGAAAGGAAAAAGTCGCTATTATTTGGTCTATTAGGAAAAGTTGGTCAAGAAGTATTTGACAGCCTGCCAGAATTTGAATATCCACCAGGTGTATTTATACCTATGAATGAGTATGAGGAGGCTATAAAAAGGCTTGAAAACCAATATGATGAAGAAACTAACATTATGGTGGGAAGGCACAAATTCGCTTTGAGAAAGCAGGAGGAAGGAGAGACTGTAGAGGAGTATATAGCGTGCCTAAGAGTACTGGCAAGAGATTGCGAGTATGATGATTTGACCGATACGTACATAAGGGACCAGGTGGTGTTTTACTGCTATTCTAAAAAAGTGCAGGAGAGATTATTAGCATGTAGGAAACCAACCTTACAGGAAGTAGTGGACATTGCCAAGGGGATTGAAAGATCATTAATTTCTACTAAAGAGTTATCTTGTACCAGTGGTAATTCTAATGTATTTTACTTACAGGACAAGAGGAGAAATGAACGCAAAGGTAATGAGAGAACATGGGGTGATAAAAAGGTAGGAGGCAGAAATGTGAGTTGTTATAGATGTGGTTCTCAAGAACACCTAGCTGATTGTAAGGCATGTCCCGCCATAGGAAAGAAATGTATGAAGTGTAAAAAATACGGTCATTATACATCATTGTGCAAAACCAAGAAAGCAACAGGTAATGTTAATGTGAATGCTGTTGGAGATTTTGACGAGGAAATGTGTGGAAGCATAGTGCTATATGTGGAAATGGTAGATGGCAAAATAAAAGGGCCAATAGGAGAAGGTAAAATAGGAGATGTAAAATTACAATTCACTGCAGACTCTGGTTCACCCATTACAATTATATCAGATAAAATGTTTGATGAAAAGTGGAATGGTATTGAACTACAGGAAACTGATGTAAACCCAAAAGCATTTGGGGAACAGGACATAGACATGGTGGGCTACTTCAATGACACTGACGTTCAAAGGGAGAACAATTGAGACCAAAGTGTATGTAGCCAAGAGAGGTAGAATACTGGTAGGGTGGAAGGATCTAGCAAAGATTGGAGTGATCCTGCAACCAGGTTCTGATGATCCTATAATATTGAGGGAGGATTTTATAAATAGCATAAAACTGGGAGTAAAAGAGAATGACATGGAGGAATTACTGAAGAAATATGAAAATGTATTCAGAAATGAGATTGGTTGTGTAAAAGGTTTCACACATGCAATTAAACTGAAAGATGGAGCAATGCCAACAAAGCATAGAGTGAGGTCTGTACCCTTGTCAATAAGGAAAGAATTAAAAGGTGTATTAGAAAAACTGAAAGGAGAGGGAGTAATAGAAGAAGCAGATGCCTCTGAATGGGTGTCGGCTATTGTCGTTTCAAAGAAGAAGAAAACAGGAGAGATCAGGCTGTGTGTAGATCTAAGATCGCTCAACCGAAACATTCTGATAAATTGCCATCCACTCCCCATGATACAAGACATACTACAGTCTATAGCAGGGTCAAAGTACTTTTCATTGATTGACCTGAAAGCAGCTTACCATCAGGTTTGCTTGACAGAAGAATCAAAGAAATTGACCACTTTTGTGACTCCTTTTGGGGCGTACAGGTACATCAGACTTCCATTTGGTCTTGCCTCTTCTTCAGGTGTGTTTCAAAAACTCATGGATAGTCTTTTTGGAGAATTAAATGGGGTTGAAGCATTTCAGGACGACATCTTGATCCATTCAAAGACTGAAACAGAGCACCTTAAACTAATGGATCAAGTACTAAAAACACTAAATGAAAGGGGCATGACTGTGTCCAAAGACAAGCGCAAGTTCATGGAGAGCAGTATTGAGTATTTGGGACATGTATTGACTTCAAATGGGATAACGCCAAAAGATGACCTGGTGGAAGCAATTAGAGAGGCACCCCAGCCTCAAGACAAGGAAACACTTAAGTCCTTCCTAGGATTAAGCGAATATTATTCCAAGTTCGTTCAAGCATATGCCACCAAAGTTGAACCACTGAGAAAGCTTCTCAGAAAAAACGTGAGTTATCAATGGACAGAAGAACAAGATAAGTCTTTCAATGAAATAAAAAATGACATTGCCAAGGCTCCTGCCTTAAAACCTTATGACCCCGAGTTAGAAAATGTCATCACAGTTGATGCCAGTGCAAAGGGCATAGGCGCAGTTTTCTGTCAGAAACAAGGGAAGAAGGAAAATACAATAGCTTTCATTTCCAGGAGGTTAAGTGAGGCCGAGACAAGCTATAGCACAATTGAGCGGGAAACACTCGCATGTGTTTGGGCAGTGCAAAGACTCAAAAGTTACCTGTGGGGAAAAAGTTTTGAAATTATCACAGACCACAAACCATTGATTTACATGATGGATGGGGAAGGGCGTGGCAATGGCAAAGCGAGTTCCAGGTTGATAAGGTTAATGTCAAAATTGCAAGAGTATACCTTCACCATACATCACATAAAGGGGGGTTTGAATTGCAGAGCTGATTGCTTATCACGATTGCCGATAAAAGGTCCTTCTGAAACTACTCTTGACGAAACTGAATGTGTTGTAGCGTGGGTCGATGCAACTGAAATGTGCAACGGGTCAGTAACTGAGGAAGAATGGTTGAAGTGCCAGGAAGAAGATAAAGTAATGGAAAGAGTGTTGAGTCATGTGAAAACAAAGTGGCCACCAGTCAGAAATCTTCATAAAGAATTGAGAAGCTTCCAACAAGTTAGTGATGAGTTAACTATCGAAGGAGGGTTTCTAAAGAGATGTGACCTGTTTGTGCCACCTGCAACCATTAGATCTAAGTTAATATCTCTAGCACACAAGGGCCATCCCGGAAGTAGCGCAACGAAGAGTCTGTTAAGAAAGCACTACTGGTGGCCAGGAATGGACAACGATGTGTGCAGTTTCATTGACAGGTGCGTACAGTGTCTGAAAGCTGATAAGCACTGGAAGACCAGTAAAGGAGAATTGCAGATGGTGGACATACCAGAGGAACCTTGGTCGAAAATAGCAATTGACTTTGCAGGACCATTTAATTTGCTACCAGAATACGAAAAGTACATGATAGTTCTAACAGACTATTACTCGAAATGGGTTTATTTTAAATTTGTGAAAAATGTGACCACAGAAAATGTGATAAAGTATCTTAAGAAAAATTTTGCTATAGAAGGCCAACCAAAAACCTTGGTGTCTGACAATGGAACTCAGCTAGTGTCGAAGCAAATGACTGAGTTTTTGGAAAATATAGGTGTAAGGCAAGAAAAAACACCGCTTTACAGCCCAAAAAGTAATGGCCAAGTTGAACGCATGAACAAATTCATGAAGGAAGGTATTCAATTGGCAATTGCTTCTAAATTGAACATCAAAAGTTTTCTAAGAGATAAAGTAAACACGTACAATATCACACCAAATGGTACTACAAAATTCACCCCATTTTACTTAATGAGAGGAAGGAGGTGCAAAAGTGAACTTACTCCCAAGTTTGGGAAAGTGTACAAAAGTGATGTGTCTACGGAGAGCATAAATGACAAAACACTCAAAGTGAGGGAGAACATTGTGAATAAACAGTTAATGACTAAAAAATATTCTGATGAGGTCAATAAAGTGAAATATAAGGAAATGGAAAAAGGAGACTGGATTCTAGTAAAGAAACCATTCAAAGTGAACAAAGGAGAATCTATTTTCAGTAGACCAGAACAAGTGAGTAGAGCATCCAAAGGGGCAGTATTCATAGATGGAAAAGGATGGCGCAGCAAAGACGATGTTGTAAGATTAAAAAAAGGTCAGGAATCACTAATAATGAAAGGTATGGAGGATGTAGAAAGCAATTTGGATGACAGCATTCTGGAATGGGATGAAGTGCCTGTGCACCACAGTGATCAAACTATCAATGACAATGTCAATAATCAAGGACAAGAGGAAGAGAGAAACACAAGTATGGATGATGGACACGAGAACATAGAAGGAAGATCATATGTTTTGGAGGGATCCAAAGAGAGAGAGGGTTGCAAAAGAAATGAGAATGTAATGGACAACAGACATGTTAACATACGCACCCATACTAGGTCTGGTAGGGAAATATGTATTCCCAAACGTTATGACAGTTATATATTAGAATGATTATCCTGTACCACCCTGTAACAGTTACCTGTGATAGATGTTTTGTTTCCTTTGACGAAGGGAGATGTTGTATATTGTATTTCTTCTATTGCCACGTTTGCCCTCATTACCTTTACTATGTTTACTGTGTCACGTCACATAATTCCATCATGGAACTCTCCGATGGTATTTATGTGACGTCACACATTCCACACCGGCATTCAGCTGTTCCGCTTTGTTAATCGCTGACGTTCTGCCGTTTCTTTGTGAGCCTGTGTATTTACATAATAAATACCTAAATCATCTATCCAGTGTCAGACTCTGACTACAACAACCATTTTGTAGATTTTTAGGAAAGCAGTGTGGCCAGCCCACCAAATATGTACTGGCAGTGATTTGATTCCTAAAAGTCAAACAAATATTCAAGACAGACCAAAACAGAGAGCATGCATAACGTTCTTCCCGCCATACTCTACTGGTAAATTGAGGTCAGTGACATAAGGAAGTGGTCTACTATTCTTACTATCGATATGAAGAGTGTCTTCAACGATGACAAATACATAATCATTTAAATGAATAACCAGCTACAAAGAAAGCACAGACTGGATATCCATGCGTTATAGTTCCGCTTGAGAGTCCTACAAAATACTTCATTCAAGAAATATAATTATTCTACGTCTTAATAAGCTATTCTTTCACAGCTTCCAGCAGCTGAAAAATTAAACAGTCCCATTTAAAAAAAAATATCTGAAACCTTGAGTGTGGAAAAGGATACGGCTCTACTTAGTGATGATGTAAATATGAATACAATTGACACGTATTCGAAATGTTTGATCGAATCTTCTAGGGACAAAGTACACGGAAGCACTACAGTTGAGGATTGTGGAACTCCACGGAAGAGTCCTCAACATAACGGATAAGGACTCCCTCGCGGACATTCTACTGATTGTTCGGGCACATGGAGAACTGGTAAAGGGCGCATGCAGCCCGTTTCTAGAAGCTGATTAGAAGAACCTAGCGACTGTGCGGATTGTTAAAAGAAAAGGCCTAAAAAATAACCGCGCTGCATGTGATCAGTTATAAGTGGTATCATCGACGGTGGGGTTCTTACCCTCAACCTGACAGTCTTCGTTACACTAGGGTGCAACAGGCTGCAGCGCCAGACACATGCAAATAATAGTGTGTATTTTATACAGCCCGCGTCTACCATAACTGGTGCTACTGTTTTCCATTTGTATACCCAAAGTACCGACCTTCTGATGTACGTAAAATAGAGGGAGAGGATCAGAACTCGTAACCTGAAGCCTGACAATGAATTCAAGTAACTAACTTTCAACTCGGTGGCCTGTTCCAATGCAATTCCTCCAACATCTTAGTCCTGGTTTCGCACGTGAATAAAGTGAAGTACAACAGAGACCAACACTAGTTTGTTAAACGTGGCATGCGCCTACCTCAATGTCTATTTGTCATAAGATTCGAATATACGGTTGACAATTAAAAAAAATAGACTTTTTTTAAAATAAAAGAAATCCTCTTAAGTTTCCCGCTAAAATTGACAATTTCACCCGCCAAACTACTACAAACTTTTGACAGTAGTTGCTTAGCTCCTCTGAGCCTAAATAAAGCGACCACCTGTCCGTTACTCACACGGACTGCACGTAAATCCAGCCTAATTTCGGTTGTCGGTCTTTAAATGTTGGTCATTAGTTAGCGCCGGGATGCCTCGTCTGAGGTCACTATTCCCGCTTTGGCAGTATAGTTCATTCATTTGTCCATAGATTACAAGTTCCGGGTCGCAACACAGCCAACCCCCAACGCTGAACCTGTCTAGGGGCGTGAAGGACTGGTTTACTATGAAAGGTGATTTTGGATTGGGGAACCGGTAGCGCCTTAGCCAATCCAAGTCCGAGGCACAGAATTCCGAATAACTGATTGGCTATGGAGTCTGCACGTGTCTTTTATTGTGTGCACGTGTCTAGTTATTGTGATTGTTGTCGTCCTGGAGCTCAGCTGATGCAGGAGTTAGCGCTGCGCTCAGTTTGGTGTGCGGTTAAGGGGTTTTTGGGTCCCCCTGGGCCCTCTAATGAGTTATTTTAGTTTCGTGTGGTGACGATCTATCTTGTCCTAACGGCTAGTGGTTCTATATGGGCGAAAGGGACAGCTATAGTAAGTTATTTAGAGGGCGAGGTGCAGCGAGGCTGACCCTGGTTCGGAATGACGGCTAGTTATTTATTTTATTTATTTTATTTTATGCGTTTTTATATAGTGTGGACTTCACCCGAAGGTGCCAGAGCGCTTCACAGTAGGAACCGTAATGATACGTGAGGAGAAAATTACAAGTGAACAAATTACAAAAGCAAACGTTACGTTACATGAGGCAATAGTGACAATTGTGAGCAAACAATATACAAGAGGTAGCAAACGGTACATTACAGGAGAAAAAAGTGACAAGTGTGCAAGTTACAAAAGCGTACAAAGTACAAGTAGAGGTATAATACTGTAATAAATGACAGACACTCAAAACACAAGAACAAACGTTACGTAGGCAATGGTGGAACTTGTGCAAGTATCAAAAGCAAACAAAATGCAAGAGTTAGCAAACAATACGTTACAAGAGAAAAGTGACGTATGCATGTTACAAAAAGAGTACATAATACAAGTAGAAGGATAATACTGCAATAGACACTCAAACCACAAGAACACTGGGAAGGCACTTCTATAGTCATGGAGAATAGAATTTTCTATAATGGAAGGACTTCCTTAAAAAAATAGAGAGGGCGTGAATTAAATTTGGAAGTGTCTTTGAAGGAAGAGAACTTTGAGGTCAGTTTTGAGGGTCTGGGAAGAGGTGGTGGTCCGGAGCTGAGGCGGAATTGAGTTCCAGATTCTCACCGCGTTGCCTGAAAAGGATTGGACCATCGATCTTTCCTTCTTGAAAGTGGGGGGTTCAAGCAGTACATTTTCCGCATTACGTGATGGTCTAGAGCCTCTAGAGAGTTTCAATTTCTTCGCTAGGTAGCGAGGAGAGGAGGAGTGCAAGGCTTTGTGGGTGATACAGGCAGTCTTGTAGATAGATCTTGCCTCGATGGGAAGCCAGCGGAGGGTGGATAAAATGGGTGTGATGTGGTCGCTTCTTTTGGCCCCATATATGAAACGAGCTGCTGAATTGAGAACAGATTTAAGCAGGGACATGTGGGATTTGGGGAGGCCAGTAAGAAGAGAGTTGCAGCAGTCCAGTCTGGAGCGAACCAGCGATTGGACCAGGGTTTTAAGGTCTTGTTCCGGGAAGAAGCGAAGAATCCCCCACAGAAGGCGCAGTTGGTATCGAGCAGACTTTGCAATGAAATTGATGTGGGAGATTAGATTGAGTTTTTTGTCGAGTATGACACCAAGGGATTTTGCGCTGTTGACAATGATGGGTTTAGTGTTAAGTAAGTGGACAGAGGGTCACACCAGACTTGGTGGTGTGCCATACGGTCGCCTCGCTGCCTACTCGATTTTCGCTACTTAAAATTGAAATTGCCTGAAACTTGTTCTTTTAAAAATTGTGTTTTTACCTGTATCACGTAATCCCTGATCTCTACCTCCCTGTTTCCCTCACTTCCGGTCCCTGGGTCTTCCCCGGTCTAGTTGCTCTTTCAGGACAGCCGCTGCACAGCAGGGCTGAGTGGTGGGTGGGAGGAGCTACGGGGTTAAAAGGCGGGTTGGAGCGGGCGCGCTGTGACAGAGGGTCACACCAGACTTGGTGGTGTGCCATACGGTCGCCTCGCTGCCTACTCGATTTTCGCTACTTAAAATAGAAATTGCCCGAAACTTGTTCTTTTAAAAATTGTGTTTTTACCTGTATCACGTAATCCCTGATCTCTACCTCCCCGTTTCCCTCACTTCCGGTCTCCGGGTCTTCCCCGTCTAATTGCTCTTTCAGGACAGCCGCTGCACAGCAGGGCTGAGTGGTGGGTGGGAGGAGCTACGGGGTCAAACGCCAGGCTGGAGCAAGCGCGCAGAGCCCGCGCGCAGCGGGCGAGCCGCGGGCGCCCCTAAGGCAAGCCCGTCTGCGCCCGGCCGGGACCAGGGGCCAAAATCCCTGCCCGGGTGCCATGGTATTCAAGGGAAACCTTGCTTGCTCTACATAACAATACCCTGCAGTTAAACCCCCTGACGGTGGAGGGACTCCGGCGCGAGGGGCTGCTAAAACACTCAGCTACGTCATCCATTAGCAAGGAGAGGCCAAGAAGGGAAAAAAAGGTAACATCACAGAGCGTTGCCCTGTTGAACACACGCTCCCTCCAAAAACACAATCTGGAGCTTTTTTCGCTGCTCCAAGAAGGCAATCTGGATGTGTTGGGGGTCACGGAAACATGGCTAGAAGATTCCTCTACCCCGGACCTGGTGGCAGCACTTCCACCTAATTTCGGCGCCATTATTCAGAACAGGAAAGGCGGTAGGAAGGGGAGGGGGGAGTGGCCTTCCTCTACAACAGCTCCTTCAAAACCGAAACTATTTGTGCAGAAAGTCTGGAGGGTGCAGATATTCTGGGAGTTAAGTTCTGTTCTACCACTAACTGCTTAGTGATACTCCTAGTCTACCGCCCCCCAAGGGCTCCTCCGGGTTTTATTGAGCCTTTCCTGGGATTGGTCCATGACTTGCGGTCAAGGTACGAGGGTCTTGTGGTCATGGGAGATTTTAATCTCCATTGGGAGGAATCCCCCAAAGACGCAATATCAAAGCAGCTAGAAGAGGCCATGACTTTGTTAGATTTGCTTCAGAGGGTGACTGGCCCGACACATAAAAAAGGCCACACCCTGGATCTGATCTGGACATCGGTCCCGATGCTGAGCCCAATTACCATCTCGCCCTGTATATGGTCAGACCACCACCTGTTACAGGGGAGAATGGCATTTCCCGGACAAAGTATATCCTCCACTGCGGAGTGGCAGGTTGTGAGAAGTTGGAATAAAATTAGCACAGACATGCTGGTCTCCACTCTAGGGAAACGACCCTCCCACCTCCGTAGGCTGCCGGAGGATGATATTGAGGCAGCTAGCCTCAAGTTGACACTAAAACTTAAAAACGGCATTGAAGTAGTGGCTCCGGCCCGGAGGGTAAAAATTATAGATAACGGTAAAGGTGCCCCGTGGTTTAATGACGCACTGAGGCTTTTGAAACGCTCCCTACGCCAGAGTGAGAGAGCCTGGCGTAAGGGGTATGATCCCAGTACTCGGGCCGTATATGTGAAGGAGTTTGCCACCTATAAACAAGCCATCAGGGCCAGGAAAGCAGAGTTTTATGAGGATAGAATCTCGACAGCAATCAACCCTCAGAAAGAACTTTTCAAGGTCCTGTCAGAGTTAAGGAAGAAGAAAGAACAGCCCCCCTCCTTCTCGCAAGAAGACTGTCAAAAATTTCAGTCGTTCTTTACCACCAAAATAGCTGACCTCCTGACGGAAATTGAGCGCACCCCTAGACTAGACTGTCTGGAAGCCATCACAGGGACCATTCCAGCAGTCACTCAGCCCCTAACTACACTGTCCCTACTCACCAAGGAGACGTTGGGACTAGTGATGGGTCGAGTCAAATCGGGCTCACCGGCCGATCCGTGTCCACCTAGGATCTTCAAACAAGCCTGGCCAGGGTTGGAGGATGATGTACTATTGCTCCTCAATAGCTTTTTGACAATTGGACAGGTCCCTATTAACCTCAAGGAAGCCCGACTGATCCCTCTTCTAAAGAAGCCAGGGGCAGATACTAAGGTCCTGAAAAAATTTAGGCCCATCTCACAACTGCCATTTTTGGCAAAAATAATGGAGCAACACGTATTGCCTACACTCTCACATTACCTCGAAAACAACTTTTTGTTGGAACCCAACCAGGCTGGTTTTAGGGCCCACCACAGCACGGAATTGATCATGTTCTCCGTGCTGGACGACCTAAGACTTAGAGCGGATAAGAAAACCCCGTGTGCCCTGGTGCTGTTGGACCTCTCCGCGGCATTTGACACAGTTAATCATGACCTTTTGCTGTCGCGGTTGTGGGACCTCGGCATCCGGGGCACTGCCCATGCCTGGCTGACATCCTTTATTGACGACCGGGTACAGAGAGTGCAACTAGCTGATCTGGTTTCGGAGGCAGAGGGTCTTACATGTGGAGTCCCACAGGGCTCAGCCTTGTCACCCTTACTGTTTAACGCCTACCTACAGCCCCTGATCTCGTCATTAAATCAGATGGACTGCAGAATCTACAACTATGCCGATGACACTCAGATCATCATCCAAATAGATAACTCTCTAACTGCACATCAGAGAATGCAAAACATCTTAAAATGTATTGTCAATTGGATGACGGCCAATTCGCTTAAAATAAATCCAGACAAGACTGAGGTGCTTGCAATCACGACGGCATCCAGCCCTTGGAACGATCTTCTGTGGCCCATCGAACTAGGGCCCTCCCCAGTACCTGCGGCGGCCGTGAAAAGTCTAGGCCTGTATATAGATGCCAAACTCACTATGTCCACCCAGGTCTCAGCTGTAGTGGGTACCTGCGTGGGTCTACTGAGACAGCTGCGCAAGCTTTCTCCCCTCCTGACTGTTGATACGCTCAGACGGGCGGTGTCAGCCATGATACTGGCACTGTTGGACTACGGCAACGTCCTATATGCCAGTATCCCTCAACAACTGCTTACCAAACTGCAAATAGTCATGAACGACGCCGCAAGACTAATTTTTAACAAACCAAGAAAGACCCACACTACTCCACTCCTTCGTAAGCCTCATTGGCTGCCGGTAAGGCAGCGGGCCAAGTTCAAGGGCCTATGCATTACGCATAAAGCCTTGTACGGGCAAGCCCCACAATACATCAGAGAGCGTCTAGTCCGTACGTTCCCAGCAGAAATCTACGATCAGCAGATGCCGCACTTCTGGCCTGCCCTCGGTTCAAACTATCCTCCCTTGGAGGGCGCGCATTCTCCCACACATTCCCTATAGTTTGGAATAATCTACCTGAGAGCTTGCGTAAGGAATCGAGTTTACTACCTTTTAGGAAAAAGCTGAAAACTGTGTTGTTTCAGGAGGCCTGGGGCATGGCCTAACTGGCCCACCTTCCGTCTTGTGTGCACCCTCTGACAAGCGCTTAGAGACCTCTGGGTGATAAGGCGCTCTATAAATCCAAATACAAATACAAGTAGATTTATCTGATCCATCCATGATTGAACCAGGGGAGGAGAAAGTGAGGAGGAGAGGAGGAGGAATTCAGTTTTGGAGGGATTCAGAATCAGTTGATGAGTTAACATCCAGTTTTGTATGGAGTCCAGAGTAGAGCTTAGGATGGAGAGATCGTGAGTGGAGGCACACCGACAACCAGCTGCCCACGTGCAATGGAAGGAAGTCCATTAGCTGTAGAGCAGGTTGAAGGAGAGGATTTATTAAGACCTAGCTTAATTGGCTAGTAGGTAAAATGCAGATAGCTAAGCCTCAGTGTAGCCCCACCAAAAGCAGTCTTTTTGCTGCTCAACCCACACACTCCAACTGACACTCTCAATCTAACCAGACACTCAAGCATTCCGTTACATCACCAGGCACTCCAACATTCCACTACACTACATTCATATTGGCTGAACAGCAGAGACTTGGAACACTGGGGAGGCTGCATTAAGTTATAACACATATCCCTTCTTATATACATATATAAACATCTGGGTAACCTAGATAAGACTCAAACGGGAGACGTAGAATGGGTGACATTTCTGAGTATGAAGGGGGATAAACACGGCGACTCAACAGTGGTAGGCCTGAAGCATAAAGAAATACAACAAGCCATCTTGAACAACACCATACAACTCGCTGAGTGGGGCATTGAAGTTCAGATGGTGCCGCATCCAAAATATCCACGTCTTAGCACCAGTTATCGTCGGTCCTGCATGGGACAAACAGTGTAGGGTCCCGGGGCGTTAGTCAGTCGGGCCCTAGGGACCCAATGGGTATTAGGATCGTATGCCAAAATAACCATTATGACATTTGTGTAGCCTCCCCTACTCCTGGTCACACCGGAATTCCAAGAAGGATGCTGCAGTACTCCTAACGGCGGAGAACACCAAGCCGACGGGAGAGGCTGGGCGAGGAGCTTCTTGTAAGCAGCAATTAACCATAATTTCCTGGAATATAGCAGGGATTGGCAAAATCAGTGGAAACGAAAATTTGAAGCAGTTCCTGGAAACTGGGGACATACTCTGCCTCCAAGAGACATGGGCGTTGTCTAGCATTCCACTGGCTGTGTTTCATGAGCACTTTGTCCCAGCCATAAAAAGAAATCTTTGTGGGGGGTGGCGCTTCAGACCAACTGGTTGCTGTAATCGGCCGGGCTCGGCTCTACTGTGGTGTCCCTGGCCGGGCTTGGCTCCGCGGACCGCTGACCTTCTTTGTGCTGCGCTTGGCCGGGCTTGGCTCCGCTGACCTCTGCTTTCTGCTGCGGTGCTCCTGGCCGGGCTTGGCTCCGCCGGGGGCCGTGGACTTCAACTCCCAGCAGCCTCATTGCGGCAAAGACGCCGCACTCGTAAGCAGGAAGCGCCTTGAGGCGCATAAAGGTCCCCTCGCCACCGAGTCCTGGGGGTGGCGCTTCTGACCAACTGGTTGCTGTAATCGGCCGGGCTCGGCTCTACTGTGGTGTCCCTGGCCGGGCTTGGCTCCGCCGACCGCTGACCTTCTTTGTGCTGCGCTTGGCCGGGCTTGGCTCCGCTGACCTCTGCTTTCTGCTGCGGTGCTCCTGGCCGGGCTTGGCTCCGCCGGGGGCCGTGGACTTCAACTCCCAGCAGCCTCATTGCGGCAAAGACGCCGCACTCGTAAGCAGGAAGCGCCTGGAGGCGCATAAAGGTCCCCTCGCCTCCTCGTCCCGCGGGACGCGCGCGGGCGCGCCCGGGAGAAGCTCGGGACAAGGGCGGGCCCTCTGTGGCCCTCAGAGGCCGGAGGAGGCCGGGCTGGGCCACATCCCTAACATCTACCATAAGAGGTGAGCAGGGGATAATCCAACATGGGGAAGCGAAATAACATGCCCACAGTGCCTGCTCCCACGGGTTCCCCCAACCCACCTTCCTCCTTTGAATGTCTACTCGAGAATGCACTAACGCTGGTCCAGGAGGAAATAGCTAACACAGAAAGGAGGATGTCACTGGGCCATAACAATACTGTCTTACATTCACCCCAAGCTAATCCTCCCAACAACCTCCCGCTATCTCCTGTAATTACCATCATGAAACCCCCTACCACATTAATATCATCAGAACTGCAGCCTGGGGATAGCAGTCCGGCCATAACAATTGATTCACAGCCTGACTGTGCTGTACAGCTTATAACTCCATCCCCGCCCATGAACAATAAAGTTGGTGAGGGCAAATGGAAAAGGGGCCCTTTAAAATCGATTGTTAACAAAAGGAAGCAACCTGTCTGAAATAAGAACCAGCCAACTCCGCAAAGCATGTGGACTAGAGGGAAACAACAACAAACTGGGGATCAAACCGACAACATTGATACGCCGCAAACCGATGCACTAGCCCTGTCCACAATCATCTCCAGCGATGATCACAATTCCCTGGGCACACAGACTGAGTTTTTGACTGACAGTACTATTCAACCCAAGCCCAATGGGAATTTTATCGAGACAATCGTAGATACTGTTTTTAAACAACTGGAATGCCAAATGATCAAGCAATTTAATATTGTTTTTAAAAGGTTAGATAAATTAGAAAATTTAGTTAAAAAGGAAGAGGTTAAAAGGAAAGGGGCGATCAGCCTTGACCAACTTAGGGGTGACCGCCTTTTGAAGGACCTGGAGTCTGTTAGTAAGGTTATTCTGTGTGGTGCGCCTAGCACCAGCAGTAGCAGCACGAAGGATGTTCCTAAACCTTCTAGCAGCAACCCAATAACCAATAATACACCCAGGCCCACTAACACAGGGCAAAGTAAACTTGTCACTAAAGCTAAGCCAACCCCTCTCGTAGTCGCAGGCTCTTCTAACCCTACCATTATTCCCAACAGTACACGACAGGAGGGCCATAACACAACCACCCCTACTGTAAATCCTGTGATACAAAGCAGTAACAATGCCAGGAATGCCCAACCAACAGCTAGTAGACCCAGAAAATCTCAAGAACCTAGCCTTCATCTACCACCTGACGCCTGCCCTTACGTTTTGTATTGGCCGGCGTCCCACCTCTCAAGGAAGGACAGGGGGAATCCTGGGTCTTGCTGAATAATAAGTGTACTGACTGGCTGACCAAGCACAAGGGGTAGGCTTTGACATTAGGAATGAAATTCTATCTGCCCGCCGCGTCAGTTGGATTGGTCCCTTACACAAAGACTTTAATGGGGACTGTATTGTTCTAAATTTTAGGCACCCTGGCACTGCTAAATACATACTTAACCACAATAGCACCAACACAGGACCTTCTACTGTTGTCACCCACTTGCCTTTGCGTTATTTTTACAGGCCCCCACCTATGCAACCCTTTTCAGCCCCACATTCCTTCCAACCTTTTCCAGCGCAGTTGCCTTTCCCACTATTTAATAGATTTTCCGCACTGGCAGATACATGGAGTTTGGATTGACCATTAGATACTCCATCTTACTCCTTAGCTAATGATCACACCAATAATGAGTCCCTTGTTGGCAACTTACCCATTTGTCCCAGTGCAACATTGTTGAATTCCTCAGACAGGTGTAGGATGTCATTTGACCCCACAAAAGGCGTATCTGGCCAAACTTCTATTATGGACTCTGATGAATTCTCCATTTTGAGTTGGAACATTGCAGGCCTTAACGCGAAAATGAATATAAAGTCTTGGACTGATTGGGTAACAAGCTTTGATGTCCTAATGTTGCAGGAAACCTGGTGCACAAGATCTTTACTCCTTGAGGGTTACAGCTGCCACAATTTGATTGTTCCATCTCCTCCCATTGGCCGCCCCAGTGGGGGTTTATCAATTTGGGTCAATATTACAGCTGATGTCAAAACTGAACTACTGCCAACTACTAACAAAAATGTTATGGCATTGAAATATACAGGACGGTTAAAGTTATGTTTTGTTAATTTTTATAATAATGATTTTACAACCCATCCTAACATAATTTTTTTGGATTTGTTTACATTTATTGACGAAGTAGTGGATGGCCAAAAATATAGAAGCTTTGATGGCATTTGCCTGGGAGGCGATTTCAATGCACACATTCACTATAGTTCCCTGCCTTGTAGGAGAGGTGAAGAACTATTAGACCTGTTAGCAATACGTGACTTAGTTGATGCTATGGAGAAATTGGATATGGATGTGAACTATGTACCGGCCCCTACGCACATCGGCCGTGGGAGTTCTACCACTATTGATTATGTTTTCATTTCATCCCTCCTTGAGGATCTCCTTTTGAAATCTGAGGTTATCACGTCTCCGTATAGCACCCACTATCCAATTTTAATTTTCCTCAAATCAACTAAAACACCAATGAACAGAATAGAAATCGGGGCAAAAAACTTAATGGCATCAACAGACAGGCTAAGGGTGGCTTGGAGGGGGATAGACAACCAAGGAGTTTTGGCCAGAGTCATTAGAAAACATCCTACTCTAGTCTCAGTATGTCTATCAACCACCAGCCCGGGGCTTGACATTGTTAACTCCTTTTGTGAGCTATGCAAGGTAATAAAAGGGGAAATCTCCAAACCAGCCCCAGCCCACACCAATAGCAATCCCAGGTGGTTTGACACCTCTTGTTCCAAAGCCAACCGGGAACTCAGGGCTGCCCTTACTGCAGCACCACGAGATCTGTCTCTGGTAAGGACCTTGAGACTCAGATACAAACTTTGTCTAAAAACTAGATCAGACGAACTATTAAAAGATCACTGGGATTCCCTTGTTCGCACTGCAGCCCTACGAGATGTTGGAGGGTTTTGGAGGGCTGTCAAGAATCTTAGGTCACTGGGTTCTAACATCTGCCCCATCAATTGCAATATAACAGGGGATGCGTGGGTTGACCATTTTTCGAAGATCTACGACGCCTCTGCGACTGGCAACCCAATTACAACTATCCCAGTTATAAAGCCTTTAAATATTTTGTTGTCTGAGGTTGAGGATGCTATCATTGAAAGTGCTGGTAACAAAGCTCCTGGCCCAGATGGTTTATCCATCGATCAAATCAAATCTGAACCTGACTTTTGGGCACCTTTGTTATGCAATGTCTTCAATAATTTATCCACTACTGCTGTTCCGGAAACATGGTCCTGCAGTACCATCGTACCCATATTCAAACAAGCATTGAAAATGCACTAGGTCTCGCCTTTGATTAAGTTAAAGCCATTTGCTTTACTAATGGTATTGTATAGCAAATGGCTTTAACTTGATGAAAGGCGAGACCTATTGCTTTTTTAATGCATGTTTACACATCGGTTTCATGCGCTTTATTGTGCATGCTTTATTATGGGCAGCAGCCATGCTTTAGCACACAGCATGGCGGACACTTGGGGAGGCCGCACGCATTTTTTCTGCACTGTACACCTCGGAGCTCAAGGGAAGCAGTCTGTCCCGGTTACCACTGCGAAACCCACTGGACGTATCTGCTGCATGGCAAACCTATTAGGTCCCAAAGGCGAGACCTATTGGCTATGCCAATGCTTGTTAAACTTGGTAACACAATCTGGACATTAGTTGCACCTCTTTAGTACCAGTTTAAATCCAAATAGAACACTAAGCAACAGAAAGGTGACCAGTCCAGCTTTGCAAAGGGCCTTCCACTGTGGGGCAACACATGTCACTGCAGTTTTAGTCACTTTTGAACCGTTTGAGCTAGAAACAAAATGATTTTTGGGTTAAAATCTGCAGATGATTCAGCAGATTGTGGACTATGTGGCAAATACGGCAAATCTATAATTATATGAAAATCGCAGCTGCCGCTCAATCTCATACTTCCAGTGGCCCTGCTAAACGTGAGTTTCATAAAGCAAATTGCTCCTCTCGCCTGCTTGTAACTCTAGATGAAACTCCTGATAGTACCATCTAAAAAAAGAATCCGTAACCTGCAGTGGGATTGCCTTGAACAAATAGATATTCATCTTAAAGACATTACATCGACCAATAATTCTAAGTGAAGTTTATTCCATGACTTCATCAGAAATAACTGATAATAGTGAAGGTTCATAATTCCATTTAATTATATCCCCACCCTCGGAGCACAATTTGACACCAAGGTATGCAGCAGTTGAGGTTACCTCTGGAGTTGGAGAATCTGGCTTACAATTCAAGAGAACCTATGTCTTATATAAGTTGAGCTTGTACCCCGAGAACATTCCAATGCGAGTGCCTTCATTAACAAACTGTCCCAGTGCTGCTAACAGGTTTGATGAAAGAAAACGAAACCTCATCTGCGTATGCATGAAGCTTATGACCACCAAACATCAAAGGCTGGATACCTGTGTTCATGTAAAGCAATTGCAAATACAGGGCAAATAAAAGGGGAGAAAGCAGGTACCCGTCAAGTACTGCAACAGATCTGAAATAAGCGAGTACCACCCAGCATACGCCACCTTGACACATGGAGTCTTATATACATGGGGTGTATATATAGTGCCTAAGCCAGTTTGATACATCTATCCAATTGTCGCCTAGCGTAGCCCACAATCAGTCCAGGGGACACCTTTTCTCCATAATCTGTTTTTTTTACCCCACGTTCAAGCAAGGTTCGTATCTTAATTACCCGAAAATAAATAATATGCTCTTCTGCCACTCCTTGAATGATCTTCAAGCGGATGAATAGCTTGGGGCAATAAACAAGCACCCTCTAAAGCAGCTCTGTTTTATTTGAGAATTTACTTAAGTGCGATACTGCATATGTATGCCTTCATGGTATCCCAAGCTACTGGAGGTGACGCTGTACCTGCGTTGATTGGGGGGGGAGGGGGTAGGGGAGGAGGGGCTGGGGGAAACTGAGACATGCTTCCCTTAGTCGCCATTAGACCAAAGATGACGAGGAAATTATAATTGTAAACTGCTAGCTCTAGCCTCAGTAGAGCTGATTGAAAATAGAATTGGATTATGGTCAGAAACAATCCAAGGGCTTACATCTATTTCTGCACTTTCTACTAAAAACCTCCCAGCAAAATCCATGTCAATCCCATAGTAGTGCTTGTGTGGACATGAATAAAAAATATACTTCGGGTTGGCTGGATAAAAGATCCTCCATACATCACAAAGCCCATGTACCTGGGTCAGGTCGTTAAAGAAGGCCCTATTTCTCGGCATACGAGGGGTAGTGGTACGATTAGTAGAATCAATGCAATAGTTCATTACACAATTAAAATAACCTTAATCAATTCTCTGACCCAATCAAACCGTTCCAAGGAGAGCATATCCAATACCTCCAGAACATCAACATTTGGCCCTTAGACTAGACATGTAACACATTTCTGGGAGTATAATACCAATTGTACATGCACCCATCTCCCCCTTGAGCCCGCAGCACTTTTCAGAACCTTACATTGAAAATACTTTGCAGATATTATGGCCACACCGGTACGGAAACAAATTGTGAGGTACAAATGATTGTAATAACTCAGCTGCCTGAGTAACTAGCTGGCCTCTGTTGTAGCCTCACAGCTTTCCTGTTGACAAAAAGCCACAATCTGAAAGCAGCCCGGGCTGAGCGCGAGAGGGCGGGAGCTGCCCGCGCGTGCGCGCTCCAAGCCCCGGCACCAAAGAGGAGTGCGGCATCTGAAGTCCCGGGTCCCAGGAGGGGGCCCGGGTGAAGACCAGCGCTGCGGAGGGAGATTGAGGTTCGAGACTGACCCCCTGGCTGATGACAGAGACACGGAACACACTAAAAGAGCCCGGTGAGTTGGGGGGGGGGGTGCGTGCGTCTGTCTGTGTGTGTGTGTTGTGTGTGCCTGCGTGTGTGCCTGTGTGTGTGCCTGCCTGTGCCTGCGTGTGTGCCTGCCTGTGCCTGCGTGTGTGCCTGTGTGTGCCTGTGTGTGCCTGCGTGTGCCTGCGTGTGTGCCTGCCTGTGCCTGCGTGTGCATGTGTTGTGAACAGCCGGCCGGGATCGGAGCGCGTGACCTGATCCGATTCCGGCCGGCTGCGTGCTCGTGACAGTCTGTTGTCTCTGCCTAGTCCTTGACAGGGAAAATGACTGAAATGATTGCAATAGATCGCTTTGCGACAGCAGGGGCTTTCGCCCCTGCATCGCAGGCGCGACCTAAAAAGGCAACAGACTTGATCCTGGCTGTTATCCCCCAATATCATTAATTGACAATACTCTAAAGGTCTTAGGCAGGGTCCTTTTTAATAGAATTAGTACTTGGGCGGAAGAAAATACCATCTTACATCCCTGCCAGCTAGGGTTCAGGAGTAAAGTGGGTACGGTGGAACAGTGCCTGAACTTAAACCTAATTATGGCCAAATATACGATCGTCAAAAAATCACCCATATATTTTGGTTTTATGGATTTAAGTTCTGCATTTGATTTTGTTAATCGTTCTCGTTTATGGTCAGTTTTGTTAAATTATGGTTTAGATGAATCTTTAGTTTATTTTCTGGCACACCTTCATAGTGATTTGAAAGCTCGTGTTCGTATAAATAATGATGGTGAAGTCTCTAATGATATTTTAATTGGTAGGGGGGTCAGACAAGGCTGTGTTCTGGCTCCCCTACTTTTTATCCTGTATATAAATGATCTGAGTGTTTGTTTGAGAAAATTAACCAATGATGTTCCGCAAGTTAACAGCAACTCTGTCCCCGCTTTACTTTATGCGGACGATGCGGTCCTTATGGGCCGCACACCTAACGCTTTGCGAATTTTAATTTCTGGTTTTGTTAAATTTATGGCAGACCTGGGCCTTTGCACTAACTTCAAAAAGTCATTTATAATGTCTTGTAGCCCTAAAAGTTACAAAATAAGCCACATTCAATCAGGGGATGATATTCTAAAATGCACTTGCACTTTCCCTTATCTTGGTCTGTTATTTTCCAACACTGGCTCTTGGCAACCCCATGTCGCCTTGGGAAGGAATAAAATGAGTAAGGCCATAAACTCTTTAACCTCCCTTCGCCAACCCAGACAAGCAGACGTGATTGTGTCACTCTTACAAATTTATAAAACACAATGTCTACCTGTGGGCACCTACGGTGCCGAGATATGGGGTTACTCCAATAGCACACAATTACAGACCAAAGAAAATAGATTTTGTCGGAAGATTTTAGGGGGGGGTTATAAGTGCACCAACTTACATCTGCCATAGGGAATTAAACCTTTCTTATATTGAAGATTTTATAAGATCAAGACCGGCATTGTTTTGGATAAAAACTTGGTGTAATTCCGCTGCCTCCCTGTCACAAGATATCATTAGGGATTGCCTAAAATGCGAGAAGGCTAACTGTATACCCTGGTTTAGGGCTGTAGAAAATAGTTTATCAAGTGTAGGCCTGGGTCATCTTTTTCCATCTCCACAATTGATTGACCACACGCATAAGAATTTAACAAAAAGGGCTCTCTATGAATGTTATCGCAAGGAGAGGCTAAGGTGCAACTTGACAAAATCTACCACAATTAGATACACGTCCTTTATGGGGTTAAGTGAGAAACCATCTGTCCTGCCTCAGAGTTATCTACGCTTAAAATTAGGCAGATGGAATAGGAGTTTGCTATTTCGATTCAGGGACTGTAGCATTATAAATTTACTTTGTTTTCCGTTAGGTTTCAATAAATGTGTGGGAAACTTAAAATGTCCCTGTAATCTTGGTGGCACACAAAGTTTGCTCCATTTCATTTTCTTTTTTGGTTTTTATAGAATGCACACTTTGCACTTTTTAATGCCGTACTGTAGGAAAAACGCTTTGACCGATTTTAATCTAGCTTTTAAAGATTTTTTAATGTTAAAGACGGATGAGGCCATCTTCAGAATAAGCAGCTTTCTTAAAGCAGCCGTACGATCACGTGCTTCTCTGCTAATTGATTGAAATATTTGCACTATGCACATTTTTTGCACATTTGCTTATTGCACCATGTATACTTTGCACTAAGAATTGTACTTTTGCACATGATAAAATTGTATACTGGTATGAGTTTATAATAAGTGGGACGAAATCTGTATTTTATACTATTGTCGGATTTTATGTGCACTTTTATGGATGTTTTACAATCCGAATAAAGATCATTTGACTTGAAATCTTTGTGGCCGTCCGGCTGGTGGACTATCAGTTTTTATAACACATGAATGTACCTTCGATGCCACAGACATTAACCTGAATTCACCAGGGTTGCAAGCTCTAAAGATTAGAGGCCTGAACCAGAATTCACATTCAATACGCCTCCTGATAAACTTTTATATCAATCCTGTGCAGACTGCCATGAAAAATCAGTTGGAGGCACTGTCATGGAAAATAGAAGACCTCATAAACAAGCACTAATCACATCAGGTTATTCTAGCCAGGGATTTTAACCTGAAGGTCCTTGATAAAGCTGATTCCCCTCTTTGGGGACAAGGCAGGGCTGCACCCCTCCACGACCTTCTCCACAATCATAAGCTGACCTCAACCCACGCATTTAAAAAAGCCTGTTCAAACTCTTGGGAGCCCCAGCCCATCTTTCGGGACTCCTCAAGAATCAACTACATCATGGCCAGCGAAGGGATGGTGGCCAGATTGGAAGATTTTGAAGTTGAAGATCGGACGGACAGCGCTCATAGGCCACTAAGAGCGGTTTGCCAGCTGGAAGTCCCGTCAGCTAACATCCTCCAAACCATGGGTGAGTCAAGATGGGAGGATATAGTGTCCTGAGGAGGATTACATGGTCCGATAAGATTGGGAATACACTCCAAACATTGTTGGAACAGAAACAGGAAGGGTGTCTGTCTCCTTCATGCCCACCCATAAATGGCTGGGAGAACATCGTTGAGGAACTACAAGCAAAGTTTGGGAATCCTTAGTCTCAATGCCCCAGGCCCAACGGGCAAATAAGATCTGGAAGCACTTGGCCAAACAAAGTCATACGAGAATGCAAACGGCTCCAGGTAAGGCCCTCGCAATAAAGAAAAGAGGGGTTAGATAAACAGAGGGTCCATCCGTTGCATCGTTGAGGGCAGCACTAGGGAAGAAGCTATGGGAACACAAAAAAGTCAATACAGACAGGGAATGGCTCAAAGTCTTCTCCCTGCATAAGCAAAAGAATCTAGCGGCTTTATGGAGACACATAAATCAGCAGCCGAGGGGTCCTAGGAGAAAATGGTGTAGCAGAAAAAGATTGGATGCTAAACGTGAAGCAGCAATATGCAACCGCGCCTATCAACATGGACTGCATGGTAGGGACTAGCCGTGGGGCGGGTTGAGCCCGGCAAGCCAGCACAAAGCCAGGAGACAAGACCCTTAGCCCAGGCAACTCGCCTATGGATAACAGATCCCTTGCTGATGCACACTGCACTCCACCAGCCTGGATAAACCCCCAAATGGTCATTAGGACTATTAAGAACATGAAGAATGATGGGGCTCCTAGGCCCAATGGAATTCCGTCACCGGTCTTTAAAATGGCCCCCAATTTCTAGGCAGCAACCCTAACTCCGCTCTATAATCACAGCTTTATGACAGCTACAACCCCTGATTCTTGGAGGGGCTCAATATTGGCCCCCATTTTAAAAAAAGGGATCACCTAAAGCCATCAGATTACAGGCGTATCGCCCTGCTTGACTTTGAAGCCAAGGCTTACGCCCACCTATTATTGAATGATCTGGAGAAGTGGGTCGAAGAGAAAAGTATAATACCCTTCTACCAGACTGGCTTTAGGTCACAGTCATCGACTTTGGACAACCTACTGGCGCAAGCATACTTATCATCCCAGGCAACTTTGAAGATTCACCCTCCACTCTTCTGCTGTTTTGTGGACTCCAGTACAGCCTTCATAGAGTCGTCCGCAAAAGATTATGGTGAAGCCTAGAAAACTGGGGCATTCCGCCAAACCTTCTGAAGGCAATTAGATCACTTCGGGCAGAGGCTAATGTCAACGGGCAGAGGCTAATGTCGCGGGCAGAGGCTGATGTCGATACCCTGACACAAAACACCCTATACGTCACAAGGGTCCATGAACCGCAGGAGGCTATTATCCAACAAAACCTGACTTCCATAAATCACGATGACCTGAAAATATTGCTGTACCCAGAATATGTCTCACAGGGCAAGTGGGATATGCTTAACCGCAGCAATCTTCTAAAACTTTGTGCCAATATCCCAGGTCTAGAAACCATAAAAATAACAGACATTGAGAGTGTCTCCTTCCTTACCCCAGGACCAGGCGAGATCAACGAAACTACAGAGCTGCTTTTCACTAACTTAGCCATGGTTGAGGCCTTTAAAAAAAACAAGAAGCAACTGGAAAACTGGGGCATAAAAAATCATGACCCAGACTGCGCTAAAATATCCAATGCTCCTGAAAAACAGTAACTTGAAGGAAATAACAGTCTCTCAGGAACAGAACACTCAAAAAAAGTCACCCATGAATGATTCGCTTTACTTACGGCCACCAGCAGTGTCCATTCTTAATGGGACAAAAAGCGGCACAAAAAAAACTTTAACATGTGACAGCTCAATTAAAGTAACAACAAATCTGGGTCAAGGCATTCGGTCTTGCTCTTGGAATTTAAGGCCCTTGACACCCAGGACCAGCGAAGACTGGTCCTGGGTGTCAAGGGCCTTACATTCCAATTCCTAACACCTGTCCCCCTGCAAGCAAGGAGACCACACCACATCTGCCAAAAGATGGCCCAGCCAGGCATAGTAACCCGACGGCCAGCACTCAAAGCTTAATCATCATGACCTGGAACGTCACAGGGATTTCAAAGCTTGCGCAAAACCCAGTGACATTGGCTTTTTTAGAAGGAGCCGATATATCCTGCACCCAAGAAACGTGTGCAACTAATGCAATATCAATAAGAGGCTATGCGGAATACTGTAAACCAGCTATTAAGGACAACATATTTGGAAGACCAGCTGGAGGGATTTCTATATATATCAAGCATTCCTTGAAAATACAATTTACAGAAATAAAAACAAGTATGTTTCTGGCAGGCACCCTGAAAGGCCTATCTACAACTAATGGTCTGCTCCCAATACTCTTAATTAATGTTTACTACAATCCACATGGGCCGGGTGCCAAGGAGAAGCTGACTCAGCTGACAAGTCAGATAGAAAATCTCCTCCTACAGTTCGCTCCTATGGAATCAATTATCCTTGGGGACTTTAACACACATAACATAGGGGTCTCTACAGCACAAAGCAACTATTCTATGGCTACAAATGTTTTCAACGCCCTAATGTACTCTTACAATCTGCTAACAGACCACTCTTTGTTTTTAAGGAACGCACCGGGGTGTACTTTGCCCTCCCACATACAACAATCAAACGACAATAGATTACATCCTATTAAGTGGAAGGATACAAAATCTCATGGTAAACTATACAGTAGACCAACGAAACGAAAGCGATCACGCCGCCCTAACGATCACGTTAAATCTCACAGTAGACACTCGCCACACTTTACGATGCATTGGGGCATCAAATGGTGAAGAACTGTTTCTACTATCAGGAAGAATCAAATAGGGGCCAGTGCCAACAAGTTTGAAAAATGAAAAAAACTATGGGCTGGCTGGCAACAAAGCGAAAACAACAGGGGCGCCATAGACTAAGGGGATCGGTCTGCCCCCAAACTAACTTCACTGCTCCAAGGAGTTACAACAAGCAGAACCCCTCCATTTCCATCACACATTTTTGGACACTTCCCAGCAATTAACGAGATTGCCAAACAATTAAATGCCAAACGTAGGGCCTACCAGAAAACCAGCTCAGCATCTGCCAAAAGGCTACTTAAAGAAGCCGCAAAAATCCACTATAAGGCGGTATGGGCCGCGAAACGCGAATGTATTGAGGCGAAATGGCTGAAGATCTTCGATTTATTGAGACCCTGTAAGTCCCAAGAGTTCTGGCGATATCTAAACACTCTAACCCAAGGAGACAACCATAGAAAGAACTCACTTGACGCTGGCACCTGGGACGCTCATTTGAAAACATTGTACAAAGAGGATGGAAGCATAACTTTGCAGAATAAAGACCTTAACGAGGGTGGAGAACTAGACACCACTGCCCACATGTCAAAAACTTTGGATGATCGAGCACCTACAGGAAAAACATTAGTTCATACAACCTTAAAAAAGATCAGACACAATGGGACACCGGGACTCAATGGCCTGCCAGGCTCCCTCTTCAGGGCTGACACAGATTTCTGGACAGACAACTTGACCAAGTTATACGCTGAATGCCGGTTCTTGGGGGACATTCCAGATTCCTAGAGAGGGTCGTTATTGCACCCAATACATAAGAAGGGGCCAAACTCCAACCCACAAAATGATCACATGATGCCCTGCTTGATATTGAGGGCAAGTCCTATGCAAGCACCCTTCTTGTGGAACTTTCAAACTGGGCCAGCACTGAAGGCCTCCTGCCATTTTTTCAAACAGGGTTTAGACCTGGAGCATCAACAGTGGACAATATAACAGTGCTTTCATATCTAGCTCAAAAAGCCGTGACACGACAAAGCCTGCCGCATTTTGCTTGTTTTATTGACTACTCAGCAGCATTTGACGGCGTAGACCGTTCCATCCTCTGGCAGAAGTTGGCACGCTGGAACATCGATCCATCTTTACTACAAGACATTCGCTCATTATACTCAAGAACCTGGGTAAGAATTAAACTTTCGAGCGTATCTGCTACAGGGAAAATTGACACGGATCGCGGCCTGAAGCAAGTGTGCTTTTTAGCTCCTTTGCTTTTTATTCTATACACCAAGCCCTGATTGGAGCCATATCAGCAACACCTAGGATTGGGCACACTAAGATTTATCTAATGCAATACGCTGACGACCTGGTACTCCTAGACTATACTAAAATAGGCTTACAAAAAGCACTTACGGCCCTGGCAACGTACAATGCCAAAAATAAACTGGTTGCCAACCCATCCAAAACGAAAACAATAATCTTTGGGCAATACCCTAAGAAAAAAACGGTAAAATTGAGGCTAGGCCAGCTGTCTCTGGATTGCACACAACACTACAACTACTTGGTAGTTTGGTTCAGTGAAACAGGTCGCACAGGAGTCCACCTTTATAAAATGCGTACGAAAGGGAAAAGCATCGCTTACGCTCTCTGTAAGCTATATGCCACTCTACACAGCCCCACAACAACGGCAATTCAAAGAGTCCTGAGGGCGAAACTAATACCTTCACTTAATTACGCACAACAGGCATTTCCAGGGAAACTAGCGGGAGACCTAGAAAAAATCCACTGCTTAGCCTACAAAAAGTTATTCCACCTACCCGCATGCACCAGGAATAATCTAGTGCTGTTAGAATTTTACCTGAACCAACAAAAGCTGAAAGAGATGGCCTCTCTGAGCAAATACTTCTATCTTACCAAGGCGGCAACAGAGAATACAATAAAGTCTATTATAAAAAGTATCTTTCTGGAACCTGGCAATCCCCGGACAGCTAGCCTCTCCGACACCAAAGACATCTTGAAACTTGCAATAGAAAACTGGGACCCCAAGATAATCAAGTATACTGCTATCAAAAATACAATAAAAAAATAAGTCCGCCTTTGCTCTCGCACTTTAGACTTGGAATCATTGGTATCAAGAGGCTTTCATGAGTCCCAAAGCCTCCCACATACAGAATACAACCCCAAACTTCATCTCACGCAGGCAGTGGGGAGACAAGCCCTAAACAGGATCGTAACGTTTAGATTACATCCTCTCCCCCTTAAAGAATTATACACCTCCGGGTCGACAAAAATGGCGATCATGGAGTGTCGGCTCTGCAAATACAAACGTGAGACCTTGGCCCATATCCTTCTCTGCTGCCCGGCCTTGCGCCTAGATCGCAGTCTTTACCTTAGGCCCATCTTGCTACAACGGGGGACTAGAACTGTAAAGGAGGCTGTTCATCAACTGTATACATTGGACACAGTGAAACATATAGCTATGTTTGGTAAATTTGTACAACAGACTCGTATGAAGCTGATGGACCCTCCCAGCTAAGCAATTGGGAAAGTACCTGCGCTGAGCTTCTATACCGTCTGGAACTAACGGCTTACCTCATTGAAAGCATGTACAACTGTATGCCGAGTAAAAAAAAAGCCTTCTTGGACTTAATGATCATTGAATTTTAGATCTTAGATTTTATTCACAATGTTTATGGTTTTTAATTGTTCAATTTTTAATGGAATGTTCTTCTTCTACTTCGTTGTTTTATTGTAATGGTTTTGAGTAACCACACAAATAAATGTATTCAGTCATTCATTCAATTAGATCACTTTATGAAGACACCTGGGTGTGGGTCAAAACTAGTGGCTGCACAGTGTCCCCTAAAATAAACACAGAGAACGAGCTGAAGCAAGGATGCGTGCTGGCCCCCATCCTTTTTAACTTATATACTGCGGACCTGGGGTGGCCCTAAAAGGAGCCAGACTAGTAGCCCCTAGGCTAGGAAGCATGAGGTTGCTGGTGCTACAATATGCCAACGATACAGCTATATTGGATCACACAAAGGTGTACTTACAAAGAGCCATAAATGCATTAAACCGTTTCAATAATACCAACAAGTTGTCAGTTAACCAGGGAAAGACCAAGGTTGTAATTTTTAGGACTTTCCACCTGAAGAAGAACACACTATGGCTAATGGGCAATTTGCAAATTAACACGGTGGCTACATACAACTTTCTAGGGGTTTGGCTGATGGAACGGGCCAAGGAGAAGGCCCACCTGAAACAGCAGAGCTCCAAGGCCAGTAAGGTCACACACCTACTAACTCAACAACTAAGCCACCACCTGATTAGCCCGTCTGCTGGTCCAATAATAACTGTCCGAAAAGCAAAACTTTTACCAGCTATTAGCTCGGTCACCTGGCCTTCCCCGGGTAACAGGATGCTTTCCTCAATTCAGCCCAAGTTAAGGCATACAAATCAGTGCTACACATTCCGAGGTCAGCTAGGAGAGCAAGGCTTAGACTGGAGTTAGGCTTAGCGAGGCAAGACCTGATATGCCGGGTGGAGATGATAAAGCTATAGGGATACTAAGGGCCCCGGTCAATTCTCTAAAATATCATCTGAGATCTATCTTTGAGGGGTCAAGTACAGCCTGGCACACCAGCCTAGGAAAAGCGTTCAAAACATTGAAGATCAAGGAAGAAAGCATATTGCGGCTGGATATCCCCCTGAACGCCTGGAAAAGATCCATAAACAAACAAGTACGAGAAACCTTTGATTTTGATCTCAAATCTCTCTGCTCAAGTGCCCACTTAGATCCGCTGAACAATTCGTACATGGCAGGCAAAGCACAACCATACCTAAGCGAGGCTCTCACTCCTCAGGCCAGAAGCAAAATCCTTTATATGAGACTAACCATATTGTGAATTGCTGATTTTAACCCTGCATGGGCCCGTACAGGGGAATCCATAAACTGCAGACTGTGCCCCACATGAGGGAATCCCAGTTGCATCTTCTATGCTGTTGCCCCAACATTAATAATGAACGCTTGCAAATCCTGCGCCCAATCTGTATCACCAATGGAATAAAGTCCTGTAGCGAAGTGTAAGCCTTGTGCCTATCTACCACCAACACGACGACTCTAGCAAGATTGGCACAATTCATCCATCGAATGAGGATCGCCATAAAAGTTGTTAACAAAAGCAATAAAACTCTGGTGAAAGGTACTGCAAATTTGGCAGAAGAAAGCTGACCGGCTTTCCAATAAGCTCCGCTGCTCTAAACACCTCTAGTACGCCCATTTTAGACAGCACTACTCCAAGGTGGTCAATTGGAGCGCCAGGGTATTTAGTTCATGACCCTGTAACATAGTTTATTTTCCCAGGTTCAAAGGGGACCCCATGAAGGTGTGCAAGGCCATACGACACAGACCACAAACTGGTGAAGGCCAATCATGTGGGCATTGGGGTGGGATGCTAAATTTTATCTAACATAAATTGAAGCTTTTAGTATCACTGTTCTAGTTTTTGTACACAGATTGTTTTTACTGTATTAGTTTAAATTAATTGTACAGTTAATAAAAATAAATATATATATAGATTTATATACAATAAAAATTTGAACTGAAAACAGGACTTTATATGGTAAATTATTAAACAGTCCCATGACATTAGATACAATAATCACAGCACTTGAAAATCGCAGGGATATAACCCTACAGTTAAAATCACAACAAAATTATGCAGTGCAGGATTTCAAAAACTGAAGCCACAGCAGGGGTGTAACACAGTGCAACACTAACATCCTCTCTCAGGCGTAACATGGTGAAAACACCTCTCAATACAAATGAGGGCAAAGGGGCGCATATAGGTCCAGCATACAGGCCCCAATAAATACAATGTAGCACCGAAGGAATATGCAGTTCCTTTAGGGTGGGGAAAGAAGAAGGAGGCTAGGTTGGTCATCACCCTTACTCAGTTGTAGCGCGCACAGATACTCGAGAGTGTCCCGGCACAGAGCAAAGAGGGGCAAACATCTGAGATTTAGGCAAAGAGATATGTTTTCAAGTTCTTGAAAATCAGCGTGTCTGTATGTTCCGGAGGGTGAAAGGCAGAGCAGCTTTCCGAGCTAGAGAGCTGCCTCAAAGCCTCTGACATTTAAAGCGGGGGACCTGGGCGAGGCTCTGGGATGCGGAACGCAGATGTCTCACTGGAGTGTAGAAGTATTTTTTCAGATAGATGGGACAATGGGCCATAACTAACGATTCAAACTTGACCTGTTCGGCTATGGGAAGCCAGTGCAGAGAGCACAGGTGGGGTCTCATGCTTGTCCCAGCGGGAATCTCAAGAAGAAGTCTGGCTGCCGCATTTTGGACTACCGGGAGTGTTTTATTAACCGATAGCTGGGGATGCTCACATAAAGCGTGTTGGCGTAGTCCAGCCGACAGAGAATAAGGGCACAGATGACAGTTTCTTTCGCCGCCCTAGGTAGGAGAGGGAGAAACTTCCTCAGAGATTCCAAAAAGCCAAAACAGGTCCTGGCAAGTTTCCTAATCTGTGTAGAAAAGGAAAGATTCTCCTCAAACCAAACCCCCAGGTTCTTGGCGGGCTTCCCTGTAAAAGCGGGGATAGGGAACTCAGGGGGCCCAAGAGCTTCTCTAAAATTGGAAGGAAACTTTCCATATAGGAGAATCTCCTATTTATCTTCGTTGCACTTAAGTTGTGCGGCAGCTAGCCAATTAAAAATGGAAGACAGACAGTATTGAACAGAGAAAACAGAGTCCACCTTCTTATCTCGAGTGAAGAGAAGCTGGATGTCATCCGCGTAGGCCATGACCTTAGCCCCAAGGTCCTCTGCCAGGTACACCTAAGGTGTGACATAAATGTTGAAAAGAAGGGGGCTAAGGGAGGACCCCTGTGGGACTCCTGTGATCACTGCCTGGGAAGAAGAAGAGGACGGTGGAAGCCATATCTGCTGAGCTTGTCCTTCCAAGAAGGACCTGGGCCAGCCCCAAACAGCGCCCGACACACCGATCTTGGTTAGACACGAGAGGAGGAGAGAGTGGGGGACAGTGTCAAACGCCGCCAACAGGTTGAGCAAAATTAATGCTGCCTTCCCGCTGGCGTCCAGACACGCCCTAATTGCCTACGAAACCTCCACCAGGGCAGACTCTGTACTGTGGGAGGCTCTGAATCCTGACTGGGCTAGATGCAGCAGGCACTCTCTCTCAACAAACTCTGTGAGTTGTATGTTCACCACCTTCTCGCACACCTTGGCCAACCAGGTAGAAGGGAGATGGGGCTCTAATTCACTGTGCTAAGTGGGTCGAGCAACGGCTTTTTTAAAAGAGGCAGAATCTTGGCCTGCTTCCAGGCCTCTGGAAACCTGAAGAGACAAATTGATGATACCATTCACCTCATTATTAATGGCCTCAGCAACTGCTGCCAACATTCTGGCCGGACAGGGGTCCGAAAGAGAGCCGGACTTCAGGCAAGTACGAATTTTAAGGGACTCAGAGAGGTCCACAGGCCTAAAGGCATGCAGAGAATGATCAGGATCAGTAGGTGATGACACCAAAGCTGCCCCAATGCCCTTGTCGCAGGAGGAGAAGGCCGCCTGAATGGAAAGGATTTTATCGCTGAAGAAATTGGAAAGGCTCTCACACCAGGTGTCTGTGGATGGAGACTCCCTAGATAGAGTGGCAGGGGACGTAAAACTCTGTACAATTGAAAACATTTCTTTGGCGTTGTTTTTGGCTGAGTCAATGCAAGTTGCGTAGAATTGCCTTTTGGACTGAGTTATAGCCCCATAATAGATTTTTTGTTTGAGTCGGAGCTTCTGCTTGGCCACAGGACAATATTTGCTGCAACGCCAAGCATGCTTGAAGATCTTGCATTCATGTTTGATTGCTTTGAGGTCGGGAGTAAACCTGGGTTTAGATGGAGAATACCTAGACAACCTTGGACATGGTAGCGAGGCAAGCGAATCCACTGCACTTGAGACCCAGTTAGTAAAATCAACATGCCGGCCCTCGAGATTCCCCGAGAGGGTGGGCCTGGAAGCCTTCAAGGCCTGGCTAAGCGCAAGAGGGTTAATTTTGCCAAAGGCTGGTTTGCCATACGATCTTGTTGATGGCTCCCCATTGATAAATTCCCAGGAAAAATATGTTAGAAAGTGGTCGGACCATGAGACCGGACATGGATCCTCCAACAAGATGGGAATATTAGTGCAAAGTGCAAATAGGGTCTAGAATATGACCTGCCTGGTGGGTGGGAAGATTGATCCACTGGGAAAGTTGAGCCAGGTGCAAAGTGTCCAGACAGTCAAGCGAATCCTTGTTGTCTACCTGATCAAAGTGAATATTGAGGTCTCCTAACATAATGTAATAGGAGAATTGCAAGGCCCGAGAAATAACAGCATCACCCCACGCTTCCAGAAAGGGGCCCACAGGACCAGGGGGTCTGTAAATCAGGGAGCATCCCAAAGTGAAGTGAGGTGAAAAGCGAATACTAAAATCAAGAGCCTCACAATCTCCCCAGGAAGTAACATCGCTCCTGCGAAGGTCCCACTTATTCTTATAAATAAGGGCCACTCTGCTCCCCCCACCCGGGCGATCGGCTCTGGCTATCTTATAGCCCTCGGGCGTAGCCAGGATGACAATGGGATCAGATGTAGAGTTTAGCCAATTCTCCGTAATAAACAGAAGGTCTACCGGACGGTCGACAAGGAGCTCAAAGACATCTAAATTATGCTTCCTGAGTGAGCGAACGTTAAGTAGTGCAGCGAAGTTGGGTGGGGCACTGCGCAAAGAAGTGCTGGGTTGGGCAGAAGAGACAGAACCCACACCCAGCTTAAAGCTGCAGGCCAGGCATATGATGTTAATACAGTCCGCCACATCCCAGTTACCTTGATGGGGGCAGGACGGGAGACAGAGAGCCCATAGATGATCCCTGGAGTAGCACAATCTTCCCTCCAATCCCGGAGTTCTGCGGGCAGCATGGCTGGCGCTGGCTGCTTTTCGGACGCTGACGGGCACAGACGGGCTTGCCTTAGGCACGCCTTCAGCGCATCCGCGCAGCGCGCATTTAAATAGGGCCCGGCCGCCACAAGACTAGAGAGCGCATTGCCTAAAAATGGCTATTCTCAGTGGCAATCCGGAGGTGAGTCGCGCAAGCACAATCAAATTCATACAGTGAACACGTTAAAACAAGTAAGGTGCAAAGATATATTTTTCGTTTTCCTTTAAAAGTTAATAAAAGTTTTAAAAAAGAGATTGAAATGCTATGTGCAAGCCGCAGTTCTGTGCAAAGTAGCAGGGTAGGGGAAAACGGGATCAACAGGCAGGGAACCCCTCAAGAAGTGGAATGTGGGTTTCTCTCAATTAGGGAAGTGGGGCCCTCACACATTCATTTGGGTGTCATACTTCATCATAGGGCTTGCTCCTTGTCAGGCCGGCGCTGCAATGCCTGGCGGGCACCCTATGAGGGGCTGTTTTTGTCGGAGATCTTTTTCCCAAGCGGTATAGGTGAGGTATGTGTGAGGGGCCTAGTGGTGTAGATCATGTGAGGAGAAATAAAATGAGGCGAGGTGGTGCTCCAAGATGAATTTTAACTTGTAAGTCCATTCGTCTCAATTTAAACCAGAATAGAGATACCACCGATTATAATGGTCGAAGGTGTCTATATGTGTATAGTCATGGTCAACATGTTTCTTGCCCTATGTGTGTAAATCACTCGGCAGTTCTTCAGGACCTATCTTGATGCACTATCTACACGGGTGGTTGGTTACGGAAAATGAACCAATCAATCTGATGACCTTTCAATGAGGTACCTTAACAATACAAATCTTGGGACCAACGCAATTCGGATTCAAATCACGCTTTCTCCCAAAATGGCAAGGCAAGGGGTAGGTTCATGGCACCTGTTTTCCAGAAAAACTCATGACGTTAACTTTTGTAACCATTGTTGCTCTGCCTAACTATTGATGAGGCGTGACTTGAACCCCCATGATTTGTATTATTAAAGTACCTGATTGAAAGGTCATTGTTATGAAGTTATCTTACCTCTGTGCAGCACGTTCCCTCCTTAGTGTTCTCTTTGCAATGGAATGTTGATGGCACTTGACTCTTGTCAGTTTCTGCTCGCTCGTTGAGGTGGTCAGATGCCAGGTTGTGCTATGCAGTAAAGACTTACCTTAAATCCCATCAGCCTTCACGTGTTTTATGTACGCCGCTTCACAACATATTTGGCGACGATCTTCAGTCTGCGCAGCGCTTGGAAAAAGGAAGCACAACTTGGTGATCCTTGGGCACACTCAGTCATTTCCCTTTACTGTTTTTGCTGTTTACGGCGTTCTCTGCTTGCTACTCGTGAGGTACTTGTTTGCTGTGTCCTTGATTGCTGCACAAGGTACGGTACATTTATTTGACTTTTCTGTGCACAACGCTGCCGTTCAAATTGCGCGCTAGGCCTTGAGCCTTGGAGATTCTAAACGCCTAGGCTTGTGTTGTCATCATCGTCACTGGAACGCATGGCCTAGAACCCCCCTAACATGGAGGTGGCGTTCAACTTACGGCGTACGTCATTTGCATGCCGCCATTTTAGGATAAAGAAAGGTGTTGGCACGGCGCACAACCTGGCTAATAAGGGATATTATAGGTGGAAGGCTTTGCAATTCGAGAAGTTTTAAGGTGCACCAGCAGGTAACGTAACTGTCCAGGTACGCCAAGTAGTCAATGAAGGGGTGAGTGCATTACCTCAAGTGTAAATGCATCCCTGCATTTGGGCACACTGTAATGGTTCGTTTGTCAAGAGACATTCAATTCCGAAGGATAATTGTATGAGTTCAAGAAATCCACAGTTTATTCATCATATAATTCAAACTGATATGTTCTCAGTAATTCGGTAATCATATTAATTTTCCACTTTCAATGGTGACATTCATATTAAATGTACGAGCTCCGATGCATTTCGAGCCCATTGGCTCTTTGTCAAGGAGCACTGTAAAGAAAAAACAAAATAACGTACTCATCGGTGTGTCCTACATCAAGTCTGTAGATTACATCATGTCTTTAAATTTAAGTTTTAATTTAAGTTTTTCTTTGGACTTATTCCTCTGTTCGTGACCAATGCACCTTCACTCGTTTCAATGCCCGACGACAAACTACTATGTGCACCTCGTTTTTTCAGACTTAGCTGTTACACATATTTAACACTTCTGCACCTAGGAGGTCCCAAGCATGACACAGCACACCCCGGGACGCATGAAACCCCAATGTTTGTTTATAATTTAATGTAATTTAAAGACATGATGTAATCTACAGACTTGATGTAGGACACACCGATGAGTACGTTATTTTGTTTTTTCTTTACAGTCCTCCTTGACAAAGAGCCAATGGGCTCGAAATGCATCAGAGCTCGTACATTGAATATGAATGTCACCATTGAAAGTGGAAAATTAATATGATTACCGAATTACTGAGAACATATCAGTTTGAATTATATGATGAATAAACTGTGGATTTCTTGAACTCATACAATTATCCTTCGGAATTGAATGTCTCTTGACAAACGAACCATTACAGTGTGCCCAAATGCAGGGATGCATTTACACTTGAGGTAATGCACTCACCCCTTCATTGCCATTTTAGGATAGTCATCTCTACGCTGTTCCTTATACAGCTGATGCCTGTCCTCACACCGGTTGCCTGACTTCACATCTGATTTCTGTGCGCAAATACAATAATTACACTGTTTTACACACAACGGTTGTCTGTTGCAGAATCGGCTCTGCATGTTCCTTGATTTGCTGCAGTCACATTCACGGTTATCTGCACACCCTTGTTACCGCTCGCTGCAAATCCATTTTGCATATTGTGCAATCTCTATTGCGGTGATCTGCACACACCTGCTCATATTCCTTCAGCATCTTGCACGCCATGGTGATTTGCACACCACTTTCTATTGTGATTCTTCTTTTGTGCAAACACCTCCACAGTGATTTGCACAAAAGAAGTTTGTACATTTGTTGGGAAATTCTTATTATCTTCATCAAATATAGTATTGTTTTTGGTGGTGTATAATGGCCATGAATTCAAATGTCATCATGCTCCCTATGTTTTTACCCCTTCCGGGCACTCCCACAATTGTTTGGGAAGATTGGATAGAAATGCTTGAAAATTACATCACTGCGCTTGATGGTCACAACTTTGCGCCTGCAAGGAAAAAGGCGTTATTACTTAGTGCTTAGGCAGTGAAGGTCAGCATATATTCAAATATTTACCCATAGCTATGGGTCCCAATGGTCAGCCTATGGATGACATTTATAAAGAGGCTATTAAAAGACTAGAAACAAGGTTGTAAAAATAGGTTAACTTAGTAATGGCAAGATACACATTTTAAACTCAACCTCAAGCTGATAGTGAGTGCATAGATGAATTTGTTGCCAGATTGCGCGAACTTTCCGTAAAGTGTCGCTTTGGAACAATGACTGAGGAATTAATTTGTGATCAACTCATTGTGCAATGTCGCGACAGGAAGATCCAAGAAAGGCTTTGGGCTGCCAAAGACCCCTTGCTAAAAGAATCTGTGGACATGGCTAAAGTAATTGAGGAGTCTCAAAATATATTGAGGAGTTGGGAAGAAGGGACAGAAACTTAGGTTAAGTAGCTAATGTAGAAAATGTCTTCAAAGATGATGATGTTGAAATTGATGCTTTTTCAAAAAAGTTTTACAAAAGGAGCAAATGTGTTTGGCTCCAATCCTAAAGTTAAAGGGAGGGAATGCTGGCGGTGTGGCAGTCAGTATCATATTGCTGATTCGAAAATATGTTTTGCTGTAGACCAAGTATGTAGGAAGTGTGGTCGTGAGGGGCATTATGAATGTATGTGTAGACAGAATGATAATCCTGAGAGGTATAAGCCTAGGGTTAATGTAGTTCAACTGTGCACCGATATCAAACAAATTGTGAATAGAATACTTGTAATAGAGGATGCTACTGATCAATCAATCAATCAATTGGAGTACTTGTAAAGCGCGCTACTTACCCGTGAGGGTCTCAAGGCGCTGGAGGGAGGGGGGTGCCGCTACTGCTCGAAGAGCCAGGTCTTGAGGAGTCTTCTGAAGGCGAGTAGGTCTTGGGTCTGCCGTAGGTGGGTAGGGAGGGTGTTCCAGGTCTTGGCGGCGAGGTAGGAGAAGGATCTGCCGCCGGAGGTCGTTCGTTGGATGCGGGGGACAGCGGCGAGGGCGAGGCTGGCTGAGCGGAGCTGGCGGGTGGGGGTGTAGAAGCTGAGTCTGCTGTTCAGGTAGGCTGGTCCTGCGTTGTGGAGTGCTTTGTGTGCGTGGGTGAGGAGCTTGAAGGTGATCCTCTAGTCGACGGGGAGCCAGTGTAGATCTCTCAGGTGGAGGGTGATGTGGCTGCGGCGGGCGATGTTGACAATCAGTCGGGCGGAGGCATTTTGGATGCGTTGTAGTCGTCGTAGGTGTTTGGCTGAGATTCCTGCATAGAGTGCATTGCCGTAGTCCAGTCTGCTGCTGACGAGGGCCTGTGTCACCGTTCTTCTTGTTTCGGTCGGGATCCACTTGTAGATCCTATGGATGTGCGGAGGGTGTTGTAGCAGGAGGAGGAGACGGTGTTGACCTGCTCAGACATGGAGAGGGAAGAGTCGAGGATGAATTCTAGGTTGCGTGCATGGTCGGTGGGTGTCGGTGCTGTTCCCAGTGTGGTCGGCAACCAGGAGTCGTCCCAGGCTGAGGGGGTGGGTCCGAGGATGAGGACCTCCGTCTTGTCCGAGTTCAGTTACAGACGGCTGCTCCTCATCCAGTCGGCGACGGCCTTCATTCCCTCGTGGAGGTTTGTTTTGGCAGTGTGTGGGTCCTTGGTGAGGGAGAGGATGAGCTGGGTGTCGTCGGCGTAGGAGATGATGTTGAGGTCATGATGGCTGGCCACTTGTGCGAGGGGGGCCATGTAGACGTTGAACAGCGTTAGGCTGAGGGATGAGCTCTGGGGGACGCCGCAGATGATGTCGGTGGCTTCGGATCGGAAGGGTGGGAGGTGGACGCTCTGGGTTATGCCAGAGAGGAAGGACGTGGTCCAGTCAAGGGCCTTCTCTTGGATTCCGGTTTCTTGGAGGCGTGTCTTTAGAGTACGATGGCAGACCGATATTTCGTCGATGTCTAGTTGGCGCCTGATGTCGTCTGTGGCGGCGTTGAGGGCTGTCTCGGTGCTGTGGTTTCGTCTGAATCCGGACTGGGACGAGTCCAAGATGTTGTCTTCGAGGTGGCGGGCCAATTGCATGTTGACGATTTTCTCGGTGACCTTCGCAGGGAATGGGGGCAGGGAGATGGGCCGGAAGTTCTTGAGGTCCTTGGGGTCCGCCTTGGGCTTCTTGAGGAGGGCGTTGATTTCGGCATGCTTCCAGCTTTCCGGGAATGTCGCTGTTTCGAAGGAGATGTTGATGACCTTCCGTAGTTGGGGTACGATGGCTGCGTCTGCTTCGTTGAATACGTGGTGTGGGCACGGGTCTGACGGAGATCCTGAGTGGATGGAGTTTATGACCTTGCATGTCTCGTCGTCATTGACATTGGACCAGGAGGTCAGGCGGTTGGCGCTGGTGGTGTTCGCACGGGAGGTGGATTGTAGTGTAGTCGGGGCAGTCGTGGTGTTGAAGCTGTCGTGGATGTCAGCGATCTTGCGGTGGAAGAAGATGGCCAGTGAGTCGCACAGTTCTTGTGATAGTATTATTGGGGAAGTCAGTGAAGACATACGAATATTTACTATATCCACTGCTGAATTTAATGTGTGTGAACAAAATGTTACCCTCATGGTGGACTTCGGAACCATGTTCACTATCATACCCAAGGTCCTCTTCAAAACGCTGAGGAATGATGTTCCTTTATCTGACAAAGACACCAATCCTGTTAGGTACCAGGGACAATCCATTGACATCTTGGGTTACATGTCTGGTGTCATTCGTTTTGGTACGAGGAGCACTGAAGGGAAAATTTACATTGCTAAGGAAGGTTCTCCCATACTTGGATGGATGCACCAATATGACCTTCGTATTGTTATCAATCCAAGGTCCCCCAATCAAATTATGGTTGTTGATGATCTTCTTCAAATTGAATATGTTTTACAAGATGCCTACCAGGTATTTGAGGATAGATTGGGGTGTGTGAAGGGTTATTTCCACAAGATAATCGTGAAGCGTGATGCATGTCCAGTGCAACATAAACTTAGGAAAGTGCCGCTGTTAGTAAGACAGGGTCTCAAAGATCTATTGCAAGATTTATTAACAACTGGAGTTATTGAACCAGTTGAGGCTTCGTCATGGATTTCTCCGATTGTTTTAATGCTCAAACCGGTTGGTCGTTTAAGGTTTTGCATTGACCTGAGGTCACTCAATCGCGACATTGTCACTGACACTTTTCCCCAGCCTAACATCAACAAATTGCTACAATCTGTTAGGGGTGAAAGGTACTTCTCTAAGATGGATTTGAGGCGTGCTTATTACCAGATTAGATTACACCCTGTTCCAAGCCACTCACTGCTTTTCTCACTACTGAGGGCACCTTCCAGTTTACTTGCATGCCGTTAGGGTTAGCGTCGGCTGTAAGTGTCTTTCAAAGAAGGATGGCTAGCATGTTTGAGGAGCTAGGTGGTATAGTATATTTTCAGGACTACATTTTGGTGTCAGGGAAGACTGTTGAACAACATAATGCCATTCTGCGACAAGTGTTGTGGAAACTCGAGGATGTGGGGTTAACAGTTAACAAAGAGAAGTGCGAATTTTTAACCGAACATGTTGAGTATTTGGGGTACACCATTTCTAGGGCTGGATTAGCACCCAAACGGAATTTGTTGGAGGCCATAAAAAATGCTCTGTTCCCCAAGGATAAAGATCAACTCAGGTCCTTCCTTGGCCTCGTCGAATATTATCCTAAATTTGTAAAAGGTTTTGCTGATATTGCTGAGGCATTAAGGAGGTTGTTACGCCAAGGTAATAAGTACATGGGAAAAGAGGAACAACAAAAATCTTTCCTAAACATCAAAGACAAAATTGCACAATGCGGGCACCCTAGCTCCTTTCAATACCACATGCAAGTCCTTTCTCACAGTGGATGCCAGTCTCACTGGCACTGGTGTTGTTTTATCTCAAAACCAACATGGAGTGGAAAGGACAATAGCTTTTGCCTCGAGGATCCTCACTCATGCTAAAAGGAACTATTCCGTGATTGAGCAGGAAGCTCTTGCTGCAGCTTGGGGTATAGAGTACTTTAAAGTATATTTGCGGGGCTCAATGTTTGTTTTGAGGATGGACCACAAATCTTTGATGAAGATTTTGTCTGCTGGAGATGCTGGAAAAGGCTCTGCGCTCCTGACCAGATTTGCAGCAAGAATATCTGTATGATATAGAGTTTATTCATGATTGGAAAAATTCACAAGCAGACTGTTTGTCTCGTATTACTTTGGATTGGGAGGATGTTGATAAGGATGTGGTGAAGAAGCTTGAAACAGAGGAGGATGTGGCTTTTGTGTGTGATGTTAGTGAATACAACTTGGGTGCATTTTCGAGGTCACAGTGGTTGGATGAAATGCGTTCTGACTCTACTTTGAAGGAGGTCATTCTAATGATCAAGAAGGATGCTCCCCGTGAAAATATGGTGTCTGTGGCTGTTAGACCCTATTGGAAGCTTAACGATGAATTGTCTGGAAGTGGTTTGGATGTGGTTATGAGAGGTGATCGCTTTGTACCTCTTTGCGGTTTGAGAACGCACATATTTAAGCTAGCTCATGAAGGGCATTTAGGTCAAGGCATGACCATCAGGAGAATTAAACAAGAATGTTGGTGGCCTGGGATGGATGACCAGATTAAAAGGTGGGTTGAAGGTTGTAAACTTTGCAAGGAGAGTGATAAAAGGCTTCGGGTGAGCAGTCAGAGTGTCATGAGTCAGATTACTGATCCGGGGAAATCTTGGGGCACTGTTTGTTTGGATTTTATAGGTCCCCTTTCTGAACTATCTTTGCATATGCATTTTGCTGCTGTCATCATTGATGTTCATTCTAGGTGGTTGTTTGTTAAATTCATGACGGATGTCACAACCAAGTCTACCATTGAAGTTTTGAAGAAGATATTTTTGGAAGAGGGGGGGCCTGAAATGCTGTTGACTGACAATAGGTGCGCAGCTAACTTCAGGAGAGATGCGTTGTTTTTTGGAGAATTGTGGGGTCAAACATTCTGTTGTATAGCATTTTAGGACCCTACTGTAATTTTCCAGATTCATGCCCTTATATAGGTATTAATCACCATATCCTTATATAGGCATAGAAATCATAACCATATTTAGACATAGCTCATGCAGTCCAAATACAGCAGGGCTACTTCCACTAGTTCCAAAAATCCACAACGATTTCTTGGAAAACTCGGCTTCAGCAGCTAGGGACTTCCCCTTGCTTGAATACTGACTTGTCCAAGAAATCATGGAGTTTTCAAAGAACTGAGACTCTTTGATGGCGTTATTATGTCCACCTTTACGTCAAACTCGGCACCTTCAAGGTATAAATATGCCCACACTTGCCATAGCAAACACACGGTGGTTTGGAGCAGTTCAACTATCTACTTGCCCGACGCATCCTGCTACAGCAAGTGCCGAAGGAAGCCGACCCTCCAGCAGACGCACTGAGAGAGGCGCTGTCTTTTCTCTCGCCGAGAAATCCAGTTTAAGTGCTTCCAAGTTACCCTTGCGGGTTGTTGGGAAATCGACTCCTGAGCCTGACCTTCTTCATTCTAAACCAAGGTACGGAGCTGATTAGACCCTTAGAGAAATCTTGGATAGATTCTTGGGAAAGAATACTACATTTACGCTACACCTCACTTACTCCTTCCCTTGTACTAGGCTTAGGTTAGGTACATCGGGGTAGGCGTATTTTAGATGCACCAGTTGAGTACTTTTTAGCCTTTGTTATTTATGTATGTATTTAACTATGGTCTAGGAGCCATACAATGCTCTTACAGTATTATTTTATCCTACTTTTTTTACTGCATGCATTATATTTTGCAACGAGTATTACGATTGTAGCAGTTCATTTCTTCTGCATGAGAAAGAAGACTGTTCAATAAATACTTTTATTGAAAACGCCCGTCTCTCTATTTCTCTGCACCTCTAATGAAATGAAGCATGCACGAATGACTGAGTAAAATATATATCTATTGTTTCCACGACTCTGAAGATCAGTTTTATCTTGGGGAAACAAAGTTGTCATGTTTATGCGGTTGTCAGAAACTAAATCCCTTCTTGTAAACTCAAGAAAGTTTCTAGTGACCTCTGAGCTAGCTGGCACTCACAATTAAGTCTAATATTTTTGATAGAGACCTAGTAGGCATAAGTCCTACGTAAAATCTATAGGATATATTATTCCAATGCGCAGAGCCTATTGGGAATATAGGAACTATACTACATGGCGCCCATCGTTTGGTAAGGCACTAATTTAACGCTAGATACTAGAGTAACTCAGTCGTGCTTTTCCCAGAGACCACTTTATCCCGTAAAATACTCCAATAGACGTCTGGAGTGGGTTAAAGGATAAAAAAATCTGCCATTACTGAGTAGGACAAAAAATCCTATGTATTAGTTTTTGGTTTTGTTCAACGTTGAAGGATACAGTGTTCCAAAATATTGTGCACATTATCTTTATTTCCTTGAAACTTGCTCTGCAAGACTTTCAACAAAATGTCGGATAGCAACTCCGAGACCGATAGACCTACAAGAACCAGTGGAGCTGCAGTAAATGCAGACCAACCGGGTTTAGACGTTACAGGTTTCTGACATGACGATGCAGATGCTATAAACATCCCGGAAAATGTGCGAAAACAATAGCTATAAAGCTCATAGAAAATGGCCTATCAGCAAGAGGTAGTAGGGTAATGTTTGTCATAAAGGCACATGAATATCGGCAGAGAGAGGTATTCTATTCATGGATTATCTTTCCACAAGAAAATCCAACAACACATGTATTCCACTTCTATAAGATAGAGGAACATCCAGCAGAATACGTTCCTTTCGAAGATATTGAAATTCCACTAACTTACCAAGAGCATCAGCTCTGGTTTAAAGGCGCCCTACAACATCAAAATCACATTACCAGGCTCGGTCCACTAGGTAGACCAGGAGCAACATGGCTAGTACTAGCTAGCTATACACCACATCCTGCCATTGAACAAATGACAGGTCCAGAACTATTAGCTCAGCTAAAACAATTAATTAAAATCCATAGACAATTGGTACAGTATGTCATGCGGACTCTTACAGTCCAACCTTCTATAAGAATTCCCCAGCACACCCCTCATCAGGGGAAGACAAACAAAATTACGCCAGAGACTATACAATCAGTCATCGATAAATTACCCCCAAAAAGGGAACAAATTCCATTCTGGTTAGCTCAAAAAAATACTCAAATCGAGGCAGTATTTCATGATAGTACACCTCATGAGAAACACAGGATTCTTACAATCTGTTTACCAATGGAGATTGCCAGGCCCGGACTGGCCGTTGCAGGCATCGGGGAATCCCCCTGTGCACCGCAAGGGTGGGGGCCGGTTTTGGGCCCCTGGGGGCCGTTTTTGTTACAGGGCCGTTTTTGCAACATAGCTGCAAAATCGGCCCTGTAACAAAATCGGCCGAAAACCGGCCCTGACAAACAGCTCAGCGGCATCCCCAACCCCCCAGAGAGGTTGAGGGGGGCCGGCCGGGCACTTTGCCAGGGCCTGTTTTGGTTCCCAGTCCGTCCCTGGGGATCGCACCACACCTGGAGGACTGTGACACTTGGGGTACAGTCTTTGCTGCAATCTACACAAAAACACATGGTGTTCCGTCCATGGCGGTAATACCAGACGTCCTGAAACAAATTCAAAATGAATACGGGGCAGAGCCTGCTTTCAATCTGGGTATGAAATGACTGAAAGATTTCAAACAGGTTTCAGCTGTAATATAAGCTAATATTAAAGGTGAAGCAGCATCCGTGGCAAAAAGCAGTGGGAAAATACTAGACAGACACTTCCTAAAGAGAAGCGTTCTCAATCCAGAGGTAGGTCTCCTCAAAAGGAGCCCTCTGAAAAGAGGTATAACCTCAGAAACAGGGATAATTTGAGAAAACCTGATAGATATCAAGATACTGATACACGTTCCTCTCGTACCTTTCAGACTTCCTCACTGAAATCCGCAAGAAGAGGACGATCAGAACACAAGGAAGAACGCGTGAAGTCCAAAGACGATCAACGCGTTCCGAAAAATAAGAAAACTCAATTCACCAAAAAGAAGGTAGCAAGTCTAAATATGCTGGACAGCGCAGCAGAGGTTACCATAGCTCGCAAGCTCCTGAAGGATCATCTGGAGACAGTGGACCTGAATGAATGCAATCAGGTTGAAACTGCAGATACCAGGGTTAGTGTACCACATAAGTTATATGAAGTAACACTCCGCATAGAGGGGGACATAACTAGGAAAATAAAAGCACTCTTTTGGGAAAAACTATCTAAGGGTTATGACATTTTTCTGGCTGAAAAAGACTGGCCACCTGAATTTGTCAGGGAGTGCCCACATGGCGAAGAGATCATTATGCCAGCCTTCTCAAATCATATTCCTATTCACAAAAAAAACACCTATGCCAGAAAATGGGCTGTGGCCCAGGCTCCAGCATTATATAAAAATCATGTGGGATGGGATGAGGAGTCTCCTCACCATAAGATCCAGTTAGAAAATCAACCAACTGCTCAGAAGCAGTATCCGGTTAAAGAAGAATCTAAAAAACAGGTCAGGGAGATCCTAGATCAACTTGAATACTGTAGCGCGGAGGGGCCGTCGCCCCGGCAGCCCAGGAACTCTTCTCCCCCATGTGGGGATTCATCATGTGACCCCCCCTCTTGTCTCCGCAGCCTAACGATTGGAGGTATTCAATGGAACAATGCCGCTCCCGGGACGAGGAGGACGAGGACGGCGGTCTCTTTAATTGGCACACGCTAGACGTGGGGGAGGAGCCTGCACTGGCGTCAAGTACGGCCGCTGACGGCCCGCAGGTGTGCTTGTTCACCAGAGGAGTTGGAGGCAAGTGTGGAGTGGAGTTGAGCGAGGAGTCGGAAATAGAAGTGGGAGAAGCAGACGAGAGAGGAAGAACCGGATTAACACCTACGGCAGAGAGGAGAAGAGACCCATTAGCGGCGCGGGAGCCAGGAGGCCATCGGCAACACGAGCCGCCCAGCCGCACGCCAGGAGGTGTGTGGCTCACAAAGGTACGGAGCCGTATAGCGGGCTGGGTGGGGAGAAGGGGTAGGTCAGTCCCGTGACCTGATTCCCTGCTGTATTCCCCGGTAACCCCTTCCAACACACCCCCTGTCCCTCTTACAAAGCTGTATAGTATCACAAGTGGTTTTCCCTCACTCCCTATCCCTGACAAAAGTCACGAAATCGGACTTACGAAAGGCCACTTGCTGGATCCTGTTTTCAGTAACTGTCCACATTTGAAGGCCTGTCTCCCTATAACGCTTCCTTGGACAGACCATGCTCTAGTCCCGCTGCTCTGGACAATTGATAGATCTACATCCCCTACACCTACTGTCCAAGAAACCAGAAATTGGTCTAAATTACTGCTGGCCCAGTGGACCCTGGAATTGCAAAAAAACTACTCCCCTACTCGGTCAGACCCCCTCACAGGCCAATGAATCTTTTAATGATTGGATACAGAACTCCCTCAACGCCACGCTCCCCCTGAAGAAAACAGTTTTCAAAAGATCCAGATCCTCAGCCCCCTGGTACTCCACCAAACTACGGGAGAAAAAGCGCTTTTGCAAGAGACTGGAACGCAAATGGCGACTGGAATATGCGGAAGCAGACAAAACTATCTATAGAGATGCCATCAGGACATATAAAAAAGACATAAAAAGTGCGCAATCTTTATACTATTCAAACCAGATCGCAGAGGCCCGCTCCAGCTCGAAAGAGATCTACAAAATAGTAAAAAGCCTCACTACCCTCCCCACACCCCCTCCTATAATTGAGAATCCTCAGCTTCGCTGCGAAGATCTGGCTAACTTCTTTTCTCAGAAAATCAATCTTATTTACTCTTCCTTTCCATCTACAGAACAGATCGTCCCGACTAAAGCAGCTCCTTGCCCCCCTCAAGAACATACATCCAACCACCCGCCGGTGCTGGCGGAATTCCCCCAGCTACAGGTGGATCACCTCACCTCCCTCATGCACCAAGTGAAGTCAGGCTCCCCCAGAGACCCAGCACCCCCACATGTCCTAGTTTCTGCTATTCAAACCATTCTTCCCACATTGCTTGGAGTACTTAACACTTCGATCTCTACCAGCATAGTACCAGTATTGTGGAAGCAGGCCATGGTAAGGGCTCTGGTCAAAAAACCTCACCTTGACACCAAGAACCTCAACAACTTCCGCCCGATCTCCTTGTTGCCTTGGGCAGCCAAAATCTTGGAGAAATACATAAACAGTATACTAACAACCTTTCTCGAGCAACACCATCTGCTCGATTCCTCCCAGACTGGCTTTCGCCCCAAGCATGGGACCGAGACGGCACTGTTGGCAGTCACAGAGGAGTCCAGGAGAATCTTAGATCGGGGAGGATCGGTGGCAATCATCCTCCTCGATCTGAGCGCAGCGTTTGATACCGTCAACCACGGTATCCTCCTTCACCGTCTCCTGGACACCGGAATATCAGACAGAGCTCTGGAGTGGTTCAGGTCCTACCTGAGTGATAGATCTTTCCAGGTGTATGAAGGCATTGTTACCTCCTCTAGCAAGCCTCTGGGGTGTGGAGTCCCGCAGGGGTCTTCATTAAGCCCGACGTTATTTAACGTCTACATGAGGCCACTGGCTGAGATCGTCCGCCCGTATGGTATTAAGATCGTTACCTACGCGGACGATACCCAGCTGGTGGTCTCCCTGGCACAGGCAGGCGGACCCTCAGCTAATGTAGATCTCGCTGGCTGCCTGGAGACGGTCAAAAGCTGGATGACCAAGTCTTGTCTCAAACTTAATGGAGACAAGACCGAGCTTATGCTCCTGGGTCATACCGTACCACCTACCATAGACACTCTCTGGCCTCCCAGTTTAGGTCCTGCCCCTGTTCCCAAAGACGCCATCAAGAGCTTGGGTGTCTGGCTTGATAGGTCCTTGTCTTTCGATCAACAAGCAACGAAACTTTCTGCCACCTGCTTCGGCATCCTGAGAGTCATCAGGAAGATCTTGCCTCTCCTCCCTTTTGAAGCAAGAAAAACCGTGGTTCTGGGCCTGATTCAATCGCGGCTGGACTATGGAAATGCTTTGTATCTCGGGGCTCCTGACTTTACCTTGCGCAAACTGCAACTAATACAGAACTGCGCAGCCAGAACACTCTTACAAATTGCCCGCAGATCATCAGCAAAACCCGGTCTGAGGTCACTGCACTGGCTCCCTATAAAGGAAAGAATAAACTTTAAATCACTCTGTATTGCTCACCAGACCTTCTGGTCTCTAGGCCCGGCAATCAATCTCCCTCTTATCACACCCTATCTCCCCACAAGACAGCTGCGCTCTACCTCTGCAAATCTAGCCATGGTGCCGCCAATAAAGAAATCAAGGTCTGGAGGCCGCTCCTTCTCCTATAATGTAGCCTAGAGGTGGAACGCTCTGCCCCAGCATCTAAGATCTAACCCTGATATCCTCTCTTTTCGCAAACAGCTGAAAACGCTCCTGTTCACTACATAACTGTGGAGCTGAATCTGCCTCTTCGTAATCCTAACCTCAGTTGGTATGCTTAGCGCTTGGACGCCTCAGGGCAGCTACGTGCGCTCTACAAATCTGAGTTCATTCATTCATATCTGTCCTTTCTTCCATTTCTTCCTTATGGCTCGCCTACCACCATCACGGAGTCGGAAGAGACTCGTTCCTTAGAAGTCCTCGACGTAGCAAAAGGGAAGAAGACAGTACCAGGACGAAGAGGAGAACAGAAAGAAGCCAATCACCCCGGAGGCCCCCTTTGAGAAAAACGTGTACAGACTTTCTTTATGCACAAATAAAGCCAAGTGTCACGAAAACCCGCCTCTTGCCCTTTCCTCCTCAACCCGCTACAAATACCAAGGGGTGATTGAAACTTTCACCTTGTCCATGAACAATCCTTTGTTTTCTGTCTCCAAACCAGACAATACATATCGTCTAGTTTTTCGACTACAGACATTTAAATTCCTGTCGCAAAACCTTTGCAGTACAAAATGCACACAGTGCAGCACTGATGAATAACATTGTGCGCAAAAAATACAAAACGACATTAGATATTTCAAACGGTTTCTTCTGTCAAAACATTGCACTGGAAAGCAGGTACTTGACCGCCTTCTCAATTATGGGGACATAATGTCACGTCTGTCGTCTCCCACAGGGATTCAAGAACAGTTCTGGGTTATTTTCAGCCAGAGTAACAGAGTTAAAACAAACGTACGATGATGAGGCATTATCTTATGTCGATGACATCTATCTTACAGATGATGACTTGGACAGGCACTTGACCAGGGTGAACACCATAATACTTGGATTCGCCTCAGAAGGGTACAAATTCAACTTTAAAAAATCAAGAATTGCCCATCTCAACGTCCTATTCTTAGGATACAAACTTTCAAGTCAAGGCAAAAGCCTGGCAGCAAACTTTCTAGAAAAACTTACATTCCGAACTACGTAGAAAGGGTTAAACCTCTCTACGAATTAATCAAACCTGATTTCAAACCTACTAATTGGACTCAAAAACACACCGAAATTTTGCGTTCAGTGCAAACAGACATATTAGCAACAACACATTTACAAACACGCGTAAACGAACGCAACCTTGTAATGTAAATCATACCAGGGAGCTGCGGATTCACATACCTAACCTTTAATGAAGGTGAAAAGGTACCAATAGCTTACAAATCACACTTGTACACACAAGCTGAAATGAAATTCACTTCAACAGAAAAAGTTCTGACAGTGGTTCAAACTGCGGTAGCAAAAGAGAGAGCCCCTGCACAGGGTAAACGCATAAAAGGTGTTACTCCTGTACCTGCCTAAGAGGCAGTGACAAAGGCAAGCATTCCAAATGCAAAAGCTCTACATCCAAGATGTAAACAATGGGTTAATTCTCTTGCTGCGACAGACGTTGAATACGTTTTTGACCCTTACTTGAAGACACAAGAATTTCTCCAATACGAACAAGAATGTCCTCTGCCCACTGAAATTCTGCCTGTAGAACATTACGGCTGTATAATATATACAGACGGATCAGCACAGCCCGCAATTTCGGGAAAACAAGCTTACAGTGCTGCGTGCGTGATTGTTAAAGGTCACTGGCGCGATGGTAAATTCAGACCTATGGTCACAAAAACTCAATCTCTCGGAGACTGTACAGCTCAGCGAGCTGAACTACAGGCTTTCAAGATGGCGCTTGAAAATACCGATCGCGAATTCCCCACACTCATAGTGTGCGATTCGTATTACTGCATTCAATCTTACAATGAATATCTGCAGAACTGGGTTCAAAATGGTTTTAAAGACGCAAAAGGTGGCACAATCAAACATAATATGCTTTGGGAACAAGTAGTTCTTTTACAGAAAGAACTACAAAAGACTCACGTGATTCATACACTGAGTCATCAGCGTGATGGCGTTCACGGTAAAGGGAATTCGTTGGCTGATGAAGCCGCGAAGGCGGCTGTGCAAACGGCTTCCGTAGCTGCAATCACTCGTTCAAAAGCGAAAATAGACAGCGAAATAATGCAAGCTGTCACTGCTTCAATAAAAGACAGTGGTAAAACATTACCAAAAGGCTTTCCACTCAAGTACTCATATATAACTGATGCAAATAATGTTCCTTTTGCTCGAATCCCTGGAGTGGGGGATAGAGTAATCCCAAACATGGAACACAGGTTAGGACTAATCTTAGCAGCACATGAAGGGCTTGCCTCTGCATAAATTAGTTATTTTGGGAGATTTTAATCTTTGGCCAAATGGCAGCCTCGATACTGCACTAGACAACCTCCTGCTTTCCTGTGATAGTGTGGGGCTTCACCAACTGATTAGGCAACCCACCCATTCTGCAGGCAATCGACTCGACCTTATTTTCTCGAGCCCAGACCTTACACAAGTTGGCGACATTCTGCCTATGAGCTGGACGGACCATTCACTCATCAAACTTTATATCACCAGTACCACCACAAACAAGCCCAAAAATAGTCGTCCAGCAGAATTTACGTACCGGAACTGGAAAGCTCTAGAAAAGCTCAGCTCTGTCACCACAGTCTTCGACACGGAAGATAGTTTTTCTCCCACTAGCTCGGTGGAAAACAACTACAGAACCTTCAGTAGCAGGATAACATCCATCACGGATTCCATTGTCCCTCTAAAACACGGTAATCCTAAAGGGAGAGTGTCTGCTCCCTGGTTTACCGACTCCCTGAAAACCCTCAAGTCAGCTTGTAAGCAGGCTGAGAGGAAGTGGAGACATGGCTATTCTGACATCAATAAAACCCTCTGGAAAAATAAGCTTCTTGAATACAAAGCGGCTATTAGAGAGAGCAAATCGGCCTACTATTGCTCCACAATAGTTAATGCAGCTAATAGCTCTAAAAGCATATTCCAGATTCTAGAGAATCTCATATACCCTGACTGTGCTAAGAAAACTATCCCCCCATCTCAGACCCTCTGTGACAATCTCGCACAGTTCTTTTTGGATAAAATCATGACCATCATCAATAACCTGGCAATCTCATCATCCCAATACACGCCTACCTCCCCGGCAGCCTGTCCGACCAATCTGTATCCCAGTTCAGTCTGTCCGCCCAGGGAAAGTCTTCTGGCTTTCCCCCAGATTCCCGAAGCAGAATTTGAAAGATTGGCACTGGGCATCACCTCTGGGTCCCCTCTTGACCCATTGTCCCCAAAAATCTGGAAAGCATGCGGGCACGAGCTATTCCATACCCTTCGGAGGATTTGCAATCAATCTCTCCGCAGTGGATTGGTTCCCAACCCCTGGAAGCAAGCTCTAATCACCCCGCTTCTGAAAAAACCATCCCTGAATCCAGAATGCCTTTCCAATTTCCGTCCCATATCACTTCTGCCCTTTCCGGCGAAAGTGGTGGAGCGATGGGTCAGCACCTGCCTGTCAACCCACCTCGAGCAGAATCACGTTCTGGACGACTTCCAATTCGGATTTCGTCCAGTCCATGGCACCGAAACAGCAGTACTTACGGCCATGGAAGAACTTCGAGTGCGGGCAGACAGGGGCCAAGCGGTGGCCTTGATCCTATTGGACCTGTCTGCCGCATTCGATACTGTCAACCACGTGATCCTGCTTGAGAGGTTGAGAGAGGCTGGGGTTGATGGTACAGCCCTGCTCTGGTTCCACTCCTTTCTCAGAGATAGGAAACAGGCTGTATCCCTCCCCCCTTTTCAATCTGCCTTCTCCCCAGTCCCCCACGGTGTACCCCAGGGTTCTTCTATCAGTCCGATTCTCTTTAATGTTTACTTATTACCACTGGTCACTCTCATCAAATCCCACAATATGACTACAGTAAACTATGCGGACGATACCCAGCTCATTTTTTCCTGGGAGGGGGAAGACTCTATTACCTTAGAAGCCTTCCACGACTGCCTGAGAGATACTGCTGGCTGGTTACACCACAACTCCCTCCAATTCAACTCCTCTAAAACCGAGGTCCTGTTCTGTCCGGCGAGCCGCATACCTCGCCTTCTGCCTGCTGAGTTCTGGCCCCCGGAAAACCCAGATAATCCGCTACCTGTGACCAGTGTCCGCAACCTGGGCGTCATGCTGAATAACAAACTGAGCATGGAAACACAGGTATCAAGAACAGTCGCCACCTGCTCGGCCCTTATGCGCTCATTGCGTAAAATCCTGCCACTACTACCACCTCCCGCCAGAGCACAGATAGTCAGGTGCACTATTCTTAGTCGCCTTGACTATTGCAATGCCCTCCTGCTCGACTCCCCCATGGTACTGCTGGACAGACTCCAACGTGTCCAGTCAGCAGCAGCCAAATTGGCCCTGGGATGGACCAGGAGATCCTCGACCACTGCTGCCTTAGCCGAGCTACACTGGCTTCCCTTGAAGCAACGAATTGCCTTCAAGTCTCTCTGCCTGGTCTTCAAGGCATTACACGGATTGGGACCTAGACCTCTACAACTAATGTTTACCTGGTACACACCAACCAGAGCTTTGCGATCCGCGACCGCCCGCCTTGTAATAGTACCCAGATTTAAGAGAGCCAGGATCGGGGGAAGATCGTTCAGAGTGGCGGCTGCAAAGCTCTGGAACAGTCTGCCTGCCGACATTCGTCAAACTTCACAGCTTCTGCCTTTTCGGAAACTAATAAAGACTTGGCTTTTCCCCTAGATCCCCCTCCACCACCACTCCCCTAATCAACTCCCACCGCTTCTAATTCAGGAGTAAGCTTCCTAGCGCCAGGATACCTGCCAGGTGACAGCTGCGCTTTACAAGTGTTTTAAATAAATAAATAAATACATTAAATAAATAAATAAACATGCAGGTGTTTCCACCACAGTTTCATTATTAAAACAGCGATACTGGTGGTCACGAATGAGGAAACAAACCAGAAACTATGTTTTGGAATGTGAAATCTGCCAGAAAATGAAAGTTTCAACAGTGAAATGCCCGGCACAGACGCCCCTTCTAATTTTAGATAAACCACTAGCATGTGTTTACCTGGACCACTGTGGTCCCCTACAAAGGGATGGTAACTATAAATACAACATGGTCGCAGTGGATTCATTTGGATGTAGCCTCAGCGCTCGGCTGACGCCCGAACTGTTATAAAAGATTTGCGAGTCTTTATAGGCACATACGCAATCGGCACGCTACATTCTGACCAGGATCCTGCTTTTAGCTCTCGGGCTTACAAGGAGCCCATGGCCAGCTTGGGTGTTGCATTGCGGTACTCAAGTCCATTCCATCCTGAGGGAAATTCGGTTGTGGAAAGAAAAAAATGTGACATAAAGCAATCAATAACAGCCAGGGTATTAGGTTTGGGTGACGGGTGGGTCAAACATCTAATAAGTGTCCAACGTAGTCTTAATAACCTGCCAAGAAATACTCTGGTTGGAATCACTCCATATGAAATCCTTTTTGGTACTAGAATGATGGTCGAAGACCTCGATCGTCATACTTCAGTGGTAGAACAAAAACCCTTTGATATCAAAGATTGTTTGGCTGTTTTACAGGACTTATAAGAAACAAGAAGAAGTCTAAGCAACACGATACAAAAGCCAACGACCACTGAAGAAAAACCACCTGTCCCAGCAAGACCTGTCTGGATTCCAAATATTGGGGATCTGGTCAGAGAAAAAATAGAGGATAAGAGGGAATTTGGGCCTTCTTACAGAAAACTAGTACCTGTACTAGCAGCCCTCAGATCAAGAACAGTGTTACTGCTGCCCCTTGCTGGAAGAAAGGAGAACCGGTCCTTATCAATTGACCTGGTAAAACCCCACCATGTAGCCGATAATAAGTAGTAGGCCCAGTGGACTCCAAAGATGTAGCAGACGACCAAATCTTGCTACCATCCAAGAGGTTCAAACTGAAAGACTCATCACCTTTGAAGAATCTGCAGTGAGAAAAGAAGGACTATGCAACAAAGCAATGAAACTTGTGCCTCTTGAAACCCAAATACCAGTTCGTCAAGAAACTCCCGTCTACAATGAGGTAGCATCTGACTATACTAACATGGCAAGGGAACAAGCAGCTCCAGCGATTTCAAATAATCCGGATGCAATACCAACCATTGACAGAACTGCTTCTGGCTATTTCATCAACTTCGATACCTTTCCTGAGGATCCCAGTGAGCCTGAAACAATGCCAACAAAGAAAACTTTCAAGGAACAAGTAAAAGAACTTTTTCACCAGCTTGCAAATACATATCTGGTTTGACCATGGGTTGAACTTTGGAGTGTGTTGGGTATACTTTTTCTCCTACTATGGCTCATTCTGGTTTTAAGTTTGGGACAGCTAATAGATGGAAAACATAGTAAAATGGACACAGCAAGTAAGAATATCAACTTGCTGCTGAAGCCACACAAATAATCTCATCGTGAACAAAGAGACCTGTCATCAGTAAACATCACAGCCGTTCCCCTACCAGGTGGTATAGCATGGGACAGAACTGATAATGACATTTATGGTCCGGTAGAGCTGCTGAAGATTCCACACCAATTTAAGGTTTCCTTGAGTGATTTTGTTTCACCGAGTACATTTTCTGATGATTGGGACTTTGAAACTGTTAATAATATGATGGCAGACTTAGAAATGTCAGCAAAATTTGCACAACATGAATACTTAGAAGGTTAATCAAATTATGAAGAAATGTATTGTTTTAATCATTTTGGTCATCGTTATTTGCACAAATCTTCGAATCCTAGAATTGTGTTAACTTATAATCAATGGGAACATTGTCCAATGCCACCAAAAGGTAGCTCTAAAACATTCTATGGAAAATGTCCATACTTTAATGTCACAAATCCAGAAACCTTTTATTTTAAAAATGTTAATAAGACAGGCATGAAAACTATGTTAACTAATACTAAGCAAATTTATTCTGCGGCCATTTTTGCTCAATTGTCCACATTAGGCTTTGACTTTTGGAAATACAACATTGAGAAAAAAACTGTCTGGGGCACAAAAGACTGGCAGGTACAAGGTTTAGAAGCATTGTTCAGAGCCTGCATCCTCCCAGAACAAATAATGTTCTTAAAGGAAACTGTTCAATAGACATCTTGTCTTGGCCTGGCTAAAATAAAAGATTTAAACAAACCGTCCATACCTAAGCCCACACCTGATAGTAATAGAACTACAGATGAGGAGATAGACCGAAATTATATTTTACAGCAAAACAGAACTAATCCTGAATGGAAACAATGGTTAATCTGGCCCACAGACACGAATAACTGTCAAGATAGATTCCTGAACAAGACACAAGGGTTTACATTAACTAGGCCAGATCCAAGATATCTCCAGAGACAACAACCAGTGATAATAACAACTTACAGTGTAGGAAAACTGTGCCTAGAGTGGCTACAAAAATCCACACTCCCAGAAATAAAACAACACTTAACTTTACTTAAAGATGACATTGACTTACGAGAATTCTTACTTGGACCTTGCAAACCACATAAACATTTCATATACGCCGGTATTTACGCGGCTTATAATGAAGCATGGAAAGTCACGCAAATGGAAACTGCAAAACGAATGCGAGAAATTGATCGTATTAATTTAGAGAAAGCACTCTCTGTAGTTGACAATGGATTAACAACTCTGTCATCCAGAATTTATTCTTTGGACAGCATAGTATCCTCTGCCATAGACATAATGGAACAAGACTTGCTATTGTTACAACATGGCCAGTCTCAATTACGTTCTATAATGCTGCTAGGCTGGACGTTACAAAACCTTTGTTCTGGCTACGTGCCTTGGCGTCTAATCAACACCACATCATTGTTTACTGTATTTAACCTTACAGATAAACAAATCTCTTTGGCACAGAGGGGAGCAGACTATACAGTGCTGAGCATAGAAACACTGGAGAGATTACCATTGACCGTTTCTGAGAAACCAGCTGTTGAATGGATTATACATGGCACCATCACAATACCAGTGACGATTTTCCAGTTTCAGTATTGCTTAAAAAACATACCAGCAGGCCTGTATGAAAGGTTGGGTAAAGAGTACATAAAGTCGACCTGGGATTTACCATACACACACAAATGTTGGAGTGAGGAAAAGGAGGTATTTCTGAGTGGTAGAAATTGCAAAACCACATTAAGCGGTACACTTCTATGTCAAGGCATTAATTTACATGGAGCCGATGAGGGTTCTTCAAACAACCTATCATGCCACCTGCTGGGTTCCCCGGCAGCAGTGATAGATCCAATTTTTAGGCAGCTTTCCAGTGGACGCTACATAATGCTGAATGATCATAGCTGTTGAATAATGATGCCTGGGCAGCCTATCTCGTTAGTGTGTCACCCAGGGTCACTTGTTGTATGCAAGTATTGTTTCCAAAAACTAAGACAGACGGGGAGTCGCCACTATGGCCTTCCCTGAACATCTCTTTAATTAGAGTTGATACTTTAAGCAGAATGAAAGCCATTCTTTTACAATAAACTGTGCCACTGACCTCGTCCAGAGAGACATATGATCTACACGTTGCAAGGTCCTCTGCAGAGATACATGCATTATTGTCAACAAACTGCCCCATACATTTTGCAGAAATGTCTGATACCAGTGGTATTGTACATGTATTTAAGACGATTTTTACGGGATTGTTAGCACCCTTTGAAGCAGTCCTGGGCATTTTTCCTAACTTCTTGCACTCTGTGTTCGGTGGCCTGCCTCTCATCTTGGGACTCATATCAGGGATACTAATTTTATTCCTCCTGCTCCGTTATGGCAAGTCCAGCCACCAGCGATACCCAAATTACCATGGAGAATGCTCTTCTGGCAATGCAGTATCGTGAACGCATAACACAGACCCTTGGCTTGGCCCGTTTGAGAGATCTGAATACCACGTGGTTCCTGTCATTCAGACCAATCTGGCAAGATTGCATCTTACCTGTTCTACGATGCCTGCTTTGTGGAGAAGAATGCGTGTTGGATATCTGTCTAAGACTTCCATCAGCTATGCCAACGGATGTTGACGCATTACTGGGTCCGGTAACGGCTCATGTATTGTGTTGCCCACAAAGGCTACCAATCCTGATGCGCGGACCAACAGGCACACAGGTACCATCAACTGCGAACATTGCTAATGCGACTGGCGCTGACGGCGATGCTTCTCATCTGTGTACAATTGATCTACTTAATGAAGTGGTTCAACTTTCATCTACTGTGGTAGATGATTTCTTTACTAGCCTAGACAAATTAATGTTTTCTCCTGACACCCGAGAATAACTCTTGAAGTTAGCACATAGCATTCTTTCGACTCTGAAATACGAGCATCACTTTTTCATAACATAACTTCTAACTTTGGAACTTTTTTTTTTACGAATTGATTTGGCCTTTTTCCCAAAACAATGAACTTGGCCCAAAGCAATCTGCTTAAAGTGGAACGATTCTTAGAGAACAAGAATTCTTTGAATACTTCCTAGAAACAATATTGACCTAATCCACAAACCAAAACAGTTTGTATATTCTGCTATGGGATGGTCTCGACTTTTCTTCTGTAACTAAGAGCCATTTCATAAATGTAATTTCGTGATTCATTCGGTTAGCATTTCCAATATGATATTATGTGCTTACGAGGAAATCATTGCTTTTAAAATGCGTTCAGTACAAATGCTCATTTTTTCGTGTACAACCATTTCAAAAAGCATTTTTTATGTATTCTTGGGGTGGGGTTGAAAACACAAGCTCTAGAATATGTTTTAGTGCTTGAACTTAGTTGAACATGATAAACGTGGAGTGGGTGTTGTATAGCATTTTAGGACCCTACTGTAATTTTCCCGATTCATGCCCTTATATAGGTATAAATCACCATATCCTTATATAGGCATAGAAATCATAACCATATTTAGACATAGCTCATGCAGTCCAAATACAGCAGGGCTATTTCCACTAGTTCCAAAAATCCACAACGATTTCTTGGAAAACTCGGCTTCAGCAGCTAGGGACTTCCCCTTACTTGAATACTGACTTGTCCAAGAAATCATGGAGTTTTCAAAGAACTGAGACTCTTTGATGGCGTTATTATGTCCACCTTTACGTCAAACTCGGCACCTTCAAGGTATAAATATGCCCACACTTGCCATAGCAAACACAAGGTGGTTTGGAGCAGTTCGACTATCTACTTGCCCGACGCATCCTGCTACAGCAAGTGCCGAAGGAAGCCGACCCTCCAGCAGATGCACTGAGAGAGACGCTGTCTTTTCTCTCGCTGAGAAATCTAGCTCCAGTGTTTCCAAGTTACCCTTGCGGGTTGTTGGGAAATCGAGTCCTGGGCCTGACCTTCTTCATTCTAAACCAAGGTACGGAGCTGATTAGACCGTTAGAGGAATCATGGATAGATTCTTGGCAAAAATACTACATTTATGCAACACCTCACTTACTCATTCCCTCGTACTAGGCTTAGGTTAGGTACATTGGGTTAGGCGTATTTTAGACGCACCAGTTGAGTACTTTTTAGCCTTTGTTATTTATGTATGTATTTAACTATGGTCTAGGAGCCATACAATGCTCTTACAGTATTATTTTATCCTACTCTTTTAACTGTACTCATTATATTTTGCAACCAGTATTACGATTGTAGCAGTTCATTTCTTCTGCATGAGAAAGAAGACTGTTCAATAAATACTTTTATTGAAAACGCCCGTCTCTCTATTTCTCTGCACCTCTGATGAAACGAAGCATGCACGAATGACCGAGTAAAACATCTATCTATTGTTTCCACGACTCTGAAGATCAGTTTTATCTTGTGGAAACAAAGTTGTCATGTTTATGCGGTTGTCAGAAACTAAATCCCTTCTTGTGAACTCAAGAAAGTTTCTAGTGACCTCTGAGCTAGCTGGCACTCACAATTAAGTCTAATATATTCGATTGAGACCTAGTAGACATAAGTCCTACGTCAAATCTATAGGATATGGGGGGTGTGGCCAAGCGCCGACAAAGATGGCCGCCTGCCTGGGAGCTCCTTGGAGCCAAAATCCGTCATTATCCGCCATCGCCACACTCCACCTGCACAGCTGACTCGGCGAGGTGTGTCGGAGCTGAACGACCCCGCTCCGGTCTCTCTCCCTGCCTCGGACGCTGTGCTGCGCGCCTGCTGCCTGTGGCTTGACGCCGGTGGGAGGGGCTGGAGCTGTGTGGGTGGCACGAGCGCCACTGGAGACCCCAGCTTTGAGGCCTGGTTGGGGCGGGATTGATCTGTAGCCAGTGCGGCTGCGAAAGGCCTTAGAGGTGAGACGCTGCCCCGGAGGGGCCGGGGGCACGAGACGGAAGTGCCGCTGGCTCCCTGCTTCAGTGTTGTGCACCGGTGAGGAGGCCACCCGGTTGTACAGGAAAGCGTGGCCTGTTTGCGGGCATTGAGGAGTGGCTTGGGCACCGGAAGGGAGCCGGGATGAGGAGCGGAAGTCCGGCTCTGTGGGGGGCGCTGTCTGTGCGTCTGCCGGGGTCCTCCTCCACTGCGGGGGCCCACCAGAACGCCACAGGAAGGCCAAGAGTGCAGGGGCAAGGACGGAGGCTGCCATAACCGTAGCCCACCTCGGGCCATTGGTTGAGTCGTGTGGACACACTGGCAGGAAGCATTTGCAGTCGGGACATGACATGACGGTACTTCTGGGGACCCAATCCGGGTAAAAAGCTGAGTGCACGCGGGCTGGTTCGGAGACTGCTTCTCTCCTTTGGGACAACGGTCTGGAAGGCGGAGCTGGTGGCAGCAGCTACGAGGGACGCTTCTCTTGTCACAGTGTTGAAAGTCCTGGGAGCTGCACACATACCGGGGCCCCTACTGGTGGTGCGGGGCCTGCCCAGGCGGCTTGGAGGCCTAGGCGAGGTACGGAGGGAGAGTGTGACGCCCGGGAGGTGTGCCGGGCTACAGCGCAATTCGCAGTGGACTCGCAGCTTAAGGAGGGCTGTTGATCATAGTCACGAAGAGGCCCAAACAAAACACCACCACGCAGTCCAACAAATTGGATAAGTACACGGTGCAGATGGGGACGCCACAGGCAGAGGGCGCAACCGGGGACCAGGCCGGGAAGCAGGAACCATCGCTGGCCTCCATCATGGCAGCCATCCAAACGCTGGGCGCTGACTTGGAGACAAAAATTGATACGGTCTCTATTGAGGTCAACCTGCTTCGCGCGGACCTCAGCAAAACCTCAGAAAAAGCCAAAACCAACTAAACTGACATCCGGGAGCTCCAAAAAACGACCAAGGCGATGGAACAGCGGGTTAATGAACTGGTACACCAACACCGACAGATGTCCATGTGCCTGGAGGAGCAAGAAGGGAGAGCCCGCAGGAGCAACATCCGCGTGGTGGGCGTACCGGAAGAAATAGAAGGGCCCAGCGTGGAACTTTTTCTTGAGGACCTGATCCTACACCACCTTAAGCCTAAGCGGCTGTCCAAAATCTTCACTGTTGAGGGTGCTCACCATGCACCTATCCCTAAACCTAAACCAGGGGCTCCGCCCAGGACAATAATAGCTAAAATTCTGAACTATAGGGACAGGGATGCAATCCTGCAAACAGCCAGGCAGGCCGGGGACCTACAATATGAAAATGCTACAGTTCGGTTCTTCCCGGATTTTACCCTCCAAGTGGAGAGGGAGAGGCGCTCCTTTGCGGGTGTCAAGGCTGCACTGAGGGAGAGGGGAGTCAGGTACATGATGTTTTTCCCTGCCAAGCTCAAAGTCATTGCCGGCTGCAAATCCTTGTTCTTCACCTCGCCATCGGACGTGCAGGACTGGATAGATCGGAATTCCTCAAGGGCTTGGGATCGGACCAGTGGTGAGAACTGGAGAGACAATCAGGCGGCGTCGCCAGCATCGACGGCCGGGAAGTCAGACGTGGATGGACAGAGTCAACGCTTCTGGAGATCGAGATCTGTGAGTCCTCACTGGGGGACCCTTCAAGAGGCGGCTGGACACTGAAGGCGATGGAACTGCCCTTGTGACCTTCTACATACCGTAACGTATTAAGGGACTGAAGCTGGAGGGTGGGCCATGCCTGCCTTACTACTTACTCTTGAGACTAGGGGGGGAGTAAACGAAATTGCCCCTTCACAGATGGGGGGCCATGTTTAGACTGGCAAAAATGATGGTTGGCCCCCTCCTTCCTTAACTGACGGGGCGACTCATGCAGGCCCCTTTCGAGCAGGACCATTGGCCGCCCAGGACGCGGCGCTGACTCCTATGCGGGAATTTAATCCTAGTGAAGTGTGGGGTTGTTATGTTACAATGTTGTGATGTATGGGGTGGAGATGGGTGGCGGCTGGAGTAGGAGCCGGTGCACGCTCCTAATAGAGAAGGAACTAACAGGAGGGAAGGAAGGGGGGGTTTGTTACTAGTTTTCTTCCCATTCTAGGTTGGGCTGAAAGGCGCCCTGCTAATTGGGGATGTGGGTAGTTTGGAACCTACGGAGCATGGAAGCAGGGAGGTGGGCTCAGGGGGGGGGAAGTTGGGTACGGGGAGAGTTGGGGGGTTAGAGTTATGGGGTGGGGGATGGTGGGGGGCATGGGGGAACGTTTGGAGTGGTAACATCAGATTTGTATGAATATAACAGTGAGTTGTGCCAGGGACCTCAGGCTGGTCTGGCGGCTAAGATCACATACCACTATGAGGTGGGATAAAAGCCTCAAGATTTGGAATGACAACGGGCTGGGAGATAAGCTCAAGAGGTCCATTGTGCTGCAATTTATCAAACAACACCTCCCTGACGTGGTACTTTTGCAGGAGACCCACTTGATGGGAAACACGTGCCAGGCACTGAACAGATGGGGGTACTCTCTCGCGATCCATGCTGGCTTCACCTCGGGGTCCAGCAGGGTGGGAATCCTGCTCCGTTGTAATTTTCCTCTAGTCATAGAGTACACAGATGCTGACCCTCTTGGGCACTATGCTGCTCTCTCGGGTAAATGGGAGGGCCGCAGAATTAACCTGGTCACTAGTTACGTCCCGCCTGGTCTTCAGACTCAATCATTTCGGGATCTGGATCATTTCCCTTCCGGAGGGCCAGCTCCTACTGGGGGGATATTTTACTGCTGTGGTCTCGGGACACATGGACAGGCACCCACCTAGGGACATACCAACGAGTCACATGTGGCTCGCTGACTTCATAGAGGCATTTGGACTCACTGATCTCTGGCGTCTTCGACACCCACTGGACAGCCAGTACACCTTCTTTTCGGGCCCACACCGCTCCTTCTCACGCATAGACTACGTACTAGCACCTGACAGCAAGGCACCATCATTCAGGAAGCCACACACCTAGCAAGGGGCATTTCAGACCACTCACCGCTGCTGGTATACCTTACAGTCGGAGACAGGCAGGAAGGTTGTATAGCACCGATCAACACCTGGTACCTCCGTAATGAAGACGTGAGGAAGACACTAATACAATCGATGGACCGGTACTTTGAAAGCAATGACGGTTCAGTGGACTCCTCTGTGGTGCTGTGGGAGGCCTTCAAGACTGTACTTAGAGGGGAGGCCCTTTCGGCGATAGCTGGCCGTCGCAAGAAACCGGAAGCGCAAATGGTCAAACTGGAGAGAGAGCTCCAGGATCTGGAAGTTGAGGCACAAAATTATGGCAGCCCAGAGACGGCCCACCGACTGCAACTCAAAGCGGCAGAATATAAGGCCCTGGCCACTGACGCCGCTAAGAATGCAGCTAGGGATAGGGAGGGTAGGATATACGACCAAGGAGTCAAGGCGGGCAAACTTATAGCGTGGCTGGATAAAAAACAACAGGCTCAGAAAGTGGTGGCAGGGCTTAGGACTGAGTCAGGGGCAGTTGTCACAGAACCGCATGAGATAGTCAGGGAATTTGCGCTGCACTACCAGAAGGTCTATAGTAGAGGGTCCGACCGACCGGAGGAGGACTCTGTTGACTTGCTTAAAGACATCCGTCTGCCTACCCTTTCGGAGGCAGAACGTGAGACCTTATAGGCACCTCTCACCGCTGAAGAGTTGGGTCAGGCTATTAGGGATCTCTGTCCGGGTAAAGCTCTAGGGCCAGACGGACTGCCGATCGAGCTCTACAAGTTAACACCAGACGGCCTCAGTCCATACTTAAAACGGATGATTGAGGAGAGTAGGGAAGGTGGTACTCTGCCACGGGACCAGCGCATAGCCACAATCGTGGCCATTCCCAAGGATGGAAAACCAAAAGACTCATGTGCATCCTATAGGCCCATACCCTTACTAAACGCAGAACCCAAGATCCTAGCCAAGGTCCATGCCAACAGGCTCAAACTAGTCCTACCGACGCTGGTCCACCCCGACCAATCGGCTTCATGCCCCACTGTAACACGGTGCTTAATCTCCGCCGACTCCACGGAGTGATGGGACGCAGTCACACTATCCGGGAAAATGCGGTTGTGGTGTCGCTTGACGCAGCGATGGCATTCGAAACGTTAGAATGGCCCTACATGATGGCAGTCCTTCAGAAACTGGGCTTTGGCCCTGGCTTCATTGGATGGGTGCGTCTCCTCTACTCCGAGCCTTTGGGCCAAGTAACGGTTAATAACAAAACCTCAGAAGTTTTCGCACTAGAGAGAGGGACACAACAGGGGTGCCCCCTCTCACCCTTGCTTTTTGCCTTGTCTCTGGAACCACTCGCTGCCTGGATAAGACAAGACCTCTCCCTGAAGGGGATCCGGTGGGCTGATGGTTGGGAGGACAGGATTTCGCTCTATGCAGACGACATCCTCCTCTACCTCACGAGACCTCGTAAGTCTCTCACGGTGGCCATGGACATCTTCACGAACTTCGGGAGAAACTCAGAGTACAGTATTAATTGGGGCAAGTCATTTCTGTATGTCCTTCATGGACACCCCCTGACGGTCCCCCGAAACTGCCCGTTAACGGTGGCTGTGGATGGCTTTAGATACCTAGGGATTTTCGTCTCCAAAGAAAGGGCCACCAGGTATGAGAGAAATCTCCTTCTGCCCCTACAGCGGTTCAAAAGGAACGCTGCCTCCTGGCCGAAGCTCCCGCTGTCCCTGCTAGGTAGGGCGGCGCTTTTTAAAATGATGGCGCTGCCAAGATTTTTATACGCCCTACAAAACTATCCGGACTTGGTTCCACAGTCCTACTTCGCGTCCATAGAAGCCACACTTAGAGAACTATTATGGTCAGGGGCACCCCGCATATCCCTGCAGAAACTTACACTGGGATGGTTCGATGGGGCATAGCACTCCCGTACATCAGAAAGTATTACTGGGCTGCACACCTCTCGACCATCAATCAGGGCACCTACTGCGACGGTAACGGCCCGGGATATGGAATGGACAGGTGGCTCCTGCCGGGCGGAAATTTTGAGGCGGCACTGTATTCTAGGCCTGGCAGATACCCCCTTACTGGGCCAACCCAGCACTCAGTTCAGCTATGGCACATTGTACAGCGTAAAAGCCCAAAGGCTGCTGAAGAATTCGTCCTCCGCAAGAGCTCAGAACGGCTTACCAACGGAGGGCAAAATGTAAAGAATAGCCGATCATTTCATCTGCGTGCAGCCGCACAGTAGTGAATCAGCCTAAATTCCAGAACAAACAAAGTAATTTTCCAGGACAAGGTTTCAGTCAACAGAGCCACTGCTAGAAACCTTCATGCAGCCGGCAAAATATTCGACACTCTTCCGGGTCGGTCATTTGTTTAAATAGAGTCACATGATACACCAGGAGCGCCGAGAATTATGGGAGATGTAGTCTTTGTATCTACTTGCATTTTCCCATTACAATTGCGCCCGATTTGAAACCTGACACCCTGCCTGCCTGCCCCCAGGACAAGCAGACTCGGAGAAAAAGGACCATCGGTGAGGGGCTGAGAGGCAGGAGCATCCCCGGGCCCCTGGGGGCCCCGGCAGGTGGGTCCCGGGACTGCCTTCCCCCTCTCAGCATGGCCAGACCTCACGGAGGTCTGCCTGAGAAAACTCACAGAAAAAGGACCATCGGCAAGGGGCTGAGAGGCAGGAGCATCCCCGGGCCCCTGAGGGCCCTAGCAGGCGGGCCCTAGGACTGCCTTCCCCTCTCAGCATGGCCGGACCTCACGGAGGTCTGCCTGAGAAAACTCGGAGAAAAAAGACCATCAGCAAGGGGCTGAGAGGCAGGAGCGTCCCGGGCCCCTGGGGGCCCCGACGAGCGGGCCCGGGGTCTGCCTTCCCCCTCTCAGCATGGCCGGACCTCACGGAGGTCTGCCTGAGAAAACTCGGAGAAAAAAGACCATCAGCAAGGGGCTGAGAGGCAGGAGCGTCCCGGGCCCCTGGGGGCCCCGACGAGCGGGCCCGGGGTCTGCCTTCCCCCTCTCAGCATGGCCGGACCTCACGGAGGTCTGCCTGAGAAAACTCGGAGAAAAAGGACCATCGGCAAGGGGCTCAGAGGCAGGAGCGTCCCCGGGCCCCTGGGTGCCCCGCCGGGTGAGCCCTGGGACTGCTTTCCCCCTCTCAGCATGGCCAGACCTCACGGAGGTCTGCCTGAGAAAACTCTGAGAAAAAGGACCATCGGCAAGGGGCTGAGAGGCAGGAGCGTCCCCAGGCCCCTGGGGGCCCCAGCATGCGGGCCCCGGGTCTGCCTTCCCCCTCTCAGCATGGCCAGACCTCACGGAGGTCTGCCTGAGAAAACTTTGAGAAAAAGGACCATCGGCAAGGGGCTGAGAGGCAGGAGCGTCCCCGGGCCCCTGGGTGCCCCGGCGGGTGAGCCCCGGGACTGCTTTCCCCCTCTCAGCATGGCCAGACCCCACGGAGGTCTGCCTGAGAAAACTCTGAGAAAAAGGACCATCGGCAAGGGGCTGAGAGGCAGGAGCATCCCCAGGCCCCTGGAGGCCCCAGCATGTGGGCCCCGGGTCTGCCTTCCCCCTCTCAGCATGGCCGGACCTCACGTAGGTCTGCCTGAGAAAACTCGGAGAAAAAGGACCATCGGCAAGGGGCTAAGAGGCAGGAGGGTATCCGGGCCCCAGCGTGCGGGTCCCGGGTCTGCCTTCCCCCTCTCAGCATGGACGGACCTCATGGAGGTCTGCCTGAGAAAACTCGGAGAAAAAGGACCATCGGCAAGGGGCTGAGAGGCAGGAGCGTCCCGGGCCCCTGGGGGCCCCGGGACTGCCTTCCCCCTCTCAGCATGGCTGGACCTCACAGAGGTCTGCCTGAGAAAACTCGGAGAAAAAGGACCATCGGCAAGGGGCTGAGAGGCAGGAGCGGACCTGGGCCCCTGGGGGCCCCTGAGTGCCCCAGCGGGCAGGCCCCGAGACTGCCTTCCCCTGATTCAGAATCACCGGACCTCACGGAGGTCTAACTGAACCTCTCCCTAGTAATCAAAAATTACCCCCCTTTCTTGTAATCCGTTCACTCGAGGTGACAGAGGGGACCCAAGGTACGAAAGCATCCGAACTCCTGGAGCCCTCGCTGGGATCCGGGAGGCAAATGGCACCTCATCGGGACTTCCAGGGAAGCCCGGCCATCTGGTCACCCCATAGGAAAGCATTGAGGGCGACCAGATGGCCGAGGGGATCTGGGCGACGAGATGGCCGGGCACAAAAGGGAAGCCACCTGGACACCCTGTGCCCCAACGAAGGAGTGAGCGGGCACCGGGGCATGGCGAACCGGAGGCCCGGGGCCCCAGCTGGGCCCCAGCCATGGAGGCTGCAAAGGGGCCCCGACAGGCCCTCCGGCCCGTGGCCCGTGCACACCTTGACAAGCAGGGGAGGCCTGCCCGGGCACAACGGAACCCCGTCCCGGGCCTTTGGCGGTGCGGCAGGCCCGGGGACATGGCCCGGGGCCCGAGCACCCGACCCGGGGCCCGGCGGGGCCCCTGGACCCAGCCGGGGCTCCCAGGCCCGGAGGCGCAGGGGAAGCCTCCCCGGGCCTGCCGGACACCATCCCGGGCACCCTGCCACGCGGCAGGACCCAGGACAGAGCCCGGGGTGACGTGGCCCTCAGGGGCCCCGCATGGAGCTCCCGAACCTAGCCAAGCAAGGGGAGGCTCCCCGGGCACAACGGAACCCCGTCCTGGGCCTTTGGCAGTGCGGCAGGCCGGGGGACAGGGCCCAGGGCCGGAGCAACCGACCCAGGGCTCGGCCGGGCCCCTGGCCCCGGCCGGGGGCCCCAAGCCCGGAGGCGCAGGGGGGGCTTCCCTGGGTCCTCCGGACCCCGTCCCGGGCACCCTGCCATGCGTCAGGACCCAGAACGGAGCCCCGGGTGGGGAGGCCGCCCTCCCCGGGGCCATCGGGGGGGCCCCGGCCGGAGCTCCTGGAACCAGCCATGCAAGGGGAGGCTCCCCAGGCACAACGGACCCACGTCCCGGGCCTTTGGCAGTGCCGGCAGTGCCAGCATGCCGGGGGACGGGGCCCAGGGCCAGAGCACCCGCCCCGGGCCCGGCGGGTCCCCTGGAGCCAGTAAGGGGGCCCCAGGCCCGGAGGTGCAGGGGACACCTCCTCGGGCCCTCCCTGACCCTGTCCAGGGCATCTTGCCACGCGGCAGGCCCGGGGACGGACTCGGGGCTGGGGCGGCATCCTGGCCCGTCCAGCTGCCGGCTGAGGACCGCTAGGCCGAGAGGGGTCCCAGAGTACCTTGTCCCTAGTAATCCGGAGGAAGGCTACCCCTCTTTCTGGGAACAAGTGCGCACTGCGAAGCTCAGGGGACCCCAGGCACGAACGTGCCTGACCTCCTGAAGCCCTGGCTGGGATCCGGGAGGCGAATGGCACCTCATCGGGACTTCCAGGGAAACCCGGCCATCTGGTCGCCCCATAGAAAAGCATTGGGCGCGTCCACATGGCCGAGGGGAGAGGGGCTGCAGGGCTCCGGGGCTGCAGGGCTCCCGTGCTTCAACCAGGCCGGGGAGATCAGGGAGTCTGCCCAGGCACGAGGGACCCCTGTCCCGGGCACACGGATCCTCAGGACGCGCCCCCATTTTCCAACATTTTTTTTCCAAAATTCTGCGTAGTGTGCGTAGTGGCACTACGCAAACTACGCCCAGCCCTACACACAAGGCACTCCACGACACTGGACCAGAATACCTCAACAGACGACTCTCCTTCTACACCTTGAACTGCCAGCTCTGCTCTACCGACCATGCCCTCGCTACCGTCCCCCGCATCCGAAGAACGACCTCCGGTGGCAGATCGTTCTCCTACCTCGCCGCCAAGACCTGGAACATCCTACCCATCCTCCTACGGCAGACCCAAGACCTACTAACCTTCAGGAGGCTACTCAAGACCTGGCTATTCGAGCAGTAGCAGCACCCCCACCTCCCCCCCGCACCCCCAGTGCCTTGAGATCCTCACGGGTTAGTAGTGCGCTCTACAAATTCCTGATTGATTGATTGATTGAAATGGACCCTTCCTCGGGTCATAGGTTGACCTCCTTAGGTGTTTGCCGCAAGTAAAAAGGTCAACAACTCTCTCACTATGGTAACGGAAAGAACAGTGTATATTAATCGTAAAAGCCAATGAAAATGGACTAAAATCTGGGCGGCTTGGAACGCCTATAGGGGAGACATCTGTAACCCAATACCAGAACTGGACTCAGATAGCTCGGATGAGGATTAAGGGGGGGAGGTGGGCACGATGGGGACTGCACAGCCAAATGACGAAACTAGGGGAAGTACAGATTGCTTTTGATTGATAACAGTAATGTTTTCGGAAATGTGTAACCTAACTATGCTGCATGGTTTTTGCAAATGTGTCATCATTGCCTATATGTTAAATGAATAAAAACTTAAAAAAAAAAAAAGGTCAACAACTCAGAAGGATACAGGAAACATTATAGAGCAATGCTGCTCAACACACGCTAATTGCAAAAACATGAGGCACAAATCCATGACCTCCTGTTAGATGCTACCCCGACCTTCTATTCCTCACAGAAACGTGGTTGTCCGATTCCGCTAACCCCACTATTGCCTCTGCTATCCCCTCAGGATATAGATTCTGAGTAAAGACCGGCCAATACGGAAAGAAGGTGGCGTTGCAATCATCTTTAAACAAGAGTTTGATTGTACTACTATTACGATAGACCTTATTGAGCGCGCAAAATGCTTAGGTTTCTGGTTTCTGTTGCACCCTATCCCCCTGCCAATGCATAGCGGGGATCTTGATTTACAGGCCCCTGTGGATGCCAGGCAATTTCACTAAATCCCTCTAGGAAGTCATCACCCCTCTTGCCCTCAGATATTATCAGCTTCTCCTCTTGGGGGCTTTCAATCTAAATATTGATAAACCCCTGGATCCCTATGTCATTTTTCTGTCCGAAACAATGTCTGCATGCAGCCTAGCCTTTTACATATCCTCTCCCAACACATAACTTTGCTCATATTCGTGACCAGATGTCTGCAATATGGAATTGGAGTCGGATCCTCCGACCACCATCACCTGGTCTGACAACCCCCTTATTAATTGTAAGATGCCTAGCTCAGTGACAGATATACCATCCACAGCAATAAGGAAGCAACATAATTACAGAGCCCTCCACAAAATACCCCTTCCTGTGTTGATGGAGGCCCTAGTATCTTCTGCCCCTGCTCTGCTCGATAACCCCGGAGTAGATGCCCCTGCACTTGAATCCTGGCTCAGGTCAAATATTGATGCAGTAGCCCCTTTGACCTCCTGCACCTCCAGGAGGACTAGTCTCCATGCCACTTGGCTCAATGAATCCCTGAGAACTTATAACAGCTTATATATAGGTCTGGAAAGAAAATGGCACAACCATTTCACACCTCAGGATAGGATTATCTAAAAGGCTGCCATAAAATCCTACTACCTACTGGTGAAAGAGGCTAAAAAGAGATATTTGCAGGCTAAAACTGAGACTACCCACAATAAGGGCAAGGAAATCTTTAACACTGTAAAATCGTTCACCTCCCCCGAGGCAGTTAAGAAGGAATCTGCATTCGGCTGATTAGACATGGTGGCCTTATCCTGTAGTGTAGTTCCTATATCCCTAATAGGCTCTGCGCATTGGAATAATATACACTATAGATTTGACATAGGACTGAGGTCAGTATGTCTCTCTTGAGTACATTAAACTTAATTGTGTGTGCCAGCTAACTCAGAGGTCACTAGAAACTTTCTCAAATGAACAAGAAGGGAGTATTCTCTGACAACCACATAAACATGACAACTTTGTTTCCCTTAGAGTCTGAACAATATCTTCAGAGTGGTGGAAACAATAGATAACTATTTCACTCAGTCAATCGTGCATGCTTCGTTTCTATAGAGTTTGCACAGAAATAGAGAGACGGGCGTTTCAATAAAAAGGGTTTATTGAACAGTCTTCTTTATCATCCAAGAGACGTGAACTGCTACAATCGTTAGACAGACTGTGAAGTATAATGCATACATTGTCTGTTGCTATGAAATATATATAAATACATACATAAATAACACAGGCTAAAATACTGAACTGGTGCTTCTAAATACGCCTACCCCAGTGTACCTAACCTAGGTCTAGTACGAGGGAAGAAGTAGGTGCTGTCTTTAGCTATAGTTTAGTTTTGCCAAGAATTGCCAAAGGTTTCTCTAGGTTCTAATCAGCTCCATACCTTAGAATGAGAGAGGTTGGGATCTCTTTCCCGGCACTCGATTTCCCAACACCCTGCAAGGGGAGTCAGAAACACTGGAGCTGGATTCTCGACAGGAGGATGACAGTTTCTGGTCAGTGCGTCAGCATGGGAGGTGGCTTCCTTCGGCACTTGCTGTGGCGAGCTGCGTCGTGCAAGTAGGTAGTCGAACTGCACCGAACCACACCGTGCTTTGCCATAGCAAGTAAAGGTATATTTATACCTTGAAGGTGTCTAGGAATGCCAGTATTGCCGTAAACGTCGGGCATATGAACGTCATGAATGAACCCCTAAGGAATAGATGTTTATGCATAATAAATGAGTTCTTGGAGAAATCAATATCCAGGCAAGGAGAAGTCCCTAAAGCTTAAGAGTCTGGTTTTCCAAGATGTCGTTGTGCCTAAATAAATAAGGACTGGATTTCTATGTCTATTTAAGGTCAATGTGAATTATACCTGCATAAGGGCATGAATCGGGGAATGCATACGGAATCTAAATCGGCACACAACAATCCCTCCACAACAAGATTGTCACAAACCAACAGTCTTTTTCCAGGGAAGCAGGGGGGGGGCTGGCCCAATATCAGACTCTGATCAAAAAGCCTAGCTCCCTGCAACTCTCAGCATTAATAAAATTCCCTGCTATACAAATGGACAAATTGCTTACATACCTCAAGGGCCTCAAGTCGGGCTCTCCAGTCGATGCCTGTCCGGCTAAACTACTAGTATCTCTAGTCCCTACTATTAACCCCACAGTTAATCAAGTGCTAAACGTATCTCTTTCCACCGCCACAGTGCTGCCCATTTGGAAGCAGGCAAACATGTTACCGCTCTTTAAAAAAACGACAGCTGACCCGAATGATCCTGCAAACTACAGGCCCATCTCCCTCCTCCCTGCTCTCTCTAAGTTTCTAGAGAAACATGTCAACAGAGCAATTCAGGAACACCCAGAAAGTCACAACCTGCTTGTCCCAGGGTAGGGGAAACAGCTATGCTAACTTCGGGGCTCGTTGGAATAACCAGGGGGGGAGAAGGTAAGGTAGAGGCGGAGTCTTTCAATAGTGCTTTTAAAGAGGGTTTTATTTTTATGTAGCAGCGTCTCTGCCGGCTAGTTATTCGTTCTCGGGCAAAAGCTGCAGAGTCAAAGGGCGGCTTTCGCTGTGGCTCCAGTTTGCTTCACAGGATCCACGGGGCTGTCGTTGTCTCTCCTCGCTCCAATCACGCCGGGTTTGCAACAAAAAAAGAGAAAACGGGGGTCAGGCAGCCATACGCGACCATACAGTTCTATAGGGCCGGGGGTGAGGAAACAACCGGTGAAGGTGCTCAGCCTGTACAAGCGGTGAGGGAGTGCTCGTGCAGGGAAGGGTCTTGGAGGGGGCTAAGTTACAAGGGGATGTACCACTACTCAGTCGGCTGGACGTGGTGAGCCACCCAACCCGCTACACGGCCCCGTACCTGTTGCAGCCACGCCCATCCAGTGGGTGCGTGGCGGGGCGAATCGTGGGTCCGTTGGCCTCCTGGCTTCAGCTCGGCTTCTCCACTCCACGTCTCTCGTCTCTGTTCTCCTTCGCGCGTCTCTACTCTGCTCTCCGCTCTCGATTCACCTCTCTCCTCCAGGGAAACTCCGTTCGCCGGTTCCGGGGCTGGTCTCTCTTTTGATGTTCCCGGCCTGTTGAAGGGCGGGGCTTCGTCAGTCCATTTAAAGGGACCGCCGTCCACAATCTCGCTCGGCCAGCCTGTTTCCTGCTCTTCCGTCCATGGGGGGTCAGGCAGCTGTTGAGAACCAAAGGTAGTGGGTGAAAGGGGAGTGGTTTCCCACCAATTGCTGATTTGCTCAGTGTCCGGAGGACTGACCCCGTCACACTGCTGCATACGACTCAATCTGGCTTCACGGCCAAGTATAGTACACTTAAAGGAAAAACTTGACTTGGGGGGCAGAGCAGTCCTCATATTACTTTACCTGATGGTGGCGTTCGACACAGTCCCACATGAGAGAATTCTCGATAAATTAAGGAACATTGGCATTGGCGGGGTGGCACTAGCATGGATTACATCTTTCCTAAAAGACAGAACTAAGGAAATATGAGTTCACCATTTCTCATCCCCCATGCCTAGCATGCATGTAGGAGTACCTCAGGGCTGCATCCTTAGCCTGACCCTCTTTAACATATATATGTCCCCCCTTGCACCCTTGGCAGAGGACAATGGCGCTAAGATCATATCATACGCTGATGATACTCAGCTGATCCTCACCTGCAACAAAGGTGAGGACTTTGATGGGGATAAAATCAGATCCTGTCTCAGGAAGGTGTTTAATTGGCTCAAGGCCAATCAGCTGAAATGCAACCCTGACTGGCCGTCTGTGAGCAATTGGTGTCTATGGTGGCCTGAGAAGTTGCCTCCCCCCCTCAGCCCAAACTACGGTAGAAAATCTCTGCATTTTCATAGATAGTGCCCTCTCTATGCAGTCCCAGGTACAGGAACTGGTAGGCACTTGCTTTGGCAGGCTTCGCATGTTAAAAAAGTTCCACCAGCTTCTCCCACCAGACACCAGAAAAATTGTGGTCCAGGCACTGGTGACTTCTAGACTGGACTATGCCAATATCTTGTACCTGGGTTTGCCTGGTTACCTCCTCCAGCGCCTACAAGTGGTGCAAAACTCTGCGGCCAGGGCAATTCGCGGACCTAAGCCCAGGACACACATGGCCCCTCACGTTAAGGTCCTACACTGGCTCCCAGTAAACGAAAGGATTAAGTTTAGGTCCCTGGTGATATTCTTCAAAGCCTTCCACCGCAAGGGGACCAGTTATATAAATAAGCACGCTAGCTGATATACACCAGCCAGACCTTTAAGATCCTCCTCCTCTGACCTTGCATGCATCCCCAAAGTACGCTTGGCCCGTATGGGGGCAGATCTTAAGGGTTTATGTGCGCTCAAGCGAGGAACCAACTTCCTGCTTCCCTGAGAGCTACTACTGATATGACAGCTTTTAGAATCTCCTCAAAGCCTGGCTCTTTAAGAACTAGTCTTGCCTCTGGGTCCTGCAATGCATAAATCACTAGCGCCAGGACACTCTTGTTTGAGTAGCCGTGCTGATTATATACAAGCTCCTTCATTCATTCATTCAAAGCCTTAAGTATGCAGCTATCCAGAACCTGTGTGAAAGCAGGTCGATCTTAGTCATCTAACTGGTGGACTAGGTTCGAGCTGTAATATGCTGTTTCTTGGGCGGAATTATCATCTGAACATCATTGTCAAAAAGGTGTGTCTTTAAGAATCCCTGAATTTGAAGTCCTTTTCAAGTGGGTAGGTAGTGCATTCCAGGGGGAGGTGCCCTGACAAAGAAGGATATGGCCAACAAATTGTTTGTATTTGGATTAATGTAGTGTCAGGCTCAGCAAGCCTTTTCGATAATGTTGATAGGAAACAAATAGCCTTGTCGATAAAGTCAGGTGTGCGGTTTTGTAGTGCCTTGTGAACAATACAGGGAGCCACTAAAGTAATTTGAGAGCAGAGGTAACACTGATTACTTTTAAAACTAACCACAAATCGAGCAACATAGCTTTGTACTCACTGGAGCTTGGCAAGGGAGAAGTTAGGAGGCCTATATAGAGGGCATTACATTAGTCCAGAGGGGTATGACCACCACGAGGATCAAAACAATGTTCTGGAATCTCTGTAGCGAGGGCAAGATCTCTTTGAGTTGGGGAAGGTGGAAGTATTCGGTTTAGCAGACACCATCTATCTGTGGGGAGAATGAGAGGTCATGGTTAACCTGGGTCAAGGAGGGAAGAAAAAATCCTGAGGCCAAATGATGGGGAGAGGTGATGTGTGGCCGAGCTACACCAAAGCAGTACCACCAGTACCGGCCGAGGTTGCCAGTCTGTTGATGAGCGGCCTGTGGTACATTCTGTAGAAGGTGGCAAATAGGTCAAATAGACACATCATTTCGCAGGGCGGCCAAGGTCAGAAGCAGAAAAAGTAGCTTCTCTCTGATGTTCAAAAGGAAGATTTCTGGCCTGAATAGAGACCTAAAGTCGCTGAGGATGCAAGGGGGTAGAATTGATGGGCGACACTGTATCAAAAAACCTAGCAAGATTGGGGAGGCTCAAGATAGGTCTGCAGATTTCTAGTATAAAAGAATCTGCCGTGGATTTCTTTAAAACTGGAGTAATGATTCATCAGGAACTGTGTTGTATTTACATATGCTTGTTTGCTACTATCTTTAGGAATCTTCACATAGTACAGGTTCTTATGATGTTAAAGTTCTATTGAGAGGCAGTTTGTACCTCTCAGTAGAAGAGAGAGGAGCGGTGGCTCGTTCATCTGAGAATAAATACTGTGAACCTACAAATTGAGTCTTTCAAACTAATTTGATATTATACAGCACAACAACATTTTGGCAATGAGGATGGGATACGAACCCACGCGTGCAAAGCACAATGGATTAGCAGAACCAACTTGTTAGCCTTAGACAAACTGAAGTTTAAGTTGGCGGAGGTGGTTAACCCACTGGCGAACCCTCTTCTCAATCTTTCGTTGAGTCAGGCAGTGGTTCCGCCAGGATGGAAGCAGGCGATGGTCATCCCGCTGCTAAAAAAACCGGGGCTCGACCCGAAGGTCCCAGCCAATCATAGACCGATTTCGCTGTTGCCGGCCCTCGTTAAAATCCTGGAGAAGCACGTCCAGTCGGTGCTCTCCAATTTCCTGGAGTCTCATGAGATCTTGCACGACTCCCAGTCTGGCTTCCGCACTAATCGTAGTACCGAAACCGCGCTCCTTGAGGTCTCTGAAACCATCAAGGGAGTGTTGGATACCGGGGGCAAAGTCATGCTGGTGTTGCTGGATTTGTCGGCGGCTTTTGACACCGTCCCCCATGATGGCCTTCTCGCAAGACTCTATGAGATTGGCCTGCGGGGGACGGTGCTCAAATGGTTTTCATCCTTTCTTGCCGACCGCCGGCAAACGATCTGGACGCCGCCTGGCACCGCTGTGATGCCGCCATTGGGAGTCGGGGTCCCGCAGGGCTCTATTTTGAGCCCGACCCTCTTTAATATCTTTCTGTCCCCCTTGGCGGCGGTCGTGGAGTCTTTCGGTGTCCGGATCGTGTCATATGCCGACGACACCCAGCTCCTCTTCTCTTGCGAGAGAGGGGCTGACTTTGACGGGGAGAGTATCCGGAGTTGCCTTGGGGCTGTGTTTTCATGGTTCCAACTGCACAGCCTCAAGTGCAACTCCGATAAGTCCGAGGTACTCTTTTTCGGGTGCGATGCGGAGCCTAGCTGGCAGGCCTGGTGGCCCATTGACATGTTCCCTCCGTCCGGCTCTTCCCCTGTGGCTAAGAACTTGGGGGTTAAGATGGATGGGGGACTGTCAATGAAAGCCCAGATTTTCGGGGTGACCGGCACCTGCTTCGGCCTATTAAAAATGCTGCGGAGGTTCCTGCCTCTTTTGTCGGAGGAGCATAGGAGGCTGACAGTGCAGGCCCTGATAGGCTCCAGGTTGGATTATGCCAACATTCTCTACCTGGGCCTACCTGAGTACCTGCTGCAGCGGCTTCAGGTCGCGCAGAATGCGGCGGCCAGGGCCATTTTTGGTCTAAACAGACGTGCCAGTGCCTCTGGGTTAATTAGGACTTTGCATTGGCTTCCGATCCGTAAACGGATCGCTTTTAAGGCCATGATATTGGCCTATAAGGCACTCCACGCTGTAGGAGCTAAACATCTCCAGAAGAGAGTGGTCTTTTACCATCCGGGCCGCTCTCTGCGGTCTGAATCGCTGCTTATGGCGGTCGTCCCTCGCATTAAGAGAGCTCGCCGGGGCGGCCGTTCTTTCAGTCTGCTAGCCCCACAGATGTGGAACGCGCTTCCACTCTCACTTCGGGGAGCGACTAGTCTTTTGGACTTCAGGAGAGGTCTTAAAACCTGGTTGTTCACCCAGTAGGCCTCACTAGTTGCTCTTTCTTGTTTCTTTGTGTGTGTGTGGTCTTTTTGTGTTCTTTTTAATTGCGTTATGTTATTCTGAATCTGTTCCCCTTACCCAAAGCGCCGGGACACTCTTTTTGAGTATCCGTTGCGCTATATTAAAAACATAAATAACATAACATAACATAACATAACAAGTGATTAACGCTCCGTCAGTTCAAAGCAAGCGGAGACATTGCCATGTCAAGCAGCGCGGAGAAATGATGACGTATCAGAACGTGCATCTGCTTACAGGGAATGTTTTAACACGTGATGAATGACCTGACAGCATAGAAAGCGTGCGCGTCAGAGGCTTCAGGGTCAAGATTGAAAGTGTGTTCAGCACGGAGTTGACAGGAACATTCCTGATTGGGAGCAACGTTGGGAAAATACATTTTTAAACAGCGCTGAATGAAAAACTATGGGCAGGGAAAGAAGAAGCATGTATAAACCACAAATATCAATGTTAGTTTGATATTTGTAATGGAACACTAGTCGTTTTGAAGTAAGACTGAAGCAATATTTATTCCTTTTAATAATTTGTTTTTGTTTGTTCTACATCATTTTAAGGAAACTGCTCTTTATTGTTAAACTTTATTTTTTTTAGGAAAAAAGGACACAACAGAGCTGTTTAAAAAAATATGTATATATATATTCATGATGCAGTCAGTAAATCAGCCTCCACCATTTTTGGAAAGTCCAGGAACACCTCAAATTCAAAGATGCATCACGGTGTAGAGCGGAAAGGAAACGAAAAAAATTCTCCTTTTAAATTGTTTGGGGTTTGAAGGGAGAGAAGTGTATAAACATTTACCTGATTTGGTTTTGAATGAGGGTGAAGTGATTGATGAATATCAAGAAACAGTAAGGAAATTGATTATCAAATTTGATGTACAGCCAAGTTTGGTTGTTCTAAGACACACATTTTTTTAGAGGGCTCAACTTCAAAGTGAAGATGTTGATTCTTATTTAAGTGCCTTACGTAAACTTTGCGCAGAGTGTCAATTTGGAGATTATCGTGATCAATTGGTTAGGGATCAGTTTATAGCACACTGTTCTGACAAACATATTCAACAAAAATTACTTACAATTTTATTTTATTTTATTTTAATTTCTTATATAGCGCAGGAATCAATCCCGTAAGGGTATCTCCGCGCTTTGCCAGCCATGGGATCATCAGGTAGTGTGAACTAGGAAGTTAAGAGGACAGAAATGCTTCTTGATAGAGAAGGGTCTTTAAAATCTTTCTAAAAGACAGATGGTTGGTGGTCATTCTTACATCGATGGGCAGCTTGTTCCATAAGGCAGGTCCAACCGAGGAGAAAGCACGGTCTCCTTGTCTGGATTTCTTTGTCACAGGGGGTTTTAAAAGGGCTTGATTGCTAGAACGGAGAGACCTGCTAGGCTGGTACAGCTCAAGGGATTGTGACAGGTATTTAGGACTTGCTCCATATAGGCACTTGTGGACCGTACAGCATATCTTAAAGTTGATACGCTGCCGTATGGGGAGCCAATGTAGTTCTTCCAACAAGGGCCTAGAGGGAGTCCTGGCTGGTACACTCATGACCAATCTCGCTGCTGTGTTCTGGACTACCTGCAAACGACCTACTGCATCTACATTTGCTAATGTCAGCAGGCCGTTGCAGTAGTCCGGGCGGCTGGTGACCAAGGCCTGTACCAGTGTCTTCCTATAGGTGGCAGGGAGATACGGGAAGACACGTCTGAGAAGGCCGATGGTATGGAAACACAACCCTGCGATGTAATTGGTGTGTTCCTTTACGGTCAACTTTTGGTCCAACTTCACCCCTAGATTCTTAACATGAGGTTTGGATGTGGGTACTGGGCCCAGATCTATTGGCCACCAGTCTGGGGACCAGAGGAGACTTGCCTTGCCAAAGAGCATGACCTCTGTTTTTCCCACGTTACATTGGAGGCAATTCACAGCCATCCAATGTGACACTGCCCTCATACCCTCAGCAAAGTTCTCCTTGACTTTGGGGCCAAGGGAGCTGAAAGGGTAGAGGAGCTGGGTGTCATCAGCGTAGGAAACAGTTATGAACCCATATTTCCGCACAATCTCAGCAAGGGGGGCCACATATACATTAAACAATGTAGGGCTAAGACATGAGCCCTGTGGCACCATGTTGGACAGGCCCCACGAAGGGCTCGCTCCCTCCCCGCATGACAGGGCCCAGACACCGGCTCTCCGGGGGCTACCCGCAGAAGCAACCCGCAACCCGTCCCCTCCGGGACGCCTGCTCCCGGATATCTCTGTGTCACGGGCCCGGGCCCCCGGCAGCCCCATTGCCCGGCCCAGTCGCCATCTTGGACACTGCACCACGCGGCCGCGTGGCCTCAGCGCGACCCCACCCCTGGGCCCGGCCAGGCCCCGCCATCCCGGCACCACCCTCCATCCAGGAGGTGAACGGACCACTTGGCAGGCTAATGGGAGAAAGAAGTGTCGATGGCTCTCCCCCGCCAGGTGCCGATCGCCCCCAGCCTCCCCGGGTGCTGGCTCCACCCCCCCTGCTGGGTGTCTGGACTCCCTCATCCCGGACCTCCCGACCTCCCAGTGCGAGGGTCCGGACATCAAAGGGCGCCAGACCTATAACCGAGGAGCCCCAGAGCAGGAAGGCAGTTGTATCCTGGAGTCGAGAGACACCGAGAAGAACTCATCCTTGACGGACTGCTGGCGCTGCCGCAGCCCTGCCTTGTGAACTATCGTCCTGCCTGCTGGCGCTGCCGCGGCCTTCTGCAACCTTCATCCTCGTGGGACCTGCTGGCGCTGCCGCGGCCCGTTGTAACTTCCATCTTCGTTGGGACCTGCTGGCGCTGCCGCGGCCCGTTGCCACCTACGATCTCTTCGGGACCTGCTGGCGCTGCCGCGGTCCGACCCGTCCGACCGCCGAGCTCGAGGATTGTGAGCTACCGCCGTTTCACCTCAGTACCCGTAGGTACCAAGACTGTCCCGCTACCCCCTTTCCCTACTAGAGACTAGAATTGAGAGGGTCATCGTGTCCTGATCTCCTTGTATCGTACTACCTTACTTCAAGAACTGCCTATAAAAGGTGTTACTCTGATCTTCGTGTGGTGTCCATCTGTGGGGGGGGGGAAGTTACTTGTCTGTACGATCGCTGGAGACGGCCCTCACCGGAGGCCTCTCCCCTTGTGCTCAGCCGACCCTCCAGGTCCCCGTCTAACATTGGTGGCCAGCGGTGCGATCCGAACCAACGCGTAACCGTACAGAGAGTAACTCACCCTACGACTAATCCACAATGACGACCAGAGAGAGCGGATCTGCAGAGAAATTCCAGATGGAAAAACTGGAAGAGTACAACCACCGAGAGCTAAAACAATTTTGCATAGAACTAGGCATTGCCACCACCGGTCTGAGCACGAAAGAGGACTTCAAACACGCCCTAGAATCCTGGGCAGAGACAAATATCGCCGGACCCCGGGACCCCGAAGCCCCGGAGACAAACACCACTCTGACGGAAGAAAGGAGAACGGATCTCTCCCGGGAAGAGATCCGAGAACGAGAGAAAAATAGACTACACGAGTTAGAGTTGGCACGGCTCAAATTAGACGGAGAATTGAAACTGGCAGAACAAAAGATGAACTTAGAACACTTACGGCTCCAAGAAGAGCGAGAGGAAAAGCAGAGACAGAGAGAACTCGAAGAAAAAAGACTGGCATACGAACACGAGTGCAAGCTAGCGGAGATAGAAATGCGCAAACAGAACAAAGACCTAGGGGTGCCCGAGCAACCGCGCCCCCCAGGTACTACCGAACAGAAGGTCCACATCCCCAAGGATGTGGTCCGTGAATACTATCGGAACGACGACATACAGCAGTGGTTCAAAGCCTACGAGATCGCCATGACTGCCCACCGGATCGCTCGAAGTGACTGGGGAGCCGGTCTATGGGGGAGATTCGTCAATGAAGGCCGGGATGCCCTGCTGCAGCTTCCGGACCATCAAATGACGTCCTATGACCACATGAAGGCCGCCCTCCTCAGTCGATATGGGCTGACGCCCGAGATGTACCGCCAGAGGTTCCGCAACTGCACCCGGATCCCGGGTACAACCTGGATAGAATATGTGAACTATTTCAGCCGAGCCTTCGAGGGATGGATCAAGGGTAGCAACGTAACAACCTACGAACAGCTCTTCAACCTCATTGTGTGGGAGCACCTCTCCAACAACTGCTTCGTCGAGCTCAGGCAGCACCTCCTCGACAGTAAATTGACTGACTCACGGCAGCTCGCCGCCGAGGCTGACCGATGGGAGAGCACCCGAGTGACCCGGAGTGGGCCAAACGAGCAGAACAGAACCAACCAAGGTCATCATCGTCCCCGAGGAGGAGGAGGAGGACAGGGCCGGGGCAGAGACGCCGTCCCGGCCGCTCCCGCCAACAACACCCCGCCCCCGGCCGGCCGGGGCAACCCCCCGATGCGCCCGGGGTTCCGAGCCAACGTTACGTGTCATCGATGCCAGCGAGTCGGCCACTATGCCAGTGACCCGACCTGCCCAAAGAACCAGACCCCCGGACCCCGCCAGGTGGCTGCCGCCGCCCTAGGAGAGGAGCAAGTCTCCGAAGAGCCTGAAGAGTATGAGCAGGAGCAGCCCGAGTGGGAACCTGCCGCCATGACCCTGGCCTGCCTAGGGGGAAGAGACCTGATCCCGCGGGCTCCCCTGCCAGCCAACACCAGGAAATACAGCCAGTGGGTGAACATAAATGGGCGTAAGGCCGAAGCCCTGCGTGACACAGGGGCCAGTGTGACGGCCGTCCGTTGTCACCTGGTGACCCCAGAACAAATTCTGCCAAACGTTCTTTGCCCCGTCCGATCGGCCGACAATTCGGAGAGCCTGTGTCGGATGGCCTGCATCCCCTTCGAATGGGGAGGAGTCTCCGGTATGTTAAAAGTGACTGTCCGCGACGATGCCCCCGTGGACTGCCTCCTGGGGAACGATCTCGAGAGTTCCCCGTGGGCAGCCGTTGAAAGAAGAGAGCACCTGGGGATGTTAGGCCTCCCGGGCTGGGCGTGCGTAACAACCCGGTCCATGGCCGCCGACACCATCCCTAGATCTGAAGAACCCGAATGGCCAGCACCTCCTCCCCCGATCGCTCCAGAGGGAGACTCCATCCCTACCGACACCCCGGAACAAACCCACGAAGAGCCCGCTCAGCCCCAAGACCTTCCGGACCTGGCTCAGTGGCGTCAGGAAGGGGGGCCCACCCAAGAACAATTCCGGCAAGAGCAAAAGACATGTCCCTCCCTCGAGGGACTGCGACAGCAAGCGCTCGCCCAGGGCACAGGAGACACCGCAGGGGCCCACTGGATCTATTGGGACAATGACCTACGGTACAGCGAACAAAGAATAGCGGAGCTGGGGGCCAGTCGAGTGCTGGTGGTGCCCCTCCGTTTCAGAGACTTCCTTCTGAACTTGGCCCATGATGTCCCCCTGGCTGGACACTTGGGGCAAGACAAAACATACAACCGCCTGGTGACTCACTTTTACTGGCCGAAAATGAGAAATGACGTCTCCACCCACTGCCGGTCCTGCCCGACCTGCCAGGCCAGCGGGAAGAGCGGCCGCAAACTCAAGGCACCTCTGCAACCATTCCCCGTTGTGACCACCCCGTTCGAAAGGGTGGGAATAGACATTGTGGGGCCCCTGGACCCCCGAACAGCACAAGGGCATCGATTCATCCTGGTCCTGGTGGACCACGCCACCCGCTATCCTGAGGCGGTTCCCCTTCGAACTGTAACAGCACCAGTGGTAGGTCGAGCCTTAATGGGGGTCTTCTCTCGAGTGGGCTTCCCCAGGGAAGTCGTCAGCGACAGGGGCACGAACTTTATTTCAAAATATATGAAATCCCTATGGCAACAGTGCGGCATCACCTACCAATTCACAACCCCCTATCACCCGCAAGGAAACGGACTGGTCGAGCGATTCAACCGCACTCTCAAGGGGATGATCATGGGGCTGGAAGAACCCCTACGCCGCCAGTGGGACGTGCTACTACCGTGCCTCCTCTTCGCCTACCGAGAAGTCCCCCAGAAGTCCCTCGGCTTCAGCCCTTTCGAACTCCTGTACGGACACCCTGTTCGCGGGCCTCTCAGCCTAGTTAAAGAAGAGTGGGAAATGGCCCCCCTGAAGACCCCTCCAGACGTCTACAAGTACCTCCTGACCCTCCGTAATCAGACCCGGCGATTCAGAGAGCTCGCCAAAGCCAATCTTGAAGCCAGTCAGGAGGACATGAAGAAGTGGTACGATCAACATGCCTCCTCCATCGAATTCGAGCTGGCCAGCAGGTATGGGTGATGTCCCCCATCGAACCTTGTGCCTTACAGGACAAATGGACGGGGCCCTTCAAGGTGATCGAGCGTAAGAGCCCCGTCACCTACCTCATCGACATGGAATCCCCCCGGAACCCCCTCCGGGTCCTCCACGCCAACAGACTCAAACCCCACTTCGTGCGCTCGGAGCTCAGCCTGCTGATGGCTACAGACAGTGGGGCGGAAGAGGACTCCGAGCCCCTCCCTGACCTACTGGGGGCCGGGGAAAAAGATGGTTCAGTGGACGGGGTCCAACTCTCCGAGGCTCTGACCCCGGAGCAGCGCCAAGACTGTCGGGCCCTCCTGCTGCAATTTGCAAACCTATTCTCCCTCACACCCGGGGTCACCCCCTGGTGTCTGCACGACGTGGACACTGGCGACAGTCCTCCTATCCGACACCGGCCGTACCGAGTACCAGATCGGGTACGCACCTGCATCCAAGAAGAAGTCTCCAAGATGCTCACACTCGGAGTCATCGAACCCTCGGACAGCCCCTGGGCCAGCCCGGTTGTACTGGTCCCCAAAGCTGCGGCCCCGGGCACCACACCCGAGCTCCGGTTCTGCGTCGACTATCGGGGTCTGAACGCTGTCACCCGAACCGACGCTCACCCCATCCCCCGAGCCGACGAACTAGTTGACCGCATGGGGGCGGCCCGCTACCTAAGCATCTTCGACCTGACGGCGGGCTACTGGCAGATCGGCCTCACCCCCAGGGCACAAGAACGATCCGCTTTCTCCACCCCGGATGGACACTACCATTTCAGAGTGATGCCATTCGGCATGAAAAACGCTCCAGCCACGTTTCAACGACTTGTGAACCAGGTATTGGCGGGCCTCGAAGAGTTCAGCGCCGCATACCTGGACGACATCGCGGTGTATAGCCGCCACTGGTCAGACCACCTCCGCCACCTCCGAGGGGTCCTGCAGGCCCTCCAACGGGCCGGCCTCACAATCAAGGCCAGCAAGTGCCAAATCGGCCAGGGGTCCGTGACCTACCTCGGACACCAAGTGGGGAGCGGTCTGGTGGCCCCCCTCCAGCTCAAGATCGCTGCCATCCAGTCCTGGCGCCCCCCCGTAACCCAAACCGAGGTCCGAGCCTTCTTGGGGCTCACCGGATACTATCGGCGGTTCGTAAAGGACTATGGCAGCATTGTGGGGCCCCTCACGGAACTCACATCCAAGACCAACCCAAAAACAGTCAACTGGACTCCCGACTGTCAAGCGGCCTTCGAGAGGCTGAAGGCCGCCATGTGCACCGCTCCTGTGCTCCAGGCCCCCGACTACAGCCGTGAGTTCATCGTCCAGACTGATGCCTCAGACCATGGCATCGGGGCCGTCCTCTCCCAACTGAACCCCGAGGGAGTCGACCAACCAGTGGCCTTCATCAGCAGACGCCTCCTGCCCCGAGAACAGCGCTGGAGCACCATTGAGCGAGAGGCCTTCGCAGTAGTATGGGCCCTCAAGAAGCTCCGGCCTTACCTCTTCGGAACCCACTTCCGGGTACAAACAGATCATCGGCCCCTGCAATGGCTAATGCAAATGCGGGGGGAGAACCCCAAACTATTGCGATGGTCCATCTCCCTGCAGGGGATGGAGTTCACTGTGGAGCATCGCCCTGGCCAAGACCACGCCAACGCGGATGGCCTGTCCCGCTTTTTCCGCCTCGACGAGGAGAGTCCCCAAGAGGATGGGTGACTCTCCCCGCCTTCAGCTGGGTTGGACGCATGTTGGACAGGCCCCACGAAGGGCGCGCTCCCTCCCCGCATGACAGGGCCCAGACACCGGCTCTCCGGGGGCTACCCGCAGAAGCAACCCGCAACCCGTCCCCTCCGGGACGCCTGCTCCCGGATATCTCTGTGTCACGGGCCCGGGCCCCCGGCAGCCCCATTGCCCGGCCCAGCCGCCATCTTGGACACTGCACCACGCGGCCGCGTGGCCTCAGCGCGACCCCACCCCTGGGCCCGGCCAGGCCCCGCCATCCCGGCACCACCCTCCATCCAGGAGGTGAACGGACCACTTGGCAGGCTAATGGGAGAAAGAAGTGTCGATGGCTCTCCCCCGCCAGGTGCCGATCGCCCCCAGCCTCCCCGGGTGCTGGCTCCACCCCCCTGCTGGGTGTCTGGACTCCCTCATCCCGGACCTCCCGACCTCCCAGTGCGAGGGTCCGGACATCAAAGGGCGCCAGACCTATAACCGAGGAGCCCCAGAGCAGGAAGGCAGTTGTATCCTGGAGTCGAGAGACACCGAGAAGAACTCATCCTTGACGGACTGCTGGCGCTGCCGCAGCCCTGCCTTGTGAACTATCGTCCTGCCTGCTGGCGTTGCCGCGGCCTTCTGCAACCTTCATCCTCGTGGGACCTGCTGGCGCTGCCGCGGCCCGTTGTAACTTCCATCTTCGTTGGGACCTGCTGGCGCTGCCGCGGCTCGTTGCCACCTACGATCTCTTCGGGACCTGCTGGCGCTGCCGCGGTCCGACCCGTCCGACCGCCGAGCTCGAGGATTGTGAGCTACCGCCGTTTCACCTCAGTACCCGTAGGTACCAAGACTGTCCCGCTACCCCCTTTCCCTACTAGAGACTAGAATTGAGAGGGTCATCGTGTCCTGATCTCCTTGTATCGTACTACCTTACTTCAAGAACTGCCTATAAAAGGTGTTACTCTGATCTTCGTGTGGTGTCCATCTGTGGGGGGGGGGGAAGTTACTTGTCTGTACGATCGCTGGAGACGGCCCTCACCGGAGGCCTCTCCCCTTGTGCTCGGCCGACCCTCCAGGTCCCCGTCTAACACACCCCCTTCGTGAGCACCCTTGAGATGGAACGAAAGGGGCCCAAGCTGATAGATTGTGATCTCCCGGAAAGGAAGCTCTCCAACCATGATAGAGCTGAGCCTCCAATTCCTACTCCCTGCAAACGGCTGAGAAGGATGTTATGGGACACGGTATCAAAGGCTGCGGACAGGTCCAACAGCACTAGAATCATGGAGCCATCTCTGTCCTGTGACATTTTGATCTTATCTGTCACAGAAAGAAGGGCCGATTCAGTGCTGTGGTTGGGCCTGAACCCAGATTGAGATTGGTCCAGGCCCCCTGTCACCTCGATAAAGCTGGAAAGGATGGTGTTAACGTGTTTCTCTGCCAGTTTGCTGATGAAAGGGAGGAGAGAAATTGGGCGGAGGTTGGAGAGTTCTGACCAGGGCAAGGTGGAATTTTTGCGTATAGGGTTCACTACCGCTTCCTTCCAGGATTGTGGGAGTTGTCCCTCGGCAAAAGAGAGGTTCAGCAATTTCTGAATAGAGGGTCCTAATATCTTGTTCAGAGGGGAGATTAGTTTGGCGGGTATCAGATCAATAGGAGAGCTGGTCTTCATTTGGTTGATAAGTGCAGTCAGATCTTTGATGGTTATTTCAGGGATTACATGAATTACATGAATTACTTGGATTACAATGGGAAATCCAAGCTTAGAAGAGATCCTAAAAGTGGCAAAAAGCTTGGAACTGGCACAGAATTCTATTAAAGAGTTGAGTGTTAGTTTAACTAACAAAGAAAATGTGAGTGCAGTTGTATCTTCTTCAAAAAACTTTAACACTAGAAAAGATAAGGTTGGTGAAAAAAACATATTTAAAAGAACGAATATCTGCTACAGATGTGGTTATGCTCCACACAGTAAAGAGAATAGGCTTTGTACAGGAAAATTTGCAAAGTGTCATAAGTGTGGTAAAATAGGTCATTTGGCAAAAGTTTGTCAATCACATAACATTAGAGCAGAAAATGTTAATTGTGTAATGAAGGAGGAATACATTTGTGAGACTGACATAGTTCAGAATTTCAAGGACATGATAGTTACTGTCACTGAAGATGGTATTGTTACTGGGGATCCTTCAGATTGCGTAGATCCCTATGTAAATGTGCTAGTAGGTGATGCATGTTTGAAGCTTCTGGTAGACTCTGGAGCAAGCATAACAATGATTATATATGAGTTGTTCAAAAATTCTTGGCAAAACAGACCTTTGTTTCCTCCAGACAGGGCACCAGTCTCTTATGAAGGACGTAAAATAGATTTAGAAGGTTACATAGAAGATGTTTTGCAATTTAAGGAAAGAAAAATACATGGTAAAATATATGTAGCTGTTCGTGGTTTGAACATATTAGGTTGGTACCATCAGGGTCTTTTTGGCATGGTGTTGAGACCGGGCACTAGTGAACAGGTCTTAGTAGTACAAGATATGCCTGATCCGCTTTCCCTAGAAAAGGAGTTTCCAAAAGTTTTTTCATACTCTTTGGGTAAAATTGTTGGATTTAAACACAGAATTAAAGTCAAATGTAATGCTGTACCTGTGAAGCACAAATTCAGGTGCGTCCCTTTTAGTCTGAGGGATGATCTTAAAGCTGAATTGGAAAGATTGGAGAAAAATGGAATTATTGAACCATTTGAGTCTAGTCTGTGGCTTAGTCCCTTAGTTGTTGCAAAGAAGAAGGAATGGCGAGATCCATTTATGTATTGATCTCAGAAGTCTTAATAAAGAAATTTGGGTGGAAGCTCATCCACTTCCTAAAATAGGAGACCTTCTTGAAGAATTGAGAGATGCTCAATGGTTTTCAAAACTTGATTTGGCCTCAGCTTACCACCAACTCCTGTTGGATGAGGAGTCAAAACATTACACTGCATGTAACTCACCTTTTGGAACATTTCAATTTTGTAGAATGCCTTTTGGTCTTGCTTCGGCAGCCTCGGTATTCCAAAGGGTTATGCAGATTGTGCTAAAGGATATCAAGGGAGTTGTCATCGTTCAAGATGATGTTCTCATTTTCAATAAGTATTTGGAACAACATGATGTTATTCTTAAGTCTGTGCTTAATAAGTTTCAGGAGAAAGGCATTGTTGTTAAGAAGAACAAATGTGAATTTTGGAAGAGGGAAATTGAATTTCTAGGGCATATGGTTTCAGGAGAAGGTGTGTGTCCCAGACCAGGTCTCATAAAAGCTGTTATTGAATGTCCATCGCCCAAAAATAAAGATGAATTACGTTCATTTTTGGGTTTGTGTGAATTTTATTCAAGATTCATACCTGATTATGCTAGCAAAATGAAAGCTTTATCTAACATGCTTAGATCTAATGTTGATTTTGTGTGGGATGAATGTTGTCAAGAAACTTTTGACATGGTAAAATCTGAAATGACAAATGCTAAAAGTGTAAAGCCTTATGATCCCAATGTAAATTGTACTATTACAGTAGATGCAAGCACTTATGGGTTGGGTGCAGTCCTGACTCAAAATTCAGGTGAAAAGGAAGTTACCATTAGTTATGCTTCAAGAGTACTAAGAGATCCAGAAGTTAACTACTCAGTTATAGAAAAGGAATTATTGGCTTTCTACTGGGCTTGTGAAAAATTCAGGACCTATATCTGGGGAAGGAAGTTTGTTATACAAACAGATCACAAACCTTTAGTGTACATTTTAAGTGGTAATCGACTTAAATATGCCACACCACGTATTGCACGTTTAACTACTAAGCTATTGCAATATGATTTTACCACCAAGCATATTCCAGGAAGAGACAATGCCAAAGCAGATATGCTATCCAGGCTTCTGTTAAAAGAAGAAGAATCATTAGATGTAGAAGAGGACAAAGAAGATTGTTTTATAGCTGTGATTGATGCTGTTGAAAATGTGGCATGTAGTGAGAATGAATGGAATGAAGCTCTATCTGGAGATTTTACTCTCATCAAAGTTAAAGAATTCATTGTGAATGGTTGGCCGAGAGAAAGAAGTGTAATAATAATAATAATAATAAAACCATTTTTAAAGCGCCTGGCTGCACAGAAAACAGTGTGTCCCCGCGCTAAATACTGCTAATTCGCCAGAGGCAGGAGCAAAAGTGAGCCATGAAAGGTGAAAAAGTAAGGAAGGAGGGTTATGCAGGGGGGAACAGGAACGTTTTAAGTTTTCCCCGGAACCTAATTTCAGAGGGTTCCATTCGGAGATCGAGCGGGAGTTCGTTCCAGCCTTTGGAAGCCAGGTGTCTAAACGAACAACCACCCATCCTAGCTCTGGTGATTCTGGGGAGTTTGAACAGCATCGTACCGGACGATCTCAGGTTCCTCATGGGACGATGCATAGTGAGAAGATTTTTCAAGTAGTCTGGGCCTGTGCCCTGGGCGATTCGATGCACGAAACAAAGGGACTTGAATTTGATTTGCTCCTTAATAGGGAGCCAGTGGAGTTTAGCCAGAGCGGTCTTCCCAGATGCTCTGCGAGGAAGTCTGAGCACAAGGCGAGCAGCAGCGTTCTGAACGCACTGGAGTTGGTGTAGGCCTTTTTTGCTCAAACCTAGAAGCAGAGCATTCCCATAATCAAGATGGTGGGTCACCAAAGCATGGACAATGTTCTTTCTGGCATCGATGGGGAGGAGGTCTAAAACCTTACGCAGGACCTTCAGTATGCTGAAGCACCTGGCTGTCACTTTACTGACATGAGATTTATAAGAGAGATCTGAGTCAAGTATTATGCCCAGGTTGTGTACCACTTTCTATCCAGCCATTTTGGAAAGTGGCAGAAGAATTGTCGAATGAAGACAACATTGTCATGAGAGATAGCAGGTGTATTCCTCCCAATAAGTTACGAGTTAAGTTGGTTGACTGTGCACATGATGGGCATCTTGGGGCGACTATGACTAAGAAGAGGCTTAGACTACATTATTGGTGGCCTTCCATGGATAGGGATATTAATGAAAGAGTAAAGGAATGTGTTGTTTGCAATGGGGCAGAGAAGGGATTTAAAGTTGTCACACCTCCACTTCAACCTATTGCTTTTCCTTCTAAACCTTGGTTGAAGGTTGGTGTTGATTTAGTAGACCCTCTCAATTTTCTTCCAGAACATCTTCGTTTTGGTTTTGTTTTGATGGACTTTCACAGCAAATGGCCAGAAGTTAAATTTTGTGCAAATCCCACAGCCAATTCTGCCATATTATTTCTCAGTGAATTTTTCATGATGGAAGGATTTCCAGAAAGTTTAGTTTCTGATAATGGGGTACAATTTGTGAATCAAGAAATGACCACCTTTTTAGTTGAATCAGGTGTGAAACATCTGAGGAGTTCTGTTGGACATCCTCAAACAAATGGTTTAGTAGAAAGAATGAACCGTGTGATTGTGGAATGTATTAAATGGGCTAAAAATAACATTTAGGATGTTGAGAATGCTGTAAGATCTATGTTATGGTTTTATCGCATGACTCCACATTCTCTTACTAAAATTGCACAATTTGTTTCTCTCAAAGGTAGATTACCTACTTCCACACTTTATCCTGCATGGTTGTTGAGAACAGTTTCTAAAAAAGTGTCTTGCAGCATAGATAATTTTGCTTTGAGACAAGGGTAAGAGAAGCTCAGGATAAAATGTCTGACAGGTACAATATGAAGAGATCTGCAAAGTTTATTGACATTTATTTCACCTGGTGACATGGTTCGCATCAAATATCCTAAAGGTGTAAGAAAAGGTGACAATACTTTTGGTGAACCTGTTTGTGTGGAAAAAGTTTGTGGTGGTGCAGTTATGGTACAAGGTGGACACTGGTGGAATCTTAGTAAAGTTGTCAAGGTAAAAAAAGAAGATACTTATGTTCCCGGTAGTACACACCATAAAGATTCTTCTTCTAGTTATTCAAAAGAAAAATTGTTAAATGTTGAACAGAAGAAAAATACAGTAACGGATACTGGTTCTAATGGTAAAGTGTTGTCTAAAGTTTGTCCTGACAATGTTTCTCTGTATAATGACAAGGATCAAATAATAAGGAGATCTGCACGTGTTACCCGACTTCCTTGGAAGTTGCGTTAAACTCAAAGCAATGCTACTGTTTGTTTTGTAAAAACTATACTGCATTACATACCAAGAGTATTGCTACTTTGTGTTTTGTAAAAAACCATATTGTATTCTGATGTTTCCTTTAAAGTTACATTTTGTCACTATTTTTCTATGCACTCTTTCACTTTTATTTTCTTCTTTTTGCGCCTCTTTATTTCTTTTGCTCATTGTCTTCTTTGTAATCTTATTTAAAACAAGCATTGGAAATGCAATAGGTCTCGCAGCATTAGAGTTAGTGCATTTAGAATTGTTTATGGGTTTTTTGTTGTAAATCTTTTGCATTTTTATTTTTTTTTGCCAATGCTAAAGAATTACAAATCAAAAAAGCAATAAACAATTGTAAAAGCTGTAACTAAAAATCCTACGAGACCTATTGCACTGTGTGAGGGTGAGGTGTTGAGGGTGAGTGAGGGTGGGGATGAGTGAGGAGTTGAGTGTGAGTGAGGTGTTGAGGGTGAGTGAGGTGTTGAGGGTGAGTGAGAGTGAGAGTGAGTGAGGGTGAGGGTGAGGGAGGGTTATTGCGAGTTAGGATGAGGGGTTGAGGGTGGGTGAGTGGCGTTGCATGGGTGAGTGGCGTTGCGTGGCTGAGTGGCGTTGCGTGGCTGAGTGGCGTTGCGTGGCTGAGTGGCGTTGCGTGGGTGAGTGGCGTTGCGTGGGTGAGTGGCGTTGCGTGGGTGAGTGGCATTGCGTGGGTGAGTGGCGTTGCGTGGGTGAGTGGCGTTGCGTGGCTGAGTGGCGTTGCGTGGGTGAGTGGCGTTGCGTGGCTGAGTGGCGTTGCGTGGCTGAGTGGCGTTGCGTGGCTGAGTGGCGTTGCGTGGCAGAGTGGCAGTGAGTGGCTGAGTGGCGTTGCATGTGTGCGTGGCGTTGCGTGTGTGAGTGGCGTGCATGAGTGGCGTTGCGTGGGTGAGTGGCGTTGCGTGGGTGAGTGGCGTTGCGTGGCTGAGTGGCGTTGCGTGGGTGAGTGGCGTTGCGTGGCTGAGTGGCGTTGCGTGGCTGAGTGGCGTTGCGTGCGTGAGTGGCGTTGCGTGCCTGAGTGGCGTTGCGTGGTTGTTTTAGCGTTACTGAGCGTGTGTGAAAGAGTGTGATAGTTTTGTTGTGTGAGGGTGATGTTAAGAGTGTGTGTATATGTTAATAATAATTAAGTAATGTGTTGTTTGTAACTAAAGGTGTCCCCTTTGTATTACTTCAGTCTTATGTGTATATTAGTATGTAATTTTAAATGTGTATGTATTGTACTAACTATGTGTATGTTTTGTAACATGTTTGTGTAGTCTCGTTTTTTTTTTTTTTTTAAAATGGCCGACGTATAGCGTCACGTCGACGTCTGCTATGTTTAGCGGTCTAGTTTATTTTTGAGTTGTGTGTGTTTTTTGTTTACGTATTTTTCTAGCCAATCGGAGCGCGACGTTTTTGACGTAGCGTTCCGATTTGCATACGTCAACCGTTGAATTCCCCATTGATCGAGAATGTTGGTGTGCGGAAGGCGTGTTCTTGTCCCGGTGGTGTTGCTGCGTCGTTTGACAGGTAAGAATGTATTCCTAAGTTTATTTTAATGTAATGTAATGTAGTATATATACTATGTAAAATTTAAATACTTGCTAAATTTATTTAATTCACTCGTAATATTTGTAAATGTTTGTAATGTAACATAAAGTAGTGTTTTTTATTGGCGATGTGTAATGCATATGTTTTGTTAAACTGTAATGTAATGTATTAATGTCCTTTTTTTGGTAATTTGACATACAAAAGGGGTTTGTTTCATTTCGAAGTGGTAAATGTGTTGTAATATATTGATGTAAGTTGTTTTTTTATTATTTTTTTGTGTGATGCTGAAGTAGTCGGATAATTTGTTATTGACGTACTTGAAGTATGAAATGAAACTTTGTGTCTTTGCTGACTGTAGTATTTTTAGCAATGTATGAACGACATGTACAGTGAACTAATGTATTTTTCGTTAGATTTTTGTGACTGACTCTTTCTATGTTCGTAATATGTTTTATTGTATTTGAACTAATTCCGTCTGGATAAATGCTATTGTGTTAAGCGTTTCTTTTTTTGTGTAAATCTCGACTATTGTATTCAATGCGTCCCATTTTCCGGATGAATCGTTCTTGTTTATTTCCCTCTGAAAAATTTGATTGTTTCTGAATTTTTGTTTATTTCGTCATATTTGCTTTATATTAGACGGAATTCCGTGAGAAGAAGTGCTATTGTTGTATGCGTCCGGTTTTTTGTGTAACTGTTGACTACTGTCTTTAAACCGTCCCATTCTCCGGATGAATAGTGCTTGTTTATTGCCCGGCGAAAAAGTTGCCTGTTTCACTTGTGTCTTTGTATCTCCTCGTCCTCGCTTCCTGCCACATATTTGTATTTGTTTCCTTTGTGTAATATTGTTGTAATATCGTACGAATTAAATTTACTTTTTGGCCCGAAGACTGATTAACATCCTTGCATCCTTTTAGGTCAATGATGTTAAGTTTTTTTTGTGTCTAACGTATCTGATGCTATACTCCGTCGACCCCCTTGTTTTCCGTCCTGAAATTTCTTTATGTGTAAGAAAATGGCCTAACATTCCTCAAATTGCAGAGTGGGTGAATGCTGCAGAGTGGGTGAATGCTGCAGAGTGGGTGAATGCTGCAGAGTGGGTGAATGCTGCAGAGTGGGTGTATGCTGCAGAGTGGGTGAATGCTGCAGAGTGGGTGAATGCTGCAGAGTGGGTGAATGCTGCAGAGTGGGTGAATGCTGCAGAGTGGGTGAATGCTGCAGAGTGGGTGAATGCTGCAGAGTGGGTGAATGCTGCAGAGTGGGTGAATGCTGCAGAGTGGGTGAATGCTGCAGAGTGGGTGAATGCTGCAGAGTGGGTGAATGCTGCAGAGTGGGTGAATGCTGCAGAGTGGGTGAATGCTGCAGATTGGGTGAATGCTGCAGATTGGGTGAATGCTGCAGATTGGGTGAATGCTGCAGATTGGGTGAATGCTGCAGATTGGGTGAATGCTGCAGATTGGGTGAATGCTGCAGATTGGGTGAATGCTGTCTATTGGGTGAATGCTGTCTATTGGGTGAATGCTGTAGATTGGGTGAATGCTGTAGATTGGGTGAATGATGGAGATTGGGTGAATGATGGAGATTGGGTGAATGATGGTGAGTGGGTGAATGATGCAGAGTTTCTGAAAGATGGATAGTGTGTGAATGATGGATAGAGTGTGAATGATGGAGAGGCAGAGTGCTGTTGCGTTTTTGAGTGTTAGTGTGTGTAACTGAGGGTGAGTCGTTGAGGGTGAGTGAGGGTGATGTTGAGTGAAGGTGAGGGTGAGGTGTTGAATGGTATTGAGGGTGAGGGTGAGGTGTTAAGGGTGAGTGAGTGTGACTTGTTGAGGATGAGTGAGGGTGAGTGAGGTGTTAAGAGTGAGGTGTTAAGGATGAGATGTTGAGGGTGAGTGATGGTGATGTTGAGTGTAGATGAGGGTGATGTGTTGAGTGTGAGTGAGGGTGAGTGATGGTGAGGGTGAGTGAGGGTGTGGAATTGTGGGTGAGGTGATAAGGGTGAAGTTAGTGAGGGTGAGGTGTTGAGGGTGAGGGTCTGAGGGTATGCTGTGCTGTACCTGCTCCGTGTGTGAGGGAAGCTTGCACTGTTGCCGCCTGTGCTGTACCTGATGTATGTGTGATGAAAGCTTGCACTGCTGCTGTCGGTGCTGTACCTGTTCCATGTGTAAGGGAAGCTTGCACTGCTGTTGGCTGTGCTGTACCTGCTCCGTGTTTGAGTGAAGCTTGCATTGCCGTTGCCTGTGCAGTACCTGCTCCGTGTGTGATGGAAGCTTGCACTGCAGCTGCCTGTGCTGTACCTGATGTATGTGTGAGGGAAGCTTGCACTGCTGCTGTCGGTGCTGTACCTGTTCCATGTGTAAGGGAAGCTTGCACTGCTGTTGCCTGTGCTGTACCTGCTCCGTGTTTGAGTGAAGCTTGCATTGCCGTTGCCTGTGCTATACCTGCTCCGTGTGTGATGGAAGCTTGCACTGCAGCTGCCTGTGCTGTACCTGATGTATGTGTGAGGGAAGCTTGCACTGCTGCTGTCGGTGCTGTACCTGTTCCATGTGTAAGGGAAGCTTGCACTGCTGTTGCCTGTGCTGTACCTGCTCCGTGTTTGAGTGAAGCTTGCATTGCCGTTGCCTGTGCTATACCTGCTCCGTGTGTGATGGAAGCTTGCACTGCTGCTGTCGGTGCTGTACCTGTTGCATGTGTAAGGGAAGCTTGCACTGCTGCCGCCTGTGCTGTACCTGATCTATGTGTGAGGGAAGCTTGCACTGCTGCTGCCTGTGCTGTACCTGCTCTGTGTGTGAGGGAAGCTTGTACTGCTGCCGCCTGTGCTGTACCTGATCTATGTGTGAGGGAAGCTTGCACTGCTGCTGTCGGTGCTGTACCTGTTCCATGTGTAAGGGAAGTTTGCACTGCTGTTGCCTGTGCTGTACCTGCTCCTTGTTTTCGAGTGAAGCTTGCACTGCTGCCGCCTGTGCTGTACCTGATCTATGTGTGAGGGAAGCTTGCACTGCTGCTGTCGGTGCTGTACCTGTTCCATGTGTAAGGGAAGCTTGCACTGCTGTTGGCTGTGCTGTACCTGCTCCGTGTTTGAGTGAAGCTTGCATTGCCGTTGCCTGTGCTATACCTGCTCCGTGTGTGATGGAAGCTTGCACTGCTGCTGTCAGTGCTGTACCTGTTGCATGTGTAAGAGAAGCTTGCACTGCTGCCGCCTGTGCTGTACCTGATCTATGTGTGAGGGAAGCTTGCACTGCTGCTGCCTGTGCTGTACCTGCTCTGTGTGTGAGGGAAGCTTGCACTGCTGCCGGCTGTGCTGTACCTGATGTATGTGTGAGGGAAGATTGCACTGCAGCTCTCGGTGCTGTACCTGTTCCATGTGTAAGGGAATGCTGTTGCCTGTGCTGTACCTGCTCCGTGTTTGAGTGAAGCTTGCATTGCCGTTGCCTGTGCTGGAGCAGCTCCGTGTGTGATGGAAGATTGTGAGATCTGGCATAACGGAAGGATTGGTAGTGCGTGCACAGTTTTTTTTTTTGTTTGTTTATTGTTGTAGTGAAAAGTTTTATGTATGCACTGTGTATGTTCTCTTTGTGTGTTTTCTTTTTTATATTTTCTTTATTTCAGGGAATGAGCTGCTACGATGGACAGGTAATGACAAATTAATTTGCATAATATTAAAGCGTGTCTTTGTGACTTTTATACTTTTGTTTATTGATTTGCTTATTGTAAAGCTAATGTAATTATTTTATTAGGTCTCTCTGCTCGCATGTACTTTCTGCCTGGCTTCTTGCATTTGATTTTTATTTTATCAATGGCTGCTATTTCGGTGTATTTGTTGCCATGGATTGTGTTCCGTTTTGCCGTACGTGTTTTTTGGTCGCACTTGGCTTGTGTATACGTTTCTAAAATTATGTAGTGTATGTAAATAAAAGTTTTTGTTTTTCTGTTCTAGTAAAGGGTATTACGCAATGTATTCCCTTTACGTTTGTTACGTAAGGGATGTTAGCGTTCTATTTTTTAATTGATGGTGATGTAATTATGAGCGTTACGTAATTTTTAGCCAATCGCAGCTCTACGTTGTGTGACGTAGCGTTGCATTTGACATGCGTCAACGGGGCTTTTTCCAAATTGATGTGAATGTTCGTGCGGTAAAGGTGTGTTATTCCTCCGTGTTTGTTGCTGCGTCGTCTGACTGGTAAGATGTACATTTATTAAAAGTGAGTACATGAATTTGAATGTATTAATACGTGTGTGTATATACGTATTATTAATAATGTTTTATTAGGATGTATGAGTGTTTTATTTGTATTGCGCCATGTGTATTATCGAGTTTTGAGTTACAATATTCCTTAGTACTGTTCTAAAAGATATATGTTTGAAAAATATAGTTTTTTCGAAATGTTACATAAAGCAATGTTTATGTTTGTATGTGTTATGTCTTTGAAATTGCGTCCCTTGTCATTTCTCGCTCACTTTCCTTGTGTTTTGAATTTTTCTTGATCTTTATGCGAATGTTGGCTCGTGTTTAAGTAGATTCTTTGGGATGCATTGAGTAATCTTTGCTAGTGTCTTCCTGGTATGTAGTTTCAGTAGTTCCGTTTCGCCTGAGGTGGCACTGTGATGTTTATTTTCCCTCTGACTTAGCTTTTGCTTGTGTCATTTGTACCGGTATGTGACTTGTTTCGCCGCTATTCATTTTTTTTGTTAGTTGCTTGTTGTAGTTAAAAGTATAATGTATGCACTGTGTATGTTCTCTTTTTTGTGTTTTTTTTTATATTTTCTACATTTCAGGGAATGAGCTGCTACGATCGACAGGTAATGACAATTTTATTTGCATATTATGAAAAAGTGCCTTTGTGAGTTCTTATACTTTTGTTTATGCCTTTCCTTTTATTGATGTTAATGTAATTATTGTATTTGGTTTTGCTTTGCTCGTACGTATTTTCTGTCTGGCTCCTCTCATTAGAGTGTGTTTAGTATTTTATCAATGGCTGCTATTTAGTTTTATTCTTTGGCATGGATTGAGTTTCGTTTTGGCGTACGTGTTTTTCGGTCGCACTTTCCTTGTGTGTAGTAATTTTCTCTTGCACGGCATCCCTTATGTCCATTTCTGCAGCAATAGCACATTATTAACATTCTGCAACCCCACACTACAATTGAGCGACATGAGATCATCACTCATTGCCAGTAGAGCCGTATTTAGAACTCCCCCAGTCTCATTTAGACATAGAACTGCAGTACTGTACAGCACCAAAGCATGCTTGTATAGCTGTAATTGTGTGTGCAACGTACAAAAAGTTGTTCTAAAGCGTGCACTTCAGGCTGGTGGTGTGTGTGACTGTTGAAAGCGTGGATTGATGGCTGTTTGTGTGGGTGTATGCATGGTGAAAGGATGCACTGATGACTGTTGTGTGTGTACGCCTTGTGAATGTGTCCATTGCTAGCTATTAGTGTGTGTGCCTGTTAAAAGCGCACATGTTTGGATTGTATGTCGTTTGTCTGCTGAGTAATGCTGTAGTGGTAATGATTGGTGCTGTGGTGGTAAGTGTTTGTGTGTGGTTGTAGTGTGATAGTGTGTTGATGGTGAGTGAGGGTGAGGTGTTGAGGGTGAGTGGATGATGGTGTGAGGGTGACGGTGTGAGGGTGAGAGTGAGTGATTGTTGGCGAGCGTGAGGCTATGAGGCTTATTGAGAATGTGAGTGGGTGTGCGAGGATGTGTGAGAGTGTGTGAGTGTGGATGTGTGTGAGGGTGGGGGTGTGTGAGCGTGTGGGCATGTGAGTGTGTGGTGCTTAGTAATGCTGTAGTTGGGATGTGTTGTTCTGTGCTAGTGATGAGTGGTGTTGTGATGGTGTTTAATAATTACCACCACAGCATAACTCAGCACCACAACAGTTGCAGTTCTCCCAACAATGGCATCACTGATGTCCACGAATGCAACATGCAGCAATACCACTTTATCTTTCTGCAGCCCCACAGTACCATTGAGCAACAACACTGCTTCACTCTGCACTTCCACATCCGTATTTTGCAAACACACAGTCTCATTTTGACATAATACTGCAGTACTGATGACTGTTGTGTGTGTATGCCTGGTGAAAGTGGCCATTGATAGCTGTTGTTGTGTGTGTGTGACTGTTAAAAGCGTACATGTTGTTATTGTATGACCTTTGATTGCTGCAGTGGTGATGAGTGGTGCTGTGGTGGTAATTGTTTTTTTGTGTGGTTGTAGTGTGATAGTGTGTTGAGGGTGAGTGAGGGTGAGGTGTTGAGGGTGAGTGAGGGTGAGGTGTTGAGGGTGAGTGAGGGTGAGGCGTTGAGTGTGAGTGAGATTGAGGGTGAGTCAGTGTGAGGCGTTGAGGGTGGGTGAGGCTATGAGGGTGAGTGAGGCGTTGAGGGTGAGTGAGGGTGAGGTGTTGAGGGTGATTGAGGATGAGTGAGAGTGAGGGTAAGTAAGGGGTTGAGGGGGAGATGTTGATCGTGATTGAAGTGTTGTTGTGGTGGTAAGTGTTTGTGTGTTGTTGTAGTGTGATAGTGTGTTGAGGGTGAGTGAGTATGAGGGTGAGAGGGTGAGAGTGAGTGAGAATGAGGGGGAGGTGTTGAGGGTGAGTGAGGATGAGTGAGGGTGAGGAGTTGAGGGTGGGTGAGGGTGAGGGGCTGAGGGTGAGTGAGGTGTTGAGGGTGAGGTGTTGAGTGTGATTGAGGATGAGTGAGAGTGAGGGTGAGTGATGTGTTGAGGTTGACTGAGGCTGAGGCGTTGTGGGTGAGTGAGGGTGAGGTGTTGAGGCTGAGGGTGAGGAGCTGAGGGTGAGTGTGGGTGAGGCGTTGAGGGCGAGGCGTTGAAGGTGAGAGAGAGTGAGGTGCTGAGGATGAGGGTGTGAGGGTGAGTGTGGGTGAGGCGTTGAGGGTGAGTGAGGGTGAGGTGTTGAGGGTGATTGAGGATGAGTGTGAGTGAGGAGTTAAGGGTGATGTGTTTAGGGTGAGTCAAGTGTTGCTGTGGCGAAAATTGTTTGTTTGTAGTTGTAGTGTGATAGTGTGTTGATGGTGAGTGAGGGTGAATGAGGGTGATGTTTTGAGGGTGAGTGAGTATGACAGTGAGGTGTTGAGGGAGAGGTGTTGAGGGTGATTGATGATGAGTGAGATTGAGTGTGAGTGAGGAGTTAAGGGTGAGGTGTTGAGGGTGAGTGAAGTGTTGCTGTGGTGGTAAGTATTTGTTTGTTGTTGTAGTGTGATAGTGTGTTGACGGTGAGTGAGGGTGAGTGAGGATGAGTGAGGGTGAGTGAGGGTGAGGTGTTGAGTGTAATTGAGGGTGAGGTGTTGAGGGTGAGTGAGGGTGAGGGGCTGAGTGTTATTGAGGATTTGAGGCTGAGTGTGGTTGAGGTGTTGTATGTTATTGAGGATGAGTGAGAGTGAGTTTGAGTGAGAGTTTAAGGGTGAGGTGTTGAGGGTGAGTGAAGTGGTGCAGTAGTGGTAAGTGTTTGTGTGTTGTTTTAGTGTGATAGTGTGAGGGTAAGTGTGGTTGAGGGTAATTGAGGCAGATGTGATGAGGGTGAGTGAGGATGAAGTCTTGAGTGTGAGTGAGGATGACGGTGATTGAGGGTGAGGTGGTGAGGGGCTGAAGGTGAGTGAGGTTGAGTGAGGGTGAGGTGTTGATGGTGATTGAAGGTGGGTGAGGGTGATGGTGATGTGTTGAGGGTGAGTGAGGGTGAGGTGTTGAGGGAGAGTGAGTGTGAGGTGTAATGTAATTATTGTTTTCGTTCTTGCTTTGCTCGCACGTATTTTCTGTCTGGCTCCTCTCATTAGAGTGTGTTTAGTATTTTATCAATGGCTGCTATTTAGTTTTATTCTTTGGCATGGATTGAGTTTCGTTTTGCCGTACGTGTTTTTCGGTCGCACTTTCCTTGTGTGTAGTAATTTTCTCTTGCACGGCATCCCTTATGTCCATTTCGGCAGCAATAGCACATTATTAACATTCTGCAACCCCACACTACAATTGAGCAACATGAGATCATCACTCATTGCCACTAGAGCCGTATTTAGAACTCCCCCAGTCTCATTTAGACATAGAACTGCAGTACTGTACAGCACCAAAGCATGCTTGTATAGCTGTAATTGTGTGTGCAACGTACAAAAAGTTGTTCTAAAGCGTGCACTTCAGGCTGGTGGTGTGTGTGACTGTTGAAAGCGTGGATTGATGGCTGTTTGTGTGGGTGTATGCATGGTGAAAGGATGCACTGATGACTGTTGTGTGTGTACGCCTTGTGAAAGTGTCCATTGCTAGCTATTAGTGTGTGTGCCTGTTAAAAGCGCACATGTTTGGATTGTATGTCGTTTGTCTGCTGAGTAATGCTGTAGTGGTAATGAGTGGTGCTGTGGTGGTAAGTGTTTGTGTGTGGTTGTAGTGTGATAGTGTGTTGATGGTGAGTGAGGGTGAGGTGTTGAGGGTGAGTGGATGATGGTGTGAGGGTGACGGTGTGAGGGTGAGAGTGAGTGATTGTTGGCGAGCGTGAGGCTATGAGGCTTATTGAGAATGTGAGTGGGTGTGCGAGGATGTGTGAGAGTGTGTGAGTGTGGATGTGTGTGAGGGTGGGGGTGTGTGAGCGTGTGGGCATGTGAGTGTGTGGTGCTTAGTAATGCTGTATTTGTGATGTGTTGTTCTGTGCTAGTGATGAGTGGCGTTGTGATGGTGTTTAATATTTACCACCACAGCATAACTCAGCACCACAACAGTTGCAGTTCTCCCAACAATGGCATCACTGATGTCCACGAATGCAACATGCAGTAATACCACTTTATCTTTCTGCAGCCCCACAGTACCATTGAGCAACAACACTGCTTCACTCTGCACTTCACATCCGTATTTTGCACACCCACAGTCTCATTTAGACATAATACTGCAGTACTGATGACTGTTGTGTGTGTATGCCTGGTGAAAGTGGCCATTGATAGCTGTTGTTGTGTGTGTGACTGTTAAAAGCGTACATGTTGTTATTGTATGACCTTTGTTTGCTGCAGTGGTGATGAGTGGTGCTGGGGTGGTAATAGTTATTTTGTGTGGTTGTAGTGTGATAGTGTGTTGAGGGTGAGTGAGTATGAGGATGAGAGGGTGAGAGTGAGTGAGAATGAGGGGGAGGTGTTGAGGGTGAGTGAGGATGAGTGAGGGTGAGGAGGTGAGTGAGGGTGAGGGGCTGAGGGTGAGTGAGGTGTTGAGGGTGAGGTGTTGAGTGATTGAGGATGAGTGAGAGTGAGGGTGAGTGATGTGTTGAGGTTGACTGAGGGTGAGGCGTTGTGGGTGAGTGAGGGTGAGGTGTTGAGGGTGAGGAGCTGTGGGTGAGTGTGGGTGAGGCGTTGAGGGTGAGCCGTTGAAGGTGAGAGAGAGTGAGGTGCTGAGGATGAGGGTGTGAGGGTGAGTGTGGGTGAGGCGTTGAGGGTGAGTGAGGGTGAGGTGTTGAGGGTGATTGAGGATGAGTGAGAGTGAGTGTGAGTGAGGAGTTAAGGGTGAGGTGTTTAGGGTGAGTGAAGTGTTGCTGTGGCGGAAAGTGTTTGTTTGTAGTTGTAGTGTGATAGTGTGTTGACGGTGAGTGAGTGTGAATGAGGGTGATGTATTGAGGGTGAGTGAGTATGACAGTGAGGTGTTGAGGGTGAGGTGTTGAGGGTGATTGATGATGAGTGAGATTGAGGGTGAGTGAGGAGTTAAGGGTGAGGTGTTGAGGGTGAGTGAAGTGTTGCTGTGGTGGTAAGTATTTGTTTGTTGTTGTAGTGTGATAGTGTGTTGACGGTGAGTGAGGGTGAGTGAGGATGAGTGAGGGTGAGTGAGGGTGAGGTGTTGATTGTAATTGAGGGTGATGTGTTGAGGGTGAGTGAGGGTGAGGGGCTGAGTGTTATTGAGGATTTGAGGCTGAGTGTGGTTGAGGTGTTGTATGTTATTGAGGATGAGTGAGAGTGAGTTTGAGTGAGAGTTTAAGGGTGAGGTGTTGAGGGTGAGTGAAGTGGTGCAGTGGTGGTGTTTGTGTGTTGTTTTAGTGTGATAGTGTGTTGGGGGTAAGTGTGGTTGAGGGTAATTGAGGCAGATGTGTTGAGGGTGAGTGAGGATGAAGTCTTGAGTGTGAGTGAGGATGACGGTGATTGAGGGTGAGGTGTTGAATGGCTGAAGGTGAGTGAGGTAGAGGCGTTGAGGGTGAGTGAGGGAGAGGTGTTGAGAGTGAGGGTGATTGAAGGTTTGAGGGTGCGGTGTTGAGGGTGAGTGAGGGTGAGGTGTTGATGGTGATTGAAGGTGGTTGAGGGTGATGGTGATGTGTTGAGGGTGAGTGAGGGTGAGGTGTTGAGGGAGAGTAAGGGTGAGGTGTTGAGGGTGAGTGAGTGTAATTGAGGGTGGGTGATGAGTTGAGGCTGAGTGAGTGTGAGTGAGGGTGTGATTGGCAAATGTGAGTGTTTTGCATGTGTGAATAGTTATTTTTATGTGAAGTGTGTTAGTGTTATTGTATGTTGTTGTAGTAGAATGATGCTGTTGTGGTGGTGTAGAGTGATGTTGGTGTGTTGATGAGTGATGTTAGTGTGGTGCTTCCTAATGCTGTTGTTGTGATGTGTTGATGATGAGTTGTGGTTTGTTAGTGTTCAACTATTACCACCAAAGCATAACTCATCCCAACAACATGTGCAATTCTCACAACAACCTAATTTGTGATGTCCACCAATGCAACACGCATCAATACCACCTTATCATTCGGCCCCCCCACAGTAACATTGAGCAACAACACAGCATAACTCGGCACCAGCACAGGCGTATTTAGCACAACAACAGTCTCATTCATACATACTACTGTAGTGCGTGCAAGCTACAAAGTATGTGTATTTTGTATATGTGTTTGTAATGTCAAATGGATAGGCTGAATGTTGTATGTGGGTGTGACTATGTTGTATAAATTGAGTGTATTACTTACAATTTGCCTTTTGTAGAGCAAAAAATACCATAGAAGTTGTAAAATTTGTATCCCACACTTATTTATTTATTTAAAAAAAAAAAAAATTTTTATTGTTTAACTTTGTACAAAAATAAGATATCCTGGCAACATGCAAAATTTAGTCAGAACATATGTCATCGTTTTTTTCGTGCAGAATCTTTATGATTTGGCCATTACAAAAGACAACTTCAAAAGTTTGTGGCAAAAAGTGGACAAGGGCATCTCCGATGTTGTCAACTTCCTCATCTAACATAAACCATTTAATTAAGATCTGGTTTTCGATGGGCATAGATTGATATTCGTCTGTGTTTGTCACTTTTATTGTGATAATACTATTTTGCTCTGTAGAGCTTTCAACACCATAAATTAGAATGTCCATCTTTTCCTCTGGTGGGGCTGTTACCTGTTGAGAGAAAACAAAAGCAACAATTAGTTTTTAAATTTGTATACTTTATGTTTTGTGTAAGGCCTATAGTGGGTGAAAGGAACAGAGTGGTTGAAAGTGCCAGATTGGGTGAAATGGACTGAGTAGGTGAAAGGGTCCCTGTTGTTGATAGGGTTTGAGTGGGTGATAGGTCGAGAGTGGGTGATAGGTCTAGAGTGGGTGATAGGCCTAGAGTGTGTGAAAGGGCCAGAGTTGTTGAAAGGTCCCGAGTGGGTGAAAGTTCCCGAGTGGGTGAAAGCTCCCGAGTGGGTGAAAGGTCCCAAGTGGGTGAAATGTAAAAGGTCCAGAGTGGGTGCAAGGGGCAGAGTGGGTGAAAGGGCAAGTCTGGGTGAAAGTCCAAGAGTGGCTGAGCAGAGATAGTTGACAAAAGTTTTGTTTGTTGTGCTTACCTCCATTTTGCTATGGCGCGTTGTATTCAATATTTTTTGGCAATTGAATTCATGTACAGTGACGTGAGTCAGGGTAACATATTTCCCAATATGTATTTTAAATTGTGACGCTTCTCTCCACAGTGTCACTTTTATATCATCAGTTGCATCTTTTATTGTAATCGATTTGAGTGGGGTATCTTGCCCATTGATAAACACAGTCTTTGCATCCTCTTCCTACACAAAAAGAAAGCATTCTATTAAATAGTGACTGTAAAAACACATATTGCTAGTGCCTTGTATGAAAGGCAATATAATGTATCACATTTAACGACCCAAATGAACATCCTTTCTAAAAGATTGAATTGTTTATTTGAAAAAATGGCTTTGTAGAGAGTACTTGTGTTTGTAGTATACACCAAAGCACTGCCATCTTTTAGTTTCCAAAAGTCATACTTGCTACTATGTGTGAAGAGTGTATAATTCTAATTTTTTTGAGTTACTTATTGAAGTTACTAAAGGTGTAATGTGTGTGTAAGTCAACTATGCATTTTTTAAGTAGACATGATGACATGGGTGAGGGTGAGTTATTGAGTGTGAGGTGTTGATAGTGAGTGAGGGTGAGGAGTTGATGGTGAGTGAGGGTGAGTGAGGATGAGGTGTTACGTGAGTGTGAGGGTGAATGTAAGTGAGGGTGAGTGAGGGTGAGCGAGGGTGAGAGGGTGAGGGTGAGAGATTGAAGGTGAGTGAGGGTGAGAAGTTGAGGGTGAGTAAGGATGAGGGTGAGTGTGAGTGAGGCTGAGTGAGTGTCATTTAGGGTGAGGAGTTGAGGGTGAGCGATTGAGGGTGATTGATGTTGAGAAGTTGAGGGTGAGTAAAGATGAGGGGGAGTGTGGGTGAGTGAGGGTGAGTGAGTGAGGGTGAGGTGTTGAGGGTGAGTGAGGGTGAGGCTGAGGGTGAGGCTGAGGTGTTGAGTGAGAGTGAGGTTGACTGAGGAGTTGAGGGAGAAGGGTAAAGTTTTTGAGGGGGAGGTGTTGATGGCTAGTGAGGGTGAGTTAGGGTGAGGAGTTTAGTGTGATTGAGGGTGAGTGAGATTGAGGGTGAGTGAGGCGTTGAGGCTGAAGTGTTGAGGGTGAGGTGTTGAGGGTGAGTCAGGGTGACGTTTTGAGGATGAGTGAGGGTGACTAAGGGTGAGGCATTGAGGTAAACACAGTGTTTGCGTTTTCTTCCTAAAGAAAAAGTAAGCATTGTATAAAATAGTGACTGTAAAAACACATATTATTAGTGCGTTGTATGAATGCCCATATAATGTATTATATTTAGCGACCCAAATGAACATCCTTCCTAAATGATAGCAATATTTTTTGCAAAAAATGGCTTTGTAGAGAGTACTTGTATTTGTAGTATACAGCAAAGCGCTGGCATATTATAGTTTTCAAAACGCGTACTTTCTACATAGAGTGAAAGAGTGTATTTGTAGGGTGAATTAGGACTCAGGATTTAAATCTAGGAGTTAGAGTGTGGATTAGGATAGTTAATTTCTATTCTTCTTTTTGTTGTTGTGTGTGTGTGTGTGTGTGTGTGTGTGAGGGTGAGTGAGGGTGTGTGAAGCTGAGGGTGTGTGACGGTGTGTGAGGGAAGCTTGCACTGCTGCTGTCGGTGGTGTACCTGTTCCATGTGTAAGGGAAGCTTGCACTGCTGCCGCCTGTGCTGTACCTGATCTATGTGTGAGGGAAGCTTGCACTGCTGCTGCCTGTGGTGTACCTGATCTGTGCGTGAGGGAAGCTTGCACTGCTGCTGTCGGTGCTGTACCTGTTCCATGTGTAAGGGAAGATTGCACTGCTGTTGCCTGTGCTGTACCTGCTCCGTGTTTGAGTGAAGCTTGCATTGCCGTTGCCTGTGCTGTACCAGCTCCATGTGTGATGGAAGATTGTGAGATCTGGCATAACGGAAGGATTGGTAGTGCGTGCACCGCTGCTTGGGGTATCTGCGATATTTGTGTAAGTAAATGGAGAGGGGGGTGAGAGTTGGAAGAGAGAGTGAAACAGGCAGAAACGTGGAGAGTTAGAAGAAAGAGCGAAGGAATCTAAGCTGCGAGATGTGGCATAACAGAAGGATTGGTAGTGCGTGCACCGCTGCTTGTGGTATCTGCGAGATTTGTGTAAGTAAATTGAGCCGGGGGTGAGAGTTGGAAGAGAGAGTGAAACAGGCAGAAACGTGGAGAGTTAGAAGAAAGAGCGAAGGAATATAAGCTGCGAGATGTGTCATAACAGAAGGATTGGTAGTGCGTGCACCGCAGCTTGGGGTATCTGCGAGATTTGTGTAAGTAAATGGAGAGGGGGTTGAGAGTTGAAAGAGAGAGTGAAACAGTCAGAAACGTGGAAGAACGAGGGAAGGAATCTAAGCTGCGAGATGTGGCATAACAGAAGGATTGGTAGTGCGTGCACCGCTGCTTGTGGTATCTGCGAGATTTGTGTAAGTAAATGGAGAGGGGGTTGAGAGTTGGAAGAGAGAGTGAAACAGGCAGAAACGTGGAGAGTTAGAAGAAAGAGCGAAGGAATGTAAGCTGCGCGATGTGGCATAACAGAAGGATTGGTAGTGCGTACACCGCTGCTTGGGTGTACTGTGTGTGTAAGGCAAGTATGCATTTTTTTAGTACATATGATGACATGAGTGAGGGTGAGGGTGAGGGTGAGTGATTGAGTGTGAGGTGTTGCGGGTGAGTGAGGGTTAGGGTGAGTGAGGGTGGGGTTGAGGGTGAGTGAGGATGAGTGAAGATGAGGTGTTATGTGAGGGTGAGTGTGAGTGAGGCTGAGTTAGGGTGAGGTGTTTAGGGTGAGTGAGAGTGAGGGAGTGTTGAGGGTGAGAGATTGAGGGTGAAAAGTTGAGGGTGAGTAAGGATGAGTGTGAGTGTGGGTGAGTAAGGGTGATTGAGTGAGGGTGAGTTGTTGAGGGTGAGGCTGATGTGTTGAGGTGTTGAGTGAGAGTGAGGGTGACTGAGGAGTTGAGGGAGAAGTGTAGAATTTTTGAGGGGGAGGTGTTGAGGGCTAGTGAGGGTGAGTGAGGGTGAGTGAGTGGGAGGTGTTGAGGGTGATTGAGGGTGAGTGAGATTGAGGGTGAGTGAGGCATTAAGGGGGAATTGTAGAGGGTGAGGTGTTGAGGGTGAGTGAGGGTGAGGTGTTGAGGGTGAGTGAGGGTGAGAAGTTGAGGGTGAGTAAGGATGAGGGTGAGTGAGGGTGAGTGATTGATGTTGAGGGTGAGGCTGAGGTGTTGAAGTGTTGAGTGAGAGTGAGGGTGAGTGAGTAGTTGAGGGAGAAGTGTAGAGTTTTTGAGTGTGAGGTGTTGAGGGATAGTGAGGGTGATTGAGGGTGAGTGAGGAGGAGGTGTTGAGGGTGATTGATGTTGAGTGAGATTGAGGGTGAGTGAGGCATTAAGGGTGAATTGTTGAGGGTGAGGTGTTGAGGGAGAGTGAGGGTGGGGTGTTGAGGGTGAGTCAGGGTGACTGAGGGTGAGGCATTGATGTAAAGACAGTCTTTGCGTTCTTTTGGGACACCCAAAAAGAGCAAATCTATAAAATAGTGACAGTAAAACCACATAGTAGTAGATGCGTTGTATGACTGGCAATATAATGTATTAGATTTCACGACCCAAATGAACATCCTTTCTACCATATTGCATTTTTTTTTTAAAAAAAAGGCTTTGTGGAGAGTACTTGAATTTGTAGTATAGCCCAAAGCACTGGCCTATTATATTTCCCAAAACTCTTACTTTCAACATAGTGTGAAAGAGTGTATAATGCAACCTTTTTTGAGCTTGTTAGTGAAGTTACTAAGGGCACGATGTAGGTAAATCCCATTTACCTATTTTGAAATACCGAATAATACCGATTTGGTATTTAAAAATGGGTAAATGGTATGTAGGTCCCAACATCTGTATTCGTACCGAATCCTTAACAATTCTTAAAATACCGAATCGGTAAATACCGAATAGGTAATGCCCATTCATTCCTATGGGCTTTGAAGCCCATAGGAATGATTAGGCATTATCGATTTGTTATTTACCGAATCGGTAATTAAAGAATTCAGAAGGGTGCAGGGGGTGTCACTTTGACACCCTCTGGCATCCCCAAAAAGGGCACAGGTGCCATGTGGCAAGCATACCTGCCCTAAGAGCAGGTCTGCCTGTCACATGACATAGGTGTGCTATTTAGACTTGCAATTTAAAAAAGTAAAAAATAAATAAGATATGTCATTTACAATACTAATAAGTCCAACTTTTCAAATGCGAGACAATATTTTTTTTTAGTTGACATGATGACATGTTTGTGTTCATACTTACGGCAATTATTGTCCCTGAAACGGTCATCAGGCTTTTTAGACTTGCCCGTTTTATTTCCTTGATGGGAGAAGCCGATGGTGCAGGCGGATGCAAAATGTTGTTTGCTTGTTGGATCAGGCCATCCTCGATTGCCATTGCAGGAAATTTGGTTACTTTAGTTTGTTTTGTAATTAAAATTGTTTTGTTTTTGATAATAAAGTTTCGTATCAGTAGTCCACAGTTATTTTTCGTTTGCTCATATAAATTTTCTTGGTAACAAGTACATTTTATTGTTCCAGTTTTATCTGCTAAAGCCAAATGGAATAAAATTTTCTGCTCTTGTTTAGCATTTTTGTACGTAGTTTTCCCTGAGCAGTTGATGACATTAACTCTTATTGGTTTCTGGTATGGTTTGTTGTCATCGGTATTAATGTTCATAATTTCTTCAATAGACATCATCTGAAATAGAAAATGTGACATAACATGTTAAATACAAACCCATATTGCTTTATGATCACTGTAATAGCATTCTAAAGTACCATAGTTGTGTAGTTGGACATTTGTATATATATGATCTAAAATGGATTGGTAGTTAGTTGTGTAACTGTTAATGAGTTGTTGACATTGTAATTGCGTTTCAAAGAATCCAAGTAATTGCTTGCTGTTTGCATTTTGTTGAGATACATCCACATTGAAATCACCTATAATAATGAATTTGTGTGTGGGGTAAAAATCCGTAATATTTGTGATGAAATCAAAAAGAGAAGTTATACTTTTTAGGGGTGGTTTGTATAAAATAATAATAAGGAAATCTGTGTTACCAATCTGTAGAGTAAAATGTAAAATGTCAATCCCTTCAAGTGTCTCATAAATAGGCAATATAAATAAATCTTTTTTGTAGTACATAATCATTCCATGGTTTGTGTTGTATGTATGAAATTTATCAAATATAATGTGATGATATTGTTCTATCGTGAAATCATTAGCTGTAGCATTTCTTGTAGTGTTGATCTCAGTTAAGCAAATAATGTCTGCTTGTAATATATTGCTATCCGCTACCATAGATGGAAAATTTTTCTGTAGTGATCTGATATTGTGTGCAATGATATTGAAATGTGCACTGTATGTATGTAACTGTGGGATATGTATTTCAAGTGGCATTTCTGTCCTTAATCTGTGCATTTCCTCATTAACTTGTGGATGTACTACAATTTTACGTTCATCAAAATTGTGTACATATACATTTTGTATTGATTTTGCCCTGCTAATAGCAACATAATGCAAATGATGAATCTTGCTGTTATTAAAGTGTATATAAAGTGGTTCGAGAGTTGCACCTTGTGTGCGATGTATAGTGCGTGCTGATGCTTGGCGTAAAGGAAATTGCTTGCGTATAATGGTAATAAATTTTTTAGTGTATTGGAAATGTCTAGCTATAGCATGTATTGGTGTCCATGTATTTTGTATTTGTGAATGAAATAAGTGTTTATATTGTTGTCTGGTTGTTTGTCCTATAGTGGGATTGTCAAATAACAACCAAACGATAATAGGTGTATTGTTAATCAATTCAACTAATTGTACAACACCAGTTGCGCCATTTGTTAAACCATCATTGACATCCACATTGCAACTTAAATCATAACGAAGTTGTAAGGCAATGTGTAATGTATGTGAAAGGCCCATTGTTTTCTGTGGATCTTTGGGCAGTTGCTTAAGAATGGTTTTTTTCACATTTTCAGACAAATCTGAACTGACGGTATCGCTTGCTACTGTTATGTAGACTGGATAATCTTTGCAATGTTGTTCTAAAACCTTTTGGTTAATTTCATTAACTTCTAGATTAGTTGACATGATATATGGAATTGTTTCTAATAAAGTCTCATCAGGTTGTATTTCCCTTTGCTTAATTTGTGAAATATCTTCCTCAGTATGCTTGCCTTCTCTCAATCGGTTTAGTAATTCAGCAAATTGTAGATCTTCTTTTTGGCGCATAATTTTTGTTAATTCAAAAATTTTAAAATGTTCTTTCCATAAGTTAGCACTTAAAGGACCATACATTTGTGTAGAATCCTGAAAAATGTATCTGTCAAATACAGGTTTTAATTGGTAAAAGTCACCAATGGCTAAAATAGAAATTCCTCCAAATGGTTCATTAGATGATTTAATTTCTTGAAGCCTGTTATGTATAAAATTCAACATATTGTGTCCTACCATTGAAATTTCATCAATAATAACAACTCTAACATGCATCATTTCCATTTGTAGAGCAGTTCTATGTTCATGACTCAGTTGTTTATAAGTCAAACTTTGCGACACAGGTATTTTGAAAGTGCTATGCAGTGTTTTTCCATTAATATTATGGGCAGCCTTTCCTGTTGGAGCAGTAAGTAAGATATAAACATTATCTGGATTTTCACCGGCCTTAGTGTTATAATAGCGTAGTAAAGTTTGATATAGTGCAGATATTACAAAACTTTTCCCAACACCAGCCCCTCCAGTGCAAAAAGTATAGCATGGAGTGCTTGTAGTTTTAAACCAATGCAAGTGATGGTAAACAAAATTAAGTTGTTCCTCCGTTAAGTTTTGCATAAGTTGTTGGTATTTTTCATTGGGTAAAATAACGTTAGTTAAGCTTTGTTCTTCAGTTGTAGTTCTAATTCCTAAATCTAGAGCCAAATCATATCTATTATTATGTTCTGGATTTTGGTCTTCTGTCTGTATATTAACAGTTGGTGATAGAGGAGGTGAAATTACATTTTCATGACACTGTTCATGAATAATGTTTGTAACTTCGCCATGCTGTTTGTTATAGATTTTTAGTTGTGTGTCAACAAATGATTTAACTTCCAGATACCTCTCATAGTAAGTTTCCTTGTTGATTAGTATTTTTTCTTCTTCCCTCCATGGATAGTGCAACATTAATATTTCTCTATAATACTCTTCTGGTTCATTATTTTTGCTAAATCTGCAAAAGCGTATTATTTTCCCTTGTCTGCGCTTATTTAAAGCATAATCATAATTCTGTTTCTTTTGTTGTTTATTTCCGTGACTACATTCTATTTCTAATTCTTCCTCATCTGAGCTGTAAAAGTTTTGTTCTGCAAGTAAATCTTCGCAATCATTTATTTCTTTCCCATGTGTTTTTTTCTTCACATAGTTGAAATCAGCCGCATAGTCTGCTAACGTGCACATCTCTAATGATTGTGGCCGTTTGCAGTACTTAATAATAATATTTTCACATTGAATGTCAGTTGAATTTTCTGGCAAGTTATTAATAGTTTCGATATCGCGCATTAAATAAGTTCTTTTCTCTGGACGGCTAGTATTAATAAATACAAATGATCGTGAGCTTTTCCGTAATGGTATTTGAAGAATTAGATATGCTGCTTCTTGAGCACTAATTTCTGTGCAGTTGAGGAATTTGTTTCCTATGTGTTTAAGTTGATCTTTGATATTACTATTGCTTGTTACCTCTTTAGCAGCTTGCGCTAGAAGTTTGCTAATTCCTCTTTGCGATTTACTGATATATGAGATAATATAGACTGCACAAGCATAAGGGTCTAGTATAAACTGCAAGTCTATGTTTGCTCGCCAAGCTTCTAAAAGAGTACTATTGTAGTTATTGATGAAGCATTCGCCTGGTGTTCTTTTTAAAAAAATAGTTGTTTTTTGTAAGCTAGTTTGTATAGAAGTAATATATTCTTTATCATCCATTTTAATGAACTCTAAAAAGTCCTCAAAAGAAAGTGTATTAAAAGTAGTATTATTCATAGCTTCATGTATTATTTTCATATTATCTTGCCATTGCTTATTTGTCTCCTCAAGTGTTAATGGCTCTAATATGAGCGTTCTTGACATTGGATATTTGGGATATTGATATTTGCATGTCCGTTGCTGTTTACGTCTGCAATTTTTGGTGTGACCATGCCTTTGTAGATTTATTAACGGTTGTAAAAGAGGGTCCTCAGACTTATGACAAGTGATATATTTGTCAATAAAGCTATTGACTTCTTCGACTGGTGAAACACCATACAATGGTGCTTTGTTTACCCAGAGTAATGCATGTATATGTGGAGAACCTCTTTGTTGGAATTCGACTCTGTAAAAGTAGTCTACTATTTCCCCAATTGGATTAGTGCCATTCAGCAAAACACAATTAAAGAATTTCCTAACTTGATAGTCAAACTGTCTTGCACATGTTATTGGATCTTCTTGTATTAATTTACTTTTAGTTTCCCAAGACATGTTTAAGAATTCTTCCTCTGTACATTCCTTTAAGTTTCTAACTCTCAATAGTATATTTATTAAATGGTGCCATTTTGTTTCAGCAGCAGATAAAGTCAAAAAGAAAGTGGGTATGCCAAGTTGCCTTATCATTGCAAAAATATCTTTTTTGCAACCTTCCCAATATGGAGGTGAACTGCGTATAGTTTTTAATACTTTGTACCCCTCATTAAACTGAAAAACATTGGCAATATTACATTTAATGTCTTTAGCAGTTATTTTATTCCCATCTGTAAAATGTTTTCTGATGGAAATGTTGATTTTACCATGGATCTGCTTAATATGTAATTTCTTCAGTTTAAAAAACATATTACTAATAGATTTAGCGACTCTTCTATCATAACTCCTTAACTCTGCTTGGCAAATAGTACTATAATGTACCGGTATGTGTCTTTCCTTATTGTTAGGCCTTCGTTCACCACAAAAAATAGTAGGGAAAGCCAAAAACTCTGAATCTTTATCCTCATATAAACCTCTTGGCGTGTTATGTTCAGCTGGAGCGAAACTTAACACATTCAGCGAATTACTAGTAATAGTTTCATTAGTTAACATAGTATCCAAATTCCCAGCTTCTATGTTGTCAGAACTATCAGATGAATTGTTTGTCTCAGAAGTCTCATTGTGAGATTCTATTTCTGGAGGTATATACTCCCAGTCAGGGTTAATCGTAACACCATATTCATTAAACATTGTACTATTTTTAGCTAGCCAAGTAGCTGCCTTTTTTACTGTATTTGGTCTAATATTCTCATAATGTGTATATGATTTATAGATTAATTTCCTTTTTAATTTCACTGGGATTGTCATGGCGTCATTAATTTGCCTTGGTAAAATTGTAACAGTTGTCATAACATCTGCAGGTACATTAACTACTGCTCCTGATAATGATTTTTGAAAACCGCGTGGCAGACTCCGAATTTGTAAGAATGGTATCCTAGGTGAAACTAATCTTTCTTCTAAATCATATAATTCTAATTCAACTGGTACATTTGGGAAGCCCATGCCATTTACAATAGAACATGGTGGTATTTTGTTTTTGCGAATGTAATAATAGCAAGTCTTACATATAAAATTGGTTTTCTTGTTACTAATGTTACACTTCTTGAAAATTTCAGATTGGCTAACACTGCGTATATTTTGCAACGTTTGTTTATGCCACAGTTGATTGCAAAGAGTACAAATGTACTCTGGGCCATGCAATATTTCCCGGTGGAATTTGCGAATGATTGTATGGATTTGTTTACCTCGTTTCTGTCTTTGGCCCTGCGTGAAGATGGGGATGTTATTATCAGTAGCACTTAGTTGACTGTTGGTAATGTCTTCTTCAGCTGTATTAACTTTTTTTCTTTGTACAACTTTAGTTGGACATGTACTTGAATCCCTTTTTCTTTTCCGAGACTGTTTATTTGTTCCCTGTATAGCTTTACTATTACCTGGTAATTGTGCTAAATGATTACTATTGCTATTCCCTCCCTTACTTTTATTCAGTAAATCATCAGAAGACATTGATGTTGATGTTATCGTCTGATTAGGAGTACATTCAGTAGTATGTACCCAAATTTTTCTTTCTTGCGGTAGGTGACTATTTTTTTTATGCACAGTAAGTGCTTTTGTAAAGGATTTCCTTTGAATGACTTTTATATCTATTGGTGTTAATTCAAATTGGACACATTGCTCAGCCTGATGTGTAAAGTTATATGCTAGTTTCATAACATATTGAATTAGGCCTTCAAACGAATTAAATGCAATTGTAACACATGTTCCGTTTGAATGAGGCATGCCTTCATGGTCCCTACTATGTGAATCAAATACAAAGTATGATTGCATATGTTTGAAAATAGCTATTACATAAACATTCATACAAAGTAGAACACCACAGTGCTTATTAATAGTAACATTTAATGCTGTGCTAATATCTGGGTAGGCTTTATCAAAACGTTTAAGGACATCACCGTAGTAAGCATTCCGTAGCAAAAGTGAATATATCTCTTGATTGTGGTCTATATACCTTGGCAGGTCATCTGGATGCATAAGTGTTTCGTTGTTAATAGAATGCATTTGGAGATATAAAGCGTCCCCACGGTCCATGATATAATGCAGATCATTAGAGTTCCAAGTAGTTACTGGCTTGCATAAATTGTGCAAGACAGCAAAAGCACTATTTGGTAAGCATTGCTTACCTTGTGATTTGCTATTAAATTTGCTATTCCCTTGATGGTAACTTGCTTTCAAGCATCTCTGCATTTTATAAGTTATACTGAAATGTTGTTATCAACAAATGTAAATTAAGAAGGTTTGTGAACTAACAAATTTTTTTGGGGACTGTAAGGTCAGAACTTTTAAAATTTTTTAAACTAAGTGGCAAAGTAGTATTTACCTTAACTTCTGTTTCTTTTGTTGTTGTTTTAATAATCTGAAAGGAGAAAAAAAATACATAATGTTTAGAAGAGATTTTTTCGAATTTTTCACATAAAGGGCACATTAACATGTAAATAGTGTTTTAAAGACCTGTTAAGAGCTCTAGTGCTGCTGTGAGTGTATGCGCCACGGGTGGCACACAGGCAGGGTGAGATGATAGAGGGAGAGAGAGGGAGTGTTAGGAAAAGGGGGACAGAGAGAGAGTGAGTGAGTGCGTGAAAAGTTCATACTGAGAGACGTAAAAAAATGTGTGTGTGTTATCTTGTAACTTGGACTGGTTAATGTGTTGCATTGAATCTGAGAATGAATGCGCTGTGCGTGTAATATTGAAAATGTACCCAGTTAGTGTGCAAGTAATGTAGAAAGATAGAGAGGGAATAAAGGGGAGACAAATGGAGAGTTATATACAAAAACAGAGAGGAAGGGAAAGTTAGGGAAAGGAAGGGAAATGGAGGGAGAGGAAGAGAAAGGGAGTGAGATGCAGGGTGATAGGGAGGGAGACGGAGAGGGAGGGAGAGAGGAGGAAAAAGAGAGGGGGAGTGAGACAGAGGGAGGAACACAGTTTGAGTGAGACAGAGGAAGACAGGAGAGAGGGAGGGGGAGCTATAGAGAGGGAGAGAGAGCTATAGAGATGTAGGGAGACCGCGAGAGAAAGAGAGCGATAAAATTATGTGTATGCCGGGAGGGCTCAGTGCACGAAGCCTTCGGCTGCAGGGTCCTGTGATTAACTTCATGGTCAGTTTTATGTTGTAGCTGTCGCCCCGACCCTTAACCACTAACCCTGCCCACACCGACGCGTTCCTTGGACACAAAGTAAACAGTAAATTATTCACTGAGTGGCGTTGCGTGGCTGAGTGGCGTTGCGTGGCTGAGTGGCGTTGCGTGGCTGAGTGGCGTTGCGTGGCTGAGTGGCGTTGCGTGGCAGAGTGGCGTTGCGTGGGTGAGTGGCGTTGCGTGTGTGAGTGGCGTTGCGTATGTGAGTGGCGTTGCGTGGCTGAGTGGCGTTGCGTGGCTGAGTGGCGTGGCTGAGTGGCGTTGCGTGGCTGAGTGGCGTTGCGTGGCTGAGTGGCGTTGCATGTGTGCGTGGCGTTGCGTGTGTGAGTGGCGTGTGTGAGTGGCGTTGCGTGGCTGAGTGGCGTTGCGTGGCTGAGTGGCGTTGCGTGGCTGAGTGGCGTTGCGTGGGTGAGTGGCGTTGCGTGGGTGAGTGGCGTTGCGTGGGTGAGTGACGTTGCGTGGGTGAGTGGCGTTGCGTGTGTGAGTGGCGTTGCGTGTGTGAGTGGCGTTGCGTGTGTGAGTGGCGTTGCGTGGCTGAGTGGCGTTGCGTGGCTGAGTGGCGTTGCGTGGCAGAGTGGCAGTGCGTGGCTGAGTGGCGTTGCATGTGTCGTGGCGTTGCGTGTGTGAGTGGCGTGTGTGAGTGGCGTTGCGTGGCTGAGTGGCGTTGTGTGGCTGAGTGGCGTTGCGTGGATGAGTGGCGTTGCGTGGGTGAGTGGCGTTGCGTGGGTGAGTGGCGTTGCGTGGGTGAGTGGCGTTGCGTGGGTGAGTGGCGTTGCGTGGCTGAGTGGCGTTGCGTGGGTGAGTGGCGTTGCGTGGGTGAGTGGCGTTGCGTGGGTGAGTGGCGTTGCGTGGCTGAGTGGCGTTGCGTGGGTGAGTGGCGTTGCGTGGGTGAGTGGCGTTGCGTGGGTGAGTGGCGTTGCGTGGGTGAGTGGCGTTGCGTGGGTGAGTGGCATTGCGTGGCTGAGTGGCGTTGCGTGGCTGAGTGGCGTTGCGTGGGTGAGTGGCGTTGCGTGGGTGAGTGGCGTTGCGTGGCTGAGTGGCGTTGCGTGGCTGAGTGGCGTTGCGTGGCTGAGTGGCGTTGCGTGGCTGAGTGGCGTTGCGTGGGTGAGTGGCGTTGCGTGGCTGAGTGGCGTTGCGTGGGTGAGTGGCGTTGCGTGGGTGAGTGGCGTTGCGTGGGTGAGTGGCGTTGCGTGGGTGAGTGGCGTTGCGTGGGTGAGTGGCGTTGCATGGGTGAGTGGCGTTGCGTGGCTGAGTGGCGTTGCGTGGGTGAGTGGCGTTGCGTGGGTGAGTGGCGTTGCGTGGGTGAGTGGCGTTGCGTGGGTGAGTGGCGTTGCGTGGGTGAGTGGCGTTGCGTGGGTGAGTGGCGTTGCGTGGGTGAGTGGCGTTGCGTGGCTGAGTGGCGTTGCGTGGCTGAGTGGCGTTGCGTGGCTGAGTGGCGTTGCGTGGGTGAGTGGCGTTGCGTGGGTGAGTGGCGTTGCGTGGGTGAGTGGCGTTGCGTGGGTGAGTGGCGTTGCGTGGGTGAGTGGCGTTGCGTGGGTGAGTGGCGTTGCGTGGCTGAGTGGCGTTGCGTGGGTGAGTGGCGTTGCGTGGGTGAGTGGCGTTGCGTGGGTGAGTGGCGTTGCGTGGGTGAGTGGCGTTGCGTGGCTGAGTGGCGTTGCGTGGGTGAGTGGCGTTGCGTGGCTGAGTGGCGTTGCGTGGCTGAGTGGCGTTGCGTGGGTGAGTGGCGTTGCGTGGGTGAGTGGCGTTGCGTGGCTGAGTGGCGTTGCGTGGCTGAGTGAAACAGTCAGAAACGTAAATGGAGAGGGGGGTGAGAGTTAAAAGAGAGAGTGAAACAGGCAGAAACGTGGAGAGTTAAAAGAAAGAGCGAATGAATGTAAGCTGCGAGATGTGGCATAACAGAAGGATTGGTACTGCGTGCACCGCAGTTTGGGGTATCTGCGAGATTTGTGTAAGTAAATGGAGAGGGGGGTGAGAGTTGGAAGAGAGAGTGAAACAGGCAGAAACGTGGGGAGTTAAAAGAAAGAGGGAATGAATCTAAGCTGCGAGATGTGGCATAACAGAAGGATTGGTACTGCGTGCACCGCTGCTTGGGGTATCTGCGAGATTTGTGTAAGTAAATGGAGAGGGGGGTGAGAGTTAAAAGAGAGAGTGAAACAGGCAGAAACGTGGAGAGTTAAAAGAAAGAGCGAATGAATCTAAGCTGCGAGATGTGGCATAACAGAAGGATTGGTACTGCGTGCACCGCTGCTTGGGGTATCTGCGAGATTTGTGTAAGTAAATGGAGAGGGGGGTGAGAGTTAAAAGAGAGAGTGAAACAGGCAGAAACGTGGAGAGTTAAAAGAAAGAGCGAAAGAATCTAAGCTGCGAGATGTGGCATAACAGAAGGATTGGTACTGCGTGCACCGCTGCTTGGGGTATCTGCGAGATTTGTGTAAGTAAATGGAGAGGGGGGTGAGAGTTGGAAGAGAGAGTGAAACAGGCAGAAACGTGAATCTAAGCTGCGAGACGGAGAGGGAGGGAGAGAGGAGGAAAAAGAGAGGGGGAGTGAGACAGAGGGAGGAACACAGTTAGAGTGAGACAGAGGAAGACAGGAGAGAGGGAGGGGGAGCTATAGATGTAGGGAGAGCGCGAGAGAAAGAGAGCGATAAAATTATGTGTATGCCGGGAGGGCTCAGTGCACGAAGCCTTCAGCTGCAGGGTCCTGTGATTAACTTCATGGTCAGTTTTATGTTGTTGCTGTCGCCCCGACCCTTAACCACTAACCCTGCCCCCACCGACGCGGTCCTTGGACACAAAGTAAACAGTAAATTATTCACCTGCGAGAAAGCTTGTGAGTAGCCATGTAATAGAGGGTGTGGGCGAAACTCCCCTTGATCGTGTGTATGAAAAGTTTGTTGTGGTGTGGCGAAGTGTTGCGAACGGATTATGACTGTACTATTCCCCCTAATGTTCCAATGTGCCTGTGAATAGTGTATTAAGTGTAAGGTCAAGTTTTATTTTGGGTAGGCAGCTAATCCTGGCTAATGTGTTATTGGATGTGTGATTGTGAAAATGTAATACTAGTAGTTGTACGAGCGGCTGTTTCCGTGTGTCAGGTTGTAACTTGGATTACTAACTGTGCAAGTAAAGCTGCGAATGAATGCATTCTGCGTAAATGTTGTAAAGTGTTGCCTGTTTACGTGCACATTAATGTGCAATTATAAGTTCTGACTGAAAGTTTGGTGCTGTAGTGGCGAAGTGCTCTGATGTTACATTGCGTAGGAGTTGCACGTGCTGTATAAGGGTGGCAGTCAGTGTTTTGCCTAATGTGACAGGCTGTGTGTTATTAGTGTAAGATGAAGTGTTTTCCCTAATGTGACAGGGTGTGTGTGATTAGTGTGCTATAGAGAGGGAGGGAGACGAAGAGAGAAAGTGCGAGAAAATTATGTGTATGCCGGGAGGGCTCAGTGGACGAAGCCTTCGGCTGCAGGGTCCTGTGATTAACCTCATGGCCAGTTTTATGTTGTTGCTGTAGACCCGACCCTTAACCACTGACCCTGCCCCCACCGATGCGGTCCTTGGACACAAAGTAAACATTAAATTTGTCCCCTGAGAGAAAGATTGTGAGTAGCCATGTAATAGATGGTGTGTGTGAAAGTGCCCTTGTTCGTGGAATGTGTGCATGAAAATTTTTTTGTGGTGTGGCGAAGTGTTGCGAACGGTTTATGGCTGTACTATTCTCCCGAATGATACAATGTGCCTGGGAATAGTGTAGTAACTGTAAAGTGAAGTGTTTATTTTTGTAGGCCGCAAATCCTGGCTAATGTGTTATTGGGTGCGTGTTTGTGGAAAGGTAATACTAGTAGTTGTACGAGCGGATGTTTTCGTGTGTCAGCTAGTAACTTGGATTACTTAATGTGTGCCAGTAAAGCTGCGGGTGAATGTTGTAAAGTGTAGCCTGTTTGCGTACAAATAAATGTGCAATTTGAAGTTGTTCCTGAAAGTTTGGTGCTGTAGTGGCGAAGTGCTATGATCTTAGATTGCGTTTGAGTCGCACGTGCTGTATAAGGGTGGCAGTCAGTGTTTTGCCTAATGTGACAGGCTGTGTGTGATTAGTGTAAGATGCAGCTCTGTTGACTCTTGAGTACAATCATCCAGTTTACTGTTTTGCTATGAAGCTGTAAATGAAAGCATAATGAGTGTTCTAATGTGGTCGCACTCATTTCGGCGTGCGTGTGATATAGTATGTGTTCCTAACAGTGTGTGCATGAAAAGTTAATAGTAATAGATGTAAAAAAAAAGGGTGGGTATGTGTCATCTTGTAACTTGCACTGGTTACTGTGTTACATTTAATCAGAGAATGGAAGCGGTATGCATGTAATCTTGACAGATAATCTGACAAGGTGTGTGTGAGTAGTGTAAGCTGGAGCTCTGTTCACTGTTCAGTCCGATCATCCTGTTTACTGTATTGCTGTGAAGCAGTGAAAAAAATAGTAAGGAGTGTTCTGTTGTGGTTGCACTCAATTCGCCGTGCGTGTTATATAGTATGTGTTCTTAACCGTGTGTGCGTGAAAAGGTACTAGTAACAGACGTAAAAAGGTGTGTGTGTCATGTTGTAATTAGGAGTAGTTACTGTGTTGCATTAAATATAAGAAAGAATGGGTGTGTGTCAAACTTATGTTGTGCCTTGAATTATTGGAAGGAATGTTCTGTGTGGCGAGTCGGAGTGTTAGGAACGGAAGTAAAAATTGTGTAGAAGAGTGAACAGTTGGCTGTACTTACATGATATATGTTGGTGCGCAGTTTCTTTGCCCCTATCAAGGAAATGTTGAAAGCGTACCAATAACCTACAAGAGATAACGATAAAAAAAACAATATGTATCGGTTGGTTTAAACAAAGGTATGACCTGTTTGAGAAATTACGTAGTCCTTTGCTAAGTATTACCATAGAAAATGTAGATTTGCAAACAAACATGTCGCAGAATAATTTAACAGAGGTGCGATGTTGATATAGTAACAGTTGTAATAAACGCAAGTAAATGTATCAATACTGTCCCTTAGATGTATAGAAATAAAACTTGCATGCACTTACGTTCTAAGATTGAATGCCGTAAATTTTCAGTGGCTGTTGGTCGATAGCAGCAAGTACAGCGCCGTTCTGTAAGTCGAAGTTCTGTCCTCGCAGGTAAAAAGAGAGTATGACTTAAAGTGACCCGTCCCTCTGCTTAAATAGGGGGTAACGATGCAAGAATATATTTTTTTTTTTTTGGTTTAAGAAAGGATCAAAGCTTTTAGTCCTTCCCTTGCCCCAAGGAAAAGTCACACTAGCTGATGTGCGCGACTTGGAAGTGTGAATGTTTGAATGTGTATGCAGATGGAGTTTCGACATTGGCGCGCCAGTAGACTTCCCTGGGCAACTCCCTTAAGGCCACATAAGATTTTGCTCGGAACTGACAAAGCAAAGGGCCTTTTTTTTTTACGTTAGTGTAATGACACTTCAACTGTCTGCTCGAAGTTACACTTAAAAATGGCATATATAAAGCATCCAAAGTATACAAAGTTTCACTTTTAAACATACAACTCTTGTAATATACTGGCTCAAAGTTGTGGCGTTTATGTTTAGTATGAAAATACTGAAAATTGCTGCGGATGCGTCCATAAATGTGTGTGTGCCAACGTGAAAATACATTGGGTGAATGAGAAAGATGGTCGATGATTTTCTTTGGCAAAAAATAAATGTAAAGACAGGTGTGGTGCTGAACGGGTCAGAGGCCGGATGCAATGTTTGCCATAAAAGTTGTGTTCTTCGTTTTATTATGAAAATCGTGAACATTGCTGCGTAAGTGGCGTGTGTGTGGCGTTGCGTGTGTGTGTGGCGTTGCGTGTGAGTGGCCTTGCGTGTGTGAGTGGCGTTGCGTGTGTGAGTGGCGTTGCGTGTGAGTGGCGTTGCGTGGCTGAGTGGCGTTCCTTGGGTGAGTGGCGTTGCGTGTGTGAGTGGCGTTGCGTGGGTGAGTGGCATTGCGTGGGTGAGTGGGTGTGTGTGTGGCGTTGCGTGTGTGTGTGGCGTTGCGTGTGAGTGGCCTTGCGTGTGTGAGTGGCGTTGCGTGTGTGAGTGGCGTTGCGTGTGAGTGGCGTTGCGTGGCTGAGTGGCGTTCCTTGGGTGAGTGGCGTTGCGTGGGTGAGTGGCGTTGCGTGGGTGAGTGGCATTGCGTGGGTGAGTGGGTGTGTGTGTGGCGTTGCGTGTGTGAGTGGCGTTGCGTGTGTGAGTGGCGTTGCGTGTGTGAGTGCCGTTGCGTGTGTGAGTGGCATTGCATGTGTGAGTGGCGTTGCGTGTGTGAGTGGCGTTGCGTGTGTGAGTGGCGTTGCATGTGTGAGTGGCGTTGCATGTGTGAGTGGCGTTGCGTGTGTGTGGCGTTGCATGTGTGAGTGGCGTGTGTGGCGTTGCGTGGCAGAGTGGCGTTGCGTGGGTGAGTGGCGTTGCGTGGTTGAGTGGCGTTGCGTGAGTGGCGTTGCGTGGGTGAGTGGCGTTGCGTGGGTGAGTGGCGTTGCGTGGCTGAGTGGCGTTGCGTGGCTGAGTGGCGTTGAGTGGCGTCCCGCGTGTGAGTGGCGTCGCGCGTGTGAGTGGCGTTGCGCGTGTGAGTGGCGTTGCGCGGCTGAGTGGCGTTGCGCGGCTGAGTGGCGTTGCGCGGCTGAGTGGCGTTGCGCGGCTGAGTGGCGTTGCGCGGCTGAGTGGCGTTGCGCGGCTGAGTGGCGTTGCGCGGCTGAGTGGCGTTGCGCGGCTGAGTGGCGTTGCGTGGCTGAGTGGCGTTGCGCGGGTAAGTGGCGTTGCGCGGGTGAGTGGCGTTGCGTGGCTGAGTGGCGTTGCGTGGCTGAGTGGCGTTGCGTGGCTGAGTGGCGTTGCGTGGCTGAGTGGCGTTGCATGGCTGAGTGGCGTTGCGTGGGTGAGTGGCGTTGCGTGGGTGAGTGGCGTTGCGGGTGAGTGGCGTTGCGTGGGTGAGTGGCGTTGAGTGGCGTTGCGTGGCTGAGTGGCCTTACCGTAATTCGACTTGAACTGTCTGCTCCAAGTTACCCTTCAAAATAGCATGAGGGGTTGAGGGTGAGTGAGGGTGAGTGAGGGTGAGGCTGCTGCGGATGCGCCCCTTAATGTGTGTGTATAAGAAATATGGTAGTTATCCAAAAGAAGGCAACATCGGAAATGTTCCACTGAAGGCAACATAAGAAATCTTTAGTCTGTACAAGCGTCGACGTAGAATAGGCCGTTTTTAAATACCACGCTGTAGAGGGAAGTTGTGAAATACTAGACATGCTTATGTGAAGTAAATAATTTTTGTTAAAAAAACATCACGTTTCTAGTGTTAGTATTTTCGTTCAGTGGGATTGTTTAAGTTTAGCGAAAAAGCATCACGTTTCTAGTGTTAGTATTTTCTTCCAGTGACTTTGTTTTTGGGGGGGTTTGTTGTTGTTCTCGAGGTAACACCCGGCTCGCATCCTGCTGTTCTAAATTAGCACATCCCCAAAGGAACTTCACAAGTGATTACAATCTTGAACACGGCGCTTAAAGTAGTCTAGCATCCTGGAGTTTTGGTAACGAAAGCCTTGGAGTCTGTGGCCTGGCTTTGTGTTCATGTAAATGGTATTAAAGAATGGTCCCAGCAGGTCCGTCGTATTGTTGGGGGTTATGGCGGGTTGCGAGGACTGTTTAGTCACGTGGATGTGCTAGAGGCTCTGTGATGTCACTCTGTGTCGGAGGAGGGAAATAGTAGGCCCGTTGAATTGAACTGACTCTGTGTGTTTCATTCCGTTATATGACCGGTATGCGAAGGAGGCACTACAGGTCCAGAGCAGGCTCAACCCAGAAGTACTGGTCAAGCCTTTGCCACCTCCCAACCTTGAGGTCAGACTGAGCAAATAACTTGCGTGGTCTTGAGAAGGGAATACCCCTCTCACACGTAGATACACTTTAGGGCGTGTAGACACATAGTCTCCCCTACACCCCCACTAGGTAGTTTGCACTCACTTATTTTAGGTCCTGAAGAAAGCCAGTCTAGTCATAAGGCACTGGCTGAAACATGTTGACCCATTGGATGTGAGAGGTCGTAACTCGCCCCTTACATCCCCTTGCCTTATTTTTAACCGCTGACGGAGGCCCAGGTATTAAAGTCTAATTTTACCTACGGGTACTGGGACCACCGTTCAGCCGTTTTAACATCACTTCCTTAACTATCTTCACCGCACACTCAGTAAAATACCAGCTCCGCTGTAGTCAGGCGTTGAAGCACACCCGGGGCACGCTAGGTGCCACTGGGTGGGCCCGATGATGAAGCATGCCACCAACTAGGTTGGTGGGTGAGGGCTTTTTGAACACACCTGCTGGGTGTTCACACTCCGTGACAAAACATACCAGAGTCTTCCCCCTCCCCTAAAGTAACTTGAGCTAGTCTCTTTTTGATTTAATCATTCCGTTTATAAACATGTCAAAATAATAATTTTTTTTTAGGTGCAATGCTATAGATACAAGCGCTATTTTTGGCGTAGAAGGCTGTAGAGGGAGGGGTGGGAATAGTAGGTCTGCTGATTAGGGAATGTACAAGGCCATGTAGCTTGTAATGCGTCTGTCATTATTTCATTTTGTAGACGATTTCACTTTCAAGTCTTTTTGTGTTCTGAGAGCCTGGCTGTGTGCAGGGACAGAGAGGGGAGGTGCTGGCGTCTGGGGAGGGGGAGTTGAATTGCGAGTCTGGATGTGTAAGGGAACAGAGGGGAGAGGTGCTGGCGTTTGTGGGTTGTAATATTAACTGTTTTTTAGGTGCAATGCTATACATACTAACGGCGTTGCGTGTGTGAGTGGCGTTGCGTGTGTGAGTGGCGTTGCGTGTGTGAGTGGCGTTGCGTGTGTGAGAGGCGTTGCGTGTGTGTGGCGTTGCGTGTGTGAGTGGCGTTGCGTGTGAGTGGCGTTGCGTGTGTGAGTGGCGTTGCGTGTGTGAGTGGGGTTGCTTGTGAGTGGGGTTGCTTGTGAGTGGCGTTGCGGGTGAGTGGTGTAGCGTGGGTGAGTGGCGTTGCGTGGGTGAGTGGCGTTGCGTGGGTGAGTGGCGTTGCGTGGGTGAATGGCGTTGCGTGGGTGAGTGGCGTTGCGTGGGTGAGTGGCGTTGCGTGGGTGAGTGGCGTTGCGCGGGTGAGTGGCGTTGCGCGTGTGAGTGGCGTTGCGCGTGTGAGTGGCGTTGCGCGTGTGAGTGGCGTTGCGCGGGTGAGTGGCGTTGCGCGTGTGAGTGGCGTTGCGCGTGTGAGTGGCGTTGCGCGTGGCTGAGTGGTGTTGCGCGTGGCTGAGTGGCGTTGCGTGGCTGAGTGGCGTTGCGTGGCTGAGTGGCGTTGCGTGCCTGAGTGGCGTTGCGTGGGTGAGTGGCGTTGCGTGCCTGAGTGGCGTTGCGTGCCTGAGTGGCGTTGCGTGCCAGAGTGGCGTTGCGTGGGTGAGTGGCGTTGCGTGGGTGAGTGGCGTTGCGTGGGTGAGTGGCGTTGCGTGGGTGAGTGGCGTTGCGTGGCTGAGTGGCGTTGCGTGGCTGAGTGACGTTGCGTGGCTGAGTGGCATTGCGTGGCTGAGTGGCGATGCGTGGGTGAGTGGCGTTACGAATGAATCTAAGCTGCGAGATGTGGCATAACAGAAGGATTGGTACTGCGTGCACCGCTGCTTGGGGTATCTGCGAGATTTGTGTAAGTAAATGGAGAGGGGGGTGAGAGTTGGAAGAGAGAGTGAAACAGGCAGAAACGTGGAGAGTTAAAAGAAAGAGGGAATGAATCTAAGCTGCGAGATGTGGCATAACAGAAGGATTTGTAGTGCGTGCACCGCTGCTTGGGGTACGACAAACAGGAGATGGTGACTAAAGTTTCAAACATGAGGTTGGAAGGCAGTGAAGTGAAATGTGAGGAGGCACCTCTTCAAATTGTAAAACAGATGGAGGGCATTGCTGTGGGGAGGGGGTGTAGGAGAAATGCACATTGCGGGCTGCTGCGCCAACATGCTTGCTGTTCTGATGTCCCTGTGTTAAGACTGGCTTTAATACACTTTCAAGCACGGTATGAATTGGTTCCATAGGCAGTGCATGACGGTGTGCTATGACGTATTGTTGGAGCGGTGTTATTCTAACGAGGTCTTCGAGATATCTGTGTAACGCATTCAGCCGGTCCTTCCATTATTTGCTAGCGTTTTATTACTAAAAGAAACAAAACTACGAGTCCCAGAATGCAATGTTGTAGCTAAAAGCCCGGGACTGCTCGTGAAGTGTTATGGCTGAGTGGCGTTGCGTGGCTGAGTGGCGAAGCGTGGCTGAGTGGCGTTGCGTGGCTGAGTGGCGTTGCGTGTGTGAGTGGCGTTGCGTGTGTGAGTGGCGTTGCGTGTGTGAGTGGCGTTGCGTGGCTGAGTGGCGTTACGTGGCTGAGTGGCGTTGCGTGGGTGAGTGGCGTTGCGTGGGTGAGTGGCGTTGCGTGGGTGAGTGGCGTTGCGTGGGTGAGTGGCGTTGCGTGGGTGAGTGGGTGAGTGGCGTTGCGGGTGAGTGGCGTTGCGTGGGTGAGTGGCGTTGAGTGGCGTTGCGTGGCTGAGTGGCGTTGCGTGGCTGAGTGGCCTTACCGTAATTCGACTTGAACTGTCTGCTCCAAGTTACCCTTCAAAATAGCATGAGGGGTTGAGGGTGAGTGAGGGTGAGTGAGGGTGAGGCTGCTGCGGATGCGCCCCTTAATGTGTGTGTATAAGAAATATGGTAGTTATCCAAAAGAAGGCAACATCGGAAATGTTCCACTGAAGGCAACATAAGAAATCTTTAGTCTGTACAAGCGTCGACGTAGAATAGGCCGATTTTAAATACCACGCTGTAGAGGGAAGTTGTGAAATACTAGACATGGTTATGTGAAGTAAATAATTTTTGTTAAAAAAACATCACGTTTCTAGTGTTAGTATTTTCGTTCAGTGGGATTGTTTAAGTTTAGCGAAAAAGCATCACGTTTCTAGTGTTAGTATTTTCTTCCAGTGACTTTGTTTTTGGGGGGGTTTGTTGTTGTTCTCGAGGTAACACCAGGCTCGCATCCTGCTGTTCTAAATTAGCACATCCCCAAAGGAACTTCACAAGTGATTACAATCTTGAACACGGCGCTTAAAGTAGTCTAGCATCCTGGAGTTTTGGTAACGAAAGCCTTGGAGTCTGTGGCCTGGCTTTGTGTTCATGTAAATGGTATTAAAGAATGGTCCCAGCAGGTCCGTCGTATTGTTGGGGGTTATGGCGGGTTGCGAGGACTGTTTAGTCACGTGGATGTGCTAGAGGCTCTGTGATGTCACTCTGTGTCGGAGGAGGGAAATAGTAGGCCCGTTGAATTGAACTGACTCTGTGTGTTTCATTCCGTTTATAAACATGTCAAAATATTACATGTTTTTTAGGTGCAATGCTATAGATACAAGCGCTATTTTTGGCGTAGCAGGCTGTAGAGGGAGGGGTGGGAATAGTAGGTCTGCTGATTAGGGAATGTACAAGGCCATGTAGCTTGTAATGCGTCTGTCATTATTTCATTTTGTAGACGATTTCAATTTCAAGTCTTTTTGTGTTCTGAGAGCCTGGCTGTGTGCAGGGACAGAGAGGGGAGGTGCTGGCGTCTGGGGAGGGGGAGTTGAATTGCGAGCCTGGATGTGTACGGGAACAGAGGGGAGAGGTGCTGGCGTTTGTGGGTTGTAATATTAACTGTTTTTTAGGTGCAATGCTATACATACTAACGGCGTTGCGTGGCTGAGTGGCGTTCCTTGGGTGAGTGGCGTTGCGTGGGTGAGTGGCGTTGCGTGGGTGAGTGGCGTTGCGTGGGTGAGTGGCGTTGCGTGGGTGAGTGGCGTTGCGTGGGTGAGTGGCGTTGCGTGTGAGTGGCGTTGCGTGTGTGAGTGGCGTTGCGTGGCTGAGTGGCGTTGCGTGGCTGAGTGGCGTTGCGTGGCAGAGTGGCAGTGCGTGGCTGAGTGGCGTTGCATGTGTGCGTGGCGTTGCGTGTGTGAGTGGCGTGTGTGAGTGGCGTTGCGTGGCTGAGTGGCGTTGCGTGGGTGAGTGGCGTTGCGTGGGTGAGTGGCGTTGCGTGGGTGAGTGGCGTTGCGTGGGTGAGTGGCGTTGCGTGGGTGAGTGGCGTTGCGTGGGTGAGTGGCGTTGCGTGGGTGAGTGGCGTTGCGTGGCTGAGTGGCGTTGCGTGGCTGAGTGGCGTTGCGTGGGTGAGTGGCGTTGCGTGGGTGAGTGGCGTTGCGTGGGTGAGTGGCGTTGCGTGGGTGAGTGGCGTTGCGTGGGTGAGTGGCGTTGCGTGGCTGAGTGGCGTTGCGTGGCTGAGTGGCGTTGCGTGGGTGAGTGGCGTTGCGTGTGAGTGGCGTTGCGTGTGTGAGTGGCGTTGCGTGGGTGAGTGGCGTTGCGTGGCTGAGTGGCGTTGCGTGGCTGAGTGGCGTTGCGTGGCTGAGTGGCGTTGCGTGGGTGAGTGGCGTTGCGTGGGTGAGTGGCGTTGTGTGGGTGAGTGGCGTTGCGTGGGTGAGTGGCGTTGCGTGGGTGAGTGGCGTTGCGTGCCAGAGTGGCGTTGCGTGCCAGAGTGGCATTGCGTGGGTGAGTGGCGTTGCGTGGGTGAGTGGCGTTGCGTGGGTGAGTGGCGTTGCGTGTGTGAGTGGCGTTGCGTGGCTGAGTGGCGTTGCGTGGCTGAGTGGCGTTGCGTGGCTGAGTGGCGTTGCGTGGGTGAGTGGCGTTGCGTGTGAGTGGCGTTGCGTGGCTGAGTGGCGTTGCGTGGGTGAGTGGCGTTGCGTGTGAGTGGCGTTGCGTGTGTGAGTGGCGTTGCGTGGGTGAGTGGCGTTGCGTGGCTGAGTGGCGTTGCGTGGCTGAGTGGCGTTGCGTGGCTGAGTGGCGTTGCGTGGCTGAGTGGCGTTGCGTGGGTGAGTGGCGTTGCGTGGGTGAGTGGCGTTGTGTGGGTGAGTGGCGTTGCGTGGGTGAGTGGCGTTGCGTGGGTGAGTGGCGTTGCGTGCCAGAGTGGCGTTGCGTGCCAGAGTGGCATTGCGTGGGTGAGTGGCGTTGCGTGGGTGAGTGGCGTTGCGTGGGTGAGTGGCGTTGCGTGTGTGAGTGGCGTTGCGTGTGTGAGTGGCGTTGCGTGGCTGAGTGGCGTTGCGTGGCTGAGTGGCGTTGCGTGGCTGAGTGGCGTTGCGTGGGTGAGTGGCGTTGCGTGTGTGAGTGGCGTTGCGTGGGTGAGTGGCGTTGCGTGGGTGAGTGGCGTTGCGTGGGTGAGTGGCGTTGCATGGGTGAGTGGCGTTGCGTGGCTGAGTGGCGTTGCGTGGCTGAGTGGCGTTGCGTGGGTGAGTGGCGTTGCGTGGCTGAGTGGCGTTGCGTGGCTGAGTGGCGTTGCGTGGCTGAGTGGCAGTGAGTGGCTGAGTGGCGTTGCATGTGTGCGTGGCGTTGCGTGTGTGAGTGGCGTGCATGAGTGGCGTTGCGTGGGTGAGTGGCGTTGCGTGGGTGAGTGGCGTTGCGTGGCTGAGTGGCGTTGCGTGGGTGAGTGGCGTTGCGTGGCTGAGTGGCGTTGCGTGGCTGAGTGGCGTTGCGTGCGTGAGTGGCGTTGCGTGCCTGAGTGGCGTTGCGTGGCTGAGTGAAACAGGCAGAAACGTAAATGGAGAGGGGGGTGAGAGTTAAAAGAGAGAGTGAAACAGGCAGAAACGTGGAGAGTTAAAAAAAAAAGCAAATGAATCTAAGCTGCGAGATGTGGCATAACAGAAGGATTGGTACTGCGTGCACCGCTGCTTGGGGTATCTGCGAGATTTGTGTAAGTAAATGGAGAGGGGGGTGAGAGTTGGAAGAGAGAGTGAAACAGGCAGAAACGTGGGGAGTTAAAAGAAAGAGGGAATGAATCTAAGCTGCGAGATGTGGCATAACAGAAGGATTGGTACTGCGTGCACCGCTGCTTGGGGTATCTGCGAGATTTGTGTAAGTAAATGGAGAGGGGGGTGAGAGTTGGAAGAGAGAGTGAAACAGGCAGAAACGTGAATCTAAGCTGCGAGACGGAGAGGGAGGGAGAGAGGAGGAAAAAGAGAGGGGGAGTGAGACAGAGGGAGGAACACAGTTAGAGTGAGACAGAGGAAGACAGGAGAGAGGGAGGGGGAGCTATAGATGTAGGGAGAGCGCGAGAGAAAGAGAGCGATAAAATTATGTGTATGCCGGGAGGGCTCAGTGCACGAAGCCTTCGGCTGCAGGGTCCTGTGATTAACTTCATGGTCAGTTTTATGTTGTTGCTGTCCCTCCAAGCGCAATGCCGCTGCCAGCAATACCAGCATCAAAGAAAACAAGACGGAGGGAAGAGAGGGGAGAGGGGAGAGGGGAGGGGGGAGGAGAAATGCGACACGGCGGGAAGGGGCAGGCAGGATGACTCAGGGGAGGGGGCGGAGCGGGGCAGAGCGGCATGTGGGTGTGAACAAGCCGGGCCTTTGAAGTGAAGCTAAGTTTCACTTCAAAGGTGTCGGAGGAATGCGGGCGGCTGTGCACGCGCTTTTAAGCTCAATGCACATGCGCATTGAGCTTAAAAGTCACGGGCACTGCAAGGAATCGCCACGATTCCTTGAAAGTTAGATAAAGTCTGGATGAGCCCCTATAGTCTCGCTTGCTCGATGCGCATGCGCATCGACAGGCGAGACCTAAAAAAAGAGGTAATGTTGTATTTACATATGCTTGGTTGCTACTATCTCTAGGAATCTTCACATAGTACAGGTTTTTATGATGTTAAAGTTCTATTGAGAGGCAGTATGTACCTCTCAGTAGAAGAGAGAGGAGCGGTGGCTCGTTCATCTGAGAATAAATACTTTGAACCTGCAAATTGAGTCTTTCAAGCTAATTTGATATTATACAGCACAACAAACTGTTTATGAGGTTGGGGATATTCTGTTTACGAGGTTGGTGATATTGGCTAACAAAGCCTGGAGTCCAATTCCGATGCTTTTGACACTTGCAATGTCCCAGGATAGAGAGGTCTGCTTGAGGGTGATCAGAACATTCTTCACCTCGGGATCTGTGCCAGGCACAAATTCTCATAGAGTGCAATTGCTAGTGGGCGATGGCGGTGGCTGACAAATATATTGGGGAATGATCGCTAGTATTAGTGATTTGAGCTTTTAGGGTGTCAAATGTGTTCGTGAAGAATGGTATGATGTTCCAGAAGAGGGAGCAGGCAGATTTTAGGGACACTGGCAGATACCAGTTCTTTATAGCTACGAAAATTTCCTTGGTCGATTCCTTAGTAGGGTTGGGGAATTCAGCAATATTGGACTAGTATCATTAGTTTTTTTCCCATGCACATGCATGTTTATAGCTTCTGGTGTGGACTCAGTAAGCTGTACAGTGTGAGTGGAGTTTAGATTTCATTTGTTGCCTGTCTTTCATTTGACGCAAGTTACTGGTATACCATTGTTGGATTTTGTGTGACATCTGTTCCTTACTGACGAGGAAACAAGGGAGTTGAGCGCTTTGGTTAACTTTGAGTTCAGCTGGTTAACAATATCTTCTGGATTACGCAACAGAGATTAGGAGCTCTACTCTGGGAGATGCATTATCTGAAAAAAATACACGATTTACCACCTCCCAGAATCCCCTCCTATCTCTTGTCCTACCTGGCTCTGATAGATCATACCATGCCTTATCTCCACCTTGTGTGCCTCCAATGTGTTTTGTACAAAATGTTTGTATATAGAGTGAGATGGTTCCACATCGATTCCTCTGTGGTTGATCCACGCGCTTAAATATGTTCTGTGATTGGCTTGTCGCAACCTGAGGGAAAAGTTGTGGGTATCTTAGGACTTGGGGACTTGGTGCTCAAGTCCTAAAAAAAGTTTAAAAAAATAACATTAATAGGGGCAGGATAGGGGTACCCTGACTCCCTCCTTGAGATAAGTATAACTGGTGAAATTCAGTAGTTTTGTTGGTTTAAACTAAAGCCTTGTTTTAACTGAGATTTTCACCTAATTATTGCGTCCCTTTAACCTTTCCTTTTTTTCAGCAACTATATATATAGCTTTATATATGTGTGTAGTGTCAAACTTATTTAATGTGACATTTGTATTACTAAACATAATGTACCAAGTTATCTAATGAAAGAAATGAAAATGTTGCTTTTAAATCTCAGGTTCCTCTGGACCAAACTGTCTGATCGTAGGCAAATCATTATACTTTACATACTTGAAATGTTTCCTTGTTTATAAATGTTTTTTTCAATACATTAAAATTTAAACACTTACAAATGTAAAGAAATAAAACTATTGAATTTCAACATGTTTTTTCCATATTTTACAGAACAATTATGGCATTATTTACATGTCAAATCTTGGGAGGTTTTACTTGGCCTTTGGCTCGTGGGGCCAAACTAGACCCCCAGCTCAGCTTGGCTTGGTTCTGGCTCAGCTCCATCTATGAATCGCTGACTTTCCAGCTCCACGGATCAGACAGCCAGTCTAGAAGGACTGATGCACCGCAGTAGGAGGCTGGGTAATAGCCATGAAAGTCTAGTGAAAAGAGCGGGGACATTGTTCATAACATGTTGGTGGAAAACTCAGCATGTTATACAATCTAGTTTGTGTAACCAGCAATGTGTCCCTACTCTGGTGGAGGAACATACCCCCAGATTCATCATTGTAATGTTTTGCGAGTCCTTAATAGCGATTATTAAGGAATCGCTATTAAGGACTCGCAAAACGGCATTCATGTAGGAATCGCAATATTATTTGCGATTCCTGCAGCTTCCTTATTTGCGATTAGCAATTTACTAATCGCAAATAAGGATGCGATTTCAAGGGTGCCAGGGGTGTCCAAAGGACACCCTGTAGCACCCCTGAAATGAAAATGTAGACTGATGTTGCGCACACACATGTCCAAAGGACATGTGTGTGTGTAACATACAACTTAGAAAAATGCACTAAAGTGCATTTTTCTAAGTTTTCGCTATTTACCACAAAGTCAGACTTCGCGGTAAATAGCGGCCAAAAATTGCGAATTCGCAATTCCAAAATGGTTCATGAATTGCATTTATGGAATTTCAAATAGAGATTCCTTAAATGCAATTCCTCGCAATATAGCGATTTCGCATTTTTCGATTTTTGCATTTGGGATGATGAATCCCAAATGCAAAAATTGCGCTTGCAAAGGGCCAGATTCTGAGAATCTGGCCCTTTGCGAGCCGATTTAACAATGATGAATCTAGCTGATACATCCTTGTTTTAAGGGCGCTGAAAGATTTTCCACTAGAGCTTTCATACGAATGACCGATTCAGCCAGTTTGTTAGATAAACCAACACCACCTTGGTGGACACTCCACTGTCTTGGTGGAGAAGGAAAATCAAATCACATGAAGATTGGAAAATAACAGTGATCGATACACACTACTATGAGATGGTTTCAGGTTTCTTTAGGGTGACGCTGCTAAAAAATCCTTTGCCACCTGAAAAAAGCGATTCATCGCAGCGCGCCTTCGCTATCATCCATTTCTACCCTAACACTCCTAGGCCCTCATTACGAGTTAAAGGATAAATTCCGATCTCTGTGCAAACACGTATTTGCACAGGGATGGGAATTAAGAATTGCATAAGCTAATAGTTTTCCCCTGATAAATCCCAGCAGATCAAACCTGCTGGAATTTATCAGGGGAAAAGGCCTGGAAAAAGGCAAAACATGCAGGAGTTGGTGTGTTAACAGATTCCACGTTATGCTCCATTTTCCTTTCAAAAACCTGGAAGAGGAGGTATTTACCACACCTGGTAAATACCTCACTCTGCTGTAAAAGTATTTACCACATGTAGTAAATACCCCACCCTATTCTGACAAACTCGTAATAAGGGCCATAGGAGCAAATGATGCTGCCCTAACAGCCCTTGGCGTGGTGTTATCGCAGAGACCCATGAACAGGAAAATGAATACTCCGACCTGTTGCTTGCACAGGCTTTTGCTGTGATAATCGGGAGTTATTAGCCATCAAATCAGCTTTTGAGGAATGAATGCATTACCTTTTGGGTAATTAACACATCTTCATTATTTACACCGACCATTGCAATCTCCAGTTCCTCAAGGCAGCTTGAGCACTGGCTGCTTAGCAATGTTGTCGACATTATTTTCTAGCGGCTTTGACTCTGCCATTACCTTTCGACTCGGCAAAAAGAACGCCTAGGCCGGTGCCCTGTCCTGTCTAGATCACTTGGACACAGAGGAAACCAACTATTCCCCCTGCAGGGCCGGCTCTAGGCTCACGGAGGCCCTGAGCAGGGAGTGTAGGCAGGGGGCCCGAGGCCGCCAAATCCCTGCCAGGGGCCACCACGCAAATATGTATCTAAGGATATATATTGGCGTGGCGGCCCCTGTGGTTTGGCGGCCCTGTGCAGGTGCACAGCTTGCACATGCCTTAGGCCGGCCCTGCCCCCTGCTTCCAGAGTTCAGGGTCTGATAGGGGAGATATAGTTTACAACGAATGCGCTGCAACGCATTCCATTACAATGTGGTCATTACAACGACCGCGTTGTTTCATCGCAAACCATTACAATGCAAGTCATTACAATGACTTGCTGTAGGGGGCAGCAGGTGTTGAATTTAAAATCCAACCCCTTCCCTACTGTTGCACCGACTGGAGTCGGAATAGTAAATTATACTATTCCAACATCCAGCGCCCCCTACAGCAAGTCGTTGTAAGGACATGTGTTGTAATGGTTGGCGATGTAACAATGCGTTCATTGTAACAACCGCATTGTAATGGAATGCGTTGTAGCATCCCATATTCTCCGTCATGAAATATTGGCAGAAAAAGGATCAATAATATCTTCAGGGAGTCTCTTTTTCTGTTACAAACACTTACATGGGTCTTAAGGCCAAGAGTACACATGTTAGATGATGCCACAACGTTAGTGTGAGAATCCCTATGCGCGGTTAGTAAACCGCATGATAAGGCCCACCACCGCCCCAGCCATCCAGAGAAGAACCAGGCGATTCCACAGGACTCACAGGAGGGACCTTGTACAACCACAGACACAGAGCTCATCCCCGCCTCCTCTCCCCTTCCACTGCCATCGAGCGTCAGTGAACTCGGCTATGGGTCGGTGTAGGTGGAGAGGTGGGGTAGAGATGCAAAACAACAGTCTGGGTGTGAATGTTTTGCCATCGTGCAACATTCCGTCCATCATCTTGTGTGTTTTGCTGTTCACCCTATGTGGGAAGGGTATGCCCAGACGTTGGTCCCGTGCTCACTAAGCCACTGGAGTCAAGCTATCCTGGCTGAAGACGGCTGATAGCCAGAAACCGGTCCTAGGATGCTTGATTCCGGTCCAGGGAAGACATGGCTTGGCAGTTCGGGCTGGACTGTTCCCATGAGGCGCAGGGTCAAGACTGATTTGCATATGGCCATGTCTGAACTGGGGTGGCTTGGTGAGCAAAATAACGATGGATTAAACCCAGATCTGGGACTGGGGGTGAATGTTTTGCCATTGTGTAACATTCCGTCCATCATCTTGTGTGTTTTGAGGTGGGGTAGAGACCCACATCCCTCCTGCTTCCACTTAAATTGGGACTGTTAGGAAGTACAAAGCGCCTTGTCAAACCAAGCGCCGAAAAACCACGAAAAAGCCATTAAAAAGTGGAAGCTCATCCTGCCTGTGGACGCTCCCATTGGTTGGACGGACATGGGTTCGGTTGGCCCGCACACATCTTCATATGTCCTCTATGGCCAAAAATGTCCATTATTCCGTGACTGGTGGGCGGATGCCTGGGGTGGGGGGCGAGGAGCTGGTCTGCCAGCCCCTCCGAGTCCCCCAGGTATGAAGGACGACCTATAGGTGAGTGGGAAGACTCAGCAGGTACCTTTGTGCTTCTAAAAGGCCAGTAGGGCTGGGGAAGCGTTAGTCACATGTGTATTACACTACACCTTATGTTGATGCACAGACAGTGTGTGTGTCTGCACTGAACCTGCCACAAACGTGCTTTGAGGGATGAGGCCGCTAGGGCTGGGGCGGCGCCGGTTATACCTGCATTGCATTTGCATCAGATATAGTTATACTAGCCCGTCTCTGCACTCAACCTGCTCCGATGGCTCTCCTCTTCAGCGCTTTCATGCATGAAACCTGAGTTTCATGGGTTATTACACAAGGTCAACTGCTAGACACAGGTGAGGGGGTATTAATGTGTGGGGATTTTTGCTTGGGTTTCCCCTCCTTAAAACCTCGCGTGTACACTATAGTTATTTTCCGTGTGGCAAAGAACCAAGCTGCTGGGTGAGCTGGGATGGATAGATGAGGTGGGCGGGGAGAAGTGAATGCCAGTGACGCCCTGTCATGTGTGACACCTTCCTGCCAACTCACACGGTGCTACCGTGTGTCACATGAGTTCGGCTTTCTTCACTCGGTCACCCGTGAGGAGCCGAAATCATAGGGTGGCGGGGGGGCGAGCTGGAGATACTGCATATGGTGGATTTCCTCGTCTTTTGCTGCTGTGAGCAGCCGATGTCCATTAAGAGGCGTGAAAACACCCCAGGGCATGGCGACAGCCTCGGTGACCCTTTCTGTTTTTCGGGAGGGGGAGGGGGGGGGGAAGGTGGGAAGGGGGTTTGGAGGGCAGAGTGCCTCTTTAGGTAGCTTATTATATGGCACCGCTACCTCCATTTTATTCCAGGTTTGCAGGTCTGGAGGCTTCAGCCAGCCCTGCCCCTGCAGCCGGCATCCTTTGCATGATGGGACAGAGGGGCCCTTATTTTTAATGTTTATTTATTTATTTATTTATCTATGCGTTTTTATATAGCGCGGACTTTACCCGAAGGTGCCAGAGCGCTTCACAATAGGAACGTTAATGATACATGAGGAGAAAATACAAGTGAACAAATCACAAAAGCAAACGTTAAGTTACATGAGGTAAAAGTGACAATTGTGAGCAAACAAAATACAAGAGGTACCAAACGGTGCATTACAGGAGGAAAAAAGTGATGTGTGCATGTTACAAAGGCGTACAAAGTTCAAGTAGAGGTATATTACTGCAATAAATGGCAGACACTCAAACACAAGAACAAATGTTACGTAGGCAATGGTGGCACTTGTGCAAGTATCTAAAGCAAACAAAATGTAGGAGGTAGCAAATGTCGTGACCCGACAGTGTGGGCGACGGACAGTAGGGCGTTAGGACCCTGTGGACAGAGTGACCAGGTCACCGGACACCAGATCCGGTGACGAGAGAGGAAAGGGGGCAGACAATGACCAGGGCATGAACGGGGACGGATGTGCGGACCAGCAGCTGCACGAGATGCTAACTAGCAGTAATGAGAGATGCCAATAAAGAAATGTGAAACTAACCTGCGTCCCGTGTATGGTGTACCTCCCGGCGCACATGGAGAACATGACAACTGGCGTACGAAGGCGGGATGACGGATCGACGCAGATTCCAGCAATTGCCACCTCGACGAGGGAAGAAGCGTGGACAAAGGCGGAAAGAAACGGGAAGACAACAAACAAGAGAATTGCAAAAGCAGCGACGCGGGAAGACACCCCGACTGCCAACATCTGCAAGAACGCGGTAAGCGCTCGAACTAAGCGCGTGTATTGAGATAACTAGCGCGAGATCTCGCGAGAGGCGGCCACATTGAAATCAGGCAATTGGGACGAATGAGCACTGAGAACTGCATTGGCGGCCATTTTAAGGACAAGAAATGAGACTTTGACCGCGAAATATCGCGATAACAGCGGCGGCCATTTTAGATCAGGAAAGAAAGATAGACAATAATGGAGCGGCCATTTTAAGGCCAAATAACGTCGAAACAGAAGGAAATGAGAAAGGAAAGACGACGAGAAGTAGAAATAAATAAAACAAAGGCAGAAATAAGGAGAATAAAGGGGCATATGAAGGACAAGAAAGGACAAAGACGACCAAAGTGACATTTTGAAGGGGACATTCAAGGAAAGGTCATAGGAAAAAGGAGAGCAGCCATTTCAAAGCCAGGCAAAGGGCAAAGAAGAAGAAGAACATAAGACAAGGTGAATTAAGGAGAACGCGAGCAAGAAGAAAAGACAAGAAGAAAAAGAAGATAAAGAAGGAAAGGAAGATAAGCACAGAAAAGGCACAGAAAAGGTCTGTAAAGGGAGACAAAGGAAATAAATGTCTTGATTGAAGAATAAAGGATAAATAACGGGCAAAAGAGCGCACAAGTGGAAAAAGAGCAATAAGGCAAAGGAAGATGATGGTGCAATAAGAAAAGAGATTACCAGAGAATAACAAAAGGACAAATAGAGAAAGAGAAAGAAGGAAAGAATATATACATATATAAGAAAGAAGAACAAGAGAGTGGAAGAAGGCAGAGAAGGCTAAATAAAAGACAGAAAAGAGACACAACAAAGAAAAGAAAAGAAAAGGAAAGAAAGAAGAACAACAAAGAGAAATAAAAGGACAAAGATCGCACAAGGTCAAAGAAAGAGCAAAGGAGAAGTTACAAGGCAATAAAGAAAAGAAGAAGAAGAAGAAAAAAGGACACAAAAGGGACACAAGAGAAAAGGACAAGGAGAGCCTAGAAAAGGCTAAAAGAAAAGGAGAATAACAGAAGAAGAAGAAGAGAAAGGGACACAAAAGAGACACAAGAGAAAAGGACAAGGAGAGCCCAGAAAAGGCTAAAAGAAAAGGAGAATAACAGAAGAAGAAGAAGAAAAAAAGGACACAAAAGGGACACAAGAGAAAAGGACAAGGAGAGCCTAGAAAAGGCTAAAAGAAAAGGAGAATAACAGAAGAAGAAGAAGAAAAAAAGGACACAAAAGGGACACAAGAGAAAAGGACAAGGAGAGCCCAGAAAAGGCTAAAAGAAAAGGAGAATAACAGGAGAAGAAGAAGAAAAAGGACACAAAAGGGACACAAGAGAAAAGGACAAGGAGAGCCTAGAAAAGGCTAAAAGAAAAGGAGAATAACAGAAGAAGAAGAAAAGAAAAAAAAAGGACACAAAAGGGACACAAGAGAAAAGGACAAGGAGAGCCTAAAAAAAAATGGGTAAAAAAGGAGCAACACGAAAAGACATATCGCAGGAGAAAGAGCAGCAAAAAGAAAGGACAAAGACATGCAATGAGCAGAGCGGACAAGCGCCACCAAGGAAATAAAGGCAAGAGGCACCGCAGGGCCAGGATGGATGATAACGGCTGTCTACGACCAACAACGAATAACAAGAAAGAGATAGCATTTCAAGGACAAAGAAAGCGGAGAAAGAAGAAATGGCAGCGACAACTGCAGCCACATGGAAGGTAGAAGATAGAGGACAAGGAAGCGATGGAGACACTAGATTCACGAAGGGCATGCAGTAAAGAACAGAGACTCATTGAAGAAATGTAGAATGACAAGTACTCTCTCTCTCTCTCTCTCTCTCTCTCTCTCTCTCGATCTCTATATATCTCTCTCTCTTTCTCTCGTTCGTTCACCTCCATCAATATAACTGTGAATGAGGACTATGGTAAATGTGTCACAAAGATTTGTTTGCAACAAGGGGGGAGATGTCGTGACCCGACAGTGTGGGCGACGGACAGTAGGGCGTTAGGACCCTGTGGACAGAGTGACCAGGTCACCGGACACCAGATCCGGTGACGAGAGAGGAAAGGGGGCAGACAATGACCAGGGCATGAACGGGGACGGATGTGCGGACCAGCAGCTGCACGAGATGCTAACTAGCAGTAATGAGAGATGCCAATAAAGAAATGTGAAACTAACCTGCGTCCCGTGTATGGTGTACCTCCCGGCGCACATGGAGAACATGACAGCAAATAGTGTGTTACAAGAGAAAAGTGACGTGTGCATGTTACAAACGAGTACCAGACACAGGTAGAAGAATAATACTTCAATAAATGTCAGACCACTCAACACAACTCAAACCACAAGAACACAGCAGCTGTAGCATGTGTTATTGTCTATGAAGCCAGACTGGGCAACACAAAAGGAGTTTCAAAATGGATGGCCCCAGGTAAGAGCCAAAACCCCATGGGTGCATCTTCCAGCGTGAGTCTGCGCTTTCTTTCCCAAGACAGGCATCAGAAGTGATGACACTTAAGGGCTTGGGGCTGGTTCAGCTCCAGATGTGGATCTTGCTAAGAACTCGGGTCTCTCGTGCTAGGCAAGAGCTCCACTCTTCTAAAAGGGACTGAAAGGTCCCCAGGGGATACATATGCAGGGACGTAATACCCATTGTGGTCCCAAAGTTGGAATAAAAGGTCTTATCCCAAAAATATGTATCCCAAAATCCACCACATACACAATAAGGACCAAACCCCGCACATTCCCTGGTGCTCCCAGTGTTCTTGGTGGCGATGTCCTGCTGAGGCTGGTACCTTGTTCTTTAGCGTTCAGCCTTGACCCTGCCTACAAATAATGATCTCTCTGGACTGTAAGTGCTGAAGATAATTCCAGGGGTCCTCGAATCTGGATGACCTCGGCCAACAGAACTCGACCCCATGCTAGTGGTCTACTGGCTGAATGCCACATGGCCCTTCTTCGGCGTGAGAGCGGGGGATACATGTACCCCACAGGTGCATGATAGGTCACAAGCACTGTAGGCTCAGCCCTCTTGATCACGTCAGCAGCGATGGAGCAGCTCAAAAACAGTTTTTTATTTTAAATTTCTCCTGGGCAGTTGTAATGTGACAACCTCAGGGCTCATGTACAGACAAATCTGTCAAGCTGTTCTCACAAAGGTCTTCCAGTCACCGGGATCTTGTTGTTCAGGCTTGCTCCTCCTGGCATGAGTAGCTAAGCTTCCTAATAGGCAGGTAGCCCCCCACTTCTCCACAGCAGCGAGGTGGCTTCTAAGACTGTCCTGGCCAGTGGTTCCCAAACGTTTTAGAACCATGATGACCCACTTTTTTAGAACAACAAACTTTCGACACCCGCCTACCTTTAATGGACAAGAGGCGGGGCAATTTTTTAATGCAACTAAAGCATTGTGTGGTTATTTACTGGCGGTATATTTTCCATTGAAAAGGCCACTACCTTTGCACAGACAGTTGTAATGCTAAAATTATACAGCACACAAATAAAAATGTGTGGTAATCGTGTTTGTGTGAATATTTATCATTTGTGCATCACCAAGTGTCTTGATTTGTTCTGATCCTACCAAAGTCTCTGTTTCCAGCACACTTCAGAATTACAAAAAAGTGCTTCATGTTTGCTTTCCTAACTGTTGAATGTATACCATTTGTTTACAGGTATTTATATTTTGGTTGTCATTGCAAAAACAGCATCCTGTATTACCACATAATTCACTTTACAAATTCCTCTCACTTTAGAGACAGAGAAAGAAAAGCAAACACCAATATACATGTTAAAAGAGTAAAGCAGTCGAAATTTGACCTCATAGCGCCTCTCATTCCAGGATAAGGTGCCAGATCACTTTACATCACACACACATACAGAGACAATGAATCATACATGTGTTATGTTATATGTTATAATATGCTTATATAGCGCATGGCTACCCCAACAACGAGGCGTCCCAGCGCTTGCAGACAAGCCCAATTACATAACAGTCGGAGGGATGCGGCAGAATATCTGAACACCGCAGAACCTTAAATAGAGGAAAACAGCCAGGTTTTAACGTGTTTTCGAAAATGAAAATGGTTAGTAATAGAACGCACATCTAAAGGGTTAGAGTTCCAGAGTTTTGGGGCCAAGAACTTAAAAGATCGGCCACCAGCTCTGCACCTCCGGATCTTGATAGTACTGGCAAGAGAAAGGTCCGCAGAGCGGAGGGCACGCGGCAGAACATAGAAGGTACATATTCCTTGCAGGATTTGGGGACCTAAACAATGCAACATTCTATGGATAACACACAGAGTTTTAAATTGAATGCGCTGTTTAATGGGCAGCCAATGGAGCCTACGTAGCACCTGAGAAGTGTGGCAACGTTTCGGCAGACCGAACAGAGTACGGGCTGCAGCGTTTTGGGCTCTTTGTAGTCTATTAATGACTGTCAGATTGGACCCAAGCATAAGAACATTACAATAGTCTAGATGGGATAAGACCATAGCTTGGACAATTGTCTGTCGGATGGAAGGTTCAAAGAAGCCGAGAATAGGTTTCAAAGAGCGTAGGCGACCATAGCAGGTGCCAGCTACCCTTTTCGCGTGGGAATCCAGGGTGAGTGCGTCATCTAAAATCACGCCCACATTTTTAACTTCCCTCTTGGGCGTAGGAGGGGGGCCTAATGTAGGGGGCCACCACCGCTCATCCCACTTTTGAGTGTCGGTGCCAATGAGGAGGACTTCAGTCTTAGATGAATTCAACTGAAGGCAGTTCTCTGTTAGCCAGCTGGAAATGGCCAGGATGTCCTCTTGAAATTTGGCTTGATCTCCCACGGTGTCGTTAGAGAAGGTAAAAATCAGTTGCGTATCTTCCGCATAGGATATTAATTTGATGTTACGTTCCCTGGCCAGTGTGGCCAAGGGGCGGACATACACATTAAACAGCGTAGGGCTGAGGGCAGAGCCCTGTGGGACACCGCAGCCTAATGGAAAACTGCTGGATGAGTACGGGGGGGCATGAACCTGGAAGGAACGGTCAGATAGAAATGACACGAACCAATCCAGAGCTTCATCTCTGACACCTATCTCCCACAGTCTCCTAAGTAGGATCCCATGGGAGACGGTGTCAAACGCCGCACTCAAATCCAGCAGCACCACAGCTGAGGTGCCACCCATGTCCTGTGCCACCCTTAGATGTTCCGTAACGGCCAGTAAGACCGACTCCGTGCTATGTTTGGCACGGAATCCGTTCTGGGACTCCTCCAAGATCCCATTAGTCTCCAAGAAACCCGTCAAGATGGAATTTACATGTGCCTCCGTCACTTTGGTCAAGTACGGAAGCAAGGAGATAGGCCGGAAACCTTCTGGCTTGGTAGAGTCCAGGGTGGGTGTTTTTAACAATGGGACCACCTTGGCATGTTTCCAAGATTTCGGGATAGTGGCTGACTGCAGAGATTTATTAATCAATTCCCGCCCTTCCGTCATGATGGAATCCTGAAACAATCTAAACATTTCTGGTTTGACAGGATCTTCCGGGGACCCCGACTTGATTCTTAAAGTCAAGAGTTCCATATCTGTCTGGGAGATGGGTGGGAGAGTTAAAAGGGAATAAGGAAGATCCAGCAGATCAGTAACAGATCTATAAGTCATAGATGGATCTCCAGAATTAAATGTGTTATAGATCCCTTGAACTTTGTCGATAAAAAAGTGAGCCAGCTCTTCGCACTGTAAGTCAGACACTATGATGTTATTGGTCCCCACAGGTGATTTAGTAAGCTCCTTCACTAGCGCGAAGATAGTTTTAGCGCGATTGGTGCTGGCATTGATCAGATTAGTATAGTAACTAGCCTTGGTCTTTTTTATAAGCCTATGATAGGCTTTAGTGGCGATTCTAAAGTTGGATTTGGCTACAGAATCATACGATCGCCTCCAGATACGCTCAAGTGCCTTACACTCCTTTTTTTTAATTGCCAGCGCCTCGCAGTACCATAACTGGGACTGTTTGCGTTTGGGTCTAGACATTTTCCTAGGTATAAAATGATCCAAGGACTCATTGATCCATTCTCTATAGACTAAATCCGCCTCATCCAAGTTAACAGGCCAATCAGGTCGGGAATTTATTAGTCTAGCCTCAAATAGGGCCCCATCTAGTTTTTGCCATGCGCGTCTCCAGAGAGAAGGAGGAGGCTTTCCCCCAGAGCTAGCTGGAATCTTAACAAAGATCTGCACCAGAAAATGGTCCATCCAGCTAAGAGGACTGGGGGTGGAGACTAAAATTCCCTGGATGTTTGAAAACACCGGGTCCAGTAGGTGGCCTGCTGAATGGGAAGGCCCTACAACCAACTGACGTAATTGGCAGGCTTCCAAATCCCCTATAAACTTAAGTATAGCCGGGGAGTCACAAGACTCCAAATGTAGGTTGAGATCCCCCAGTACACTGAAGTTAGCTGACTGCATAATAAGGGCAGAGACATTTGAAACCAATGACTCCTGGAAAGCACTCGCTGGCCCAGGGGGGCGGTAAATCAGCAACCCAGTAAAAGTGAAGGTGTCAGAGACCTTCAATTTGTAAAGAGCGCTTTCACAGTTGGATATCCCTGCAGGGGAAAGAGTGCAAGAATAGATGGCTTTAAAGATCACCGCCAGTCCCCCTCCTCTACCCTTAGATCTATTCTGAATTTGAATAAGATAGTTAGGAGGGAGGGTTAAGGTTGTGATAGCCAGTGCGTCATTAGTTAGCCACGTCTCTGTTAGAACTAGCAGGTGTCATGCCCCGAGATCCCCGAGGTGCTGTCCCTTTAAGTGAATTCCCTACATAAGCTTCCTGAACCCTTGGAGCGACGCTTTACGTTCTTGCGTCAAGCTCCGTGTTCTCTAGTTCCGGGTTTCCTGTTGTTCCTCAACCGTCTGTTGTACCGAGAGCGGAGTCCCCTGATCTTGAGGATCCCGCATTTGGAGCAAGACTTCCTCTCTGTTACTTTGCAGGCGCGTATGCGCCTTCTCCTTCGGCTCTGCCCGCTGGCCGAGATTGTTTCTCTGTCGTCCGGCCGGGCATTGTGCTCCTGACTCCCGTCCTGTCCTTTGCCCCGCTAGACGGCCGGGATTGGTTCTCCGCCGTCCAGCCGGGCGCTGCATTCTTTGCACCCCGTCCTGTCCTTTGCCCCGCTAGACGGCCGGGATTGGTTCTCCGCCGTCCAGCCGGGCGCTGCATTCTTTGCACCCCGTCCTGTCCTTGCCCCACCAGACTGCCGGGATTGGTTCTCCGCAGTCCTGCTGGGTTTCCTTGTCCTACCCTCTCCTCCTACATTCCTTTGCTCCGTCAGACGGCCGGGATTGTTCTCCGTCGTCTGGCCGGGTAGTGTGGGTCTCCCCTTCCTTTTTTTTAGGTATTTAGGTTTTGTCATCTACATGGTGTGACACATATCATTGGGCTGAACTTGTTCTCCTCATTTAACATTAAGCCCCATTTTTCCATCATTTTCCCCTCATTTGACTTGGCTGTAAATCGGCTGGCCCTTTCACCATCCTTTATTGGTGCCAGTATCCACACGTGTTTGGGGATATTTGCGTGGACGCCATTCAGGGTACAGGATTCCAGTTCCACCACTTGAAGAAATACGGTAACAGCGCTGTGCGCTGCCTATTTGATTATCTCTCGAAGTGTAAAAAGCATAGATTTCTAATTCATGTGTTTTCGCATTATAGATGTTAACACACAGCATTGGAGTTGGCATTTGGAATACAATCAAGTGTGTTTTGATTACTACAGTCTATGGAACATCTTGTATAGCTATCCAAGTAAGAACATTGTGTTTAGGTGTTTTCATCACAGGTGTATAGTTGAAGGCGAGCTGTCATTAATCTTGTTCTATCCATCCATTTATAGTTCAAGAAGAATTCCATACCTCTTATACATCCGTTCAGAGGCTTAGACAAAACATTGATGGTATGTAATATTAAAACAGGAAGCATAGAGACACATGATTATAAGACACTGTTGTTTCATAACGTGCATCTTTATTTCAGCTCTACATCCACCTAAAAAACCCATACAGTGTGTGCAACTACCAAGTAGAAGATTACAAGTCAAGATTTCGTTTTCCCTTCCCAACCTTTCCTTGTTTTGTCTCCCTGTTTTCCCCTGGCGAGCCTCTCGATACTCTAGTGTTTGATAGAGTCGGAAGGCCGTAGGGGAGGACTGTGGAATTATCTTCGGATTCCTGGCGCTCCTGCAGAACCTTCCTGGAAACCATTACAGAACGTAAAGCCCACGTGGTCTGTTCTGCCCGAGCGTCATGGATCTCGAATCAGTTTCCCTAGCAGATGTAGCTAGCATGTTGGGGAATTTGCAGGTTGAAACCCAAGCGTTAATATCTAGAGTGGACGCATTGCAGCGACAACAGACTGCTGGAGCTACGGGGGGAGGCACATCGGTGGTGCAGGTAACCACACCTCCTTCCTTACCTTTAGCACCCCCTGAAAGGTATGCGGGAGACGCGGCACGATGTGCTGCTTTCCTTAGCCAATGTCAGCTGCATTTTTCATGTAAAGCTGCTTGTTTCCCATCAGATCAGGCGAAGGTCGCCTTTGTAATATCCTACCTTAGCGGGGCAGCTGCTGATTGGGCCATACCGTTAGTCGATAGAGATGATCCACTACTACATAGTTACCCCACATTCAGGAGGGAGTTCCGTAAACTCTTTGACAGACAGGTCTATACACATTCGTCAGATACAGAACTATTGAATCTGAAACAGGGCAACCAAGATCTTGTCACTTACATAACTTCCTTTCGCAGACTGGTAGTGGAAGCACGTTGGCCAGAGGAGAAACGTAGTACAATGTTTTATCGGGGATTAAGAGACGATCTGAAGGACGCTCTCTCGCAGATCGTAGATTTACCGACATCATGTACCGATCTTATAGATTTAGTGGTGAAGATAGATCACCGTCAGCAAGAAAGAAAGAAAGAGAGAGGCAAACATGAAGCACGATATCTGCCTTTAAGAGAGAAGAAAAACACTGTAGACAAGCCCAGTGACGAGAGCGAGCCCATGCAGATAGGCATAGTAAGGGGGCCCCTCACACACGAAGAAAGACAAAGAAGACGAACCCTTAGACTTTGTCTGTACTGTGGGAAGGCAGGTCACTTCTTGAAGGATTGCTCAGTAAAACCCGCACAGCCCAAGTATTCGGGAAACTAGGAAGCCTGGAATCCTGTGAGACGAGGATTCCAGGTAAATCAGGGTTAACCGTCTCTTCCTCTGATTACAGTAGCACCCCAACTAATCATTTGTATGTATCGGCCTTTCTGTCTGATGGAGTGCATGGCTTACATGTATTGGTGATGGTTGATTCAGGTGCATCAGGAAACTACATGGATAAGGAGTGGGCTAAAGAAAACATGATACCCTGTACTTCTAAAGAGATAACCAGTTATGTTACCACCATAGACGGTAGCCCACTTGTTTCAGGCCTTGTAACACATCATACATCTGTTTTACACATGATTATAGAACCGGAACATCACGAAGACATAAGGTTTGATCTTATTCGTTCTCCTCAATTCCCGGTGCTCTTAGGTATTCCTTGGCTTAGGTCTCAAAACCCTGATATCAATTGGGAAACCTCTACACTAACATTTCCGCCAGAACCTGGGAGACAAGTAGTAGGAGCTTCCGCTGACATGGAATCCATGGGTAGTGATGGTACCGAACATAAGACTGAACTACCACCCTGTTATCAAGATTTGCACTCCGTATTTGATGCACAAGAAGCAGAAATCCTCCCTCCGCATAGGGTCTATGATTGCCGCATTGACCTAGAGACAGGGGCAATAATACCATGCAGCAGAGTGTATGCTCTCACTGAAAAAGAGAATGCGTATCTACGCGATTATTTGGATGACATGCTTGCTAAGGGTTTTATTAGGCCGTCCCGGTCCCCAGCCTCCTCTTCCCTCTTTTTTATCCCTAAGAGAGAAGGGGGTCTTCGCTGTTGCATAGACTACATGAAGTTGAATGACGTCACTATCAAAAACCGATATCCACTACCTCTAATTGCCTCCCTCCTTGACCGGATCCGCAATGCCAAGTTTTTCACTAAATTAGACTTGCGTGGAGCATACCATCTAGTGAGAGTCAAGGAGGGAGATGAATGGAAGACCGCATTTTGTACCAAATTAGGTCTATTTGAGTACCTCGTGATGCCTTTCGGGCTCTGTAATGCTCCTGCAGCGTTTCAATTTTTTATAAATGAAGTCCTCAAGGATATGCTAGACTTATATGTTATAGCATATATTGACGACCTCCTAATATTTTCTCCCTCTATGGTGGAACACGTGCAGCATGTAAGTAATGTGTTGGAACGGTTACATGACAATCGTCTGTATTGCAAGCTTGAAAAGTGCACCTTTCATACACAGGAAGTCCCCTTTTTGGGTTATATCGTGTCCCCATGGGGTCTCAGCATGGATCCCACCAAGGTGGAAGCAGTCTTGGCATGGCCAGCACCTCGTACAGTGAAAGAGATCCAAAGTTTTTTGGGCCTGGCCAATTTTTATAGACGGTTCATCCAGGGATTCTCTACTCTGGTGGCGCCTATCACAGCTTTGTTGAGGAAGGGCGTTCCTTTTGTGTGGTCCCCAGAGGCTGCTGACTCTTTTCGTCTTCTGAAGACGGCCTTCACCAGCGCCCCTGTTCTAAGACATCCGGATCCGGCATTACCTTTTGTGGTGGAGGTGGATGCGTCGCAGGTGGCAGTAGGAGGGGTACTGTCACAAATAGACACAGAGTCAGGCGAGTGTCATCCAGTAGCCTACTTCTCACATAAATTCAACCCTGCTGAATACAACTATTCAGTGGGTGATAAGGAACTTCTGGCCATCAAAAGAGCATTTGAAGAATGGAGGCAGTATTTATTGGGTGCTAGGCATCCCGCGGTGGTGTATACGGACCACCGCAACCTACAATACATCAAATCCGCCAAAGCTCTTTCCATGAGACAACTACGATGGTCACAATTCTTCAGTGAATATGAGTTCACCGTACACTACAGACCAGGGAGAAAAAACGGCAAGGCTGATGCTCTGTCAAGATTAGGGTTTGACTCCCCTACAGATGTAGTAGAACAACCATACATCATCCCCCGAACAAGTATCATAGGAGGGATGTCAAACGAAGATGATTTTGCAGCACGAGTGCGGAGCAGTCAGGCCGCAGTAGACATGACTACCTTGGTGGGTTCCCATGAAGTGTCCTCAATTGAGGGATTAGCCTGGGTACAGGGGGGAGTGGTACTACCTACCACTGATTTACAAGAACAAGTTATGAGATGGTATCATTCCCATCCAGTGGCAGGACATCCTGGAATCAAGAAGACTACCAGGGCCTTGAGAGACCGTTTTTGGTGGCCTGGTATGATTAAAGATATAGAGACCTTCGTTAAAACATGTCACGTTTGCGCTCAGACCAAAGTATCTCACCTTAACCCAGTGGGTCTACTCATGCCATTAGCTTCTCCTCCTCGTCCTTGGCATACGGTGTCTCTCGATTTCATTGTGGAGTTGCCACTAACGAAGAGGAAAATAACACATTGTTGGTAGTGGTAGACATGTTCACGAAGATGGCCCATTTCGTACCCTTACAAGGGTTACCGACAGCTGGTGACTTGGCTTCCGTATTCATGCAACACATAACTAGACTACATGGGGTCCCTTCCGTCCTCATTTCAGACAGGGGTGTCCAATTTGTATCACGGTTCTGGAAGAGTTTCTGTTCCTTGCTCCAAATCGAGGTCCGATTATCCTCAAGTCACCATCCACAGACGGATGGACAGACAGAGAGGGTCAATCAGTGTTTTGAACAATACATACGTAATCAAGTATTGCACTCTTTGAGAGATTGGGATGAGTTGGTATGGTTAGCCGAAATTTCGTACAATAATAGTACACATTCCTCTATCAACACATCCCCTTTCTTTTGTTCCTATGGGTATCACCCTAAGTTATTGCCTTCAGGTGCCCCTATGGATGGTTCCAATCCAGCTGCCACGGAGAGAGTAGAGCAATTAAAGCAAGTACACAAGGATGCTTTAGACTGTCTAGAGATGGCAAAAGTGAGATACACAGAAGGGGCCAATTTGCACAGGAGGCTAGAACCCATTTACACACCAGGAGACAAAGTGTGGCTTTCCACAAAACATATAGCGTTAGGGGGTCCACGCAAGTTCAACCCCAAATACATTGGCCCATATAAAGTGGTGAAGATCATAAATCCGGTGGCCATGAAACTGGAACTTCCCCCCTCATTCAGAATTCACCCGGTGTTCCATGTTTCCCTATTGAAACCGGTCGAACCAGGTACTGAATTACCCCTAAGACCAGCTCCTGTGACCCTCCAAGATTCTGAAGAATATGAGGTGGAGGCGATAATTGATTCCCGTAGAGTTGGAAAAGGCTTGCAGTATATGGTACATTGGAAGGGTTATGGAATAGAGGAGCGTACATGGGAACCAGAGTCAAACATCCATGCACCCCGTCTGGTTCGTCTGTTTCACCGAGACCATCCTGACAAGCCCAAACCAGGGGAAGGGAATTGTGGGGGGAGTGTGCTGTCATGCCCCGAGATCCCCGAGGTGCTGTCCCTTTAAGTGAATTCCCTACATAAGCTTCCTGAACCCTTGGAGCGACGCTTTACGTTCTTGCGTCAAGCTCCGTGTTCTCAGTTCCGCCTTGTTTTCTAGTTCCGGGTTTCCTGTTGTTCCTCAACCGTCTGTTGTACCGAGAGCGGAGTCCCCTGATCTTGAGGATCCCGCATTTGGAGCAAGACTTCCTCTCTGTTACTTTGCAGGCGCGTATGCGCCTTCTCCTTCGGCTCCGCCCGCTGGCCGAGATTGTTTCTCTGCCGTCCGGCCGGGCATTGTGCTCCTGACTCCCGTCCTGTCCTTTGCCCCGCTAGACGGCCGGGATTGGTTCTCCGCCGTCCAGCCGGGCGCTGCATTCTTTGCACCCCGTCCTGTCCTTTGCCCCGCTAGACGGCCGGGATTGGTTCTCCGCCGTCCAGCCGGGCGCTGCATTCTTTGCACCCCGTCCTGTCCTTGCCCCACCAGACTGCCGGGATTGGTTCTCCGCAGTCCTGCTGGGTTTCCTTGTCCTACCCTCTCCTCCTACATTCCTTTGCTCCGTCAGACGCCCGGGATTGTTCTCCGTCGTCTGGCCGGGTAGTGTGGGTCTCCCCTTCCTTTTTTTTAGGTAGTTAGGTTTTGTCATCTACATGGTGTGACACATATCATTGGGCTGAACTTGTTCTCCTCATTTAACATTAGCCCCATTTTTCCATCATTTTTCCCTCATTTGACTTGGCTGTAAATCGGCTGGCCCTTTCACCATCCTTTATTGGTGCCAGTATCCACACGTGTTTGGGGATATTTGCGTGGACGCCATTCAGGGTACAGGATTCCAGTTCCACCACTTGAAGAAATACGGTAACAGCGCTGTGCGCTGCCTATTTGATTATCTCTCGAAGTGTAAAAAGCATAGATTTCTAATTCATGTGTTTTCGCATTATAGATGTTAACACACAGCATTGGAGTTGGCATTTGGAATACAATCAAGTGTGTTTTGATTACTACAGTCTATGGAACATCTTGTATAGCTATCCAAGTAAGAACATTGTGTTTAGGTGTTTTCATCACAGGTGTATAGTTGAAGGCGAGCTGTCATTAATCTTGTTCTATCCATCCATTTATAGTTCAAGAAGAATTCCATACCTCTTATACATCCGTTCAGAGGCTTAGACAAAACATTGATGGTATGTAATATTAAAACAGGAAGCATAGAGACACATGATTATAAGACACTGTTGTTTCATAACGTGCATCTTTATTTCAGCTCTACATCCACCTAAAAAACCCATACAGTGTGTGCAACTACCAAGTAGAAGATTACAAGTCAAGATTTCGTTTTCCCTTCCCAACCTTTCCTTGTTTTGTCTCCCTGTTTTCCCCTGGCGAGCCTCTCGATACTCTAGTGTTTGATAGAGTCGGAAGGCCGTAGGGGAGGACTGTGGAATTATCTTCGGATTCCTGGCGCTCCTGCAGAACCTTCCTGGAAACCATTACAGCAGGTCAGGAGAATAATCCATAAGAAGCTCATGAATATCCTCGTGATGTTTAACAAGGGACCTACAATTGAGGCTTAATATCTGTAGGCTCGCAGTGCTTTTTTCCTCAACAGCAGAGGCCGGTGGAGTAGGGACCCCTTCCGAAGCCTCGAAGCTGCAACGATCACACCGCAAATGAGGTGAGCCGGGGTGCCATGAGTGGGCCGCACAGGCCGTTTGACATCGAAGAGCAAGTAGCTCCTCACGGGCAAACGGGGCCATGTCAGCAGACTAAACAACCAGGGGTCCTGGCCACTGGCGACGGACCAGCACGGACGGGCGCAGACGGGCTCGCCTTTGGCGACCCGCCGGCTGCCTGCCGCGCGCGTCCGCTGCGCGGGAAAATGCAGAGGTCCCTAAATAGGCACCAACCCCGCCTCTGGCGATGTAAACACCCTCAGGGGGCGTGCCCAGGTCGTAAACGCCCTCCACTACAAACGGCACTTGCCGCGGTGGAACGAGGCACGGACCGAGATGTCAGCAGGTAAGGCACAACAATGAAATAACGATGTCACAGTATTTGTCTTAAAAACATAAGAACATAAGTTTTAAAAAAGGTTTTGCCCAGTGACACACAGCACACTTCACCGGCAGCACCTCCGCGCCTAGTGATCAAGCGCGTCCGCTGTGTAAATCAGAGTATGGAAAATGTTACATAAGACAAAGGGGACTTCAAGGTGTAGAATTCACATGCACCTTGTAGTCCCCTTCTGCCTACCAGTAGGATTCACATGCCATCCATACTGGTAGTCATTTTTTAAGATTGCTTGGTCTGGGGAAGTACACACTCAGGATTCAGAAGTAACACATTTGTTAGGCTTGACTTTACTAATAAGATTTATTTTTCAGCAAAATTAGGATAATTAATCTTTCATTAGGATAATGAAATACTGGGACAAAAAATGAACTTTATAACCTAAATTACGATTGTAACTTATGAACTGCACAGTAACAAAAGGATCTCTGTGATAAAAGCAGTAACCAACTGAGCCATGCACACAAAAGTCAGTTCTCTGATCTGCATTGTACCTGCTTTTTGCAGCAGGCATATTAACCAGTTGGACTACCTTAGATGAAACTGCCACTAGATAAAACTCTGATCTCTCTCCAGCAGCTACATTAATCACCATAGTTACCATGGCACTTTTCATGGTGCCTGAAAACTGTTGGATATACAAGGAATTCTGCATTGATTTTAAAACTGCTGCACTGCCACAAAACCGGACCCCAGTAACAAAAGCGGCCCACCCTTCCAGCATCCTGGTACAGCCAGTTCAGCCGTGGCTATATTTGAACACTGTAAGGCTTTTGGGGAGAAGACCATGTCACTGTTTCTTGCCAGACAATGCAAGCTTCTGAGCCCAGAGGCCACATCCAGACAGTGATGTGTGTGGAACCTCAGACTCAGCCCGGTGATTCCTTCTGTAAAGAGGGAGATCTCAAAGCACAGGGAATGGGGATTGGGTGAGTTTCCGACAGTGCAGGGGAAGTCTACACTGGACAGAGGAAATGAGTTTGAACTCTCCCATATCCTTCAGGTATACACACAGGTCTCCGAGAGTGAAGCAGGAAAACTCAGGCTGGGTTGTCTAAGAGGGGCAACACCAAATTAAACTGATGGAAAACACCTATTGTGCAGCATGCAAAAGGGGTCAAATAAACTTAACCTTCACCTGCTCACCTGTGACCTACACATACCACTATTACAAAATCCTTCTTGATTGTCCCAGACATGATAAAGGCAATGGAGCCCAGTTATGTAGAAGGCCAGGTCTGCAGTCGCCCCATAAGAGTACAGGTGAAAGGATGTTCCCTGGAACTATATACTTGCTGCCATCACTGCCATTCGATTCAAAAGGGGGGTGGTGATGGACAGAGTATCTGAATTAAGCAGAACACTCCTACCCAGTCAAAAGATCAGGGCTTGATCCATCACCGTTTTTTAGCTCACTGCACCATCCCAGCTCAGAACCTGGCTACATGCAAATTAGGCTGTCCCTGGCCCAGTGCATCATGGGAACAGGGCAGACCAAACTACCAAGACAATTCTTTACTGGAAAGGAAACAAGCTTCCGGGGACCGGTTTCTGGCATTACAGCCGTCTTCGGCCCGGCTTGCTTGAATCCTGATGGTGCAGTGAGCAAGGGACTCACATCTGAGCATACCCTTCCACACTTGTGGTGGCCAAAACGATTCAAAAGGGGGTGGTGATGGACAGAGTATCTGAATTAAGCAGAACACTCCTACCCAGTCAAAAGATCAGGGCTTGATCCATCACCGTTTTTTAGCTCACTGCACCATCCCAGCTCAGAACCTGGCTACATGCAAATTAGTCTGTCCCTGGCCCAGTGCATCATGGGAACAGGGCAGACCAAACTACCAAGCCAATTCTTTACTGGAAAGGAAACAAGCTTCCAGGGACCGGTTTCTGGCATTACAGCCGTCTTCGGCCCGGCTTGCTTGAATCCTGATGGTGCAGTGAGCAAGGGACTCACATCTGAGCATACCCTTCCACACTTGTGGTGGCCAAAACGATTCAAAAGGGGGGTGGTGATGGACAGAGTATCTGAATTAAGCAGAACACTCCTACCCAGTCAAAAGATCAGGGCTTGATCCATCACCGTTTTTTAGCTCACTGCACCATCCCAGCTCAGAACCTGGCTACATGCAAATTAGTCTGTCCCTGGCCCAGTGCATCATGGGAACAGGGCAGACCAAACTACCAAGCCAATTCTTTACTGGAAAGGAAACAAGCTTCCGGGGACCGGTTTCTGGCATTACAGCCGTCTTCGGCCCGGCTTGCTTGAATCCTGATGATGCAGTGAGCAAGGGACTCACATCTGAGCATACCCTTCCACACTTGTGGTGGCCAAAACGATTCAAAAGGGGGGTGGTGATGGACAGAGTATCTGAATTAAGCAGAACACTCCTACCCAGTCAAAAGATCAGGGCTTGATCCATCACCGTTTTTTAGCTCACTGCACCATCCCAGCTCAGAACCTGGCTACATGCAAATTAGTCTGTCCCTGGTCCAGTGCATCATGGGAACAGGGCAGACCAAACTACCAAGCCAATTCTTTACTGGAAAGGAAACAAGCTTCCGGGGACCGGTTTCTGGCATTACAGCCGTCTTCGGCCCGGCTTGCTTGAATCCTGATGGTGCAGTGAGCAAGGGACTCACATCTGAGCATACCCTTCCACACTTGTGGTGGCCAAAACGATTCAAAAGGGGGGTGGTGATGGACAGAGTATCTGAATTAAGCAGAACACTCCTACCCAGTCAAAAGATCAGGGCTTGATCCATCACCGTTTTTTAGCTCACTGCACCATCCCAGCTCAGAACCTGGCTACATGCAAATTAGTCTGTCCCTGGCCCAGTGCATCATGGGAACAGGGCAGACCAAACTACCAAGCCAATGGTGAAGTGAGCTAAAAAACGGTGATGGATCAAGCCCTGATCTTTTGACTGGGTATGAGTGTTCTGTTTAACTCAGATGCTCTGTCCATCACCACCCCCTTTTCTGAATCACTGCCATTCGGCACATAGCCAGGGATTAACAGAGCAGGACAGGCCTTTTATTCCACCTGGAGTTCCCCCAGTGGGCTGGAGCCCTTGGAGGCTGGGTTGGAAAGCCCGGGCTGCTTTTGGTAACTTTGTTGCTTTCCCCATCTCTGTTATTATTTGCAGCAGGCACAGAGAAGTTTGCAGAGAGAGGCAGGGGAACATTAGAGAGAAAACCATTAGAGAGAGGAGAGAAGGAGAGAAAAATATATGGATGGAAAGATAGCGATAGTCCGAGGAAATGAAGGGAGCGTGCTGGTCTGAACATTTTTGCCTGGGCTGCTTTTGGTTCCCCAGTCCATCCCTGAGAATGAGGGGGCATACCTCATTTCACCGTGAAAGGGGTACATTTTGAGTGTCACCATGACATGTCGAAAAAAAAAATCAACTTGGAGCACTTGTCACACTCACTCGAGCAAAAACACGGGGTAAGCCAGAAAAACCTTAATAATAACACAATGAGTTTGCCTCAATTGTCCCTGGATTAATATTATTATACAACCTGATGTGTGACAGTTTCTTCACATAAGTAGCTATTCATTCATACATATTTACTTATCATAGTTTTTAATGACAAAAATGCATTACCAGAAGCAACAATTAATTCCATATTTCCCAGTAAACTTGAACTTAGTCTTCATTTCTTTTAAGCCAACCAAACAGATCCTTTCTGTAGAAACAGTGAGCCCCACAAAATATGTTTGTTTCGAGCTGGCAGCCTCAGCTTTTTCCCTTGACTTGATGTGGGTGCAAGTCTGCTCCCAGTACACTTGGTGGATCCAACCTCTTATCAATTTTCTTCGAAAACACACTATTTCTCCAACAAAGATGGGGTTACAATGTTTAATAGGAAAATATCAAGTCTGCTGTGCAATAGGAAATCAATCGATCATAATCAGACTGTTAGACCTGGCATCCTTGGTGTGATTTTCCCTAACTTTTTGCCTTCAGACATCCTGTTTTTGTTGACTTAGTTGTTGCTGGCCCTAGGATTCTGCAGACTTTACCACTGTTAACCAGTGCTTAAGTGCTTGAGCTCTTTCCCTAAAACATGGTAACATTGGCTTATCCACAATTGGCATATTTAATATACTTATAGGCGCCCGTGAAGCCCTGGTGACACCGGACCTACCTGCTTGCTCTAACAGTCCTGGGGGGGACTGCAACCATCACCGCGTCGTGCCGCCTTCCAGTCCCTAACAGTCCCGGGGGGACTGCAACAATCTACCACGCCTTGCCGCCACTCAGTGGAGGGGGACTACAACTCCCATCGTCCCTCTTGCGACGCCCACCACGCGTCAGAATAGAAGCGCCAGGCGGCGCCTTAAAATCACTCGGGGGCTCCTGCGGTGCGGGATGCCCGTGAAGCCCTGGTGACACCGGACCTACCTGCTTTCTCTAACAGTTCTGAGGGGACTGCAACCATCACCGCGCCTTGCCGCCCTCCAGTCCCTAACAGTCCCGGGGGGGACTGCAACAATCTACCTCGCCTTGCCGCCACCCAATGGAAGGGGACTACAACTCCCATCGTCCCTCTCGCGACGCCCACCACGTGTCAGAACAGAAGCGTCCGGTGGCGCCTTAAAATCACTCGGGGGCTCCAGCGGCACGGGATGCCCGTTGAGCTCTGGTGACACCGGACCTACCTGCTTGCTCTCGGGGGGACAGCAACCATGACCACGCCTTGCCACCTTCCAGTCCCTAACAGTTCCGGGGGGGGACTGCAACAATCTACCGCGCCTTGCCGCCACTCAGTGGATGGGGACTACAACTCTCATCGTCCCTCTTGCGACGCCCACTACGCGTCAGAACAGAAGCGCCAGGCGGTGCCTTAAAATCACTCGGGGGCTCCCGCGGCGCGTGGGCCTGCCCGGGCCAAGGGCGGGCCCGTCCGCGCCCGTCCGCGACAGGAAGAGGGAGGGCAGGGCCACCCCCCTAACAGCTGGACTCTCCCACACACTATAACCAAAGGAAGGGGTAAGATTTACTTGGACCTATATGCTATAATAACTTGATGACTTTCATATTGACTCTGATTGAAAAAGACACTAGCCTATGATAGAGGGACTACCAAGGCCCTATTGATTGAAGTACCAGCGTGGAGGGAAGGTTGTTTTTACACGTTCGGACAGTTCAACTCGGGGTTCTTGTGTAATTGTGTTGACTGGCGGTTCACAAAACGGAGTTGAGCCCGCCTTCTTTTTTGTGCACACAAAGTGTATTCAGATATATCTGCAAGGTGAGGATACGAGGCTTCTTGTAAAATTGTGTGGTAATACCATCTGATGCAAAATGGGCAAAAAGCCAGTTGTTAGCAAAAACAAAACAAAAATATGTGAGCCCCCAACAACAGCTATAGACAAAATGCTCCAAAGGGCCATTGGGGTAGTGTCCACAGAAATAGAGCGTACAGAAAGGAGGCTCTCCCTTAAACCGGATATTTGCGCGCTCGACTCTGAGGTGACTAAGGCCCAATCTACCTCACATACATCACAGCCCAGTCCAGTGTCCCTCCCGCCTTCTGGTCAATCCCCTATTCAGATTTCCGGGGCCCAAGAAACACAAGTACAAACATCTAGTAGGGAACCCTCTTTTCGGGCTACTCGAAACCACAAGCAGCCAGATAGGGCCAGTAATCCTACCAACACTTCAAATAAAGGGAAACGCAAAGCAACTCCAGCTCTAGGACCAAAAAAGAAGAAACAATTTGCAAACAATCAGGCAGTCACATTTGGTCTAGATGTCCTAGTAACACCAAAGGGCTAAAGTCAATCAGATAACTCAGCTGCAGAACATCCGTTGTGGGTAGGCAATCTGATGGCTGATCTTTTAATTAAATTAAGAGCCACCATCCAAGAAGAATTAGCACCCACATTTGCCCGTCTAGATAGAATGGAGAGTGTGGGAGGGTTTGGGTACTCAAGAGCAACCAGATTCTGGGCCCAGCCAAGTGGGGGGAGGGCCAGAAATAGGCAGACATGATGTTATTCTATGGCCAAGCCATGCACTAGGTGGGGGGACCCTCAATACTGACCCAAGCATAATCAGAGATCCACAGAGGGAAATGAATAAAAAAAACGCAATAGCCATCCAAGAGATCAGGCGCAAAAAAAGTACTATGGAAGTAGGTGGAGAGGCTAAGGCTAAGACTGTGAACAGGGAGGTTACTAGTATACGAACTGCACCACTGGCTGAGGCCTCTGCTGGGGAGATCAGGGCAACTTCCCTTCCGAGTATAAATCTTCCCCCGGCCTGTGCACCATATGTGGCAGTTATGACAGGAATCCCCTCAATGTTACACAACTCCAAGGAAACCCAGCTTGAGCTAAGGAACAAATGCTTATTCTGGCTTGCAAGGTTCAAGCACTTTGATTACGCTAGGGCGGGGTAGATAATCATGGTCCGCAGAGTAGGCTGGCTGGGAGACACCCGAAAGACAGAAGCAGGGGAGTGTGTTGTTATCAATTTTAATAATCCAAACACGGCTAGCATCCTGTTATCCACTTCTAATACAGCCCATCACACACCTACAGGAATAAGCCTCCGTGCGTTGGATTATTTTTATCCCCTACCCAGCACCGAACAGAGAGGTAGGGAAGTTTCGTTAACCAACACTGTGGGCCCTGGTCTGGAGGGTGTTGGACGGGGGCAGCAGGATAGGAGATTGGGTGTGACCGGTCAAAGCCAGGGTTACCGCTTGCCCATGAGAGCCTTACAAAGGCGGTTCTCCTGACGGGCTGGGACCCGCGGGGGCATGTAGCTGACCACTCAGTACACTGGCTGTTTACAGAGCAAGACTGCCTGGGGGGGCTGGGGCAGCCCGTGCCAGTGTGGGCGGAGGAATCCCATGGCGGGGTGTGAATAGAAGGCACCTATTGCTCTATTAGGAGCACAGGTCTGTCAGTGATAAAAACAAGCTGGCACCCGGGACAGTCCCCCCCCCCCCCAGGCCTGGCAACTGTTCTTCCGGGGGCTCAATCTCACTCCCAAGCAACCCGACTCCCTAAACCCCCCGTACGAACCGCGCCACACAGTAAGCGCCGACTTGGGGTGTAGGGCATCTACCCCAAAAGACTGTGTAGGGAGGCGAGAGGCACTACCCCAAATGGCCCAGAGGTGTGGGGAACTTCCCCAGATAGGCCAGACTCACCGAAAAACCTCGACTCTGTCTCCGACCACAACGCGACGCCAAACCTGGAGACAACCTGCAGACGGCATTGTCCGGCGCTCCGATTTAAAGCAAAAAATAAATAAATAAACGAGGCTCTGACCAAGATGCTACGCAAAACCAGGAGACGACCTGCAGACGGCGTTGTCCGGTGCTCCGAATTAAAGTAAAAAAATAAATAAATAAACGGAGCGCAGTGTCCACATACAACTTATAACATTGCGCTTCACATCCAGAATGACGGAAAGAAAGTGCACACCCACTAATTAAAAGAGACAGTATCACGCCGCAAGTAAAGGATCCAGTCCGGGTGAGTGGGGTCAAAAGAGGACAGGGTAGTAGCAAGGAGGGACTAAAAAGCCTCCTTCAAAATAGAAAGCCAGCATTTAGCCTAAGCTATGACCTAAGCCAATGGGAAGAAGAGGAGGAGCTTAAATCCCCTTCAGAAAGCGTATTGGAGACAAAAAGCCCTTGCAGAAAGAGGAGCGCATGCATGCTCCAGCGCTAGATCTGCAAGATCCTAAAAATGACTGATAAAAATAGTTTTTACAGTGATCTTATCTCATAATCATTTTTGTAAAAACCCATTTGTATATTTGAAGAAATTATCATTAGGCATATTATGATCAACTCCTATATAACAATGATAGTGAAAATGGGTTATAGTTGTCTACCCAAGCCTTAATGGGTATATTAGGTTGCCCGAATTTTTGAGTAGTACTTTTAGAAAGTGGGCATTTTCTTGTCTTAGCCATTTGGTGTCTGGATCCTGTCTATGATCACATGCCTGGGTGTTGTTGGCAGATGGGCTTTGTGTATTCCACCGAAACAGCCACACACAGTGGGAGTTTAGGTATGACTTGATGGGCCATCTTGACTGGATGGGAGGGAGGATCTGGGCACAGCCTCACTTACACCTGAATAGGCTGTGTCCTATCCCCACACAAAGCGCTGCATATACCCTTGTAGTGAGTCTTGAGCCAGGGCAGAAAGGGAGGACATCTGTGCACCTCAAAGGCATCTCTTTAAAGTCTCCCACACTTCAAAGGCCCCACTGAGTACAAGTACTGGACCTCAGACACCACCGATCTAGTGCACATCTGGACCTGTGGATATTCAGCCAGGAAGAAGGACTGCTGTGTTGCTGAAGGACTGCCACTCTGCTGGACTGCTGCTCTGGAAGAACTGCTTCCCTGCTGTGCTGACCTGCTGTCTGCTGTCCTCCTTGCTGGTGTGAAAAGGACTGGACCTGAATCTCTTGAACCCAAAACCCAGAATGACTCCATGAGCTAGTTGGTTGGCCTCCTGATTTGAAGCCTTTGACATAACAGGCTTCCAACAACCTTGCGTCTGCACCCGGAGTCTGCCATCTGTGAGTCTACCCTGTTAAATGGTGCCACCTCCGTCCTAGACCCTTGGAAGGGGGCCTGTGGTGCTTACGAGCTGAAGTGATGCATCTGCTCTGCTGAGTGCCTCATCCTTGAGCCAAATTGATGGCTCTCCTTGGCTGAGCAGCGCATCCATGAGCAGAACTGCCACACCACCACTGCTTTGTGGATTGGGCCTAGTGCAGAAGGTCTGCATTACCCTCAAAGTCTTCAGAACCAACCCATCGCCGGCAGCACGGCACATATCCAATCTAGGTCCTCGCAGCTCGATGACGACAACCTTCACATCGCAATCTTTCAACCCTTTGGCAACGACACATCACCAGCTGCGCACCCCATCCTCGACGCCTGGACTGCGCATCACAAGCTCCGTTGACGGAATCCACAACAATGACACAACAGGACCTTGCACCGCAGCCTCTCTGGATCTCGGAACCAACACATTGCTTCGATTGGGCAGGTACTTTGTTCAGTGGGTCTAACTTAGTCCATGTTGCCGGCCTGTGCTCCATCGTGATCGGCCTGAACATGTGACTTTGTCCCAGTCCGGTGCGACCAGATATCCCTTCATCGCTTATTGATTTTTGGCGCTATTTTATCTTAATGATTTAAAAATGGATGGAGAAGCACTCCCTTCTTTTTTGATTTATGATTAATCTTTTACTTTTTAAACCAAGCGTGCTACAGAGGTAGCACGTTTGTCCTGAACCGTGTCTACTCACAAAACGTCCTACCTCGAGTTACATCGTACTCGACCTCTGTGCACTGTTGCTAAATGTGATTTACTTCATACTGAACTCAAAACACTTTTTAACTTTTTGCTACTGTTTATGAGCATTATTTGGGCTAATCTAAATTGTTGAAATGAAAGATTATTGAGATACTTTTCTCAAAAATAAGTTTGAAGAAAGTTAAAAAGTGTTTTGAGTTCAGTATGAAGTAAATCACATTTAGCAACAGTGCACAGAGGTTGAGTACGATGTAACTCGAGGTAGGAGGCTATTTTATCTTAATCATGTACAAAAACTATTGGTACGCGGGGATTAATGTGAATGAATTAGTGAAGTAGTGTGGCTCACTGGTTAGAGGCGGCAGACCCGAGAGCAGAGGACGGCCCGGGACCAGGGTTCGATTCCGGGCGCGGCAGGTTTCTGGACCAGGGTCAGCGGACTCGATAATTCTCTCGCCTCGGTGCCCACTCTGATCAGCGTTCACACTCGGCAACTCTGGGCATTAGCTTGCCTCATCTTCACTAACGGCCCCACCAGACCGCCGGGGATGCCTGGTCTCACCCTGGAGATACCCATTAAGGGACCATCTCTCAGGGAAGCCAGGAAGGGTTTCGCAGCGGTCGAAGCGCCTTGGGACCCTACGGGTAAGTAGTGCGCTATATAAATGCCTATACATACATACAATATACAAATTTTATTTTAACATAGAGAATATTTAATTACTCTAGCTCCAGTCTTCAGTACTTCAAAGATTTTTTTACTTAAGTAGATTTAAGGCACACATACACAGTGGGGCCGGTCTTCAAACAAATAAATTGCACAAAAACTTACAGAAATACATAAAATATATACAGAACAAACAATACTGAAAAGAACTCTACGTTGCCAATACCCTAAAGTGTTATCTTTAAATATAGTGTTCACCCATTAAATCTAGGTGATACACTCCGCGGTAGTCAAAAGTGTACACTGAGGCAAAAGCACCTTTTCTTTAGCTCTCATGTGTAAGTTACAAATCACTCAATATTAATATAGTGCAGACTCCTCCAAAGTAAATGTCTTTAGAGGAGTCTACGCTAGGTTAAAATAAAATGTGTATATTAATCCCCCGTACCAATCGTTTTTGTTCATGATTGTGTTCCATACCCAGGTATAGGAGGGTGATTTGGGTATCCCCTTGCGTATATAGCTATTTTATCTTAAAACTTTAAAATTCAATATCTCCAGTTTTACCGATTGGTTGGATTTTTATTGTTTTGATCTTTTTTTATTTATTCAAATATACTCTATTTTACTAAACCTGATGTGGGATCTTTCTGTGTGGTGTTTTCATTGCTTTACTGTTTGAAGTGTTGCACAAATAATTTACACATAGCCTCTAGGTTTAGTCTGACTGTTCTGTGCCAAGCTACTGGAGGGTGAGCACATGTTAATTTAGTGTTTAGCTGCCTCTTACCCTGACTAGGATTTTGGTTGTTGCTTGACCAGGGCTCACACCCTAGTCAACCAGTAACCCAATTTCTAACATAGCCCAAACAAGCGGTGATAGTGGTCTATGGGGACTATATTTTGTCCTGATAATATTACACCCTAGCGGTTGAATCACTTCGACAATATCTCGGAGATTACCTATAACAGCAAACAGTATTTTGCTCTGTGACCATATGTGGAAAGGACTTAATTACAATAAAGGCTGAGTAAGGCCTATTTAGTACCTCTGGGAGAGTTTTTGGGAACTAGACCATGATGAAAATTCAAGTAAACTGATACCTGGTCCTCCTAATTCTCACACAAATGATGAAGTATTGATTCATTATGCAGCAAAGAATTTGGAAATTGTTGGTTCAGACTCTGTTGATTCAGAAAACTTCCTCTCACTTTAAGGGGCCGATTCCAATCCGGGTCGGAAGGGCACCGAAGCGATCCGGCTGGAAAAACTATGAACCGTACGTGTGTTTTCCGCCTGACTCGTACAGCTGTACGAGCGAGCAAGTACGATGCGAGCTACGTGAAATTCGCCGACCGAGTCGTTTCTGGGTCCGAACCGCTCCGTACGTCTCGGCCGTAAGCTAACCGTGGCGTGCAATGGATGTGATTTACAACCGAGCCAGTACGATGCAAGCGCCGGACAGCTGGTGCGAGCCGGAGTGTCCAGCTTCCAAAACGTCTGGGAAGTTGCTTTTGGGGGTCCACGTCAGACCCCCTGTCACCCGCAGCCCTTGGACTCGGACACAGGGGGAGACCCAAGGGTCCCCCCAACACAGGCATGTATGGTGCGGATGGCACCAACGCGTAACCACTGTAGGGGGGCCCTTGTGCGAGACGTACCAATTCAGTCAATGGCAGCCCATGTACGCGTCAAATGACCGGCTCCCTTTGACTTCTATGGGAGTCCGACTGAACCGAGTCAGCAAACGGTTGCATCGTATTCGCTCGGTTGTACTGCAGGATTCCGTCTCGGTCGGAAAACACTCCGGATCCGGCTTGGTCAGAGAACTTTCCGGATCGGAATCGGTCCCTATGTGTTGACATATTATGAAGCTGAAAATCCCTTCCATGTATCACCTCTGCTGACTTACACCGTTCTCCTTAACATCTTCAAGGCCACTGGAGGTGTTCCACAATGATCTTGTGTTTTGGTGCTCTTCAAGTCAAAGCACCCACCTCTACTGGAATGGAGGCATGTCCGAAGTATTTCCACATCAAAAGATTAGGGTGGCGTCTGTCCACATGCAATGGGGAGACTGACAGTTGGTGGCAGCAGAGTTTACCTGCACCCCTAGTAGAGCAGTCTACTAACCATCTTGTTAAAATCTTTTCATTCCCCAAAACTGAGGTCCTGCCTTCGATTGTCTCAGTGTGTGTTTTATTCCATGTGATATGCATTGTACTAGGTGCGCTTTGCGCAGTGCCCTTCGAGGATACACCAAGTGCAGCAGAGGATGGCGATTCCCTACATCAGTGTTACTGCCATTCTGGGTTCCATATGCTTGAAGCATCCTCTTGGGCCTACCTGTCAGATACCTATCCCTGGTTTCTAGGGCTACAGTTCACATTCAGCCCAGAGATCTGTTCAACAGCACTACTTGGACAGAACTGAGTTTGTTGCCTAGTCCAGAACAAGCCTTTTTGGTTGAACAATCGCTTGGCTCCACTTTGGATGCTAGGCCAGGATCTCCCCCCTTTTCTGAATCAATTTGTCCACCATAAGCGTGGAAGGGTATACTCAGATGTGAGTCCCTTGCTCATTGCACCATCAGGATTCAAGCAAGCTGGGCCGACGACGCCTGAAATGGCAGAAACCGGTCCCCGGAAGCTTGTTTCCTTCCCAGTATAAGAATTGGCTTGGTAGTTTGGTTTGCCTTGTTCCCATCATGCACTGGGACAGGAACAGACTAATTTGCATATAGCCAAGTTCTGAGCTGGGATGGTGCAGTGAGCTAAAAAACGGTGATGGATCAAGCCCTGATCTTTGGACTGGGTAAGAGTGGTCTGCTTAATTCAGGCACTCTGTTCATCACCACCCCCTTTTCTGAATCAGGCCAGGATCTCCCGGCATACAATCTAGTTACCATTTGTTATGCCCCCTCCATCTCATGCTGAAGCCTGCATTGACGCTTCATTCATTGGAGAGTTGACATTCGAATATCTGCCCCCCTTTACATGGGCCATGGCTTCTTGTGACACCAGTTTACCATATGTACTGGGCTGCTTGAGACAGTACTTCATGTTTGTTCGGACTTCAGAAGAAGCTCTACAGCACCCCGAGAAAGTGGTGAATCCCATGAAAGTTGAATCTGCTATCCCTTAATTTAAATAGGGAGTTGAACTGCCCAGTGGGGATTACACTCACAGAATAAAAGACAGAAGGTAGGCAAGGTCTGCCTGAATCTCCTACTCTCGAGACACTGAAGGACATCCACTAAAAAGACCTGCTATAGGGTCTGTTAGTGAGTACCTGAGCACTGACCCTCCTGCCTGGGTTGACTTGAAGTGTGACCTTGAATTAGTCAAAGCAAACATTTGTGAAATTGTTGGTTAACAGCATCACCTAGTTTTGAGCGTAAAAGGAAGACTAGGGTTTCCCCCCCCCAGTGTTTAGTTCATTGTGTGTGTCTGGTTCGGCTGAGCTTAGGGGCTGACCTCTTATGATCCATGGTTCCAGAGTAAGCATACTTACTGCTAGATCTGGGGGTCTCTAGTTGGCAGAGTTAGGTACCAATGTCCAAATAGGGACCCTTGTTTCTAGTCAGGGTAAGGGGGATACACTCTTTAGATAACCCCTGCTCACCCCCTTGGTAGCTTGGCACGAGCAGACATGCTTATCAAAGGCAATGTGTAAAGTATTTGTACCAACACTCACAGTAACACAGTGAAAACACCACAAATGGACTCCACACCAGTTTAGAAAAATTAAGTATCTTTATCTAAACTACACAAGACCAAAACGACAAAAATCCCACATATACAGATCAAGAATATTAATTTAAAAGAGTTCTAGGGTTTGCATACGAAATATTCCACAGTTGCGTCACGTTTAGCCAAAAGTATGATGCGACAATCTTCGGGACGGCGACGATCTCAGGTGCGGCGGCGATGCGCAGCACAGCGTCGATCTTCTCCTCTCGCGGCCCCTCAGTGCAATGGCTCTGCGACGACACTGGCAGCAACGTGATGTGATCTGCAAGCAAGCGGTGCGGCGATCTTACCCAGCGACGCCAGGTAATCTTCCCGCACCGGAGCGATGCGTTCCGCAAGCGAAGGATACGGCGATTCTTGCAGCAGCAACAGGCGCTGCGACGATCTCGATCTTCACAGCGGCGGGAATTCCCTCGCACTGTCGGGGATGCGCTCCGCAAGCGAGCGATGTGTGAAAATTGGCAGATTGTCTTAGTTTCTCCTTGTCCAGCTTCCCAAACAACAGGTACAACTTCCAGAGGCACCACAACTGGACCAAGCACTTTAGGAAGGACAGAACTCATACAGCAGAGTTCAGGAGGGAAGCTGGGGGTGAAGTCCTTTTCTTCCAGAGACTTCTTAACAGGGAGCCAGCTCTACTCAGGCCCTTGGAGATCTCTTCAAGCAAGGGGACACAGCACAAAGCAATGTCCTTCCTCCTAGGCAGCAAAGCAACTGCAGGTAATCCCACAAGTATACAGCAGGACAGTCCTTCCTCTTCAGTCTTCCAGCTTTCTCCTTGGCAGAGGTTCCTTCTAGATTCCAGGATGATCTAATTTTCTGTAGTAAGGGGTCCTGTACTTATACCCCAAAAAGTATTTGTTCCCTTTGTGCAGGAGAGCTCTGAGACCGGTCTGAACCAGTTCTGGGTGTTCCTTGAGCACTTTGTTTTCCTGGCTACTCCTTTCCTTTCAGAGAGAGGGGCAGGCTCGTCAGCCGCCCAGCAGGAGGTGGAGCCAGCATTGTGGAAGGCAGGCACAGCCCTATTCAGGCCCACGTGCTATCCCCTCCCACCACTCTAGATGCAGATGTAGCTATTCATCCCAGAGATGGCCCACTCAGCCTCTGGGAGCCACCCAGCCCCTGTCACTCACAAACCAGACTGTCAATTCACAAACTGGCCAAGGTATCACAGATGGGTCAGACAAGAAAACAGCCACCTTCTAAAAGTGCTGTTTTCAAACACAGGATTTAAAAAACATCTTTCCTAAAAGATATGTTATTAAATTCTGAGTTCAGGGATACCAGACTTTTATGTCCTATCTTGCTCCTATTGGAAGATATGCAGGTAACCACTGTACACAGCATTCTTAATTAGCCTATGGGCAAGATAGCCTTACAATTGTGAAAAAACCAAAATGGCTGTAATTCACTACCAGAGCATGTCACCCACACTAGTACATGCTCTACCTCTCATATACACTGCACCCTGCCAAGGGGGTACCTTGGGCCTTCCATAGGAGTGTCCAATGTGTACAGAAAGGTAAGGGATAGGCCTGGTCAGTGGGGACACTGGCCAGGTTGACATGACAGTTCACAGACTGCACACAGTCACTGCGGAGGCAGGCCTGAGACACCATTTTAGGGCTACTCAGGGTGGTGGCACAATCCGTGCTGCAGGCCCACTAGTAGCATTTGAATCACCAGCCCTGGCACACTCAGTGCACTTTACTAAGGACCTCTTGGTAATACAAATATGCCAATCATGGATAACCAATTACAATAACAATTTACTCAGGGAGCACTTGCACTTTGACACTTATCAGCAGTGGCAAAGTGCCCAAAGCATCTAAATCAGCAAAAACTAAATCCAGCACAGCGTCAAAAATAAAGGAGGTAGAGACAAAAAGTCAGGGGAAACCACGCCAAAGATGCCAGGTCTAACATGTGTACCCTCCAGCTGAAAGTGGGGAGAACTGCCCACCCTCTTGCGAGTTCTCTTCACTAAGGCAGAAAAACATGGACAGACCATCAGCGTTGGCGTGTTCTGTGCCAGGGTGGAATTCCACCGTAAAGCCCATTCCCTGTAGTGAGATGGACCACCTCAACAGTTTTGGGTTCTCACCCCTCATCTTCATCAACCATCCGAGGAGCCTGTGGTCTGTCTGAACCCGGAAGTGAGTCCCAAACAGGTAGGGCCTCAGCTTCTTCAGAGCCCAGACCACAGCAAAAGCTTCCCTTTCAATTGCACTTCACCTCTGTTCCCTGGGAAGTAGCCTCCTACTAATGAAAGCTACAGGTTGGTCGAACCCCTCGTCATCGATCTGTGAGAGTACTACTCCCACAACATGCTCTGAAGCATCTGTCTGCACTATGAACTCACTGGACAAGTCAGGTGTCTTGAGCAAAGGCGCTCTGCACATGGCAGTCTTCAGGGCATCAAAAGCAGTTTGACAGGCATCGGTCCAATTCACTCTCCTGGTCTGCTTCCTTGAAGACAGCTCTGTCAAGGGGGCAATAATGGTGCCATATGCCTTGACAAACCGTCGGTAATACCGGGTGAGACCTAAGTAGGCTCTCACCTCTGTTGGGTCTTGGGGATCTCCCAAGCCAGAATGGTATCAATCTTTGCCTGTACGGCTGCCACCTGGCCGCGCCCCACCTGGTGTCCCAAGTATACCACAGATCCTTGCCCTATCTGGCACTTACTGGCCTTGATAGTGAGGCCTGCCCTTTGCAGAGCCTTCAACACTTCACAGAGGTGTTGCAAGTGTTCTTCCCATGTGGAGTTGAACACAGCAATGTCATCCAGGTATGCAGCGCTGAATTCCTCCAGCCCGGTTAGTACCTGGTTGACCAGTCTCTGGAACGTGGCAGGGGCGTTCTTCAACCCAAAGAGCATGACACGGAACTGGAAGTGCCCCTCTGGTGTTGAGAACGCAGACCTCTCTTTGGCCCCCTCAGTTAAGGCAATCTGCCAGTACCCAGATGTTAAGTCAAACGTACTAAGGTACTGGGCAGCTCCTAACCGATCCACGAGCTCATCAGCTCTGGGGATGGGGTGTGCATCAGTCTTGGTGACCCCATTGAGTAGTCCACATAAAACCAGAGTTCTGGAGTGGCACCGGGCACAGCAGCTTTTGGCACTAAGACCACTGGGCTAGCCCAGGGGCTGCTGGAGGGCTCAATTACCCCTAGCGCCAACATCTTGGAAACCTCCTCCTTGATGCTGGCCCTGACCTTGTCAGCTACCCTGTAAAATTTCTGTTTCACAGGTAGACTATCTCCAGTGTCCACATCATGGATGCACCAATTGGTGACACCTGGGGTCAGGGAGAACAGGGAGGAAAACGGACCCAACACCTGGCGACAGTCCCTCTGCTGTTCTGGGGTCAGGGTGGGCAAGAGGACCACACCATCCACTGACCCGTTTTGCTCCTTGGCTGCCAGGAGGTCAGGAAGAGGCTCGCTTTCCTCTTCCATTCCAGCATCTGTAGCCAGAAGCATTGTCATATCAGACCTCTCAAAGTGGGGTTTGAGGCGGTTCACATGCAAGACCCTCAGGGGCTGCCTGGGAGTCTTCAAGTTAACCAGGTAGGTTACTTCGCTCTTGCGCTCCACCACCTCATATGGCCCAGTCCACTTGACTTGGAGCACACAAGGCTCCGCTGGCGCCATCACCCACACTTTCTACCCAGGTTGAAATTCGACCAGAGTGGTATTCTGGTCGTACCATCTTTTCATTTCTTCCTGGCTAGCTTCTAGGTTCTCCTGAGCAAGCTTCCTGAAGCGTTGTGTCTGGTTGCGGAAGGCCAGCATATAGCTGAACACATCCTGGGGGGTTTCCCCGTGGGATTTCTCTCACCCCTCCTTCACCAGTGTGAGAGGTCCTCTAACAGGGTGGCCATACAGAAGTTCAAAGGGACTGAACCCTAAGGCCTTCTGAGGCACCTCCCTGTAGGCAAACAACAGGCATGGTAGAAAGAACTCTCACTTCCGTCTCATGGGCTCCGCTAGGCCCATAATCATACCTTTCAGAGTCCGGTTGTACCTTTCAACCAACCTGTTTCCTTGACGGTGGTAAGGAGTGGTGAACTTATAAGTTACCCCACACTCCTCCCACAGAGACATCATGTACCTAGAGATGAAGTTGGTATCCCGGTCGGAGACCACTTCTCTGGGGAACCCCACACTGGAAAAGATCCCCAGCAATGCAAGGCCCACCATGGGTGCTGTGATTATCCGGAGAGGGACAGCTTCCGGGTACCGGGTGGCATGGTCCACCAAGACGAGGATGAACCTGTTGCCTAAGGCTGTTGTGGGGTCCAGTGGCCCCACGATGTTGTTGCCCACCCGCTCGAAAGGGGTGCTCACCACAGGAAAGGGTTAGAGGGGTGCCTTGCACTTCCCTCCGCTCTTGCCACTCTTGTGACATGTCTGGCAAGTCCTACAGAATGTACGGACGTGCTTCTCATCTGGGGCCAGAAGAAGTGGGTGACAGGTCTTTGGAAGGTCTTGTCTTGCCCCAAATGTCCTGCGAGAGGCACATGGGCTGCACCGGGCTCAGCGAACTTACGCTCACTATAAAGCAACCCATCTACCCACTAAATGAGATGATCCTTGGACACTCCACCTGCTGCCTGGTCTGCAGCCTGCTGCCACACACCAATGAGAGAAGGGCATTCCATCTGCGCTTTGCAGAATTCCTCCCTGGAGGGGCCACCTTCTTGCTGCCAATGGGTCAGCTCAGGTAGGTCCCCCAGTTTGGTTAACTGTTCCCCGGTAGGCTCCAGGGCATCCCCCTCAGGTTCTGCTCCTTCCTGAGCGGGGGCGGGTTTCCCATGCCCTTTGCCCCTCTGCTTCCTGGCAGGTACCTGGGCCACTGTTTCAGGCTTCAGGTTTGCTGAATCACCCCTACTCGCTGCCATAGACCGAGTGGTCACACAGACCCACTCAGGCAGACCCAACATCTCCATATGTGCCTGGTGCTCCACCTCCTTCGACAGGGAACTCTCCAGGTCATTACCTAGCAGACAGTCTACAGGCATGGATGGACTCACAACAACCTTCAAGAGACCTGAGACCCCCCTCCACGCAAAGGTAACCTGCGCCACTTTGCAGAGGGGTACCGAGTTGTCAGCTGCAACTAATGGGTGAAGTACATTGGGAATGACCTGCTCTTCAGACACCCACTGACACCTTACAGATGTCACTCTGGCTCCTGTGTCCCTCAGAGCCTCTATCATCCTCCCATTGATGGTCAACCTTCTCCCGGTGTTTTTTAGTGTTCGGGGGCAGGTAGGTTTCCTGGACCATCTCTTGGTCTCCTAGGGAGACAAGGGTTATAACTGCTGGTCCCTTCCCTTCACTAGAAATTAAATCCTCTCTCAAAGCTACACTCACTAAACCCAGTTTTTGAGCACCAGTGGTTGCTAGGGGTTTCTTGGGGCACCTCATTGCAGTGATAGCAGGTAGGGGGACCCCTGTTGTCCCATCTGCCCCTAGGGGGCCATGGTTGTTTAGGTTTGGGGGGGTTGGGACTCCTTTCCCTGGGATCTGTTTTGAGGCCCTTGAGAGAACTCCTTTTGGTTACCCTTGTCCCCCCCGCTCTTCTGCTGGGGACCCTGCACACCTTTGGCTGTGGTACCTACAATTCCTCTGTGGACCCTGGTACTAGTCCAGCGGTCCGCCTCCTTAGCAAGCTCAATGGGGTCTGTCAGCTTGTGGTCTAAAAGATGCTGGCGCAGCTCTGGAACACAAAGACTACTCAAGTGCTCCCAACTAATTAAATACAACAACCCCTTATAATCAGTTACTTTGCTGCCCTTCATCCAACCTTCCAGTGCACACGAGTACAGAGTCACATACTCCATCCAAGTCTCAGACTCTTTCTTCTTGGAGTTCCTAAACTACAGTCTGTACTGCTCTGGAGTAAGTCCATACCTGAGACATAGGGCCTCCTTCATATTGGGATAGGTCATGGTACCGGCTAATTCTAAGGGCTCTAGAGCCCTCCTCCCAGAAGCCTCAAAATGTTTCCTCAGGCCCGCCCCCCAATGCTGTTCAGGCACACCATTCATTCTCAATGCAATCTCATAAGAGGTAAACCAGGCACAGATATCCTCACTCCAACTGTAATTCAGTACCAAATCCTTGGGAATATATACTTTACCCCCCTGCACTGGCTGTGGGCTGCCACCATTTGAACCGGACTCCAGCTCCTTAGCCTTGATGTCCAGTTCTCTCATGCTCAACTCATGAGCCAGAAGCAATCTCTTTTCTTCCAGGGCATGGACATTCTTGCTTTCCTTCGCCGCCCTGTCTCTCTCTTTCTCCATTTCCAATTGCTTCATTTTTAACCTCATGACTTCCAAGTCATAGTTTCTTACTCTCTGATTCTCCTCTAACTCTTCTGGGGTCAGACCCCTGCTGGAATGGTTGCTGCCAGGCCTTGAGCCTGGGTTGCCCACAGGCAAATCTTGGGGTTGAAACCCCTCCCATCGACTTCCATCATTTCCCTCTTGGGCCTCCGACCAGGCCTTCAAGATTCTCTGCAGCTCTTCCTTCCTGGAGCTGCTTTTCACAGGGCAACTACGATCTTTGCAGAATTGTTTGAGCTGTTCAACTTTGTAGGAATAGAGATCCTCAATGCAAAACTCCAATTCTGCTGGCGCACTTGCTGCCTTCTCTTTCAGAGACATGATGCTTTTGAAGAGTTACTCAAAAATAGAACCAAAGAATCAGAACACAGTACGTGGCTGCGTAGTGGTCTGCACTAAACTAGTAATGTACACCAATCACTGTGGGTCAAGTACAAATACAAGTTCAAATCCTCGCACCTGACAACCAATGTTAGATCTGGGTGTCTCTAGTTTGCAGAGGTAGGTACCAATGTCCAATGAGGGACCCTTGCTTCTAGTCAGGGTAAGGGGGATACACTCTTTAGTATTAAATCATTTTTATTGAAGGATTGTCACACAAATGATTATACATGAACTGTCATAGATATTACATTCATTGGTATAACGAAAGCTGAAGACCCGAAGTATTAATGAGTCCAACCAAGCCAATGTGTATGTAAACTGGCGAAATACATACATGCATGCAATCCCTTCAGAAGGAAGAACAGAGAAGAAAAAGGAAAACAGAAAAAAGAAACCCATGACCAACCCCCCCCACTACCCCATTACCCTGCTCTCCCTGTCCCCCATCCACGTTCAGTGTCCACCACTTTTTGTACCTTGGTCCATTCGCGCTTACCGAGTCCTCCACCCTTTGTCTCCGAGAGACGCAACAATCTAAGATATCGGGGGCAGGTGACTCACAGCATTCCGAAGACAGCAGGGACAAAAAGGGCTGCCACAGCTCTGCATATTTGGCTCCCTCTCCAGCCGCCGTCAGAGAGATCTTTTCCATTCCAAGCACGAGCCAGAGGCGATGTAACCACCCATGCAATGTAGGGACAAGCGCCGTCCTCCAATGAGTGAGAACGTTTTGTATCGCTGAGCCCAACGCGATCGCCATCAAGGCGACCTCTACGGGAGCGCAGCGGGTATGTTAGGGAATTTGGGAGTCCCAGGAGTACATATGATGGGAGACGGGGAATCTCTGTATCAAAGTGCGCATCCACCTCATCCAGAATCTGTTGCCAATATCCCTGAAGGTGTGTACAATCCCAAGAAGGGAATTAGTCCCTCAGTCATGTAAAAATGATAGAGAAACCGGCATCCCGCTGGCCTCCATTTTGCGTAGGCCGCTGTGTCCAATCCTGGAGTGAAGTCCGGATTGTCCAGAATAGGGGTAAGGGGGGACGGGAAGGTGGTAAATTCATGGCTGATATTCGTCCGGTCCCAAACCTCCAGAGGAACCCTGGTAATATATGAGGCGTATAGATTAGGGGGTCTGTGCTGCTTATGGAGGAAAGGAATTTCTTGTAGGGGCCTACCTGCTACCGCCTGGTCCTGGAACAGCCAGTGCTTTTCTGACTCCCATCTGCTCCACTCCACCAAAAGGCGTAGCTGAGCCCCGTGAAAGTAAAGCGTCAAATCCGGGAGTCCAATCCCTCCTCCCTCTGGCGGGAGCATCGCCAACCGTAGTTTGAGGCGCAGTTTCCTCCCGTTCCATATAAACTGGGCCAATTCTGACTGTGTCTGCTTTATCCAACCTATAGGGGGTCGTAGAGGAATGGTGCGAAATAAATATAAGACCTGAGGGAGGACAGTCATCTTGATTGCCGCAACCCTGCCTAGCCAGGACAGAGGGTAGTGCTTCCACCGCCCCAGTTTCCTTTGGATCTTAGACCACAACAGAACATAATTGATGTCAACCGTATCTCTCAAAGATGGGGCCAACCGAATCCCCAGATAGGGAACTGCCCCCATCGCCCACTGAATGGGAAATGCACTTTGTAACATATCCCGGGTGTGTTTCTCTAAAGACAAATCAAGGGCCACTTATTTGCTTATGTTGACCTTGAACACGGAGACCCGCCCAAACAAGTCCAAGTCTGCAATACACGCAGGCAGCGCTTCCCTAGGGTGAGACAACGAGATCAAGACATCATCAGCGTATAAGCTGATCTTATGTATGTAGCCCCCGAATTTAATCCCCGTCGCTTCTGGATTAAGCCTCAATTTCTGTGCCAGTGGCTCCATGTAAAGGGCGAAAAGGAGGGGCGACAATAGGCACCCCTGCCTCGTTCCCCTCCTGATAGCAAACCGAGGGGAAGTATAACCGTTGACTCGCACCATGGCAGCCGGGAATTTATAACAGTTTAGGACATAGGTACGGAACTTCGGACCCATTCCCGCCTTCTCAAGAACTCTCGCTAAGTGAGGCCAGTGGAGCCTATCAAACGCCTTCTCGGCATCGATGGCTAGCATCATGTACTCCCCAGCAGTGCGTGTTGCTTTCTCGATAAGATGTAGGGCCCGCTTAGCATTGTCCGAGGTTTGGCGTTCTGAGATAAAGCCCGCCTGATCCGGGTCAATTAAGCCTCCCATGTGTGGTCCAAGCCGGGCAGCCAAGATCCCCGTGTACAGTTTGAGGTCAACATTAAGACGGTAAATAGGGCGGTATGCCCCACACTGTGATCGGTCCTTTCCCGGCTTCGGTATAACCGCAATGGAGGCCTCCAAGAGGTCACTCGAATTGCTCCTGGCGCTGAAAAAGAGTTAAAGAGACGCACCAGTAACGGGACGATCTGCACACAGAATGTTTTATAAAAACTCGCAGGGAACCCATCAGGCCCCGGGGTCTTTGCCACTTTGACGCTTCATTCATTGGAGAGTTGACATTCGAATATCTGCCCCCCTTTACATGGGCCATGGCTTCTTGTGACACCAGTTTACCATATGTACTGGGCTGCTTGAGACAGTACTTCATGTTTGTTCGGACTTCAGAAGAAGCTCTACAGCACCCCGAGAAAGTGGTGAATCCCATGAAGGTTGAATCTGCTATCCCTTAATTTAAATAGGGAGTTGAACTGCCCAGTGGGGATTACACTCACAGAATAAAAGACAGAAGGTAGGCAAGGTCTGCCTGAATCTCCTACTCTCGAGACACTGAAGGACATCCACTAAAAAGACCTGCTATAGGGTCTGTTAGTGAGTACCTGAGCACTGACCCTCCTGCCTGGGTTGACTTGAAGTGTGACCTTGAATTAGTCAAAGCAAACATTTGTGAAATTGTTGGTTAACAGCATCACCTAGTTTTGAGCGTAAAAGGAAGACTAGGGTTTCCCCCCCCCAGTGCTTAGTTCATTGTGTGTGTCTGGTTCGGCTGAGCTTAGGGGCTGACCTCTTATGATCCATGGTTCCAGAGTAAGCATACTTACTGCTAGATCTGGGGGTCTCTAGTTGGCAGAGTTAGGTACCAATGTCCAAATAGGGACCCTTGTTTCTAGTCAGGGTAAGGGGGATACACTCTTTAGATAACCCCTGCTCACCCCCTTGGTAGCTTGGCACGAGCAGACAGGCTTATCAAAGGCAATGTGTAAAGTATTTGTACCAACACTCACAGTAACACAGTGAAAACACCACAAATGGACTCCACACCAGTTTAGAAAAATTAAGTATCTTTATCTAAACTACACAAGACCAAAACGACAAAAATCCCACATATACAGATCAAGAATATTAATTTAAAAGAGTTCTAGGGTTTGCATACGAAATATTCCACAGTTGCGTCACGTTTAGCCAAAAGTATGATGCGACAATCTTCGGGACGGCGACGATCTCAGGTGCGGCGGCGATGCGCAGCACAGCGTCGATCTTCTCCTCTCGCGGCCCCTCAGTGCAATGGCTCTGCGACGACACTGGCAGCAACGTGATGTGATCTGCAAGCAAGCGGTGCGGCGATCTTACCCAGCGACGCCAGGTAATCTTCCCGCACCGGAGCGATGCGTTCCGCAAGCGAAGGATACGGCGATTCTTGCAGCAGCAACAGGCGCTGCGACGATCTCGATCTTCACAGCGGCGGGAATTCCCTCGCACTGTCGGGGATGCGCTCCGCAAGCGAGCGATGTGTGAAAATTGGCAGATTGTCTTAGTTTCTCCTTGTCCAGCTTCCCAAACAACAGGTACAACTTCCAGAGGCACCACAACTGGACCAAGCACTTTAGGAAGGACAGAACTCATACAGCAGAGTTCAGGGGGGAAGCTGGGGGTGAAGTCCTTTTCTTCCAGAGACTTCTTAACAGGGAGCCAGCTCTACTCAGGCCCTTGGAGATCTCTTCAAGCAAGGGGACACAGCACAAAGCAATGTCCTTCCTCCTAGGCAGCAAAGCAACTGCAGGTAATCCCACAAGTATACAGCAGGACAGTCCTTCCTCTTCAGTCTTCCAGCTTTCTCCTTGGCAGAGGTTCCTTCTAGATTCCAGGATGATCTAATTTTCTGTAGTAAGGGGTCCTGTACTTATACCCCAAAAAGTATTTGTTCCCTTTGTGCAGGAGAGCTCTGAGACCGGTCTGAACCAGTTCTGGGTGTTCCTTGAGCACTTTGTTTTCCTGGCTACTCCTTTCCTTTCAGAGAGAGGGGCAGGCTCGTCAGCCGCCCAGCAGGAGGTGGAGCCAGCATTGTGGAAGGCAGGCACAGCCCTATTCAGGCCCACGTGCTATCCCCTCCCACCACTCTAGATGCAGATGTAGCTATTCATCCCAGAGATGGCCCACTCAGCCTCTGGGAGCCACCCAGCCCCTGTCACTCACAAACCAGACTGTCAATTCACAAACTGGCCAAGGTATCACAGATGGGTCAGACAAGAAAACAGCCACCTTCTAAAAGTGCTGTTTTCAAACACAGGATTTAAAAAACATCTTTCCTAAAAGATATGTTATTAAATTCTGAGTTCAGGGATACCAGACTTTTATGTCCTATCTTGCTCCTATTGGAAGATATGCAGGTAACCACTGTACACAGCATTCTTAATTAGCCTATGGGCAAGATAGCCTTACAATTGTGAAAAAACCAAAATGGCTGTAATTCACTACCAGAGCATGTCACCCACACTAGTACATGCTCTACCTCTCATATACACTGCACCCTGCCAAGGGGGTACCTTGGGCCTTCCATAGGAGTGTCCAATGTGTACAGAAAGGTAAGGGATAGGCCTGGTCAGTGGGGACACTGGCCAGGTTGACATGACAGTTCACAGACTGCACACAGTCACTGCGGAGGCAGGCCTGAGACACCATTTTAGGGCTACTCAGGGTGGTGGCACAATCCGTGCTGCAGGCCCACTAGTAGCATTTGAATCACCAGCCCTGGCACACTCAGTGCACTTTACTAAGGACCTCTTGGTAATACAAATATGCCAATCATGGATAACCAATTACAATAACAATTTACTCAGGGAGCACTTGCACTTTGACACTTATCAGCAGTGGCAAAGTGCCCAAAGCATCTAAATCAGCAAAAACTAAATCCAGCACAGCGTCAAAAATAAAGGAGGTAGAGACAAAAAGTCAGGGGAAACCACGCCAAAGATGCCAGGTCTAACATGTGTACCCTCCAGCTGAAAGTGGGGAGAACTGCCCACCCTCTTGCGAGTTCTCTTCACTAAGGCAGAAAAACATGGACAGACCATCAGCGTTGGCGTGTTCTGTGCCAGGGTGGAATTCCACCGTAAAGCCCATTCCCTGTAGTGAGATGGACCACCTCAACAGTTTTGGGTTCTCACCCCTCATCTTCATCAACCATCCGAGGAGCCTGTGGTCTGTCTGAACCCGGAAGTGAGTCCCAAACAGGTAGGGCCTCAGCTTCTTCAGAGCCCAGACCACAGCAAAAGCTTCCCTTTCAATTGCACTTCACCTCTGTTCCCTGGGAAGTAGCCTCCTACTAATGAAAGCTACAGGTTGGTCGAACCCCTCGTCATCGATCTGTGAGAGTACTACTCCCACAACATGCTCTGAAGCATCTGTCTGCACTATGAACTCACTGGACAAGTCAGGTGCCTTGAGCAAAGGCGCTCTGCACATGGCAGTCTTCAGGGCATCAAAAGCAGTTTGACAGGCATCGGTCCAATTCACTCTCCTGGTCTGCTTCCTTGAAGACAGCTCTGTCAAGGGGGCAATAATGGTGCCATATGCCTTGACAAACCGTCGGTAATACCGGGTGAGACCTAAGTAGGCTCTCACCTCTGTTGGGTCTTGGGGATCTCCCAAGCCAGAATGGTATCAATCTTTGCCTGTACGGCTGCCACCTGGCCGCGCCCCACCTGGTGTCCCAAGTATACCACAGATCCTTGCCCTATCTGGCACTTACTGGCCTTGATAGTGAGGCCTGCCCTTTGCAGAGCCTTCAACACTTCACAGAGGTGTTGCAAGTGTTCTTCCCATGTGGAGTTGAACACAGCAATGTCATCCAGGTATGCAGCGCTGAATTCCTCCAGCCCGGTTAGTACCTGGTTGACCAGTCTCTGGAACGTGGCAGGGGCGTTCTTCAACCCAAAGAGCATGACACGGAACTGGAAGTGCCCCTCTGGTGTTGAGAACGCAGACCTCTCTTTGGCCCCCTCAGTTAAGGCAATCTGCCAGTACCCAGATGTTAAGTCAAACGTACTAAGGTACTGGGCAGCTCCTAACCGATCCACGAGCTCATCAGCTCTGGGGATGGGGTGTGCATCAGTCTTGGTGACCCCATTGAGTAGTCCACATAAAACCAGAGTTCTGGAGTGGCACCGGGCACAGCAGCTTTTGGCACTAAGACCACTGGGCTAGCCCAGGGGCTGCTGGAGGGCTCAATTACCCCTAGCACCAACATCTTGGAAACCTCCTCCTTGATGCTGGCCCTGACCTTGTCAGCTACCCTGTAAAATTTCTGTTTCACAGGTAGACTATCTCCAGTGTCCACATCATGGATGCACCAATTGGTGACACCTGGGGTCAGGGAGAACAGGGAGGAAAACGGACCCAATACCTGGCGACAGTCCCTCTGCTGTTCTGGGGTCAGGGTGGGCAAGAGGACCACACCATCCACTGACCCGTTTTGCTCCTTGGCTGCCAGGAGGTCAGGAAGAGGCTCGCTTTCCTCTTCCATTCCAGCATCTGTAGCCAGAAGCATTGTCATATCAGACCTCTCAAAGTGGGGTTTGAGGCGGTTCACATGCAAGACCCTCAGGGGCTGCCTGGGAGTCTTCAAGTTAACCAGGTAGGTTACTTCGCTCTTGCGCTCCACCACCTCATATGGCCCAGTCCACTTGACTTGGAGCACACAAGGCTCCGCTGGCGCCATCACCCACACTTTCTACCCAGGTTGAAATTCGACCAGAGTGGTATTCTGGTCGTACCATCTTTTCATTTCTTCCTGGCTAGCTTCTAGGTTCTCCTGAGCAAGCTTCCTGAAGCGTTGTGTCTGGTTGCGGAAGGCCAGCATATAGCTGAACACATCCTGGGGGGTTTCCCCGTGGGATTTCTCTCACCCCTCCTTCACCAGTGTGAGAGGTCCTCTAACAGGGTGGCCATACAGAAGTTCAAAGGGACTGAACCCTAAGGCCTTCTGAGGCACCTCCCTGTAGGCAAACAACAGGCATGGTAGAAAGAACTCTCACTTCCGTCTCATGGGCTCCGCTAGGCCCATAATCATACCTTTCAGAGTCCGGTTGTACCTTTCAACCAACCTGTTTCCTTGACGGTGGTAAGGAGTGGTGAACTTATAAGTTACCCCACACTCCTCCCACAGAGACATCATGTACCTAGAGATGAAGTTGGTATCCCGGTCGGAGACCACTTCTCTGGGGAACCCCACACTGGAAAAGATCCCCAGCAATGCAAGGCCCACCATGGGTGCTGTGATTATCCGGAGAGGGACAGCTTCCGGGTACCGGGTGGCATGGTCCACCAAGACGAGGATGAACCTGTTGCCTAAGGCTGTTGTGGGGTCCAGTGGCCCCACGATGTTGTTGCCCACCCGCTCGAAAGGGGTGCTCACCACAGGAAAGGGTTAGAGGGGTGCCTTGCACTTCCCTCCGCTCTTGCCACTCTTGTGACATGTCTGGCAAGTCCTACAGAATGTACGGACGTGCTTCTCATCTGGGGCCAGAAGAAGTGGGTGACAGGTCTTTGGAAGGTCTTGTCTTGCCCCAAATGTCCTGCGAGAGGCACATGGGCTGCACCGGGCTCAGCGAACTTAGGCTCACTATAAAGCAACCCATCTACCCACTAAATGAGATGATCCTTGGACACTCCACCTGCTGCCTGGTCTGCAGCCTGCTGCCACACACCAATGAGAGAAGGGCATTCCATCTGCGCTTTGCAGAATTCCTCCCTGGAGGGGCCACCTTCTTGCTGCCAATGGGTCAGCTCAGGTAGGTCCCCCAGTTTGGTTAACTGTTCCCCGGTAGGCTCCAGGGCATCCCCCTCAGGTTCTGCTCCTTCCTGAGCGGGGGCGGGTTTCCCATGCCCTTTGCCCCTCTGCCTCCTGGCAGGTACCTGGGCCACTGTTTCAGGCTTCAGGTTTGCTGAATCACCCCTACTCGCTGCCATAGACCGAGTGGTCACACAGACCCACTCAGGCAGACCCAACATCTCCATATGTGCCTGGTGCTCCACCTCCTTCGACAGGGAACTCTCCAGGTCATTACCTAGCAGACAGTCTACAGGCATGGATGGACTCACAACAACCTTCAAGAGACCTGAGACCCCCCTCCACGCAAAGGTAACCTGCGCCACTTTGCAGAGGGGTACCGAGTTGTCAGCTGCAACTAATGGGTGAAGTACATTGGGAATGACCTGCTCTTCAGACACCCACTGACACCTTACAGATGTCACTCTGGCTCCTGTGTCCCTCAGAGCCTCTATCATCCTCCCATTGATGGTCAACCTTCTCCCGGTGTTTTTTTAGTGTTCGGGGGCAGGTAGGTTTCCTGGACCATCTCTTGGTCTCCTAGGGAGACAAGGGTTATAACTGCTGGTCCCTTCCCTTCACTAGAAATTAAATCCTCTCTCAAAGCTACACTCACTAAACCCAGTTTTTGAGCACCAGTGGTTGCTAGGGGTTTCTTGGGGCACCTCATTGCAGTGATAGCAGGTAGGGGGACCCCTGTTGTCCCATCTGCCCCTAGGGGGCCATGGTTGTTTAGGTTTGGGGGGGTTGGGACTCCTTTCCCTGGGATCTGTTTTGAGGCCCTTGAGAGAACTCCTTTTGGTTACCCTTGTCCCCCCCGCTCTTCTGCTGGGGACCCTGCACACCTTTGGCTGTGGTACCTACAATTCCTCTGTGGACCCTGGTACTAGTCCAGCGGTCCGCCTCCTTAGCAAGCTCAATGGGGTCTGTCAGCTTGTGGTCTAAAAGATGCTGGCGCAGCTCTGGAACACAAAGACTACTCAAGTGCTCCCAACTAATTAAATACAACAACCCCTTATAATCAGTTACTTTGCTGCCCTTCATCCAACCTTCCAGTGCACACGAGTACAGAGTCACATACTCCATCCAAGTCTCAGACTCTTTCTTCTTGGAGTTCCTAAACTACAGTCTGTACTGCTCTGGAGTAAGTCCATACCTGAGACATAGGGCCTCCTTCATATTGGGATAGGTCATGGTACCGGCTAATTCTAAGGCCTCTAGAGCCCTCCTCCCAGAAGCCTCAAAATGTTTCCTCAGGCCCGCCCCCCAATGCTGTTCAGGCACACCATTCATTCTCAATGCAATCTCATAAGAGGTAAACCAGGCACAGATATCCTCACTCCAACTGTAATTCAGTACCAAATCCTTGGGAATATATACTTTACCCCCCTGCACTGGCTGTGGGCTGCCACCATTTGAACCGGACTCCAGCTCCTTAGCCTTGATGTCCAGTTCTCTCATGCTCAACTCATGAGCCAGAAGCAATCTCTTTTCTTCCAGGGCATGGACATTCTTGCTTTCCTTCGCCGCCCTGTCTCTCTCTTTCTCCATTTCCAATTGCTTCATTTTTAACCTCATGACTTCCAAGTCATAGTTTCTTACTCTCTGATTCTCCTCTAACTCTTCTGGGGTCAGACCCCTGCTGGAATGGTTGCTGCCAGGCCTTGAGCCTGGGTTGCCCACAGGCAAATCTTGGGGTTGAAACCCCTCCCATCGACTTCCATCATTTCCCTCTTGGGCCTCCCACCAGGCCTTCAAGATTCTCTGCAGCTCTTCCTTCCTGGAGCTGCTTTTCACAGGGCAACTACGATCTTTGCAGAATTGTTTGAGCTGTTCAACTTTGTAGGAATAGAGATACTCAATGCAAAACTCCAATTCTGCTGGCGCACTTGCTGCCTTCTCTTTCAGAGACATGATGCTTTTGAAGAGTTACTCAAAAATAGAACCAAAGAATCAGAACACAGTACGTGGCTGCGTAGTGGTCTGCACTAAACTAGTAATGTACACCAATCACTGTGGGTCAAGTACAAATACAAGTTCAAATCCTCGCACCTGACAACCAATGTTAGATCTGGGTGTCTCTAGTTTGCAGAGGTAGGTACCAATGTCCAATGAGGGACCCTTGCTTCTAGTCAGGGTAAGGGGGATACACTCTTTAGTATTAAATCATTTTTATTGAAGGATTGTCACACAAATGATTATACATGAACTGTCATAGATATTACATTCATTGGTATAACGAAAGCTGAAGACCCGAAGTATTAATGAGTCCAACCAAGCCAATGTGTATGTAAACTGGCGAAATACATACATGCATGCAATCCCTTCAGAAGGAAGAACAGAGAAGAAAAAGGAAAACAGAAAAAAGAAACCCATGACCAACCCCCCCCCACTACCCCATTACCCTGCTCTCCCTGTCCCCCATCCACGTTCAGTGTCCACCACTTTTTGTACCTTGGTCCATTCGCGCTAACCGAGTCCTCCACCCTTTGTCTCCGAGAGACGCAACAATCTAAGATATCGGGGGCAGGTGACTCACAGCATTCCGAAGACAGCAGGGACAAAAAGGGCTGCCACAGCTCTGCATATTTGGCTCCCTCTCCAGCCGCCGTCAGAGAGATCTTTTCCATTCCAAGCACGAGCCAGAGGCGATGTAACCACCCATGCAATGTAGGGACAAGCGCCGTCCTCCAATGAGTGAGAACGTTTTGTATCGCTGAGCCCAACGCGATCGCCATCAAGGCGACCTCTACGGGAGCGCAGCGGGTATGTTAGGGAATTTGGGAGTCCCAGGAGTACATATGATGGGAGACGGGGAATCTCTGTATCAAAGTGCGCATCCACCTCATCCAGAATCTGTTGCCAATATCCCTGAAGGTGTGTACAATCCCAAGAAGGGAATTAGTCCCTCAGTCATGTAAAAATGATAGAGAAACCGGCATCCCGCTGGCCTCCATTTTGCGTAGGCCGCTGTGTCCAATCCTGGAGTGAAGTCCGGATTATCCAGAATAGGGGTAAGGGGGGACGGGAAGGTGGTAAATTCATGGCTGATATTCGTCCGGTCCCAAACCTCCAGAGGAACCCTGGTAATATATGAGGCGTATAGATTAGGGGGTCTGTGCTGCTTATGGAGGAAAGGAATTTCTTGTAGGGGCCTACCTGCTACCGCCTGGTCCTGGAACAGCCAGTGCTTTTCTGACTCCCATCTGCTCCACTCCACCAAAAGGCGTAGCTGAGCCCCGTGAAAGTAAAGCGTCAAATCCGGGAGTCCAATCCCTCCTCCCTCTGGCGGGAGCATCGCCAACCGTAGTTTGAGGCGCAGTTTCCTCCCGTTCCATATAAACTGGGCCAATTCTGACTGTGTCTGCTTTATCCAACCTATAGGGGGTCGTAGAGGAATGGTGCGAAATAAATATAAGACCTGAGGGAGGACAGTCATCTTGATTGCCGCAACCCTGCCTAGCCAGGACAGAGGGTAGTGCTTCCACCGCCCCAGTTTCCTTTGGATCTTAGACCACAACAGAACATAATTGATGTCAACCGTATCTCTCAAAGATGGGGCCAACCGAATCCCCAGATAGGGAACTGCCCCCATCGCCCACTGAATGGGAAATGCACTTTGTAACATATCCCGGGTGTGTTTCTCTAAAGACAAATCAAGGGCCACTTATTTGCTTATGTTGACCTTGAACACGGAGACCCGCCCAAACAAGTCCAAGTCTGCAATACACGCAGGCAGCGCTTCCCTAGGGTGAGACAACGAGATCAAGACATCATCAGCGTATAAGCTGATCTTATGTATGTAGCCCCCGAATTTAATCCCCGTCGCTTCTGGATTAAGCCTCAATTTCTGTGCCAGTGGCTCCATGTAAAGGGCGAAAAGGAGGGGCGACAATAGGCACCCCTGCCTCGTTCCCCTCCTGATAGCAAACCGAGGGGAAGTATAACCGTTGACTCGCACCATGGCAGCCGGGAATTTATAACAGTTTAGGACATAGGTACGGAACTTCGGACCCATTCCCGCCTTCTCAAGAACTCTCGCTAAGTAAGGCCAGTGGAGCCTATCAAACGCCTTCTCGGCATCGATGGCTAGCATCATGTACTCCCCAGCAGTGCGTGTTGCTTTCTCGATAAGATGTAGGGCCCGCTTAGCATTGTCCGAGGTTTGGCGTTCTGAGATAAAGCCCGCCTGATCCGGGTCAATTAAGCCTCCCATGTGTGGTCCAAGCCGGGCAGCCAAGATCCCCGTGTACAGTTTGAGGTCAACATTAAGACGGTAAATAGGGCGGTATGCCCCACACTGTGATCGGTCCTTTCCCGGCTTCGGTATAACCGCAATGGAGGCCTCCAAGAGGTCACTCGAATTGCTCCTGGCGCTGAAAAAGAGTTAAAGAGACGCACCAGTAACGGGACGATCTGCACACAGAATGTTTTATAAAAACTCGCAGGGAACCCATCAGGCCCCGGGGTCTTTGCCACTTTGACGCTTCATTCATTGGAGAGTTGACATTCGAATATCTGCCCCCCTTTACATGGGCCATGGCTTCTTGTGACACCAGTTTACCATATGTACTGGGCTGCTTGAGACAGTACTTCATGTTTGTTCGGACTTCAGAAGAAGCTCTACAGCACCCCGAGAAAGTGGTGAATCCCATGAAGGTTGAATCTGCTATCCCTTAATTTAAATAGGGAGTTGAACTGCCCAGTGGGGATTACACTCACAGAATAAAAGACAGAAGGTAGGCAAGGTCTGCCTGAATCTCCTACTCTCGAGACACTGAAGGACATCCACTAAAAAGACCTGCTATAGGGTCTGTTAGTGAGTACCTGAGCACTGACCCTCCTGCCTGGGTTGACTTGAAGTGTGACCTTGAATTAGTCAAAGCAAACATTTGTGAAATTGTTGGTTAACAGCATCACCTAGTTTTGAGCGTAAAAGGAAGACTAGGGTTCCCCCCCCCCAGTGCTTAGTTCATTGTGTGTGTCTGGTTCGGCTGAGCTTAGGGGCTGACCTCTTATGATCCATGGTTCCAGAGTAAGCATACTTACTGCTAGATCTGGGGGTCTCTAGTTGGCAGAGTTAGGTACCAATGTCCAAATAGGGACCCTTGTTTCTAGTCAGGGTAAGGGGGATACACTCTTTAGATAACCCCTGCTCACCCCCTTGGTAGCTTGGCACGAGCAGACAGGCTTATCAAAGGCAATGTGTAAAGTATTTGTACCAACACTCACAGTAACACAGTGAAAACACCACAAATGGACTCCACACCAGTTTAGAAAAATTAAGTATCTTTATCTAAACTACACAAGACCAAAACGACAAAAATCCCACATATACAGATCAAGAATATTAATTTAAAAGAGTTCTAGGGTTTGCATACGAAATATTCCACAGTTGCGTCACGTTTAGCCAAAAGTATGATGCGACAATCTTCGGGACGGCGACGATCTCAGGTGCGGCGGCGATGCGCAGCACAGCGTCGATCTTCTCCTCTCGCGGCCCCTCAGTGCAATGGCTCTGCGACGACACTGGCAGCAACGTGATGCGATCTGCAAGCAAGCGGTGCGGCGATCTTACCCAGCGACGCCAGGTAATCTTCCCGCACCGGAGCGATGCGTTCCGCAAGCGAAGGATACGGCGATTCTTGCAGCAGCAACAGGCGCTGCGACGATCTCGATCTTCACAGCGGCGGTAATTCCCTCGCACTGTCAGGGATGCGCTCCGCAAGCGAGCGATGTGTGAAAATTGGCAGATTGTCTTAGTTTCTCCTTGTCCAGCTTCCCAAACAACAGGTACAACTTCCAGAGGCACCACAACTGGACCAAGCACTTTAGGAAGGACAGAACTCATACAGCAGAGTTCAGGGGGGAAGCTGGGGGTGAAGTCCTTTTCTTCCAGGGACTTCTTAACAGGGAGCCAGCTCTACTCAGGCCCTTGGAGATCTCTTCAAGCAAGGGGACACAGCACAAAGCAATGTCCTTCCTCCTAGGCAGCAAAGCAACTGCAGGTAATCCCACAAGTATACAGCAGGACAGTCCTTCCTCTTCAGTCTTCCAGCTTTCTCCTTGGCAGAGGTTCCTTCTAGATTCCAGGATGATCTAATTTTCTGTAGTAAGGGGTCCTGTACTTATACCCCAAAAAGTATTTGTTCCCTTTGTGCAGGAGAGCTCTGAGACCGGTCTGAACCAGTTCTGGGTGTTCCTTGAGCACTTTGTTTTCCTGGCTACTCCTTTCCTTTCAGAGAGAGGGGCAGGCTCGTCAGCCGCCCAGCAGGAGGTGGAGCCAGCATTGTGGAAGGCAGGCACAGCCCTATTCAGGCCCACGTGCTATCCCCTCCCACCACTCTAGATGCAGATGTAGCTATTCATCCCAGAGATGGCCCACTCAGCCTCTGGGAGCCACCCAGCCCCTGTCACTCACAAACCAGACTGTCAATTCACAAACTGGCCAAGGTATCACAGATGGGTCAGACAAGAAAACAGCCACCTTCTAAAAGTGCTGTTTTCAAACACAGGATTTAAAAAACATCTTTCCTAAAAGATATGTTATTAAATTCTGAGTTCAGGGATACCAGACTTTTATGTCCTATCTTGCTCCTATTGGAAGATATGCAGGTAACCACTGTACACAGCATTCTTAATTAGCCTATGGGCAAGATAGCCTTACAATTGTGAAAAAACCAAAATGGCTGTAATTCACTACCAGAGCATGTCACCCACACTAGTACATGCTCTACCTCTCATATACACTGCACCCTGCCAAGGGGGTACCTTGGGCCTTCCATAGGAGTGTCCAATGTGTACAGAAAGGTAAGGGATAGGCCTGGTCAGTGGGGACACTGGCCAGGTTGACATGACAGTTCACAGACTGCACACAGTCACTGCGGAGGCAGGCCTGAGACACCATTTTAGGGCTACTCAGGGTGGTGGCACAATCCGTGCTGCAGGCCCACTAGTAGCATTTGAATCACCAGCCCTGGCACACTCAGTGCACTTTACTAAGGACCTCTTGGTAATACAAATATGCCAATCATGGATAACCAATTACAATAACAATTTACTCAGGGAGCACTTGCACTTTGACACTTATCAGCAGTGGCAAAGTGCCCAAAGCATCTAAATCAGCAAAAACTAAATCCAGCACAGCGTCAAAAATAAAGGAGGTAGAGACAAAAAGTCAGGGGAAACCACGCCAAAGATGCCAGGTCTAACATGTGTACCCTCCAGCTGAAAGTGGGGAGAACTGCCCACCCTCTTGCGAGTTCTCTTCACTAAGGCAGAAAAACATGGACAGACCATCAGCGTTGGCGTGTTCTGTGCCAGGGTGGAATTCCACCGTAAAGCCCATTCCCTGTAGTGAGATGGACCACCTCAACAGTTTTGGGTTCTAACCCCTCATCTTCATCAACCATCCGAGGAGCCTGTGGTCTGTCTGAACCCGGAAGTGAGTCCCAAACAGGTAGGGCCTCAGCTTCTTCAGAGCCCAGACCACAGCAAAAGCTTCCCTTTCAATTGCACTTCACCTCTGTTCCCTGGGAAGTAGCCTCCTACTAATGAAAGCTACAGGTTGGTCGAACCCCTCGTCATCGATCTGTGAGAGTACTACTCCCACAACATGCTCTGAAGCATCTGTCTGCACTATGAACTCACTGGACAAGTCAGGTGCCTTGAGCAAAGGCGCTCTGCACATGGCAGTCTTCAGGGCATCAAAAGCAGTTTGACAGGCATCGGTCCAATTCACTCTCCTGGTCTGCTTCCTTGAAGACAGCTCTGTCAAGGGGGCAATAATGGTGCCATATCCCTTGACAAACCGTCGGTAATACCGGGTGAGACCTAAGTAGGCTCTCACCTCTGTTGGGTCTTGGGGATCTCCCAAGCCAGAATGGTATCAATCTTTGCCTGTACGGCTGCCACCTGGCCACGCCCCACCTGGTGTCCCAAGTATACCACAGATCCTTGCCCTATCTGGCACTTACTGGCCTTGATAGTGAGGCCTGCCCTTTGCAGAGCCTTCAACACTTCACAGAGGTGTTGCAAGTGTTCTTCCCATGTGGAGTTGAACACAGCAATGTCATCCAGGTATGCAGCGCTGAATTCCTCCAGCCCGGTTAGTACCTGGTTGACCAGTCTCTGGAACGTGGCAGGGGCGTTCTTCAACCCAAAGAGCATGACACGGAACTGGAAGTGCCCCTCTGGTGTTGAGAACGCAGACCTCTCTTTGGCCCCCTCAGTTAAGGCAATCTGCCAGTACCCAGATGTTAAGTCAAACGTACTAAGGTACTGGGCAGCTCCTAACCGATCCACGAGCTCATCAGCTCTGGGGATGGGGTGTGCGTCAGTCTTGGTGACCCCATTGAGTAGTCCACATAAAACCAGAGTTCTGGAGTGGCACCGGGCACAGCAGCTTTTGGCACTAAGACCACTGGGCTAACCCAGGGGCTGCTGGAGGGCTCAATTACCCCTAGCGCCAACATCTTGGAAACCTCCTCCTTGATGCTGGCCCTGACCTTGTCAGCTACCCTGTAAAATTTCTGTTTCACAGGTAGACTATCTCCAGTGTCTACATCATGGATGCACCAATTGGTGACACCTGGGGTCAGGGAGAACAGGGAGGAGAACGGACCCAACACCTGGCGACAGTCCCTCTGCTGTTCTGGGGTCAGGGTGGGCAAGAGGACCACACCATCCACTGACCCGTTTTGCTCCTTGGCTGCCAGGAGGTCAGGAAGAGGCTCGCTTTCCTCTTCCATTCCAGCATCTGTAGCCAGAAGCATTGTCATATCAGACCTCTCAAAGTGGGGTTTGAAGCGGTTCACATGCAAGACCCTCAGGGGCTGCCTGGGAGTCTTCAAGTTAACCAGGTAGGTTACTTCGCTCTTGCGCTCCACCACCTCATATGGCCCAGTCCACTTGACTTGGAGCACACAAGGCTCCGCTGGCGCCATCACCCACACTTTCTACCCAGGTTGAAATTCGACCAGAGTGGTATTCTGGTCGTACCATCTTTTCATTTCTTCCTGGCTAGCTTCTAGGTTCTCCTGAGCAAGCTTCCTGAAGCGTTGTGTCTGGTTGCGGAAGGCCAGCATATAGCTGAACACATCCTGGAGGGTTTCCCCGTGGGATTTCTCTCACCCCTCCTTCACCAGTGTGAGAGGTCCTCTAACAGGGTGGCCATACAGAAGTTCAAAGGGACTGAACCCTAAGGCCTTCTGAGGCACCTCCCTGTAGGCAAACAACAGGCATGGTAGAAAGAACTCTCACTTCCGTCTCATGGGCTCCGCTAGGCCCATAATCATACCTTTCAGAGTCGGGTTGAACCTTTCAACCAACCTGTTTCCTTGACGGTGGTAAGGAGTGGTGAACTTATAAGTTACCCCACACTCCTCCCACAGAGACATCATGTACCTAGAGATGAAGTTGGTATCCCGGTCGGAGACCACTTCTCTGGGGAACCCCACACTGGAAAAGATCCCCAGCAATGCAAGGCCCACCATGGGTGCTGTGATTATCCGGAGAGGGACAGCTTCCGGGTACTGGGTGGCATGGTCCACCAAGACGAGGATGAACCTGTTGCCTAAGGCTGTTGTGGGGTCCAGTGGCCCCACGATGTTGTTGCCCACCCGCTCGAAAGGGGTGCTCACCACAGGAAAGGGTTAGAGGGGTGCCTTGCACTTCCCTCCGCTCTTGCCACTCTCGTGACATGTCTGGCAAGTCCTACAGAATGTACTGACGTGCTTCTCATCTGGGGCCAGAAGAAGTGGGTGACAGGTCTTTGGAAGGTCTTGTCTTGCCCCAAATGTCCTGCGAGAGGCACATGGGCTGCACCGGGCTCAGCGAACTTAGGCTCACTATAAAGCAACCCATCTTCCCACTAAATGAGATGATCCTTGGACACTCCACCTGCTGCCTGGTCTGCAGCCTGCTGCCACACACCAATGAGAGAAGGGCATTCCATCTGCGCTTTGCAGAATTCCTCCCTGGAGGGGCCACCTTCTTGCTGCCAATGGGTCAGCTCAGGTAGGTCCCCCAGTTTGGTTAACTGTTCCCCGGTAGGCTCCAGGGCATCCCCCTCAGGTTCTGCTCCTTCCTGAGCGGAGGCGGGTTTCCCATGCCCTTTGCCCCTCTGCCTCCTGGCAGGTACCTGGGCCACTGTTTCAGGCTTCAGGTTTGCTGAATCACCCCTACTCGCTGCCATAGACCGAGTGGTCACACAGACCCACTCAGGCAGACCCAACATCTCCATATGTGCCTGGTGCTCCACCTCCTTCGACAGGGAACTCTCCAGGTCATTACCTAGCAGACAGTCTACAGGCATGGATGGACTCACAACAACCTTCAAGAGACCTGAGACCCCCCTCCACGCAAAGGTAACCTGCGCCACTTTGCAGAGGGGTACCGAGTTGTCAGCTGCAACTAATGGGTGAAGTACATTGGAAATGACCTGCTCTTCAGACACCCACTGACACCTTACAGATGTCACTCTGGCTCCTGTGTCCCTCAGAGCCTCTATCATCCTCCCATTGATGGTCAACCTTCTCCCGGTGTTTTTTAGTGTTCGGGGGCAGGTAGGTTTCCTGGACCATCTCTTGGTCTCCTAGGGAGACAAGGGTTATAACTGCTGGTCCCTTCCCTTCACTAGAAATTAAATCCTCTCTCAAAGCTACACTCACTAAACCCAGTTTTTGAGCACCAGTGGTTGCTAGGGGTTTCTTGGGGCACCTCATTGCAGTGATAGCAGGTAGGGGGACCCCTGTTGTCCCATCTGCCCCTAGGGGGCCATGGTTGTTTAGGTTTGGGGGGGTTGGGACTCCTTTCCCTGGGATCTGTTTTGAGGCCCTTGAGAGAACTCCTTTTGGTTACCCTTGTCCCCCCCGCTCTTCTGCTGGGGACCCTGCACACCTTTGGCTGTGGTACCTACAATTCCTCTGTGGACCCTGGTACTAGTCCAGCGGTCCGCCTCCTTAGCAAGCTCAATGGGGTCTGTCAGCTTGTGGTCTAAAAGATGCTGGCGCAGCTCTGGAACACAAAGACTACTCAAGTGCTCCCAACTAATTAAATACAACAACCCCTTATAATCAGTTACTTTGCTGCCCTTCATCCAACCTTCCAGTGCACACGAGTACAGAGTCACATACTCCATCCAAGTCTCAGACTCTTTCTTCTTGGAGTTCCTAAACTACAGTCTGTACTGCTCTGGAGTAAGTCCATACCTGAGACATAGGGCCTCCTTCATATTGGGATAGGTCATGGTACCGGCTAATTCTAAGGGCTCTAGAGCCCTCCTCCCAGAAGCCTCAAAATGTTTCCTCAGGCCCGCCCCCCAATGCTGTTCAGGCACACCATTCATTCTCAATGCAATCTCATAAGAGGTAAACCAGGCACAGATATCCTCACTCCAACTGTAATTCAGTACCAAATCCTTGGGAATATATACTTTACCCCCCTGCACTGGCTGTGGGCTGCCACCATTTGAACCGGACTCCAGCTCCTTAGCCTTGATGTCCAGTTCTCTCATGCTCAACTCATGAGCCAGAAGCAATCTCTTTTCTTCCAGGGCATGGACATTCTTGCTTTCCTTCGCCGCCCTGTCTCTCTCTTTCTCCATTTCCAATTGCTTCATTTTTAACCTCATGACTTCCAAGTCATAGTTTCTTACTCTCTGATTCTCCTCTAACTCTTCTGGGGTCAGACCCCTGCTGGAATGGTTGCTGCCAGGCCTTGAGCCTGGGTTGCCCACAGGCAAATCTTGGGGTTGAAACCCATCCCATCCACTTCCATCATTTCCCTCTTGGGCCTCCCACCAGGCCTTCAAGATTCTCTGCAGCTCTTCCTTCCTGGAGCTGCTTTTCACAGGGCAACTACGATCTTTGCAGAATTGTTTGAGCTGTTCAACTTTGTAGGAATAGAGATCCTCAATGCAAAACTCCAATTCTGCTGGCGCACTTGCTGCCTTCTCTTTCAGAGACATGATGCTTTTGAAGAGTTACTCAAAAATAGAACCAAAGAATCAGAACACAGTACGTGGCTGCGTAGTGGTCTGCACTAAACTAGTAATGTACACCAATCACTGTGGGTCAAGTACAAATACAAGTTCAAATCCTCGCACCTGACAACCAATGTTAGATCTGGGTGTCTCTAGTTTGCAGAGGTAGGTACCAATGTCCAATGAGGGACCCTTGCTTCTAGTCAGGGTAAGGGGGATACACTCTTTAGTGTTAAATCATTTTTATTGAAGGATTGTCACACAAATGATTATACATGAACTGTCATAGATATTACATTCATTGGTATAACGAAAGCTGAAGACCCGAAGTATTAATGAGTCCAACCAAGCCAATGTGTATGTAAACTGGCGAAATACATACATGCATGCAATCCCTTCAGAAGGAAGAACAGAGAAGAAAAAGGAAAACAGAAAAAAGAAACCCATGACCAACCCCCCCACTACCCCATTACCCTGCTCTCCCTGTCCCCCATCCACGTTCAGTGTCCACCACTTTTTGTACCTTGGTCCATTCGCGCTAACCGAGTCCTCCACCCTTTGTCTCCGAGAGACGCAACAATCTAAGATATCGGGGGCAGGTGACTCACAGCATTCCGAAGACAGCAGGGACAAAAAGGGCTGCCACAGCTCTGCATATTTGGCTCCCTCTCCAGCCGCCGTCAGAGAGATCTTTTCCATTCCAAGCACGAGCCAGAGGCGATGTAACCACCCATGCAATGTAGGGACAAGCGCCGTCCTCTAATGAGTGAGAACGTTTTGTATCGCTGAGCCCAACGCGATCGCCATCAAGGCGACCTCTACGGGAGCGCAGCGGGTATGCTAGGGAATTTGGGAGTCCCAGGAGTACATATGATGGGAGACGGGGAATCTCTGTATCAAAGTGCGCATCCACCTCATCCAGAATCTGTTGCCAATATCCCTGAAGGTGTGTACAATCCCAAGAAGGGAATTAGTCCCTCAGTCATGTAAAAATGATAGAGAAACCGGCATCCCGCTGGCCTCCATTTTGCGTAGGCCGCTGTGTCCAATCCTGGAGTGAAGTCCGGATTGTCCAGAATAGGGGTAAGGGGGGACGGGAAGGTGGTAAATTCATGGCTGATATTCGTCCGGTCCCAAACCTCCAGAGGAACCCTGGTAATATATGAGGCGTATAGATTAGGGGGTCTGTGCTGCTTATGGAGGAAAGGAATTTCTTGTAGGGGCCTACCTGCTACCGCCTGGTCCTGGAACAGCCAGTGCTTTTCTGACTCCCATCTGCTCCACTCCACCAAAAGGCGTAGCTGAGCCCCGTGAAAGTAAAGCGTCAAATCCGGGAGTCCAATCCCTCCTCCCTCTGGCGGGAGCATCGCCAACCGTAGTTTGAGGCGCAGTTTCCTCCCGTTCCATATAAACTGGGCCAATTCTGACTGTGTCTGCTTTATCCAACCTATAGGGGGTCGTAGAGGAATGGTGCGAAATAAATATAAGACCTGAGGGAGGACAGTCATCTTGATTGCCGCAACCCTGCCTAGCCAGGACAGAGGGTAGTGCTTCCACCGCCCCAGTTTCCTTTGGATCTTAGACCACAACAGAACATAATTGATGTCAACCGTATCTCTCAAAGATGGGGCCAACCGAATCCCCAGATAGGGAACTGCCCCCATCGCCCACTGAATGGGAAATGCACTTTGTAACATATCCCGGGTGTGTTTCTCTAAAGACAAATCAAGGGCCACTTATTTGCTTATGTTGACCTTGAACACGGAGACCCGCCCAAACAAGTCCAAGTCTGCAATACACGCAGGCAGCGCTTCCCTAGGGTGAGACAACGAGATCAAGACATCATCAGCGTATAAGCTGATCTTATGTATGTAGCCCCCGAATTTAATCCCCGTCGCTTCTGGATTAAGCCTCAATTTCTGTGCCAGTGGCTCCATGTAAAGGGCGAAAAGGAGGGGCGACAATAGGCACCCCTGCCTCGTTCCCCTCCTGATAGCAAACCGAGGGGAAGTATAACCGTTGACTCGCACCATGGCAGCCGGGAATTTATAACAGTTTAGGACATAGGTACGGAACTTCGGACCCATTCCCGCCTTCTCAAGAACTCTCGCTAAGTAAGGCCAGTGGAGCCTATCAAACGCCTTCTCGGCATCGATGGCTAGCATCATGTACTCCCCAGCAGTGCGTGTTGCTTTCTCGATAAGATGTAGGGCCCGCTTAGCATTGTCCGAGGTTTGGCGTTCTGAGATAAAGCCCGCCTGATCCGGGTCAATTAAGCCTCCCATGTGTGGTCCAAGCCGGGCAGCCAAGATCCCCGTGTACAGTTTGAGGTCAACATTAAGACGGTAAATAGGGCGGTATGCCCCACACTGTGATCGGTCCTTTCCCGGCTTCGGTATAACCGCAATGGAGGCCTCCAAGAGGTCACTCGAATTGCTCCTGGCGCTGAAAAAGAGTTAAAGAGACGCACCAGTAACGGGACGATCTGCACACAGAATGTTTTATAAAAACTCGCAGGGAACCCATCAGGCCCCGGGGTCTTTGCCACTTTTAGGCGGGAGATGGCAGCAATTACCTCCTCTGGTCTAATGTCACGCTCCAAGAGGTCTGTTTGATCCCTCGAAAGTGCTGGAAGGGTAATGGAGTCTAGAAAAGCATCTTTCTCCAGGTTGCCAATGGACTCACCGGAGTAAAGGTCGGCATAAAAATCTCTAAACGCTTCAGCTATATCATGATCCTCCGTGACGCGCCTCCCATCCCCCCTGCCAATCTCCTGTACTGACTGCTGTTGTCTAGTCTCTCGCAACTTGTGTGCCAATAACCTCCCACATCTGTCCCATCGCGTGTAATATGCGGGGCGCAGTCGCAGGGCTTCAAACTCCGCCCTATCCTGATCAATCGCCACTAGCTGCTGCCTAACCGCCTTCTGCTGCCTCCAGACCCTGGGCACCCCCGTTCTCTGGTGCAGTTGTTCAAGCTCTCTGACTTGCTGGGTGATATCGGTACGCTTGCGTTGCCTTTCTACATTATCTGTGGCAGAGATCGCAATAAACTCTCCCCGTAGTACCGCCTTCAAAGCTGCCTACTGTGTCACAAGTGTAGTATCTGTGTTGCTATTATGGGAGAGGTAATCTGTGATGGCGTGCTGTATTCGTGTAATCACATCCTTACGGTGCATTAATGTCTCTCTGAGGCACCATGTCCGCTGCGCGCGCTGGATCGGGGGGAGGGCAAGGACAACAGTCACTGGAGCATGGTCAGACAAGGAGGCAACTCCAATCTGCACCTTCGTAGCTAGGGCATGTGTTGGCAGGGTCGCAAGCAGGTAATTTAGACGAGCATATGTTTTATGCGCATTTGAAAAATAAGAATATTCTCGCTCTTGAGGGTGGAAGCTGCGCCAGGTCCCTAAAACCTAACTCGCTCAAACGAGCCAATCCCTCTTTGGATAGGGCTCCCGCTTGCGTGGTACGCTGACAGGACCTATCCAAGACATTGTCAAAAACCAAATTAAGGTCACCCCCTAGAACTATGTAGCGGTCTGGTGTGGATGTAGCTTCTGTAAGCGTGGTTGAAAAAACCTCTCCTGACCATCACTGGGTGCATTGATGGAGCCAATGGTGAACACAGTGGGGCCTAAAGAAAACCTGTAGTTTAACAACCTTCCCTTAATCTCCACCAATTTATGCAGGACTTTACCCTTGAATCTCTGGGACACGAGTATAGCCACCCCCGCTGTCTTAGTAGAGTTGGAAGAAAAAAACTGTAGGGGAATTTCCGGGACCGGAGACGATGGCAGTCTCGTTGCAAGAGATGCGTCTCCTGTATGAGGCAAATGTCGGCCTTGGCTTGTTCTAGGCAGAGCAATATAGCCTTGCGCTTGACTGGGTTTTTAGTCCCCTCACATTAAGTGTGAGTATTTTCAGCCCGTGACTGTCATCTAACCCTGTATTGGGGCATCTATTGAAGCCTATTAACCAGAAAAGTTCCATGAGCCCTATGAGTGTCAAGTCCCACAGGGTGCCGACCCCGGATGCTCGATATATACTTAAGCTCTTGGTGGGCAAAGGACATTAAACTCCCCCCCCACAGCCCCCTTCCCTCCCAAAACCCCCAAAAGGATAAGAAAAATACTTTCGAACAAATTGCCCATCATCCGTAGATGTTTGGTAATACAGCAATACAGGTAACTCGTCAACTTCTGATATACTCCCTCCCGCCAGCGGCTAGCACCGAAAAAATGCAAACTATAGGCCATAGTATTGAAAAAGTCAGCCAGGTTGGGTCGAAGCTAATTCTGAGTCTCAACAGCAGCCCGCTGGCCCTCTTCAATCACCGCCATAGGAGGCTTTCTCGCCCGACGCCGTCGTCTCTGCTGGCGCCACTGTGGTCTGGAATCGTCGCCGTCCGTGGCGTGGTCGGTCGAGTCCCCCTCGTCCGCCGGTAGGTCGATGCCCAGTAGCCGGCACGCTTCTGACAGGGATCGTAGCTGATAGACTTTATTGTCCCATTTGAACACCAGGCGGAATGGGTGGCCCCAACTATAAGAGATATTGCGTTGTTGCAAGAGTGCCGTAACTGGTTTGAAGGTCCTGCGTTTCTGCAAAGTGAGGGTGGACAAGTCCTGAAAGAGGGCTGGTGAGTGATCTCTGAAGTTGAGAGGATGCATCTGGCGGGCCTTTTGAAGGATCTCCTCCTTAGTGCGATAGTCCTGTACGCATACTAAAATGGCCGGGGGTGGGGCAGAGGCAGAGCGCTGGGGACCCACCCCATGTGCCCTGTCCAGGCGGAGCTCTGCGTCCAGAGGGCGCCCCAGTATGTGATTGAAGAGCTCTCAAGCAAAACAGAATAGATACTTTTTGTCCTCACTCAACTTTACTCCTCGGATCCTGACGTTATGGCGTCGGTAGCGATTTTCTAAATCCTCCAGGTGGGTCTGAAGATCCACTTGCTGGTCATGCATCCGTATTATTTCCTGCTGTAGTGCCTCTACTTCGGCATACCTCTCCTCACTCTTCCCCTCAAGGTCTGCCACCCGTTCCCCAATGGCATCCACGTCTCGCCGGACCTCTTTGAGTTCCTCCTTGAGTTCCCGTTTCAAGGTATGAATGTCATCTTGCAGGGTATTAAACAAGAATTCCAAGAAGGACTTAGTGATAGGCTCTGATCCGTTCTCTCGGTCGGAGGTGGGGAGTTAACATTCGTCGCCATGGGGTCGGCTTGCTGGCCCGCCGGTGCTTTAGCAAACAGTTCCTTGAGGGTCTTTTCTCTCCATTCCCTGGAGGAGGACATTGCGCACACCAGACACCACCGGGTTCTCAGATGGGACAGTGTTCTCCCACTGAGACTAGTTAAGTGATGAGACCTAGGAGTGTCAAACGGCCTTCACCAGCCCGCAGAGTCCAAGGGGTCCACCCCCGTGCTACTGGCGCTTCGGGGGCACCCCACTCCTAGCACTCACCCCACTGTCCGGCACCTACTATCCAACTCACCGGCTCCTCAGAGCTACACCAGTCACTTTGTCAACAGGCCATTCCTACTCAAACCCTTTGTTGGCCAGTCCTCGACGGAAGCGCTACTGGGCCCAATAGCCCAACCTCAGGAAGGACACATTCAGACACCTGCAGCGTACAGCCTTTCACTCCCACAGGGTGCCTGCTTGGGCCTCAGCTACTCTTGCCGCATCGCCATGCACCTAGGCGTTTTACCGCACCCGACACTCCCTCCTCATTCCAGGCCCTGACTCCACCAGCATTCACCTGTAGGGGGGGACCACCCCCGCTGCAAGCCTACAGTCCCCAAAGCTGCCGGACCCCAGACTGAAGATAGCGGTGGGGCTCCTCCACACCCCGAGAAACCTCCTGACCCCAAGGGCGTGACCGCCCTCCACCGCACGGCTCGATCAAAGTCTCCCCCGTGCCGGCCTACCTGACCAGTGGGCTCCCAGCTCCAGCAGGCTGCGCTTCGCGGGATCGCCGGCAATGTCCTGGTAGGTTCTCCTTGAGAGCCCCTCCTCCACAGGCTCCTCGGTGCAAAGTAGGCCCAAATCCTTCCAGGCCCCAGAGGCCCACACCACCGAACCGAGTCCAGTCAAGGGGTGGCAGAGGGCGGCACGCCTCGCTCAGTGCCCCCTGCTGTTCCTGATCCCGTCTCTCGCCGAAGGTCAGGGGGGGAAGGGAAAAAAACAGAAGCCACTGGCGGCCCACAATCTTCTCTGCGTAAGTCCAGGCTCGCAGCTGACTGCGGCCAGCCCCGCTCACCAGGCCTCGCTAGGACGGAGCTCCGTCGCTACTTCACGGCGCCCCGGGATCTCGTGGGCGGGCCTCCCCGACCCTGCCCGCTGTCGCTGGGGTCCACCGGGCCTCCGCTCTCCCTCCTCTTCCCCCTAGCAGGGGGGTAGCATCACCCGCCGGCGGGTCCACTGCAGCCCTCGGTTAGGCCCAACAACCGGGGCCTCGCGTAGATCTTACGCGGGCTGGACCTCACCGGCTCTGTTCCGTCGCGGGCTCTTCCCTCCACCACTCTTGTGTCCGGAGCTGCTCGCCGGATCCGCCTCGCAAGGCCAGGCTCCCTCCAGGCACGTCGAGCCGTCAGCCACGGGGCTGCCCCACGTCTTCGGCGGCTCTCAGGCGGCACAGCCCGGTCTCCTAGGCCGCGCTGCAGATCTCTCGTTCTCGGCCCCGTAAACCTGATCTCCACCAGGTTTGCGGCAAATCCAGCCTCAGGTGCTGTGGGGACTCCTCCGGGCCCTCAACGCCGGCCGACAAGGAGCTAAAAGAGGCTCTTGGCCTGTGCTATAGTAGGCCGCCCCCGGGAGCTCGGGAGCAGCGCTACCGCTCACGCCGCCATCGTGGCCACGCCCCGGGATACACTCTTTAGGTAACCCCTGCTCACCCCCTTGGTAGCTTTGCACGAGCAGACATGCTTATCAAAGGCAACGTGTAAAGTATTTGTACCAACACTCACAGTAACACAGTGAAAATACCACAAATGGACTCCACACCAGTTTAGAAAAATAAAGTATCTTTATCTAAACTACACAAGACCAAAACGACAAAAATCCCACATACACAGTTCAAGAATATGATTTTAAAAGAGTTCTAGGGTTTGCTTCAAAATAATCCACAGTTGCGTCACGTTTAGCCAAAAGTACCTTTAGATGCAACAAAAGTTCCAAAGTGAAAACTGCAGTTTTGAAAAACAAGCGATACGTCACTCCTAAGACCCTGGGAGGCGATGCGACAGCCCCGCTGGATGCAGTGGGCGTGTTGCAACGAATCCGGTCTGTATGGGGAGAGAGGCGATACCTTGTATGGATTCCAGTGCGCAGGTTTCGTAGGAAGCGTCTCGCAAAGGTACGATGCGACGATCTAAGGTGCGGCGGCGATGCGCAGCACAGTGGCGATCTTCTCCTCTCGTGGCTCCTCGGTGCGATGGCTCTGCGACGACACTCGCAGCGACTTGATGCGGTCCGCAAGCACACGGTGCGACGATCTCACCCAGCGACGCCAGGCTCTGCGATGATACTCGCAGCGATGGTAATCTTCTCGCACCAGAGCGATGCGTTCCGCAAGCGAAGGATGCGTCGGTTCTTGCAGCGGCAACAGGCGCTGCGACGATCTCGATCTTCGCGGCGGCGGGAATTCCCTCGCACTGTCAGGGATGCGCTCCGCAAGCGAGCAATGCGTGAAAATTTGCTGGACCAGCTCCCGCCAAGCCTACCACCAGCAAGAATCACCTCAAGTGCATCCTGCTCAACACCCGCTCTGTCCACAGACACGCAGTCAAACTCTGGAACCTCCTAGACACAACTGCACCGGACGTCGCCTTCCTCACAGAAACCTGGATGAACGCCTCCTCAGCCCCCGACATCGCCATAGCAATCCCAGACGGCTACAAGATCACCCGGAAGGACCGCACCAACCAAACCGGAGGAGGCATCGCCATCGTCCACAGAAACACCATCCGCATCTCGACCAACTCGGAAGACACCCTCACAGCCGCCGAACACCTGAACTTCCAGATACACACCGACCCCAGGACCACCCTCAGGGGCACCCTAATCTACAGACCCCGGGACCACGCACCCAATTCAGCGAAACCATCGCAGACTTCATAAGCCTACACGCCCTCGCCTCCCCAGACTACATCCTCCTAGGGGACCTCAACTTCCACCTGGAGAACAACAATGACAGCAACACCACCACCCTACTGGACAACCTCGCCAACCTCGGACTCAAGCAACTGGTGAACACCCCCACCCACTACGCCGGCCACACGCTTGACCCCGTCTTCTCCTCCTGCAAGCACATCTCCTTCAGCCACTCCACCGGACTCCACTGGACAGACCACAGCTGCGTCCACTTCTCCTTCAAGAAAACTACAACCCACCACCACCCGCAACTGGCCTCACGCAGAAGCTAGAGCAAGATCACCGCCGACCAGCTCACCACCTCCCTCAGCCAGAACCCTCCCACCATCACGACGGACCCCAACGAAGCAGCCCGCAACCTCGCACAGTGGCTCACCAACTGCGCCGACGAACTCGCACCACTGAAGAAACCACCCAGCAGACCCCACAGCAAAAAAGCCTCATGGTTCATGGACGACCTCATCAACTCAAAGAATACCTGCTGCTCCCTGGAGAAAACCTGGCGCCAGAACCAAACACCAGAGAACATGACAGCCCTCAAGGACGCCACCCGGAAGCACCACCAACTGATCCGTACCACCAAGAGAACTACGTACAAACAGCGCCTGGACAACAACACCCACAACAGCAAGGAACTCTTCAGCGTCGTCAAAGAGCTCTCCAACCCCAGTGCCTGCAACAATGACATCACACCCTCGCAAGACCTCTGCGACTCCCTCGCCTCGTTCTCTCACTGCAAGATCGCCGACATACACGACAGCTTCGGCGCACAGACCAACCACCCAACCACTGAACCAGCGAACCCAACCGCCACCCTCTGCACCTGGAACCCGGCCAGCACCGAAGACACCGCCCTCACCATGAGCACCATCCACTCCGGCTCTCCCACCGACCCATGCCCACACCACATCTTTAACAAAGCTGAATCCATCTTCGCACCCCAACTCCGCGACGTCATCAACAGCTCCTTTGCATCAGCTACCTTTCCAGAGAGCTGGAAGCACGCCGAACTCAGCGCCCTCCTGAAAAAACCCACTGCGGACCCCACGGACCTCAAGAACTTTCGACCCATCTCGCTCCTCCCGTTTCCTGCCAAGGTCATCGAGAAGACGGTCAACAAACAACTCTCCACCTTCCTCGAGACAAATGGATCCCTCGACCCGTCACAGTCCGGCTTCCAAGCAAACCACAGCACTGAGACCGCCCTCATCGCAGCCACCGACGACATCAGATCTATGCTCGACAACGGGGAAACCACCGCACTCATCCTCCTGGATCTCTCAGCAGCCTTCGACACAGTATGCCACCGCACCCTGATACAACGCCTCAACGACACCGGAATCCAAGGCGCGGCCTTAGAATGGATCACCTCGTTCCTCGCCGGTAGAACCCAGAGAGTCCGCCTCCCCCGTTCCGCTCCGCGGCTACCGAAGTCATCTGCGGCGTCCCACAAGGCTCCTCGCTCAGCCCCACCCTCTTCAACGTCTACATGAGCCCCCCCGCGGCCATCGCACGCAAACACAACCTCAATATCATCTGCTACGCCGACGACACACAGCTGATCCTCTCCCTCACCAATGACCCCGCCACCGCCAAGGCCAGCCTCCAGGAAGGAATGAAGGACGTCGCGGAATGGATGAAGCTCAGCCGTCTGAAGCTGAACTCAGATAAGACGGAAGTCCTCATCCTTGGACCATCCCCCTCTGCCTGGGACGACTCCTGGTGGCCACCTGCCCTGGGCACCGCCCCCAAACCCACAGACCACGCGCACAACCTGGGCTTTATCCTGGACTCCTCCCTCACGATGACCAAGCAAGTCAACGCCGTATCATCGTCCTGTTTCAACACCCTGTGCATGCTCCGGAAAATCTTCCGTTGAATCCCCACCACAACCAGGAAGACGGTCACCCAGGCCCTCGTCACCAGCCGCCTAGACTACGGGAACACCCTTTACGCCGGAACCACAGCCAAGCTCCAGAAAAGACTACAGCGCATTCAGAACGCCTCGGCAAGACTCATCCTGGACATTCCCCGCCACAGCCACACCTCTGCCCGTCTGAAGAATCTGCACTGGCTCCCCGTCAGCAAGAGAATCACATTCCGACTGCTCACCCACGCACACAAGGCTCTCCACGACGCGGGCCCCATGGCCCCATGTACCTCAACAACCGACTTGAATTCTACACGCCAACCCGCCAGCTCCGCTCCGCCAGCCTCGCCCTTGCCACCATCCCACGTATTCGCAAAGCCACCGCCGGAGGAAGATCCTTCTCCTACTTGGCAGCCAAGACATGGAACTCCCTCCCCACCCACCTCCGGCTGACACAGGACCATCTCGCCTTCATGAAGCAACTCAAGACCTGGCTCTTCGAGCAGTAGCCCCCCCGGCGCCTTGAGACCCTAACGGGTGAGTAGCGCGCTCTACAAATCCCTTGATTGATTGATTGATTGAGATTGTCTTAGTTTCTCCTTGTCCAGCTTCCCAAATAACAGGTACAACTTCCAGAGGCACCACAACTGGACCACGCACTCTAGGAAGAACAGAACTCATACAGCAGAGTTCAGGGGGGAAGAAGGGGGTGAAGTCCTTTTGTTCCTGGGACTTCTTAACAGGGAGCCAGCTCTACTCAGGCCCTTGGAGATCTCTTCAAGCAAGGGGACACAGCACAAAGCAAAGTCCTTCCCCTCTCCTTGGCAGCAAAGCAACTGCAGATCAGCCCACAAGTACACAGCAGGACAGTCCTTACTCTTCAGTCTTCCAGCTTTCTCCTTGGCAGACGTTCCTTCTTGATTCCAGGATGATCTAATATTCTGTAGTCTGGGGTCCTGTACTTATACCCCAAAAAGTATTTGTTCCCTTTGTGCAGGAGGGCTCTGAGCCCGGTCTGAACCAGTTCTGGGTGTTCCTTGAGCACTTTGTTTTCCTGGCTTCTCCTTTCCTTTCAGATAGAGGGGCAGGCTTGTCAGCCGCCCAGCAGGAGGTGGAGCCAGCATTGTGGAAGGCAGGCACAGCCCTATTCAGGCCCAGGTGCTATCCCCTCCCACCACTCTAGATGCAGATGGAGCTATTCAGCCCAGGGATGGCCCACTCAGCCTCTGGGAGCAACCCAGCTCCTGTCACTCACAAACCAGACAGTCAATTCACAAACTGGCCAAGGCACACAGAAGGGTCAGACAAGAAAATAGCCACCTTCTAAAAGTGCTGTTTTCAAACACAGGATTTAAAAAACATCTTTCCTCAAAGATGCGTTATTAAATTCGGAGTTCAGGGATACCAGTCTTTTATGTCCTATCTTGCTCCTATGGGAAGATATGCAGGTTACCGCTGTACACAGCATTCCTCATTATAGCCTATGGGCAAGATATCCTTACAATAGTGAAAAAATGAAAATGGCTGTAATTCACTACCAGAGCATGTCACCCACACTAGTACATGCTCTACCTCTCATATACACTGCACCCTGCCCAGGGGGGTACCTTGGGCCTTCCATAGGGGTGTCCAATGTGTACAGAAAGGTAAGGGTTAGGCCTGGTCAGTGGAGACACTGGCCAGGTTGACATGGCAGTTCACAGACTGCACACAGGCACTGCGGTGGCAGGCCTGAGACACCATTTTAGGGCTACTCATGTGGGTGTCACAATCCGTGCTGCAGACCCACTAGTAGCATTTGAATCACCAGCCCTGGCACACTCAGTGCACTTTACTAGGGACTTCTTGGTAATACAAATATGCCAATCATGGATAACCAATTACAATAACAATTTACTCAGGGAGCACTTGCACTTTGACACTGATCAGCATCGAAACCAGCAAAAACGAAATCCAGCACTGCGTCAAAAATACAGGAGGTAGAGGCAAAATGTCAGGGGAAGCCACGCCAAAGATGCCAGGTTTAACACTTACACATATCACTGACACTCGAGGTAGGGTGTTCCTGTGGATGTCTTTTTCAGTTAGTGCCACCTGATGCGGTATATCGTCACGTCTGAGATGCAGGCCCCTTTTGTTGGTGAGCATCCTTGTGTGCTAATTCTGAGGTAGCATCTCCCTTGCCAGTAGCCTTTGGTATCCTACTGGGATTGAGGAATTCGAGGTTCATCTGGTACCCCATCACAAACACCAGTGTCTGGAGACCCTTCTACTAGGCTCCTCTCAGTGACCACCCACCCTGCAAGATAAGGATTGGGTCTGGGTGGGAGCGGGTGTGTTCAGGTTGCCAGAGCAAGACAGGTTGCATGGGCAGAGGCAGTAGTCAGGTGTGGGGTGTCAGATGCCGATGGGGGAGCGACGGATGACGGATGCGAGATGCCTGGGACAAGGCAAGGAAGCTTCATTGAAGGATGCTTTGGTAACAGAAGTGAGAATTAGTCTGGGTATAGAAGGAGCTCATGGAGTAAAAGGTGAAAGGAAGAGTGAAGCAAGATGGGCAGGGGTGAAAGCTTGGGGCGAAGAGAGAATGAGTGTGGGAATATAAAAGGACTATGTTTAAGATGTTTCAAAAGTTATTTAAAAGTTAAAATGTTAAGTCAATTGCAATCCTGTCCTATTAAATGGCCTTTTACACTTTATTGGAGTGTTGTGTGTTATTACCTCACAACGGGCCAGTTTGGGGTCTGATAGTTGTGAAATGCTTTGGAGTAAACTGCCCATTCAAGATGGCGGTGCTTAGAAAGGCACTCATCAGTGGCAGTGTTAGATGGCTTGTAAGGTCTGTGCATTTGATCTGCATAATCCTGTGTTTTTCCACATGTGAAGTCGACAACCATGCATGGCCTGTAGAGATGCGCCATGTGTATTATGTTTTGTTTGTTAATCTGCTGTGATGACTGGGCGATACACAACATGTACTACTTTTCAGAGTGAAGGAGGCTAATGCCCTCTAAAAGCAGGGCATACTCACGCTGGAGGTGGTGCAGCAGATTTCTCCACTCTGCCGAGACACACTGTGCTCACCCCAACTTCGTGGGGTGTAGGGTAAGGGGTTTCCCTGTAGGGACACATGTTTCCCTCATAGAGGAAAGAAAGCTGCAGCGTAGGAAGGGGGGTGGGGTGGGTGCGGGCCACCCTGGGTGTCATCACTGAGGGGGTGACAAAATGGCAAAAATATGTACGTATCGAAACTTTTTAGTTCAGTCAACAAACGCAACAAAACGCAGCTGATCTCGATGCGGGCGTGACAAGAAATTTTCTGCACCGGGTACCACCTGACCTTGCTGCGCCACTGAAAGAAAGGGGGGGAAAGTACATTTGCACATCTGGCTGCCTTTCCACGCTGTGTAGTTGTACACTACTTGAAATGAGGCATTGTGGAAATAACAGCCTTTGGAAAACAATCCCATGGCTACCTCGTGTGCATGCAGTTTCCAAGGGTGCTGCAGCTGAGTTTTGTGACCTGTGCACAACTGTGGACTTCGAGGAGAGCCGAGTTACAATTCCCTGAGTGACTCGGACCTCTGGTCTCCTGGGCGAGCTCCACACACCATCCTGTTATGCTTCAGCATGTCATGCTCGAGATGCTCCTACTACAATACAGGCATTCTGGGTAAAACGCTCCACTGCTCCTGGGAGCTCTCTCTGCATGGAAATAACAAACGCGAATTAATAAATAACCTTTAATTCGCTCAACAGCGCCCTAGGAGCAACAGTGCTGAAGAGGCATGAGCAAAGGTGGAGACTCTGTAAGGTGTGATTAAAAGAAGAACTTTTCTAGAGAGGTTTTTTTTCCTAAAACTAAAACTCAATCTGACTCTGGATCCCATTCTTTCTTATATTATTGTTACACAGCGCGCACTTGGATATTACTGTGACATCCCCCCTCCACTTCAGGAGCAGCCCAGTCAAGCTTTCCAGGCCCATGCATCACTTGCAGTTTCAATCAAGGTATTTTCTTTGCATTTTGGGACTTGCAGTCCTAGTTTTATAATTTGATAAACATGACTGCAAGCCCCAGAATGCAAAGAAAACAACTCGGCTGGAGCAGAAAGTCATCCGTAGACCTGGGAGTCTTTGCAGTACTGCAGTAAACCCCCTCAAAGCAGTGGTTGAAGTGGGGAAAAAAAGTAGGGGAACTGTGGGTGGAGAATCAGGGGGCGAGAATAACCGAAGATTGAATCAGTGGGCGGAGTCAGGGGTGTTGCTAGAAATAGCAAAAGATACACATTTTTAGTACGTTTAGCATTTCACTGACCAGTTACAGCTTATAAAGTTATTTAATTAAAACAATGGATAAACATGTTTTTTTGAGGTTTAATTCAGGAAAAAGCAAACACTCATAAGGAATACAAGTTTATGTAAAGCGTGTGAAATATAAGCCGGAACAACATGTTACCTTAATGCTTTTACTCTCATTGTTCAGAAATCCATGATTATTTTTTGTCTCAAACATTGAGGTCATGAATACAGGGCTCCTCCTGTACACATGTGTTAAGCAGGGCTCAGAAGAGAAAGGGACTCTTCAGGAGAATCTAGACTTACGGAAACCCACAAAGGCTCCTTCATATTCATGGCAGCCAGCTAGCTGCTCAATCATAATATAGCAAAAAGAACAATTGGTGGACAGAATGCAGAACAATATCATACATTTACCCCAGTTCAGGGATCTGGGACTAAATCCATTGTTTCTTTGCTCACCATGCCATTCCAGTTTGGACCCAGCCATATGCAAATCAGTCTTGATCCTGCGCCCAATGTGAAGAGTCCAGCCTGAACTGCCAGGCCATATGTATTCAAGTGTCCTTTCATTCGGGAAGTGAACACAAAGCAGTACCCACTGAACTATGCACATAACATATTGCTCTTTGATATGCATGGGTACATGTTCTTTGCAGCAGGCATATTACCCCTCTGCACTACCTTAGATGAGTAAAACAGCCACTAGACAAAACCTGCTCCCATCTCTCTCCAGCAGGTACATTGATCACCAAAGTTATCTTGGCACTTGTATTGTTGACCAAAACCTGCTGAATATACAAAAAAATTTGCAGTGTTTTTAAAACTCCCGCACTTGTACAAAACCGGTCCCTCCAAACTAAACTGGCCCCCTACCCTTCCAGTCGCCCTAGGAAACTCCTGCTCCTGTCCTTTCACTGCTCCTGTCCAGTCAGTACTCCTGCTCGATCAACACTGCGGCTTCGTCAATTCCCCTGCCCCCTCGTCAATTCCCCTGCCCCCTCCCTTCTCCTGTCCTGTCACTTCTGGCCTGTCACTTCTCCTGGCCAGTCACTTCTCCTGGCCAGTCACTTCTCCTGCCCTGTTCACTTCTCCTGCCCTGTTCACTTCTTCTGCCCTGTTCACTTCTCCTGCCCTGTTCACTTCTCCTGCCCTGTTCACTTCTCCTGCCCTGTTCACTTCTCCTGTCCTGTTCACTGCTCCTGCCCTGTTCACTGCTCCTACCCTGTTCACTGCTCCTGCCCTGTTCACTTCTCCTGGCCAGTCACTTCTCCTGCCCTGTTCACTTCTCCTGCCCTGTTCACTGCTCCTGCCCTGTTCACTGCTCCTGCCCTGTTCACTGCTCCTGCCCTGTTCACTGCTCCTGTAATGTTTACTGCTCCTGCCATGTTTACTGCTCCTGCCCTGTTCACTGCTCCTGCCCTGTTTACTGCTCCTGCCCTTTTCACTGCTCCTGCCCTGTTCACTGTTCCTGCCCTGTTCACTGCTCCTGTCCGTTCCCCGCTCCTGCCCTGTTCACCGCTCCTGTCCGTTCCCCGCTCCTGTGCGTTCCCCGCTCCTGCCCAGTCACTGCTCCTGCTCATGCCTAATCACTGCTTCTACCCCGTCACCTCTCCTGCCCCGTAAGTAAGCCAGAAACAATAATCTGAGGTCTGCATATGGAATTTTTTTTAACTATCTTTTGTTTTAAAAAATTGCCTCTAGAGGAGCTCATTCCAGGGAGCCAAGTGGAACAGGTGATGGATGGGGGACGACTTAAATATTTCTTATTTACACCTTTAGCAAGATTGCTTTAATGTGCCAATGCATGCCAGCAGCAGTAGGGTGAATGTAGAATAGTATAGTTAGCAAATTATTTGTCATCCGGTTCAATGCAAGCACTCGAGTGAACATGAACAAATCTACCCAAAAAGCCAATGGACGAACACTCCACTGGGCAGAGCCAAGACACAACATGACACCTTTGTGCAATGCCTTTAACCGCATGAGTGCGGCGGCTTTTCCCGCTGTGTGCGGCATTTTTAAAATTACCGCGATACATGACGAGCTCAGCTCGTCATCCGCGTACGGCAGGTAACGCTGATGACAAGCTGAGCCCGTCATCAGCATAGAAGGGGTTAAGGGCACTAAAGATCCCAAAATAGCATTATGTTAGTAATGATGAAATGTTATGTTGTAAGAAAAAGATCACACTCCATAATTTGGACACAGGTTATGGTCACTAGTCATCTAAATCAGTCAGATGTGGTACAGTACTCGGTGGTCTGTGTGAAATGCACAAAAGCAAAAGTGGCAAAACTTGGCACTCTCAGAAGAGAGGGTAAGAGACTGAGCAAAAGAGCATTTGCCTCTCATAAATCTATTTACTTTACGGGATGTTTAATTCCATTGGCTCTGAATGATGCAATTTTTAAAAGCTACAAAAACCACAGCAAATTTCACATAGTGCCAAGAAGTAACTCAGTTCTTTGAGACTGCTGTACAGACTGCCCACTCAGAGTTACTAGCATCCACCTCAAGAGCTGTAGCTTTAGGCTCGCTGGCCCAATGCTGTTAAATTTCACACCAGCTGAAATTCGTTTTGGCAAACAGCCTTCTGTCCAGTCCACTACACAGCTCCAGACCCTGCTGTTCATATACAATCCTTGGGACAATTAGGAGCTTAGCAGGGAAGTGTCTGTTCTTTTGTGCAGTTTATCATACCCAAATCCCCCTCAACATGCACAGCTACCAAATTAAACATTGATACCATCTCTGGTGGTACGTGCATAACACCCCAAATTAGTGTTACATGCTGAGACGTTTGCTGGAATCTCCCATCAACCCCCACCCCCAACCCTCCAAATACCCCCCATGGCCCAGGAGGCCTGCATGCAACATTTAGTAGCCCGATTGGCTCCTGTAAGACACAGCCCTCTACTGACTTCAGACAGAAACACCTTTACTCAGCCATCAACAAAAATCAGGAATTTGAGTGCAGCTGGAGTTAAAATGACTAACAAACAGCATCAGTAATCTATGCGTGTGAGTGATGCAACCTACTTTCTATTCTTTTTTTTTTTTTTTAAACATATTTTTATTGCAGAGTTAGAAACCACAGGATACAAACAATCAACCAGTGCTCTCGTGACACCCCACTGTTCAATAATAAATCCAAACTGTACACAGCCATTCAGCCCGCATCCCGGGGGCCGGGCGGCATGTCGTCCCAAGCAATAGGAGAAAATCACGGTGCAAGTCCCACGGGGACCAGGGTCGAAAAGTCATCGTACGTATCTGCTTTTACCCCCCCCCCCACAACAAAATCTTCGTCAGCCATCCCAAAACTAATGCAGTGACATCCCGTACTTCGGGGCCACCCCCAAGCGCCCCCGCCCCAACTCGACTGGCCGCTCCCCTCAGCCCTCCCCTACTCCACATCGTGCAAACCTCCCTAATAGAGCCTAGGCGCCCAGGCGAGCCACCCCCTAATGGCTTCCGTCCCACCCCAATTCCCATGAACCAGTCCCCCCCAAGGCCCCCCCCCCCTGGCAACTGCTAGGAGTACCCCTCACCCTGTCGAGTTAGATGGATCCACCACAGCGCGGAAATTAGCTCTTCTGTGTGCGCCCCGTGGTGTCCACCGGCTCAGTTCTCCCCATCCCCGTCATCTACCATAGAGTCACGCAAGGCCTGCACCACCTGCTCCCAAGCACGCGCCGCTTCCAAAACCTTCTCATTCCCCAACTTAACAGCCTGTTTCATCCGGAGCACACTCTCGCAAGCCGACCACCGCAGCAATTCATTCTTCCACCTACGCAGCGAGGGCCCCCCCCTGGACTTCCAGTGCCACGATATCTCCCTCTGCGCCAGTATCAGACCCAGGTCAATAAATTTGCTCGTCACCTTGGTGCGTTTGGTGTGCGGGAACCAGAGCAACAGGCACGCCGCCATATCGAAGTCCACCTCCCTGGCAGACACTTCATTCAGGAGTTCTCCTACCTCCGCCCAGTAGGTCCCCAATTGCGGGCACCCCCAAAACAAATGATCCATGTCCGCACCCAGAGACGAACACCGTGGGCATCGGGCATCCGGCACCCGGAAGTACCGCTGTAATTTCTCCGGGGTTAAATAGGCCCTATGAAGCACATAGAAATGCACTTGTTGAAAGCGCGCATTTCTCGTGCCCTTCCACGTACGCCGCAGGATGTGTCCCCATGCCGTATCCGGAATGGGGCGGCCCACACTCTCCTCCCATTTAGTCTTGAGCCCTAGGAGTGGCTCCAGACCCTCATGCAGCAACCTATTATGGAGGCACGTCACAGCTTTAACCGTGCCAGCTGCCATCACCACATATTGGCACGCCATAGTCGTCGTTGGTTCTACGAGCCCCCCTTTCCAGTGCTTCTGTACGGCAGCCACCACTGCCGCGTGCAGGAGGAACCCCCCGTCAGGCAGCCCAAACTGGTCCCGGAGCACCTCAAACGGTGCCAACGCCCCATCTATGTACAGGTCACCCACCACCTGCAATCCCATCTCTTCCCAAGCCAGCAACGGGGACCAATCACCCCCGTGCGGCAAGGCCGTCAGCATGCCGATCGGAATCTCCGGTGCATAAGGCCGCGAAGCCCTCGCTCTCCGAAGGCTCCTCTGCCAACACAAGCGGAGCGTCCTTTCCTCCATAGTGAGGGCCCGTAACTCAAGCCTCTGCTGCATGATAATATAGGATAACACATGGCGTTGTATCCCCTGATCCCGGCCCTCCTCTGGACCTCTGAACACCCTAGCCACATTCTGTGTAAGAACCTGCAGCTGTGCCGCTAGATAATACAGCTCGAAATCAGGCACAGCCATACCCCCTTCCATCTTAGGGCGGAGGAGCGTGTTCAGGGCCACTCTACGGCGGCCATGCCCCCACAGAAAGCCAATAATCATCGACCTCAGGTTTCTGAAGACCCCTTGGGGAATCCATATAGGCAGCGTCCGGAAATAATAGAGAAAGCGGGGGAGTGCCACCATCTTCAAAAGGGCAATTCTGCCCAGAACCGTCAGCGGGAGGGTCGACCAGAAAGACAAGCTGCCCCGCAGTGCCCGGATACAGCGACCAATGTTGCCCTCCAACAGGTCCGCGGTAGCGTGGTAAATGCGAACACCCAGATAGGTAAAACAAGATGGCTCCCACACCACGTCCAAGTCGCCGCCAGGATCAGGTGAACCCGCTCGCAGCGGGAACACACAAGTCTTCGCCCAATTGACCTTAAGGCCCGACAGCCGGCCGAACTCCGACAGCAGTTCCATAGCACCGGCCAACGCCCGGGAGGTGTCAGCCAGGTACAGTAGCAAGTCATCCGCATATAGCGATATATAATGCCACTGCCCGCCCCTGGCTATCCCCATGTACTCGACACCCGACCTCGCATGGACCGCTAAAGGTTCCATTGCCAGAGCAAACAACAGGGGAGACAGAGAGCATCCCTGCCGCGTGCCCCTGCCCACCGGGTACGCCGCAGACACCAAGCTGCCCAAACGTACTCTCGCCGTCGCCGATGCATACAAGACCCTTGTCCATCTGCGGAACCCTTCGCCCATACCAAACCTCTCCAAAACTCCGTCTAGGAACGGCCATTCCAAACTATCAAAGGCTTTCTCGATGTCCACAGAGAGGACCGCCGGGGCACCCTCCCCGTCCAAGATGGCGTCCATTATCCCCACCAGTCGGCGAACATTCAGCGCCGTGCTCCTCGTGGGTATGAACCCGGCCTGGTCCCTATGTACCAGGCCCGTCATATACGGGGCTAGCCTGGTGGCCAGTATTCGGCTCAGAATCTTGTAATCCACCGTCAGCATGGACAGTGGGCGGTAAGACCGCACGTCCGCTGCATCCCGGCCAGGCTTCAGGAGCGGCACAATCAAAGCCTCCCGCATGGATCCGGGCAGTGCCCCAGCCTCGAAAGCTTCAGCATACACCGCCAGCAACCTGGGTGTCAAACTATCCGCATACAGCTGGTAAAATTCAATCGGTAGCCCGTCCACCCCGGGCGTTTTGTTGCGGGCCATATGCTTTATGGCCGCCCGTATTTCCGTGAGCGTTACCGGGCCGCCCAGTTCCTTCGCGTCCTCTTCATCAAGGACCGGAAGCTGCCTCTCCCCCAAGTATTCCACAATGTCCTGGACCCCCACCTCCAGCTGACTCTGGTACAGTTCCTCATAGTACCCCCTAAAACATTCCAATATCGCTGCCTGGGTGTACACCATCTCCCCCTGCGCAGTACGAATGCCGAGGATCGGGGAGCCCCTAAGTTCCGGGTTGGCCAGTCTGGCCAAGAGGGTACCCACCTTGTCCCTTTCCGCATGCGCCCTAATGATATACTGCTTGTAGTCATAGCACCGCAAACGTTCCGTCTCGGTGGCGACCACTTCTTTCGCTTCTAATAGCTGGGCTTGTAAGTCCGGCCTAGTCGGCCTGCGGCGCTCCAAGTCCCTCAACCTATTTTCCGCTGTCTCGAGGTCATTCAACACAGCCGTGCGAGCATTCGAGAACCTACCCAAACACACCCCTCTCACCACCACTTTCATTGCATCCCATTCAATGGACCTACTCGTGGCCGTGCCCGCATTCATTCCGAAATAGCTATCAATGCCTTGCCGAACCACGTCTTGGAAAACAGGATCCTCAAGTGTCTCCGGCCGAAGCCGCCACGTCGGTATGACTGAGCGCTCTCTCTGCCACTGAATGTGCACCAATAGGGGATTATGATCTGAGATAGTCCTAGCCAAGTACTCCGCATGGGAGACCAACGGAGCTAGGGGTCCACCACAGAGCACCGAATCGATCCTGACATGCAGGTCATGAAGTGCAGAGTAAAAGGAGTAATCCCTGGCCTCCCTGTGCCGCTCTCTCCAGACATCCAGCAACCCCCACCTATCCTGCCAGTCCTTCCTGTGCGCGGCCAGCCTGCGCACCGGGGAGTCCACCAGAGGGGGATGGGACCTATCCAGAGCCACATCTGTAATCAAGTTAAAGTCCCCCCCTAGCACTATCGGGCCCGCCAGGAAGGAGGCTAACGCCCCTGAGAGGCTATCAAGATATCGAGCTTGATCAGTGTTTGGCGCATACACACAGCAGAAAACCACATCCCGTCCATATAACCTCCCCTCCACCGCCACAAACCGGCCATCCGGATCCACGACTTGATTCAGCAATTGAAAGGGTATCCCCGCCCTCACCCAGATCAGCACCCCCCTGGCATACGCTGAGTAGGTGGTGCCAAACACCTGGCCCGCCATCTTTTCTGCAAGGCAGTACATTCCTTCTTAGTGAGATGAGTCTCCTGAAGCATAGCAATCTGAACCCCCCTGCGTACTAGATATGCATGGACCTTATGACGTTTCACCATAGTTCGCAGCCCCCGGACATTCCACGTTAGGCATTTCAGATTAGGTAATGTCCCCATTCCAACTTCGTACAGTCCGAATCAAATAACGAATGTTCATAACCCCCCCAGTGCAGTTGCCCCTCCCCGAACACACCCAAAACAGAAAAACTTCCCAAACCCCGCTCCCCAGGACAGAGCACACGAACCCAATGTCCGCCCCCATCCAAACCTTGAAACAACTTCTCACACTCTTACCCTGTGGTCTCCACCACAGGCGGCCTTAAGGGCCCAAGGGGGGTGAATCACCGCCGACCCCAGCGAGCGGAGCCCAATCCCCGCGCCTCCATCCCTCCTGAAGCACAGATCTCCCCCTCCCGGCATCCCGTCCCCCATCAACAGGATACCACCCTACCATGAAGTCCCGATCTAGCTCAATCCAATCCAATGTCAGCCGCAAAAGATACCATCCGAGGTCTGTGGGGTCACCTCCGGCCCCTTCGAACTGTCCGCTTCTGAAAGTTCCTCTCCCGACCTGCCGCCTTCCCCTCCCGAGTCAGTGTCCGCACGTTCACTGTTCTGTTGCGACCCTGTAATGGCCGCCGTCGCTGCGAGTGCATCCCTTTTTTCGGCCGCCATTTGAGCCTCCCGCTTCTCCCGCTGGCGCCTGTTGCGGGATCGGATGCGTTGCGATTGTCTCATCCGGGGCTGCTTGGGTTCATCTCGCCTACTTTTATGCGATCTGTCCGTTCCCGCTCTGTACAACTCCAGCCAGTGCCAAACCTCGTCTGGAGTCTGGAAAAAGTGCGTAGACCCATCCAGCATGATCCGCAACTTAGCCGGGTAGAGCAAGGAGTACTGAATGCTTTCCTCCCTGAGCTCCTTTTTCACTGCCAGGAACGATGCCCGGTTTTTCTGGACCGTTTGGGTGTAGTCCGGGAAGATCGTAACCCTACTATTCTCCACGTCATAGGGGCCCGACATCCTGGCCCGCTGAATGAGAAGATCCCGGTCCTTGTAGTGGAGGAGTCTCACCACCATCGGGCGGGGGGGGCGACCAAGCCCCGGCGGGCGAGCAGGTACCCGGTGGGCCCTCTCTAGCGTAAAGAAGGGAGTGAGCCCCTCCGGCGCCACCACAGTGCGGAACCACTTCTCCATATAGGCCACCGCATCCTCCCCTTCAATCCGTTCCGGAAGGCCTACGACCCGCACGTTGTTCCGCCTATTGCGGCCTTCTGCATCCTCTGCCCTCCGTTCCAACGAGTCCAACCGGGCCAACATATCTGTGATCTTATGCTCCGCGGCCACCACCGATGGTTTCAGGTCCAGCAATAGTTGGTCATGGTCCCTAACTCTGTCCGCTAGCTTCGCATGATCTGCGCGTAGCAGCCCCAGGCCCATGGCCACTTGGGCGATGTCTTGGTGCAACACGTCCTTAGTCGAGGCGATCGCATCAAGTATGGCATCTAGTCGCCGGTTCAGCCGTTGTTCTCGATCGAGCTCCGGGGAGGGACTCTCGCCCGGCTGGGTTGAAGTCGCCGAGTCCCCCTCAGTGCGTCTCTCGGCCATCGACCCACCCGTCGCCGCCATTTCAGGGCGCTGCGTCACAAGTCCAGGAGCCCGCTTATCGTCGGCGCCCGTGGGCAGCGCCTGTCGCCGGCAGTGCAATGTCTCCACCGACACTCACAGGCACAAGAGCCACGGCCTGCGAAGCACACTCCACGCGGCCGCCCCCCTCGGGAGCCTGAGGGGGAGAGGATAAGTCTCAGGGCGGTGGCCAGCTAGGGACCCCAAGCTCCGGATGAGTCAAGGCAGCGTTCCGTGTCTTCAGAGCACAGCCCCGCCGACCCTAGCGCCTCGGTCAGCGGATTGCAGGATCTCTCGCCAGGATCCCTTGCCAGTCGGCGACAACTCGGCTCAGGGCTGAAGTTCGGGGCCTTCCGACCTCCCCGCCGCCATTTTCTTCGCACCCTCGGCAACACCTCAGCCGCTGCTTCGACACGGTCTCCTCGGGGGCGGCAGTCCCCCAGCAGTTCACCAATTGCACCCAGCTGTCCCCTCGCACTTCAGAGGGCAGGAGGGTCGTCTCCGGGTCGCCTAGGGTTCCGAAAACAGGAGAATTAGCGGGATCCTGCGCGGAGCTGCAAGCTCACGCCGCCATCCCGATCGGCGTCCAAGCCACGCCCCCTGGTGCCGCAACCTACTTTCTATTCAAGGCAATTGGTTTCATATTGCGTGGTAAAAAACATCACATATATTTTGCAGTGAAATACTCCTTACGAATGTGCTGCAGCTTTTGCCTCAGAGTTCAAACAGCCTTTCACACTGATGCATTCGTTGGCATCTCAGCACACCCGGCAGGTGAGAACTGAAATTTGAGCTTAAGGTTTACTCGAGACTTTGACTTAGAGGACGTACATAATTAATAATTATAGCATCTGTTCGCGGCGCCCCTGTTTAGTTTCAAAGGCGCACCAGGGTGCGGCACACAGATTGGGAACCTCTGTGCTAAAGGCAGAGGGCAGGCGCATTGTCATTTGAAAGGGGATAATCGGCCTCAATCGGAATGCAGGCCGACCGACACGTCCCCGCAGCTGACACTAGCAAGAGGGCGGCCCCCATAGTGCCACAAGATGGCACACGGGGGCAGCCCAGTGCTATGAGATCCCTGCAAGGGTCCCGCTCGTCACTTCCGGCCTGGTGTGGGTGGGGGAGAGTATATATACCTCCCCTGCCCACCTAGCGGCCTCTTTGTTGGCTGTCTCCTCACCCTGACGCCGTTTGGTGGGCCCTCTGGGAGCTCGTCCAGAGGCCTGGTCTGGCGTCGGGTGCGGTGCTTCCGCCGTTCGCTGGCTTGTTTTCTATTGCGGTGAGTCGGGTGAAGAGGTAGTATGCAGTGTTTTGGGGGTGTTTTGCACGGACTGCTCAGCCATTTATTTTACGCGGGGCATTCCGGCGGATGAACGTGCGGAGGTTTTGGGGTTATTTTGGACAGTCCGGATGTCACACTGGGCATGGCAGTGTTTCCCACTAGGCATGGCAGTATTAACACAACTGTATCCTTGCGCACGCGTCTCCTTTACTCCGTGGTGCGCCGTGTGCTACTTTTGTTATGCTTACGGTAGTCCACTGACGCCTCATGTCCGGTGTTACTTTGTGGCTGTTCCCTTATAAAGTCCTTAGGTATCGGTACTTTGGTGAGGCGCTGGTATGCATCCCTCTTAACACGTTGGCCGGCAGAGCTCGGAGGTTCCTCCCTCTTCGCTGGCTGGCACCACTACGCGTCGGACCGCGTTTCATGCCCCCCTCGGGGAAGGGGAGGGGGGCGTCTTGTACAGGGCGGGAGCGTGCTATTAGGTCTCCCACCCACCATGCTTCCACGGCTTCGGTGCCAGCCAGGTTGATTTGTAGGCCCTGCTACCTCTTTTATTGTGAGGAGGCTTGGACATTTGAATTTTAGGGCCGGCCTTAACTGCTCTTCGGTCATTTATCGTCGCGCCTTATGATTGCGCTGCACGCTGGGGGGGGGAGGTTACCAGCCCTGAGGAGGCCTGGGGAAAATGGCGCCCTCGCCTGGCGGTCATCTTCTCCCTACTTGTCCGATCATGCAAGTTGGTACACTTTATTTGTTCTGCCCGCCGGGCCCCTAGATGGTTACGTTGTGTGTTGGTGACCTGGGGGAATTGGTGCACGCGCGCAGCGGCAATTTTTTCTCCCCCCGGGTCCGGTGCAGCTGGTTTGTAGGCATGTGTCACGACCATCAGGCACTACGATATTTGGCACTTCGTCGGGCCGGGAAAGCTCTCGCCATGGTCTTACTTCACTGGTTGGCGCGAGGAGGTGACTCAACAAAGTAAGCTGGTGTCTTTAGTGCTACAGGGTTCAAGCCCCCGGGTAAACTGCATTACATCTTGGGGAGATTTCTTTTTATTCTTCCATATGTATCATCTACACGCATTTTATCCTTTTGCATTACCTGTTCAGCGGCCTTTTTTCCCGCGGCCGGAGCGATGCTTCATGTTTTCCTCTCTTTTACGTACGCTTGCTTTGACCAAAGAAATGTTCACTGTTTGGCAACTGCGACTGATGTCACCTATAGATCTCACCCTGGAAAACGCCCCTCTTGTGCCTGATGGGGTTTGTTTCACTGAATCCAGAGCTGTCGTGGCTGCTTAGTTCGGCAACGCGCTTTACGAAGCTTCACTGGCGTAGGGCATCCATTTTGTGTTGTGTATCTGCCAAATCTGGTGCAGGAGTCTGGGGGGTATGCCTGTAAGAGGCATCTAGCCGTGTAGGGTGCAGGGCTGAGGCGTTCAGGGTTTGACCGAGGTCGTGAGTCGGGGCCATGAGCGCACTGCCTCGCAGGATGTAGTCACAGGCGGTATTTCGGGACTAGTAGCAGCCTGCTATCCTGTGAGTGATGTATGTAGAAGCATCCGGGGGGCATGTGCGCTCCTAGCACTTCGAGCGATTACGCGCCACACTCAATTTTGAAGGATAACTATAGTGTCCGCTCAGTGCAGTGAGCTTTAACATTTGATCTATAGGTTCCCGGTTCGATTCTGGGTTTCGGCTGTAACCGTTTAAGGACCAATTTTATCCCTTACACGCTTGGGAAGCGTGAATTACAATACTACAGAAAGCGTGTTTAGCATAAAATAGTAAGCGTGAGTAATTTATAGAATATACACTTTCCCCCCCGTGCCTGTAGGTGTAGGCAACGGGTGACATTATATAGTGCTCCTAGAACCTCCAGTCAAAATCGCACCATTGTAAGAGAGATTTATGCGAATTTTATCAACAAATCACCCGGGCCTTAGATATCGCATCAGGGACTCATGCAAGTGCGCCATTTCCTTCCGGTTTACCTTTGCTAGATACAGGGGCGGCTCTAGGCTCATGGTGGCCCTGTGCAGGGAGCGTAGGTAGGGGGCCCTGGAAGAGGGGTCCGGGCGGGGCGGAGCGTGGAGGCCAGTGAAGAGGGGGGGTCAGGGTGTTTGAAAGTGTAACAGAGCCGGAGCCCGCCAAATCCCTACCAGGGGCCGCCATGCAAATATGTATTATATTAAGGAGATATATTGGCATTGTTGCCCCTGGGGTTTGGTGGCCCTGTGCAGGTGCACAGCTTGCACATGCCTAAGGCCGCCCCTGCCACCCCACTCAATCCAACCCACTCTACCCCAATCCAATCCCCCTCAATCCACTCCAACCCACTCCACCCTATTCCATCACACTCCACTCCACTCCACTCCACTCTATGCCACTTCACTCTTAGACACTGCACTGTATGAGAGACTCTGCCTATGAACCACTGAACTCCACTTCTGCTACTCCACTCTACGACAACAAACCTAGTCAACGACATTCTACTCCCACCACTCCATTCTAGGACTCTCCACACCACTAACTTTTAGCCATGCTGAACAGCAGCCACAGTGGTGTACAACATGGCTAAAACACAGTGGCAAACCCAATAGCTCTACTATAGGAGAGACCTATTGGCTTTGACAGTGCTTGTCTCATGTTGCAGCGCACCTGCCCTTAATTCCGCCATTAGGTACGGTGCCTTCATATTGTTACATTTAGAAGCCATGAGCATTCATGACAAGGAGAAGGGAGCCTAGCGAGGAGCGCCTGGGGCACGCTTTATTTGTGGCTCCGGTGGGGTGACAGTGTCGGAAGAGCGCAATGCCCCGCTTGTGGGGAAAGGGAAAAGTTCGGTGATGGTGGGGGGCTTTAAACTGACCCTGTGTGTACACTTTTCTACAACGTTCTTGTGACCTAAATAGCCACACTCTGGAAAGGATTCTGGAGAATTATTACTGGGCTGAGAAATGTTTTACTTGGAAATGGTGTTTCAGAAGTAAATACCTCCGGTTAATGAGAAACAACTTTAAAATTAACTCTTAAGGAGATCCAGGCATTTGGCTCCTTATCGCATGTGCACCACGAGTGCACTACTGACAGTGCGTGCTCTCACCACTCCACTTGGGGGCGTGGTGCGTGCGTGTCAATTCTTGGTGCACGAGTGTGGCTGGAGTTTTGCTTTTCATATGGCGGGCCCGTGGCTAGCAGATTAATCAATGCACGACTGTCTCTGTGCACAATTACCACTTTGTGCCATTTAGAACTGCCTGCAGTCCGACTGTGGAGTGAGACGGTGTGGGCAGCCGGTGACACTATTGTCTGGGGTCGGAGTGGTGAAACAGAGCAATTCCTCTGAGCATGAGCATCTATTGGAAATGAAAATAAAAACCCTTGTGCTAACTCGGGCAGCATGTAGTTCATAGCTGCCAAGGTTTCAGATTGCTACGTGTGACATTTTCTTAAATTCATTGTAATTATGAGTGACATTTCAACAAATATGAGTGACACTTTATCACGAGAAAAATCTAGCAATGAAAACAAGAAAAATATATACATTACAGAAATTACACCCATTTGAGTAACAAGGACCTCTAAGACAAGTCACATCATAATCCACGAGCTGTATTACTGAGCAGTGTGCCCTGGTCCTGCATGCCGCCCACTACCTGGTGGCACCATCACCCCACTCGCAGTTTGTCACACAGAGCTACACTACAAGCTCTGCTGACTCAGTGATGCTTGGCGCACTGAGAAGGTACGTTGGCAAGCACCACAGTGGCTCTCACAATCACCTGACCCAGGTGCCAGCAACTACTAACACAGCTTACAGTCAGTGAGAAGACAGACTGCTATGTGATGTACAGTCAGTTCTCAGCTCTAACAGGGAAGACAGGTGGCAACTTAGAAGAAAACCAGGGCTGTGGCACAAGAAAAAAAAATTAACTATCAAGGGTATTGCCAAGCAGGCCTGCGCACATGAACAAAAACAAGAAAAATAAAGATGCAGTTAAATTCGGCCCAAAGATGAAACATGCACTCCATGAAAACTCAGAAAACGAGCTGCTCAATACCTTCTCTGCTGCTGTCTGACCTCAGTAACCCCTGCTCAATGCAGACTGCTGCATTCTGGAGGCAGAGGGCGCACGGTCCCTCTTACGGTGCCGCCCCTACTCGGCAATTCATCAAGTTTAAACCGGCCTAGTTGTTCCTAGACCTGCTCTATTGGTGCCTGTAGTTAATATCCAAGCTCAATCATATTAGCACACAGGCCCGGCTCCAGGAATATTTATTTGGGTGGGCCAAAGGTTCATTCGGGTGGGCCACTGCTGGCCCGATTTATTGCTTATATATCTAGCCTGGCCTCCTTCTGGGCACTCCTTTCTCTCCTTAGTCTTACAAGGCCCAGTAAAATGTACCATTTTCCAAGACTCTCTCTAAATGTTATTACTCTTAAAAAGTGCGTTTCTTCCATCTAATGTCCCTTTGATGAGAAGAGGAGGTTTCTAAGGTGGGAGTATCAAGCAAGTGACACTTTTCGGGCTCCCTCTGTGTGAGCCTTCAGGGAGAAACCCTCTTCATTACTACCTCCACCTGACCCCTGACTCTGCAGCTCACTCCCTTACAGGCTTGATTATCCACTTTTCTACCACCCCTCTCCATTACACCTTATCTCACAGCTGACCTTGGGCCCCAGCCCCATATCAGCCACCATTCAGTTCCACTTTCATTATTCCCAGTAAAAAACAATAGTAAAATCACCTTGAAACATTGAATATAGCAGTAAATGTAATTAGCATGCATGTTAAAGTATGCTCCACAGTTCTCCTAATCGGCCTGCTTTAGTGCTGGCGCAAAAGTCTTTTTGACCTCTTTTTTTTTTTACCTCTTTCTCAGTAGGTAACTCAACTATCACCCTCCAACAGTGCCCTTCATCTCTCTGTAGCCACTCCCCCTCATGGCCTCCTCCTCAGACTCCCTAACTACCACCCTCCACCAGTGCCCCTCATCGCTCCAAAGCTCCCTCACACCCCATGACCTCCTCCTCCAGATTCCCTCACTACCACCCTCCACCAGTGCTCCTCATCTCTCCGTAGCTCCCCCACACCCCATGACCACCTCCTCGGATTTCCTCACTGCCACCCTCTACCAGTGCCCCTCATCTCTCTGTAGTTCCCTCCCACCCCGTGACCTCCTCCTCGGATTCCCTCACTGCCAACCTCCAACAGTGCACCTCATTTCTCCATATCCCCCCACCCCATAACCTCCTCCTCAGATTCCTTAACTGCCACCCTCCACCAGTGCCCCTCATCTCTCTGTAGTTCCCTCCCACCCCATGACCTCCTCCTCGGATACCCTCACTGCCACCCTCCACCAGTGCCCTTGATCTCTCTGTAGTTCCCTCCCACCCCATGACCTCCTCCTCGGATTCCGTCACTGCCAACCTCCAACAGTGCCCCTCACTTCTCCATAGCCCCCCACCCCATAACCTCCTCCTCAGATTCCCTAACTGCCACCCTCCACCAGTGCCCCTCATCTCTCTGTAGTTCCCACCACCCTGTGACCTCCTCCTCAGCTTCACACACTGCCACCGGCCACCAGCGCCCCACATCTCTCCGTAGCCCCCACACCATGACCTACTCCTCAGATTTCCTCACTACCACCCTCCGCCAGTGCCCCTCATCTCGCTGTTGCCCCTCTCTCATATCCATTCCATTTGTTGTACAGTGCTACTCATATGAGTGTAGGGTGTCACAGTACTTTACATAACAGCACACATTTTACAGAGACAATAAATCAGTCTACGGGGAATGTCACGTAAGCCAATGAGGATTACAGGGTGTAGAAATCACATCATCCACACTGGTGGGCAGTATATTTTATGAAGGTTTGGTCTGGAGAAGCACAAACTGAGGAGTTAAAGAGCACTCCAGTGGTTGGGGGATGACTTTACTGATAGAAAGGTATAACTGCCCAAACAAACTCTTTTTTAGTAACATTAAAATGTTGAAAGAATGGAGAAGTTCTAACTATATCACAACACAAAAAAGCGAAGTTTGTATGTAGCTCTTTGTTGGCAGTTCATAGGTCACTGTCCTATGTTAGGATAGTAACTTCTGAACTGCAAGTAACACAAGGATATCTGTGACAGGGGTAGTAACCCACTGAGCTATTGCCATAAAATTCAGTTTATCTGCATTTAAACACTACCAACAGACAAATTGTTGCTCTGCAGCAGGATCGTAAATCACCAGTTGTCTTAACAGTTTTTATTGTTGTTGTACATCAGTAGCAGATTTCCTGCGAGGGCCAAGACTCATGTTTGGGTGGGCCAGGCTCCTATTTGGGTGGGCCGGGCCCACCCGGCCCACCCGCTAGAACCGGGCCTGTTAGCACATGCAGCACCGCGGCGCGTCATTAATAAAGCATTACCTCCTCGTCCTGTCTTCCTCGCCACAGTAATATACATATGAGCCTCCGGCTCCACACAGAACTCCAAGTAAATAAAAAGAGCAGCGCTCTAGTCTCCCCTCCCTCCTCCAATAGGGCCCCAGAGGCTTCATCCAATCCTATAAAAGGATACATACCCACCAGCCCAGCCTGTTCTTTTTTTCTGCACTTCTCCGAGTGCTGTGATTTCCCTGCTGGTCAGGTGAGTGGGTCGGGGTTCCTGCTTTAGCGGTTCCCCTTGCCCTGTGGTATCTAGTTGGGGGAAGTTTGTTGGTGTTTGCATGCTTTCGTTTGTCATTTCATTGGGCTTCGTTTTGCTGTTTGTCTTGTTTCCCCCTTCTTCTGCCTGGATGCCTCGCGTCCTGCTTCAGCGGACTGGCGTGGCTTCTCTGTCTGCGGCTGGTTTTGGTTATATTTTGGGCGGGACGCCTTGTGTCCTGTGTGCCGTTTTTTTTTGTTCCCGGCCGCGCGTCCTGCTGAGCGGACGTTGCACGGCCGGGTGCGTGTTCTCTGGGAGCCGGGTGCTTCAGTGTTTGTTTTACCGGTCTGCGGGCTTGCCTGAGGCCGGTCTCCGCGCCGGCGTGTTTCTTACCTCTTCGTGTTTCCTGCGGAGCGGGAGGCGCATTCAGGGGTTCGTTGGGCTCGGCGCGCTGCAGTCTGTGCCTCTTTCTACTGCAGCGCGCGGCTCTTCCGGCTGCTTTTGTGGCCTTCGGCTTCAGTCCGGGTGGAGTTTGTTGGGTTGCTTAGCAACCTGGGGTCCTACTTTACCAGGCCTGTTCTTCGTTTTGCCTGTGTTTGTTTTCTTACACGTGGCTGGCTGTCATGGATCTTTCGTCTGGCCTGGGTGATCCTGAACCTTTGGACGTGGCTTCCAGTTCGGGGGTGCATGTTCCCTCTATGGCGCTTTTGCAGCAGATGATAAATACTGCTGTTTCTGCTGCTTTGCAAGGTCATGTTCCTGACCCTCCTCCTAAGAAGGCGAGGGTTGATGGCGCTGCTGCTGATGCTGATTCTGAGAATGAGGAGGCGGTTGATGTCAGGGGTCGCTTTGTGCAAGGTGCCGACCTGAAGGAGGTGCTGGGTCACATTCGCGAAAACTTGGTGTTCCCTGCTTCTGTGGTGCCTCTGGAAGACGATCTGTTCTCGCAATATCGTCGTCCCGAGCCTGATTCTTTGCCTCTCCATTCCTCTGTATTGCAGGTCCTGGAGAATGAATGGAAGGATGTAGACAAAGGTTCCTTTCCTCGTTTCTTGAGTAGGAGGTACCCTCTTCAGGATTTTGCGGTGAAATACCCTGCCTCCGTGAAGGTTGACTCCTTGTTGGCGAGCATGTCTTCACATGGGTCCGTTGTCTCGGAGGACTCTTCTCCTGCTGACCCGGTTGACCGTAAGGTGGATGGTGCTGTGAAACGCACTTTTGCGGCTGCCAATTTTTCTATCAGAGCTGCGGCCTATTCATCTTACACTATCCAGTCCTTGCTCAAGGATTTTCAGTCTCTGTCGGAGTTGTTGGACCAGGGGGAGGATGTTTCTTCTACCCTGGCGATGATGGAGCAGCAGGTTTGTCTGCTGTCTGATGTCTCCTTTGATTCGCTGGGGGCTGCTGCTTCTGCGGCCGGATCCTCTGTGGCTGCGAGGCGTCAGTTGTGGCTCCGTTCCTGGAAGGCTGATGCTGCACAGAAGAACTTGCTCATGAAAATCCCTTTTTCTGGGGTTAAACTTTTTGGTTCATCTCTTGACGACATGGTGAAGAAGACGGCGGAGGACCGTAAACTGCTTGCTCCTGACCGTCCTGGCAGATTCCGTGCCTTTGGTTCCCAGCGGTCTTTTGGTTCCTCGAGGAGGGGTCGGGCTGGTCAGCCCTTTCGTGGACGGGGGCGTGGCCGGGGTGCTCCCTCCTTTGATAAATCCCGGTTCTCCGGCGCTTCTGCCTCCTCCGCTCCTGCTTCCAAATCGTGACTGGATCGCTCCTGGTGTAGGTCCGGTTGGGGGTCGACTCACTTGCTTCCTGGACTCTTGGCGCGAGACTGTGTCGGACAAATGGGTGCTTCAGGTGGTCTCGGAGGGTTTGCGCATTGGATTTGCCCGGACGCCCCCAGACTGTTTCAGGGCCACTCCTTGTCCCAGGGATCCTGTGAAACGTTTGGCGCTTTTGGACGGCATTGCTTCCCTGGTGGTCAAGAGGGCGATCGTTCCTGTGCCCAGCGACCAATTGGGAAGAGGAGTGTACTCGATTCTTTTCCTGGTGTCCAAGCGCACGGGGGATCTTCGACCGGTGATGGACCTGAAGTGGGTGAATACTTTCATCCCTCACCAAGGGTTCAAGATGGTTTCCCTTCCTTTGATCCTTCCTCTGATATCTCAGGGGGATTTCCTTGCATCGTTAGACCTGAAGGATGCTTACCTGCATGTTCCTCTTCATCCGGACTTTCGGAAGTTTTTCCGGTTTTGTGTGCAGGGTCGTCATTACCAGTTCCAGGTATTGCCTTTTGGGCTCTGCTCTGCTCCCCGGATCTTTACTAAGATTCTGGCTCCTCTTATTGGACATTTGCATGGAGTGGGTGTTAGTGTTTTTCCTTATCTGGACGACATTCTAATTTCTGCTTCTTCTCTTCCTAAGGCGGAGTTGCATGTCCAGAGGGTGTGCCATGTCCTGACGCATCATGGGTTCCTCGTGAATGTGCCGAAGTCCTCCCTGGTTCCTGCACAAGAGTTGACTTTCATTGGGGCTCTGTTCAAGACTCTGTTGGGGATGGTGTTCCTGCCCCCTCCCCGTGTTTTGTCCCTGATGTCTGCTGTTCGTTCCCTGTTGGTGGGGGTTTCTCATCCTGTGAGCCTGTGGTTACGAGTTCAGGGTCTGATGTCGGCTTCCTTGTTGACGGTGCCGTGGGCTCGCCTCCATATGTACCCGGTGGTGTCCCACATTTTATCGCATTGGGACCCCTGTTCCCTCGATATGGCTGTTCTGGTTCCTATGTCGGAGGAGGTTCGGGTGGTCCTGGGTTGGTGGTTGGACGAGGGTCATCTGTCCAGGGGCCGCCCTTTTCTGATTGTTCCCACCCGCGTGGTCACTACCGATGCCAGCCTGCTGGGATGGGGTGCTACTCTGGGGGTTTCGACGGCTCAAGGGGTTTGGCCTCGGTCGGTTTTGTCATGCTCCTCCAACTACAAGGAACTGAAGGCCGTCCTTCTGGGTCTGTTGGAATTCTCGGATCTTGTTCGGGGTCACCACGTGCAGATCCGGACGGACAATCAGGTTGTGATGTCTTATGTGAACCATCAAGGGGGGTGCAAGGTGCGCTCCCTCAGTTGCCTGGCTCGTCGGATTGGTTCTTGGGCGGAGGTGCATCTGGAGTCCCTGTCTGCCATCTACCTGCCGGGTGCGGAGAACACTGTGGCGGATTGTCTGAGCCGGGTGTTTCCTTCCATGGGTTCCTTGTCTCTCACGAAGTGGGTGTTCAGGAGGTTGCAGATGATGTTTGGTTGTCCGATTGTGGACCTGTTTGCGTCCCGGGACAATGCCCAGACCCGTTGTTTTTGCACGATTATGCCTTGCCGGGACGCCTGGAGGGTGGACGCCCTTTCGTTCCCTTGGCCGGAAGGTCTGCTGTATGCATTTCCCCCTGTTCCCCTGCTTCCAGCAGTGTTGCAGAAGATCAAGAGGGAGGGGTCGCTGGTGCTTCTGATTGCGCCTTGTTGGAAGCGTCGCCCTTGGTTTCCCCTTCTGAGGGAATTGGCTGTGTCTCCGGGTTGGCCCTTGCCGTTCATGCCGTATCCTCTGATGGGTCCTCTTCTTCCTCTGCCTGTGTTCCGTTCCCTGGGTCTGCGGGCCTGGCTCTTGAGAGGGAGTCTCTGATGCGTGTAGGTTGTTCGGTGGCTGTGGCTGGTGTCATTCAACGGTCCCGGAGGCCTTCTACGCTTAAGTCTTACGCCAAGCATTGGGATCATTTTGCTTCTTGGTGTGTTGATCGTGGGCTGACGTTGGATGCTTTGGATCCGGCTCGCATTCTGGACTTTCTGAACGATGGGTTTGTGTTGGGTTTGGCCATTTCGACCCTTCGGGCTCAGTGGGCCGCCATTCGGGCATTTCATGTGCTGCCTTTGGTTTCCATTTCTCCGTTGGTTGCTCGGCTTTTTAAGTCTCTTTCTTTCCAGCGGCCTCGTCCTATCATGTGTCCTCCTCCTTGGGACCTTCCTTTGGTTTTGCGTTCCTTGCAGTTGGCTCCTTTCGAGCCTTTGGAGTCTGTAGACCTGAAGTTTTTGACTCTCAAGGTGGTGTTTCTAGTGGCGATTGCCTCTGCCAGGCGTATGGGGGAGTTGGGTGCTTTCCTTCGTTCTGCCCCGTTTTTGTTGGTTTTGGCGGACCGGGTGGTCTTGCGCCCTCATCCCACTTTTGTTCCTAAAGTGGGTTCTTTTTTTCACCGGTCTGCCGAGGTGGTTCTTCCGGTTTTGTGTCCTGATCCCTCCTCGGCTGAGGAGTCTCTTTTGCACCTCTTAGATGTTAGGCGTGCCTTGCTGATTTACATTTCTCGCACTTCTCCCTTCTGTAAGGTTGACTGCTTGTTTGTGAATTATGGTTTGTCGCGTCAGGGTATGAAGCCCTCCCTGTCCACGATCAGTCGGTGGATCAAGGAAGCCATTCTCTTGGCTTATGCTTCGGTATCTGAGGTTCCATCCCTTCCTGTTCAGGGTCGTTCCACCAGGTCGGTGGCTGTTTCCTGGGCTTCTTTCAAAGGGGTGTCTATGGAGGATGTTTGTAGGGCTGCTACGTGGTCCTCTCCGCATACCTTTATGTCCCATTACCGCCTCCAGATTGGGGGTGGGGGTTCTGTTTCGTTTGCCTCCTCTGTTTTGACTGCTGGGGTGCCTTAAGAGGTTGTCCATTTTTTGGGTTGTTATGCCTCTGTATATTAAAATATGTTTTCGCTGCACTGATGGTGTGGTCTGTTTTCCTTACATGAAGCTGATTGCTTTGGTATCGGCTCATATGTATATTACTGTGGCGAGGAAGACAGGACGAGGAGGTAATGCCCCGGTTACTTACCGGTAATCTTCATTACTCCGAGTCCATGTCTTCCTCGCCACAGTATAGTTTCCCTTCCCTCCCGGCCCTGGTGGTGGCTTCATGTCTGCGGCTTGGTTTTTCAGGCTGGGCTGGTGGGTATGTATCCTTTTATAGGATTGGATGAAGCCTCTGGGGCCCTATTGGAGGAGGGAGGGGAGACTAGAGCGCTGCTCTTTTTATTTACTTGGAGTTCTGTGTGGAGCCGGAGGCTCATATGTATATTACTGTGGCAAGGAAGACATGGACTCGGAGTAATGAAGATTACCGGTAAGTAACCGGGGCAATTTGCAGCATAGAGATGCATCTCGAGGCACTTCTTACAAACTTTGCTGACACGATTCTTCATACGGCACGGGCCGCACCTTGCCTAATGACTCCCGCAGCAGCAAACCCCGGCCTGGGCATGATGGGTGGCTCAGCAACTCCAGTGGCTGCCCCGGTCTGTGCAGGGGTCTTAGCTGAGCTGCTGGTCGAGCAGCGCTGCCATGAGTTTCATTGAATTGTAGCCACCCCGCACTTCTTAGATTGCACAGGCGCCGATCACAAAAACACGTATTGTAGGTAACATCAGATGCGGCTTTAACTAAATTTTAAAATACAGCTGTAGGTAACACAGTATTTATACGACTTACTTCAGATTCCGAGTCCTGCCTGCTTCCTCAGACTCCAGTCCTGGCCTGCACAGTAACTCCCTCTCACTTCACGGGGGTGGCGGAGTGGAGGGAACGGTCATGATCAGGATTAGGATCTTTAATTCACTGGAGCCAGGCGGTGGTATGAGCAGCACTGCCATGATTTTCCACAACCAGGAGGGAACTCCAGCTCCAACAGCACTACCAGAATGTGACGTCACTGCGGGCTCGCCTCGGCATGATTCAAACATAGCTAAGCAGCAAAGCTGGACAACAGACTGCTCAAGACTTCCTGTCAGTTCCTGGCCGCCGGACGTGACGCGGGAGTACCCATACTCCGATACATTGTAGCGCCGGCACTCAGAGAGCTGCCCACTGCTGTTAACTGTGTGCTGGGACACAGGCGGCCGGCGGGGGTGAAGGGAGGACTGGACGGGGTGAAGGGGGGTCAGGGTGTTTGCAAGTTAGTGGAAACCGGAGGCCGCCAAATCCCTGCCAGGGGCCGCCACGCCCACGAATATTTATTGTATCCGATTCCTCGTGGCGGCCCCTGGGGTTTGGCGGCCCTGTGCAGGTGCACAGCTTGCACATGCCTAAGGCCGGCCCTGCTAGATAAATACACGACGCTGGGAAGCTAATCAGAGTGCCCGGGATAGCTCCATTCAGCGAGGGTTTGCCTTATGATCTAGAGGTTTCTGTTTGTGCCCTGCCTTTGGCAGATGCGTTTTGACCACATATTCACCCCAACACGCTTTACGTGGATTAAATTAAATACACCTTCCTCCGTGCCACTTGGCGTGGTTTATATATCAGCGGGTGTTATTTACACGGCCCTGGGGTTGCTGCTGGGAGGATTGGTAGTGGGAAAGGGAGCCGAGTTTGCTCGACATCGTTGCAGTTACCTGGTTTTCAGGCCAGGGTTTGAGAATTTAAGTACATGAGGACTCCACAGGACCAGTAATATAACTCTGTTTTGATCTACTTGGTATTGTTAGCCTAGGCTCTTCAGTATGGTACGTTCGCCTACGGTGTGTCACGGGGAAAAGTTGGCAAATCTTGCTCTATTCACGTTTTCCCACACAATAGCACAGCTTTGAAGTTGCCCGTTTAATCTTCCCTGCGCAGCACAGCATTGTGAGATATTACTTTGCAAGTATGGGCCAGCGTAGTCATCTGTGATGCCCAGGGACCAGGAAGGCTTCTGTTTCCGTCAGCGGTGCTTTTCTGGAACGTGGATGCTTTGGGAATTTTCATGGATTCTTTCACGGCACTCATTATTGACCATACTTGGCTTCGTGGTGGTACGGAATAGAAGCATTCTGTGTACTGGCTGGAGGAACAGGGAAATGGTGCGTGTTAACCATGCTGTGTCTATGCTGTCTCAGTGAAGAGGGGACGATGGCTAATAGTTGATACACTTTGCGTGAGTCTCTTGACTTAGGTGTGTTAATACTCCTCTTTAAGTTGGTAGGGGTGAGTTGCCTATGAGCAAATATGCCCCTCGTAGTACACTGTGAGTTTTTTACTCTGCCATCCACAGCATGCTGCAGTTAGGTTGTACTCGTTTCTGTATTCTCTGCAAGTGGTGGGGATCGTCAGTATATTCACGTCAGGATGTGGTGCTTGCTGATCACAAGCAATACGGTCTGTCAACGTGCTCAAGGGACAGTTGGAGGTCTTATTTACAGGCACAGCTGCTGCTTTTAACCCTGCACCTTACACCATACCCAAAGCCAACTTCCCGGACTTGTCAGGTTGTGGTTCTTGCTGCATCATTATATGGATGCATGGGCTAAAACAACAAGGTGCCAATCAGGCACGAAAAGGCCCGGGTGCAGTTACTTAAGGGGTGTCTCTGGGGGCAGGCTTTCACCAGGTTTGGTACACAATATTATGCCTTCATGTAGCGCGGTCTGCACCCGATGGTGTCAGAGCGCCTCACTTTAAGAACGAGTAGAGGTATATTATTGCAAGGAATGGAGGACACTCAAAGACAAGAACAAACATTACGTAGGCAATGGTGGCACTTGTTCAAGTACCGGAACGAATAACATTGCAAGAGGTATCATGCAGCGATTTCCAGGAGAAGAGGAAGGGTGCATGTTATATAAGTACCTAACTCAGTTAGAAGGATAATTCATAGTAAACAGCAGACTCTCAAACCACAAGAACACACTGGGAGGACTCTTCCATAGTCTAGGAGAATATAATTTTCTATATAAGGTTTTCTTTCAGATAATAGAGAGGGCATGACATTTTGGAAGGGTCTTTGAAGGAGAGAACATTGGGGTCAGTTTTTAGGCCTGGGAGGCGGAGTGGTCATGGGATGATATGTAAACAACGTGCA